>NC_132910.1:47396293-48646293 GCF_047675955.1 Chlorocebus sabaeus
TTATTCCAGGTATGCAGGGCTAGTTCAACATCTGAAAATAAAATAACATAATCCATCATATCAACAAACTAAAAAGAAAAACTGTACAATTACAATCATTTGACACAGAAAAACAACGCTTGACAAATTCAAACCTGTTCATGAAAAACAGTCTTAGCCAACTAGGAAAAGGGGGGAACTTCTTCAACTAGAGAACATGTACAAAAAAAAGTACAGTTAACTTAATACTTGTCTATATAGAAAACCTCAAATTCGACAAAAATGCTTTTCTATATAGAAAACCTCAAATAACTGACAAATAATACTTCTGGAATAAGATTATAGCAAAGTTTCAGCATGTAAGGCCAATAGACAAATGTCGATTACTTTCCTACATACAAACAATTGTTACAAACAATTGGAATTTGAAGTTTAAAAACAATACCAATATTGTTAGCGTAAAACCAATTGAAACACTGTGATACACCTAACAAAGCATGTTCAGAATCTATATGTGACACATTCAATGCAAGCCCAATAAAAATCCCAGCAACTATTTTGTAGATACTGACAAACAGAGCTGAAGTCTATAATAGCTAACAACACCAAAGAACAACAAAACCTGGGGACATAACCTACTTCAACTTTACTGCATAGCCAACTGTAAACTAGACATCATGGTATTGGAGAAAGGATAAACATAGATAAATGGAACAGAACAAGGAGTCCAGAAAAGGACACCCACAGTTATAATTTATTGATCCTTGATAAAGCAGCCAAGACAATTCAATTCAGAAAGGATAGTTTTTAAGCAAATGAAGCTGGAACAATTGGAAATCCATACGCAAAATGTAATCCTACACACAAGCCTTACCACCTCTGCAAAGATTAACTCAAATTGGACCATAAACCTAAATGCTAAAACTTGGAAACCTAAAAAACTTCTAGAAGAAAACATAAGAAAATATCTAGGTAACTTATTTGAGCATCAGTTTTTAGACACAATATCAAAAGAACAGTCCATGAAAGAAAAAAATTGATGTGTTAATATTTAAAACCCCTTTTCAGTGAAAGATACTTTTAAGTGAATGAAAAGACAAGCCATGGACCGGAAAAAAAGTATTTATAAATCCTACAGCTGATAAAGAATTTGTATTCAAAATATACAAAAAATCTTTAAAACTTACCATTAAGAAGACAACCTGATTAAAAAAATGGGCAAAAGATCTGATAATTTTCTAATATTTGTCATGAAGGAATTGCAAATTAAAGTAACAATGAGATACCACTATATTAGCCCACTAGAAGGACTGAACACTTTTTTAAACTGACAAAAGCAAATGCTTGTGAGGTAGACGAGAAAAAGAACTTTTCACTCATTTATAGTGGGAACTATCTTCTAATGGCACAGTCACCTTAGAAAACAGTTTGGCAATTTATTTTTAATATAAGATCTCACTTTTGTGCTTATATATATTTACCCAACTGATTTGAAACTTTTGTACACATAAAAACTGTACATAAATGTTTATAGAGGCTTTATTCATAATTGGAAACTGGAAGCAATCAAGTTGTCCTTCAATAGGTGAACAGAAACAAAATGTCATGGTACATCCATGTAATCAAATATCATTCAGTGATTAAAACAAAAAAGAGCTATCAAGCCACGGAAAAATATGAATAAACCTTAAATGCAAGTTGGTAAGTGGAAAAAAAGTCAGTCTGAAATGGCTACATACTTTATGGTTTAAACTACATGATATTCTGAAAGAGGCAAATCAATAGAAACAAAAAGATCAGTAGCAGACAAGGGTTCGGAGGAGGGGGTAGGGTTGAATAGGTGAAACACAGGAGTCTTTTTAGGGAAGCGGAACTATTCTGTAAAATCCTGTAATGGTGTATAAATGGCATTATGCATTTATCAGACACATAGATTTTACAACATAAAAAGTTAAACTTTTAAAAATCATTTAGGAGATTGAAATGGGGATCCCAGGAAGGAATTCAAACTCTGACAAACCTATCTAATTGTGTAACAAATGTAGCATACTGAAACATTAAGGGGAATGTATAGAATTAAATGCATATATTAGAAGAAAATAAAGAGTGCATATCAGTGATGTTACACATCTCAAAAAATAAGGAAAAGAATAGCAAAACAAACAAAAAAATAGAAATAAGAAAATAATTTAAATGGAACTAATAAACACTTGGTGCTATTATCTGAGGAGGTCGGCGAGGGAAGAGAGGAAACATAAATAAATGCCCTTGTAGAAGGGATGAAAAGGCTGGGCACAGTGGCTCACGCCTGTAATCCCAGCACTTTGGGAAGCCGAGGTGGGTGGATCATGAGGTCAGGAGTTTGAGACCAGCCTGGCCAACATGGTGAAATCTCATCTCTACTAAAAATACAAAAATTAGCTGGGCGTTGTGGCGGACGCCTGTAATCCCAGCTACTTGAGAGGCTAAGCCAGGAGAATTGCTTTAACCTGGGAGGCGGAGGTTGCGGTGAGCCGACATCGCACCATTGCACTCAAGCCTGGGCAACAAGAGCGAAACGCTGTCTCAAAAAAAAAAAAAAAAAAAAGGAAAGAAAGAAATTAAAACTTATTAAAAAATATTACCAACACTTCTAATCAATATTTTTGCTAGACGTCTCAGCCAGTACAAAAAGTCACGATAAATTAATAGATAGAAAAGGAATAAAGTGTCATTTTGCACAGATAATTTCGAACATAGAAACAACAACTGAAAATCAATCCATCTAGAATGCTCATTGAATTCAAGGTTATTATACAAAATCAATTGTATTTCTATATACTAGCCACAGTGAATAAATATGAAAATGATAAGAAAATGAAGAAAAATATAACATTCATATTAGCTTCTGGGTCAAAGGCACTATATTTAAGGGGAAATCACATATAAACTGTCTCTTCTCTCAAAGAATAGGATTTGAAATATTGTAGAATTTTTTCATAAGTTAGAACTTTCCAGTCTTAAAATTTTCAATCTAGGTTTTAATCAAAGTGACTTTCTTCCGTATTGAAAAGCTTTGTATTTCCATTTTCCATTTGAGCCTTGTGTTTCTGGCATCTCAGTATTTAAATACAGAGATAAATCACAGGCATTTTTTAGCCTGTGACCAATCACTGCCGCCAATGCCTCTTGCTGTGGATTGCTTGAGCCCTTGTTCATCCATTCTGGCTGTGATTTAGAATCACTGGGGGAAGCTGTGCAAAAATATCGGTATCCAGACCTCACCCTCTGGCTTTGGGCACAGCTTGGATTTATTTTAGCAGCTTTCTATGAGAGTCTGACACACCTCCAGGGTTGAGAGTCATTTGCTGATGCTTATACAACAGCAGTTCTTAACGATGGCTGCACATTAGACTCACCTGGAGAGCTTTTAAAAGTACTAATGACTAGGCTCTACCCCAAATTAATTAAGTCAGAATCTCTGAAGTATGTCTGTGAATGCAGTAGTTTTAAAAGCCTCTCCAGGTGATTCCAGTATGCTGTCAGGATTGAGACTCACTCGTATGCAACCTGCTTCTTAGGGAAGTATTCTCACTCCTCACCACATTTGTTTCTGCTAGAGAATAACCTTCTCCACATTGATCAACCGAGGTTGTTGTTGCTGTTAGAAACTAGTGAAGATCTATGCCACTGGAGTTTGTTTTTCAAGACACTGGCTTTCTATAATTTTTGAACACACTAGGTATGGATTAGCATTTATTTCTACTTATTTCCTAAAGTAATGTGATATGATGGCCCATTTACCTCTACTATTTCTATACCACATTATTTTTATAAATTTTGGGGGCACAAGTGCAGTTCTATTTCATGGATATATTGTATAATGGTGAAATCTGGGCTTTTAGTGTACCCATCACCTGAATAGTGTACTTTGTACACAGTAGGTAGTATTTTATCTTTTACCCCTTCACCTGCCTATACCACTTTCAAAAAGACTCAGTAGTTTCTTGTAACCTAACTTGCTTCTTAAATTGATGTTTATCTCTCTCTTTCCTTGATTACATGTAGGGCCAGTATAATTTGCTGGCTAGTCCATTTCTACTACAATAACAGAATACCTGAGACGGAATAATTAATAAAAAAAAAAAAATCATTTCTCACAGTTCTGGAGGGAACTCCAAGATCAAGACACCAGCGTCTCACAAGAGCCTTCTTGCTGCATCCTCACACAGCAGAAGGCGGAAGAGCAGGCCCTTATATAAAGGCACCTAATCCCAGTGAGCTAGAACCCTCGTGACCTAATCACCTCTTAAAGCCCTGCCCCTTAACATTACCACATTGGCAACACCTGAATTTGAAAGAGACACTTTCAAACCATAACACTAGCATTCTGTGCATTCATGCTTTGTTTTTTTTTATTTTGCTTTATGGCCCAGATATGTGATTTTCTAATATCATCCTCTAAATTTTGTTTTGTATTCTCTTTTAGTGAGGAAAAGGATATTCAGAAATTTGGGGTCTGACAAAAGCATTCATAGTTTGACAAAATCCTGTGCTCCTTTTTAAAAACAAACAAACAAACAAACAAACTCTTATTACTCCTTTTAGTAATGGGTATCTCACTATGCTGTCCAGGCTGAAGTGCAGTGGCTATTCATGCATGCAATAATAGCACACAACAGCATAGAACTCTTGGCCTCCAGTGATCCTCCTGCCTCAGTCTCGTGAGAAGCAGGGACTACAGGCGCATGCCAACACGCTTAGCTCTTCTTTTATTTGAATTGGATAATCCCACACAGGAAATACACTGCCCTGAGAAACATTCAGCCCAGGCCTGAATGTAATCTGTGATTGTCCTGCCTCTTCTCTTGTTCTATATTTCACCTTTCCTATGTTGACCTTAAGGTCTTAATCTAAGGCACAGTAAATATTCATATGCTCATTTTATTATGGTTCTATCACTTTGAAACTCCCTTATGCTCTGTTGATGGTGTTGATTTTTCTTTTGTTTTCCACTGATCTCTTTGGTCTTCCCATTTCCAATCTTGCAACCACTTTGTAAAGCCATATTCAGTTCTACAGGGTAGCTCCTCAATTGCTATTACTCTAAATTATCTCTTCATGTCTTTGAGAAGCTACCATGAATCCTTTCTTAGACCGTGGCCACTGCTGGAGATTATTTCAGATTTGGCTTTTCTTTTGAGAAGCCAATTAATAAATTTTTCTAGTTCCCTACAACTTTTACTCATTTAATGGCAACCAAGTTTCCCCCTTTCCCAGACATATTTTAAGAGAAGTTAGAAGTGAGTATATTGTTTTCTTTTTCTATTTGCATATCATGATCTCTAAGATAGAAACTAATCTTCATGTCTACCTGGTTTTCTCTTAATATGTGCCCTTTTCTCCTAGGAAAATCTCTGTTTTAACGCTGAACTTAATAATTTTTTCTTTCTTCCTTTAGTTTTCACCCTTTACCACTCTTGGTATAAAAGCAAAGCTGATCTATACTTTTCACACCTTTGTTAATGCCTTCCACTTCTTTTATGTGCAAATATGACTTCTCAGACAGTATTTTAAGAACAAGCTTTTTGAATTGCTGTTTTAGTCTTTGTGTTGTAATAAACTGAGTTTGTTTTCTTGCTCCAAGCAGAGAAAATGGCACATTCTATTTCTGATGTGGGCTCCCTTTACTTTTTGTTGATTCATAAAATCTCTCTCTTATTATGAGTGAATTAGCTAAAATCCATAGCTAGAACATGTATAAATATACTGAGCCAAGTTGGAAACATGCAGGGAAAGCAACCTTTAAGAGCTCATAAAAGTCACCTGAGTTGAAGAATTTAGGCCTTTCTCAGATTACTCCTTTGGAAGTAAATGTAGTTTAAAAAAACATGAAAAACAACATAAATGGAGTGGCTTATGTGTTTGCAGATTAGTTATTTTTAGGAGAAATGGATCTTAGTTGTTAGAAGACCAGCCTAAAAAATTCTGAAAAAAATAATTTATGTTCTGCCTCCTAATCTCTATTTATTTATTTATTTTTGTTTGTTGTTGTTGTTGAGATGGAGTCTTGCTCTGTCGCCCAGGCTGGAGTGCAGTGGCTCACTGCAAGCTCTGCCTCCCAGGTTCAGGCCATTCTCCTGCCTCAGCCTCCCGAGTAGCTGGGACTGCAGGCACCCACCACCACGCCCAGCTAATTTTTTTGTATTTTTAGTAGAGACGGGGTTTCACCGTGTTAGCCAGGATGGTCTTGATATCCTGACCTTGTGATCCACCCACCTCGATCTCCCAAAGTGCTGGGATTACAGGCGTGAGCCACCGCACCCGGCCCTGCCTCCTAATTTCTAAGATGGCTGCAAAATGAAAGACTCCTTTTTAAAAATGCAGTCCTTGCCCCAAACCAGCTCAGCAAATACTGGACCAACATAGACCAAGGGAAAGCTGCAGAAGCCTGTTCTTTAGAACCTACATCATCTGAAGTTTGAGCTTTTGCTGATTCTGATTGATCTGTCTTTGTAACGCTGGTAAGACCCTACTATGGCTGAATTTTTCTTGTTGAGACTCCTAAGACCTCCTAGAATTTGCAAAGGCTCAGCATAGTTGTGTAAGGCCAGCGAATCATTCAAACCATCCAGTAATCAGTAGGCAAAGTCGGTTTTAACATGGAAACGGATCCCAGAACTCCTTGTACTAAATTACAATACTCCAGGAAAGGGGTTTTTCCATGAAAATATCATAGGTGACCTAGAACTTAAAATCTTCTCGGGTATGGAGTTACTAGTTAACTTCAAAAACCATCCACATAGAACAATCTAAACTGTTGCAAACCACCAAGTTTCAACTAGACTTTTAGCGGTATTGCATTTTTCAATTTCCACTTCTTTACCAAATCTGTTTTTAACCCAATGTTTCATTTTTCTGAAGTAAAATTACCTCTATGTACCAAACTGCTATACTTTGCAGGGACAGGCCTAAACCTCTAGAACATGAAGCACAAACGAAGAACGCACAATGTAAGCTGTTTTATCTCTGTTGCTTGCTTGCTTCTTTTCTTTTCTTTTTTTTTTTAAATTTTTTTTGAGATGGAATCTTGCTCTGCCAACAGACTGGAGTGCAGTGGTGTGATCTCGGTTCACTGAAACCTCCATCTCCTGGATTCAAGTGATTCCCCTGCCTCAGCCTCCCAAATAGCTGGGACTACAGGCCACGTGCCACCACACTCAGCTATTTTTTTTATGTTTTAGTAGAGACAGGGTTTCATCATGTTGGCCAGGATGGTCTCGATCTCCTGATCTCATGATCTGCCCACCTCAGCCTCCGGAAGTGCTGGGATTATAGGTGTGAGCCACTGTTTCCGGCCATCTCTGTTGCTTTCTAAGAGGAGAAAGCAGAAGCAACTGAGATAGACATGCCCATTGTCCTCTCCTAAACTCACCTCTTCCCCTTGAAAGGAGCGAGGAAGTAAGGATTGACCACACGTTTAAACATATAATGGATCTTCCTCCACAAGGAAGGGCCCATTAGAAGTAGGGAAAAAGTTTGCTCTCAGCATTATGATTCCTTCCCCTCCAAAAAAATTTATGATAACAAGCTAAAGGACAACTTGGAAGTTTCCTGGGAATTTTGCGTCAAATGATTACTGATTTAATTCCCAGGTTGAATTATGTTTTTGCCTAAAGGTTTTATCCAAAAAGGAAAAAAAAAAATAAGTTAATAAATCTGATACCAGATCACATCTAGAACATGGTTCTCTGAAAATTATAGGCCTGCTTTTGTACCAAGATGAAAGATGCTTCTCCAGGGACTGGGAATCTCAGTTTAGATGTGGCTAGAAGTGGGCTGAACAAGAAGAAATAGAATTCCCAGGCTATGTTTTATAGGTGAGAAAATAAGAGTATGGAATCTCTAGAAAAATTTACATGATTTTTTAAACATAAGGTAATCAGAGAGTTTGTCTACAGTCAGGCTTAATTTTCATACCTCAGAGAAGAGGGATGGTTTTTAACCCAGTTGCCTCCCACTGCTCACCTGTCCACCAAGTTTGAGAGACATTACTGTCTATCCTTTTTAGGTGCCAAGGAGCACACAGTTTTCTATGTTTTCTTTTAAATATATCTTTTGTATCAATATAAGCCTGAATTTTGCTGGAGTTTTACTTTTTAATCCATTTGAATAGGAAAAGGAAAATGATTAATCTAAGAGGACTCAAAAAACTGAGAAGGAAAGATTAGGCATAAAGTTTAGATTATGAACTTCCATTAAGTAGAACTGACGGAAAAGAAAGTTTGAATACAAAGATATGGGCAAAGATATTTCAGGCAAATATAAACAAAACGAAAGCAAAAGTGGCCCTATTAATATAAGACGGAACAGACTCCAAGGACAATGTCATTAAACAGGACAAAGATTTTTACTATAAAATAATAAAAGGTGAGAGCTGAGAATAATCTATAGCCATAAAACTTTATGCACCAAACAATGTAACAGACAAATCTATAAATGCCTAAGAACACAGAGAAGCATGTATAAAAAAATTAATTTATAGTAGTTGATAATAAAATACCTCTTATTTATGTTCTTGCAGAATTTGACATATCAAGTTGACAAGGAGAGTTAGGTAAATAATATACTTGATAATTTTATTTTAATAGATATACATAGATACATATATATTTCAGAAAGAGAATTTTCTTGTGTCCTTGGAATACTTAAAAATTAATTAACATGTATTTGCAAGAAAAAAACTTATGAATCATAGGAGACTATTTTGAGAAAATTTATGGAGCACATTTGAAATAAAATGGGTATTTCTTGGTAGAATAAACAAAATTGCTGCAAGTAATGGAAGAAACGGTGAGAGAATAATAACCACAACAGGGCTGAAAAATAAAGATAAACATAGTCTTAAAGGTAAGTTATGTTCAAATTTTAAAAACAATATTCCCTATGTTGTTTAGTCTAAGTTGTAGAAAAATATGGAAAATGCCATAATTCTAATTAGGATTCCTAGATAACCTTAATGCCACAGTCGGATAGATACTGTGGAGATCTCTTAATAGAGATAGAGCAAATAGGCTTTATAAAATAATAGCAAAGCAAATCCAGAAGTGTATTAAAAATACTAATTCACAATGACCAAGTATGAAACTTCATATGGTTACCACTACAGCGAATACTAGAATAATTGATGACATAAATGTGACAAAGAAGTAAACAATATGTTTGCATCAATAGACGCTGAGATAACATTGATGAAATTCAACAACCATTTCTAATTGAAGCTCTACTTTAAACACGAATAGAAGAAAACTACTTTAAATAATCTTTCTCAAACAAAAATTAAGGGCAAATATATAAATTGTGAAATGTTAAAACTACTATTAAAATTAGGGCTATAACAGTAACACTTTTATGACTAAATATTATTCACCATTGTAGAAGTTATATTTAATAAACAATGTGAAAATTTAACACATGGTATAAATATTGGAAAAGTATGATTTTTCCATTCTGATTTTTAGCTCTACATTATACAATTATCATCTGATTCCATTAAAAGAGATTCTAGTAAAATATTTTAGAATTAGAAAAATTGTAATGGTTCTTTTATAAAAATTATGTACACAAAGATGAGTAGCTATCTTCTTCTTCTTTTTTTTTTTTTTTTTGAGACGGAGTCTTGCTCTGTTGCTCAGGCTGGAATGCAGTGGCGCAATCTTGGCTCACTGCAACCTCTTCCCCGCCGGGTTCCAGCGTTTCTCCTGCCTCAGCCTTCTTTGTTGCTGGGATTACAGGCACACGCCACCACACTCAGGTAACTTTTGTATTTTTAGTAGAGATAGGGTTTCGCCATTTTGGCCAGCCTGGTCTTGAACTCCTAACCTCAGGTGATACGCCCACCTCAGCCTCCCTAAATTAATCACTTAGAGAAGATATCCATTCATAATAGTTTTTAAAAATATTTGGGTCAAATTAACTAAAACAGTACAGACATTATAAATTTCTGTAGCAGGAAATAAAATTTCCACAATAGAGAGATATAACCTATTTCTAGAATGGCAATTTCTTAAAATTGTCAAGCCTTTATAAATTGATATATAGTTAATACAATTCCAATGAGTATCCTCATGATGTGTTTTAGATTTGAACTTCTAAGTTGCTGTAAAAACCAATAATAATTTGAAAAAGTAGAGTGAGGATGATTTACAAAATATTATAACTTACTATACAACTACAGACATACCTTAGAGATACTGGGCTTTCAGTTCCAGACCAGTAATAAAGTGAATATTGCAATAAAATTAATTCACAAAAATTTTTTGGTGTCTCATGCATATAAAAGTTATATTTATACCATACTATAGTATGCTAAGTGCAATAGCACTATGTCTAAAACATTATATATACCTTAATTAAAAATACTTTATTGCTGAAAAGTGCTAGTGGTCATCTGAGCCTTCAGCAAGTTATACTCTTTTTCTGATGGAGGGCTTTTCTGCATATTGATGGCTGCTGAAGATTGGAGTAGTTTCGGTAATTTCTTAACATGAAACGGCAATAAAGTTTGCTATATCAATTGACTCTTCCTTTCATGAAAGATATTTGTGTGGCATTCCATGCTGTTTGGTAGTATTTTACCTACAGTAAGACTTTTTCCAAATTAGAGATAATCCTCTCAAAGCCTACTACTGTTTTATAAACTAAGTTTTTGTAATATTCCAAATCCTTTGTTGTCATTTCAATGATGTAAACAGCATCTTCAACAGGAGTAGATTCCATCTCAAGGAACTGCTCTCTTTGCTCATTCATAAGAAGCATTTCCTCATCCCTTCAGGATTGATCATGATATTACAGCAACTCAATCCCATTTTGGACTTCACTTCTAATTCTAGTTCTTTTGCTATTTCTACCACATCTGCAGTTACTTTCTCTACTGGAGCCTTGACCTCCTCAAAGTCATCCAAGCAGTTTGGAATCAACTTCTTTCAGATTCTTATTAATGTTGGTATTTTGACATCCTCCCATGAATAACAAACGTTCTTACTGGCATCTAGAAGAATGAATCCTTTTCAGAAGGTTTTTAATTTACTTTGCCCATATCCATCAGAGGAATCACTATTTGAGGCAAGTAAAGCTTTACAAAATGTAATTCTTAAATAATAACACTTGAAATTTGAAATTGCTCTTTGATCCATGGGCTGCAGAATATCTATTTCAATTTTCAAGTATTATGAAGAATTACATTTTGTAAGGCTACACTTGGCATAGGATACAGTCCATGAAAACAATATTATTCTCCTTGTACTTCTTCATCAAAGTTCTCGGCTGACAAGGTGTATTGTTAATGACCAGTAATATTTTGAAAGAAATCTGTTTTTCTAATCTAATTGAGTAGGTCTCAACAGTGGCCTTAAAATATTCAGTAAACCATGCTGTAAACAGATACACTATCATCTAGGCTTTGTTGTTTCATTTTACAGAGCACAGACACAGTAGATTTAGCATAATTCTTAAGGTCCCTAGGATTTTTCAAATGATAAATGAGCATTGGCTTAAACTTAAAGTCACCAGGTTCATGACTCCCTGACAAGACTGTCAACATGTCCCTTGAATCTTTGAAGGAATTAACTTCTCCTCCCTAGCTATGAAAGCCCTAGATGGTGTCTTCTTCTAATAGAAGGCCATTTTGTCTACACTGAAAACTGCTGTTTAGTGTAGTCACCTTCATCAGTGATCCTAGCTAGATCTGGATAAATCACTGCAGCTTCTTAATCAGTACTTGCTGCTTCACCTTGCATTTTTATGTTATGGAAAAGGCTTCTTTCCTTAAACTACATGAACCAACTTCTGCTAGTTCCCAACTTTTCTTCTGCAGCCTCCTCACCTCTCTTAGCTTTCAGACAATTTAAGAGAGTTAAGGCCTTGGTCTGGATTAGGTTTTGGCTTAAGGGAAGGTTGTAGCTGATTTGATCTCCTCAGACCACTAAAACTTTCTCCAAATTAGTCATAAGACTCTTTCACTTTCTTATTAGTCCTGTGTTCACTAGAGTAGCACATTTAATTTCTTTCCAGAACTTTTCCTTCGCATTCACAGCTTGGCTGTTTGGCACAAGAGGCCTAGCTTTCAGACTGTCTTGGCTCTTGACATGCCTTCCTCATTAAGTTTAATCATTTTTGGTTTTTGACTTAAAGTGAGAGACATGTGACTCTTCACTTGAACACGTAAAGGATATTTTATGGTTATTAACTGGCCTGATTTGAATATTGTTGTGTCTCAGACAATAGACATAGGGAAGCTTGAAGACGGGAAGAGACAGGGGAATGGCCAATCAGTGGAGCAGTCAGAACACACAACATTTATTGATTAAGTTCACTGTCTTATATGGGCACAGTTTGTGGTACCCCAAAACAATTACAATAGTAATATTAAAGATCACTGATCAGGGGTTACTATAACAAATACATAAATTATTAAAAAGTGTGAAATATTGGGAGTTTATCAAAATGTGACAGAGACATGAAGTGAACACAAGCTGTGGGAAAACTGTACTGTGCCAATGGACTTGCGGCGCACAGGATTGCCACAAACGTTCAATTTGTAACAAATGCAATATCTGCTATGTGCAATAAAGTGAGGACCAATAAAGTGAATATGCCTGTACTTTATTCCAAATATCCTGTTAGAACAAAATAACTTCTATCAGTAGACCCCACACTTAAGGAACTTTGGGAGTCATTTTGATTTGGCTGCAGTAAATAATTTCTAGTTAAGACAGTGTCAGATTTTGTGTCCACAACAAAGACAAAGCAATAATGCATAAAATATAAGTAGGGAGAACTAAGAGGACGCGTTTAGGCTTAAAACTAAACAAACATCTCTATTAGAAATTAAAGAGAAAATAGTGTGGAAATAGGATGAAACTGTAGGATGCTTTGGCTGGGTCAGAAGCAAGCAAAGGTGGCTGAGCCTTCTACTCCTGCACAGTGATGGAGGCAAAATGCCCACCCCCCCAAGCAAGAGGCTGGAGTTAGGATCCCTGCTTGAGCATATACCTGAAATACAGTATATACCTAAAAAAGCTGTATCTAGACTTTGTGCGAACTTACATGCTAGAGGAAACACACATACACATCTCATAGTGTAGATGGAGTGTGATGCAAGCTGAGATAATGAGTGGATCTCTGGTCTCTCCAATGTTAATACAGGAAGAAGCTCATGAACTGAGGGCCCCTGGGGACTGGGGCTAAACCAACGTAGCCAAATAAACTTCTGTTGACTAAATAAAATTAAGCTTTAAAAAAAATTAAGGTTAGTTTTATACAGAAGTGTTTCTGAGGATTACAGACTGAGGCCTATAGCCTGAGAGCAGTTCTGTCAGACTGCTCCAAGACAGTCTTTTAAATCACAGTTTATATACTGCTGGTGAAGATTCAGTATGTGCAAAATCACATAAAAGTTTGGGTATAAGAGTACATCTGGTTATAGATTATGAAAGAACATTCTATTATAGATTAGAGAAGCATAATCACTATCGCTGTCAGACATTATCTTATGTGTAGGAAGAGACCAGGCCAAGGTCATTTATCTTTTAAGGAACGTAGTGACTCAGGTCAGAGATGCAGGGGGCTGAGTGCTCTATCCTGTTTTATCTGCAAAGAATTGTTCAGAAGAACTGCATTTTATCACAGAGTCAGTAGTTCAAGCAGAAATGAACAAATGTGCTTATGCCTTTTACTTTTTTCACACTCCCAAAGTATATGAACAAAATAAGAAACATTTTGAAATATGTATTTTTTTAGGTAGTGAAAGAAAATACCACTCACAGGGAAAGAAAAAATATTGCAAAATCAGTTGCCAACCAATCAAAAAGCCCTACAAAGAAATAATAATTGTTAGATATGAAATAATGTATTCTAAGAAGTCCTGAAATTTAAGAGTTTTTGAAGGAAAAAAATCTTTGGTAGATGAAGTATGAGTAAGTTTGGACATAGTTGACAAGAAGATTATTTACTAGAACTACCATATGACCCAGCAATCTCTCTTCTGGGTATATACCCACAGAATAAGTACCTTGAGATATCTGCACTCTCATTTTCGTTGCAACACTATTCACAATAGCCAAGACATGAAATCAACCTAGGTGTTTATCAACAGATAAATGGACAAAGAAATTGTGAAATAATATTCCACCAATGGAATATTATTCAGTCTTACAAAATAATATACTACCATTTGCAAAAATATAGATGCACTGGGAGGACATTATGCTAAATGAAATAAGCAAGACACAGAAAAAATGATCTCACTTATATGTAGAATCTAAAAACAAGAAAGTTGACTACATATAAATGGAGAGTAAAGAGGAATTTACCACAAATCAGGCAGTGGAAATGGAAAGATATGGGTCAAAGGGTACAAATTTACAGTTATGTAAGATAAATAAGTCTAGAGATCTAATGTATAGTAGGAGGACTATAATTGATAATATATTAAATATTGAGAATTTTCTTAGAGAATAGGTTTTACGTGCTCTTACCTAAAATGTATGAATTTCATAGTTACCTTAAGAAAGGTAACTATGAAAGGTAATAGATGTGTTAAATTTTTTACCTATAGTAATTATTTCACTATAATGTTTGTATCAAAACATCAAGTTGTATATCTTAAATTTATACAACAAAAAAATCCAAAAAAGGATTAATAAATGTCCTTGTATAATTGGCTTGCTGATGGAATAAAAAAAATACAGACACATTCTTTCTACCATATAAAAGCATAAATTTCAAATGCATCAAAGTTTGAAAATTTAGATGAAAACATAGAAGAAATTATGAAAAATATTTAGAAGAAAAACTTTAAGATGCTTTGTATAGTCTTCTGGTATGTTCAGTTTTCAAGCAAGGTTGAAAACACATAGGGTGTAAGCAAATATATATATATACACACACACACACACATATACATTAAATGAAATAATAACATACCAAGAGCTACATAAAGTCAAAATGCAAATAAACTATTTGCAACATTCATATGCAAATGGATTCTATAAGCTGACAAATATAAGGCAAATGAAATAGAGGAGTGGGCAAAAAATATTAACAAATAAGTAAAAACTAGATGGCCATAAAAAGTATTTCCTGACTGGCAGTCAGGAAAATGCAAGTTATGACTACAATGAGAACATTTTTTTTCATGTACAAGATTGGTGAATATGATAAAATTGATATTCAATACTAGAGAGTATGATGAATATAAGTAATATCATAGATTACTGGTAAAAACATGCGTGGTTACAACAGAAACAGAACAGGAATACTATGTAGTAATATATATAATTTAAAATATACTTTAACCAAAAAAATCCCATGTTTTTGTTATCTATTCTATAGAAATAAACATACCAGTACAAAAGGATTGAACAGTCTTACAGTGAAAACATGAAAATATTTTAGAGTAACTAGGAAAATATGCTGCATTAGTCCATTCTCATGCTGCTGATAAAGACATAGCTGAGACTGGGAAAGAGGTCTAATTGACTCACAGTTCAGCATGGCTGGGGAGGCCTCAGGAAACTTACAATCATCACAGAAGAGGAAGCAAACATGTTCTTCATTACATGGAGGCAGCAAGGAGAAGGGGGAAAAGCCACTTATAAAACCATCACATCTCATGAGAACTCACTTACTATCACAAGAACAGCATGAAAGTACCTGCCCCCATAATTAAGTTACCTCTCACCAGGTCCCTTCCAGGACGTATGTGGTTATGGGAACTATAATTCAAGATGAGATTTGGGTGGGGACACAACCAAACCATATCATTCCACCCCAAACCCCTCCCACATCTCATGTCCTCACATTTCAAAACACAATCATGCCCTTCCAACAGTCCCCAAAGTCTTAACTCATTCCAGCATTAACTCAAAAGTCTAAGTCCAAAGTCCCATCTGAGACAAGGCAAGTCTCTTCCACCTATGAGCCTGTGAAATCAAAAGCAAGTTAGTTACTTCCTAAATATAACGGGGGTAAAGTCATGGCATAAATACGGCCCTTCCAAATTAAAGAAATTGGCCAAAACAAAGGGGCTACAGGCCCCATGCTAGTGCAAAATCTAATAGGCAGTCATTAAACCTTGATGTTCCAAAATGATATTCTTTGACTCCGTGTCTTTCATACAGGGTACACTACTACAAGAGGTGGGCTCCCATGAACTTGGGCAGCTCCACTCCTGTGGCTTTGCAGGGTACAGCTCTCTTCATGACTGCTTTCACGAGCTGGCATTGAGTGTCTGAGGCTTTTCCACATACACACAGTACAAGCTGTCAGTGGAACTACCATTCTGTAGTCTGTAGGAAGGTGGCCCTCTTCTCACAGCTATACCAGGCAGTGCCCCAGTCGGGACTCTGTGCGGGTGTGCTGATCCCACATTTCCCTTCTGAACTACCCTAGCAGAGGTTCTCCATGAGGGCTTCTCCCCTGCAGCAAACTTTTGCCTGGGCATCCTGGCATTTTCATATATCCTCTGAAATCTAGTTGGAAGTTCCCAAACCTCAGTTCTTGACTCATGTGTACCCACAGTCTCAACAACATGTGTAAGCTGCCAAGGATTGGGGCTTGCACCCTCTGAAGCAGTGGCCTGAGCTGTATGTTGGCCCCTTTTAGCCACAGTTGGAGCAGAAACAGCTGGGACACAGGGCATGGAGCAGGGGCTCCTGGGCCTGGCCAACAAAATCATTTTCTTCCTCCTAGGCCTCCAGGCCCGTGATGGGAAGGGCTACTGTGAAGGCCTCCGAAAAAACCTGGAGATATTTTCTCCATTGTCTTGGTGATTAACATTTGGCTCCTTGTTACTTATGCAAATTTCTGCAGCTGGCTTGAATTTCTCCTGAGAAGATAGGGTTTTCTTTTCTATTGCATTATACATTTGCCAAACTTTTATCCTCTGCTTGCTCTTGACTGCTTTGTCACTTAGAAATTTCTTCCACCAGATACCCTAAATAATCTCTCTCAAATTCAAAGTTCCACAGATCTCTAGGGCAGGGCCAAAATGCTGCCAGTCTCTTTGCATAGCAAGAGTGACCTTTACTCCAGTTCCCAACAAGTTCCTTATCTCCATCTGAGACCATGTCAAACTGGACTTTATTGTCCATATCATTATCATTTAGCATTTTGATCAAAACCATTCAAGAAGTCTCTAGGAAGTTCCAAAGTTTTCCCACATCTTCCTGTCTTTTGAGCCCTCAAAGTCTCTAGGAAGTTCCAAACTTTCCCATATTTTCTTGTCTTCTTCTCAGCCCTCCAAATTGTTCCAACCTCTGCTTGTTACCAAGTTCCAAAGTCGCTTCCAAATTTTTGGGCATCTTTACAGCACCCACTCTCAGTACAAATTTACTGTATTAGTCTGTTCTCGTGTTGCTAATAAAGACATACCAGAGACTTGGTAATTTATAAAGAAAAGAGATTTTACAGACTCACAGTTCAGCATGATGGGGCAGGTCTCAGGAAACTTACAAT
Source organism: Chlorocebus sabaeus (assembly GCF_047675955.1). Classification (NCBI taxonomy): domain Eukaryota; kingdom Metazoa; phylum Chordata; class Mammalia; order Primates; family Cercopithecidae; genus Chlorocebus; species Chlorocebus sabaeus. Next base: position 47,413,769 of record NC_132910.1, read on the forward strand.
TATGACAGAAGGGGAAGCAAACATATCCTTCTTCACATAGCAGCAGCAAGGAGAAGTGCCAAGCAAAAGGGGGAAAAGCCCCTTATAAATTCATCAGATATCATCAGAACTCACTCACTAACATGAGAACAGCATGAGGGTAACTGCTTTCATGATTAAATTACCTTCCACTGTGTCCCTCCCAGGACATATGAGGGTTATGGGAACTACACTCAAGATGAGATTTGGTTGGGGACACACCCAAACCATATCATATGCCTACTAAGGCAGCAGAACTGGCTGGTTATTGTTAAGTTGTGCTTATAATGAGATGAGAGTTGTTAACAGCTGAGTTTGATAACCACAAAGCCCAAATTGTGGCTTATAAAGAGGACCTCATCACCTGTAGTAGAAGGACAGACATAATTGGAAAAGCAGCCTGAAGATCTAATTTTGAGAGTTGCAGAGCTCAATCGATAGTTGAACTCCCAACCGAGGTGCATTATGCTGAGGTCAGGATGCTGATCAGGAAAACCTGGAATCCTGAAAACCTGAGTGGAGGCATCTGGAAGGATGCCTCTGAGGATGTGGATTCTGCATTCCCTCCAATCCCGAGGACTGCAGAAGTGGTCTGCCTCTTCCTAATAAGAGCTAGTAAGTACACTGCAATGGATGATGCTGCAGAAGCTTCTCCCCTACAAGGCAATAGGGGCTTCCATCAGATACTTCCCACCTCCTCCAACCTAGGTATCGGGTTGTTAAACAGGACTAAATCTCAGCATAACCCAACTGGCGGCATGCTGGCATGATAAAGGAGAAAAGATGATACAACTAAGAAATTACAAGAACTAGCTGGCATGTGCCAGCAGGAGCCACAGAAGTTCTCTGAAATTGGATGATGAAGGCGCTTGATCAAGGAACTAGAATGTTAGGCTGAAAAGCAGACATTCATTCGACATGGGAACACTTTCTTGAGGAGAGATTTAACACCCTAGCAAGGATCCAGGGGGATGGGTTAAACCCACTGTCCACTGCTGGGTGGCTCTTAGAAATCTGGAATAAACACTGGCCACATCTCAGTGACATAAAAATGCCTGTTTTCCCTAGCAGAGCTTAAAAAAGGGAACACAAAAACTGAGAAAAGTGATGAGGTTTGCTTACTAGGTCAAGCCAGATATATTAGGTGAGGCCAGAAAATCCACCAGAGGAGTATGCTCCATGCGAGCGGCCCAGAGACTATGCTTTCCAAGGCCATCAGGAAAGTGTTGCTAAGAGGGACACCAACATCAGTAAGAAGTGCAGTGGTGGCTCGTCTGTGCAAGCCAGGCATGCAGGTGGGAGAGACACTCATATAACTGAGCTCATTAACATCCTTTGGGATGAAGAACCCCAAAGTGATGGAGGTCAAACAGCAGTGCTTAATCACCAGAAGCCAGGAGCCCACAGTGTTCATAAAATAGGTAAGGTAGGAGAATCCAAAAGGGCTTGACCAGCAGGGAATTGTAGAGATGGGTAGTAGACCACAGTGTCTTTAAAGGAAAAATAAATGGACAACCAATAACAGCTAAATTGCTCCTTTAAATCAGACATTTTAAGGAGCATTGGAAATAGGGTTTGGGTTGACACTGATATTTAAAGATACAAGACCTCATCATAGTCTCCTTGTTACGGTGGAAATCTATAAGGGCCAAGTAACAAGGGGGTCCTAGTTACAGTCTGACTCCCAGTGGGCTTGCCTGCCACAGACAATGAATGATCGGTTTCCCAACCATTGGGTGCATAAATGGCAGTTTGAATTAACTTCCACATTGAGTTCTTGGGCTATAGAATAAGAGTTAATATACTGGTGAAGGCCAAACGAAAACTTCTGAAACTGCCCTCTCCTCTTGTCCTTCCTCCCAAATATATCCAAATCAATATCATATCACTGGGGGAAAGTACAGATTAGTGTCACCAGGAGAGACATAATGGATTTAAGCATTGTTGTCCCTATCATATCTCTATTTAATTCTGGCTCCTGCTGAAATCAGAGGGATCTTAGAGAATGATGACAGACCATACTGAAGGTGTAGCCAGGCAGCAGCCCCAGTCATAGTTACGGTGCTAAATGTGGTATCTTTGCTAGAATGTATTAATAAGACATCAGGTACACAGTATAAAGTCATTCCATTGTATTCCAATTAGAAAGGAGGATCAGAAACAGTTTACATTCACATGAGCAGCAAAATTATTATTTAAATTTTTGCCGTGGAGTTACGATACATTGCCCTCTACCATTGTATAGTACACAGAAATCTGGAACACCAGGACACCCCATAGAACAATACACAATTTGTTACAGTGACAACATCAAGTTGACAAGGCAAGTAAGAGGTACTCAGTATACTGGAAACTTTCCTAGACACATGTGCTCTAGAGATTTGGATATAAATCCTACAAAGATTCAGTGCCTGGCCAATTCACTGAAGTTTTTAGGGGTCTAGTGGCCAGGGGCATACTGAAATATTCCCTTGAAGGTAACACGTTGCTGAATCTTGCATCTCTCAACACAAAAAGAGCAACAGATTGGTTGGCAACTTTGGATTCTTGAGGCAACGTTTTCCACATCTTTATGTCAGGTGACATGGAGGGCTGCCAGCCTTGGGTCAGGGCTGAAACAGGAAAGGGAACTGCAGTAGATCCAGACTGTGTACAATAAGTCCTACTATTTAGACCATGTCTTCTGTGGAGTAGACCTGTGGAGTTAGAGGTGTTCATGAGGGGATAGTGTTGCAAGTTCCAGTGAGAAAACCAAACTTATGGCAAGTTCCAGTGAGAAAACCAAGGTACAGTCCCCTATAATCTGAAGCAAGGCCATGCCATTAGCAACACAGGATTCCACACCCTTTGAGAAACAGAAACTTTTCACTGGATTCTGATACTGATGAAATTCTTGATTACAGGACACAAAATTATCACGCACCTAGAACCACCCATTTTAGATGGAATTCTGTCAGCCAAGCCAAGCCATAATTGGATTGGCTCTATTTCCTTTCACACAGGCATTTTCTTAATAAAATGCTTGCACATTTTATCTTATATTGGTATTTGCCTCTCAGAGGACAGGCACTAACATGCCTGCCTATTATTCATTTATTTTTCCTAATGTTCCTTGAGAAAGTATCAGTTACAAGAAAATGCAGCTCTCTGGAACATAAACACCATGAGGAAAGGAATGTGTGTCTGTTTGTTTACCTGTTCCTGGCACTGTGCCTGACCCACCTCAGTGTTCAATAGATAGATGTTCAATGAATAAAGGTGCCCTCTGGGGCAATAAAATAAAAATAAGCATCTGAAACTTAAATATATTCTCTGGCTGAGCAGTAGATGACTGAAATGTGCAACACACTATCTCTGAGTCATATAAGGTAAAAAATGATTCCTCATGGTAATAAACTACAAGATGATGAAATCCCCACAGTGAATAACAGGAGCAGCTGATAACACATAGGACACAATTAACCAGCATTTACCGAAAATCTTACAGCCAAGGTCTGACAAAAGGCACTATATGTGCCTTAGCTCAAACAGTTTAGATAACAAACCTGCACAGGTACCTGCCGAATCTGTAATTTAAAAATCGTTTAGATAAGAAGACAAAACATATACCTAAGAAATAGTATGAGAATAACTGAAGTGTTTCACAGTTAAACTCAAAGTGAAACAACATAGGTTCAAAACTGATGTGCCAGAGTCGTCTAATACATGGATGATTAGAGAGTTGAATCCCTGAAGACCTGGAAAACAAAACCCTGTGCTGTATGTATTCACAGAAGCTAGAGTCTCGGGGCTATAGGGGTCAATGTTCAAGTTTTAAAACATTATTTTTTATTAAGCTGTGGCAGGCATTAATGAAAAATAGGAATGTTAGAGGTGTCTAAAGAATTAAAACATTTATTTTAGCGCCTCTATCGATAAAAATGCTTTAGTTTCACTATCAGAAATTGAGTACCCAATGTCCAGTGGCTTCTCTGCAGGTCAAGTCATGGTAGTTTGGGAACCACTCTATGAAGTATAAGCTTCTTTAAAAATGCTTATGAATGTCTTGTAAAAGACTTGATGCATAGACCGTGCCAATCTGGGCTAAAATTTCCCCTGAAAGTCAGAGATGACTCATTTTCATTGTCCATTTGCTAACAATAACACTTTAAAAAATATATTTAAAGGTAGGATGAAGAGATGAAGGGGAAAGTAAAGAATAAGATGAATCTTTAAAAAAAAAAAAAAAAAAAAAAAAAAAACTCTATAAAGAAATTCACCTGACATAATATTTGAGCCTTTTTCAATAAGTTGAATTTTGCCTTTCTTATATGAATTACACTCAGGGAGAGAAAAGGAGTGAAAAGAGGCCTGCAAGATGTTTCATTCAAGTATGAGAGAATACAACAAAAGTCCATTAATATGGCTATCAAGAGAGGAACAATACAGCTAAAAAGTGCTTACAGACCCAGAACAGCAAAAGAAGATACCTGTTTCACAAATACCTCCAACATAAGTTATGAAAAATAAAACATCTTTTTGTGCTTTAAAAGGTATGACAAATGCTGATTAAATTCACCCCGAGAGCATGTCAATTTGAAAAGGAAATTGTAAATGTACATGCCGCCAGGTGCTCTCCTTTCTAAGGGGGACAGTGAGTTGTATCCATTTAAATCATTCAAATGTGGTGTTACCACTGGCACATTTAGAATGAGAGCAAAACTGGATGAAAATTGGAATAACATTGGCCTTCTGGAGGGTGAGGGAGGCTTTCCTGCAGCAGGTTGGCAATTTGTCACATCAGCCCCTTCGTGAACTATCAACCTCATTACTGCGGTTCACTGCACAGTTGCCCCTTGGGAATCTAATACTAATAGCATGTAGAGGGTGATGAGGCCTGTGGTCTCAACTACTTCATTATTGATTCACTTAAAAATATTCCACCTACATATTTGAATAAAATAGGTAATACATTAGAAGGGGAAAAACACCTAAAATACCTAAAATCAATTGAAGTAAGGGTGAAAAACAAGGGATCCTGGCAGTAATAGCGCCACAAAAGCAAGTCTTGGAAAGATGGAGGGTGAATAATTTTGTGTGACAGCTACTATTTGTTTATTCTGTTGTGTGAGACCATGCATCAATCTTTAACAGCTATAACTGTACATTAAGTAGGGCTACTAAGTGAAACAGGTCTTGGATATATTTTTAAGACACTGCAAAGACATACAGAGCCAAGATGTTTGAAGGACATATATTTAACCAACAAAATACACGTTGAGAGTCTTTTCAATGCCTTTAGCCAGAAAGGAGGAGAATGGTTCATTTCCAGTGCTCCAAGCTGATGAGAAATGTATGCATATATATTAACACATAGTGTTACATATTTTCTCCAATATATATAGATACATATAAATATATAAAACAAACATTTAACAGAGATCCATCTCTGGAGATCCAGAACTCACCTATGAGAAAGTATCTGGTTACTTAAAGATTCTTTCCTCATTTAGCAGCAATGGATTTTTACTATATTGATTGTTTTAAGCATTGAAACAACATATGTGTGTATGTGTGTGTGCGTCTGTCTGTATGAATGCTGTTTCCTTTGTGTTTTGTATTTATTGATCCATTAATAATGCAAAAAATACACAAGCAGCAACACTTACTTGTTGAAAGGTTAATATACACTGAGATATTTCAACTATAAGTACTTGCAGACTATAGATTGTGTTGTCTGATAAGAGTAGCCACTAGCTTCACTGATTATTTATAAGTTAATTAACGTTACATAAAATTTAAAAGTCAGTTCATCAGCTACACCGGCCACATTTTAAATGATGAGTATGTGTGACTCATGTCTACCGTATTGAACAGAACAGGTATACTACATTTCCAACAAGCAGAAATTTCTATGGGATAGTGACAATTTAGAGTTTAACTTCTAGTTGCTTTCCACAAAGCTTCAAATAATGCATCTGAAAAGAAATTTAAAGTCGATTAAAATATGTAGCAAATTTGAATTTTCATAAAGTTACACTTTTTTTCTGGCATCAGTCACTCACTATATTTTTGACACTATCATCTAAAAATATTTTGCATTTAACACATGTATTTAAATTACTCTGCTGAACATTTGTAAAATGACTAAAATATGGTTCTCAAATTTGATCATGCAAATGTCCTTTTTCACATGGAAATGTGGATTGAGGCAGCTAAAAATTTTAGTAGAAGTACGGAACCTTTAGCTGTAATCATAATTACAAATAGTTTTGTTGCCAGTCATCACACATCTGACTATTTAAATAAGATGGGATGGACTTTCTGACTGAAAAGTGCCAGCTGCTGAAAAAGCATTAGACTTTCAATAATTTAAGGTATACACAAAATGTCTGAAAATGGTTAAAAACAGAACTATCTTAAATTTAGAAAGTCAATTAAAATGTGTTTTAGTATAAAGCTTTATAACACATCCTTGTATCTAAGGTCATTTCTATGGATGAAGAAACTCGTGAGAAAGCGTGAATGAGGCCCCCACAGTAGGATATAAAACTAATCTTTTCTGATATTCTTAAAAATTTCTGTAACTTTTATTTTTCATAGTCTTTTTGTTGGGTGCAGTGTGTGTGCATGCATGCACGCACGTGCATTTTAAGATAAGGCAAACCCATATTTCAGGCATAAAAGAAATGGAAGGTTTGTAGCAGTGTGAAAGTGGTTCAGCATAGCTGGAGGCTACCTGAAATCTTAGGAGGATTTGGATAAAAATATTTCCAGCTCAGTTTGATAGAATTCTGAAGACAGAAATTGCATTAGAACTTTTGAACCCAAGGCTTTGTTCCCACTGGCTGCCCTCTTTGGGGATGCAATGGGCAAAAGTAAAAGTCTTTAGCACCTCCAAAGTAGCTCATTTCCGTATGTCACATATTTTTCTCAGCCTTCATTATTGCTGCTTATGATTTCTTCAAGTCTCTTTAGCTTGATAATTCTTTAGGATGAAATCTTTTCATTCCCCTTTCCAAACTCACTGTTGAAATATATCTAGAAGGCCCACTGGATGTGGGTTACTATTTCATAGTCGTCTGTCTCCTCTGTTGGTCCCCACTAATTATAAAGTAAAAAATAAAATAAAATGGAATGAAAGTCTTTAGGTTAGCATTCATTATTTTCCTATTCTTTGCCCAACATCATGATTCTTCTTTATAAACCCTCTGCTTCAGTTAGATTGTCTAACTATTGTTTCTCCCAAGTCCTGGCCTCTTCACACCACTATCTTATTAGAGAGAAACTGTCTAGATTGTTCTCAACTCTCAAAATACCACATCATCTTTTAAAACTTCATGAAACTGTCATGACCTATTAGTATCTAATTGACACTTCTTTCTAAGTTCTCAGAGGAATGTGTTATATAATGTTTAAGAAGAAGAGTCTAGATCAGGCTGCCTACACTCTAAACCGGGCGAGGCTAGGGATTAAAGTGACCTAAGCAAGAACTTCAAGCTCATTTGGACCTCTGATTCATCATTTACATAACTGCAAATCCTACCTCAAAGGATAATTGTGAAGATTTAGTATTATAATAATCTATGTAAAAGCTCAGTGACCAGCATATTAAAAGCACTCAATATTAACTCTTATTTTTGCTTGATATCTTTATCAGGAGTTCCCTGTGACAGCTCTCATTACCTAACCAACTGTAAGGAAGACATCAATTCCTGGTCTTAGTGGGTTTAGTTTTTCCTCACCAAAGCATCTAGTACAATATTCAGCACTCTTTAGCTGTGGATACCTGAATCTTATTCAATGAATGTGATTCAGAATATATATTTAAAAACCTATTTTTAAATGTGGATCTCTAAATCAATAAAATACCTGAGGAAAGTATAATTTACTTCCAAATAAAGACAGAATACTTCTTGTACATGTGGCAACAAAGCAGTGCCTGACAAATAGTTTAAAAACTATAAGAGTAATACAAGTAAACATGGTGAAAAGTTAATTCCAAGAGTCATTCTCAACTTAGTAAGAAAAGTGTAATATTTGTTTATGTTCTGGCAAATTAAATAAAATATGAAGAAGCAGCATTGGTCCAAATTTTTAAAGATGACAGAATTCCAATTTTTTTATAGACAGCATGATTTTCTACTTGGAATCTTCAGAGAATAAAGATAGTTAATAAAATAGTTTAATAGAGTGCCTATACATAACATAAATATGTTTAACTCAATAGTTTTCCTGTGTACCAGTAATGACCAATTACAAAATACAATGGTAGAAAAAAATAAAATAATGCATGTGTTATGTATCAGTAGTTATTTCACTCTTCTGAAGTTATAGTTTTATTTTCTATGTTTACTGTATATTCTGCTTTTTTATAAAATATCATGACTACATTTTATTTTATTAATATAAAATAATGGTGGTTTTAAAAAATGGGAGAGTAAATGTTGATGATTCACTTTGACAGTAATAGTTGATTTTGAAACTTCTGTATTGTCTTCATGATTAATAGTGTTTCTTTAACAAGCTTAGAGCTATCCAGTACATAGTAGGATAGTCAGTTTTGCTTAAACTGATTAAAAATTCAGCTTTTATGCAGTATATCCCTGCATACATTATGAAATCCTCATATTTTCAAATACCATCACTTCCTTACATACATTCACTTTCTACAGCTGTTACATTATTAGTAATGAATTTCTTCGCCCCACAGAAACTAAACAAGCTTTTGGGCTGGTCATTCCCCTGTTATGGCCAATTCCAGCTTCCATGCCCTTCCTGGGATGCTGAGGCTTCATCTCTACAATTTTCCTGGACTCCCTTCTCAGCTGAGGTCTCCTTAGGTACTGATAGTGGGAGAAGTAGTCTGTACATTGAGGGCAGGAAGAAGGTAGAAGATACTTTTTTCCTATTCCAGATCCTGCAGCAAAGAACAACTATGTTTCAAATGTCAACTTTTTTGGCATTCCCAGCCACAATCCCTCAGACATACAACATTAGATAGTTGCATCCATGTTGGTGACCTAAGTAACAGTTCTACTACACCCCATCTGTTAACTTATGTCTCAGAAACATTACAAGCTGCTTTAGTCCACTGATTTTTGTGATCACTTTGATAATCAAAATAGATCTATTGAAACGCCAAGCATCTTTTGTATTCCAATAGAGGATTATGAGTGCTATGCTTCTTTTCACTTTTATGAAATTAATGAGGGGCTATCTATTCCTAAAAATTATTATATTGTCAAATAAAAGTAATCCAACTAACAATATGGAATATGTAGCCAGAAATAAACTTCTACCGAAGTTTTAAGATGTAAATACTTTTGAACTACATCTGTAAAATTAGAAACAACAAATAATTATATCCATAATATTTTCATACTTCTAAGAATGAATAGACATATAAATTTTCACAGGCTTGTAGCTATATGTCAACTTCGGTTTTTAAGAACTGACTTTACCTCTGTTTTGTGTTTTGTATTTTGCCTAAGACTCGAGACCTCATCAATCTTTCTCTCATTTATCTTACTTCTTTTCTAATTTACTTCAAGCCCTTATCCCCTCAACTATGTATTTTTATTCATAGAATTACTGATAATAATAAAAGATTCAAAGTAACTTGAAGGATTTTATGTTTTGCTTCCCTTGTATATATACAAAAGATGAAATTGTTACTACACCTATGAAAATAACTTTTACTAAAATAAAGCCATTAATGTAAGTAACAGGGGTTAAATATGCAACTAGTAGATAATATATATTTTGGCCTAAGGGTAAAATTTCTATTCACACTAAAATATAAATTTATTTGCTCTTATGCTGATCGCAATCTTTCCAAAAAAAAACCAAAAAAACAAAAAAACAAAAAAATGTGAAAAACAATTTAGAAGGAACTGAAAAGTTGTCTCTATCCTGCTTAATTTATTGCTATCTTTCCACTTCATAATGCAGATGGAGAAATGATGTTGCATTCTTAACCTGGAGACCAACATTAATGTTTGCATTTTTCCTGTATCTCCTTGGGTAGTAGAGAATTTACTGGTGAGCAAAGCAAAATTATACTCGTAACTATAAGCGTCCTCACTTAGATTAATCCTAATATAAATCTTTAAAGAAAAACAAAGATTTTTCTTTATCTTTGAGAGTTTGAGGCTTTGTTTGGAATTCTGCACTAAAAATGGATTGTCTAATTATATACAATTGAGAAATAACTGTAATTTTAATATATTTTCCCTTCAGAGTGATCAAAGCCAATTGGTCTAAATATATAATAACAAAAATCAGTTTTGATAGTGATAGATAGGATTGCCCTTACCACATAGAAACATAGAAGCATAATATGATTTTTGGAGGTCTCCAATATGCGTTTTTTAAATCTGTTTTTCAATCTTATGGATGTGCCCAAATGAATAGTCTATTGTTTAGCTACACAAAGGGGACCATTCTATTTGACCCAGGAGGTGATCAGTCAGAGCCTTGAGTGGGAACGTTCATTACCTGGAGCTTGGCATGAATAATGATGAATGCCATTAGTCATCATAAAAATTTCCAACAGCTTTCAAAATTCTAGCCACAGTATTTGATTCTGTGACCTCTTGTGACAATGAACCCCACAGGCTAGCTGCATACTGTGTAATAAAATATTTTTTCATTTACTCTGTATTAATATACCATTAATTTCACACATATCAAAGGACAATATACACATAAAACAACTGTTAGAACTTCCCAGTGATTTTCTCTATATATGGTCTTGATGGAAAATAAAACATCATTCTTTCCTGAAATACCTTTTAATAGGAAGATTATTCTATTTCCTCTGGGCTAAGATCAGGTTTCCTTAGCTTTTAAAATAGGTCTTACATCTATACTACATTTATGTTACACTAAAACACCATTTTAGGATTTATAGACTGATATAAATAGTTATAAGACAACGTTTTCACAAAATGTGAGCATTTTTGCAACCATGACATGATAGTATGGACCATATTTGGCAAATATTCAGTTCCCTCTTCTCTCACTGTTGAGTGTACTTCCCTGATCCGTTGATGTTTAGCTTGGCCATGTGACTTGCTTTAGTCAATGGGATGATTAGCAGAGGTGATACAAGTGGGGTCTTCAAATGTGCTTCTCCAGTGTGGCTTGGTTCCTTCCCACCCATAATCTCCCATGAGAAGAGCAGGTCTCGGGAGCCACTGCCCTCTCACATTAGGCCCCAGATCAAGTATATGTGGAACTAAATTGAACTGAACTGTAGTCTAGAGCCAAACTGAGCTGACTCTCTGCCTGAACCAGAACTAGCCAATGCACCAAGGCTAGATCAGTCCAACTGCCATCAAACCTCAGACCTGGAGGCATGAGCATAAATGTTTGTTGTTGTAAATCACTGAGGTTTGGGGTGGTTTGTTAAACAGCATTATTGAAGCAATAAACTGACAGGTAAACCATGGAGAACAAACTATTCTAGATTAACCACTGATTCTGAAGTTATTCTAAGTTCACTTACCAGCTCTGACATGGAAGGGAAACCTCACTAGGAACAGGGCGTTTCCAGTTTTAGCTGCTTACAATAGAATGAATTTCAATCATATTTTCTGGAAACAACAGGTTAGGAAATTACATAGTTAATGCATGAATTGTACTTTAAAAGATTTGACACTATTTGGGGACAGGAAATATGAGATAAATAGGGACAGCAAAATGATATATATCTACCTTCTATTAGACATTTTTGGTGGTCTAGATTTTTCCCAAATTGATTCTGGTTTTTTAAAAATATTTCTGATTAAAGTAATATATTTTCCAAGTTCCCTGCACATAAAAAAACCAACTGATTTCTCTACTTGCTTAGGCAAATCACACTGTAATATGTTAAATTTGTCATTTGTAAAGAAATATACATACATCCTTAAATTTTTTTTCATATGTCTTTTCAAGTCACACAAGCAGCATTTATTATGAAAGAAAAAAGGAAGATAAGAATGGCATGAAGGAAGAGCATGATACAAGTGTTGCAATGTTCTTCACCTTATTCAATTTCCACATTTCTGTTGAGAACATTAGAAAAGCTAATATTTTTAGAAATGGGTAATATTTTAGAATAGATAATAGATAATATTTTAGAATATATTTAGAGGTAGGCAATACTTTTAGAATAGGTAATATTTTGTTGAGAACATTAGAATAGGTAATATAATCACTTTTTTGGTATTCGGTTGGTGCAAAAGTAACTGTGGCTTTTATTATTAAAACTAATGGTGAAACAGAAGAAGACTTAGAAAATTAATAAGTCATGGAGTTTTAAAATAATACAGCTGTTACTTGAAATTAGCTCCCCTGATCCTATTGTTTTCAATTCTGAAAACCAGTTTTCATAATAAATAGTAGTATACTTATCTCAATATATCATAGAATTCCCACCCTATAGGAGTTAAGCAAGGCCTTATTTAAGTCTGGTTGAAACAAATTTCACATATATTTCATAAATTTTAAATTAAAAATATCTTCCCATATCCATCACTGCCAATTCCAGTCCTCTTCCAAGATATTGTCAAATATCAAGTAATCATTTTGTCTCTTGCTGAATTCTTACATTGCAATATTCAATTCATTGCCCTATCCTAGTGTTTCTACACTCCAGATGGCTCTTGAATCTAACAATTTCTCTGCCTTTGTATTGCTCCTGACCTATTCTGAATAAACATAATGTTTTATCTAAAACTAATTCAATGGCTTTGGCCCCAACATGAAACTCCCACCATCCTGGCTTCTCTGATGTAAGTTGGGATTTTTTTATCTCTCTGATCTCCCTCTGTTCAGTCTGTAGCTCCAGACTGGGATTCTGGATATAGGAATTAAAGAATTTATTTTGTTAGAAATAAGTTAGATTATTTATTAGGTTGTGTTAGAAATAGGGGGAAAAAAACAACAAACATTTTTTTCTCTCTCTCTTCTCACTACTCACAACACAACACAGATTTATTCACTTCTGGTCACCAAAATGTGTGGAGATTCATCCCTCCCATGCTCAAGAAATTCTCCAGTGGATTTCAGCTGGGTGTCCTAGAATTCAATTCAATTTTGACAGTATCTACCTGGAGATAGCATCAGATCCCACAGGTTAAGGGCTGAGACTCACAAGACTGTCCCTACCTCAAATGCCAGTCTCGAGTACAGTTGTATGTCACTTAATGACTGGGACACGTTCTGAGAAATGTGTTGTTAGGTGATTTCATCATTGTATGAACACCATAGAGTGTTTCATACAAACTTAAGTGATATAACCTACTAAACACTTAAGCTATACTGAGATAGGAATAATACAGGGTGGGCACAGGAGAACAGAAAATTCCAGGGAGCAGTTTTACATGACTAGCAAAAAGAAACTGTTGAAATATCTGCAGAAGCTAGGGGCTGATATGACCCTAAAAAGACAGGGTGGGCCAAGCTAGCTAAGATCCACTGGACCCAACGTATCACTGGATTTGACCTTAAAGGACCTCTTTATATGCTCATTAACATGCTGAATCACCCAGCCATCAGCACTATGACAGTTCCAAGTAATCTTCACTTTTTTTCCAGGAATCTTCATGAATATTCCTTTGATTAAAGAAACTCATAAAGAAGCTCCTAACCCTGTTGTGTGACACTTTATTGAGTCTATCCACACTCCCTATTCTTGAGTGTGTACTTTTCACTTTGCAATAAATCTGTGTACTTTCACTATTTCCCAAATTGTCCTTTAATTCCTTCTTGCGATGATGTCAAAAGCCTGAGTACCAGCTGGGGTTGAGGTCCCACTCACGTTTGGGGACCTCCCCTAGCCCACTGGTATCAATATGGTATAGCCTATTATTGCTCCTAGGCTACATATCTATACAGCATGTTACTCTACTGAATATTGTAGGCAATTGTAACACAATGCTAAGTATTTATTGAAACATATCTAAACACAAAAAAGATAATGTGTTGTGCTATGAATATATCAGGAAGTCACTTGGTCACTAAGGTGACATTTTTCAGCGCCATGATGGGGCCACCATCACATATGCACTCTGTTATTGATGGAGATGAACGTATGGGGTGCATGATTGTAGTAGGTTGTCACTGATACTTCTGACTAGCTGGCTATAAATCAGGGGTTCCCACAAACCCCTCTTTGAGTTCTGTTAATTGCTAGAGCAGCTCACAGAACTCAGGAAAGCACTTTACTTAGGTTTACCCATTTGTTATAAAGCATATTACAAAGGATATAAATAAACAGCAAGATGGGAGAAATGCATGGGACAAGGCATTGGGGAAAGGCATGGAGGTTCTATGCCCTCTCCTTGAGGCCGCTTTCCAGGAACTTTCACGTGGTCAACTATCTGGAAGCTCCTGGAACCCAGTCCTTTTGAGTTTTTATGGAGGCTTCATTATGTAGGCATGATTTATTAAATGGTTGTTCATCGATGATCAATCTCCCTTCCCTGAAGTTTGGGGGTGGGGCTGAAAGTTCTAACCTTCTAATCATACCTTGGAGTGATTAGACTGCAAAAGACTCTTTAATCACTTCAGAGATTCCAATAATTTTTGGAGATATATGCCAGAAGGTCAAATATATATTTCACAATATCACAGTTTGCTATTTCTTATTATGGTCTTCCTTAAATAATTTTTCTGGGTACTTCATGGTTTAGCCCATTTAAATGTCCCCCAGTACTTTTGACATGAAAACTAAAGCAAAACAAATAAACAAAAAAGATAAGAATGAGAAGGCAAAAATGGGAGAAAGAAAGCAACAAAATGCAAAGTAAAAATTCCTTTATTTATTTACCTAAACAAACTCCTGCAACAGCCATAGAAGTAGTTCCTGTTGCTCTCTGATGTCCAAGTGTGAGTGATCTGAGGAGCCAGTTTTTTAAGTCTTGTCTGTAGCACCTACTGGACTGGATGGTGAAAGTTGGGAACTGCATATCATTGCAGCCTTTCTACTTACTTCCCCAGGACTCAGAAAGTGGAGGAAGATTGATCTCTCAAAGACATAGGAATCAGTGTGAATACTGAAAGAGCACAGAGAACTTCACCCCAAAACATGGCTCCCTTGTATAACGAGTATTTTGAATTAAAGGCCCTTAGAGACCAACAGATGCTGGAAAAGACTTTTTCTCTCTCTACATAAAGAGACCAGAGGGACCCACTAAGAATAATAATTGTTTTTCCTTCCTCTTTCCCACCTCTCCCAAAGACAGGATTAAGTCATTTGCTGTAGTTCCTTTATCTGCCTAAACTCTGGACCTACCAAAGAAGAAAATAGTCACTTCTCCTCCCTTCCCTGAGTTTTCATTAACTGAACTCATATTCCAGAAAGAAAGAATGAAATTTGTCAACAAACTGGGACAGACTTTTATCACAAAGCATTGCCCACTCTGCAGGCCCAGCAGAATTTGCCCCAGACCATTGTATGTTCTTCAGGCGTATTTAATTATCATACAAATCATTTACTACCCTCCTAAAATCATCCACGCTTTCAGCACCTGTACCGTTTGGGATATTGGGCAACCGTCTGTGATTTTAGCCCATGCACATTAATGAATTTTTATGGCTTTTTTCTAATTAATCTGCCTTTTGTGAGTTGATTTTTTCAGTGAAACTTCTGAGCATGAAAGGGAAGTTTTTCCTTCACCCCTACAATGATGTACCTAGGGATAAGCACTGTTAATATTACGGTTTCCTTTGTATATGCCCAGGTCATTCTGTATATGAACCTGTAGGATTTTTCTAAATATAAATTTTAAATAAACAATAACAACAAAATGATATGGACAGGAGGTAGGGAAATACTGGGTAGAAGAGGACTGTCCCCAGTGAGGGTCACACCCTCAAGCCTGATTTGGACTCACAGCCCAAAGAGAGAACAGGCATTCCTGTTTTCCCACCTGAATATTGCATTTTCCAAAACCACTCTGGTCTTTCCCAACCCGCATCCTATACTCATAAAATCCCCAGGCCTCTCTGGCAGAGTGGTAGCAAGGAGAGAAGAGAAGAAGCAGCCAGACATCAGAGAGAAGCAGCTTGACTTTAGAGGGATGGCTTGATGGTGGAACTTCAGAGAAGAGCTCAGTTGAGTATGGCCAGACTCCAGGGGAAGACTACCTTCCCACTCCATCTCCTTTCCAGCTCCCCTTCCTGCTGAGAACCACTTCCACTGCTCAATAAAATCCTTCACATTTAACACCCTTCAGTCCATTCATGTGACCTTATTCTTCCGGGATGCTGGACAAGAACTTGGGTACCAAGAGGGCAGGTGCAAAAATGCTGTCACCCTGACCCTCCACTGAGTTCTGAAACACTTACGCCATCCATGGACAGCAAAGCTAAAAGAACACACTGTAACACACATGCCCTCTGGGGCTCCTGGGGTCATGGGTACCCTATGTAGATGGTGCCCCAGGGCTGCACAGAGTTCTACTCCTGCCAGTACCCAGAAGCACTTGTCCCGGCCCCTGCAACTGCTCACCTGCGTGTTCCTGGTCCTGTGAGGGGTTGAGAGCTGTCGCCTGAGTAAACAAACCAGTCCTTTTGTGAATCCCATGAAGGGGTCAGGGAAATTATCTTGTTTCATCAACACATCTTATATTTATATGACAGAAGAGAAACAAAAACACATTGAGATAAGCAGAGTCCCAGAAACAGAAAAAGCCAATGGCTTTCTGGAATTTCACTCCTGAAGAACAAAGGGGCTCAGATAACCCCTGTGAGAGCCCACATGGCTAGGAATCTGGAACCAGGGTTAGTCCACCAAAGTGGATTTAAGGCAGCACTCCTCAATGTGCACCAGAGGTGAGAAGAACTGGGATAACTGCCTGGAGTGGTGGCCTTTGAAAAGGCCCTTGACTGGAGAGAACCTGAGAGCAGAAAGGCACATACTGAGAGCCAGGGCTACCATGTAACTGCCTAGGATTTCTGTGAGCTAGAAAGTCTGAAATGAACAGAATAAAACGTTATTTGGAATTGAGTGACCCCAAAATCTTAAGTTGAAGGAACCATAAAATATTCAGACTTGGGGGTAGGAAAAAGAGAAAGAAAAATAAATTTCAAAATAAACAAAACCCCAATTTCCACTTAAAACAAATTTACATATGAACATTTCAAAAGCGAGGTACAAAATTAACTTGAAATTATAGCTCACAATACATGTGTGAAGAAATTCCCAGAGCAATGAAAAAGAAAGTAAATAATTAAAGTAAGCACAGCTTAAGATCCTCAGGAGGTTGTGAAACAAAACCTCCTGATTAGTCGAGAACAAGTTGAAATAAAAATTAAACAACTAGAAATATTTAAAATTCAATATTAATATATACATTTAACACATCACAAAGAGATATTAAGTAAACTGGCAGATAGTAATTAGTATAGCAACTAATAGGTCTGAAAATAAAGATTCTGTAGAGGTACACAAGATTTAAATAATACAATTAATATTCTTGATTTCCTAAAAATTCTAGAGGTGGCTATGATAAAGATAATATATTTTTATTGTAGTAAAATGTGAAAAACATAAAACTTACCATTTTTACCCTTTTAAGCGTACAGTTCAATGGCATGAAGTATATTTCCATTGTTGTGCAATCATCACCATCATTGATCTCCAGAACTTTTATATCCTCCCGACTGAAACTCTGTATAATTAGACAATGACTTTCATTCCCCATTCCTTCAACCCCTGGCAACCATCAAGGGTTATCTCTATGAATTTGACTACTCTAGGTATCTCATATAAGTGGAACCATACAACATTCAGTATGTCTTCAAGATTCATCCATGTAATGGAATATTTCAGAATTTTCTTACTTTTTAGGTCTAAAATATTTTATTATACACACACACACACACACACACACACACGTCATCTATTATTTTTTTCCTCATCATTTATCTGTTGATGGACACTTGGGTTATTTCTACTTCTCAGCTGTTGTACATAATGCTGCTATGAATGTTGTGTACAAATATCTGTTTGAGTTCTCCTTTACATTCTTTTTGATTATCTAACCATAAGTGGAATTGCTAGACCATGTGGTAATTCTATGCTTAATTTTTAGAAGAACTGCCGTAAAGTTTTCCACAGTAGCTGAGATATTTTACATTCCCATTAGCATTGCACAAGGTTTCCAGTTCCTCCATATCCCAACCAATGCTGTTTTATGGTTTTGTTTTTATGATGATAGCCCAACAGGTGTGAAGTGCTATCTCATTGTGGTTTTGATTTGTATTACCCTAATGGTTAATGACCATGAGTATCTTTTCATGTGCTTACTGGCCATCTGTATACCTTCTTTGGAAAAATGTTTATTCAAGTCCTTGCCATTTTAAAATTTGTGTTTTGTCGTTGTTGTTGTTGAAGTAGGAACAATATTTTAAAATGTAAGAAGATTGAGCAGCCGCTTTCCTTAAAATCCTAGAATTGTGTCTTAGTTTGCTTGGGCTGCTATAACAAAACACCATATAAACTAGGTAGTTTATAAACAACAGAAATATATATATTTCTCACAGTCTGGAAGCTGGGAAGTTTAAGATCAAGGCAGATTCACTGTCTGCTGAGGGCTTATTTCCTCATAGACAACCATCTACTCATTGTAACCTCAAATGACTGAATGGATAAGGGATATCTGTGGGGTCTCTTTTATAAGAGCACTAATCCCATTCATGAGAGCTATGCCTTCATGACCTAATCACCCCCAAAAGCCCCATATTCAAATATCACTTTGGGGCTTCGGATTTCAATATGTGAATTTTGGGAGGACACAAATATTCAGAGCATGACACGTGGCTTCCCATAGCAGTAGAATAACAGTCTCGTATTTGGCTGTGTGTGCTGCATGATGTGGCTCTGCTGGCCTCCGAGTCTCTCTCTCACATTCTATGATCCCCATCCAATGTCCTTTCATAGTCTCAACTCTCAAGCTCCTCCTGCCTCAAGGCATCCACAGCAGCTGCTACCTCTGAGCTTAAAGATCTTCAGCCACCATCAATTATTGGCTCCTTATCCATCAAGCCTCAGTTTAAATGCCATTTGTCTCCTTTTTTCCTTAAGAGCACTCACAAGTATTTTATATTATGTATTTGTCTATCAGTTTACTTGCTTAAATCCTATCTTGTCTACTAGACCATGTACCAGCTAGGGGATCGCTCTCCTCTCTGTTTCGAGTGAACACTGAGGACCCAAAATGGTACCTGTCATCTCTTGGGCGCTAATTACATATTTGTGAATCCATATGATGTAGTGTGGGTTTGTGCTGTGGGCAGGCAGTGGGTGACAGGAGCTGAAGGGTCCTTCCTCAGGTGTGTAGAGGATAGAAGAATCACTCTCTATATTGTTGGAGAGCTGATCTTGTTCTCTCATTATCCACACAGGCCATGACTAGACTCCTTTACACTTTGCGACACACCTCAAAAAGCCCCAAGTCAGAGTTCCTGTAGCACATGTGGAGACAGACATTCTTCATATTTTATAACCTTTCTTACAGACTGTAGCTGTAACTTCCTTCAGCTTCCTTTGAGGCCTGTTTAAACAGAAATATTCTCACACTGTTCACTGAGGATTAAAAGGGACAAAGTCAGCTGATGTATAGATGATGAGCTATATCCAACCAGCCATAGCCACTGCCCTGTGGTGGATGGGAGGATTTGTAATATCTTTTGCTTCCTTCAAATTTACTATTGTTTCAGTATTAGTATTATGCCAGAATGTATTACAGCAGGTTGCTTAAGATCTTTCTTCCAATCTAAAATTATAATTCACTTATTCTGTCTATAGAACACTAACCTAGGCCTTAAAATTATACTATAAATAGTGCCACTTTAGTTTACTGCAGCTATTTTCATATTTAAATGAGGAAATAGCGTTAGTCTACTTTATATAATTTATTTTCAGTATGACTAATGAAATGTTTCCAAAATATTTTTCAAGAGTTAAAAATACGTAAAATTGTTTCCTTAGAGGTATTCTTTGTCATGTAAGGGCTTAAAGAAACTCTAATTTTGTTTTAACTCTCCACTGGAATAAAATATTACCTATTTTAATTAAAAACCATATGAAATATTAACTATTAAGTACCCAACAAAAGCACTAGGAGCAGATCTTAGTAGATATTACATTAGCATTTTCAGGTTTAAGTCCTTTTGCTATAGATAGAAATTCTCTTTTGTCAATGTCTTACAACTCCCAGGAAAGTATTTCTGGCTCAGTTTTTTAAATTTCACTTTTTCTTTCCCCAGAAATATTTAATGGGATGATTTCATATCTTGTATTTGAAGACACTGCTATGGGTGGAGTTAATTATGCTAGCTCTAATATTATCATCTGTTTTCTCTTTAGGTTGGGTTTAAAGTGATGTTAAGAAAAAGAGTAGCTTATTACATTGATTAATCAAAGCTTCCAAAAAGATGGTAGAAATATGACAATAGCTGTTTCTGCTTTCCTGGCAGATCTCTCATTCCTTCCTACTTTCATGCCCTTTCACTTACAATGCTGGTTTGAAATGGCCACTCTCTCCACTCCCTGTGTAATCTGTTCCTCTCATCTTCTGTTAAATGGCATTGTCCTCATGGAGCATTAGTGACATGACATTCTCTGTTTTCACGGAATCTCCTTAGACAGTCCCCTAGTTATTTCACAATCTTGCTGATAAAGCATGTGTTTTATGCCCCCACATTGGAATATCAACTCCATTACATTCCATATACCACATAAAATTGTGTCTGGTATATAATACACACTCAATAAATGTTGTAAAATCAAGTAGTATGTTGTTCAGTGCTTAACATGTGTTGCAAATAAACAATGTGATATGAAAATAATTTGGAAGACTAAGAGATGATTTCTTATTGACCTTCTATACTCTTCACACCTATAGGCAGAAAGTTTCTCTTCTACCACTTTTTCCAACTGTGACATCCTAATGTAGGTGTAAAGCTCTACACTATACATACAAGAATTGATGCTTAATTGAAATATAAATGTTCTTACTAAAGAAGAAAACGTGGGGAGGAGAAAATAAAATATTAGGTTGGGTAGTAGCATTGATTTCTCCTTGTAATAGCTGCTTTTAAAAGTAGACATCTGTAGTAAGTAATATGAGGGTTATTTGTATAGTCATAATTGGCTAAAAATAGTCCTGCATTTTGCCTCTTTCCTCTGTGTTAAAAGGAGATCATACAAACTTTGAAATCCTTCTTTATAATACTGGTTTTGAGAAAGGATTATTTTAAAGTGTCATTTTTACAGCATATTTGCTCTATAATTTGATCAAATAGGAATAGGGGATAATCCATCAGTGACCATAAAATCTGTGCTACTCTGAAAACCAATGCTGCTCTTTAAAGTAAAGGGCTATACAGGATATGGAAGATAAATCCTAAGCAACAAGACACCACTTCCTAGCTTTGTAATCAGATGACAAAACTTTCCTCCCAATACATAGTGGCCACTTTAGAGTCGTTTAATCTGTTTGATAATTGTGGTTCTGGGTCAAGTTACCTAGGAAGCAGACTCTGAATTGGACACCAGCATGCTGAAGCTTATTGAGGAGTTCTTTTAGGATTAGCACCTGTTGGGGAAGTGTAGGAAGCTGAACTGGGCAGAGGGAGAAGTTGAACCCTAGTGTAGCCACAACAAAGGCATGAGAGATCCATGCCAGCAAGAAACTCTGGAACTGGACTACCACAGCAAAGGTATCATAAGTTGGTGCAAGGAGACAAGCCTTTACATCCCTGTGCTGCCAGTCACTGGATCCAAGCCATCTCTGGGAAGGGAGCATAAACTTGCTCAAAGTGACTCTCTTCAAATAATGGCAGTCCCCCAGTAGGGGTGAGAACTGTTAGCTGTCAACTCTCACAGTAGTTGCGGGAATGAGTACTTTAATCCTCAAAGTGAGGAGTTGTGTGGCATATCACAGACCTGCTATGATTGTCTAATAAAAGCAATTTTTAAATAAAAATATATTAAATATCAGTTAATATATAAAATATATTTTTATGTTTGCATATATTCTTATTTTATGATATATTTTCTTTCAACTATGAGAAAGTTTAAAAAGAACTACCCCTGAAATTCATGTGACAAATTATTATTATCCAAGAATTCAATGATGAATCAGTCATCAATATTTCCAACTTTATGAATTTTAACTAAAATAGCACTTATTAAAACTACAAGATTCATATGTGATGTATTTCATGCATACATCAATATTTTAAATGTTTACTGTTGATCTTGGATTTAGAACTAATAATTTCTGTTCATGAAGTAATACTGTTTATGAAAATTTGCTAGAAAGTTGTGTATAAACTCACTGACCCCCAGATAATTTATATCCTTAGGACTATAATTATAAACTGAAACTATTACTCTTTTTTTTTTCAAAGGCCATATGTAGGTGGATGTCAACTGCCTAAAACTCCTTGGAGGACAGATTACAGGGGATGGGGTGGAGTAGGATATAAAAAGCTATTAAACAAAAAAAAAAATGTGTATACACACATACACGTGTATACACACATATATACATATGTTTGAATGTATGTGTTTGCGTAAACGTAGAAGAAATTTCATTAAAATGTGTATTATAAAAACAAACAAAAAACCCCCAAAACCTCTGGGTAAAGAGATCATAATATTTTATTTTCTCTTTTTACTTTCCATATTTTTGTATTTTCTACAAAATAAGCATATATACATATACACATTTGTCTATCCGTATACCTACCAATCTAATGATATAGTTCCTGGGGTTGTATTATATGGGAAAGCAAGCAAAGAATCAAGTTATTTTTCTTCCAGCTTGTATCTGCTGGGGCATGAGGTAGAAGGAACTCTGGATAGTTCTGTCAACTTGAAACAAGAGAAAGGAATCAATTTCTTACACAAGATAAACAAGACCATAATGTTTTCTTTGTAATTGCTTGTCACATTTCCTCTTATAAAAGATGTCTAAATGACAAAGGTGAGTGACTGAACAGCCTTTTAAAATAGCTTTATCTCCTCTCCATCCCACATTTAATAGTCATTTGGCTTTGGGATTTAGTTGTCATTAGTCTTACCAAGAATTACTTCAATTTTTAGTTTTTCCATTTGAAACATTTTCGTTATTTACATTCTTTGAACCTCAGTTTAGATGTGTCTTTTTTTCTTTCCTCAGTTTATATTTTCAGATGTGGATTTTTATTTAATTTTGCCTTTACTTATTTTATTATGAAAACATTTACTGAAAAAGATTGTTCAAGAATAGACTCTCCAAATATTTCAGAAATTGCTAAATGTTTTTTCGCTTTTCATGTCGTTTGTTACTTGTCACCTATGGACATACTAAATGGCGTTTCAGCATCTCCTCTTTTTCCTCCCATTCAGCACTCCTTGGCTTCTTTTACAGATAACACTTTACAGATTGGCTTTTCAGATAGTGGGATGTAGTCAACACTGATGCTTTTTCTGATCGATCAAACCAGCTTCCTTTGTTGCTCACTGGCGACAGGATTAGTGATTTTGCTCACATCACTGTCAGACACAATATTATTGAAGTTTTAAAAAATGTATTTTCAACTCTTTTTTTTAAAAGACCAATTTAGAGACTGGAGAAAAGCTATAAATATGCAATCATTTTGCAAAACTTCCTGCCCTAAAGGATTAGACATTGAGGAAAGACTTTCCTATTGCTTCAGGAAGTCACTTGACAAATCTGATACATTCCTTGCAGCAAAGTTTGGTGACTGTAAAGCAGAGGAATGTCTTTTGGTGGGTAGAGAAACTCATGTGCTTGGACTCCAAACTTGGGATTTACCACCATTTGAGTTCTGTTTCTCAGTTTTTTGGGCTTAAGAACTCACTTTGCCTATATCTTAAACTTGATTAGATTCTGGGATTCTTAGATTTCTCAAGTTCATAAGAGATTGATGTCCATCTACATATATGTCATGAATATCTGTGTCTTAATTTACAGTGAAAATTTTGTTAGTTGGAAAAACTACTTACATTAGTTCAACATGAATGCTTCTCCCTATAGCATGCCAAATATCAGTAAGATTACTGGATTATCACAGAATTAGAACACTGTAGTACAGATTAAGAATTTTCAGGTTAAGATAGCATATATATTCATTTTCCCAAAAGGCATTTCTTTACCAATGTAATTCTAGCTTTTGATGTCCCTGGTAAACAGTTCCTTTCTCTTGTATAATTCTTGGAAGAATATTATGTCTTTCTTCTATGACTCTCCATTTTATGTTCTTGCAATGATTATCAGCACTTTTCCTAATAGATACACGCTTTCTCTAAAGATATTAATGGCTTCAAGGCTGGGCAACTGAAACACAGAGAGGGTAACTAACTCTCCAAAGTACCAAAGCCAGTCAATGATGAGCAGGACTCAAGATTCAAATCTTCTTAGTCTAATTCCAGATTATTTATTTTCTTTTAGAAAACAAAAATTTCATTCCTTTATCCTTTCAAACAAGATACAACACAACTCAACAACAATGCACACTACTGTAAAAACACAACTGAAAACTATAATTCAGGCATTAAGAGAACTACTAATTACATTATCACATTACAGAAATCAAAATTAATTTACCACACAAAATAATTTAAAACACTACAGATTACTCTTTTTAGTTCAAACATATATACAAGTCAAAGTAACCAGTTCAAAGAAAAAGCATCAGATATTTTATAATAAAGATAATGAAACTTTGAACATTTCAGTTGAGTCATGACACTAGGAGGAAGGATTGCTTTTTAGTACAGTGTGTGACTGTATATATAGGTACATCCCTTTATCTTTCAGAAAGCCTGGTAAAATCAGTGGCTATAGAGAACAATGTCCTGTGTTAGAACATTGATCATTATTCTTTATCGTCTTACCTTTATTGCCATTCAACAGGCATACTATGTAAAACAAAGCAAAACAAAAACAAACATAAAACAAAACAGAAGGCTTGGTTTCTTCTCTCTAGGCACATATTCTCTGCAGAGTACAAGTCAATATATAAGGAAATCCATGATTATATGACAGATTACAAGCACATTCACAGACTCATGCTGAAAAAGTCAGGTGGCAACACTTCTTCAAGGAAGAGTGTACTCATGAATAGCAATAAGAGGAATGTGGTTTTGGCTAAGAGAAATAAAGGAGAGGGTATTTCATTGTAGAAAGAAATGCACAGTAGTAGGCAGGAAGCTGTGAGTTAGTAACTGACAAAAGGGAGCAGAGAAGTCAGCTTGGTTTCTTTGGAGGTTGGTAGGGGATAAATTGTTTGATTGTTTCCTTCTTGCAACTAGTTTACATTCTGATTGAAGAGAAATTTATTTAAGATAGGGAAGGCTCTTTTTTTGACATTCAAACTCTAGTGATAGTATATATCACAGGCTGGGTGCCCCAGGAAGCTGATTGTGAAAGGGAGAACAGCCTGCAGGAGGTTTATTAGGGACTATTCTCAGCATCAATGCCTGGAAGTGATGGCAGTGGTGGGCTGTACAGAGTGGCTGCTGCCATCATGCTGCTGCGGCGGGGATGCCATGGGGAAGGGGCAGACAGCCTCCCGCAGACTGCTGCCCTGGGGGCCACCAGGATAGGGCTGGGCCATGTCATTCACCAGATGGGGAGCAGTGGGGTAGAGCAGAGAGGGGCCCTGAGGCAGAGCCTGGGGCTGCACTTACGGGGCCTGGGGAAGGAAGTGGGTGCAATGTCCACTTCAGGGACCCAGCCAGGAATGCAGCCACTGTGTTCAACCCACTGAGGATGTTGGGTTCCTGTGCCTTGGAAGGAGGTTCTACACGGGGCTACCTAGCACTGCATCTCTAGGGTCTGCCCGGCGCTGGGGAGACCGTGGAGCCTAACACTCCAGATGGCCAAGTCCAGGGCCCATGGTCCACAATCCACTCCTAGAGGTTCCCCCTGGGCAGGACCGGGAGCCGGGCACAGGGGAGCCTCAGCCTGTCCCTGAGCACTGGGGTCATGGGGGAAGCTCACAGTAACGTAGCTCCTGCCTTGGATGCCAGCCCAGGCCCAGCAAGGACCTGAAGCCCCAGGCCTGGGCTGTGAGGGGGTCGCAGCTGAGGCTGCATGCTCCAAGGAGTCAGTGGGATCTGGGAGCAGGAAGCAGCCCTGCCCTATTGGGTGCAGCTGCAGCCACCCAAGTCGGGGCTGTGGACCCGGATCTCTCTGTACTATTAGGGGCTGGGAAAGCTCCCCCGCCACCCACCAACACACCAAGACCTTGCAGGCTTGGAAGTGCCTGCTCCTACTGCCTGGCTTTCCTCTGCTGTCAACACCTGCTCCAAACTTGGAGCAACATGGAGCTGAGCCTGGGTGTTGTCACAGCCTGGCCAGGGATACACATGCTATGCTCAGGGCAGTGCTGATACACCAGCCCCCTGCTGCCTCAACCCCTCTGGAATTTGGGCACTAACAAGCATGGGAGAGATGCTGATGGGGTGCTGAGGACAGCCTGGCACTGGCCCGCAGGTGCCCCTTTGTGCAAGCAGCCTGGCAGCAGGAGGCAGACAGGCTCCTAGGTTGGAGGAAATGGGTCCTCATTGAGGCCCCACCTTCAGGGCAGGAGGGCCTGAAGACTGGGGGCTAGGTTGCCAGTCCCACAGACTTGAGTGGGAACTTGTGGTGCCTTTTCTGGCCCTGCCCATGGCTGCCGAAGGATCAATTGGCATGTACTTCCTCGCCTGTGAGGCCCATAAAAGCCCTGGGCTCAG
The DNA here is from genome assembly GCF_047675955.1 of Chlorocebus sabaeus. Lineage (NCBI taxonomy): Eukaryota > Metazoa > Chordata > Mammalia > Primates > Cercopithecidae > Chlorocebus > Chlorocebus sabaeus. The sequence goes on from NC_132910.1 coordinate 47,440,518, forward strand.
CCAGAGCTGAACAGATGACACGATGACTTGCCTGCAGAGAGGAGCCTCCCACTCTAGAGCTTCCTCCCTTCTGAGAGCTGCAGAGACAATGGAGAGATGATGAGGAGATGATGGATGACCAGCTGAAGAGAGGAGTTATCCATCCTCTCTGCTGATAGCTGAATACTTGTTGGGATGACTTGCCTAGCAGAGAGGAGGTACCCTCTCTGCTACTAGCTGAACACTGTTGGGACACACTGGCTGCAGAAAGGAGCAACCCGCTGCAGGTTTCCTCTGAGCTGTTCTATTGCTCCATAATACTCTTCTTCCTCTTGCCCACCCTCTACTTGTCTGTGTATCTCATTCTTCCTATGTGCGGGACAAGAACTCGGGAACCTCTGAATGGTGACTGAAAGGGCTGTAACACAAACAGGGCTGAGACATGCTCCTTGCTCACCATGTTGTGGGCAAAGAGAAGGAGAGAAGAACTGCAACCCTTTGGAGACCTCAGACCTGGGAGCTTCCTGAGCCAGGGCTGTGACTCTGTCTTTGGGGCCCTGCAGTTCCTGGCATCTCCAAGCTTCTGGGAGCCACTGTGTTCCCTGATGCCAGCTGTGGAAGGTTCTTGTGGTGCTCCTGGTTCAGCCACAGCCTCACAGAGAGCCTGTGCCCATGCTGGCACCTGGAGCTGCCTGCCCCACTGTGGCAGCCAGCATGTCTGCCTGAACAGGGCTGGACCCCATGCTCACTCACACACCCCTTGATGCTTCACATAATACCCCTTAGGAGGCATGGGACCCAGACTGGTAGTGTGAGCCAAGCGCAGCCTGCCAGGTTGGTGGAATGGACACAGCAGACCGAAGCAAAACTCAGGCAAATGCACCACCAGCCACAGAGATTTCTGGCCAGAAAAGTTAATACCCCAAAGATCCCATAACAGAAGGATCTGGGGTACTGCAGGCCTTAGCCATCTCAATGGGGAGTTGAAGCTGAAATGACCCTTCACATTTGTCTCCAAGTGGGAGGAAGGGCTGGGCCTTTGTGCCTATGATATTACATGCCTTTGGGTGAAACAGTCCTTTCAGCTTGAACAATTGCTATAAGAGTGGCAGCTTAGGCCATTTTGCCAGCAGCATTCACAGCAGTTGGTGGAAATAAGTCCTCAGTTTCTGAAGGGGAACCTGGGTGCCTGTGTTGTGTATTACAGTGCTGAAAATTTATTATCTGGGAGAGCAGTGGTCCTGAGCATGAGAATTAACCCAGTTAAAAAAAAATCTTGAATTTACTAAATCAGAATCTATCAAGATGGAGCCCAAGTGACGGAAAATTTTAAAAGGTTCCACAAGTAATTCTGTGTATCATTCAGATTTGGGAACCACTGATGTAAAGGGCATAAACTCCTCTCACAGAGCTTCAGAAATAATTCTGCTTTTCTTCCTTGAATATTCAGTAATTTCACAAAGTATACACTACTCCTTAATGGGCAGAGCAGAAGGATGAAGGAAGAAATCATGTTATGAATAGCTCTGGATTCAACGAAAGGGCAGACAGGCATTTTAAGTGCGTTCCACATTATACGAGAACAAAGGGATTAAGCACAATAGGAAGCCCATTAAATTGCTATTGCATTTGGAAAAAATTAAAGGTTATGTTCAGACTATTATAGAATAGATGTAGAGATTCATAAAACTATGTTAATCTATAAAATCTTCAGATAGATACATAATGAGCTATCTGGGCAAGCAGATAGAATAAATAAAACAAATTAATGATTTTTGCAATGCAGGAGTTCTTTTAGTGTGGAAATAGCATGCTATCTGTAGAACTTTAGTTGTAATAACTGGAGGTAGACATTCAGAAAAAATTTACAAACCAAAGTTAAAAGAATTTGTAACAAGATATTTTGTCTATATTTGTGGTCTGTTGCTCAGAATCTCTAAGTAAGAGGTCTTGCTGTCACTCTTTGTTCCAATATTTGTCAGTATTGGATAGTTAGTACTGCATGTTTGGGATGGTGCCCTTCCTTCCTAAATACCTATTTGCTTCCAGAAAATTGTGTTTTCTCTTCCCTCCACCCTTACCCCCTTACCTATTGGGATTCAGTGATGTGGTATGAGTTTGGTTGACTGGAGTAGATCTGATTGAATCCTGATTGCTGAATAGAACAGTGCCCCTCTTTTTTCAGAAACAATGTGCACCTTAGAGGTGGGGTGGACCTGACGGAGGCTCAATTGTTAGACAAAGCAACAGGGCCCTGTCTTTTTGCGCCTAGCATGCAACCAGTAGGCATTCTGTTCTATTGAGCCTGAAATCATTGATCCTGTAAACCAAAAGGTGTCTGAGACAGATCTCAATCATTTCAGAGATTTGTTTCACCAAGGTCGAGGAGGTGCATGAGAAACACAAGTTACATCTGTGGCCTGTGCTTTCTCCACATAGGGTTTTGAGGACTTCAATATTTAAAGAGGAAAGAGTGGCAGGAAGGGAAGGAGTGAGTCAATTATGCATTCACCTGGCACTCACTAAATCTGCATTTTATGTAAGATAAAGTTGACATAGAATAGAGGAAGAAGTAAAATATACATTTGTCATGGGGTAGGTTGAAGGTTGATTTTTAGTCCTTTCTTTGTCCTGTACCTGTGAAAGTAAGCTGTTAACTTGCGTCATCAGGGTGGGATTCAACGGAACTCTGGTTTATGGTAAAGATTTTGGAGCCAATAAGAAATTTCCTTATGAGCAATTTGTGAGGGAGGACCCCTGGAAAGATACGTGGCCTTTTATCCTTGGAGCTATCTGTTTAGGAACAAAAGGAAGGTTGTTTTTGCATGACTCAATTCCCAAGCTTAACTTGCCCTTTGGCATGGTGAGTTTAGAGTTCTGAGACTTTATTATTTTCCTTGCACAAGGCTTATACATGGGGGTACTACCTGAATGTTCATCAATTTTAAAAAGGTGGACATTTAAACAACTGTACCCATTGGACCCCAGCCAATTTTCTATGGAATACCCATGACCAAGTGAGACAGAAGAGTTTCCTTGAACCCCTCGTGGGACTTGCGACAGGGGTGTGGCTTGTTTACTCAGTTGCCATACTCAAACCCCTTGCAGGAGGTGGAGCATGCAGGTGAGTGGAAACAGGAGCTGGGGTGAGTGCCTTTGGGCACTGGCAGGAACAAATCCTGTACTGGCCAGCAGTAGTGTCTAGGGGTTGCCTGAAACCCCTGGAGCCTCAGAAGGCATGTATTACAAACAATACTCTGTTAGCATTTGCCTTCTGCAGTGTTAACCAGCTCAGTAGAGGGTCAGGGTGACAGCCTTTTATATCCTGCCCTCTTGGTACTTGGGTTCTTGTCACATGGGCTTGAAGGATTGTGAATGATGATTTTATTGAGTGATGGAAGTGGCTCTTAGGAAGATGGGGTGCTGGAAAGGGGATGGAGTGGGAAGATAACCTTCCCCTGGTCTGAGGGAGATTATAGCCAACCATCTCCAACCTATCTCTTCTCCGACCATAGACTCTGATGTCCAGCTTCCTCTTCTCTCGACGTTCAGTTGTTTCTTCTCTCCTTCTCTGCTATGCTGCTCTGCTCCTCTGCCAGTGAAGCTTGGGGTTTTTATGGGCACAGGATAGGGGTGTGTTGGACCAAAAGGCAACATTTGGGTAGGAAAACAGGGATGTGACGTTCTCATTTAGGGCCCCAAGTCCAGGCTTGAACCCTTGTCAGGGACCCCAACTTTTTTACCTAGCATTTCCCTGCCTCTTGTGCATATCGCAAGCATTAGCATAGAGTCAGGAAATAGTTCCTTCTCACCTTGGTAGACCATCTCTTTTCTGAGCCAGATAGGAGTTGGAGAGATTCTAGTAACTACAGCAAAATTGGTGTTGGGTTTATGAGTCTCTAGGTAGTGGAAGCTTCTAATGAACCTGAATTCTTCATTGACAGTTCAGTGCAGTTTTTTTGATGGAACTGAAGCAAGTAGGAGGTAGTTTTGTGGTGAGCAGGAGTGAATCAAATGAAGGGAACTAGTGGGTTCTGAGTTTGACCTTGAGAGGCACCTCTGAGTTCCCAAGAGAAGCTAGAGGCAGTGAAAAAGAGAACAGATTCTAAGGAAAACTCACTAGGGAGCTTTGGAGCTATCGAGAGAAGGTAACCTTTTGAAAAGACAGAATTTCTATTCGTTAATTAACCACTGCCATTTAAGATATCGATATCAAAGTGCCTCATTTCTAGGAGCAGAGTGGTGAAGCCTGTCCATTTGATTTATGTGAGGAATCACTCTGCTTAGAAAAGATGCTCAAATGCTCTTTAGAGAAGGCAATTAACACAGGGCTTGCTTTTTGAAATAAAAAATATGCAAATATTCTACATCCATTTGAAAACTGTCGTAAGAAATTATTTTAGAGGGTTTTTAAGTGCCATAGTTTAGTGTTAAGCATAAGACAAGTTATAGTAATTGTGGTTTTTGCCATTACTTTTAATGACAAAAACCGCAATTACTTTTGCACCAACCTAATATTTCAATGGCTAAGAACTTTATATAAATTGGTGACTTTAGGGCACAAGCAAATAAATATAAACATGCAGTTATTCTTTAAACAACTATAGTCAGTGTGTTCTTTTCATAAGTTCACATTTCAAGTAAGAAAGTATTACAGTTGTTTCAGGCTATACTTTCTAGTGCAGAGAACGGATGGGATTTTCTAATTGTCTTCAGGGTGCTACTGGCACATTGAAGTCTTGGGTTCCCCAGGCATTCCAAAGAACAATGTTCACACCCTGAGTTATTCCCCTGAGATCCCTCAGATGATCAGAACCTGGGGTAAGACAGCTATTCATGGACAGAAACAAAACCTCTAGGTTCTACAAGCAGCACCTACCTACTGAGAGTTTTGAAAAGAACACTGCACTCTCTGGGAAAACATGGCCCACTGGGTCCAATTCCCAGGTGGCTGCAGCTCTTCAGTTCCTCTTTGCCTGCAGTGATTCAAAGAGAGAGGCTTTTTGCCAAAATAATGTCAGTTTTATTCCTAGTTTCTACCCCTTCCCAGAATGATGTTAGTTTATGCCTACCAGAATTCTTAAGGTATTATCACAAGTATGCATCTTCTTAAAGAAGGGAGACGATTCAGCAATTCACATTTGTATGTATGTGTGTATGTGTATGTGAATGAAAGAGAAAGAGAGAGAGAGAGAGAGAGAGAGAGAGAGAGCGCATGTCTATGCCTTGAAAGTCCTCAGACTCATTATTATTTGAGCAAGATCATTCCAATGGGATGACCCTAGATGTGATACCAATGTAAGCACATTAACCACCCTTCCTGTCTTTGTGCCCAGTAGGGCACATACCTATTGATGCCAGTAAAGCTCAAGTGGCCTCCTCTCTCTTTTAGCAGGAGAGTTCATCAAGGTTACTCAGAGGAAGAATATTTTTCTAGTGTAAAGGCTCCACATCTAGGTACCAGAGAATTCTCTGGGAAGATTTTGGCTTTCATGCCAATGAGAGTTTGAATAATTGGTCCTCACATCTCCAACACCTTGGGGTGGGATGTCATGAATCCTTTCACTGAATTTTTGTTCATTAGCACTTATCAAGCCATACAAAGTGTGAGCTGACATTGAGAAAGTGTGATTTAAAGAGGCACTGTGAGGCTTATCTTGTCCAAGAATATTTTTGCCTTAGACTAATATGTTACTTTTCCTTTTCACTTAATCTGAAGTTCCCAAGATTGGAGTCAATTCCTCAAATTGGACAACTTCTACGTTTCTGTACTCAGAATACCATTATTACAATCCGCATATATTGTCTGAAGGTGGAGGAAGATCCTAAAGCCATATTTTAGTTTTTGACCAGGTACTAACTAAAATATACATTTTAAGCTAAGTGCCAATCTAAAAGTCACAGGACTTCTGAGATACTGGACTGCTAAGCCTCTGAACGGGTAAATATGCCTATGGGGAATTCACATTAATGCAGTCATCATTTTAAAGTAGTAATTGCCTGGGTTTCTGATGAATTTCTAGTTCTTGTTCTGGTTCCTCTTATGGCTTGATATAGCTTACAGTTCCTCGATAGTCTGAGATACTTCTCTGTCTTCGGTATTTATCTTGTATTGACTTGGAACTCGTCTAAATGATTTCATGTTACTTCAAGCCAAAAAAGTCTAGATAAGGGAGGAAGAGGCATCTACATATGTACAATAATTTAGGAGTGTATTGTATGTAATACAATGCCTAGCGTATAGGATATACATAATAAATATTGAAAGAAAATCTGGTTAGGTGGTGGTAATAACATCAGAAAAGACAGGATGGAAACCAGAGATTTGTTATAAAAGAAAACCCCAAAAGATTTGGCAAGTGATGACATATAAAAAACATTGAGAACATATAAAAAACAGAACTGAACCAAGAGGTAGACTTCCATCAGTTTTTTGCAACATAATTCTATACTAATAATCTTTAAAAAATCTAAGAACACAATAAATTGTGAGAAAACACAGACCAAAATAAACAGTAATGTAAGTAATATATGAAGCATCTATGATTTTAAAATATTGGATGCTTTCTATGCATTCGATGGAAAAGCACCTCCCCCTCTCACCCCCTTTTTATCCTTTCCTTTGTATATACAGGTTAATGTCTCTAGGCATTAGAATGGAAGCTAAAGAGTGCTCTCTTTAAAGAATTTTTTATTTTTAATGCAAAATCAATTTAGCACTACAAAATGCAATTCAAAATGGGGTGTTTCTATTTCAGTAAAGGTGTTGGAGAGACAATGAGTGGAAGAGACATGGTTGTAAATAGCCCCAGTCACAGTAAGTCATAGCTGAAGGACAGTGTATGCATTTATGGAGGAAGGAAAGGACCATTAGTCACACATCCATCTTTTCAGTCACTGAGAGAACAATCTCCATTAGTAACATCATTTTTGAATAATAAGAGAAAATGTATGTATGTCCTTGGAAGTTCAATAAATAGTGACCCTTACACCTGAGAAATTTGTAGGCACCTGGGAAAGTTAATTATCTCTTTTATACCCCACAGTTTTATAGAATATTTTTATGTTACTACCATGGTGTATTAAGTTATATCTCGGTGACCATAAAACATAAATAAGAAAAAGCTGAGAGAGAAAATATGTCAAAATCACTTAACGTGGTGTCTGTACAAGTCAGCTGCTTAAGATAATAAATTAAGGAATGAAGAAATGTTTTCCCACTGCATTCCTGAGTTGATGTGTCTAGTGCAAGATGTGCTGGAATCCTGCAGTATAATATCTCGGGTTGCCTCTGGTTTTGATCAACTCCATGGACCCATGTTCTAGAGGAGCTTATACTCACCATTTGCCGACAGTGTTCCATTCAAGTTCATGCTGCTAAGATTTGTATTTTGTATCCAGGGTCTCCTCCCATGCTGTGGAAGCCCACTGAGCCTGGGTACAAGCACAGCCTAGAAATGTGGGATAATTTACATCTTTAGGGGCAACCCTCAAACAGAAGAAGAAGCCAATGAAAACAGACTTCCATCCTTCGGTGAACAATTCAAAGATAGTACTGGCAAATTCACCCCAGGAAGCTTGCTTATGGCTTCTCACACTGGCTTTTCTTCCCTCCTTGCCTTTTTTTACTCTTCTTGTTGCCTCACTCCTGATTTTTGCAGTCACCTTTCAAATAAAACAACTGCACCCAGGTCCTTGTCATTAGCTCTGTTTATAAGGGATCCTAAACTAAGAGAGTTGGTCATTGTGTATTAATCTGACTGATGTTTCTCTGAAGGCATATAGTCAAAATCAAAGGCTACAAACCATAATTTGATTTTTAGAAGGTTAAAGGTGAAGATTTGGTAAATACTATACCAAAATACTTAACATACTTCATTTCACTTACAAAAATGGGTATGTTTTGTTTATACTCTACCTATGCCTATGCAATGCTATAGTTGAATTAAATTTTGCAAAACAAATCTGACATTAGGAATTTCGTGAATTACTAAAAATCAGCTCTTATCCCTTTATGATATGAGTTTATGTTCATATTATTCATAAGTAAGTGACAATCATGTATATAAATCAACAATATCACTCATTTAATACATTAACAGGAACATGTTTTTGTAAAGTGAATAAATTGCTTCAAAATAGAAATAATCTTCAGTTTCTCAATTCCGATTTCAATATGACAAATTTCTTAATCTGGGAAGCTATACTTATTCTGAAATGTACATAATCAAGATTTGAATTTTTCTTTTGAAATAAATGGTTCCTAATTTCTTGAAGAAAATATGTGAACTTAAAAAGGACAAAATAGAATTGTCGTGAGTTAATTTCACTGCTATTAAAATTCTGTTATTATAAAGCTTATGAAGTCCACCTAGTACACATTTTATAAGCTCCCACTGGTAATATAAATTAGAAGGAAAATAGAAAAATGTGCTTAAATAATAATCTTGCATATATGAAATATATGGAAAATATAAAAAACACTTTAAAGGGTTATTGTTGAAAAATAATTGTTAAACTGCAGTTGTTGAAAATCATTTTCTAAAATAAATGATAAAAGCAATTCATAATGAAAGAGAATGCTAGTAATAGATTGTGAATTTTTCAATTTTTATAAAAATATTTATAATTTAATTAAAATTGATGTAACTTTATAAAATTAATAATTGTAAAGTGGAAAATTCAGAAGCATTTAGGACAGTCAGTCTTGTGCAATCGCCACCTCTATGCAGTTCCCAAACATTTTCATCACCCCAAAGGTAAACCTGTGCCCAATGAGCAGTTACACAATTTCTCTGTAGCCCCTGACAACCACTAATTTGAGATTTTTGCCCCAGCAATATTTTTTATTTATGGTAATTTCTCACCATTTCTTTAAAATGGTAAAGTTCTTTAAACTGAAAGTTAAATGAAGTATAATGTTCAAGTAGAAGTCCATATTTCTTATCTAAACTCCCTAGGGAGAAATGCATGTTAAGATTTCAGATGTTTTTGGATTTTATAAATGTTATATATGGACACATGTATGTGAATTCATTTCCTAGTGGATTTTTTTATTTCATTAAAAAAATATCTTATTTTTATTGTGGTAAGAACCCAGCATGGGTTCTATTCACTTAACAATTTTTAGGTGTATAATACAGTATTTTTGATTATATGTACAATGGAGTACAGCAGGTTTCTAGAACTCGCTCATCTTTAACTAAAACTTCATGTACATTGATTAGTAATGCCCCATTTCTCTCACCTCAACCCTTGACTATCACTATTTTACTCCGATTCTATGCATTTAGCTATTTTTAGATACCTTGTATAAGTAAAATGATGCGGTATTTATCTTTCTGTGACTGACTTGTTTCAATTAGCATGATGTCCTCAAAGTTCATCAATGTTGTCTCATGTTGCAGAATTTCCTTCTATTGTAAGGATGAATAATTTTACACTGTATGTACCTACTACATTTTCTTTATTCATTCAGCTGTCAATAGACATTTAGGTTGTTTCAACATCTTGACTATATTGAATAACACTGCAATGAATATAGGAGTGATGATAATCTCTTTGAGATCCTGATTTCAGTTTTTACTTTAAATAAATACCCAGATGTAGAATTGCTGGATCATATCACATTTCTATTTTTAATTTTTCCTCAAAAATTAAAAATAGAACCATTTTGTATTTCCTCCAATAGTGTACAACATGAGGTGATATCTCATTGTGGTTTTGATTTGAATTTACCCAATGTTTAGTGATGTTGAGTATCTTTTAACATACCAATTGCCATTTGTACGTCTTCTTTGGAGAAATGTCTATTCAAGTCCTTAGCCCATTTAAAAAATCAGGCTATCAGCTTTTATTATCCTATTGAGTTGTAGGATGTATTAGTCTGTTCTCACACTGCTAATAAAGACATACTCAAGACTGAGTAATTTATACAGGAAAGAGGTTTCATTGACTCACAGTTCCACAAGGCTGTGGAGGCCTCATAGTGACGGCGGAAGGCAAATGAGGAGCAAAGTTACTTACTGCATTGCACAGGCAAGAGAGCTTGTGCAGGGGAACTCCCATTTATAAAACCATCAGATCTTGTGAGACTTATTTACTATCATGAGAACATCATGAGAAAGACCTATCCCCATGATTCAAATACCTCCCACTGGGTCCCTCCTGACACATGGGAATTATGAAAGCTACAATTTAAGATGAGATTTGGGTGGGGACACAGCCAAACCATATCATATGAGTTCTTCAGACTGTGGAGATTAATCCCTTATTAGATACATAGCTTGCAAATATTTTCTCTCATTCTGTACATTGCCTTTTCACTCTGTTGATTATTTCCTTTGCTTTATAGAAGCTTTTAGTTTGATGTAGTCTCACTTGTTTATTTTTGTTTTGTTGACTTTACTTTTGGTGTCATATCCATGAAATCATTGCCATGACCAATGTGATACTAAGCGGGAAGTTTATTGTGATAAACACCTACATTAAAAAAGAAAAAAAGATCTTAAACAACTGAACATTAGACCCCAAGGACCTGGAAAAAGAAGAAGAGCCCAAAGCTAGAAGAAGGAAAAAAGTTTACAAAGATTAGAGCAGAAATAAACAAAATATAAAACAACAGGAAAAAAATAAAAAAGAAGAGCTGATTCTTTGAAAGGAAGCAAAACTGACAAACCCACAGCTAGACTAAGAGAAAAAGAGAGAAGAAATAAAATCAGAAAAAAGAGGGTATATCACAACTGATGCCACAGAAATAAAAAGGATCATATGACACCATTATGAAGAATTATATGCTAACAAATTGGGTAACATAAAAGAAATGGATAAATTCCTGGAAACATGTAACTACCAAGACTAAATTGTGAAAAAATAGAAAGTTTAAACAGACCTATAACTAGCGTGGTTATTGAATCATTAATTTAGAACCTCCCAACATTTTTTGATTATATATTCTCTTTTAAATATATTCTCCCTTTGAATAACATCACTGAAAGGCAAGTACATTAAAGATGAAATTGTCTCTCTATATGGAAATTAAAGGAAAACTTAAGTTGTTAAGAGACATAGGAATCTATTAATTTGGAAATATCTCTCATGTCTGTTGAAAAGTCTTTCATATGGTCTGAAAACTTTATTTCAAATTATTAACAACAGATATATTTATAATGTGCCAATAGAAGATAAATAGAAAAGTATAATTGTATGCTTATTTGGAAATATATTTATAAATCCAAAGTGGTCGTTAACTAAAAATAAAATAATTATAAATGTCAATTAGAAGTAAGCAGTTACAGATAGGAAATGACAATTTAGAAGCTATTGATATTTTCAAGGTGACATGTATTCTTACTTTATTCTTGCTTAAAACATCTGAGCTTTTATGCTCAGTCTTCATCAGTCTATGACATAGTTCAAAAACTCAGACTCTTAATTCACAATTTATACATAATTCAATTATACATTTTATTTGGTCAACTTTGGTCAACCACATATGACTTCTGGTACCATGGTATAGATTTTTCCATATTTCTACACTGACACTAGATACATTCACCTAAATCAACTGTAAAGATATTTCATCAAAAGTGGTTGTAAAAACAATAGGACATTTGTGTGATGTACAAAGGGAAATAAAATTAGCTGTCCACAAAATCTTTTAAATCCTATGAGTTTTGGAATAAATTATAATTTACTATTTGCTCTATAATTTTCAATTAAAATACGTTCTATCTATTTTAATTTTCACCCTCTGTTGTTACCTACAACATTATGACATCTTGAAATAATTATTCAGAGAACTTTTTGTTAGTGTAATGGATAGTATACATATCAGCTAACCTCTTTCATCATGGGGTTATGAGATCAAATATATTATATTAATTATGTAATAAGGATCGCCAAGTTTTCAGACAGCAAAGTTATATCTAGAGTCAAACAAGACCAAATTAAAGGTAGGGTGGTAGGTGTGGTTCACCCTTGGTACATGCAGTAAGAGAATGCATTTTTGGGAAGGAATTCAAACAAAATTCTAAAACTTATGAAATAGGTCTGCTTTTTATGAACATAATGCATCAGCATTTTGGAATAATGTCAGTTAAAAAATACATTCCTCCACCCCATCAAAACCTTTTTTTTAACTTCTCAGTTCTAAATAATTGCAGCAATTACTATTGATATCTAACTATTTACCCACCTATATATCTATTTATCTATCTAAACCTATATACTTAAAATGAGCCACATTAGTACAGTGTTTATTTCTTATCATCTAATACACATTGTATTCTACATCAAAATTAATTTTTAAAATTTTCAGTTTTAATGTTGGTCCGTGGAACACACAGACTCAGATATACATGTTCATTTCAAGAGAAAGTTGTAATGGTTAGAAATTTTTTGACATTACTTCAGTCATAGTCTAGGTCTTTACCCTCGTGATAGTAGATGTTACATATGACTGTGTTTGAATATTCTATTCAAAATAAGCAACAATATCTCAGTGATTATAAAGACTAAAAACTGAATTTTCGTTATTCCAATTCTATTATTCGATGTAACTGCTTGAAATTTTCATTCATATATAAAATTTGATAGGTGAAAATTTTAGCTCATACATAAAAGTTACTTGGTTTGGATATTTTCAAAAAATAAAATAGGTTCTTCATTTTCAGTTGTCAGTTGCTTATTTTAAAACTAAAAAAATGGGTCAGCAAATAATGATTATTAATGATTATTGCATGGTTATTATGAAAATTAGTTTTGTCCTTTAGATGATGGTGGTGGGAAAGAAATGATATAACCCAAGTTCAAATGCACTATGTATGCCACTGTTAACATACTTACTAAACTAGATAGACACAACACTGGATAAGGCTATGAGATGTTCCCTCAACCTTTCTACTTATTGCTACATATCCTGAGGTACAATGATGGCATAAAAGTAATTTCAAAAAGGTACACCAATATTTTTAACAGAAATTTGAACAAATAGAAATTCTAATCATAATTAACAATGGACATTATAACAAGTTTGTCTTTATCTAGTCTATGGCAGATTATAAATGCTCTTTCATTTACAAAATGACTATGTAAAGAAACAAATGTAGGTAAAGAATAGTAATAGTGTCTCATTTCATTTTTAATACTTGACTACTGCCAGCTTCTAAGGCCTACCATTCCTGCTCCCATTCTGCCCCACAGCTGGGCAAGCTATTAAAAAAAGTTCAGATACTCTCTACCTTAAAGCTGGTGAGTTCAAATCATGCAATCCTTGTCCTCTTAAGAGGAACTTTCACTCAGTCCCACTCCTTAACTACCATAAACTCCATGCTAGTTCCTGATCTCTTTAGTCACTTTTGAATCTGCTTGGCAACTGCCTGCTCTCACAAGAATCATTACGTGAGTCATAACTCTTTCCTACTCCCTTTGATGTATGTGATCTTCAGTCTAGACATCCAAACCAAATGTTAAGGGGAGGTTTCATTCCACCTCTGGGAAGAGTACAATGTGGCTGTTCTCCCCACTGAGGACATACACTGAAGTGCAGTCTATATGAGGAACTATGGAAATATGAAAGAACTACTCCCTCGACCCCAACACATTAAATGTTTGATATATTACCCACACAACAAACATTTTATGGTTAGTTGAGCTCAAATCCAAGGCACAGAAACCTAAAAATGATATAAATAAAAAATATGAAAAATTAAGTAAAATTTGAAGGTTAAATGGCCCACAGGGGTATGTACACAAAATATAAGCTGCAAGAGCTGGTGACTGGAGTTTTTCAATTTGCTAAAAGAAGAGAATCTAATCCTCAATCCTTTATGTCTATGAAGAATAGCAACAAAAACACCTGAATAAAACTGGACATCATAAAATCCTGCATCAGCCATGAAATAGAACTAGGAAAGCTCATATCTCCTAGAACATTGTAGGAGAGCTTAGAGGTCATCATGAGCCATGGGTGGATTAGATCGTACACAAATATTTGGTCAAAACACACCCATCTCAAATTATCCTGGAGACCTTAATCTAAATAGGATAAAAATCTCTTTCCTCAAACATACAGAATACTACTTTAGGTATTCTGAGTCTTCTACTTTTTAAATGAAACATAGAAAGGTAAAAATATTTTTTTTAAAAAAACCTCATATATATAATACAAGGCATAGTCTTGTAGTAACAGTTCTGCAATTCACATCATGGAAATTACACCTTTTAAGCAAATAGCAACGAAGAGTATATCATAGGAATATCAAGCATACACAAAGGTACGAGGCACAAAGAGAAAATATCACTCGTTTTAACTAACCAAAAAGCTTGCCTCAGAAAATCGAAAATCTGAAGGACATTTTTGACAAGTCTGCTGAAAATATTCAAAGGGGAGAAAAAAAGAAAAATCAAGGTGTTGTATGAAACTAATGGTTGTATTTTTTTAAAATAATCTAAAAATCAGAGAATAATCAAGTAAATAAAATAAAATAAAATAGAGGGGGTTATAGAGTTGATAATACCAGCCTGAAGAGTAAAATATTGCCATAGATGCATGTAAGAAATAATTTAATGAAATACAGATATATAAAAAGATAAAAACATCAGATATTTTGTAAGAATTCATGGAAAAAGTAATGACAAAAGCACTGTTTGAAAAGTTGAGAATTCTTTAGAATTGAGGAATTAGATAAGTCCTCATGTTGATGAATCAAAACAGATGCATACAAACACTTCATGTGAGATAGCCACCAAGCATCAAAGTAAGAAAGAAATCCTAAATTAAACTGGGCATTAGTAATTACCAACTAAGCAACAATAATTATACAAACAGTCATAATAAAATCAGGTAAACTAGAAATTAGACATAATAGAATCTTATTTTTTAGTAGCGAGAGAGAAGAAATTGTAATATGAAGTTTTATTACTAGCTGAATTATTATGAAACAGCCACTGAAAAAAAAAGTTGCTAATCATAGATACTCAGTAAAACACATGCTAACCCATTTTTTCACCAGGAAAGAAGTTGAACTCACAAGGAAATAGAGGCAATGTTTGGTATGTTGGAAAGTCTAAATAAGTGCTAAATATAAAGTTAATTTTGGGAATCAAAATATAACGAATTAAAATATGAACAATAAAATTGAAAATAGTAGATGGAGAAAATATACAAAGACCATGCATACCTAAAGAAGGATAATTTATAAATGTTAATGTTAAATTGAATTCAATTTTATTCAAAAGCTTTAACAGATATTAAAGGTCATATAAAATGATAGTTTTGAAATGAAAATGATAATTCATTACAAAATAATAAATTTCAGTGAGAATATTTGACAAAAATAAACTCCAATTTTATATATATGTAAAATATATAATATATATGCCCATTTAAATATAGATGCATATATATGCACATTTATAGATGCATATACGTGCACATTTATTATATATATATGTATATTATATATAACATGCTAGAAAGGAGCAGAGCAAGCTCTGGTTCCTTCATTTCCTTGTAAGGACACCAATCTCTTCATGGGGGCTTTACCCCCATGACCTAATCCAAATCCTATTACCCTCCAAATACCACCATGTTAAAGCCTCAATGTATAAATTGTGAGTTTAAAGGAAAAATTTTAAAAATTAATAATCATAATACATATTTATGTTAATTCAATGCACTTTTTGAGAAGCTAAGTTTTAAGAAGGTTGTTTATTTTCTATTTGTTTGGTGAATGTTACATTGCAAATAAACCAATCACAAACATTGACTAAATGTGAGTATACAAGTGACCACCACCACCATCACTATGAATCAAAAAAATATACCAGATTGATATACACAATAGGTTCTCTGACTAGAATGCAGTTAAATTAAGGAGCAACTATAGTCTCCCATATTTTAGGACAAATACTCTCAAATAACTTGTGGGTTAGAAAGCAAACTACAAGAGATATTTAAGATTATTATATATAAAATCAAAATACTTTTTAATACATAAATGTGGGATGCAGGTAAAGTATTACTTAGAGGAACTCATGACTTTAGAAATCAGAAAATCAATGAGGTAATTATTCAACTCAAAAAGCTAGAATGATAAAAACTAAGATAATGAGGAATGTTTCACCCACATTCCGTCAACCCCAGGAGCAGTGGCACTGGAAATTTGAAAATTAGTGGAGTTGCCTTTTTTTTTTTTTTTGTGGTGTGGTAGTCTATTGACATTTAATGTCAATGGGGCAAGGATACAAAATGTCCTACAATGCACTGGATAATTCTCTGTAACAAAGAAAGTTCTAACCCAAAGTGCCAAGAGACTTTCCGTTAAAAAATATTTTATGATGACCAAAATTTATTTTAAACTCTAAAAATTCCAAATTTGATAACATTATGCAATGGGAACTCTCGTATCCTGCTTGAGAGAATATAAATGAGTAAAACCATTTGAAGAGCAATTTCACAATTTCTGATAAAGCTGAAGATGTGCACTTCCTGTGACTCACTCCAATCTCCCACTTATGGGTATATTGTCTAGAGCAGCCCTCACACATGTGTGCCAGGAAACACCAAGGTGTTCATGACAGCATTGTTTGAAATAGTTAAAATACGGAAATCCTAGGTGTACACTAACAGAAGAATAGGTCAATAGAATATGGCAGATTCACATAATGGAATCCTGTAGGCCAGTATAAATAAATGTAATTATTTTATATGTAGATCCTTAATGGAGAAAGCAACTTGCAGAATAATTCAGGGAAAAAGACCATAAAATCAATACACATACAATTCTATATACAATTCATAGATATATATGTAGTAAGATATGAAATTATGAACAAGAAGTATAACCATCCAATTTATAATAGCGGCTATCTCTAGAGAGGAGGGGGAAGGGATATGAAACAAGAGCACATATGATTTCAACTCCATTTGTTATTTTATTACCCTTGAAGAAAGAAAATATGACAAATTGTTAATTATCTTAGTTCAAGCTGCTTTAAGAAATATACTGTAGACTCTGGCTTATATAATAAACACTTATGTCTCACAACTCTAGAGGTTGAGAACTCCAAGATCAAGACTCTCATAGAGTCCATGTCTGGTAAGGGTCTGCTTCCTGCTTTATAGACAGCCATCTTCTCACTGTGTTTGAACATGGCGGAAGGGAGCAGAGCAAGCTCTGGTTCCTTTACTCCCTTATAAGGGCACCAATCCCATCATGAGGGCTTTACCTTCATGATCTAATTTATATCCAATTACCTTCCCAAGGCCCCACCTCCAATAACCACCATGTTAGAGCCTCAACATATGAATTTTGTGGTGACGAGGAATGGGAATACAAACATTCAGTCCATAATAACCTTTGTTAATTTGCCTGGTACTTACATTTGTGAATATTATTCTCTGTAATGTAGTCTACATTTTGAAATAAAAATTTTCATTAATCATCTCAGCTCATTGAATTTAAATTTACAGGAATTGTATATTACATATTAGAGTCTGTACTAAAATAAGATCTTTATGTTACAGAGTCTCTGCTCTGTGTACTATACTATACTGTCCCTTTCATGTTTCCACTAATACCTAAAATTCTTCCTGGTAGTGACATTTTGAACATTATTAGTTCATATGTTGGAAAATGTTTTTAGTTAACATGTCACCTGTAAGCTAAATTAACTTTTAATTTTTAACTCTTAAACACCAAGACTTTTTTGCCTAAATATTGTTTCTTTTTTCTCCTTTTCTTTATTGTCTCAAAGTCCTAAGTTCTATAAAACTTATTGTAAACTGAATTATATTGTTTACCTATTGTATTAGTCCATTCTCATGCTGCTGTGAAGAAACAACCAAGGCTGAATAATTTATAAAGAAAAGAGCTTTAATTAACTCACAGTTCCACACGGCTGGGGAGGTGTCAGGAAACTTATAATATTGGTGGAAGGCACCTCTCTGCAGGGTGGCAGGGGAGAGAACAAGTGCAAGCAGGGGAATTGCCAGATGCTTATAAAACCATGAGATCTCGTGAGAACACACTCATTATCAGGAGAACAGCATGGGGAAACTGCTCCCATGATTCAATTACCTCCACCTGGTCCCACCCTTGACTCCTGGGGATTATGGCGATTACAATTCAAGGTAATATTTGGGTGGGGACATGGTCAAATCATATTATTCTGCCCCAGGCCCAATCATATCTCATGTTCTCACATTTTAAAACACAATCCTGCCTTTCCAACAGTCACCCCAAAGTCTTAATTCACTCCAGCATTAATCCAAAAGTCCAAGTCCAAAGTCTCATCTGAGACTTCTGATGAGAGTCTGTAAAATCAAAAGCAAGTTAATTACTTCCTGGATACAATGTGGGTACAGGCATTGGGTAAATACAACCATTCCAAATGGGAGAAATTGGTCAAAGCAATGGGGTACAGGCCCAGTGCAAGTCCGAAATCCAATAGGGCAGTCATTAAACCTTAAAGTTTCAAAATTATTTCCTTTGATTCCGTGTCTCACACCTAGGTCATGCTAATGCAAGACGTGAGCTTCCTGGATGTCATTGTCCATATCACTATCAGCATTTTGGCCAAAGCCTTTCAACAAGTCTCTAGAAAGTTCCAAAGTTTCTCCCATATTCCTGTCTTCTGAACCCTCCAAGTCTCTAGGAAGTTCCAATTTCCCATTTTCCTGTCTTCCTCTGAGCCTTCCAAATGGTTCCAACCATTGCCTGTTACCCAGTTCTAAAGTCGATTCCGCATTTTTGTGTATTTTTATAGCTGAACCTCACTCTCTGTGGAGCCAAATTACTGTATTACTCTGTTCTCATGCTGCTATGAAGAAATACCCAAGACTGGGTAATTTATAAACAAAAGAGCTTATATTTACTCACAGTTCCACATGGCTGGGCAGGCTTCAGGAAACTTACAATTTTGGTAGAAGGCAGCTCTTCACAGGGTTGCAGGAGAGAGAATGAGTGCAAGCAGTGTAAATGCCAGACTGTTCTAAAACCATCAGATCTCGGGAGACTCGCTCATTATCAAGAGAACAATGCGATACCACCTTACTCCTTCAAGAATGGCCATAATCAAAATATCAATAAATAGTAGATGTTGGCATAGATGCGGTGAACAGGGAACACTTCTACAGTGCTGGTAGGAATGTTAATTAGTACAACCACTATGGAAAACAGTGTGGAGACTCCTCAAAGAACTAAAAGTAGAATTATCATTTGATCCAGCAATACCACTACTGGGTATCTACTGAGAGAAAAAGAAGTCATTATACAAAAAAGATACTTGCACATGCATGTTTACAGCAGCACAATTCACAATTGCAAAAACATGGAACCAACCCAAATGCCCATCAATCAACAAGTGGATAAAGAAATTGTGGTATATTAATATGACGGAATATTACTCAGCCATAAAAAGAAATGAATTATGGAATTCACAACGAACTGAATGAGATTGGAGACTATTATTTTAAGTAAAGTAACTCAGGAATGGAAAACCAGACATTATGTATTCTCACTCATAAGTGGCAGTTAAGCTGTTAGGATGCAAAGGCACAAGAATGACACAATGGACTTTGAGGACTTAGGGGGAAAGGGTGGGAAGGAGGTAAGGGACAAAAGACTACAAATAGGATGCAGTGTATACTGCTCAGGTGATAGGTGCAACAAAATCTCACAAATCACTACTAAAGAACTTACTCATGTAACCAAACACCACCTATTCCCCAGTAACTTATGGAAATAAAAAATTTTTAAAAAGTAAAATGTAAATAAAAATAAAAATAAATAATAAATAAATAAAATGTTAGCCTTCTAATTGACTTTTTTGTGGATGGCTTATTTTTAATAGAAAAGAAAAAGAGCAATTTTAAAGCACTGCCTTTTGCTTGAACTTTAGAAAACTTCAGAATTATTAGGAAGGCAGAAAAGTGATTTTATTTTTGTGTTTCGAGTACTCATGTGTTTTTTCCCTAGGGTAGCTTCTCAATATATATTTGAGAAAGCAACCAGAAACAAAGTAGTCCCTAGAGATATAAACCCTAGAGGAAACCAGTGACATTTTTCAAAGTAAGTGCAATGTGATTTTTTTTTTTTTTTTAAAGATACATAAAAAAGGCTAAAGCATTCTTTTCTGTCTTGGTCCTTTCCTCTGCTTGATTGGTCATAAATGATGATGTAATTCATCATCTTCACTTCAGCTGTTAGGATTAAACCTTTCAGAAATGCTGACAGGACCAGGAGGACATCTTTTCCCCTTTGTGTCGTCTAAAACTCAGTCACTGCTAATTTACCTATAGTGAAATGAGTGAACAGAAAATTCTAAAGGGACATTGCTTCATACAAAGTGTACTGTTTACTCCTTCCAGATGCCAAAAGTTATTAAAGTAAACCATCATCAACTCACAATGATGAAATCATGAAGGAGCAGTGTACATGTAACTTTAAAATCACGCTTGCTCCAGAAGAGACTGCTTCCCTCAGGAAGGCTGCTTTTGATTAGAACCACACCAGAAAAACACATCGTGACTTTGTCATTTGGGAACAGCTCTGATGTTCTTTTCCTTCTTTTTGTTTTTTAAGGGGAGATAATTATATGATATGTGCAATGCTATTAGGACCTAAAATAGTGAATCTCCTATTTTTATTTCAGTTTATTGTCTCATGAGCATGAATTTATATCTTTCATCAGTTTGAAAACAGTTGTCATCCTGGACAACATCAGCTTTGACCTAAAGCCTCTTGTATTGATTTTTCAAGTATATTTGAATTTTAAGCTATTAACTATTCAAAATAGATGGAGCAAGGAGTAACCTAAAGGTAACAGGGATAGCATGTAGAACATTAGATACATTTTCTGAGAGACACAAAGAGTAAATAATGAAGTGGGTAGCATGTTGCTACATAGAAAGGCAGATTATCAAGAAATACACTCTTTTAGAATGAATTTATTCAGTGAAGCAAATTTTCTTTTATAATTTGACAAAATTATTTTTAAGTTCATATTGAATAAGAACAAAATTCTAAAAACGGGAGAAAATTTAAAAAAATAAAAACAATCTAGA
Organism: Chlorocebus sabaeus; assembly: GCF_047675955.1. Classification (NCBI taxonomy): domain Eukaryota; kingdom Metazoa; phylum Chordata; class Mammalia; order Primates; family Cercopithecidae; genus Chlorocebus; species Chlorocebus sabaeus. The sequence continues at coordinate 47,461,567 of NC_132910.1, forward strand.
ACAGTTTCCATTAAGTGTGAAAATGTTGCGATTAGGTTCAGTTTGAAGACTGAACAGAATAAATGAGCAGTATTAAATGAGAGAAAAACCTAAAACAAACTTAGTTACATAAAATGTTAAGCATAATAAAAGAAACTCATTAATCAATGGATTTTTAATAAAAATAGAGTACTTTATTAACTCTGTTTTAAACAAATACATTTAGCTCCCATATCAGACCATATCAAATTGAGTTTCAGCTGGATTGAAGTGCTCAGTGAATGATATAAACTCTAAAAACTTAGAAGAAATCTTTCTACCCTTTTGGTCACAGGGAGGATTATTCTTAGTGTGAAATTAGCAAGAGAAGACAAAAAAGAAAAACAAATGGAACACATAATCCCTGTGAGAAATTTTAAAAATTATAGTCAGCCACAGCAATAGTTGAGAGGTCAGAAGACAGTGGTGATAAGGAAATCTGAGGAGGGGTGGATATCCAACACAATAGCTCTCCCTTACGTGTTTTAATGTTTTGCAATTTCCTCCATTAAAACACAAATTAAACCCCAGACCAAAACAACAACGACAAATCCAGTGAGCCCTCATTCTTCCTAACTGTCATGCTTTCTCCCTTTTAGGGTGAACATTCTCAAAACAATCATCCATAATCACTGTGATGCCTCTAACATCTCAATTTCCTTCCAGTAGTTACTCAGGACTTATTTTATCATATTTTTTAAAAGTACATTGGGAGCTCTAATCTGTTGGTTCCATGTCTTTCACTGTTTCCCCTTTGGTCCTTGCATTTGTCTTTTCAGCTTGGATTCCATTTTAAAAATCACTTTGGCATCCTTTCTCTGTTCTTTTCTCACAAATGTTTGGCACAGCTAACCACTCCCTCTTTTTTCTTCACCCTCTCTTTTCCTTGCTTCATTGATTATTTCCCTTGGTTTTGCTCCAGCCTCACTGGTTATTTTATCTTTGTCTGATTTTCAGGTTTCCTCTCTTCTGCTGAATGTCTAAATGCTGTCACGCTGCAGGGCTTTGTCCTGACACACAGTCAGGGTTGAAAACTATTTTTCTACGTGAAACAGCTGTATCTGCTGCCTGTCTCCACTGACTGTAGTCTTGTTTTTCACACCAGCCACATGCTGTTATTTTGGTTTCTCAGAAATGACAATATTTGATCTTTCTCAGGGCTTTTGCACTAGCTGTCCAGGAAATCTTTTGTTCCCAGATCCTCAAAAGGATCTTTTTGTTTTTTTTCTGTACTTTAGTTCTAATGTTAAAATATCATCAGGGAGGACTTTGCCAACCATTTATCCATGAGATCCTTCTATTTCAATTACATTTTCCTAGTTGTTTGTCTTCTTGGTATTTGAAAAAGTCTTATCTCCTTATCTGTTGTTCCACTAGACTGGGATCTTTCTCTTTCTATTGGAAGACCAGCTGTTGAGAACAGTGTCTTGTCTGTCTCGCTCACTAGTGTGTATGAAGGAGCCATAACAAGGCCTTACTCTCAGTAGGCATACAATGACTGTCTGTTAATGAATAGCACTAAAACAACATTAGAAGACACTTTTACTGGTCAAATAACCTACAATTAAAAAAAAAATGCCAGGAATGTTTTGAGGGTGTAAGTGTTGTGGGACAGCCACTCTCGTACTTGAAGCTGGATTATGCCTTGTTTAAAAAAGCATTTTGGCAATACACAGCACTTAAAACATATATGTGCCCCTTGATCAATGATACATAATAACCAATTAATTAATTAATTATTGACTTTTCACAGTATAACAATGTATGCTTATAACAGTTATATTTTACTTATGGCCAAAAAGTTAAGGGATACATTATACAGTTGCACTTAGCTTGCTCTGTAATGTCTTTACCTGTAGTTTAATGTTTACTTGTTTTAATAAACAATTACATTGATGTTTATCAATTAAAATGGCAAAATTTTCAAACAAATGGCAAAATTTCAGCTGAAACACACCTTAAATTCCTCACAGTAGATAATTACTGTAATCCTTTCTACAATCATTCCCCAGAGAAAAAATATAAAACATTATGTGTTAGTATTGTTCCAGCATTATAGGAAAAATGGAAATCGACTCTGGTCTCAATGGTCACACCAGTACCAAGTGTCTTAGCTTGGCATGTAAATATAAAATATACAAATGCAGATATAAATTTGTAGGGCAATACAGATGAGTATGTAACCAATATGTTTACAAATATCTGAAGTCATTAGGTTACCTAGCTAAGCACAGTATTTAAACTATGTACATTTTAAATTTCATAGTTCCTTTTCTCTTTTCTCTTTAAATATTTCTATTTAATAGGATGTGGTAAATATTTTATATATATTTAAACTTAAATATAATAATATATATCTCATTCATAAATAAATGAAATAAATTGGGCTTCAAATAGAAATGAGAAATGACTTTTTCTAAACAATAAATTTACACTAACCTACTAAGGAAATAAATCATCTAAGACTGCCATAAACATACCATATTTGGTAGGAAAAAAGGGACTCAACAAAGGGGTTCATTTTAAGTGATATGTACGGTGATCACCAACACCAATATACTGCGATACCTTAGACAAGTTACATCACTTCTCTTGTGTCTCTGCAGGTGATGTTGCAATAAATAGCAAGTAAAAATGGTTGTTAGGGATGTTAAATATATAAAGTGCTACATTAAGACTTAACAAGCATGAAGAAAAATGGGAGATGCTCAGTTTGCTTTTAAACATGATCTATCAACACATATTATAGTTCTACTATTTCTTCATAAACAATTCCTGAATATAGATTTAAAATTAGCAGAAGGCTTTTACATATCTATTTATAACAATCGAATTTACTGAAGTCCTGTACGTTGAAACTATATTTAAAATTAATCTTATATCTTTTTACAATAGAAATACAAATTCGAGACAACATTAATATCAGAACCTGTTGGTGCTCTTTATTAGTTCAACCATTGAGTCATTGCAAATTCTTCTGTATGATTTAGACATACTCTTGGTTTATTAAGAGTTTTTATCAAGAATAGATACTGATTTTTGAAAATGCATTTTACTTGAATCTTTTAAAGAGTTGCTGTGTTTTTTTCCCTTGAATTTGTTAATATGGTGAAGCATAATGCTAGCTTTTACAAAGACAAATATCCTTGTGTTACTAGGATAAACCCAATTTCATCATGTTATTTTTATACCTGATACATACATTTAAAAATATAGGTAAACTTACTTTGCTAATACTTTATGTAGCATTTTAGCATATACATTCATTGCTAAAATTTATCCATGCTTTTTCTCTAATGGATAGTTTTTGCTTGATGATAGTGTTAAGGTTATAATACTATCTTAAAATGTTTGAGGTATGTTCTGAGTATGGTGTGACTTTTTTTCCTCTGGAATAAGTTAAAATTTTGAATGATCTATTCCTGAATACCTTTAAAATAGTCTGAGTTACGACTTTTTTCTTTGTGGAAAGATTTTAAGCTGATTTATGTGTATGATACCATTTATTGTTTCAGTTTCTTCTTGAACCAGTTTTATTATATTTAATTTTTCTATAAATTTAGCTACATTTTTGACATTTTAAACTGTATTTACACAGAATTACTTACGATAGTCTCTTGTTTTTTGAAATATTTACAGTGTATTTGTCGTGATTATTACATCTCATATTCCTATGTCAATACTTTTTCATTTTCTGTTTTTAAAATTTAGCTCTCCAAATTTATAGTTTTTCTCCCATTTTGGAAGTTACACTCAATTTTTACAGTTTCTTATGCTTATTGCTCATTTTCAGGTATACATCATACAATTGTATTACTTATTATTTCCTCATTTTATTATTTTTTCACATATTATTTTTTTCACCTTTTTCATCTCTTAAGTGGCTTAAGTGGTTAATTCCTTAATTTGCAGGCTTCTTTGTTTTTAATAAAAGCCCTTAAGTCCTCTAAGGACTTTTAGCTGCATGTCACATGTTTTGATATGTAATAATCATTATCACTCTGTTTCAAGTGTTCTGTAATTTCTGCTATGTTGACTCCATTAACACACAAGCTATTAGATATATAGGTTTTCTATAGTTTTGTGTATTTTTAAATTATTAATGCCTCTTTTTATTATATTTTAGTCAGTTAATGTGCTGTGTATAAAGCCAATGCTTTGAAATTTGCTGACACTGGTCCTACAACTATGTTCTATTACATGTCATTTAACATAAATATTTCATGTGTGCTTGAGACGGATTACTGGGTGCAGTGTTTTATGTAAGGCCTTTATATTAAGCATATAATCTGTGTTGTTCAAGTATTCTATAACCATACCTCCGTACAGATTTTGTGTATATTTGGTTATAACAATTAGAGGAAGAGATGTGTTAACGTCTTCTACCATGAGCATGGATTTATCAATGTTTCCTTTAATTATGTCAAAAAATTTAATGTATTTATTAGTTGTATACAGGTTAGAACTGTAATTTGTTTTCCCAATAGACTGTAAGAAGTTTTACACTAGAAAGTTAGTCTTTTGAGGGTAGGGCTTTGCATTTGCTTTTTTATTGTCATATGTCCACTATTAAGAACTGCCATGTGTATAATAGCTTTGTATAAATGTGTATAATATTAATTGACTCATGAAAGGACCATCTTGGTGAGGTGAAGATTTATCATTAGATGGTAACTTAAAAAAATAGCAATTATTTTTTCCTTAAAGTCTACTTGTCTGGTTTTAATACAGTGATAAAAGATTTTATTAGTAATGACTGATATTTCTATTTTCATCCTTTTTCTCTCAGTTTTAGTGTTAAGTATGTGTTTATTGTAAGCAGCACATAGTTTTATCCATACAGCTGAAACTCTGCCAACTAAACAGAACATTCATTGTGATGTCACATACATGCATTTTTTTTACTATTTTATTTATTATATTTTCTTGCCTATTTTTCTGCCTTCTTTAATTAATTTCATTTTGTTGATTTTCCCCCCATACTGCTTCTGTCCATATTATTTTGAAAGTTATGCACTCTGTGGGGTTTTATTAGTGATTACCATAGACATTTATGTACATAGCTATCATAACAAAGACTGAGCTTGAATAATATGCTTACTGTTCTTTTGAACTTAAAGGAAATCTGCAGTGTTTAAATTTGGATTATCACCTCACACTCAGATTTCTGCTGGTGCATCTTGTCATTTTGATTATATGGGTTTAACGTCACTAAAAAGAAAAAAAAATCACTGTTATTATTTTCAGTTAATGTTTCTTTAGACTTATACTACTGTTTACTTTTTCCCCCTGCCATTTCTTCTTTCATTTCACATTCCTCTTCAGATTATTTTTCATTTTCTTAACATATATCTTTTAGGATTTCCCATGGTAAGGGCCTATTTATGCTAAACACTGTCAGTGTTCGTTTTTCTTAAACCACCTTTACTTCACCCTCATCTTCCAAAATTATTTTTACTGGGTAAAAAATTTAAGTTATTAGGTTGTTGCAAAAGTTATTGTGATTTTTGCCATTACTTTCAATGTAAAGTTAATGCCATTAGATAAGCGCAAAAGTAATTGCAGTTTTTGCCATTACTTTCAAAGGCAAAAACTGCAATTACTTTTGCGACAATCTAATAGCACTGACTTTCTCTAGTATTTTAACATTATTCCAGTGTATCCTGACTTCCATGTTTGCCATTGGAAAATTCATCATCATCATAATTATTGTAATTTGTGTTTTTGCTCTGCTATTTGGAATATATTATTTGTTTTAAGCTTCCTATGTACAATAAATTAGTGCTAAATCAACTACCGAAAATCCAAGGTTTCAAGTTGTGTTCTGCATCCCCAAGAAGTAGTTATTCCTGTCCTTAAAGAAAGTAGTAGTAGTTTCTTTTCTTTTCTTTTTTTTTTTTTTTAGATGGAGTTTCACTCTGTTGCCCAGAGTGGAGTGCAGTGGTACAATTTTGGCTCACTGCAACCTCCACTTCCTGGGTTCAAGTGATTCTCCTGTCTCAGCCCCCTGAGTAGCTGGGATTACTGGCATGTGCCACCAAGTCCAGCTAATTTTTGTATTTTTACTAGAGATGGGGTTTCACCCTGTTGGCCAGGCTGGTCTTGAACTCCTGGCCTCAAGTGATCCATGCCCCACCACCGTCTCCTGCTCAGCCTCCTAAAGTGTTGGGATTACAGGCGTGAGCCACCATGCTCAGCCTCCGTTTTTTCAATAATGCATGGCTAGGAATTGGACATAAGAATTGCAGCCCCCTGGAATCTCTCGGTCATTCTATCTGGCAGATGAAGATCTGATGGTCTTCACAGCTTGATATTCATGAATCACCCTAGTGCTAGGCTCACTGGATGTTAGCCCTTGTCCTCTGCCAAAATTGCTCTTCCTAGACCTCTGCAGTGATGTGTTCTAACAATAAATCAATGTCTCTTTCTCTGCTTCTTGTCACAGTATCCTCCTGAAATTCCTCTGGCTTTTTTCAGTCACTTGAACTGCAGTAGTTTTAAACTCTGCTTGATTGCATGTCCCAGAGCATTGAAAAATCCTTAGGATATCTGAGGCCAGCTGTCGGATCTAAGCAGCAGCTATGAACAAATATGAGCAGATCTGAGATTTATCTCTTTTCTCCATCCAAAAAAAGTATAGATAATAACTTGAGTAAAAATAAAACTTCCCAATTTGCAAATTTACATTGAATATTTAATACCATATAAATCATTTTTTTCAGTCTCACTCTCTCCTTAAATTGCAGTTCTTAATTTAGCATTGGAACCAGGATAGTTCTTGAATCTTTGGTTAAGTACTAAGAGCCACATGACTCATGTCTTAGGAATGTATATGCTTTAAAACCTTTGTCCAACACTTAGGAAGTCATGATAAATATATACCCTAATTCAGTCTTAAACTGATGAGTTTAATCTGTTTATGCCCTTCTAATTTGTACCTATGGTACAACTATAATTTCCAACTATAATTTGGAAATCTCTCAAATGTGATTCTAAAATAACCATAGGTTCTATTGTGGTTCAATCTCTGTTTGATGTCACAGTCAAAGAATTAAGTTTTCAACTCCAGAAACCTGTAGTTTTTATTTAAAAATGTGCTTCACATAGAATATCTTTCTTAAAGTCTTTAATTTATTCAGGAAAGTACCTTTTGGAAAGAACATCTTTGAGGTATGTAAAATTGATTCTAAGGGGAATAAGTTTTGAGTGTCAAACAATGACTGATTAATACATTTTTGGATGAGAGATTATTTCTACTTTAAGAATTATGTGAACCTCCAATTTAAGTAGAATAAGACATGGTGTCTTTTCATAATATTAGAGCTTTGTGAAAGGAAAAACAAAAACCAACAGTAACAGTACCTGATAAGTGGTATTATATTTACTTTTTCACAGTGTTTTACAGAAACTCAAAAAAGAAATCTTAAATGGGCTTGAGATTATATAATTTTTCTTAGAAGAAAAGATGCGTAAACTAAGATATAAAAGATGATGGAGAATGATTAGATGGAAGAAGGCAGGGTGCTCTTTTCAGGGAGACAGAGCAGCCTGGAGAGAAGCATAGCCATTTGTAACAGCATGATAGTTTTCAAGTTGTAAACACTATATCATGGCTAGAGTGGGGAATGCTTGCAATGCCCAAGTGGCAAGAGGATGGGGTGTAAAACAATAAACAGGAATCATATCCTGAGAGGCTTCTTTTATTTAGCTAAGAAATTCATTATTCATTTAATTTACCTTATTTTATTTTTTTAGGCAGAATCTTGCTCTGTTGCCCAGGCTGGAGTACATGGTACGATTTGGCTCACAGCAACCTCTGCCCTCCCAGGTTCAAGGGGTTCTCCTGCCTCAGCCTACTGAGTAGCTGAGATTACAGGTACCCGCCACCACGTTCAGCTAATTTTTGTATTTTAAGTAGAGACACGGTTTCACCATGCCCGGCCAGGCTGGTCTCAAACTCTTGACCTCAAGTGATCTGCCTACCCTCAGCCTCCCGAAGTGCTGGGATTACAGGCGTGAGCCCCCATGCGCATCAGAGCTAAGAAATTTAAACATTACCTTTGACTGCATTAATCACTTTAAATTAAGAGAATGATATACTATTTGCATTTTAGAGCGAAATCAGTTGGTTAGCATTATGAGGCATGAAACCTGGTTGTTGGGAGGAGAACTGTTGAGCCCAAGAGAGAAAAGGCAAAGGAAGGAGGGTAAAAGAAAAACAGATAAAGAAGATGAATTAGAAATGCCCACATCACCAATAAACACATGAAATAAACATATAAAAAAAAAAAAAAAAAAAAAAAAGAATGACTCTAAAGTTTCTGAGCAAATATAAATGGGATCTACCGAAGGAGCTGGGGAATCATGCTTTCAAGTTTGAGGGATCCTAAAATCATCCCAGAATATCTTTCCAGTAATGTTTTTTAATCTAAATTATTGAAATATTTCACAATAAGAAGCTTCCCAGAACACAGAGATACCTTCATTGCATGATGTGAGACAACACACTTCTTCTCTAGCAGCATCTCAAAGTTCAATAGATTACAGTCTTCAGGACCACAGGCACACCAGGTCCCTTGTTAAGTCCTGGAGAAGCTGGTGGTTTCTGGACCTGAATATTTCTTATATAACATTAGGTAACTCTGAGCAATCGACCCTCCTACCACCATGGGGCTAGGTGGTAAGACAAGGCTGTGACTCACATGCTGTAGCTCCTCTGGTTTTACCAAAATCAAATCGTTTTGCTCACATGGGTGAAGAGAAACTTGAATAACATTTTAAAATTTCCATAAAGGAAAAAAAACTGTTTGCTATGCAAATATAAAACAATTATTGAGATACATTTAAAGTTATAATAATGATGATTTTTACAAATGGAGGCAAATGGTTTCAGTAGTTTGGCTATGAATAATCAATTAGGGAACTATTACTTGCCAATAGATCTGAACTTCAGAAGTAAAGGGGCTGGGGCCAGGTTCTGTGCCTCACAACTGTAATCCCAGCACTTTGAGAGGCTGAGGCTGGAGGATTACTTGAGCCCAGGAGTACAATACCAGCCTGAGCAACATAGGAAAACCCCATCTTTACAAAAATAATTTAAGAAATTAGCCAGGCATGGTGGCACACACCTGTAGTTTCAGCTACTTGGGAGGCTGAAGTGGGGGAACTGCTTAATCCTGGGAGGTTAAGGCCTCAGTGAGCGGTGATAGTGCCACTGAACTTCAGTCTGGGTGACAGAGCAAGACACTTCTTGGGAAAAAAAGAGAGAGAGAGAAGAGGAAAGAAAAGAAAAGAAGGGAAGGGAAGGGAAGGGAAAAGAAGGGAAGGGAAGGGAGAAAAGAAAGACAAAGAAAGGAAGGAAAGGAAGGAAGGAAGGAAAGAAGGAAAGAAGGAAGAGAAAGAAAGAAAGAAAGAAAGAAAGAAAGAAAGAAAGAAAGAAAGAAAGAAAGAAAGAAAGAAAGAGAAAGAGAAAGAAAGAAAGGAAGAGAAAGAAAGAAAGAAAGAAAGAAAGAAAGAAAGAAAGAAAGAAAGAAAGAAAGAGAGAGAGAGAGAGAGAGAGGAAGGAAGGAAGGAAGGAAGGAAGGAAGGAAGGAAGGAAGGAAGGAAGGAAGGAAGGAAGGAAGGGAGGGAGGGAAGGAAAGAGAAAGGAAAGAAAGGAAAGGAAAGGAAAGGAAGGAAGGAAGGAAGGAAGGAAGGAAGGAAGGAAGGAAGGAAGGAAGGAAGGAAGGAAGAGAAGAAAGAAAGAAAGAAAGAAAGAAAGAAAGAAAGAAAGAAAGAAAGAAAGAAAGAAAGAAAGAAAGAAAGAAAGAAAGGAGGGAGGGAGGGAGGGAGGGAGGGAGGACATTGGTTTTGCCTAGCTCTGGCAGAGGATGACTTATTGGTCATCAATGCCATTTTTGTTTCTCTCTGATGTACAGCCAGATCACATTTTGTAGCCTCCATTGCAGGTAAGTATGGTCATAAATCTGAGTGTTGACCAACTAAAGATAAAACGAAATGATACACAGCATTCTAGGCATCACCCATAGCAAGCTGTCACTCATGACCCTTAGTGTTTTCATATCATCACACAATGCAGAGGACCACACTGACCTAGAACATAGCGGAGATACCAGATGAAAGCAGCCTGGGTCCTGGGATGGTTACTCAGTCTCTCACAGATCATAGGCACACTCACTTTGAAATTTAAACGTGCAAAAAATAGTTGTCAATTGTGTAAACCACTGAGAATTTATGGTTTGTGTATTTTGGCAGCTAACATAAAATTATTACCTGAACCCAGAGAATGTAAATTACTTAGTGACCTGAGTGTTTCTGAAACATTAAGATCAATATCAAGGAACGGACAGCCCTACGCAAAACCTGTCTCTCCTCTCATAGGTTTCTATGATGTGTAATTGTTTGCCAAGATTGTAAAGGGTCTGAGATTTTTGCCTTACTTGCAAGCTGACAAGTTAGCCTGCCACAACTTTATAAAGGCTGGCAGAAGTGACAGGACCCCTGGCGAGAGGAAAGGACTTGTTTATTCATAGCACAGCAGGTAGTACTGCCTCCAGTTGCCTTGCGCCTACTTCCCATAGGGGTGATAGTAGATGTGGGCCCAGATGAATTCTGACCATGCACACAGTTTTTGTCAAAGCTGAGGAACTCTGAATCTAGGACTGTTCGATCTTCTAAAAGAGGACTGCCAGCAAACTGCCCAACTTTGCCCCAGAGCAGAAGTATTGTCTGTATAATCCTGTTCAGAAATAAATCTGTCTCTGCCCCAGAGAGTGACACTATTTCTCTCTTGGAAAGCTATTTGCTATATAAACATCCTTAAAAAGATAGTCTGGAACAAAATCTGATATGAGGTACACAGAAATGCTACGGAGGACTATCTCTCAATATGTGTTAGATTCCAGCTTGGATCACTAAATAGCAAATGATAGAAACATGCAATGTGGGAGCAATTGGTGGATTTTAGAAGTCACTGATTCTGTTCCTTCATTTTAGCGATGTGAAAAATGGATGTGAGAGAACAACTGGCTTGCTCAAGGCCACATAGAGAATCAGTGGGAATCCTGAGTCTATTCTTCATAGCTTGCTCCCAAAAGAATCATATCTAGGTGACACATGTATGTATATGATTGATGTTAATTCATGCAAGCACTTCGTTTATATTTTGTGTTTTAAAAGCAGTACTATGAAAGCGGTGAGTATGTGTTGGGAATTGGGAAATTTGTACTGTTACCGCCGTCCTAACAATAACAGTTTTATGGAACCATTTGAATTTGAACACCTCCAGGGACAATGAACCACCTTCTTCTCTTCTTTCAGAGTACCTTGTTCATATCTCTATTATGTTAAATTTACGTATATGTTAATCTCCCACATTTGATTATGAATTTCTTAAAGGCAAGAACTGTTTCTAAAAAAAAAACTTAACAAACTGAAAAGTATACATGCGAATATAAAAATGAGATTTGCGGCCGGGCGCGGTGGCTCAAGCCTGTAATCCCAGCACTTTGGGAGGCTGAGACGGGCGGATCACGTCAGGAGATCGAGACCATCCTGGTTAACACGGTGAAACCCCGTCTCTAATAAAAAATACAAAAAACTAGCCGGGCGAGGTGGCGGGCGCCTGTAGTCCCAGCTACTCGGGAGGCTGAGGCAGGAAAATGGCGTAAACCCGGGAGGCGGAGCTTACAGTGAGCTGAGATCGCGCCACTGCACTCCAGCCTGGGCGGCAGAGCGAGACTCCGCCTCAAAAAAAAAAAAAAAAGAGAGAGAGAGAGAGATTTGCTGGCCAGCTGTGTTGGCTCACTCATGTAATCACAGGGCTTTGGGAGGCTGAGGTGGGCAGATCATCTGAGGTCAGGAGGTCGAGACCAGCCTGACCAACATGGCGAAACCCCGTCTCTACTAAAGATACAAAAATTTAGCCCAGCGTGGTGGCAGGCGCCTGTAATCTCATCTACTCAGGAGGCTGAGGCAGGAGAATCACTTGAACCTGGGAGACGGAGGTTGCAGTGAGCTGAGATTGTGCCACATCCATCCTGGGTGACAGAGTGGGACTCTGTCTCAGGAAAAATAAAAATAAAAAAAATGAGATTTGCTACTATGTAGTTACTGAATTCTCACTCTTATATTCAGTGTTTTCTAATGTCTGGGCTATGATTTATGCCAGATTTCAGTTATCATGTTTAGCTTCCTCGCCAAAAAACTGAATATATTATTTCAATTTGTGTTCTGTTACCTTGAATTGTAGGCTCAAGCTCCCATAATAACTGGTTGCTAGAAAAATGTACCTTGTTTTTTCCATACTACATTAATGATACAATTGGTCTAATTAATCACAGCACTTCTATTATATTTCTGAAGTTGGTTCATACTCCTTGGAGGAAGCAGATTGCTAACTTACAAAAGAAAAGAAAAATTAAAAATGTATTTTTCTTAAATACTGTAAAACATTATTGGCATACGAAATAAGGCTGAATAGTGAAGGTACTATTAGATTATGCTGTTATGAGGGTCCTTAAACAGTGTGTTCCACCCTGACTTCTCATACATCTACACTCACCTAGAAATTTTGTCTGAACACAGTTGAAGGAGCAAAGAAAGACAAGAGTTTAAAGTTTGGAACATGGGTGCAATAAGTGGCAACCACTGCTTTCTCCAAATTATTCAGACTTCCACCTTTTACATCCAGTTTGCCCCTATGTTTGCTTGTTTTTAATTCCTTCCCCTAATCACATCAAGAACAATTCTATCAGTCAATCACATAAGTTAATTAAATGACTGTATATTAGTATGATATTTAAATTAAAATACATAAATATAAATGTATATTTTGTATAGAAAGTATATTCTCAAAAATATGAAAAGTAGCTGCCAAATTGGTAAGATAATGTCTGTTTCTCATTTTCTTTATTCACAAAATTATTCACTGAGAACTCAAATTACTTACATAATCAGAATAACAATAAATGTTATTTAAAAAAGTATAGACCACAAGGGGAGCACACTTCACCATCCTCCAAGAACATGTGAGTTAGTCCATTTTTGTGTTTCCATAAAGGAATGCCTGAAACTGGGCAATTTATAAAAGGAGGTAAAATTGGCTCATGATTCTGCAGGCTGTGCAAGTATGGCAGCCATATCTGCTCGGCTTCTGGGGAGGGCCTCAGGAATCTTACAATCACGGCAGAAAGTGAACTGGGAGCAAGCCCATTAGATGGTGACAGCAGAAGGAAGAGAGGATAAAAGGAAGTTTCTAGACTCTTTTAAACAACAGGATCTTGCATGAATTGAGAGAGAACTCACTTATCAACAAGAGAATGGTTCTAATTCATTCCTGAGGGATCCACCTCCATGATCCAATCACCTCCCACCACACCCTACCTCCAACGTTGGGTATCACATTTCAACATGAGATTTGGAGGGGACAAATATCCAAACCATCAACATATAATCTCTTGTTTCTTAGAAGCTATTAGGAATATAAAATAATATGACTCCTATAGTTAGCAGATTAATGTCTCTCACCCTCCCCAAATTTTCACACTCTATTTATCAGAAACAGTGTATATGTTAGTTTACAAGAGAAAAGAGGAGTAAGTTTGCAAGTGAAATCAAGGATGTTCATCAGTTGACCTTAATACTGGGAGGTGATCCTGTATTATCCAGGCAATACCAACGTTATCACAAGGGTCATTAAGAGAGAAAGAGGGAGGCAGGTGATAACCAGAGAGGTGGTAATGTGAAAAAGACTCAGCTTGAATTTGCTGGCTTTGAAGATGGAGAACGGGACCAGAGCCAAGGTTTGCAATCAGCTTTTAGAAGTTGGAAAAGGCAAGACAGCCAACTCCACCCTGGAGCCTGCAGATAGAACACAGACCTGCCTGCACCTTGATTTTAGCCTTGCGGGATATTGGTTCATATTCTGACCTACAGAACTGTAAAACAATAAATGTGTGTGGTTTTAAGCCCCTAAATTTGTCACCATTTTTCACAGCACCAATAGAAAACTAGTAACATCTTTACGTGGTTTGACTAGAAATTCAGTTCATGACAGTTTGAAGGCCTTTGCAAAGGAGACAGAACACATGAATTCATGTTGGTGCCTGGGAATATTGCACAAATTGACACGTTTTCACCCCTCCTTCTGTTTAGGTAATTCCTTTCCCACAAGAAGCTGAGTATATTTTATGAATCTTTGCCTTTGGATTTCATCATGTGATTTGCTTTAGCTAAGATGATGAAGCAGAAGTGAGAGGATGCAGAGTCAGACCAGGCCTCAAGAGACCTTGGAGTTTTCCTTTTGCACTCTGACATCACTATGAGAAAGGTGTGTCCCGTCTAATCTGCTGGTCCCTGGAAGAGGGTGAATGTCACATAGCAAAGGGGAAAATTGCCCGATCCAAGCTCAGCCCAGATCAGCTAAACACAACTGACCCTCAAACATGTGAGAATAAATAAGTGATTGTTGTTTTAAGATACTGAGTTTTGGTGTTCTTTGTTATGCTTCAATAGCAAATTCATACAGTTCCTATCTAAGGCTTTTTGTTCTGCTTCGTTTCACATTTTTTGTGGCATAAAGTGATGCATCATAGCAACTGTCATGCGATAATGACCAACGTTTTACTTGGAGGCCTAAATCTGGAAGCTGCTAAAGCTCAGTTCCTCTCACCAACAATCTTTCCTCCAGACTGACAGTCTGCGAAGTTTTCTTACTTTCCTGCTTTAGAAAGGTCAGGCTTTTATTAAACAAAACTGCCCTCCAACATCCCCTGAGGATCTTAGACATACATATTTTTTGGAATTTTGGCATAAAGTTTGCTATTTTAGTCAGTATTTAAATTGACATTTACATTTTTGTACCTTAATCCTCTCTGCTGATATCCTGGATGCCTGCCTATGTTATATATATTCTTTCTGATAAAGTTTCTGAAATGAACTAGTGCCAGCTGAGGAGCAAATTCTTTTGCTATCACTGAGGTAAGCATTGGAAATTGAGGAACACTTTAAAGATTTGCAGTTTCTCTTTAGCAGTGGAAGAAGAAAAGCCCCTTACCACTAATTTCTGTTCAATTCAGAGGCCAATTCACTATAAGATATTTTTCAGGAAGACTGATAAGGCATAACTTTGTATGTATTTGTAACTATTCTTTCACTTTAGGGAAATGAAAAGAATGAAAAGTGAAAAAGTAGGTTGAGAAAACAGATTTTAATCGTTTTAAAAGTTGTAACATATTCTAAAATGGGGCTTCTTAAATTAGTAAACACTTTCCAAATTATACATAGCAGTAGGAGAAAATAGGATGCATATCATAAAAGAGATGTGGCAAGTTCAGATTAACTGTTAAGCTTTGAACTTCTGGGGTTTTCTTTCATTACACCCTAAACCCTATGTAGATAAGACCAGATCTTTGTTGATTAATGTTTTGTCCACAGTCATTACTGCAGGACTTGAAACATGTATCAATGACCAATAAATATATTTGGTGAATTAGAACCAATGAACATCTGAGTTGTATTTTAGTTACCATGGATTATTTATGGATAAAATAAGACTATTTCCTTTAAAATGGAGGTTCCACTGACTATACTTTGGCCAGGGTTTCCTGGCCAAGAACATGACTATACACATGGATGAACAGAAGACTATATGAGAGAAGGATATGGAATCAGATATGAACCCTGGGAAGTGTATATGTGCTACTCTCAACTTTTGCCCAAATCGTCCTTCTGAGGAGCCGTTTCAAGATAAAAGTCGGAGTGGCCAAGAGAGTTAGATATGTAGTTGCAAATGGGCAAGATTTCCTCAGGTGTTTGCTATTAATGAGTTCAATAATAATCTTACAGGATGTTTCAAAGTAGCCTGACTATTAATGTGAAGCTTATGAAGATATACTATTATTTTAAAAGCTAAACAAGATAATGGATAAACAAGATAATAGAGAAATAAGAACAGAGAAGTTGTTTGTTCTTTAACATTTTTCTTCTTGTTACATAATGAGGATCTCTATGTGTGTAGGATCCAAGGATAAAGTGAAAGCTTTTCTCATTGTCTGAAAGGAAAGATAGCATATTCTGAAAGGCAGAATAGTATGTTGGCATTGTACCGACTGACTATGTATTAGATCAGACAGCAAATTAGATATTGATAGAACTATTTTGAACAGTCAATAAGCTTTCTGATGATTGATATCTTTACACTGCCTGGTAATATCAGTGTGAGCATTTAGAAACTAGAGAAAGAAGCTGTAATATAATATTCTCTTTGTGGAATCCTTAAGTGTAATCTAAACTCAAAAGTCTCATTACTTAGATAGCAGGATTTACAGAGCTGACTTTCTCAGAAACAAGGGAAAGAAAATTAAAACATCATCCATTCATTTGTGTAGAAAGCTGTCCTTCCATTCACCCTTCAATCTGAATCAGAGGGCAAAGAAGTCAAGTGGTTTAAAGTTCTTCTGATATGTGGCAAAAAAAAAAAAAAAAAAAAAAAATAGGTTCACAGAAGCAGTCAGCAAAAGTGTACCCTAAAGAATAAAAGTTAACAAAATGTGGAGCAAATGGTTCATTTCATTAGGTGACTGTTTCTGATAGGACATTCAGATTAAAACACAGTGCTCAGGAAACCACAAAATATATCACTGTCTGCTTCTAAATAATAGTTTCTGAAATGTAATCAGGAAAGTAGAAGATAATGATAAAAGACACTGTGACTTATAATGGCCTCTGTTTTTCTTTCTCCAATCTCCTCTCATCCTCCATTTTATTGTTCATGAAGAATTTTTCTACAAGTTTAATCAATCACTCAATCAATTAAATGTGTGTTTATTCACCCATTTATTCAGTCAGCAAATACGTGTTGGCATGGTTATAGACATTGGAATACAGTAGATGTTGAAACAAATACAAATACCTTCCCAGAGCTTAACTTCTGGTGGGAGAAGATAGATGATTAGCAAATAAATACAGGAGATCTATTGATGACCAGTGCTAAGTAGATGTATAAAGTCAGTAAAGAAGTTAAGAAATGCCATGAGATGAGGTTTGCCATTAGGAATGACAGATGAAATATGATATATTTAATTATATTTGAATTTAAATTAAAAAGCCACACATAATTATTTTAGTAAAACTATATCCCAAGTATTGCTAGATGAACAAAAACAAACATGATTGGAGAAGAAGTCATAATGCATGTTGTGAGGAAATTATGTAATATTCTTATATATGCTTTGTAGAGTAAATATTGAACATACCAAGTAGAACCATAAGAGGATATAAAAGTCCAAATTAGAATTTTAGATGTGAAAATTAAAATGTCTGAGATAAAAAATATACCAGATGAGATGAATGGCAGATAAGACATTTCTGAAGAAAAGATCAGTGAACTTAAAGACACAACAATAGAAAATATCCCAAATAAAGCACACCAAGAAAAAATGAGTATAGCATTAGTGAGCTGTGGCAAAAGTTCAAGTGACCTAATATAACTGGAGTCCTCTAAGGAAAGCTGAGCAACTTTTAAAGAAGAAATGATGAGTGAATTTGCTGAAAACTATGAAGCTACAGACATAAGAATCTCAACAAACCCCAAGCATAACAATATACTATTAGACATTATAACTGAAGTGCATTAAAACCAGTGATAAGAAAAATATCCTAAAAGTATCCTGAACAAAATTACATATTACATTAGGAATGTCAGATGACAAATGACAAAGATGATCTATAGCAGATTTGTAATCAGAAATGATGTAAACCAAAAGGCATAAGGCATTTAAAATGTTAAGAGAAAATAAAAACAAGATAAAACAAAAAAATCTGATAACCTATGATTGTATATCCAGGGAAAATATTTTTCAAAATATGCAATAAAAATAAAGATAATTTTCAGACATACAAAAACTTAAAGAATTTACCAATAGCCAACAAGTACTACCAAATATTTGATGAAGTCCTTCAAGGAGAAGGAAAACGATATCAGATAAAAATGTGGTTCTACATAAACAAACGATTACTGGACCTAACTTATATGTGCATAAATATAAACACTCTTTTTTGTTCAAAATTTTTGAAAGGATAATTTATTGTTTCAAGTGAAACTAATACCATACTGTAGACAGCAATATCTACTTTATAATGTAGGTAGAAATAAACTGTATAGCAAAGATAGCATGTAGGGTAGGAAGGGATAAATGAAAGTATAATGTTGTGAGATTCTTATTTTATACTGGAATTGATACAATGTCACTGGAATTGTGACTGTAATAAACAGATAGCTTCCACAACAACCGAAAAAGAACCTCTTATTTCTAGTAGCCACGGGGCTGATATTGCTGAAAATCGAATTCGATTTTTCATCATGTGAGTTTCTTTATCACAATAATAGTTGAATTCAGTCTCACCTAGTTTCTCATATGAGCGTTAAGCCATGAATCAGGAAAGAATTAAATGCCAAAACTCTAAATGGGGATCTCCCATTGGATTCAGATGAAACTGACAATCTTGAATCTTCTTGTCATTCTTATACTCCCTTAGAAGTATAAGAAGCTAGCCCTCCAAAGGCTAAAAAGACCATCCTTCCTCATGCGGAAAGCTCTGTGATAACCATGCAAGACCTTGCTCACTTTCCTCAAGCCACTATAACCACCCCACTGCTATAAACCCGTACTAAGGGTCAAGTCTCAGTATGCTTCAGGAGGACATGTATTTCTGTCTTCCATACTTCAGGAGGAAATGGAAATCGCTTGTATGTTAAAAGGTTGCCAGACCATGCTTTTAGCTGAGTGCAAAAGTACTTGCAGTTTCGGCATTGTTGGAATTTACTGTTTGATATTGGAAGCAAATTGAATTTGAAACAAATGAGAAAGGTTGAAAAGCTTGATAAGTGGCTGCCTCATGAGCTGAGTGAAAATTTTTTAAAAATCGTCATTTTGAACTGTCATCTTCTCTTATTCTATTCAGCAACAATGAACCATTTCTTGATCAGATTGTGATGTGCAATGAAAGTGGTTTTATATGACAACTGGTGATGACCAGCTGAGTGGTTGGACCTAGGAGAAGCTCCAAAGTACTTCCGAAAGTCAAACCTGCACCAAAAAAGATCATGGTCACTCTTTGGTGGTCTGCTGCCGGTCTGATCCACTACAGTTTTCTGAATCCTGGTGAAACCGTTACATCTGAGAAGTATGCTCAGCAAATGGATGCGATGCACTGAAAACTGCAACTCCCTCAGCCAGCATTGGTCAACAGAAAGGGCCCAATTCTCCCCCAAGAAAATGCCCACTGCACATTGCACAACCAACGCTTTAAAAGTTGAACAAATTGGGCTACAAAGTATTGCCTCATCTACCATATTCATCTGACCTCTTGCCAACTGACTACAACTTCTTCAAGCATCTTGACAACTTTTTGCAGGGAAAATGCTTCCACAATCAGCAGGATGCAGAAAATACTTTCCAAGTGTTCATCAAATTCTGAAGCACAAACTTTGATGCTACAGGAGTAAACTAACATTTCTCATTGGCAAAAATGTGTTGATTGTAATGGTTCTTATTTTGATTAATAAAGATGTGTTTGAGCCTAGTTATAATGATTTAAAATTCACAGTTCAAGACCGCAATTACTTTTGCACCAACCTAAGTAATAAATATTTGCAGAAATCTAGGAAGCCTGAGTGGTAATGGATTTTAAAGTTGTTAGACCAAGTAAGGCAGAATATAAACTAGATTGGGCTAAATTCATTGATATGGATGTACTTATTAGAGACTCCAGATTTAATGTATTGGCTTGGGCAGTTAGATGTGTTTTTAAACACTTACTTGGATATTTGAGTGACTGTGAACTCACTGGAGCATCCATTTAGTGAGACTGAGATGTCAGAGCTTTTCCGACATTATATGAGAAGAGAATCTTAAGGCTTGGGGAGATAGAAATGTTGGGCTGAATTTATCATGTATGATCCACATGTGAGATGGGCATCTCACAACTATGTTCCATAAGAAGATCTGGAAAACACTCTTTTCACTAAGGTATTGATAAATACATCAGTGACAGAAGCAGCTCTAAAAGGCTCTGTGATTGACTCCATTGCAAGCCATGAATGGCTGTAGGAAATGCCACCATTGAGACAGGCTACTTGATTTCAAAAAAAGATGACAGAAGAGCAGAGGCAAAACAGCCACACTTAGTCATCAACATCAAGGTAGACACATCATCCAAAAATGGAAACAGGGACATGACAGTAATTAGAATGCTTTGACCTGCAGAGAATTTTAATGATAGCTAATTGATCACAGTGTCCCTAGGAGTGAGATAGACAGCTTGGTAGCATATTGCTTGATTTGCATAACAGGAAAAACTTTAAGTCTGGTAGCAAGAAAACTGACTTGGGTTGCTAAAGTGAAAAACGTAGCTTCTCGTAGCTTCTCACCCAGTTTCAAAATCTAAGTCTATTCATAGATCCAGAGCCTCTTGACTGCAGGCAAGTCCTAGTCTCCTTGAAGAACACTGCACTATTGCTGCAAGTACATATTAAAATCTTTCCGTAGGCCTTCCCAAAGGGACCTGCAGCCATTTACTAAAGTGACTGTGCACTGGGGAAAGGAGATACCCAGACCTTTCAGGGATGACTAGACACTGGCTCTGAATTGAAGCTTAATCCTGGTGACTTGCAATGCTACTGTGGTCCACCTGTCAAAAAGGGGTCTACAGTCACCAAATGGAGTCTTATGTGTGAATCATAGTTATCCCAGTAGGTCTGCATACAAATCCTTTTGTTATTTTCCCAGATCCTGAATATATAACTAGAATAAACTAACTTGACAACTGTTAGAATACCCACACTGGCTATTTGACTTATGTGGTGAGCCATGAAGTGGGAAGGGTTACATAGAAGCCCTTTGAACTTCTTCTCCCTGCCAATATAGAATTTGAAATTAGAAGCAATTCCACATACCTAGGAGAATGCAGAAATTAGAGCCAACATGAAGACTTAAAAGAGGCAGGGATGGCAATGCCTATCACATCCCCACTTAATTCACCAGTTTGAACCATGCAGAAATCAGATGAATGATTGAACTATCAAAACTTGAATCAGATGTTTACTGCTTTGTACTAAGTGAGAGTTGTTACATGGACAAAACCATAATCCTTTATGGGCAGTTCATAATAATTTGGATGGATCATCATCGATTTGAAGTAAAAAAAATTTGAAGATTGATGAAAAGAAAGTGTGACAAAGAAGTATGTAGATAGATCTCTCAGAATAGACAGAGACTATAAAAATTTTGTGTTCTATGTGAGTGCCCACCACAAAGGGCATTCATCACAGAGTAAACTCTTAATAGTCAGAGTTGACAAACAACAACAAGAATGAGTAAATAAATAAGTTGATAGACAAAATGACAAGTGTGTGGATGTCAGTCAGCTTGTTTGCCTCACTATATTAGCTCTTACTCAATGGGGTCATGAGCAAAGTGGTCACCATTGTATGCACAGAAGCTATTCATAGGCTAAACATCCAGGACTTTCTTAGACAAACTCTGACCTGGCTATCACTACTGCCAAGTGACTAATCTGCCCACACTGGGCTAAACCTTAAATCTCCTATACAACACCATTTCATGGGGTAATCAGAAGATAAGCCTACCATCTGGTGGCAGATTGATTACATTTTAATTCATCCATGATGAACAAAGCATACAAAGATTTTACCTCAGTGGAGTAGACATATATTCTAGATGTGGATTTTCCTTCACTTCTCATAATGCTTCTACAAGCACCATTATCTGTAGAGTTATAGAATGTCTTATATACTATTATGATGTTTCATGCAGCATTGTGGCAAATCAAGAAAGTCATTCCTTGCAAAGAAAGTGAAGTGATGAGCTCCTATCTATAGAATCAACTATCTTCTCATACATCCCATCATCCATGAGTAGCTATCCATATTGAATGGTACAATGGTTTAGTAAAGACACAGTTATGGCTCCACTTAAGAAACAACACCTTGAAAGGATGGAGTTATCTTTTATAGAATATCTTTTATGCTTTGAATCAGAGGTTGTTTAATGGTGCTACTTTTCCCACAGGCAGAATACATGAGTCCAGGAATTAAGTGATAGAAGTGGGAATGGTGACTCTCACAAGTACAACTAATTATACTTCCAGGGTTTTCTTACCCTGGCAGCTGTACATTCTATTGCCTTGAAGATTTTAGTCCCCAAAAGGAAAATGCTTTCAACAGAGAAACAACAAAGGTTTCGCTGAATCAGAAGCTAAGATTTCCATCAGACCATTTTGGGCTTCTTATGTATTGAACCAGAAAGGCAAAAAGAGAGATAGGCCAGTTGCAGTAGCTCATGCCTGTAATCCCAGTACTTTGAGAGGCCAAGGTTGGAGGTTTGTTGAAGCCAGGAGTTTTAGACCAGCTATGGGCAACAGAGCAAGAGCTGTCTCTACAAACAATTTAAAAAATTAGCTGGGCAAGGTAGTATATGCCTGTAATCCCAGCTACTTGGGAGGTCGAGGTGGGAGGATTGCTTGAGCCCAGGAGTTTGAGGTTTCAGTAAGCTAGGATCCCACTACTGCACTCTTGTGTGAGTGACAGAATAAGACTTCCATCTCTTTAAAAACGAAAAAGGGAAATAATCTACTAGATGAAATGATTGATCCTAATTACCAAGGGGAAATTGTAGTTGCTGCTTGCACAACAGAACCAAGTCTGGAACCAATAAGATTATCTAGGGTGCCTCTTAGCACTGTCACATCTAACAGTAAAGGTAAATGAAAAACTAAAGCAACCTAAGTAAGAGCGTGGTGACTGAAGATTCACAACATTTGGAAATAAATATTTGGGTTGCTCCACCAGGTAAAAGAAACGAGGGAAGTATATGTTCTGGCTGAAGTCAAAGAAAATACTGAATGGATAGTTAAAGAAGAAAGCCCTGGATATCAACTATAACCTTGTGGACAATGTAGTTGCAACGGGGAATGTATTTGCTTTGCATATTTTCTCTATGCTGGTTATTTTCTCTCTCCTTCCCACTTCTTTTTTCAAAATTTATTTTCTGCATGAATTATTACGAAATTTACAATTTAGTCTTTAGGTAACAGAATATTCAGTAGGACCATGTCTAAATTCAAGGGGTAAACAATATTGTCCTCAATGGAAACCAAACCTGTTGAGATTTTGTGCATTTTGAACTTGGAGTAGAGTGAGAACTTCTTCACCTTAAAAAAAAAAAAAAGATATATCCTTCTTGTTAAGTGAGAATAACTGGTTATATTGTTTTACTGTTACAAGAGAGTTAAAATATGTATGGAAGAGCATATCCATGCTAAATAGCCAAAGGGGTAGACTACATCAGTAATCAATTTGCCCCTTAGCTCTTAGCGCAACTTCTAATATATGCCCTGTGATAAACAAGGGAATTATATTTAGCATTTACTCAATTAAAGTGAACACAATATCAATTTTTCTTGGTAAAAGGCACTGGAGGGACATTGCAGAAGGAAGAAGCTCTCCTGCAGTTTCTGGCTGCAGCACAGGAGTTGGAAGTGTGGTTGTGAGTATATCTGGTTTACCTTCATGAACCATGAGCCTAGAACCAGGTCCCTCTGGAGCGGTGCAGCTTCAACCTGAAAATAATGTTTCCAAAACCCTTTCAGCATGGAAACTGATAACCAAAGACCTCCGTCCTACACCTGTACCCTCACTCTCTCTTCTAGTTCCTGTATGGTCCCAGTGCAGCCTGTTTGCCACTCAGAAGTTTTACACCAGCCAAACTACTGCTCCTTCTACAAGCCCTCGTGCAGCTCACCTGGTGTTTAGAAGGATCGCATTCCCTCTGTGTGCCCACTGAGTGTTCATACCCTGTTACTGATTGTCTGCTCTCCACCTATATTCTAGAGAGTTTCCCATTGTTTGTCCTGTTACAAAAGGTCAGCTCCAGAAACTTGGCCAAAGCAGCAAACTTCTCTTCTTTTTGATGTGCTAAACTATACCTCCTCCATCCTGTTCTAAACTGCTTCCAAATTTTTTCTCCTTCAGTGCTCTACCATAGCCCTAGGTTACAATATCTAGTTTCTTTGCATTTTTTAGTTACTCTTGTATCATAGTTACTAATTATTTATTTTAAACTTCTGCTACATTTAACCTACTCTGTGATTTCTGTCTTCTGATTGGACCCAGACTGCTATAGTCATATTAAAAGATTAAAAAAGAAAAACTACACAATCATCTTAGTAGATGTAGAAAAAGCACTTAAAATATTCAACATCAATTCCTGACCAAAAAAAAAATATATATATATATATTGAATTAGGAAAGTGAAACTTCTTCAACCTGATAGGGCATTCTACAAAAAATTCTAGTTAATATTGAAAGACTAAATGCTTTTACCATGTATTAAAAAGAAATAATAAATCTCTGTTCTCATGACTTTTATTCAATATTGAATTTAACATTCTAGTCAGTGCAACAAGGTGAGATACACAGATAAATAGACAGATCAGAGAGATAGACAGATATCCTGTGCAGAAAGAAGTAAAACTGACTTTACTTGCAGATGACACAATAATCTATGTGAAAAATCTACGAATCTGCAAAATAGCTACAAGAATCAATAAGTGAGTTTTACAAGGTTGTATAATACAAAATCAATACATAAAACTGAACTATATTTCTATATAGTAGCAATGAATAATTAGAGAACATAATTTTTAAAAAGAATATCATTTAAAATAGTATCAAAATGTATGAAATACTTAAGGATCTATCTGACAAAAAAAATGCTCAATAGCTACGCACTGGGAACTATAAAACACTGTTGAGAGAAACAAAAAAAACATAACAAATAAATGGACAGTTTGTTTATTCAATAAGTGTTGCTGGCACAACAGTAAAACCATGGAGAAAAAATGACAATACCACCATTACAAAATAAATTATTGTTTAATTTACACCTAACACCATATGGAAAACATAATTCAAGGTGAATCACTAACTTAATGGTAAAACCTAATATAATATTGGTATAACTTGAAGAAGAAAACACAGGAGAATTTTTTGTGACATTGGGTCAGACAAAGATTTTTTATATATAGCACCAAAGCCATGATTCACAAGACAAAGGATTGATGAATTGAATGGGATTTCATCAAAATTAAAAACTGCTGCTCTTTAAAATACACTGGAGAATAGAAAGACCAAACATCGGCACAGAGAAAATATTTACAAATCAAATATCTGATAAGGGACTTGTACTCTAAATATTTTAAGATTTCTCACAAATAAATAATTACAAAACATACTAGCTAACATAAAATGGGCTAAAATCTGTACCTACAACCTAGTATAAAATGGGCTAAATATACAACCTAGTGCAAAATGGGCTGAAATCTGTACCACTTCATCAAAGATGACATACAGATTTCAATATGTGAAAAGTTGGTTTAACATTATCAGTCATTAAGAAAATACAAACTAAAACTTCATTAAAATTGATATGGTTAGGCTTTGTGTCCCCACCCAAGTTTCATCTTGAATTACAATCCTCATAATCCCCACAATCCTCATGTGTCAAGGGAGAGATAAGGTGGAGGTAATTAAATCATAAGACAGTTCCACCCATGCTATTCTCACTGCAGGGAGTGAGTGTTCATGAGATCTGAGAGTTTCATATGGGGCTCTTCCGCCTTTACTCAGCATTTCTTCTTTCTGCTGCCTTGTGAAGAAGGTACTTACTTCCCCTTTACCTCCCTCCATGATTGTAAGTTTCCTGAGGCCTTCCCAGCTATGCTGAACTGTGAGTCAATTAAACCTCTTTCCTTTATATTAACAAATTACCCAGTCTTGAGTAGTTCTTTATAGCAGTATAAAAATGGACTAATGGAAAGATATTCCTATATATACTAACTATAATGTCTACAATTAAAAAGTCTGATCATACCTAGTTTTGCCATTGGTGTGAAGCAAAGGAATGCTGATACATACCTGGTGGAAATTTAACAACTTTGAGAAAACAGTTTAGTAACTAGTTTGAAAAGTTAAACTTACAACAAACATATGATACAGCCATTTCAAATCTTGGTATGTATGCAAGATGATATACAGATGTCAATATGTGAAAAGTTGGTTTAACATTATCAGTCATTAAGAAAATACAAACTAAAATTACATTAAGATTGATATGGTTAGGCTTTGTGTCCCCATCCAAATTTCATCTTGAATTATAATCCTCTTAATCCCCATAATCCACATGTGTCAATAAAATAAAACATACATTCATACAAAGATTTATACAGAAATATTCTTAACAGCTTTATTTGTAATAGCTCAAAAATAAAAAAAAATGCCATTCAACAGGTAAAAATGATAAAAAAAATTGTCCTTAAAAGAAGAAATAATGAATTATTGATACATGCAACAATATGGATGAATGTCAAATAAATTATGTTGTTTGCATGTAGCCAGATAAAAATGAGAACATACTACATTATTCAATTTATGTAAAATTTTGGAAAAGGCAAGCTAATCTATAGTGACTGAATGCAGATTAATCATTGCCAGTTGCATGATTAGTAGGAGGCAACATAGCAAGACAGGGTGAAGGCAATTATTTCAAAGTCTGACTGTGAATGGGAAAATAACGGGGGCTGTATGGAAATTTGTAGCCCAAAAGTATTATCTGCAGATGGAAAGATTAAGTATGTTTTAGTGCTGATGGGAAGAAACAAATAGAGTTTGAAGATACAAAGAGTGGGAATAAGTGAGTAGAGAACTGGGAAGAACAGGGAGGTTGAATGGCAGAGTTCTTTATGGCCAAAAACTGAAATTTTGATGGTGGGAACTGCAAGGTTGCTGAGGGCTCCTTGGTCAGGAAGCTGGCTATTCCAGAGGATGCAGGAGCAGTTTCCACAGCAAGGTGATTGTATTAGTCTATTCTCACACTGCTATAAAGAACTACCTGAAACTGGGTAATTTATAAAGAAAAGAGGTTTAATTGGCTCACAGTTCCAGAAGCTGTACAGGGAGTATGGCTGGGGAGGCCTTAGAAAATTTACAATCATAGCTGAAGTTGAAGGCGAAGCTGGCATGCTCTACAAGGCTAGAGCAGGAGGAAGAGAGCAAAGGGGAAGTACTACACACTTTCAAACAACCAGATGTGGTGAGAACTCCATCATGAAACAGCATTAGGAAGATGGTGCTAAACATTTAGAAACCACTCCCATGATCCAATCACCTCCCACCAGACCCCACCTCTAACACTCAGTATCACAATTCAGTATGAGATTTGGGTGGGGACACAGAACCAAACCATATCAATGATTACTAGGTTTGGGATGAGGAAGATTTGGGGTCAGGGTGTACCCTAGAGGCCTGCTGGGGCTTTGCAATTCCAGGCCCAGAGTTGACTCAGGATGACCAGGAATTAAAGATCAGCATTTGGCTTTACTCTTTAACTCCTGGTGTTCCAGTTCTCTTTAAGACTTTAACCAAAACATCACAAATCTTAGTCAACATCTTTGGGCATTTTTCCATTCTTCTGGTATCTCAATGTCCCATCTGCAACACTTTCTTCTCTTCCCAATCTACATTCACTGGTCTGAGGCTGGCTGGGCAGTCTTCACTTTCAGTTTTCTCATTGTTGTTTACTGCATGATATCTGGACTCCCTCAAAGACCACTTTTCAAGACGGATTCAAAGAAAAAACCTTCACAAAGCTTCTATAAATGAGCCTCAGCTGAGTGTGGTGGCCTATGCCTGTAATCTAGAATTTTGGGAAGCTGAGGTGAGAGGATTATGTAAGCACAGGAGTTTGAGATCAGCCTGGGCAACATAGAGAGACCCTGTCTCTACAAAGTATAAAAATCAATTAGGCATGATGTTGTGTGTCTGTGGTCCCAGCTACTCAGGAGGCTGAGATGGGAGTATCACTTGAGCCAAAGAGATTGAGGCTGCAGTGAGCCATGATTGTGCCACTGCACTCCAGTCCAGGTGACAGAATGAGTCTTTCTTTCTCTCTCTCTCTCTATAGATAGATAGATAGATAGATAGATAGATAGATAGATAGATAGACAGATAGACAGACAGATATAATTTGAAGTTATAAAGCCTGGGAATAAGTGAGTAGAGAACTGGAAAGAAGAAGGAGGTTGAATGCCAGGGTTCTTTATGGTCAAAACCAGAAGTTTGGATGGTGGGAAACTGCAAAGAAAGGAACACTGTCTTCTCTTCCCAATCTACATTCACTGGTCTGTGGCTAACATCCATTAGACAGTAATGACTCTGACTGGGCAGTTTTCACTTACTACATGATATCTGGGAGTCCAGACCAGATATCATGTGGTGAACAACAACGAGAAAATTCATTGTAAAAATAGGATATATATGTGTGTGTGTGTGTGTGTATTTATATATGTGTGTGTGTAGATATATATACACACATACATATATATCCTATTATATATATGTGTATATATACACATATACATATATACATGTACATATTTATTTGCAATAGCTTAAAAATAAAAAAATGCCATTCAACAGGTAAGAATGATATATGTATATGTATATATACATACATATATGATGTATATGTATATATGTGTGTGTATATATATACATATATATCCTATTTATATGTGTGTATATATACATATATGTGTGTATATATATATACACACACACACACATACCCACACATGTATATGGAGAGATAAATATATATCTATATAAATCTATATCTATATATATATCCTATTACTTCTGTCCCTCTAGAGAACCCTAATGTACTAATTATGTGAACAAGAGATCCATATAAAAGCAAGGCAGTCTTGAGAAGAATTATGACTAAAAATGACCTAGAAAGAGAAAGAGAAATGAGGTAGAAATGTTATGTCCCAAGCAGAGCAACTCTATTCAACTAGTAAGCTTTCGATTGGTTCATTCTAAGTTCTTTGACATTAAATATTTGATACATATACAAAGAAGAGATTGGAATCAGGAATTTGAAGATTTGGATTCATGTTTAATCTTTGCCATTAATTCCTGAGCGACAGTGGATAGATTATTGAGTCTCAGTTTAATTATCTATAATATAGTAATAATTAAACCTGTGCCATTTGTTTGTCAGAAATCAAAATAAGAAAATTTATTTGGGTCATTATGATGTATAAAACATATCACTCCAAAGATTATTATTTTTGCTTGTTATGATTGTTAATAGGTAAATAGGAGCTATAAGGCAACCAATAAAGATATCTTGAAAGCAAAAGGGTCTAAGGTAATGAGATGCTCGTTCTTCCCATGCAGATCTGTATTAAATCTTTCATTTTGTAAGGCTTTTTCATAGAGGCCCACTGGACATATAAGATGATGATATTTCAAAGCTGGAGAGGTAGCACTATATCTAAACTGGGAATACATGCCTGACTGCTTCAAATATTTATCATAAGGCAGCTATCGAATTGACAAGAAACTGAAAACTGTTGTAATCCCAAACATGCTTTAAAAGAATAAATTAAAATATCAAATAAAAATAGTCTGGTAGACCTAGGTTTTGCTTTTTCTATTTACTTATCTGTTTTATATGAATAAAGCCTATACATCATGGCAAGTTATTTATTAGTCCTTTATCTATTTTTTTCCTTGACGATAACTCCAACCCTAAGCCAACGGAGTGTATGTGTCACAGTCTAGTACTTAGAGAATCATTGGATGGATCATAGTTGAACAATTTATTTGACTCGTGATGGCCATTGTAAACTATAATGGGTTTGACAAGAAGCTTTCCATACATATGCCTTTCAAAGAGAAAGACAGATTTTGAAACATGTTAATATATTAGCTTTTCCAAGGTAATACATTTGGAGCATTGTTGGGATGGCTGACACAGCCCTGTATAGCCTGAGGGAGAACTGCAATGGCTGTTTTACTTTAGGATTTCATTAGATCTAAAATAGTCATATTTCAATTGTGCCTCATAATAGTTCAAAGAATTTTGGAAATGCCATATACTCTTACAATATAGGGAAAATTATCAAATGTTAATTTTAGAAATTTAGGTGTCTTAACCATAATTGCTTTGCGGATAGAAAATAGTATCTCATCCAGTGCTGATACAATCAAAATGCTGTATTTAGTCTGCATGAAACTTTTCTTCTGGGAATTACGGAATGCTCTGTCCTATTTAACGTAGCATATGGACATAGAATATACTATTATTGTAGTCTTCTTTTTCTATTAAAATGCTAATGAATAAAAAGGGATTTCATTTTTATTAAGGAGGTTAGAAGTACAAGTGTGGGAGAGTGAATTAAAAACAAACCTACTGGGAGAAGAGATAAGAATTCTAGACATCTGCGTGATTCTTTCTTCCACATATCAAATTTGGAATCATACCTCCATAGGGAAGAGGGATATTAAAATACAAAAGAAAACTGAACCCAAACTTATAAAAGAATAGCAGGTTACACCAAAAGGGTTCAATGAAAGCAAATAATTTTCTTATTTTATTCATAAACAATGTTGATATTCACAAAACCCAGAGACACACATAGTGTGTCTTTTGTACTTTTTGTCAAAGTACAAAGACTTTTGAATTAGCTTTCGTAATTTTTGTCATTTTCTTATTTCTTTTAGAAACAAATAATACCATCATATTATTTTTCTGGGCTTTTCTCGTCATGCCCCTGCTTTTTTCTTGTTGACTCGCCTTTAGTTAATTCAATATTCATTATTGCCTCCTTCTGCTTGCAAAACGGTTTGTGAATCTGATCCCACCCTAATCTATATCCCAAATCCATACCTCCCTTCCAGATTTCAGGTCCATTAAAGTATTCCTATTACATAGCTATTCAGATGGATAAATTAGGTATCCAGAAAAGCCTCCAGTTTACTTTACTTTTTATAATTGTTGTCACAAGGTTAGAAACTAGCACTTTTCCTAAAAATAAAAATGCTTTTGTGCTGACATTCAGCTGAGTTATTTGAGAGACTTTGTTTTTCATGATATTCATGAACAAAGGTGAAGAACCTAAGAGAAACTGTGCTATTCATCCTGGTCCTAGAGTGACAGGAAAAAAAGATGTTTTTTGCACAGGGTTTATATTTGCACAGGGTTTATATTTCATAGCTACATACTTATCATAATTATCATTATTATTAATTTTATTTTAAATTCTGGGATACATGTGCTGAACGTGCAGGTTTGTTACATAGGTATACATATGCCATCGTGGTTTGCTGTACCCATCAACCCGTCATCTAGGTTTTAAGCTCTGCATGCATTAGGTATTTGTCCTAATGTTCTCACTTCCTTTGCCCCCTATCCTCGCACAGGCCCCTGTGTGGGATGTTCTTCTCCCTGTGTCCATGCGTTCCCATTGTTCAACTCCCACTTATGCATTAGAACATGCGGTGTTTGTTTTTTTGTTCCTGTGTTAGTGTTTGCTGAGAATGATGGTTTCCAGCTTCATCCCTGTCCCTGCAAAGGACATGAACTCATTCTTTTCTATGGCTGCATTATAATCATTATTAAGCAATAACAATTCTGAGAAAAAGCAAACAAGAACTTTTTATATTGAAAATTCCTACATAAATATAATGTTACTTTCAAGACTTAAAACTCTTTAGCTTTAATTACTCGTTCATCCTGGAAATTAAGGTTTTTAAAACAAAAATAAATACATAAACTTAATATCCAAATGGATTTTAATATGGATAGCCTACAAATATAAAATGTCTAAAATAAGAAAATTTCTTTTTTCTCCCAACTATTTTCTCTCATATTCACTCTCTTAGTAAACAATAATGTAGATTCATTCTAATTCCTATACAAGAAAATTGAGAACCAGCTTATGTAAATCCTTCCTACCCAATAGCTAACTCTTTTTTTTTTTTTTTTTTTTTTTTTTTTTTTTTTTTTTTTTTTTGAGACGGAGTCTCGCTCTGTCGCCCAGGCTGGAGTGCAGTGGCCGGATCTCAGCTCACTGCAAGCTCCGCCTCCCGAGTCTACGCCATTCTCCTGCCTCAGCCTCCCGAGTAGCTGGGACTACAGGCGCCCGCCACCTCTCCCCGCTAACTTTTTGTATTTTTTTAGTAGAGACGGGGTTTCACCATGTTAGCCAGGATGGTCTCGATCTCCTGACCTGTGATCCGCCCGTCTCCAATAGCTAACCATTTAGCAAATCTCTTTTACCTTCAAATGCTTTCTGTTACTTCCTATTTCCACTGCTACTTTCTTACTGAGAAATCATCCATAATTCATCCTGCTGCCAAAGAGACCGCTCTAAAACTCAAGTCTAGTCTTTACCTTCTGAGTGCTGGAGAAGACGACATCGCCCGCCACCATGACATCTGAAGTGTTTTTATATTTAACTACTATCTCCCAAAAACCATTTTCCACAGGTCTAATGCTTTTTATTTCACTTACACTTCAGGAAATCTGAATTTTTTCAAGTTTCCTATACATTATATTCCTTTTACACTTTTACATTTTTCACACTATTTGTTACCTCTTTCTGGAATGTTTTTCTATCCTTCCTACTTAAGGACTTAAGGAAATTTTTTTAAAAAGTACATTCACACTCCAACTTAGGCATTGCATTGTTAAAAAATCTTTGCAGATAATACCTCCACAGGCCAATCCATACATCCTCTACCTTACCTCTGTAAAATGTATATGTGCTTATTTTTGCATTTATCACCAGGACACAAAAACAGTCATAAGAGCCTCCCCAACTAAGCTATGAGTTCCTGAAAGAATATCATATTTCTATCTTTGCAATAAAACAAGGTTTACGGATGGAATAAATAAGAAAATACATAGGAAAATGTGATTCACATGTAGAAGTAGGTAAATGTTAGTGTATTGAGAAATGAAGAATGGCAGAATGACAGTATCTTAGGACAGAATAAGGCACAATAGTTATTGAGGGCTCAGTAGAGTAACAGTTTAAAACATTATGCTGCCCCCTATGGGTTGTAACTATTCTGTGAGTTGTATGTAATAAGGAGCCCATCTGCTTGTTGTGGACTTAGTTAAGGTAAGTAAATTCCTTTCTTATATCCTAGGATACCTTCCTATAGTGATTAGGGTAGAAAGGCCCACAGTTAATGGACCATTCAAGCTTTTCTGACTCAGATGAACTTGACCATTGCATAAAGGCTTCCTATCTTAAGTGCTCTCTCAGATTTATCTTAGTTCCGCCTCCTTTGACTTTTTGGTGTTCTCTTCTCTTGTAATGAAATAACAGTCTTGCTTTCCATTTTAATTTTATTCAGTATTGAATTCTTAATTTTTATAGACATTTTTGGCTGGCTTAATAGATGGCAGATATGTTTTAATATATACACTATTTAGAAGTAATTAGGAAACATAGCACTTATCTATAGGTAAATATCAAATTAAATGGAATATTCAGATGAGAGCATTTACACATATTCTCTTATATT
The DNA here is from genome assembly GCF_047675955.1 of Chlorocebus sabaeus. Lineage (NCBI taxonomy): Eukaryota > Metazoa > Chordata > Mammalia > Primates > Cercopithecidae > Chlorocebus > Chlorocebus sabaeus. The sequence continues at coordinate 47,495,048 of NC_132910.1, forward strand.
TAGTTACAAGCTATTATAATAGGAAATTTAAAAGGTATAATTATTGATACTTTTAAAGTAACAATCTGATTGTAGAAGAACCATACTTGATATATAAGGATTTTTTTTCTTTCTCATTAGATTTGGTTTTAGAATTAAAGTTGTGAGTGACTTAGGATTGTAATGTAATATAATATTAACTGAACTAAAATGATAATTTCCAGACTATACTTTAGGTAACCAGATATGCAGAGACTTGCAGTTCAAATACATTTTACCTTTGCCTAATATATGCAGTGGAACTTAGAGAAAAGAAAGAAGAAGAAAGACAGAGAGAACGAAAGCTAAAATAATCAGTGTTGCAATATGGTGGTTAATAGTTATGATATTTCTGGAAGAGATTAGTGGTTAAATCAGTAGACTGAGTAAAGAAAATCATTCCTTACCAATGTGGGTGGGTGTCGTCCAATATGAGAGGGTTCCAACATGGAGGAAGGGCAAATTCTTTCTCTTCTTGAGCTGGGAACTTCATCTCCTACACTCGGACAGCAGATCTCCTGATTCTCTGTCCTTTGGACTCCAGTATTCACATGAGTGTCTCCTCCTCCGCCCCCGTACTCCATCACTCAAGTTTTTAGGGTGTTGGACTAGGAACAAAGTACACCACTGGCTTTCCTGGGTCTCCAGCTTGTGGATGGTTTATTGTGGGAATTTCCAACCTCCATAATCACGTGAGCCAATTCCCACAACAACACTCCTCTAATATATATCTCCTATTGTTTCTGTTTCTCTGGAGAATCCTGAGTAACGTAATACAAGAGTAAAAATGCAGAAGCCAGATGGTCCACATATTAGTCTCATCTTTAGCCCTTACAATCACTGAATTTGGGAAAGTCATGTAGCATCTCTATGACTCAGTTTCCTTTTTTGTAAAATTTAGATTAAATAGCAATTCATACCCCACAGGATAATTTTATCATTCAAGTGAGTTAACAGATGTAAAGCAGTTACAACAGTGTCTGGAAATAATAAATCCTATATACATGTTAGGTATTATTATTTTTAAATGAAGAACTGTGTTTTGTGTTTTTAATATTTGTCTCTCCACGCCATCTTAAAAAAAGATTTAAAAATATTTCTTAATCAAGAATTGCACTTTAAGTCAGCAGAAAATCAATGTTTTTAGAAAAATGCCCTTTCACACCCTCAAAGTGTTTCAGGCTCTCCAAAAACTTTCAAAGACATATTATATATTTTTCACTGATTCATTTATTTGTTCATTTATTCACAAATATTTATTGAGTACTTACCATGTGCCAGACACTGTTCTAACCAGGAGAGACAGAGTGGTGAATACAAACACATAAGTGTATGCCTCCCTGTCCTGTAAAGCCTTCAATAAAATATTTCTCATTGTCTAACACATTCAATAAAATAGCTAAACTCAGACAATAAACTATAGACAAATCACTTTTATATTATTTCATATGATTAGGAAGAGAAAAAATATTCCAGACAATGGTTATTTCCCATTCAAGCTTTTTGGTGGGAGTGGTTGAGGTCAGTTATCCAGGAAAGAGCAATGAGGACAATGTGTCTGGAACTGGGTGAGAGAGTGAGAGAGCACTAGACGATGATGCCAAGGGGTGAAACACCATTCTGTATATCTTACAGGCCATGGCAATGGTATCGCTTCTATTCTAAGATAGGAGGCTATGAGAAGAGGAACGCCAGGATCAGACTGACAATTTAAGATAATCACTATGCTTGAGGATAGACTATGGTGAGATGAGAATAGGGTAAGTGATTCAGAGCAATTCTGAGTGAGAAAAATAACTTACTGCAAAGTGAATGGGCTAGAGCAAGAGTTCAGAATCAGTACCAGGTATTCGAAGAAGAGCGTCCGACAATTCATATGTACCCATAGCACTGTCAGTTTGGTCTTAATTTAGCTCTAATAAAATATGCAGCATGAATAATGAATATGGATGCATGGATATTAATAAAATCTATATTCTTTAAGTGCATAGTGATTTAATAGAGAGTTTTATATCATTATGAATTGTCTTAGTAGATTCTAAGAGAACAACTACTACAACATAAAGGGCCTATAATTGTTCATTATTAAGTTTATGCTATTAAAAATCGGAAGCTCCTGTGCTAAATAAGAGCTCTTAACCTCTAGGTAAATTTTTTCCTCTTTTCAAAAGAAAGACATGAAAAGTAGCCAAATTCCTAAAGTAAGTCAGCAGACTGGCCAATATTGCTATATTTCTTGCTGTCTCCAAACTCTGTCCTAGGTGCTTCTCTTTGCAGAAGTTGAAGTTGATAACATAGGGGCGGGAATATCGGCAAGAATACTGAGGATGCTGGCTCAACCATTACTGCGGTGGGATCCCATTTTCTTAAATCTCAAGATCTGGAGGTCTTGAGGCACTAAATGTCTTGAATTTTCCCAAAGCAATACAATATTTCAATTTAAAATATATCCTATATCTCATCCTCCATATCTGTTTATAGTGATGCACAAATAGGAAGAAATAATTGAAATCAAACCCATACACACCTAAATGATTTTACGTGGACATAGAAAAATTTCATTGTCACTGGTTGTCCAAACTACATTTTGGAATTAATAATGAGATTTTAGAATAAAAATATTTTTTAATTGGTACTCTCTTTATTACCTTCCATAATTGTCAGAAAGTTAGCATAATGATAATAAATAGCACTAAACAAGTAGTGTTACTTTTCTCAGTTTGATAAAAATTTGCTAGAAGATTGACAGAATTTGTTAAATTCATAAGCAAAAATGGTCAATCTATTTATTATTTATACATAAATATACAGACATAAGTATAGACACTTTTGTTAAATTTAGATTAAATCCTCAGTTTGTAGGTTAGAATGAAGAAGTGGCATTTTATAATATTCCCAGCCTCTATTTTGCTACTGTCCACTAAAATAAATCACACTGTAACTAGTATCAATATATTTTTGTTTCCTCAGAGAGCCCCCTTTACCAAGACGTGTCCTCTATTTCAAGGTCAGTGCGTTAATGACAGCACATTACTCTGGTGAGTCAGTCCAACCCCTTAGCTTGCAAAATGCTCAGATTTTGCTAAAAGCAATTCTTGAATTAATTGTAACTATTCGGTCAGCTCAGATTCAAATGATTCCATCTGGATTTGCCAAATAGGACTTTGTAGAAGAAAGTGAAGCCTCTTTTAAACACTAGGCTAGATTCCACTTCATTTTAGAAACAGCGACAGAATAAAGCTTTATCTTCTGTCTCCTGAATTACTATGGCACGACACAGGGCAATCCTTTCTGTTATTTCTCATGCTCTGTTCTTTGTCTCTTGACATTGGAAACTTTTTTTATTTATCTAGTATTTCCACTCCATAATCAAATTAATTTGTATCCACTCCTCAACTTGACTTCTTTCAAAACTCCAGTTTAATTACAAACAAATCTTTGTGTTAGATAAGCAACAAAGACAGCAATATAGAGAAGGTTGATGGGAATCTGTCCGCATTATTTACCAAATGCTTCAGTATTTCCAAGCAGCCGATGACAGACTAGTTGTCAATCCAAATTCATTTCCAGAGAGACACATAAAAACTTTACTGCTTAACAGAGCTCAAAATATCCACCTGTCTCTCTAACTAAAGTGCAAGCAGAGCTATACTGCTGATGTGGGAGATCTCTAATCTTTTACATTGGGTAGAACCATCTGATGCTAATTATATTACGGCTATTTGTAATTCTTTTTTATTCTTGAAATTTTTATTGCTTCAGGTTTGGTTGATTGAATAGCTGGGACAAAAAAGCCAGATCATGGAAACGTGTGTGTGAATATGTACTTGCATGTGATGCCTGAACATATGTACAGCTGTCCTGAACTCTGCAAGTTCTAACTGCAAATGCTCTCACATCTCTTCTATATTTCTTCTTAAATGTTTGAGCAACCCTACTTCTCATTAATAAGAAGTTTATTATTATCTTCTTGAGGAAACTCTCTCCCAGTACTTCAAGCAATTTACACAGTTTAACAAGCGGTTCATCCAGGCTTCCCAAACCAAATGCTGAGAAAATCCAGGATCAGCTTATCACTATCATAGCTTCTTGTTGCTGCTGCACAATGCGTGGCACAGTCTAATTCTACCCTGGCTCAAGCTGGCAGAGTATGACTGCCTTTCACCTAGGTTCTCATAAGGCAGTTTTTTTCTGTTTCCAAATACATGCATCTGCTGAGTGTCATGGTGGCACTGAGATGGCAGTAAGAGCTCAGGGGCTGGTTCTGTGCCCACCCCTCTTCATCCTTGGGTACATGTTCTCCTTGCCTCCATGAGATTCCAATCTAGAACTGTTGGGGTGATCTACTCTCATAAGGAACACACTCAAAAGGAGTCTAGGTGATTTTCTCACTGGCTAATATATTAAAAAATATGTGTGTGCTTATGAATTAATATCAGATAGAACATGTTTATGTGTGATAGATGTGCTCACACATTAAATAGTTAGATCTAACATGCCACTGACATTTTTGGCAATGAAACAGGATCACTTTAAAGTACATAGTACATAAGTGTTGCTATTTTCCCCATAAGCGACATCAGAGGAAACACATGATTATCATATGACTCAAATATTTATTCTGGACTCTTGAAGAACCATTATGTACAGCATGAAGCTCTAGGTACCAATCTCATGTATATACATTTTTAATGCATGATCTACTTTAGGTTACTTGTGATGATTAGATGAGAAGGGAAATGTGTAACAAAATTGGATCCTATCTAAAAATCCAGTAATGATTTTTAGATATATATATTATGCTGTGACACATTAGGCTTTTATACAAAGTGAAATCACTATGCCAGAACCATGGACATTTAATAAAAATAAAGGAAAACCTGTTAAAGGCAAATGCCTTACTAGGTAGTAATATCCTTTCACCTTTCCTTGCAATTTCTCCACTTGGCACAAAGAATCTTGGTGCTTTTAAGTGTTTTTATGTAGCTAGCAGAATGGATTTTTCAATATATCTTGATTCCCAGAGGCTTTACAGGTTTTGCAAACCTATGACAAACTATAATTTGTATAAGTGTTATTTTCTTATATGAATGCCATTATTCCATATGATGGGCTTGCTGAGTGGACAGAGTATTGAATTTTCTTCTCTGTGGTATACTCGGGATCCACTGTAGTTCTAAAGACTTAAAAATTGAATAAAGGAGGAACGGGATGAAAATTAACAGAGCAGAGAAGCCCCAGCTGAGGGAGAAATAAATGGCTTCATAAACTTTGAATCAGTGCAGCAAAAGAGGTTACATCCAACGGCTAAAGACACCTGTTAAAGGTGTTTTTCCTTCTCTATCTCAGGATCTTATATTGGGGTATAAGATAGTTCTTGTGTTATCTTTGTGATATATAGCCATGTAACTAATACGTATATGATCTAAGTAGGTAAATTTGTATGTAACAAATTTACTAATGGCTTCCCTTAACTTCCATACATCTATGAATTCAATAAGTGTTGGTCACTGTTGTGGGTGGAATTGCGTCTCCTAAAATGTCCAATATTGAAGTCCTAATGCCCAGTTTCTCAGAACGTGATCATATTTGGACACAGAGTAATCAAGTAAAATGAGGTCATTAAGATGGGCCTTAATCCAGTATCATTAGTATACTTATAAAAACAGGAAATCTGAAGCCAGACTCGTTTAGAGGGAGAATGCCATGTGAACACGAATAGTCATCTGCAAGCACGAGAAGCCTGGAGCAGATCGTTTTTTCACAGCCCTTAGAAGAAACCAATCCTAGAACACCTTGATTTCCAACTTCTAGACACCTGACCCGAAAGACAGTAAATTTGTGTTGCTTAAACCACCAGTTTGTGGTAGTTTGTTAAGGCGGTCCTAGAAAACTAATACAGAAACCTATCAAGTGACAGATAATATTCTAGGTGGTCAAGAGACAGATATGAAAACATTATATTACGCTCTGAAGTTTCCAGTAAAGAGAAAAGAGGCAAGAACATAAACAAATGCAATTTTTGTGCCATATGCTGAGCAGAGGGATGTCCAAGACAGTTTAGGGGCACAGAAGAGGAACGGACTAACTCAGCTAGGGAACCAGGGAAGTCAGGACCTCAGAGCTCAGTCTTAAAATAGGAATGAGCAAGATAGAAAACAAAATGTCTGTAGTCTAGATAGGGTGGATTATAAAACCAAGGGAGTATAGGAAATTGTGGTTCCTTTTGGAAATTTTAAGCAGGTTATTTGACTTGGGTTTGGCTTAGGGATGTTATAGGAAGAGTCTTTGGAAAGATAAGAGGCCAAGAAAGAACAAGCTGAAATTAAAAAAAAAAAAAAATAGCATATTTGGTATAGCATGCTGTAGGGAAGTATAAGACATTTTAACATGAGGGAAATTTATTTTGTAATAGTCTGTAGATTGCATTGAATAAAAGTATAGTGTTAAGCTGGGGAAAGGGTAGCAAATTTGGTAGCTATTGCTATAACTAAATGATAAAGTTATTGACAAATCAGTTGTGGTATACATGGAAAAGGAGCCTGTCATTCTATAAATGAGATTACAATGGTTAGGCAGTTATTCACATTTGTGCAATTGATCAATGGCATGACTGCAATTTGAAGTTGTATCTGACTCCAGAGCCTGTTCTCCACTCTGCTATATTGCATCCAGAAAGAGTCAGATGCAGGCAACAGTGGGACCTTGAGACACTACAGCAGCAGAACAGAGCAGTGTTGGGAAGAGAACAGTGTGATGATGCATGCTGGAGAGGCTTCTATTTTGGAATGTGGCTGACATCATTGGAATAAGGGGTAAGGCCTCTTCAATAAGCCTTAGGAATGAGAACAGAATTCCAAAGAAAAGAGAAAGGTGCTTGAAGAGAAGAAATGCACTAGCATGATGAGAGTTCATGAATGAGAATTGATGTGCAAGGAATCCATCAGGCTATTTTAAAGGTGCTCCTTAGATACTACCTAGCATGTAACATGTATGATATTTTGTATGTTTCCACAGATTTGAGGCACCTACACAGTGAGAGAGAAATTTGGAAAGAAGTGAGAAATGTATAGCTTAATTTTCCACATATTTTAATCAATGAGAATTTTTCTTACTATTGTCTTAGATTTTAAAATTACTAACCAAAGAAGAGTCCTTCTCTTAAGATGAGATTCTAAATTTCAGAATTAGAATACTACCTTTCTCAGAGTAGGGTACTCACTTTTGCAAGGTATATTCAGCAGTTTATTAGATGGGAAATCAAGTTTCAGAAGTGAGTCTTGGGACTTTAAATAGTCAAGATAGGCTACTACTGAAACAAACTTTGCAAGTCATATGTATTAAGGATAGGTATGTCTTTGTACTGAATTGAACCCTTTATCATTATGTAGTTACCTTCTTTGTCTATTTATATTGTTGTTTGTTTAAAGTTTGTCTTATCTGATACAAGAATAGTGTCCCCTACTCAAAGAACTTAAGACAGTACTATCATTTGATCCAGAAATCCCATTACTGGAAAATAAATTGTTCTACCAAAAAGACACATTAACTTGTATATTTGTCACAGCACTATTTACAGTAACAAAGATACAGAATCAAACTAGGTGCTAATCAGTGGTGGATTGGATAAAGAAAATGTGGTACATATACCCCATGGAGTACTACACAACCATAAAAAGAACAAAATCATGTCATTTGAAGCAATATTTATGCAGCTGGAGGAAATTGTCTTCAGAAAATTAATGCAGAAACAGAAAACTAAATGCCATATGTTCTTACTTATAAGCGGAAGCTAAACATTGGTTACAGCTGGACGTAAAGATGGGAACAATACACACTGGGGACTCCAAAAGGAGGAAGAAAGGGAAGAAGAGAAAGGGCTGAAAAACTTCCTTTGGGCACTAGGTGATGGGATCAATAGAAGCCCAAACCTCAGCATCACGCAATATACATTGGTAATAAACCTGCACATGTACCTCCTCAATCTAAAATGAAAATTAAAAAAAATTCAGATACACTAGCTTATTCTACAGAAATATGAAACCTACACAATTCAGAGACTTAAAGAAACACTGATTTATTTTGCTGGAGACCATTATATCACCAATTAAATGTATTAAAATGAGTGACCCTCATCATTTCTACACCCATGTCATTGGCCAAAACAGTTCACATGAGCACAATTAACCGCAAAGGAGATGAGAAGAACATTTTTCTCACGAACATAGAAACGTAAGAAAAGAAATATTTGTGAGCAACAGCAAGGCCTTCTCCAAAACAACCAAATATTTCAGTGACTTCACACACACAAATGCATTGCTCCTGTCACTGTGTGACTGCACATGAAGGCATATGTGTACACACCCATGTGTGTGTGGATACATGCACACAGCTGTGTTTCTCCAGTGACCTGTTTCACATCATCATTTGGAGACCCAATTCTCTTGCAGTTTTTGACTCTATCTCACTCCAGAGTCTTCATGCAGCTGCTGGATTGAGAGAAAGCATAAGGCTTACACATAGGAAAATCCCATGGCCCAGGTCTGAAAGTGATGACATCTCTTCCATTTATATCTCGTTGACAAAAAAGCAGTCATTCTGCCACACCTCACTGCGAGAGAGGTTGAGAAATTTCACTAACACCTAGGAAAAAGTGGTGAATAGACTTTTGGTAATGATTCACAGATTAAATGAACTCTAATTCTTTAAGCAAAACATCTCACTACACTTCCTTCTGACTTCATAGAAAGTAAGTCCCTTAATAGAGACAAAGAGGTCATTGGCCATTAACTCTAGAAAAGTCAACAAAACCTCTTAACACTTTGTGTGTAAGAAGTCAAAATGATTTATCGAATGGTGAATTATTAGCTTACTGCTTTTGACTACATAGAGAAATATTCCCTCTCTCTCAACTCCATAGCTTCCTGATAACCTGAGTATGTGAAGAATAAACTTTTATTTATTGAAGTAATTTCATTTTTATTATAAGTAAATCTCATTGTCTGCTACAAAGGGCCCTTTGACTCAGGAAGAGAATACTAATTTAAGGTATAAATTCGTATATGTTTCTTTTTTTCAGAGGGTTAGGATCCAGATGAAAGAGAGGGTCATTTTGTTAAATAGTTTTCTAGACTTTTGTAATATCAGCAAAGCAGGAATAAATATATTTTTAAAAATTTTCTATTGAGTGGGAATCAGAATATGGGAACATTATATACAATAAATGTTATTTGAGTAATGCTGTATGAAAAACTTTGGTCTCACAGGCAATGTGAGAACCATCTTCTTGCAGAATATGTGATAAGAAAATACCTATTCCCTAGTATTTGCTATCTTTGGGTTGTAAAAGACTTTGCTACAAAATGGACAAGGTTTTGATTTTCATTGAGTATACTAAAATATATATTGCGGTTGCTGTGAAAAATTCAGGAATGCTTGTGAGGAAATATGAGGGTGTTTGTGAATTGCTCTGCACCTAGGGTCCATATTAATTTTAGACATTGTGCACAATTCTATTTGGAAAACTCACTTTATACGTATCTGTTTAAGGCTACACTGGTTAAGGGAAACAGTTCGTTTTATAATTTTAGTAATCCAGACTGCTATAATTAGAAACACTAGCAATAATGTTTTCCTCTAATTTGTATAATTAGGGGAAATAAAAATTATACTGAGAACTTACATATATATTTCATTTAAGATATTCAAATAATTTGTTAATATTAATTGTATAATAATTACTCTGCAGGGAACAGATATAGAGGTTTGCTCATGTATCTGGACATTCTTTCTATGCTATATGTTTCAATGTTAATTTTAGGAACAGATGATTTTTCTAGTATCTGGCTGTACTCTATATTTAAAAATACCTTACCTCTAATTGCAGATTAAAACATTATTAAAGTGAATGTTTGCAGCTACCATGTTTTGAGAATCTATTCTTAGGTAGGCATTGTAGCAAAAGCGAGGCACAAAAAACCCTAGGGATTAAGTACTATTTAGTTCAACTTTAAATCTCAGAGAAATGGGCAACTAAAATTTAATCACCAAACTCCATACAAATATTAAACAGAGCAGGGATTGAACTCCAGTTCTGTCTCGCTCCACAATCCTTTCCCAATCTGCCACATTAAAAAAAAAAAAAGATATTACCATCCACTTAATATATTGGAGGTAGCATAGGAAGTTGAAACTAAGCAAATCGTGGTTTTATATTTATTTAGTGTTGGAAATTAGGCTCTTTAAAAGACAACGATCTAGCAGTCTAAAGTGTCCCTTGGGATCGTTGGTTATTTGGTAACACTATCAAGGTTTCCCATGCAGTACCTTTGCCTGTGTATTTTCTTATCTAGAAAGCCTTTCTCCCCTTCTCTGCCTGATAAACTCCCACTCTTCTTCTTTTTGTTTCTGCACTCTTTCTTTTCATCCTTTGAATAATTTATTGCTCCTATTGTGTTTTCTTTGCAGTTTGGATCTATTAGAAATGTGTTGTGTTATTGTTCGTTATTTAAATGTTCATTTTCCCAGTTGGATTTTGAGTTCCTTGAGGAACTCCTCAGTGCCCTTCACAATTGTTGCTCACAGTCAGTGGGTTAATAAATGGGTGATAAATCTCTCTCATTTATGCGGATTAAAGGGATAGTGTGTTATAATGGCAAGAACACTATAATTGCATGAGTCATTTAACCAGACTTCTATTTTCTCTTCTGTAAATGGTGGGTGTTGGGCTAGATGCTTTCCAATATTATTTCTAAATCTACTGTTGTCTGATTTACCCAAGTGCTGTTTTTACTGTCACTAGAAAGCATACATAGAAATCACTGAGAAATGACCTTTTGCTATATTTATTTATTTTTGCTATTTCTACTATGCCAAGCAATATAAGAATTCAAATCTTCTCTATCATGATAAAAATCAAATGTCTACAGATGTAGCATAAGGAAAAAAAGTAATTTTCTGTATGCAGTTCTGATTTTCTTTGCCTGTGATAATTGCAAATCCATCAATAGAAATAACCTTTATGTTACAAATATACATGTTTGTAGTTGATATTCCTTATCAAAGTCTCATTTTTAAGAGATTAAATTATCATCTTGATATTCCTTAGCACCTAAAATTAATCTGGATCAGAACGTTGTAATTGTTGTCAGAATTTTATAAGTTCCACCTTTGCCTACTGCTTGCTCTATGACATTGGGCAAATCATTTAAAATTAAGAACCTGAGGTCAGGTGTGGTGGTTCATACCTGAAATCCCAGCACTTTGCGAGGCTGAGGAGGACCTCTTGGGGCCAGGAGTTCCAGACCAGCCTTGATAATATAGTGAGACCCCACCACTACAAAAAAAACAAAAAACAAAAAACAAACAAAAAAAAACCTGGGTATTGTTGGGTGTGCCTGTAGTCCCAGCAACTTGGGAGGCTGAAGTGAGAGAATTATTTGAGCCCAGGAATTCGAGGATACAGTGACTTATGCTAAGACCACCCTGTTTGGCAGAATGGGACCCTGTTTCTAAATGAACGAACAAAAACCTAAAAGCCTTTTCCTCATAGTTACAATGACTCAACTGAGCCAGATCTTCCATAAGTTTACTTCCAGATCTAAAGTCCTATGATTTCAAAGTTACATTATTTAGATACAATTTTTTAGTGATTGTAATCTATCATTTTAGGGATTTCCTTTAAAGTCATAATGTAATTATTTGCTTTAAAAACAATGGACAGTGTTAAAATCACAATTCCATTCATTTTGTCAATAAAAACACAAGTCTATTGCAGCTGACTAGACATACATGCAGCAGAAAATAGAGTTTCACCTACATGACCCAAAGTAAATAAACCTTAATTACTTGGCATGTACTCATTTAAGTACTTTATATCAAGAGACTCAGGCATGAAGATGAAGGCAGCAAGATAGTATTTCTTGTTTGACCAGACTAATATATTAAATACATGAAAATAATTATTTCCCCACAAAAACGAACTTCATACAATTTCTGGCTCTCAAGGTTTTTTCCTTTTTCTATGATGACAAATCATCAGTGCTCTCAAAGACCATACATTTTCAAGCATACACATGATAAGGCTTCTACAGATATGCATACAAGCCTATGGGATGAGATTTGTCCTTGGTGCCATTTAGTAAAAGGCCAGCCAGAATGTGCTGAAGAAGTCTTATTGTTGATTCTCAGTTGAACAAACCGGACGCACAAACTTTGGTAAAGCAGGGTGCACATTATACCAGTAACTGGACATAAAAGGGACTTCATATGTGTTTTGTTTTGTTTTGTTTTCAGTTTTATTTTACCTTTAGTGGACACATAATTGTGCATATTCATGAGGTACAGTGAGATGTTTCGATATATGTATAAGTTATGTAATGTTCAAACCAGGGTAATTAGCTTATCCATCACCTCAAATACTTGTCATTTCTTTGTGATAAGAATATTCAAAATCCTCTTTTCTAGCTATTTTGAAATATATATTATTGTTAACTATGTTCCCTGTTGTGCAATATGTTCTTCTATTTAACTGTAATTTGTATATTGGCCAACTTCTCCCATTCCCTCGCTTTTCTCGCCAGTCTCTGATAACCACTCTTTTAGTTTACCTCTTATAAAAATCAACTCAAAATGGATTACAGACCTACATGGAAGACCTAAAACAACTATGAAACTACTAGAATAAAACGTAGGGGAATGCTTCAAGACATTGTTCTGGGCAAGAATTCTTTGGATAAGGCCTCAAAAACACAGGCAACAAGAGCAAAATAGAAAAATGAGGGTACATCCAAATTAAAAAGCTTATTACAGCAAAGGAAACAATCAACAGAGTAAAGAGACAACCTACAGAATGGGAGAAAATATTCAAAAACTACGCATTTGACAAGGGGTTAATATTCAGAACATGTAAGGAACCCAAACAGCCTGATAGCAAAAAGAAAAAACCAAATAATCAGATTAAAAAATAGGAAAAAGATCTGAACAGACATATCTCAAAATAAGATATGCAATTGGTCAAAGTATATGCAAAAATGCTCAACATCACTAATCATCAGGGAAATGCTAATCAAACCATGATGATATATCATCTCACTCCAGTTAGAATGGCAATTTTCAAAAAGACAAAAAATAACAAATGCTGAGGAGGATTTGGAGAAAGGAGAACTCTTACGTGCTGTTGGTAGGAATCTAAATTAGTACAATCATTATGGACAAAAATATGGAGATTCCTCAAAAAATTAAAAATACAACTATGATATGATCCAACAATCACATTACTGGGTATACATCCAAAGGAAAATCAGTGTGTCAAATAGATATCTTCCATCTCATGTTTATTGCCACACTATTCACAATAGCCAAGATAGGAAGTCAACCTACATGTTTATCAAAGATGAATAAATTTCAAAATATGATATATACACAGTGGAATAATATTAAGTCATAAAATGAATAAAGTCTTGTCATTTGCCACAACATAGATGAACCTAGAGGACACAATGTTAAGCGAAATAAGCCAAGCACCGAATAACAAATACAGCATGATCTCACGTACATGGAGAAACTAAAAAATATATGTGGATTTTACTATCCAACCATTAGAGCAGTTGAAGTGGATGGTCATATAAATGATAACACTATCTTCTTAAATTAATATAAATATATTAAAGAAGTTCAGGCAGTAAGAAATGGGCAGCCAAGGGCTAACAATATTTTTTTCTTCACTAGGTTGATACCAACTTGCTAAAGTGGCTGCTATCAAGAGTATTTATAGCACTGTGTACACTAGTGACTTGAGTTTTACATCCAAAAGCTTTGGTTAGTATTACCATCTATGTTTAAAGCTGAGTTTAGTGTCTAAAAGCTGTTCAATAAACATTTTAGTACTGCTCTTTTCCAGTGATCTGAATTCAATAATGTTACCTTTTGAGAAGCTGCAAAATGGAAAGTGAAAGAATGATTTATGAAGCCTGGCTATGCATGGCCAGATAAGAAAGCTTTAACTGATGCTTGCAGGATTCTCTTTAATGAAGTACAAGTTGCCAAGATAAGTTTAGGTAAATGAAGCTTCTGTCACATTATGTTATAGTGAAAGAAATGACAGACATAGCACAGCAGATGGAGGTTAATACAAAATGGTAGTGTCAAACAATGTAGTCTAGGTAACTGCACAAAGATGGAGCAGATGCATTAGTGTTATTACTATAAACAAGTTCATAATACCACAACACATTCATGGAATCCATTCGAATTAAGCCTAGCAGCTTTCTTTGTTTAAGTTGTCACTTAGGCTGCATGCAGATCATATTTCTGAGCCATCCACTCCTTTCAAGTAAAAGCTCCTGTATTCAGTACCAACTTCTATTTAGATTGTACTGTTAACCTTAAAACCTCTAATGTTTTGCCTTTTCAATGATTTCCTAAGGCAATGTCTGAATACTTTGTTGAAGATGTTACTTTCAGGGCTATGATTTGAATGAAGGAATTGTCACACCTTATCCCCAGTTTTCTCAGTCTGAATGCAGAGAGAAATTGTGAATACAATGGATTGCGAGAACTCAGCTGTGTCCCTTAAGCAATACAATGGGGAGTGGGTCTGGAAATCCAATATGTACTTTGTGATTTCAGTTCAGGATGGTCTGGGGGTTGACTTTGCTTGAAAGAAATAATTGTCTTAAATCCATTTTGGCATTCTTCTGTGGAGAATGCAGGTGGCCCACTATTATACCAGAAGCAGTCAAAGATGGAAGGAGGCAGGTAATTGCGCTGTGACATTTGGCATTGAACTTGCCTAACACATAAATACTATATTTCCCTTAGTTTAAGATTTCCCATAAACTCCCACAGTTCTAGATTTCTATGCATAGTTACAAAGAAAACACATTGACAAAAATAGGTGTAAAAAGTACATACACGCACACATGCACAGACACTAAAAGGAAAAAATATAACCCTCAATTCAAAACAAATGTACTAGACAACCATTTTTTGGAAAATATCCAGTCTTTAATTTCTGACATTGAATAGAGAAATCATTTGCTCATATTGCAAACTGAGCTGGACTCAGAAATCTACAGACCACTCTTTCTCTAAATAATTTGAGAGCAAACTCCTAAAGAAATAATGCTAGACTTTTGTGAAAGGCATGCAACTACATTTTTTAAATAACATCATGGTGGACTGTATAGTGCTAATTTTTCTATTTTTAAACATTTTATTAATATCTGATCTTAAAAATATGGCTTTTCTGTACTACTTTAACTTATTCATCATATTTTCCCTCTCTCTTTCTTTCTTTCTTTCTTTCTTTCTTTCTTTCTTTCTTTCTTTCTTTCTTTCTTTCTTTCTTTCTCTTTCTTTCTTTCTTTCTTTCTTTCTCTCTCTCTCTCTCTCTCTCTCTCTCTCTCTCTCTCTCTCTTTCCTTTTCTTTTCTTCTTTTCTTTTCTTTTTTCTTTTTGGCTAACTGAGTAAAGCAGTCAGCTATGGGTGGTCCCTAACTTACAGCTAAGTTTCTTTAGAACCCAGAAAGTGGATGCTCCTGGGTGGGGATAAAGGGCAGTAAGGAATGTTAACAATGGTAATGTGGATCTGGGCTTATCTACAAATGCCTACAAGATGGAAAAAAACTATACCACTTGTGATTTAGGCATTGCTTGTAGCTGATAGATGTCAGATAAAGGGTCAAGGGACAAAAATAAGCAAAGTGGTTCAGAATATTTTACTTTCAATAATAATATATTAGGAGAAAGCACAATATTCAAGTTCAAATATAGAACAGTTGGTAGCATATAAACATTTCACCGACACAGAAAGTGAGATGATTTTATTCCTCTTATATTCTCATGTGTATTTAATGTGAAAAGGGCTTTTATATTTTAAATTTTCTTTACTAAAAGGATTTATCTGATATTAACTCTAGAAATACAGAGACTGTTGCTATTTCTACTCTTTTAAATATATTCTGGTAAAAGTCAGTAGCATGTCCTTTAAGTATAGTCCTGGGGATTGTATTGTAATATCAAGTAAAGAGTAGAACTTTAATGTACCCAAAATTTGATTTTTGTTGTGAGAACATCTACCTTTTTCTGAACTACTATAACATGTTTAGCAAAATTTAGCAGTATAATATTTAGATGATTTCAAGAACTCCTTTGCTATTGACATTTTGTAGTAACATTGATATCATCTTCAGATTGCATAAGCAAATCAATTACAATTTATATGTCTCACAAAAAATAATAAGATCATAAAATTAAACATGTTAACCTGCTAATAAATTTCAACAGATATGTGACATTTGTCCTCTAACAAATGACACATGCACTGTCAAAGAACATTTAACATTTCTTTGATTCACGTTTTCCAAATTGACTGTCCCCAGAATAGTGATAGTTTAAACTCCTATGCTATTTTCCATGTCTCATTACCAACATCTCAAGTTTACAGCTGTTAGATTTCAGAATAACTTTTGATAATATTTTCAAATCAAGAATATTTTTGTACAATCGCCTCCCAGTCATTTCCCATGGATAAGAGAAATTGGTTCCAGGACCTGTTGTGGATACCAAAATACACAGATGCTCAAGTACCTGATCTAAAATGGTGTAGCATTTGCATATAACCTATGCACATTTTCCAGTATACTTTAAGCCATCTCTAGATTACTTACAGTAATATTAACTAATACAATGTAAATGCCATGTAAATAGTTGTTATGCTATATTGTTTATAGAATAATGAGAAGAAAAATGTCTGTACATGTTCAGTAAAAACAGAACCAGCCATTAAAAAAAAAAAAAAAATTGATCCACAGTTGGTTAAACCCATGGATACAGAACACACAGATACAAAGGCTGACTGTATTTCATTTTTTCTGAATTGATTTTAAAAACATCACTGCAATGCATTGCTTTCCCAGTCTAGCCTGTGAGCATGAACAGGGTTCCCTTCTAACAATGTTTGAGAAAATAAAATTTGTTTTGAGTTTACTTTAAATACTTTCATCTACCTAAGCAAACAAAAATATCAATTCATTTTTAGACTATATGTAAAGTTTCAATGGAGTTACATTAACAACAATAAACAGTATATTGGGAGCTCCTATCTCCACCAAAAATTTATGGAAATCTAAGTAAGCTATTGAAAGTTTTTCCATCCAGTTATTTTTGGCAGTCCCAAGAGGGTGTCTCATATTTGTTACCAATAACTTCTCCGTTAAATAGTGTTATATGCAAATTCTGCTCTTTTGTTCTGACTGTTCTAAAGATACACTTTCTGTAGAACCGTCAATCGAGAGAGGAGACAGTCAATTCAGATACTGCTTCCACTGCCTTTAGCCACCCAAATCTCATGTCGAATTATAAATCCCAGTGTTGGGGAGGGACCTGGTGAGAGGTGATTGGATCATGGGAGCTTAAATTGGATCATGGGAACTTATTTCTCCTTTGCTGTTCTCATGATAGTGAGTGAGTTATCATGAGATCTGGTTGTTTAAAAGTGTGTACTTCCCCCTTTGCGCTCTCTCTCTCTCTCTCCCCCCTGCCATCATGTTCACCTTTTCATCATGATTGTAAATTTTCTGAGGCCCCCACAGCCATGTTTCCTGTACAGTCTGTGGCAATGTGAGTCAATTAAACCTCTTTTCTTCATAAATTACCCAGTTTCAGGCAGTTCTTTACAGCAATGTAAGAATGGACTAATACAATGCTAGCACATGAAAATGAGGTAGTATATTTCAAGACGCAGTAGGAACCTTAAACCAATGGTGACTATATTGTTCTGTGTGACCACTAGGAAGACTGAATGGGTTCAGGGACCACTGGGTAAAAAGCAGGGTTTGCTTTGCTTACCATCAATCATAATGCTGTGCTTGGGGAATTGTGCTTTCTGTCCTCACAAGACTCAGTATCTAGAGTCTTGAGTTCTACAAAATAGACATATCCACTGAGAGATAAGACAATCTGTAAGCTTACAGCTGTTGCAGCTCCCTGTTCTCATTGGGTTCCTTGCTCCAGTAGACCAGCAAGCAGGAGTAAATGGCCCTGATCATTAAGGGAAAGTAGGCTGCCATGACATAAATGGGGCAAGGAGGAGTTTGGAACTCTGGTGATCTTCCTACATATCTCTTCATATCCTCAACCTGAATTAAGTCAAAAACAATAAGAAGAGAAACCAAGGCCTGATAATGGCTTTGTAAAACTGAGTTTAGTCTCTGTTCACATGATTATATGGATCGCACACCATGTAAACCAGTAAGACCTGCAAAAGTGCTAGCTGAAAGGGAGGGCAATCTAGAAAGAATTTTGAAGGAGAGAGATAATGAACATTACTTAGAGCCCCCAGAACAATTACAGCATCTCCCAATTCATGTCTTATAAGTTTTCTCAGAAATTATGACCAACCAAAATCCCCCAAAACTGTGCCTGTCCGCAGTAAAGTAGTGTTAGACCTAAACGGATCTATGCATTGTGTGCATGAATTATAGTGGATTTTATTGGTAACCTCCTATAATCCCTTTATAAGACAATGTCACCACACCCCAACTGCTGAGCAATTGAGTTCCCAAGGCTCAGACATCTCCCATTCTCTAGAGAATATCCCAACTGAAGAAGATCCCTTGTACCTCCCACCCACCTACTGAGGTTGTAATTTGCAGTCAAGGACTGGCAGACTGAAAATGTAGAGTTCCTCTTGGAAGCAGACTGAAGCTAATCTCTAGCTGAGACCACATCTTTGCCTTACTGTTTTCCCTGCTCTGCACTGCTTCCTCATTCTTTCTCCTGAGAGCATTCTTCCAATATATTGCACAAACCTATTTCAGACTACACCCAGAGAACTCAACCTAAAAACATGGAGAAATACTATTTCCACATTTATATAACCCTGAGCCATTCACACAATATTGATGTCTGGAAAAATTGGTAAAACTATATAAAGCAAAGTAGTTTAAGTCCTAACTTTTTTTTTTTTAAATCTTCCCCACCTGGCCACCCCTAGTTCTAATGTTTTAAACTCTGTATTTTGTTTCTTTAGAAGTTATCCTACAAAAATAATCATGCAAAATTTGAAAGAAACAAATGCATAAATGATTCTTATAGCTTTGTATTTAGTGGCAACAATACTGAATGTTCATCAGCATGGGAATGGATTAAATAAATTACAAAACATCCATACATTTAACATCAATGAAACAGAATTAAGTAGACTCATTCATTCTAACATAGAAACATGTCCAACATATGGTAGAAGTAAATCAAAGAGCCGAAGTAGATGTACTTTCATGTCAGCAGAACTGAGTTCTTTTGCAGACTCTGCTTCTTACTGCATGATGGTGAGAAAGGTACTTAACCTATCTAAACCTGCATCTCATTTTCTCCATTTTTAAAATTGTTTTTTAATAAGATGTCACATGCAAAGCACTTAGCACATAATTAATAGTCAATATAAATTAGCTGTTCTTTTGTTGTTACATTTTAAGTTAAAGTGTTAAGTGTGAGAACACTGTAATTCACTGAATAGTTTTTGGAGTATGGCATAGCATCTTACAATGTAGTTCAGATAGTATTGAAGTTAAAAGAGGATCTTCTTTTCAGATTCCCCAGGCTAATCTCTTGTTACATCTCTAACTAGCGTTTAACCTTGGGAACATTTCTTAAACATTTTAAGCTTCAATTTTCTTATTAACAAAATGAATACAATAAGAATTCTTATTTGGGAGGGGTTATTACCCAATAGGCTTACATGAGATAAAAATTATAATAGCTAATGCTTACTGAGTGGCAGATATCATTCTAAATGTTTTACAAGTACATTTCCTCTTTACCTCACTATAGCTCTCAGAGGTGGACATTGTTATAACTACTCTTTTACAGATGAAAAATCAAAAGCATAAAATAGTTAACCTTCCAACAGTCATATAGCTAGTCCAAGGTGAATCAGAATTTGAATTCAAGCTGTCCAATCTCACAGGCTGGAACCATAACCACTTTGATATAATGTGATTCCCGACACTTACAAAGGGTTCAAGAAAGTGTTGATAAAATATTTGCATAATATATATGTATGCACGTGTGTGTTTACACACACACATATATACACTGACACATGTGTGTGTTTGATTATTCAGAAAAAAATCAAATGGAATGAAATTAATCAATTGTTATTATTACATGTGAGTATGTTTCAAGGACATTAGGGGGGATAACTTTTCAATCAAAATATTTTCATGTTTTAAAAATGTTTAAATGAGCAGGTATTCTTTTGAAACAAGAATGAGAATATAGTTTAAACATTAAGAAAATTTTATATCAGTTGAATCCTAAAAATAGATCCAATTAGTTAAAATTAATACACTTAATCATAACCAATTATAATTAAAAGTTCAGGAACGACAGGTAGGTAGGAAATGTGGAAAAATCAGGTATCTAACCATAGTTCACTACTGATAGAATGCCTTTATTAGGTTGGGACAAAATTTAGGTGGTGGCAAGTCACTGGTGTTTTTCAATTAGACAGTTCATCCCCTAGCTGAAGTTGTGTATATCATTACCTGACTCTACTTGGGGCACACTCTCTCCAAGACCCTAGCTAAGCAATACAAACAATGGCGATGAACAGGTTCTCCCAGACTCCCTTTGACCCCACTTCAAAAATGTGCAGAGGCTGGACATTGTGGCTCACACTTGTAATCCCAGCACTTTGGGAGGCCGAGGCAGGCGGACCACGAGGTTGGGAGTTTGAGACCAGCCTGACCAACATGGCGAAACCCTGTCTCTATTAAAAATACAAAAATTAGTTGGGTGTGATGGCGGGCACCTGGGCACCTGTAGTCCCACCTACTTAGGAGGCTGAGGCAGGAGAATTGCTTGAACCCGGGAGGCGGAGTTTGCAGCGAGCAGAGATCATGCCACTGCACTCCAGCCTGGGTAACAGAGAGACTCTTTCTCAAAAAAAAAAAAAAAAAAAAAAAAAAAAAGTGCAGAACATTTGAGTAAAAAGGTGTCATTAATCTAGGATGTTCATGAGTTGTTTGACAAAAAAGTTGGAAAAAATTTCCTTTCACAATCAAAGTCAGACTTTTATTAACTTATTGTGTCAAATTAACATGTTTAAAATGACTTTAGAGAGCCCCTGCTTTGAGTTTATGAAAATAGACATATAAACTATTGAAGGAAAATAGAATGAGTGAGAAAATCAGACAGTAACTTAATATAATCTAGACAACAAAGAGAAGGCATGTGTATGGTATTGGTTTGGAGTGGCTGTTGATAACTGTAGATGGCATGACACAAATAATCAAGTTACATTTCATGGTAGGCATATTTCTAACAGCTTAAGCTTATACACCATTGGATATTCCATTAGAAAACATATTGTGCAAAGTGATTCAAAATGAGTTTCATTAGCACAGAGAAATAGAGCCTACAGAAATAGAAAACATATTCTATAAGGTTCCAAAAAGGACCATTCCCAAGTATCCCTTACTTCCTTTATTGAGGGGTTAAAATAGTCTAAGCATGTTTTAACTCTTCTGGAGAACACATCTGCACACTAGGCTCTTTTTGGTTAAAATGCATTTTTGATGTCTTATAGAACTGGCTTGTTCTGGCTTAGGTCTTGGTATACAGAGTGAAATATGGTATAAAAACATGGACACAGGAATCAAAGTGTCTGGGGCACACATTCTGCATTTATATCAGCCCAACTATATGCCTTGGGAAATTTACTGAATTTCTCTGAACCTGATTCTCATTTGGCAAAAATAATCTTACAGGGTTTTATGGTACAATTACTAAGACAATATACATGAGAAAATGGCATACAGTAAGTGATTATACATTATAATGGTTATTATTTTCCTATATCCCTACACAGATCATATCTCAGCCTATTTATGAAAATCATAGTTTCCCAGTTCTCACTGTAGTGAAACAGCCAGATCTCAAACGAACAACCACATTGTGTAGAAAATGGAATCATTAAGCAGCCAAAGGAGGAGTTAGAAGAGAGAGAAAAGAGAAGTTATACTGGAAGAACAAGAGGCAATTCATTATTTCTGACTCTTGGATTACATTTCTCTTCTTTGGACATGAAAAGTTATGAGAATAGAGAGGAAAAGAGCTACTGCTTTTGTGCTTGTAATTTTATTTTCAGTTTGAATCAGGTGCACCCAAGAGGCAAGGCCTGGCAGAATCAACCCCTGTATTAGGTGGTTCCAATAAGCCAATACCTATTTATTCAATTGAAAAGAAGACTGGGTATGTTGACGTAGCCAGCTTCAAAGCAAGCCAAAAGCTAAGTGCAGGGAGATGCAAGCTGTTCAGTGGAGAAGAACACAAAAGCTTCCAATAAAGGGAAGTACTTTCAAGGTAGAATGCACCTTAACTGATAGAGTGTCAAGGGTTTATTCATCGTTCAGAAATAAAATCGCTTCAGTCTCCATCAATATCTGAGGTTTGATGAGTTTAATTTAAGGAAGCATTTTAATAAGTATTGATACAAGTTGGTTTTCTCTAAAAAGGTAATCTTTATCATTGTCAGTTTCCTATTTAGAGAGAACTAAGTTCTTTTCTGATGCCTACTAGTAGTATAATATTAGAAAAGCCACTTTATCTCGTATTCATTCTTTTATTAATTCAACAAATATAAAGTGTGTCTTTTAAAATGCCAAACATTACATAAGGCCCTAAAAATACAAAATTGTCTCCAACAAGATTGCTCTTCTTTGAAAAGTTTATAGTCTAGTGGGGAAAAATAGACATCTGAACATAAAATTTCAATCAAGTGAGAAAAGTGATGATACTGACATACACAAAATGGCACACTTTCTGAAGAGGTGTAACAGAGCCTTCGGGAAGATGGTTACAACTGAGCTCAGTCTTTAAGATAAGTGCATTATTGAGATGTGAAAAACAATTCTCCTAAATGTGGCACTTTGGCTTGCTGAGTGCTTTGAAAATTGAAAGGCCTCAGAAATAAGTCTCAAAACCAAGGTTTCTCTCTGACTTTCCCCTACCTGCCTCTCTCTCATCCTCTTTCCCAAAGCACTGGGAGGGACTCTTTTGGGAATTTCCTTTCCTAAGAAAGCTTCTTTCCAAAAGAAATGCAATAGTCTAAAACCCTCCCTCCTCGCCTGTTGTCCCAGCTACTCGGGAGGCTGAGGCAAGAGAATCGCTTGAACCTCGGAGATGGAGGTTGCAGTGAGTCAAGACTGCACCACTGCACTCTAGCCTGGGCGACAGAGTGAGACTCCGTTTCAAAAAAAAAAAAAAAAAAAAGGAAAAAAAAAAAGAAAAAAGATCCCCCCCTCCTTAGGAAGTTCATTAAATAACCAAGACAGATGAAACACTTGAGAAGAGACAAGACTGGGAGTCATCACTATGCCCAGAAAGACCTCATTTATTCTTATCAGGGCAGCCCTGAGAGTTCACCCAGGGGACTTTGTCTGCATAATAAGACAAATTTTGTTCCTGTGCAGTCCTGCTACTCATCTTGTCCTATGCAGCTTCCAAAGAGAACCATTTACAAAATATTGTCTGCCTTCTGGGTTATAATACATCTCTCCCTTCTAAAGAAAGTATTTTCACAGTAACCTTCAGGCCGCTGTGCTCTTCCAGTCTCATACCTTTTGTAGGGCTTCTGTGTTTATGTGTGTTAAACAAATTCTGTATCTCTTTTTCCCTTATTAATTTTTCTTTTGTCAGTTTATTTTTAATGAGCCTTCAGTGGACAGAGAGGAAGCTCTTCCTCCACCCCTACAGCATTTTCCAGATTGAAAAAAGCAAAACGGCTGTTGCAGAGTCTCCTTGGATCTGGGAAAACACACTCTGTTTCTCTACTGATACACTTTCACAACACACAACACTGCTGTGATGGATATGTGGGTTTTTTGGACACTAAGAAATTCTCAAACTCTCTGGACACCAGCAGGATGTCCTTTAATTCAATTCAATTCTGACACTATCTACCTGGAGATAGCATCAGATCCTACAGGTTCAGGGCTCAGTTCCATAAGACTGCCCCCACTTCAGATGACAATCACAAGTCCCAGGTTGTCATTTGTGCTTCTCACTGACCAACTATAAATCAGGGTTTCCATGACCCCCTCCTCAGATTGTATTAATTTGCTAGAGTGGCCTACAGAACTCGGGAAAATAATTTCTTTACATTTATCAATTTATGATAAAGGATAATACAAAGGAAAAAGATGACAGATGAACAGCTAAATGGAAACAATAAATAGGGCCAGGTAAGTGGGAAGGAGTGCAGAGCTTCCATGCCCTCTCTAGGCATGCAATGCTCCTAGGGCCTCCCTGTGTGCAGCAATCCACAAGCTCATTCAACCTTGTTGCTCAAGAGTTTTTATAGAGCTTAGTCTCCATCACCCTTCTGTCGTCCCCTTCCCAGAGGTTAGGAGGAGGGCTGAACATTCTAACACTCTAATCACCAGCCCCATCCTGAGGTTATCTAGGGGCCCCACCCTAGGTCATATCCTTAGCATTAACTTAGATGTGATTTTTTAAAAAAGGGGGATTATTATAACAAAAGACACTCCTATCGCTCTGGAAATTCCAAAGGTTTTAGGGCTCTGTGACAGGAAGTGGGGATAATATATTTTGTAATTTATAAACCACGTAAGGATATTGACTGTTTTAGCTCATGTAACATATGTCAAGTACTGAGATAAATGCTTTATGCATTAACAAATTTGAGCATCAAACAATTGTCCTGGATAACTTTTGCTATTATTTAGTTAAAGGGTATCTTCTTTGTGCAGGCACTGGGCTGAGGTGAACCCTTCAAATAAAAGAGGACATTGTTACAAAACAATGAGGCAGATGAAGTGGGTACTGAGAGGAGAAGTAACTATTGGCAATTAATTGTTGCCAGTAAATGAAGGATGAGAGATGGAGTAATAAAGGTAACTGATGGTTTCCACCTTATTCTGATGGTTTCCACCTTATTCTGATGCAGAAAAAAAGTATGAAGATAATGGATGGTTTTTGCTTTAAAAAATTGAGTATATGTGATGATGTAATATGAAGCAGGAAAAACATTTGGAAGAACAATTTAATGGGGGAAAAAGGTGAATTTATCATAGAACCTTCAGTTTTGTCTAAAAAAATAAGATATATAAATATTTGCCTAAGTACCTCTCAGTTTAGTTAAGAACACCAAATTATATAGTGATGCTTATAACTCTAAAATATTCTGCAGATTTTAAAACAATCTTACTCCAAATGAATGAAAATGCACAATGATGTGAACTCATTTAGTTTGTACACTTGAGAAATTCTGAGGGTGCTTCAGGAAGCAAATGGCTACTCCAGCACATCTGGCACAGAGCAGATAATTAATACGTATTTGTTGAGTGAAATAATAAAATAATTAATGCACAGATTCATGGCGATATTATTTATTATTAAATTTACATACAGCACAAATGAGAGAAAGCAGAACTGCATTAATGCTAAAGATAGTTGAATTGATAAACATTAATTTCTTAGGCTTGTAGAGTCTTACCCCTGGAAGTAGTTCATAAAAGGAGAAATAGTTTTTACAAGACAAGTTGCTGCTTTCTAACTTGGATCATTTATAGCAGGCTCATACACGAAGTTCAGTAGAAATAGGAATGAGGGAGCAGTGTTTTATCTCAGAAAAACAATCCTTAAAATTCTAATGAGTACATATACTATCTCTCCTTTGGTTGTTCAAAGCATCTATTTATCCTTAGGCATGTGGTTGTTCTCTGTGATTTTATCAGTAACTCTCCAATTTAATTTTGTTTTCATTCACTATTTTTCAAACCCTAGATAAGATTCTCCACCTATTTTAATAAAAGGATTAATGTTGACTTTACTTTTTGGTCAAAAGTTCTACTTAGATTCAAAGTTAGCAAAATAATTTTCTTAAATTGTATTTTTATTCTTAATCTTGTGACCACATCATCTCATGAAATGTCATTTTCCCCTCCATTCCCCTTTAATATGTTTGCAGTTATTGTATCTGTCTTAGTCCGATAGGACTGCCTTAACAAAATACCACAGACTGGGTGTCTTATAAACCATGGAAATTTATTTCTCATAGTTCTGAAGGCTGGGATGTCCAAGATCTAGGAACCTGCAGATTCTATGTCTGATGAGGGCCCACTTCCCGGCTCATAGATGACCATCTCTTTCCCTATAATTTCACATGACAGACAGGGTAAGAGAGTTGTCGGGGTTCTCTTTAATACAGTCACTAATCACATTCTTGAGACTTCTGCTCTCATTACATAATCACTTCTCCAAGGCCCCATCTCTAAATACCATCGCATTGGTGAACATGTTTCAATATATGAATTTTGGAAGGGACACAAACATTTTGGTCTATAGCAGGTCTATTACTGTCATTTGCAGTTAGTACCTCAAATTATTCTGTAGATAAGCTGAACCTTCCATATTCTGTCACTGCTTGTGTTTTTACCTATCATTTGCTTTTTTGTTTATGTAATAATTTTTGTTTTATTGCATTTTTTAAGTAAAAAAGTTATTTACAATAGAAAATTATGTTTTTACTATCTACATAATCTTGTCAACATATTTTTATTATATTTTCTCAATAAAAATTTCATATACTCATTTAATTAACCATATATTTCAATTTCAAAGCAAAAATAAAATTATTTGATTAAATCATTGGAATTATAACAGATCCTGTTAAATTATAGCCACATAATAAATCATAAAAATGAATTACTATGTGGACATTAATCAACATTGACTGCCTGTTTTGTCTAGTGCCTGAGCTAAGTATTAGTAACATAATAGCCAACAAGGAAAGCAAGATTCTTATTCTGAAAACCTATATAGCTTAGGAAAAAATAAATATAATATGAACATTTATATTAATATATATAATATTAATATTTATGAGAAAGAAATATAATATGAAAGTATCATTTAATAAAACTATAATAGCAAAGAGTAATCATTGGATAGGATATAAGTGCACACTACATATGTATGTGTATATGTGTACATAGACATGAACATACATGTATATGAATACACATGGACATATATTTAAATAAATACAACTATTATAATTTGGCCAGGCACAGTGGCTCACGCCTGTAATCCCAGCACTTTGGGAGGCCAAGACGGGCAGATCACCTGAGGTTGGGAGTTTGAGGCCAGCCTGACCAACATGGAGAAATCCCATCTCTACTAAAAATACAAAATTAGCTGGGCATGGTGGCACATGCCTGTAATCCCAGCTAATCAGGAGGCTGAGGCAGGAGAATTGCTTGAACCTGGGAGGCAGAGGTTGCAGTGAGCTGCGATCGTGCCACTGCACTCCAGCCTGGTCAACAAGAGCGAAACTCTGTCTCAAGAAAAAAAACAAAAAAAAAACTATTATAATTGTATCACTTTATCACTGTCACTCTGTGAAGTTAAATTCAATATAATGGCTTCCATTTTTTCAAAATAAAGATATACTGGGAAAACTCCCTGACAGAGCTGAGAACCACCCTCCAAAAACATAGAGCAAACTCAGAACGAAGAAAGAGGCAGACCACTCCAGATTAGTAAGTAGTCAAAGATTTATTCAAAGGAAGTTAATTGTATTAGGCCATTTTGGTGTTACTGTAAAGGAATACTTGAGACTGGGTAATTTATAAAGAAAAGAGGTTTAATTGACTCACAGATCTGCAAGGCATATAGGAAGCATGGTGCGGCATGTTTCTGATGAGGCCCTTAGGAAGCTTACCATCATGGGGGAAGGTGATGGGGAAGCAAGTGCATCACATGATGAGAGCAGGAGTAAGGCACAGAGTGGTGGAGGTCCACACACTGTTAAAAACCAGATCTCACGCGAAATCACTCATCACCAAGGACATGGCACTAAGCCATTCATGAAGGAACCACCCCCATGATCCAAACACCTAACACCAGGCCCTACCTCCAACACTGGGGATTACATTTCAACATGAGATATGGAGGGGACAAATATCCAAACCTTTTCAATGATATAAATGCCAGTCTTGGGCAGCAGCAAGATGAATTAGATCTCTGTGCTTGCAATGCACACCTGTCTAGACTTTATGCCATGAGAAGGAGAAAAAGTCACTGATGGTGTGTTAAGCAATCTGATTGCTTTCTTAACCTAATTACTCTCTGCTTAACGGGATTATTTGGGTACCCTACAATCTGGTCAACATTCCTAAGGGGAAAAGAGATGTTCTGTGCAGCAGCAGTTATCTTGGTATTCCTGTCACTGGGTCCTGCAACTCACTTCATTTCACAGTTGCCTTCCCAGAGTACATTTTCATAATAAGATATCCTCTACACTGATAGTAAGTCATTTTTAAAATTAGCAATGTGTTTTTAAATTCCTAAACAGATTGCAAGTAGTTGCATTAATTCAGTAACACTACATATTTTGTAACACATAAGAAAGGGACATATTGTTATAATTGAGGAGTAATATAGACACACCTCTTTCAAAGTGGTTGTTCTATTTGAAAACACATATTATTACAATTATTGAAAAGCATATGCAAACCATGGTCATTTTCCTGGAGCATAAAATATAATCTTATATTTAAGAATGTTCATATATTACACTCGTTGAATTATGGTAAGTGATAAATATTTTAAAGGCACACCTCAGACATATTGTGGGTTTATTTCAAGACAACCAGAATAAAGTTAATATTGGGACAGAGTGAGCCACACAGAATGTTTGGTTTCCCAGTGCATATGAAAGTTATAGTTATCCTAGTCTATTAAGTACGCAATAGTATTACGTCTAAAAAAATGTACATACCTTAGTTTAATAATATACTATTGTTTAAAAATGCTAAAGATCATCTGAGCATTCAGTGAGCCATAGTTTTTTTGCTGATGGAGGGTCTTTCCTCCATGTTGATGGCTGCTGACGGATCAGGGTACTGGTTGCTGAAGGTTGGGGTGGCTGTGACAATTTCTTAAAATGAGACAACAATAAATTTTGTTCCATTAAACGACTCTTTCATCTAGGTGGAGGGGAGAAATAAAATAACTTCTTTTCATAAAAGATTTCTCCATAGCAGGTTATCGATGTATTTGATAGCATTTTTTACCCACAGAGAACTTCTTTCAAAATTAGAGTCAATCCTCTCAAATTCTGCCACAGCTTTATCAACTAAGTTTATGTAATATTTTAAATCCTGTGTTGTCATTGCAATCCTGTTTACAGTATCTTGATCAGGAATAGATTCCATCTCAAGAAACCACTTTCTTTGTTCAGCCATAAGAAGCAACTCCTTATCCATTCAAATTTTATCATGAGATGGCAGTAATTCAGGTTCATCTTCAGCCTCCTAACTAGGACAAATTCTAGTTCTTTTGCTGTTTCCACCACACCTGCAGCTACTTCCTTCACTGAATTCTTGAACTCTTCAAAGTCATCCATGAAAATTGGAATCAACTTCTTCCAAACTCTTGTTAATGTTGATATTTTGAACCCCTCCCATGAATCATGAATATTTTTAATAGTATCTAGAATGGTGAATACTTTCCAGAAGGTTTTCAATTTATTTTGCACACATCCATCAGAGGAATCATTATTGATGGCAACTATAGACTTCCTAAGTGTATTTCTTAAATAATAAGACTTTAAAGTCAAAATATTCCTTGATCCCTGGGCTGCAGAGTGGATGTTTTGTTAGTAGGCATAAAAACAACATTCATCTCCTTGTTCATCTCCGTCAGAGCACTTGGGTGAATATGTGCATTGTCAATAGACAGTAATATTTTGAAAGGAATCCATTTTTCTGAACAGTGGGTCTCTATTGTGGGCTTAAAATATCCAATAAAATGTCATCCAGGCTTTGTTGTTCCATTTACAGAGCACGGGCAGAGTAGATTTAAGATAATTCCTAAGGACCTTAGGATTTTCAGAATGGTAAAAAAGCATTGACTTCAACGTCAGGTCACTGGCTGCATTAGTTCCAAACAAGAGAGTCAGTCTGTCCTTTGAAGCTGTGATGCCAGATATTGACTTCACCTCTCTAGCAAGGAAAGTCCTAGATGGCATCTTCTTCCAATAGAAAGCTGTTTCATCTACATTGAAAATCTGTTGTTTAGTGCAGACACCTTAATTAGCTTAGCTACTTAGCTAGATCTTTTGTATAACTTTTTTTAAACTTTTAAATCCAGGAGTATAAGTATGTTTGCTACATAGGTGAACTTGTATAACAGGGATTTATTGTAAAGATTATTTCATCACCCAGGTACTAAGTCTAGTACCCATTCATCACTTTTCCTGATCCTCTCCCTCCTCTCCCCCTCCACTCTCTGAAAGACCCCATTGTGTATTGTTCCCCTCTATGTGTCCATGTGCTCTCATCACTTAGCTCCCACTTATAAGTGAGAACATGTGGTGTTTGGTTTTCTGTTCCCGTGTTAGTTTGCTAAGGATGATGGCCTCCAGCTCCATCCATGTCCCTGCAAAGGACATTATCTCATTCTTTTTTATGGCTGCATAGAATTCCATGGTTCTGTCAGCCAGGTTAAAATGCAGTGGCATGATCACAGCTCACTATAGCCTTAATCTTCCTGGGCTCAGGTGATTCTCCCACGTTACCTTCCTGAGGGAACCCACAGGAGCCTCACTCCCAATATAGGCGTGTGCCACTACACCAAGCTAATTTTTGTATTTTTTTGTCGAGATGGGGTTTCACCACATTCCCTAGGCTGGTCTCAAATTCCTGGGCTCAGGAGATCTTCCTGTCTCTGCCAGCCAAAGTGCTGTAATTCCAGACGTGAGTCACAGTTCATAGCCTCTTCTGGATAAACTGCAGCAGGTTCTACATCCAACGTTTGCTGCAGCTTCTACATCAACATTTGCTGCTTCACCTTGCACTTTTATGTTATGGAGACGGCTTCTTTTATGTTGTGGAGATGACTTCTTAAACCTCGTGAGCCACCCTCTGCTGGCTTCCAGCTTTTCTTCTCTCAGCCTTTATAGAATTTAAGAGAGTTAGGGCTTTCTTCTGGATTAGGCTTTGGCTTAAGGGAATGCTGTGGTTGGTTGATTTTCTCTCCAGACCACTCAAACTTTCTCCATCGGCAATAAGGCGGTTTCACGTTCTTATTAATCATGTGCTTGCTAGAATAGCATTCTTAATTTCCTTCACAAACATCCCTTTATATTCACAACTTTGCTGACTATTTAAGACTCAGCTTTCAGACTGTTTCAGCTTTTGATACACCTTCCTCACTAATCTTAATTACTGCTAACTTTTGATTGAAAGTGAAAGACATATGACTCTTCTCTTCACTTGAACACTTAGAAACCATCGTAGGATTGTCAATTGGTCTAATCTCAGTAATAGGGAGGCCTAAGGAGAGGAGAAATAAGTGGGGAAATGGCCAGTCAGTGGAGCAGTCAAAACACATACGACATTTCTGGATTAAGTTTGTTGTTTTATATGGGCATTGTTCACGGTGCCCCAAAACAATTTTAATAGTAATGTCAAAGATCACTCATCAGAGATCACCACAAGGGTGATTATTCCACTGAGGTCAAACGATTATAATGCTGATAATAATAATAAAACAGCTGAAATGTTGTAATAGTTACCAAAATGTGACACAGGGGCACAAAGAGAGCACATGTTGTTGGAAAATAGTGCTGATAGACTTGCTCAATGCAAGGTTACTACAAACTTTCAATTTGTAAAAAAAGCAGCATCTTCGAAGAGTAATAAATTAAAATGTAATAAAACAAAGTATGCTTACAATAACTTCATATTTAAAAGTATTTCAAATAATTTTTATTAAAACCTATGAAATGAAGCCAGATAGTGATCTAAATTATCTGATTATGAATTAAATATTTTTCAAGAAGTAGCTGCTGAAGGACCAAAACTGTCTCCTCTTTCCTTTGCATTTTCCCTCAGGGTTTAGTAAAGAATTGTGGAATCTTACTAAATATTCATGGTGGCGTCACTTCAAACTTAGTTTTTTTGTTGTTTTTTGTTTTTGAAACAAGGTCTTGCTCTATCACCCAGGCCAGAATACAGTAATGCAATCATAGCTCACTGCAGCCTCTAACTCTTGGGCTCAAACAGTCCTTCCACCTCAACCTCCCAAGGAGCTGAGACCACATGCATATGCCACAATGCATGGCTAATTTTTAATATTTTTGTAAAGATAGGGTCGAGCTACGTTGCCCAGATTGGTCTCAAACTCCTGTCTCAAGCGATCCTCCTGCTTTGGCCTCCCAAGTGCTGGGATTACAAGCATGAGTCATGGCAGCCAGCCTCAAACATAGCTTTGATAAATGTCTGAATTAGATGTCTGCTGTCCTTCCCTTCCCTGAAATTATGTTTTGTCTTTAATATAGTGCTATATTTTCATTTTACTCCATAGAGAAATAGAAAGCACATAATGCCCTCTAAGTAACCTCTTGAATAATGCAACTTACACATCATTTATTTACTGTTTAAGACAAAACTCTGAGATAAGTTCTCCTGGGGAAGAACTATTCCTAGATTAGCAGAAAATGAGTTGAAGCAGTCTCTGCACTTTTCTTCTATTTTTGTTTTAATTTTACTTGAATAGGACACTAGAGAAATTATTTTGTCACATTATTTTAAATTTTTTTTCTTACTAGTGCACATATTTCATTTCTCTCAATCACCCGAGTGGAAAATAGCATAGTTAAAAAACTTCCTATTGAACACAAGTAATACTGATTTATTAAACCTGAGCTATTAAAAGTATTTTATAGTGCTGCATAGTGGTGATGCCAGGGAGGTCCAGGAACAAAAAAAAAAAATCTTTGAATGTTTTCATGATATAATTGATTTTCGTAGCATTGACTAGGTCAGTTAATATCTATAATATATCCTAATAGGGTGAGTGAATAAAACACCCACTCTTAAATAATTTGAAATATTTGGCAATAAAAGGACTATGCCAATTTAGAAGTGAAGGCATGTCAAAAGATGTTATATATAATTCATTGTCAACTAAATGACAAATAAGAATTTCTTCAACATTTCATATTAAAGAATCATGTTAGCTTTTCTGTAGTGTGAATACTGTTTTGAAGAACGTGAAAAAAGTGGATAGAAGGTACATGAAGGATGAAAAGACTCAGCAAACACTCAAAAGCAGGCAAATGAAAGCCAGGTTCAGTGAAAATGATCATGTCACTTTGTCTGTCACAGAGGTGTGCTTAATAAAGAAGAGCCTGGCCAGGAATGAACAGAAAATATCTGAAACTTATAGCAATGAAAAGTGGATTTTTATCAGCCAGCAAATGAATACAGGTATCTCTGTGAAGGCTTTCCCAACTGGAAGTCACTTTGCTTATTTTCCCTAAAACCAGAGAGAAAAGAAAACATAACTCTAGAAGTATACAGAAATAAATTATGTCTACGGTCTTTCACATAAAGTATTGTAATTCTATTCAGTAATTTAAATATTTACATAAATCTTCTGAAGTAGAGTAAAGCCCCATAAGCTTTGTAAACATAGTCTGGATGTTTAAAAATATTTTCTTATGTTTAATGTGTATGTATACATATTAAATATGAATTTTGCTATATATATTTACTATATATGTGTGTATGTATATATATGTATTATTTCCTATTTTGTTGTGTTGAGGAGCTTTAAAATGGAGATAGATAAGAAAATTGTGTAGTAAAAACTAAAAGTAAAATTCTGCCAGGATTTTTTTAAGAGTTTGCAATTTCCTTGCTCTATGTTTCAATACAGTAATGGCACATAGAGGGAAAGGAAAAAAAAGAAAAAATGTGTGATGCAAGAGAAGATCACAAACTTAAAAGTCAAATAGACCTATGTTGCAATAAGTGTAACTTTCTCCCTATGTGAGTTTTGAAAGCCATTTAAGATCTTTGACCTTTAGATTTCTTATCTATATAAAAAGGACAATTATTTCTATCTCAACTATTGATGTGTCTGGTTTCCTGCTTGGCACAGAGGCAGTGCTCAAAAAACATTAGCTCTTATTCCATGAACATCATTATTTTATTCATGGTAGATTTTCTGTTAGTCACAGAAAAGACAACGTCAGCAATTTTAAAAGTTCAATATAAGGTTATACTATGGTTCTTTTAAAATGTATTCTAATTAACAACATCATTAATTCTATACATCTTTTTTGCTGGGTTGAGGTTACTGTAGTCAGTATTAAACATTCAGTTAATATATGATTCAAAGTTCAGTTGCAGGGAAAAGAATCCACTTTATTTTGTGGTAGCAGAAAGGGCTTTTTGGTAGAGCATTAAACGCTTACAGAAGTTTAGGGAAGCTGAAGGAAGTGCCTCTAACCTGATCTCTTAGGAGCTATTACCAAAAATCTGTTCTAGAAGCGAGCAACCTAGATTGGTAAGAAAGCTCCACACTACCTCTGCTGTAATCTTCATTAGCAAAATGGATGGCCCAAGCCCTTTGTTCCATAAAATTCCGAAGGCAAATTTGGTTTGTCTACAGGATTTGCCATACCTAGATAATATTTGAAATTCTAGGTTTAAAAAAGATTAGATTTTTTTCTTAGATTTTGTGCCTCTTCTGCATAGAAATTTTTATAAAAAGCAGTTAAAATGGATCATTAATATATCAATACTGTATATATACTACAGTCTAACACATTTTCTACTCAATAACCTATTTTCATTCTTAAATTTCTGAAAAATAATAGTTGGTGACAATAGGTACCTACATAATAAATATAAATATCCTTCATACAATTGAAATGTTACCCAAACATTACTGAAATGGTACATTCTGTATGATGTTTACTTTTTCTCCAGTTCTACAAAAATCCGATCATAATAGCCATTATGTTTAGCTAGGGGTAAATGTAAAACGAATATATCCTGTCTAAGGTAGCTGGACAAAGGGAGGGAAAAACAAAACAAATTTGGTGAATATGCAGGCACTGTAGACACATATATGGGTAGCTTCTTCAGTCTCCTTTTTTGTAAGTGGTAACAAGCTAATAGATGTACAACTTGTTTCTTCCATCAGCCTTTCTATATTTCTTTTGTCCCTAGTGACAAGTTAAAGACTTGTCAGAATTCTTTACCTGTTGGAGTGATGCAAAACTTTATTCCTAAAGAATCCACCACTTGACTCTACTGTATATGTGTTGTTACTCCAGTCTTCCATGAACCAAATTCACTGAAAATGACAGTACATGAAATACTTCTCCTTACTCCTATTGTGTTAGAACAAGCCCACTTGCTCATGATAATCACAACCTGTCATCCCAGGTGGCAGAGTACTATCCCCAGTTTTTGACTAGTTGAACCAGCAGCATAAGCAGCCCAAATGACCAGGTGATAATCTTAATGACAAGTTCAATGGGTCACCATTGGATCATCTGGTGGAAATATTTATCTAAGAACTCTAAACCAATAAAGCTTTGTGGTACAGAGATAAGAAGAAAATATAATATATTGTGAGTTAGTCATTAGGTGTGACATAAGGAATGTTAATAGATTAGTGCAAACGTCATTGTGGATTTTGCACTGTTGAAAGTTGGTGTTTGATATTGGAATACATTCTTAAATAAATGTGGTTATGTGATATATCATTTCAATGCACATTTCTCACTTTATGTATTCTTGCTAATGATTTGTTTCTTGCTAATGATTTGTTACTTGCTGCTTATTTTATATTTATTTTAGACTATGGGAATCATGTTAGGCCAAAATCAAATTAGAGTGACTTTCTTATCCAAGTTCAAAATGGCCTGTAAAGTAGTGGAAACAGCTCACAACATCAACTATGCATTTGGCCCAAGAACTGCTAATGAACGTACACTGTAATGGTGGTTCAAGAAGATTTGCAAAGGAGATGAGAGCCTTGAAGATGAGGAGCATAGTAGTTTGCTATCAGAAGTTGACAATTGGCCGGGCGCCGTGGCTCAAGCCTGTAATCCCAGCACTTTGGGAGGCCGAGACGGGCGGATCACGAGGTCAGGAGATCGAGACCATCCTGGCTAACACGGTGAAACCCCGTCTCTACTAAAAATACAAAAAACTAGCCGGGCGAGGTGGCGGGCGCCTGTAGTCCCAGCTACTCCGGAGGCTGAGGCAGGAGAATGGCGTAAACCCGGGAGGCGGAGCTTGCAGTGAGCTGAGATCCGGCCACTGCAGTCCAGCCCGGGCTACAGAGCAAGACTCCGTCTCAAAAAAAAAAAAAAAAAGAAGTTGACAATTACCAGTTGGGGGGCAATCATCCGATGATCCTTTTATAACTACATGAGAAGTTGCCAAAGAACTCAATGTTAACCATTCTATGGTCATTCGGCATTTGAAGCAAATTGGAAAGGTGAAAAAGTTTGGTGAGTGCGTGCCCCATAAGCTGAACGAAAATCAAAAGAATTGTCATTTTGAAGGGTTGTTTTCCCTTAGTCTACGCAACAACAATAAACCATTTCTCAATCAGATTGTGATGTGTGGTGAAAAGTGGATTTTATATGACAACTGGTGTTTGGACTGAGAAGATCCAAAGCACTTCCCAAAGCCAAACTTGCACCAAGGAAAGCTCATGGTCACTGGTGGTCTGCTGCCAGTCTGATCCACTACAGCTTTCTGAATCCCAGTGAAAACATTACATCTGAGAATTATGCTCAGCAAATCATTGAGATGCACCAAAAACTGTAACACCGGCAGCAAGCATTGGCCAACAGAATGGACCCAATTCTTCTCCATGACAACACCCCACTGCATGTTGCATAACCAACATGTCCTTGAATGAATTTGGCTATGAAGTTTGGTGTCATCTGCCATATTTACCTGACCTCTCACCAACTGACTACCACTTCTTCAGGCATCTCAACCACTTTTTGCAGGGAAAATGCTTCCACAACCAGCAGGATGCAGAAAACACTTACTTTCCAAGTGTTCATCGAATCCTGAAGCACAAATTTTTAAGCTGCAGGAATAAACACACTTATTTCTCATTGGGAAAAATGTGTTGATTGTAATGCTTCCTATTTTGATTAATAAAGATATGTTTGAGCCTAGTTATAATGATTTAAAATTCACAATGTAAAACCACAATTATTTTTGCATTCACCCAAGCTCCTTGCTTTAGAACCACAACACCTGTACTAAAACACACACACACACAAACACACACACATGAATACACAGACAAGGATGTTTTGTGCCCTTTTTCTCTCTGTTCTTAAATCAAGATTTTTAATTTAAATGTATCTGATTTGAGGAATGTAAACCAAAACTAGAAATATAGGCATAAAAAATCTGTATTTTTATTTTGTTTTACAAATTTGGCACTTCCGCATTTTAAGAAAGCAAGTTAGAAAGATGTGGGAATGGATATTGAATTGCCCAAGCCAATGTATCTACCACAGCTTACTTACAGAGTAGTGATTTATGGAGTAAAATCCTAATTGTGGAAAGGTTTTATAATTAGCACTTCAATTGTGAAGTGTTCCCTCAAGCATTAACTCTATAGAATTGTTGCCAAACTTTTAGTTCAATTCACAACTTTAAGTACATAATTTATGCCAAGTTCTGGTGTTACAAAGATGAATTATACCAGTTCCTCACCCTTAAGGTGCTAACAGTCTGCAACACAGAGTAGACTAATCAATACTTACAGTAATTCAGGTATTAACACCGTACCAAAAAATGAACAACATGCTATGAGATTAATTTAGCCTCTGGTGGGTACAGAATATATATCTGAGGACACTTGCATAGGTAAAGTTAAATTATGCCTTAAAGGAATTTTTGTCTGACCTTAAATGAAGAGCAAAATATATTCTTTTAGGAGACAAGAACATGAGTAAAGCATGAAAAACATGAATTTGAATATGATCCTTGAGCAGAGTGGGTGTATGGTAAAAAATTGTTGAAATACATAAGAAAAAATTAGGGTACGGGCTAATAAAAATGAACAGAAATTAATTTTTAGATTGTTAAGGGCTGTTTAAGCCAGTTTTGAACAATAAGTTTTGAGTGGGAATCAGGTGTATCACTTCCATGCCAGAGCATTTAATTGCTCGTACAAAACCACCCAGTACTTTCTTTTTCTTATTGCTTAGCCACCAATGTCAAGAAAGTGACGGTTCCAATTATAGGACATGTAGAAAAACAGAATTGTTTTGTACAAAGAAATCCACTAGTCATATTTTTATAGTTATAACTTTAGAAACACTGAGGAAGACAGATTACAGTGCAGACAGTTGGAATCTGATCAAACGGAATACTATGTAAGGGTTGTGATGTAATAAAAACGTATATTTGGTTTCTGTTCCCAGTTCCTGACACAGAGCTCCTAGTACTCTTGTAACTTCTCAAGTGATAGGGGTGATATGAGCATCTCTTGTTACAGTATTCGATATTAATTCCCTGTTTCTGACACTAGAGCTTCTAAGAGCCTTGGAATCTTTGGAGGGGTGAGTATATATTTTTGTATATTAATGAGATGACTCATGGCTGAACAAGCTGCTATTAATTTCAGGAATAGCTGGTTGACAAAATAACCAACCTCATAATAACAGGGTTGGCACATTCATCCTCACTCCTCAACCTATGAGGAAGGGAAAGGGACTGGAGATTGAGTTCAGCACCAATGGCCAATGATTTAATCCATTATGTCTGCGTAATGGAATTTCCATGAAAAACAACGAGAGCTTCAGGACTGTAGAGCTTCCTGGTTGGTGAACAGATCCAAGTGACAGGAGGGTGGCATACCCCAACTCCACGGGGACAGAAGCTCCTGTGCTTGGGACCTTTTCAGACCTTTCTCTGTGTATCTCTTCATTTTACTCTTCTGTGTTCTTTA
Source organism: Chlorocebus sabaeus (assembly GCF_047675955.1). Taxonomy (NCBI): domain Eukaryota; kingdom Metazoa; phylum Chordata; class Mammalia; order Primates; family Cercopithecidae; genus Chlorocebus; species Chlorocebus sabaeus. The sequence continues at coordinate 47,533,891 of NC_132910.1, forward strand.
TCATATCCATTGTAAATCTAAGTAAATGCTTTCCTGAGTCCTATGAACCAACATAGCATGTTATCTAACCTGAGCAGGAGTCATGGGAAACCCTGAATTGTAATCAAGTCATACAGAAACATTGGTAGCTACTTGTGACTGACATTTGAAGAGGTGAGCAACCTTGTGGGACTGAGTCCTTAATCTGTGGGGTCTGCACTAACTCCAGGTAGTTAGTGTCATTGAATTGTAGGACATCTGTTGGTATAAAGAATTGGAGAATGGGTTCGTGTGGGAAGAAAACCCACACACTTCATATCAAAAGTGTTGCATGTGAAGAGTATACAGTTGTGTATTTTTCCTTTATAAAGAGTCTACGTCCGCTGGAGCAGAAAGCAGTAGAGGAGAGAAGAAAGCTCATCTCAGACACTTTAAGGGGAGGAAATGAGAAGACTTAGTTGAAAAAAATATGAAGATGAATTTTCGTAAGATGAAGAGAGAAGGAGAGAAATCAGAAATAAATTCCAGATTTCACCTTGGCTTTCAGAGTGACTGATGACATCTTAGGTGGGGTGCAGACATTTAATGCTCACCAAATATCTATGTGTGTTCCTGTATTTCCCAAGCCTCTTGCTGCTAGTGTCCTGTAACTTCGCAATGAGCTGTGAGCAGATTTTGTTCCTTTTGGGATTAAAAAAAAAAAAAGAGTCATGCAACTTTCTGAAATGTTTCTTCCCTGATCTGATAACAGTGGAGGTCTAGAATTGAGATGGTTGAAGCACTATATGTGAACTGTATTTTTAAGGAACTCCATGGATAGAAGCCACCATAGAATGTCCTCTAATTCTCACAATATGTTGAGCCAACCAAGAAATGACTTTTTCATGTGTAAATTTACTGTGATTATGGGGTTGTTTGCATCACATCTTAGTCAGTTTACCCTAACTAAAATGTGAGTAGGAGAACAGAACAGTTGTCGAAATAAATAATGGCAAAATTTATTGAATATTTATCATATGCCAGTCACTGTGTTAAGCACATGTATTACATGTGACAACCCATCTGCTTCTTGAAACAACCTAATAAGAAAGGGTTGTTTTATCCTGATTTAATAGGTGAGGAAATTGAGGCACAGAGAAGTTAAATGAGTTTATTTTCTATAGCTGGTATGCTGTGAGCCTGAAATTCTGGATCTTGTTTTATATATGTTAAATTTAAGATGGGAATATCATTGTGCAAATAGACATAATTATTCATACTGAATAGATTTAATTAATAGAGTTGATATTTGAATCCAGAGGACAACATAACTATATCTGGAAGCATACGAACGCCAAAAAAAAAAAAAAAAAAAAACCAGAATTTTTATAGTTACTATGAAATGTCAATATATAAAAAAGATAGAGAATACATATTTTTAAAAGGACAGAAGGAGATAACTCTAAGAGACAGCAGGGAAATTAAGTAGGTATTTGAAATCTTCTTTCTCACCTCTAAATTTTGGGATGTCCAACTCTAATTTCCTACCTGTCTCTTCTTTTCTAATCGTAGAGTCTATCTAGATTGTTTTGCTCAGTCACCAAAGTTTAAATGCCTTCTTTGTGTTAATTGATTTCCATTTTATGTTACTAGTCCTGACTTTATATCTGGGTTTCCAGACCAAATATATTAAGATGCCTACTAGGATACTCACTCTGATATTTAGTAGGCATTGCAAATGAAACATTTTCAAAATCTTACATTATTTATTTCCCTCTTATTTGTCCATTCCCTAGTCTCCTCTATTCCAGTTAATTGTACACAATTTAACCTTGATGCTTAGGACTGAAATGGAGAATCACATTAATTCCCTTAATTTGCTTACAGCTTTCCTCCAATCTGCCAGCAGGTGTTGTAGACTTCCTTCAAATATATATCCCAAGTCTTACCACTCCTTACTATTCCTTCGTTATTGTCTGTCCTAGACAATATTATTATTTGCCTGTTATGCTAAAATAACCCACAGACCTGTCTCATATTTTTTCTTTTGTCCTCAGCAGGTTATTCATTATACAATGCCAGAGTGATATATTTAAACACATACCAGATCTTGCAACTATCATGCTCAGAAACTGTGAATTACTTTCTTTCACTTGAAGTATGAAAGTCAAAACTATTTAGTTTGGTCGATGGTACACTATAATATTTGATCCATGTTCATCACTCTGATATTTCTTCCAATTTTCTCCTGATCACCGTCGCATTGTTTTTAAATTTTTATATATTTTAACAGTTTTATTGAGGTATAATTAACATAAATAGATGAACATACTTAGAGTCTACAATTTGATCAGGTGTGACAATCCCACAAAACCATCACTGTAATCAAGTGATTACACACCCACCACCCCAGAACGTTCCTTTGTGATACTTCATAGAAATTCTTTACCACCTCTCCCTGACTCCTCCTTCCTTGGACAACTTCTGATCTGCTTTATGTCAATGCAGATTGGTTTGAATTATCTAGAGATTTATAGAAATGGAACATATGCCTTATAATCATTTTTATCTGGCTTCTTTCAATCAGTCTAATTATTTTTAGTTTAATTTATGTTGTTGCATGTATTTGTAGTTCATTTGTTTTCTGTTGCAGAGATACATCATATGAGTATACTGAAAAATATTCATCAATTCACTTATTAAGAAGCATTTGGGATTTTTCAGTTTTTGGCTATTACAACAGAAAATGCTCCAAATATTTATGCAGAAGTCTTTGTATGATCATGTGCATTCAGTTCTCTTGGGTGAATATATAAGAGTGAAATGGCTGTATTAGAGGAACCCTTGCTTACCAGGCCTCTGGTTTAATAAACGATGACTAGAGTGACTCTTAGAGTGAGTAGTTGGGCACTCACAAGGCCTCTATAAGGTTAATATTTATGGTCTGAAAATATCTACATCTCAAGCTGACCACCAATTATATTTACAGAATATTTATGACCACACAGAATATCTGTCACCAAGCCTGCAGAATATCCAGAAGTCCTAAGAATACAGCACTCTTTACTTAAAGATAACATTGATGAGTAAGTTTAGGTTGCAGGATTAAAGGTTATCAATAACACCAATAGCCACTGTCTTTAGTGAGCACATAGGCACATTCCAAGTTTAATTATAGCTCCTAATAGTTTCTTATCAGTAAAGACACTAACAAAGGGCAGTGTGCCCCTCCTCCTGCTTTCTGAGGACATCCTGCTCTGTAGCTGAGTACCCTCCAATAAACGTGTTTCTTTCACTGTGCTCTCTGATTCACCTCAAATTCTCTCCTGCATGAGATTCAAGAAACTGTTCTTGGAGTCCAGATCAGGACCCTTTTCTTGGCATCATATAGAATGAGCACATTTAAGTTTTTAAGAAACTAGCAAACTCTTCTCCAAAGTGCTTTTGCCATTTCACATTTCCATCAGCTCCTCCACATCCTCCCACCCAGTTGGTATGTCTCATTTCCTAGGGTTGTTGTAACAAAGAAACACAAACTAGGTGGCCTAAAGTAACAGAAATTTACTTTCTCAAAGTGCTGGAGGATAAAAGTCTGAAATCAAGGTGTTGGCTAGTTCCTACTACACTCCAGGTAAGAGTCCTTCCTTGCTTCTTCTAACTTCTGATGGTTGCTGAAAATCCTTGACATTCCTTGTTTTACGGCAGGATAAATTCAAGCCTCTGGCTTCCCATGGTTATCTTTTCTGCATGTATTACTGTGTTCAAATTTTCCTCTTCTTGTAAACAAAATGACATGGGCTGAATTATGGGCTGAATTTCCAAATAGGGTTGCCTTCTCACCTACTAGAAGTTAGGACTTCAACATATGAATTTGGGGAGGAATTCATATGAATTCTGTAAATAAGTTCTTACAAACATAATTAAGTTCAAATGAGGTCATTAGGGTGGACTGTAATCCAATATGATTGGCACCTTTATAAAAAGAGGAAATCTGGACACAGACACATGCAGAAGGAAGAAAAAGAAGATGGTCATCAACAAGTCAATAAGAGAGACCTGGAACAACTCCTTTGCTTATGGACCTTAGAAGGAATCAATCCTGCTGATGCCTTGATCTTAAACTTCTAGTCTCCAGAACGTTGAGAACATCAGTTGCTGTTGTTTAAGACTCCCCGACTGTGGCACCTTTTTAAGACAGTCCTAGGAAACTAATACACATTTTAATCATCAGATTTGGGCCTACCTTAATTCTGTATGACCTCATCTTTATTTGTTCACACCAGCAGAAAACCTATTTCAGAATAAAGACAGATTATTGATAGGAAAAATATTTGCAAAGCATTTATATGACAAAGAATTGTTATCTAGAATATATAAGATTTTTCAAGGCTCAGTAATAGAAAACAATTCCAGAACACATAAGCAATAAAGAATAAAGCCACATTATCGGGTTCCAAGTGGACACGGATTTTGAAGGAACACTATTTCGCCCAGTACAGTAGGGCCGGGATTTTAAATTTCAGATATTCTAACAGGAATATAATGGAATCTAATTATATATTTAATTTGCATTTCCCTAACCATTAATGCTGTGGAGGATATTTCATGTGCTTATTCACCATCCATATATCTTCTTTGGTAAAGAAGTTGTAAAAAACATACTGTTTATTTGTTCTGGAATTGTTTTCAGCATCAATCAAAAGGATTATATGGTTTCTATACATTCTGTTGATATGACGATTTGGGTATGTTGATACATCCTTGCATCCCACAGATTAATCCGACCTGGTCATGATTAATGATCTGTCTAATGTATCATTGAATTTGGTTTTCTAGTATTTTGTTGATGATTTTTGCATCAATATTCATCAGAGATATTAGCCTGTAGTTTTCTTTTTTTGATGTGTCTTTAATTTTGGTATCAGGGTAATATTGGCCTCATAGAATGAGTTTGAAAATATTCCTTCCTCATTTATGTTTGGAATAGTTTGAATTTGAATGGTACTAGTTCTTTAAATGTTTGCTAGCATTCAGCAGCAAAGTCATCAGGGTACAAGCTTTTCTTTACTGGAAGAGTTTTTATTATGATTTTGATCTTGTTGCTTGTTATTGGTCTGCCAGGTTTTGGATTTCTTCCTGGTCCAATACTGGCAGGCTATACGTGTCTAGGAATTTGTCCATGTCTTCTAGACTTTCCAATTTTTTGGCATACAGTTGCTCATAGTAGCCACTAATGATCATTTGAATTTCTTTAGTATCAATTGCAATGTCTCCTTTTTCATTTCTGATTTTATTTATTTGTGTCTTCCCTCTTTTTTTCTTAGTCTGGCTAAAGGTTTGCCAATTTTGTTTACCTTTTCAAAAACCAACTCTTCATTTCATTGATATTTTGAATTTTTTCATTTCAATGTCATTTATTTCTACTCTTATTCTAATTTTCTTCTACTAATTTGGGGTTTGGTTGGTTTTGTTTTTCTAATTCTTTAAGATGTATCATTCAATTGTTTATTTTAATTTTCTCCTCTTTTTTGATATAGACACCTATAGCTATGAACTTCCTGCTTAGTAATGCTTTTGCTGTATCCCATAGGTTTGGTGTGTTGTGTTTCTATTATCATTTGTTTCAACACATTTTTACGTTTTCTTCTTAATTTCTTCATTGACTCACTTGTCATCGAGGAGCATATTTTTTTAATTGCCACGTATTTTATAGTTTCCAAAATTCATCTTATTAATTTATAGTTTTATTCTATTGTAATCAGAGTAGATGCTTAATATTATTACAGTGTTTTCGAATGTGTTGAGACTTGTTTTGTGACCTAGTATATGGTCTATCATTAAGAATGAATGATTCATGTGCTGAGGAGAAGAATGTGTATTCTGCAGCCATTGGATGAAATATTGTTTAAATATCTTTAGATCCATTTGGTCTGCAGTGAAGATTAAATCTGCTATTTCTTTGTTGGTTTTCTGTCTGGAAGATCTGTCCAATGCAGAAAGTGAAGTGATGTCTCTTACTGTTACTTCATTGGGGCCTGTCTCTCTCTTTAGCACTAATAATATTTGCTTTATATATCTGGGTGCTCCATTGTTGGTTGCATATCTGTTTATATTTGTTATATTCTCTTGCTGAAATGACCCCTTTATCATTATATAGTATCCTTCTTTGTTTTTTTCCATAGTTTTTGTCTTGAAATCTATTTTGTCTGATTTAGGTATAGTGACGCTTGCTCATTTTTGGTTTCCATTGGCATGGAATAACTTTTTCAATTCCTTTATTTTCAGTCTATGTGTATTTTTATGGGTGAAGTATTTCTTGCAAGAAACAGATCAATAGATCTGGTTTTTTATCCATTCAGCCAGTCAACATCTTTTGATTGGAGAGTTTAGTCCATTTACATTCAATGTTGTTATTGATAAGTGAGGACTTACTCTTGCCAGTTTGTTATTTGTTGTCTTTTTTTTGTATTCTTCTCTTCATCATTTATTTTCTGTCTTCCTTTAGTGAAGGTGAATTTCTCAGTTAATATGATTTAGTTAATTGCTTTTAATTTTCTGTGTGTTCATTGTGTTTTTTGGTTTGAGGTTACCATGAGGCTTGCAAAAATTAGCTTATAACCCATATTTTAACCCGACATCAACTTAACACTGTTCGCATAAACAAACTAACAAACAATCCAAAAGTAAACTAAAAAAACTCTATGACTTAACTTTGTTTTCCCACTTTTAAACTTTTTTGTTATTTCTATTTATATCTTATTGTACTGACTGTGTCTTGAAAAACTTTTGTAATTACTATTATTGATTGGTTCATCTTTTAGTGTTTCCACTTAGGAAAAGAGTAGTTTACACACCACAGATTCAGTGTTATAATATTCAGTGTTTTTCTGTGTGCTTACTATTACCAGCGAGTTTTGTACCTTCAGGTAATTACTTATTGCTCTTTAATGTCCTTTTGTCCTTTTCTTCTTAAGTTCCCTCTTTACCATACCTTATAGGACAGGTCTGGTATTGATGAAATCCCTCAGTTTTTGTTTGTATGAAAAATTATTTATTTTCCCTTCATATTTGAAGGGTATTCTCACAATATATACTATTCCAGGGTAGAGGTTTTTCCCTTCAGCACTTTTAAATATGTCATGACATTCTCTCCTGACCTGTAAGGTTTCCACTGAAAGTCTGCTGTCAGACACATTGGAGCTCCATTGTACGTAACTTGTTTCTTTTCTCTTGCTATTTTTAGGATCCCTTCCCTACCCTTGACCTTTGGAAGACTAATTATTAAATGCCTTGAGGTAGTCTTCTTTGAGTTAAATCTGTTTGGTGTTGTATAACCTTTTTGTACTTAGATATTGATATATTTCTCTAGGATTGAGAAATTCTTGTTATTATCCCTTTGAATAAACTTTCTTTTCCCTATCTCTTTCTCTATCTCCTGTTTAAGGTCAATGACTCTTAGATTTGCCCTTTTGAGGCTATTTTCTATGTCCTGTAGTTTTTGCTTCACTGTTTTTTATTCATTTTTTTGTCTCTTCTGCATATTTTCAAATAGAAAGACAGAGTTCTATCTAATATTCCCTCCCCTTTCCAAAGGCATAGGAGCCTCATTCATAGCCACCCCCACCCCAGACCACAAGGAGTACTGCCAGACTATTGCTGATGTTCCCTTAAAGCCCAAGGTCCCCTCCCTTAAGTTAGCTTCTGGTGAATGATGCCTGACCTTGGACTCACCCCTCAGGGCAGTAGGCTCCCCTCTGGTCCAGGACAGGTCCAGAAATACTATCTAAAAGTCAAGTCCTGGAAAGTCAAGTCCTATCTTTAAGTTTACTAATTATTTATTTTGCTTAATCTATTCTGCTATTGAAAAACTTAGATGCATTTTTCAGTATGTCAGTTACATTTTTTAACTCCAGAATTTCTGCTTGATTCTTTTAAGTTACTTTAATCTCTTTGACAAGTTTATCTGATGAAATTCTGAATTCCTTCTCTGTGTTATCTTAATTTTCTTTGAGTTTCCTCAATACAGCTATTCTCTGTCTCAAAGATAACATATCTCTGTTTCTTGAGGATTGGTTCCTGGTGCCTTATTTAGTTCTTTTGGTGAGATCATGTATTCCTAGATGATGTTAATGCTAGTAGATGTTCTTTGTTGTTTGGGGTTGAAGAGCTAGGTATTTATTGTAGTTGTCACTTTCTGGGCTTATTTGTACCCATCCTTTTTGGGAAGACTATACAGATATTTGAAAGGACTTGGGTGTTGTGATCTAGGCTACATGTTCTTTAGGGAACAGCCAAAGCCCAGTAATACTGTGGTTCTTTTAGAGTTGTAGAGGTATCAACTGTTGGTCTTGAACAAGGTCTAAGAGAATTCTCTAGATTACCAGGAAGAGAGTTAATTTCGTCTCTTACTTTCTCCTAAACAAACACAGTCCCACTCTGTTCTGAATCACTTAAAGCTGGCGGTGAAGTGACACAAGCACTCCCATGGCCACTACCAGTATGACTGTGCTGGGTCAAACCTGAAGCCACCACAGCACTGGGTCTCACCCAAGGCCTGCAATAATCATTCTGTATCTAATGCCTATGTTTGTTGAAGGTGCTGGGGTTCTACATACAGCATGTGGCAAAGCCATCCCATCCTGTGCTCCCTTTCAGGGCAGCAAAAGTCCTCAGGCCCTCAGTAGAGGCAGAGGTGTCATCCAGGAGCCAGAGACTAGAGTCAAAAACCTTAGAAGTCTACCTAGTCTTCTACTGTACTGCAGCTGAGATGACACTCAGACCACAAAAGACAATTCTTTCCAATCTTCCCTCCCCTTTCCAAAGGCAGAGGAGCCTCGCTCGTGGCCACTGCCACCCCAGACCACAAGGAGTACTGTCAAACTATCGTCAATGTTCCCTTGAGGCCCAGGGTCTCTTATGTCAGCTTATGGTGAATACTGCCTAGACTGAGACTCACCTTCAGGGAAGTTGGCTCCCCTCTGACCCACATAAGGTCCAGAAATGCCATCCAAGAATCAGGTCCTGGAATTGAGGACCCAAAGAACGCATTTTGTGCTCTACCCCACTATGGCCATGCTGGCACCTGAAGCCAGGAAGTCTCTGAGGCTCACCTATGGCTCTCAACATAGTACCTAGCTATCACTGCTGATATTCAGGTCCTCAAATCTTTTAGTTAGCAGATGATGAATGCTTCTAGGACTCGGTCCTTTCCTTCAAGACAGTGAGTTCCTTTCTGGCCACAGGTGTGTCTAGAAATGTCATCTGATAACTAGGACCTGGAACAAGGAACTCATGACTCTGATCACTGCCCTATCCTGCTGTGGATGAGCTGGTACCCAACATGAAAGACAAAATCTTCCCCACTCTTCCCTCTCCTCTCCTCAGGCAGAAGGAAGTGGTTTCTTTTGAAGCTGTGAGCTGTGTGGCCTAAGGTTAGGGAAGAAGTGATGCCAGCACTCCCTTAGCCATCCCAGCTATTGCTTCATTATGTCACATGCCACCCCCAGTCCACTGTCTCTCAGCCTAGTTCAGCACTAGGACTCACCTGAAAGTTATAGCCTTTATGGCCTAGACTGCCTTTCAAGTTTACTGAGAGACACAGAGCACTTTGGCCTTGGTGGCACGGTTTGTGAGAAATTAAGTTCTGTCCACTGGGATCAGCAACTCCCCTCTGGCTAAGGCTGGTTTAAATACTCTCTTCATGGTTGGGCATTAGTTGAGCTTGGTCTAGTTTTTCTTTCTGCTCTAACCAGACAGCACTGAGTTCAATGCCTCACAGTCGCTGCATTATCTCTCCCCCAGCACTCAGAGATGCTCTCTGCACCATGCTGCCACTGCTTGAGGGTAGGGAAGTGTGGTGTCAGTGGTTCAGGACTGCTTTTTCTATCTCTTCAGTGCCTCTTTCAACAATATGAAGTTAAAACCAGGTACTATGAGTGCTTACCTTATTTTTAGTTCTTATGAAGGTATTTTTTTCTCTGTAGATAGTTGTTAAACTGGTGTCCTTGCAGAGGGGATGATAGCTGAAGCCTTCTATTCCACCATCTTCCTCTGCCTTCCTCTAACATGATTTTTGGTATGATTGGACTTGGGTAAATTATGCTATTTTTTCCCTATTTATCCCACCTTTTTTTTTTTGTTTCTCTTATTTCTTCTGATATCATTTGGATTAAGTAATTTTGCTATTATATCAGTTTATTTTATTTATTGGACAAATAGCGGTAATGACTTCATTGTTTTAGTGCTTGTGTTAGAGTTTGGAATATACAACTTTAACTTATAGCAGTTTACCTTCAATTTATATTTTACATATCATATAAGAACCTGGTAATAGTATTCAATTTCTCAAGGTTACTGTTGTCACATAATATATATCTAACAATGCACTTATTATTTTTTAGTCAATTTTCATTTAAATATATGTAAATAGCAAGAAAATGAACATATATTTACCCAAGTAGCTACCCCTTCTGGTATTCTTCATTCTTTTTTTAATAGATCTATGATTTGATTTGGTTTTATTTGGCCCTGTAGTGCTAAATGTTTTTTTATTTCTTGCGTATCTGAAAATAAGTTCTTATTTTGTCTTAGTTTTTTATTAAGATGAAATCCACATAAGAGAAAATTAACCATTTTAAATTGTATTATTGCATTGAATTTAGTATATTCAGAATGTTGTGCAAACATCAGTTCTAACTAGTTCCAATTGCTTTGTTTTTGAAAAACATTTTGGCTAGTATACAATTTTAGGTTGACAGTTTCTTTTACTAATAGTACTTCTAAAACATTCTTCCACTCTTTTATCACTTGCTTTATTTACAAAAGAAAAGCCTGCTTTTATCTTTATCTATCTTCCTGTAAGACACATGCATTTTTTCTCTGCTTTTAAGATGTTCTATTTATCATTAGTTTTGAGCAATTTGACCATGAGGCATTATGTAATTTTCTTTGTATTTCCTATAGTTGGGATTATCTTAGCTTTTTAGATTTATAAGTCTATGATTTTCATCAAGTTTGGAGTTTTTAAAAATAATTATTTCTTTAATTTTTAAAAATCTCCCTTATCCCAACCCTTTTGGCAACTCCAATTATCCACATTTTAAACCACTTGAGTTTGTTCCAGCTCACTGAAGTTTTTGTTTTTCATTTCTTTGTTGTATTTTGTTTTGTTTTGTTTTGAGATGGAGTCTTGCTTGGTCATCAGGCTGGAATGCAGTGGCACAATCTCGGCTCACTGCAACCTTCACCTCCCGGGTTCAAGCAATTCTCCTTCCTCAGTCTCCTGAGTAGCAGGGTCTACAGGCACCTGCCACCACGTCCAGCTAATTTTTGTATTTTTAGTAGAGATGGGGTTTCACCATGTTGGCCAGGAGGGTCTCGATCTCTTGACCTCATGATCTGCCCCCCTCAGCCTCCCAAAATGCTGGGATTACAGGCGTGAGCCACCGTGCATGTGTTTTATTTCTGATATTTTCTGTAGCTACAGTTTCAGGTATATTAATCTTTCTTAACCCTATTCAATGTATTTTTCATCTTAAATGTTATATCTTTCATCTCTAAAATTTAGATTTGTGTCCATTTGTATTTACTTAACTATTTGGACATATGTAATACAGTAACAATAGCAGTTCTAATATTTATACCTGCTAATGCTAATATATGTGCCAGTTCTAGGTCAGTTTCAGTGTTCTTTTTCTCTTTATTATGGGTTATAAGTGAAGAAATGAAGATTTGCTGTGAGTGTCCATGAAGTAGTGGCAAATTATGTATATAGCACATCTGAGAAGGTGAGAATATAAGAGGATTTTTCGCAAGAATGCAAAAAAAAAAAAAAAAAAACACACAGGGATATCAAGCCTGGAGCCTCTTACTCAGGCCCCAGAGTTTTAGATTTTGGCTGCCTGCTCATGCTGCTAAAGACTTGGTTGCCTACTCAACGCCTGTAAAGTGTGGGTGGTGGAATTGAAGACCATCGCATGCAGCTGAATCTCCAAAGACCTAACTCCATGCTATGCAGAGCTCTTCACCAGGAGGAACAGTGAGATAATTGTCTATCTCTGCCCTCAGTCAGGGGGAGAGGAAAAAAAACAAATATTTACGGAAAATTTTACAACCTGTCACCCTAAAAATTCAAGAAGAAAATAAAATACAAAGTGATTCAGTAAGCAATTCTTCTCTGTGGAGTAACTGGTTGAAATTGTCTAAATTTGGCATTTCTTTCTTCACTTGTTTTATTTCTTTTTTAATTTTTGAGTGCAAAACTCTGTTGATTTTCCTTATTCTAAACAAATTTATACTGTACTATTCCTCATTATCTCTCAGGATAGGCCATCTATCTGACCTTTGGGGACTTTATATTTGAAACTCATGATTTCAACTACTATATACATGGTATATATGCATATACATATTTTGTCCAAATCTCTATTTATATATTTATGATTTATGTCTAACTTGCATTCTAGTTCTCACTCCAAGTCCTTAGATCCTGATGTCTATAATACATCACTTATTAGTTGTTCAACCCACTAGTATACAGAGAAAATTAAAGTCATTTGATGGTCAACATTTCTTAATGTTGTTACTGCTATAAGATTTCTGCAAGATAAAATATGTTATCAGGAAGACATTATGTTGCTGAAAACTCTTGGAGTACTGAGTTCTTTGATTTCAATCCTGTCTGCTACTTATGTATATGTGAGAGTTAGAATTCTCTAAGCTGTACAATTCTGAGCCTCAGCTTTCTTATCTGTAAGTTGGGAATTACAGAAACTACTTCACTTGTTATTGTGAGTGCTAAATCAAATCCTTAATAGGAAATCACTGATAATACCTAGTGTATGTTAGGCCCTCTACAAAAGATAGTGGTGCTCTTCCAGGTATTTTGTGTTTTCAGTTATATTTTTATTATCAGGTAGCCAATTGTGTCTATCTATTAGGATTTTCAAATTATCCTCTTTGAAAGTTTATTTGATTCCCAGTTTTTATAGTTTAGACTTTAGAGAAATTAAGAGTATATATTGAGATTAATGTTTTTTTCTCCATGGTAATACGTATACCTCTTTCTAACTGGGTAAAAATATACATGTATGACTTTTTAAAATTTTAATGAATATTTTGGAGTGTCTCTACTCTTAAATCTTGGGGAACCTTTCCATTGACAGTCATGGATATTTTTACCTGCTTGATTTTCCATCCATCTCTTAACTGATTATTTCATAAAAGTCTCTTTGTTAAGAAAGACTAAATTCTACCCTCTGACACAAATTAATTATCCATTAATTACATGTTGGAAATGTCATCAACTCTACCTTGCACTGAACTATCTATGTTTAAATCCTTAAATAGTACCCACATTATATAATCAGTATATGTATATGGAGGTGAAAGCTTTGAAACAAATTTTGGGAAAGACTTTTAGGAGTATGATTTGTATTATATCAGAGGCTCCTTAATGCTTTTTTATGTGCAATGACTTTTATCAAATGATATGATTTAGAAAGATATCTTGCTCCTATTTTTCTTAAGATTTTTCAATCAACATCCAGTTTCCAATTCTGACTTTTTCTAATAAGTGAACACCTACTGAAGAACATCAGCAATTTTGTGCATGGAAATTGAATGGGGAAAAATACCGTTTGCCTCAGCAGGGGAGTATCCCTGACATTCATTGCTTTCCTATATTTTATTGTAAACCAATAATGGACCCAAAAAGTGTTTATTGCAGAGGAGATTATGATTAATTTTTCTGGTAAGTGGACAGAAGTATTCCTTTCAACCTCCCTCTGTGCAAGATATAAGATAAATATTATAATGTTTCTATAAGCAAATATTATAATATTTTTTCTTATAGGTTTCTCATTTTTCCTTCAAAATGCTAATAAAATTTATTCTCAATTTATTATTTTAATGACAGTTGCCATTGCCAATATAACACATACTGCAGAGAATTATATTTTAGTTCAATTAAAACTAGTTAAGAAACATCTGCTCAAAACCTTTTTTAGAAAAAAGAATTATAAACCATTTTCAGTTTTGTTTAACTTCATGAATAATTTCCTTTTTTTTTTGTAATTTTACAGTGGATGTAATTTGAAAGAGTACCTAATATTTCATTACTAGGCACGTAGTTCATGCCTGAATGAAAAGCTCACATAGTAATCCCACATAGATGCAGAGGACACTCGTTTGGTAATCTGTATTGTCTGGAAGCAGGATATCAGCCAGGAACAGTCATGCATTCACTCACTCATTCAGGGTTTACTATTTGATACGTGCTGTTTATAGTGGTGAGAAGGGCAGTCCTGACCTCACCTTAACAGAAACTACAGACAATCAGGTGACAGAATTCAAGAATTTCTGCCCATTCCACGTGTATAACCTTTGCTCATAAGAGCTCTTAGTCCGAGTGGTATCACTCAAGTGCGCTTAATAGACTTGGTAATCAAGGACTTTAGCCAACGGCTGATTAAAGTAAGTCAAACATGAGTGAGATTACTAAATGGCGAAGACATTAACAGGAAACAAAAGCAATTTAACTGTGAGAGTGGATAGCAAAAATCTATACAAAGAACTAGGAAAACTCAAAGAAAATTTTGGCCTAAGTTTGCTTCACTTTACATTTCATTTATTCAACTCAAAATACTTTGTCATATTCAATTCTAATTTATTAATTTAACATTTTTTGACTATTCTATGATATGTAATATGCATGGCTCTGGACTTATAAGAAATATATGACCCCTAAATTAAAGGAACTAGAGTATTGTACATATGTACAGGTATCCTCATTTGTGTGCTTGTATTCAGTGGGGGATGGAGGTGAATAGTTGAGAGTATGGGTAGTGGGGTAGGGTTAGGTTTTAAGAGTCAAAACCAATTATAGAGAATACAGATGATAGAGTGTCAAGAGAGAACTTTTTAAACTAAAATACAAGTGAGTTGAGAATAAGGGTTAAATCTGAAATTTCTGGTAGAGAAGGTATTAAAACTATAACAAAGGTGGCAGGACACACATGGTATCCATGGAAGGACAGAATGAGGTAGAATCAGGATAAAGATAGAAGACACCTATCTCACTATAATAGCTGAAAGAAGAAAATGGATGAGGATCTGAGAAGATGAAAATAAGTCAGGCAGTGTGAATATTTACATATGGTTCAGCAAAGAGTCAGTATATTTCCTGCACCACTGTAAGTAGAGTATATTTTCATATCTCATTGATTTTGGCCTTTGCCATGTGAGATGCTTTGGCCAATAGAGGCAAAAGGCAAACTCCAAATGTAAGCCTGAAGAGGTATCTTTGGGTGTTCTCAACTTTCTGGCAGCTTTTGGTCTCTGCCATAAAGACAGAGCTTTTGTGCCTTTAGCCTGCCTCCCACCCTCCACCGAAAAAAGATAGATGAAGCAAAATCACCCCAGCAAAATTGAGCCCCCATGAAAATAGTTACTGAGAATAAATGACAATTCTCATTGCAAATAAATACTTAACTGTGGTATAATACTGAATTTGAAAGTGCTGCGTTTTGTAGCAATAGTTGATGTATTAATTCGCAGCTAGAATGGGAGTGCTGCATTAACAAACACCTAGAGTGAGTCACATCAACATTGAGATGGACTATTGGATTAAGGGAAAACTCTTAAACTCCTAATGAAGGCTGGATAAATAGTGAGCTGTGGTATGTGATGGCAAAGTGTTTGACAAAACATTTGCCTGTGGCTAACGTGGAAGACAAAACTAATACAAGATGAACTTGTACTTTCAGCAAGGAAGCTTTGAAAAGAATTTTGAAGGCCATGTGTGGTGGCTTGTGCCTGTAATCCCAGCACTTTGAGAGGCCAAAGCTGGCTGATGGCTTGAGCCCACGGGTTCAAGACCAACCTGTGCAACACAGTGAAACCCTGTTTCTACAAATATACAAAAAATTAGCTGGGCATAGTGGTGGACACCTGCAGTCCCAGCTACTCAGGAGGCTGAGACAGAAAGATCACCTGAGCCTAGGAGGTCAAGGCTGCAGTGAATTATTATCACAACACCATATTTTGGCCTGGACAACAGAGTGAGACCTTGTCTTTAAAAAAAAAAAAAAAATAGTAAAATAAAAAGAGTTCTGAAAACATGAGATAAATGCTACTAGCTGCATTTGGTAAGGTTCTACAGGGAGGAAAATGAGTCTAGAAAAGATCTGGGGTTTGAAATCAAAGATCAGAGGGAAATAGAAAAAAATATAAATTGCAGGGTTAAAATAAAATCATAACCATTACAACATGTCATGAAAAAGTCAAAAGTCCAGAGCACTAGATAAGAATGTAACACCATTTGTTGAGATAACTGAATGAATTAAAGTAGCCTCTAGTACATCATTTGAGCTGAATCAAAGAGCTACTGGAAAACACAAGGATGTGGTCCTAGAGATGTCTGAAATGTAAAAAGAATCATAATTATGTCTCAAGAGAAACAGCAATAAGCCTAAAAGTATTAACATAAAGAAAAAAAAAGGAAATTTGCAGTTCTGGCTTTTAGCAGTTGACATTCACTGGCATCAAACACATAGGAAATCTATAGTTTTAAAGAAAGTTGTATTAGCAAAATCACTGTTGTCCTGAAACAAACTAGACAGTGTACTTAAATGTTAAAACGCATCAGAGCTACCAACTTACTACACATAGAAAACAGTCTGAGAAAGCTGCTTAGTCACCAGGAAATATTGCTCCAAAAGCAGTAAGGAGGATTATAGATAAAGAAAGACCTCCCAGAGGTCCTCCTAGTAGCAAGAGTGATAGAGATTGATGAAACAGGCAGTCAATTCCAGGGAGCAAGTCTGTATTGTAATTGAGGAACATCCTCTACCCTTAGGGTAAAGGCCTCTGGCAACATTTTCCCAGCAGGAAATCAGAATTCTTGTGGACTATCAACTTCTTCTGCCTCCTATCCTTGTTACAAAATGAAAATGTTTACTATAGATATCTTTCCTTGTTTCTCTATTGTACATTGGGAATGTGGAGAGATTATTTGTCTTTTTATAGTTCATAAACCTCCGTATCAAGAGGATCTGCACCTGGATAACATGCCCCTTATATTTTTGTCTTAAAGTGTGATGCTGCTGTAACAAGTAAATCTATTAATGGACTTGAAATAGGACTACCTGAATTTTGTATGCAGGAGGATGTATGAAATATCTGTGAAGAAAAGAGTAGACTTCGATTGCTAGATGATTGTTCAGCAAATATTCACTCTCTACCTCCTACTATGGGTAAAGTATACTTCTAAGCTCATTGATTATGGATTTGGCCCTAAGGCCTGCTTTGATCAATTGAACTGGCAATGGAAATAATAGAATGCAAAATCCAAATGCACGCCTTAAGAGTCATCACATTTCTGAAGGCTCCCCTTGTAGATTCTGATCTCTATGAGAAAACCATGACTCAGGTAACTTCTGTATCTCCAGCCTAGATTCTTGAATGTGACATACTGGACAGAGCAGCCCAAGCTGATCCATACATAAGCAACCTTTCTAATGAGTCTTTAGAATAGCTATAGCTGACCTATAGACATGCGTGCATGAGAATAATTGACTATTGCTGCCTGCCACTGTGTTTTGGGGGCGTTTCATTATGCAGCAATAGCTCACAAAGATAGGCAGGAAAACCTACTTAGATTGGTGCAAAAGTAATTGTGGTTTTGCCATATAGTTCTGTAAGAAATAAGGGATATGGATATCTGTGCTGAGTAGCAGGAAAAGTGGTGTGATATGGACCATGATTTTGTTACAGGGCTCTTCCTCAGTTCAGCTAAAGATGGGGTTCTTGTCCATCTCAGGGCCATGGAAATTCTAGCTCGCAGAGTCTGAAGGGTGAGTAAAGCAGGGTTTTATTGCGTGAAAAGGGGAAAAAAGGGTAGGGGAAAATGGGATCCTCTGCAAGGCCAGAGTCCCTGCTAGAGCACTTCCCTCCCGCTGCCTGAGGTCCAGGTTCCACACAGGAAGAGGAGGGGCCAGGCTTCTCCCTAATGCAAAGGGTGTGAACTGAAGCTCCACCCAGTGTAAACTCTTCCCAGTGCACAGGCCCCTTAGAGTTTTTCCAGGGACTGTCTCCCACCTGGCTGTCTCAATCAGAGGACTGAATTATTTTAAAAGTGGTTATAAGAGGTGGCAAAAAGAAGCAACACGAAAAAAGAATCTAGGGGAGTGTTGGGAAGAAGTTTTATTTTTTATTTTTTCTGGGTAGAAAATGCTGTCACTTTCTTGTAAATTTCCAAAGTGAATCCTTCTTTTATTCTATAGTTTCCTGTCATTTCAGACATTTCATGTACTTATTTCTTTACACTGAGATCTTTGAACTCTTACTCTCATAATTACAAACCTATTTAAATGTACTCTTCAAAAATTAAAAAAAAAAAAAAACAACTATACATGTATGTATAAACAGCAAGAACACCAAAAGAAAAAAAGTATTATTACCCTGTTAAGGTTATCATATCCAGGCCTTCTGTTTATCAATTCATTACAGCTTCTTCTATTTACATGTATGCCTCATGTCCTGATGCCTTAATTTAAACAGATTCTATGGATTTTTATTTTTCTTCTTATCTACCTCTCTCTACATTCTTTTTACCCTTTTATTTTAGATGACACATAATAATTTTATATAAATATGGGATACAGTGAGAAATTTTGTATACATTTATACAATGTATAATGATTAAGTCTGAGTAACTAGCATATACATCACCTCAAATATTTATCATTTCTTTGTGTCATGAATGTTCCAAATCGTCTCCTCCAGCTTTTTGAAAATATACAGTAAATTATAGCTAACCATATTCACTCTACATTGCTGCAGAACACTAAAATTCATTTCTCCTATCTAGCAACAATTTTATATCCACAAAGCAACTTTGTATCATATTCCTCTCTTTTCCCATTCCCCACCTTTAATACCCACAAATCTACTCCCTACTTCCATGAACTCAGACTACTTTTTAGCTTCCACATGTGAGTGAGAAGAAGCAGTATTTATCTTTCTGTGCCTCACTTACTGTCCTTAACATAATGACTCCAAGCTCATCCTTGTTGCCACAAATGACAGAATTCCATTCTTTTTTATGGCGGAATAGTATTTCATTGTTTTTATATACCACGTTTTCTTAGCTTTTACATTTTTTAGTTTTTTGAGAAAACTCCATGCTGTATTCCATGAATACTCTACTAATTTACATTCCCAACAAGTCTGTGTAAGTTTTCTTTTTTCCACATGATAGCCAACATCTGTTACTCTTTGTCTTTTTGATAACAGCCATTCTAACTGGGGTGAGGTGGTATCTCATGTGATTTTGATCTGCATTTTCCTGATGATTAATGATGTTGCACTATTTTTTCACATATTTATTGGCCATTTTATACCTTTTTTTGAGACATAGTCCTGCTCTGTTGCCCAGGCTGGAGTGCAGTGGGATGATCACAGCTCACTGCAGCCTTGATCTCCAAAGTTCAAGTGATCTTCCTACCTCAAACTCCTGAGTAGCTGGGATCACAGGTGCATACCATCACACCTGGCTAAATTTTTTTTTAATTTTTTGTAGAGACAAGGTTTCACTGTGTTGCCCAGCCTAGTTTTGAACTCCTGGGCTGGAGAGATCCCCCTGCCTCAGCCTCCCAAAGTGCTGAGATTACAGGCATGAGCTATTATGCCCAGCCTATGTATTTTCTTTTGAAAAATGTTGATTCGGTTTGTTTGCCCACTTTTTAATAGGATTGTCTATTTTTCCTGTTGAGTTATTTGCGTTATTTGCGTATTCTGCATATTTGTTCCTTGTTGGATAAACAGTTTGCAAATATTTCCTCCTATTCTATAGGCCGTCACTTCACTCTGTTGATTGTTTCCTTTTTTGGGTAGAAGTTTTTCAGTTTAATATGGACCCATTTGTCGTTTTTCAGTTTTTTTGCCTGTGCTTGTGGAATCTTAGCTGTAAAATCTTTACCTGGCCGAATGTCCTGAAGCTTTTCCCCTGTCTTTTACTAGTTTTGGATTTTGTGTTTAAATCTCCTATCCAGTTTGAGTTGATCTTTTTATATAGTAAGAGGTAGAAGTCTAGTTTCATTCTTCTTCATATATATATATATATCCAGTTTTACCACCACCATGTATTGAAGAGAGTGTTATTTCCCTGGTGAAAATTCTTGGCACTTTTGTCAGAAATCAGTTCACTATAAATATATGAATTTGTTACTGGATTATTCTGTTATGTTCCATTGGTCTATGTGTCTATTTTTATACTAATATCATGCTGTTTTGGTTTCATTAGCTTTGTCATGTATTTTAAAGTTGGGAGTGAAGAGATTTTTTGGTGAAGTATTTGAGTTTTACTGTTTATAAAATCATTTTTTTATACTGTTTATAAAAATTTGTCAAAGATCAGATGGTTGTAGATGTATGGAGTTATTTCTGAGGTCTCTGTTCTGTTCCATTGGTCTATATATCTGTTTGGGTACAAGTACCATGCTGTTTTGGTTACTGTACCCTTGTAATATAGTTTGAAGTCAGGTAGCATGATGCCTCCAGCTTTGTTCTTTTTGCTTAGGATTTTATTGGCTATATGAGATCTTTTTTGGTTCCACATGAAATGTAAAGTAGTTTACATTTACATGTCTAGTTCTGTGAAGAAAGTCAATGGTAGTTTGATGGGAATAGCATTGAATCTATAAATTACTTTGGATTATATGGTCATTTTCACTATTGATTCTTCCTATCCAAGAGCATAGAATGTTTTTCCTCATGTTTGTGTCCTTTCTTATTTCCTTGAGCAGTGGTTTGTAGTTCTCCTTGAAGAAGTCCTTCACATCTCTTGTAAGTTGTATTCCCAGGTATTTCATTTTCTTTGTAGCAATTGTGAATGGGGGTTCACTAATAATTTGGCTCTCTGTTTGTCTATTATTGGTGTATAGGAATGCTTGTGAATTTTGCACATTGATTTTGTATCCTGAGACTTTGCTGAAGTTGCTCATCAGCTGAAGGAGTTTTTGGGCTGAGACGGTGGGGTTTTCTAAATATACAATCATGTCATCTGCAAACAGAGACATTTTGACTTCCTCTCTTCCTATTTGAATACCCTTTATTTCTCTCTCTTGCCTGATTGGCCTGGCCAGAACTTCCAATACTATGTTCAATAGGAGTGGTGAGAGAGAGCATCCTTGTCTTGTGCCAGTTTTCAAAGGGAATGCTTCCAGCTTATCATATACATGTATATCATATACAGTATGATATTGGCTATGGGTTTGTTAATAAACAACTCTTATTATTTTGAGATATGTTCCATCAATACCTAGTTTATTGAGTGTTTTTAGCATGAAGGGGTGTTGATTGTTATCAAAGGCCTTTTCTGTATCTATTGAGATAACCATGTGGTTTTTGTCATTGGTTCTGTTTATGTGGTGGATTATGTTTATTGATTTGCGTATGTTGAACTAGCCTTGCATCCCAGGGATGAAGCAGACTTTAATGTGGTGGATAAACTTTTTGATGTGCTGCTGGATTCGGTTTGCCAGTATTTTATTGAGGATTGTCACATCAATGTTCATCAGGGATATTGGCCTGAAATTTAATGGAGAAAGGATTCCCTATTTAACAAATGGTGCTGAGAAAACTGACTACCCATATATAGAAAAACGAAACAAAAAAAACTGGACCCCTTCCTTACACCTTATAAAAAAATTAACTCAGGATGGACTGAAGACTTAAACATAAACCTAAAGCCATAAAAACCCTAGAAGAAAACCTAGGCAATAGCATTCAGGATATAGGCGAGGGCAAAGACTTCATGACTAAAACACCAAAACCAATTGCAACAAAAGCCAAAATTGACAAAGGGGATCTAATTAAACTGAAGAGCTTCTGCACAGCAAAAGAAACTATCATCAGAGTGAACAGGCAACTGCAGAATGGGAGAAAACGTTTGCAATGTATCTATCTGACAAAAGTCTAATATCCAGAATCTACAAGGAATTTCAACAAATTTACAAGAAAAGAAACAAATGACCCCATCAAAAAGTGGGCAAAGGATATGGGCAGACAATTCTCAAAAGAAAACATTTACAGAGCCAACAAACATATGAAAAAAAGCTCATCATCATTGGTTGTTAGAGAAATGCAAATCAAAACCACAACGAGCTACCATCTCACTCCAGTTATAATGGAGATCCTTAAGAAGTCAGGAAACGACAAATGCTGGAGTGGATGTGAAGAAATAGGAATGCTTTTACATGTTTGGTGGGAGTGTAAATTAGTTCAACCATTGTGGAAAACCGTGTGGCAATTCCTCAAGGATCTAGAACCAGAAATACTATCCCATTACTGGGTATATGGTCAAAGGATTATAAATCATTCTACTATAAAGACCCATGCACATATATGTTTATAGGAGCTCTATTTACAATAGCAAAGACTTGGAACCAACCCAAATGCCCATCAATGATAGACTGCATAAAGAAAATGTGGCAACTATACACCATAGAATACTATGCAGCCATAAAAAAGAATGAGTTCATATCCTTTGCAGGGACATGGATGAAGTTGGAAACCATCATTCTCAGCAAACTAACAGAGGAACAGAAAACCAAACAGTGCATGTGCTCACTTATAAGTGGGAGGTGAACAATGAGAACACATGGACACAGGGAGGGCACCATCACACACTGGGGTCTGTCAGGGGAGTGAAGGGTAGGGGAGGGAGAGCATTAGGAAAAATACCTAATGCACGTGGGGCTTAAAACCTAAATGATGGGTTGATAGGTGCAGCAAACCACCATGGCACATGTATACCTATGTAACAAACCTGCATATTTTGCACATGTATCCCAGAACTTAAAGTATCATCAAAAAAAAAAAAAAAAAAATCATGTCATCTTCAAGGAGGGACTATTTTACTTTCTCTTTCCCAATTTGCATGCCTTTTATATTTTTTCTCTTGCCTAATTGCTCCGGCTAGAACTTCCAGCAATGTGTTAAATAGGAGTAGTGAAAATAGGCATCCTTGTCTTAATCCAGTTCTTAGAAAAAGGCTTTCAACTTGTCCCCATTCAGTATTATATTAATTGTGGGTCTGTCATATTTGTCCTTTATTACATTGAGCTATGTCCCTTCTATGCCTAAATTGTTGAGAGGTTTTATTATGAATTGATAAAATTACATTTTATCAAATAATTTTTCTGTATTTATTGAGATGATCATACAGTTTTTGTCCTGCATTCTGCTGATGTGCTGTTGGAGGCCAAAAATTGGAGGCCAAAAAGTGATCAACTCAGTATACCACTGGAGGCTATATGAATAAGCAGCTAACTGTTTCTCATAAATACAGAATGTTGGCAAACTGACAGACTGCATCTGCCGCCCAGAAGGACTGCTGAGGGCAGTCATGACCTAGGCACAAGTGTTTCTTATGATTAGGGATAATTGAAGCTTGTTAGTCATAATGCAAACTTGTGGTCAATCAAGCATCTGACCATTACCTCCTCCTCCCTGCTCTTTCTACCTAATAAATAAGAAGGGCTGTGGAAGCTCGAAGGGCTGCCTTTTCTCACTAGAAGCAGGGAGCTCTCTTCTTCTTCCCAGATTGCGCTTCCTTTAAAACAGTTTCTTTTGTCTTAAGTTTTCATTTCTACATTCATCCCTTCGTTCAGGCTTGTAATGATGGTCCCAAGCAGTAACAGCATTAACTGCTGTAATAACGGTCTCAAGTAGTAACTGTGGCACTCAGCCAAAATGTGCTGTATCACATGTATTGATTTACGTATGTTAAAATATCTATTTATCTCTGGGATAAATCCCACTTGATCTTGGTGTATTATCTTTTTAATGTGTCATGAGATTCAATTTTCTATTTCTTCCTGATCCAATCTTGGTAGGTTGGATGTCTCCAGAACTGTATACGTATTTTTGTAGATTTTTCAATTTCTTAGCATATAATTGTTCATAATAGTTGCTAATCTTCCTTTGTGTTTCTGTAGTATCTTCTGTCTCTTTTTCATTCTTGATTTTATTTATCTTGGTCTTCTCTCTCTCTCTTTGTTTTTTGGATAGTCTATCTAGAATTTTATGAATGTTTTAAATCATTTTAAAACCCAGGTTTTTGTTTTCTTGATCTTTTGTTATTAGTATTTAATTCTCTACTTTGTTTAGTCCTGCCCTAATCTTTATTATTTCTTTCCTTCTACTAATTTCAGGTTTGGTATGTTCTTGCTTTTCTACTACCTCAATATGCATAATGAGGTTGTTATTTTAAATTTTTCTCTCTTTTTTGTGACAAGGTCTTGTAGTGTTGCTCAGGGTGGAGTGCAGTGGAACAATCATAACTCATTGTCATTGTAATCTCAAACCCCTGGGTTCAAGCAATTCTCCCACCTCATCCTCCAGAATAGCTAGAAATACAGGTACACACCACCATGCCTAGGTTTTTTGTTTGTTTGTTTTGCTATTCTTTTTGTTTTGTTTTTTTGTAAAGATTAAGTCTCACTATATTTTCTTGGGTGGTCTCAAACACCTGGCTTCAAGAAATCCTCCCACTTTGGCCTCCCAAAGTACTGGAATTAGAGGCATAAGCCACCACATCCAGGTCTATCTACTTTTTTTAATGTAGGTGTTTATAGATATAAACTTTCTTCTTAGCACTGCTTTTGGTGTGTCCCATAGGTTTCAGTTTGTTGTGATTTCATTCATGTTTGATTCAAGAATGTTTTAAAAATTTTTTCTTGGCTGGATGTGGTGGTTCACGCCTGTAATCCTAGCACTTTGGGAAGCCGAGGCGGGTGGATCACAAGGTCAGGAGATCGAGACCATCCTGTCTAACATGGTGAAACACTGTCTCTACTAAAAATACAAAAAATTAGCTGGGCGTGGTAGTGGGTGCCTGTAGTCCCAGCAACTCGGGAGGCTGAGGCATGAGAATGGCGTGAACCTGGGAGGCAGAGCTTGCAGTGAGCTGAGATCACGCCACTGCACTCCAGCCTGGGAGACAGAGTGAGACTCCTTCTCAAAAGAAAAGAAAAGAAAAGAAAAGAAAAGAAAAGAAAAGAAAAGAAAAGAAAAGAAAAGAAATTCATTAATTTCTTTATATACCCAATGGTTATTCTGAAGCATGTTGTTTAATTTTCGTGTACTTGTATCATTTCCAAGTTCCTCTTGTTATTGATAACTAGTTTTGTTTCCATTCTCGTCTGAGAAGATAATTGCTATGATTTTGAATTTTAAAAATTTGTTGAGACTTTTTTGGTGGTCTAACATACGGTTTATCTTAGACAATGTTTCATGTGCTGATGAAAAGAATGTGTTCTCTGCAGCTGTTTGATGAAATGTTCTGTAAATATCTGTTAGGTCTTTTTAGTCTATAATGAAGATTAAGTCTAATGTTTCTTTATTAATTTTCTGTCTAGAGATGATCTGTTCACAGCTAAAAGTTGGGTATTGGGTTCCACAATTATTATTGTATTGGGATCTATCTCTCTTTCGCTCTGATACTTTTTCTTCACGCAGTTAGGTGGATATATATTTAGAATTGTCATATGCTTTTGCTACATCCATTTATTTATCATTATGCAATGACTTTCTTTGCCTCTTTTTATGTTTACTGCCTTGAAACCTATCTTAACGAGTATAGATACTCTGACATCTTTTGGTTTGTTTACTTCGAATATTGTTTTCATTCTTTCACTTTCAGTCCTTATGCGTCTTTATAGGCAGTTTCTATTAGGCACATATAGTTCGATCTTTTTTTTCTTTTGTCCATTCAGCCATATCATATATATTTATTTGGGAATTTTAATTATTTTCATCAAAGATGATTAATGTTAGATGAGAAGACACTCCTGTCATTTTGTTAACTGTTTTCTGATTTTTTTGTATATTTATCATTTTATTATTTACTTTTATAATTTGGTGGGGCTTTTTGGTAGTGATTGCATTTGATTCCTTCTTGTTTCTCATTTGTGTATCTGATCTATTATTAAGTTACATACTTTTGTAGAAAATATTCTTCAGAACTGGTCTAGTGGTGATAAATTCCTGCAGTTTACTTGTCTGGGTAAGACTTTATTTCTCCTTCATTTCTGAAGGGTAGCTTTGCTGGGTATTGTATTCTATTTTTTGTTTTGTACTTTTTGTTTTTTTGTTTTGGCACTTCAAATGTATCATTTCATTTTCTTCTGGTTCATAAGGTATCTGCTGAGAAGTCTGCTGTTAGTCTGATGGGAATTCCTTTACACATGACTTGATGTTTCTATTGATGTTTTTGAGAATTTTCTCTTTGTCATTGACTTTTAACCGTTTGACTATAATGTATGTGCCTTGGAGACAGCCTTTTTTTTTTTTTAATTAAATATATTTCAGGATGTTCTAGCTTCCTGTATCTGGATGTTTATATCTCTCAAAATGCTTGGGAAGTTTTCAGCTACTTTTTCATTAGTTTTTTATACCTTTGTCCATTTAGTTTCCTTCTGGGATTCCAAATATTAAAATATTTGTTCACTCTATGGTGCCCCATATATCATGTATACTTTTTTCATTCTTTTTTATATAGTCTTTATTTATTTTTTCCTGAGTTATTTCAAAAGTCCTGTCTTTAAGTTAAAAAATTATTTTCATCTACTTGATCTACTCTATTACTGAAGCTTTTGATTATTATTTTTTATTTCATTCATTGAATTCTTTACTTCCAGAATTTGTTTGGTTCTTTTTTGGCAGCATCTATCTCTTATCTCGAGTTTCTCATCAGGATCATAAATTTTTTTTTTTTTTTTTTGCTTCTTAATTTATTTTTATTACTTATCTGTGTTCTCTTGTATATTGCTGAGTTTTCCTAACATTATTTTTTACGCATTCTTTTTCAGATCTTTCACAAATTTCTTTTACTCTGAGATTTGTTACTGAAAAATTATTACATTCCTTTAGAGGTGTCAGGTTTCTTTGCTTTTTCATGTTTTTTGTGTCCTTATATTGATATCTGCAAATCTAGTGTAACAGTCAATTTTTCAACTTTATGGATTGAATTTTATAGAATTTAAAAAGAAAATTTAGGTGTATTTATAGTGTCGTATAGGTGTATTTATAATGTTGTATAGGTGTATTTATAATGTTGGCTAAGCAGGATCCTTTAGCTTTGATTCTTGATGGGCACCATAGTGTAGTCTTCACATGATTTCTTCATTTATAATCAAAGTCAGTGATATTTGTGTGTTCTGCCGCTTAGGCTGCAGTTGTCAGTGGAGGTTGCAGCAAGGCTTTGTTAGAGATTGGGACATCAACCATTTCAGTCCTCACACTCACAAGCAGTTTATGGTGGTCTGGTGGTGGCAGGGCTGCTGTCGGTGGAAGTAGTCCTGGGCAGATGACTTTGAAGTCCTGTGGAAAATGTGCTTCAGCTGTTTCTCCTTGGGGAAGTCTTTCTGGTGTGATGTACCTCCTTTTCCCCTGGTGTAGGGCATTGCATGAGCTAGATTTCTGGGGACCCAGTCACACCACTGAGTCCAGCTCATGTCATGATGCTGCAGCCCTAGGGGTGGACATGGAGAATATCAGCATGGCTCTAGGGGTGTGGAGATCATATGGCTGTTGAGCCCCAGAACAGTATGTAATCTATTGGGGGCTGGAATCTCAAAATGATGCCATGCTGCATGTTAGTAGGGCCCAGTGTGAATTTCCTTTCTGTATCTCTTTAGGCACATGAACTCCAGGCAGGTCTGTATACTAGAATCAGAGCCTGTAATTGCCAAAGGTCTCTCCTATTGGTGGGATTGCAGGTGCCCATGTTGGAAATAGACTACTGAGGATCTCTTACATTTTCTCTGTGTTAGGGAGTTCCTCCTGGCTCACAGCTAATCCTGGCTGGACCAGTACCTTATTCACTTCCTTCCCCTCTATGACTCAGAAGTTCCCTGTTACTTCCATACAGAATTCCAGTGTTCTACCTTAGATGCTGTATTTAACATTTGCTTGTATACTGCATTTTGGTCCTGCTTTGTGGAGGAGGCAAGTGTCAGGTGCCTCCACCTAACTATCTTGATAATGTCCTTTCTACATTTTTGTACCTGGCAACCCATCCAATTGTATTGTTTTGATGCCCTCAAACTATGTTTTTATGTTTTCTTTTCATTCTGCACTTCAGCTTAACTCTTTTCACCTTCTCCATTGTAGATATTATTTATTTACACTTTTTTGAAATTTTTTGTGCATATTGTTTTCTGCTTGTGTTGGAATCTTATATACTTTAAAACACTACATAAGTTTATTAAGGGCACTATGTCTTTCTCATTTTCTAATTCCCTCTGAACTTATTTTACTGTCTTGCATATAAATAATCAGTAAATATATTTGTATTCACTACTGCATAATAAATTTTTTTAAATGCCCAATGATGGCCATTTAGGGTATGGAATGTTTTTTGAGATCCCTTGATATCACTATTATCTTAACTAAAGAAAAACAAACTAGTGCGTGCAATGATATCTCTTATGAACCAAGAACAAGTTAAATATTAAGTGGACTCAGGTAAGAAAGTAGAATATATGGTAAATTAATTGGTCTGAATTGTTTCAACAAGCTACGTTTTGATATTAAAAACAGATAAACCATATCTGAAAGTATTTATTATAGATACTTATCAAGTTGGAGTCATAAAATTTTGCTGTACTAAATGTAAAATTTACCAAGTAGCTTCCTGCTTATTCTACTTGCAGAGGTATAAATTACTCATTATCATAGAAGATCTTTCTTGACTATTGAGTCGTTTCACAGCTTTTGACAATCTGCATCATTGACTCTTAAGGAAAATAAGGTGTCAAGAATGCACTGTTGTCTAACCAAAAACATCATCCACAGCACTTGTCAATCTTAGAAGAATTCCTTGAAGAAAAATTAATATACTTAGGCAAAATATCTTTGGGGGTTCCAATTTCATTGATACAGTGTATTTTTTTTAATGATATAAAAAACCAGGTGGCTTATACTTTTAACAAAAATAATGGTTTTGAAAACTAATCTACATGTAGGGAACTAAATAAATTCCAGAAGAGAGTGTTACTATTACAACCTTCTCTGAGTAAAAAGAATCATGTTCAGTTTTTTAAAAATTACCATGAAGTGAAAACAAAGTAAGATACAGTAGAAAATATTAGATGAAAAATCTAATTGCTGCTTCAGTTACAGTGAATAATTCTCATTTATTCACAATAATTTTTGAACATTACTGAGAATACAAAATAGTTTGTACAGCTTTTAAAATACATTTCCTTTCAATGTTTTTAAATAAATGTCCATATAATTACTGATATGGTTTGGCCATGTCCCTACCCTAATCTCACTTGGTTGTAGCTCCCAGAATTCCCACATGTTGTGAGAGAGACCTGGTGGGAGATAATTGAAGCACGGAGCAGTTTTCCCCATACTGTTCTCATGGTAGTGAATAAGTCTCACAAGATCTGATGGTTTTATAAGGGGTTTCCCTTTTACTTGGCTTTCATTCTCTTTGCCTACTGACATGTGAGACATGACTTTGCTCCTTCTTGCCTTCTGCCATGATTGTGAGGCCTTCCAACCATGTAGAACTGTGAGTCGATTAAACCTCTTTCCTTTATAAATTACCCAGTCTTGAATATATCTTCATTAGCAGCATGAAAACAAAGATATATTACTAAAATTCTATTTTCTTGGCTTGTCTGAATTGCCAAAGACTTTTCACTTCTAAAGGTTTTATAAATTTGTTGTATAATATTGAAGAGGAGAAAAGGGATATAAAGTGGTTATAGTCAATAATTTTCAGGATGTTCACTTTTGTGATTCTTATGTGCAGTGTCATTTGTATAACTTGTTTCAAGACATCACACAATTGCCCAACTGCTTAAAAGTTTCTAATTTTTTTACCTAATAAATTTCAGTTAACTTTCCTTTTTATTAAGAATCTGAGATTAGAAAAGCCCTACTTTTAGTATGAAAATTTTAGTAAAAGACTTTTTTATCTCAATTTTGATTTTTCCACTATTTTTCTCTATAGTGATAGGTCTAAGAATGATAATACTTGTTATATAAAAGGAAAATTGATCCTTTTACATCTTTGGTCTATTTTAAAAATAATGGGAATTCCATTTCTTAGAGAAAAATTCTTTGTTTTCTAGGCTTTCCTTGAAAGGTTGAAATGAAAATATCTCATTCCTTAGGAAGGCAGACTATGGACATCCTGAAGTAACTATTTAATTGCCAGTTGTAACTTGGAGTTCTCTTTTAATCATCTTTAAAAGATTGCTGGGGGTTTACAAAACAATTATGCAGGACACAAGGACTTCAAATGTGAGTCTCAATGATTAAATATAACAATGCTTATTCTATAGTATATCCCTACTTTACATACATATTAATATTGTGGGTTAAATAATAACCTTTTGTGTAATGACAGCATATTGAAGTTATCTCACTAGGCCACTATAGGAAAGGAGATAATTCTTGTCCTTCTGAGTGACTTTACTCTTTATAGTATCTTATTGCTATGCCTTTTAATATATCATATTAGTATACTCTATATTGGAAGATTGGATTTTAATAATTGCATAACTATTTCTTGCATCATTAACCATCAAAATCACATTTTAGTAAATAATCTCTACTATTTATTATAATTTCATGTGTAATTTTCTATGTTTTGTTCAACTTCTAATTTCTGTATAGATTGTGAGGTCCAGAACACTTTCTTGTTTCTCAAGTTTTGGTAGTAATCAAGTTGCAAGAAAGAAGTTTTGTTAAAATTACTCAGATTTAATTTCTTCCCAATGAAAAAATTCATGGGTAGGAGTGACAAACAACATTCATACTTAATCTAAGAATAATAATTTGTTTATGACATATTAAAATGGAAACAGCTACCTTGCAGACTCACCTTCTTTGTTTTTCTCATCCCATTTGTCTTTGTCCTTTAATATGTAGCATCCAGTCAACTGTATGTTGTAGGAATTATATACTGTACTTCTGCCTGTCTCCCATTACCCATGGTTACGTGTTAAGTGTTATTGCCAGCTCAGTATTTACCTTCCTGTAACATTACTATGAACATTAATACTTTGAAATGTCCTCAGTAGGAAATGGACATTTCTTCCTATCATGATTTGTTAGTAAAGAGAAATGCTAACTGCAGAAGATAATAATTGTTTTCTCCTGTAATGTAGGGGTGAAAAGGTCTGATATTACTTCCTTACGCATCTCAAGGTCATCCATGGCTGACACTCTTATAACAAAAGACAGATTAACAAAAGAAAAATATAATACATTTATTCCACAAAGTTTTATGAGACATGGGAGCTTTCATAAATGAAAATCCCCAAACCCAGGGAAAACTGTACTTTTACACTGAGTCTCAATGAAAAATGGACAGCCATGTAGACATGGGATTGAACATAAAGGGAATGATCTAATGGCAGTAAATTGGTGGGAAGTTATTAAGGCCTGTTTGTTCAGATTCTTCTTGGCCTCTGTAGCATTCCACTACCATCACCCCTTATCTTGGGTATGGGGCAGGACCCTTCCAGAATGAGGCACTATGGTCTTTTGGAGGATGTAAGTCAGACACTAGCTTTGCTAGGTTTTATGCTTTCAGACTTTATATAATTTAGGTTTTAGGCTATGAGGAAATAGAGTTCTAGTTTCTAGGGTCCACCTTGGAAAAGAGGTATGCCCATTTCTGTGACCAGCTTTAGGGTGCAAAATGGGGAAAGACAAAAGTAGAGGTGAAGAATTTCAAGAGAATTTCTTGCTTCTGAGGACTTTCAATACCCTTAAGTTCAAAGTACTCTGCATGTCAAAGTGCCATACTTTTTAGTATCATGATCTGAGTCCCAACAGTAATCAATTCCCAATCTTTGGGATCTATTTGCTGATCTGCTGTATAGCAGAGGATAGTTATCAGAAAAGTTACTTAACCTATATTACTTTGGTTTTCTTGTCTATAAAACATGAATAATAAAGATACCTTTTTATAGAATATTTGAGGATTAAATAGAACATTTGTGTTAGTCCATTTTTATACTGCTATGAAGAAATACACAAGACTGGGTAATTTATAAAGAAAATAAGATTTCATGGACTCACAGTTCAACATGGCTGGGGAGACTTCACAATCATGGTGGAAAGTGAAGGAAGATCAAAGGTATGTCTTACATGGCAGCAAGCAAGAAGGCATGTGCGGGGGAACTGCCCTTTATAAAACTGTCAGGTCTGCTCACACCTGTAATCTCAGCACTTCGGGAGGCCGAGGTGGGCGGATCACGAGGTCAAGAGATCGAGACCATCCTGGCCAACGTGGTAAAGCCCCATCTCTACTAAAAATACAAAAATTAGCTGGGCATGGTGGTGCGTGCCTGTAGTCCCAGCTGCTCTGGAGGCTGAGGCAGGAGAATAGCTTGAACCTGGGAGGTGGAGGTTTCAGTGACCTGAGATATCGCCATTTCACTCCAACCTGGTGACAGAATGAGACTCCATCTCAAAAGAAATAAAATAAAATAAAACCATCAAGTCTTGTGATAATTACTCTATCATGAGAACAGCATGGGAAAACCCAACCCCATGACTCAATGATCTCTCACTGGGTCTCTCCCACAACATGTGGGGGTTATGAGAGCTACAATTCAAGATGAGATTTAGACGGGGACACAGCCAAACCATATTAACAATATACAGGAATTGCTTGGGACACTCCCTCCTGTGGCTTCATCAGAAGAGTGGTTGTTATTGAAACTGTTCCCAAAGAGTTAAAGAAAGTAATGCTAACAGAAATGTTTGAGTTTACAGGACAGCAAATAAGAAAAGAAAAAACTTGCTAAAACGCTGAAATTCCCTTCACTTGTAAGATAACAAAACTGGCTAAAATGCATTGGAACTGATACGGCCAACTGGAGTTTGCACAGAACAAGCTTGCTGACATCACAGTGTGAATTTCCACTGCCTGTTTTATACTCACTGATCCCTAAATTGCACCTGTGATCCATGAGGTAAATATAAAGAGATAACTATGCATGCCTGAGGATTTTTGAGACGTCCCCTTTTCTTCCATTGATCACCTACTAATCCCTCCAGTCACCCCCTAAATCTTTTCTAATAAAATTACTGCCTTAATACCAGCACAGGGAGACAAATTTGAGTTGGGCTCCTGTCTCTTTGATGGCTGACCTGCAATGAAGACCCTTTCATTTCTCAAAAACCCAGTGTCATAGTATTGGCTTCAAGCACTTCCAGCAGCAAGCCCCTTTTACTCTGTAACATTACTATGTAATCAACTGATTTTTGATACATAAGATGTTTAATTGTGCAAATTAGTGTCTTGTAACACCAGCCAGTATTTCTTCATAGTTCATTTTAGATGAGTACAAAAGTTAAGCAGTTTGAAATATGATATGGTTTTACGGCAGGCCAAGTCTCACTAACAGCTGAACAGACTGGCCTCCATGACAACTGTTTCAGC
This sequence comes from Chlorocebus sabaeus, assembly GCF_047675955.1. NCBI lineage: Eukaryota > Metazoa > Chordata > Mammalia > Primates > Cercopithecidae > Chlorocebus > Chlorocebus sabaeus. Next base: position 47,567,330 of record NC_132910.1, read on the forward strand.
ACTGACTGCGTGGTTAAGTTCAATATTAAAAGCTAATAGAGCCACAGCCCTCATACAAAGGCTAAATGTAACAAAACCCCACCAAGAATTTTTCCTAAGCTTTTCCTGGGCCTTAAAGCATTGCAAGATAATGAAGGAATTCTTAACAGGACCTGCTTAGGATTAAACAAGTCTTACTGGGAGTCTGAAGGAACTCCCCAGACCTCCATAAACAAAGGAACTCCCCAAACCTCCATGATTTAGCAGGAGACAAGATAAGGGTAACCACCCCTAGCACCTGAGCTCATCTAGATTAAGTAAATTTACTGAGTTTTCACAGGAAAGTCTTTAGGACTCAGACCTTATAGACCAGAAGAAGTTAATCACTTATATCTTCTGATGAATGCACACTTACACATCGACATGTAACACAGAAGGTATAAAAACTCCGGAAAACTTTGTAATTTTGAGTTGGTCTGGTGATGTTTTCCCAGCCTTCTCCCTGTACCTGGTTACAGAAATAAATTCTCTTATTTCCCAGTTCATCTGCATTTTATTATCGGGCTGTAAGAATAAGCAACCTGACCCTGGGTTCAGTCTGGGAACAGTTGGAGACTAATTTTAAGAATTTCTACTTATCAATGTAGAAAAATAAAATCTTACTCCACAATATTTAATAACCAATTAAATTAGAAAATAATAGTTTTATAAATTTTCACTAAATTACAGAAACAAGGCACCATTTACAGTTTTGCTGGGAAGTTTGAACAAATTGGAATTCTACTTGCAGTATGACAAAATTCTAAATAAACTGGCTTTCCTTCTGATAACAAGCATATAATCTGCATAAAATTGAACTACTTGAAAAAACTCTGAAAAGTGAACAAAAACAGCAAGATTTTGGGGGTACATTGTAACTTCAGAGAACAGACCCATATGGGTTAGTTACTCATTTAGATATAGTCTGTAATAGCTTTTAGCATTATTTATTGAAAATAGTGATATTTGCATGTACTCTCCATGTGATTCTCCCAGAGACTCTGCCATTAAAGCTAATTTGTGGTAGGATTATGTATATGACAAAATAACATAAAGGACTCTGGCTGAAACTCCATATTGGGCTCCCTGGTTCTGAAGTGTTCTGTACACTTTGGTCAGTCCTTATATGAGAAAATGTGTCTTGACAAAGCCATTACAGACAGAGGAGACTAGAAACCTGAACTTGGCTCCTCTGATCCCCTTGCTGGAAGACTGCCTTTGACTATAATTCATGTTCTTATTTTAATTCATTGCTATATTGTATTATATTCCTTCAATTAACTATAGATTTGGAAGCACCATATATTGGGTCCTGTGACTTTTAGTCATTGAGCACTGTTTATCTGTCATTGATAATGCATATGGTATGTTTATTGAGATAGAGTTATAAATACATAATTTTAAAAAGACAATTATGATGGCAACTAATTTGTCATGGAACTATACTCACTTGATAAAAAATGTTAACTAACATTGTTTTCACCAATGGAAGGTTACAATGAATGATTACAAGTAAGGGTCTCTGCTATGCTGTACTTGCAATACTAGATCTCCCAATAACACCACATTGACCTTCTATAAAATCACTTTTTCTTAGTCAACATATAGTAACCTATATTTTAGAATAGTAGTTTTCAATTTCCTTGTGCATGACAATGTTTTATATCGAATATTGAAAAATTATTAACAAATTAGTATTTAAGATGGACTTGCAAAAGACCCTTCATTTTGATAATATATACAGACACTGTGAAACATAGTAATTTGGTATTTTGGTTATTTTATTTTATATTTCACAGTTCTTGATAAAATTAAATTATTAATGTATCCAATTAGATTTCATCTTTCATCGTGATTGTCCCTGATAATATGTGCCTTGCCATTGTACCATAATATTCGTAAGTGACCAGCAGGGTATAAAAACCCCAGCTGAGATTTCATTTTGGGCCCTGCTTCTAAGCTGTTTTGTTTTAGGTAATAAACACCCTATATTGGTGGTTCTTGATCTTACAGGGAATTTGTATTGTTACAGAGGGAGGTAAGAAATCCTGGAGAATTTTCCCCCTAATATGGGACCTTGGAATGCCGATTATCTTAAATTGAAGGTCCTTGAAGGGCAGCAGGTACTAGAAAAAAAACTTTACTCTGAAGTTCTTTTTCTACCTTAAGACTTGACTCACTAATTGCCTTTCATCACCTCCCTGAACAGAAAAGAAGATTGAGCAATGTAACCACACCTGAATAGACTTTTTCATAAGATAATGTCTGCCTCTGGGGCTCATTCAAATTCCAAAGAAAATAATTTGCAAACTATTGTTTTGTTTTAGGGGTGGTGGTACTCATTTACAGCTCCTACATCACTTTTCTCTCTCTAAGAAAAAAGATATTTAAGCTTCAACCACCTGACCTTTATACAAGTTTTTATATTTTTTTGTATGGCTTCCACGCTCATGCAGGTAAAGGAGATTATTATGCTTTTCTCTTGTAATCTGTTCTTTGTAATAGTGGTGTCAGCAATTACCCTTATGTTAGGGAGGAAAAGGATCACCCCTTTCTGTCTCTACAGAGGATAATTGTAATTCCCATCTGATGTCTCCAGAATTTGGACTCTTTGCTGTTGAAGTAGACTTTAGCTGTAATGCACTTTAGCTGTAATGCATATCCTTACTTTAATGCATTTTCTATATTGTATCCTTTTGTTGTAATGAAATAAATTTGTCAGCTTTGTTATATTGATCATGGCTCACTGCAGCCTCATCCAGCCTCATCCTTCTGGGCTCAAGCAATCCTTTCACCTCAGCCTCTGAAGTAGCTGGGGCCACAGGCACACACTACCACACCCAGCTAATTATTATTTCTTGTGGAGATAGGGTGTCACTATATTGCCTAGACTCGTTTTGAACTCCTGGTCTCAAGCGATCGTCTCATCTCAGCCTCCCAAAGTGATAGGATAACAGGTATGAACCATCATACCCAGCACATGAGTACTTTTTTGACACTGAACTCTCTTTAACTGCAATCATTGGCATAAAACCCCACACCTTTTCTTTCTCTAAAGAATCAGAAAACACTTTCAGGAATCCACATCCCCTGAAATTTGTGAGGGGGAATCCAATTCTGTGTACAGAGTTTGCCTATATCTATGTGGGATTCCTGAACTACACATGTTGGGGACAGACTGCAAAAAGAACAGTTAATGGAAATAATTAATTGAATGGAGTTTTGAGCCACTGCACAAGGCATAGTTTACAGCTTTAATCCAATCAAGTTAAATGCTCAATAAAATAATAGCAACTTCTGCTATTTTCCTCTGATTAACCTCTGTTATTCAGAGACAGACAACAGAAACTAGAGTCTGCAAAGTATAAGATTACTTACAATGACCAGAATATAATACAATATAGCACTGTTATTCTATAAACAATGAGCTAGAAAAATGTGTCCTATTTTCAAAAGAAAAAAAAAATAGTGTAGATCTATCTTGATATGATCCAGATGTTGGAATTGGCAAACAAGGACTTTTGTGCAATCATTATAACCATGCTAATGAGACAAAGAAAAATGTGCTTGAATGAATGACTGAAAAGATAGGAAGTAGCATTAGAAAGTTAGAAACTAGGGGGTGGAGCAAGATGGCCAAAAAAACAAAAGGACTCCTATTAATAGTTTTCCCCACAGGAACACCAAATTTAACAATTATCTATACCAAAACAATCACCTTCACAAGAACCAAAAGTCAGATGAGCACTCAGAATAACTGGTTTTAACTTAATATTGATGAAAGAGGTACTGAAGAGGATAGGAAAGAAAGTTGTAAATCACTGATACTACTCTTCCCCCATCCTCTAGCAGTAGCCACATTGCATGGGAGAATCTCTGCACTGTGAGACTTTGCATTGAACTCAGTGCTGCCTTGTCACAACAGAAAGCAAAACCAGGTTAAACTCAGCTGATGTTCACCCATGGAGGGAGCATTTAGATAAGCCAAGGGGAAATCGCCAATTGCAGTGGTCAGAACTTGAGTTCTGGCAAGTCTTGCTCCTGTGAGCTCAAGTGCTAGGGCTCTAACTAAACTTGAAAGGCAGTCACAGACACAAAGACTGTAACTCCTAGGCAAGTCCTAGTGCTGAGCTGCTCCCAGAGCTAGTAGACATTGGGGACACATGACCTACTGAGACAATAGTCAGTGCAGCTAAGGAAGTGTTTGTGCCATTGCCCCCCTTAACCAGAGACTGTGCAGCTCATGGCTCCAAAATGGACTTCTTCCTTCTGCTTGAGGAGAGGAGAGGGGAGACTAAAGAGGATTTTATCTTGCATCTTGGATACTGGCTCAGCCACTGTACAATAGGGCACTGGTCAGAGTTATGAGGCCTCCCTTTCAGGCCCTAGCTCCAGATGACATTTCTAGACACACCCTGGGACAGAAGGGAGCCCACTGCCTTGAAAGGAAGGATGCAGTCTAGGCAGGACCCATCACCTGCTGAATAAAGACTCCTCCTTGACCCCTGAATAACCAGCAGTGATACCCAGGTAATATGCCATAGGCCTTGGGTGAGGCTCTGAGATGTGCCAGCTTCAGGTGAAACCTAGCACATTCCCAGCTGTGTTGGCTAAAATGAGAGACTCCTTCTACTTGGGAAAAGCAAAGAGGAAAGTAAAAGGGACTTTGTCTTTCACTTTAGGTACCAGCCTAGCCTCAGGAGTTAGAGCACCAAGAAGACACATGAGGTTCCTGGTTCCAAGCGTGGAGTCTTGGATCACATTTCTGGCTCCAACCTGAGCCAGATGGGAGCTTACTGTTTTGAAGGGTGAATCCCAGGCCTGGCAGCTTTCACTGCAAACTGACTGAAGAGGCCTTGAGCCTTAAAGGAATACAGGAGGTAGCCTGGCAGTAGTATCCATGGTCCTGTGGTGATGGTGGCAATGGGGTGTGAGGTTCCTCTGTCTGTGAAAAGAGGGAAGGAGGAATAGGAAGGACTGCTTTCATGGTTGGAATGTCACCTCAGCTATAGTAGAAGAGAACACCAGCTAGATTTCTAAAGATTTTGACTTTAGTCGCTGGCTCCCAGATGATATCTATGGAAAAATCTGGGTCTGTGAGGAATTTGTCACCTTGAAGACAAAGAGACAAACCTGGCTGGCTTCACTACCTGCTGATTGTAGAGCCCTAAGGCCTTAAGTGAACATAGGCAGTACACAGGTAGTGGTTACAGCAGGCCTTCAGCGAGATCCAGTGCTGTGCTGGCTTCAGGTCTGACCCAACGCTGTCCCAGTGATGGTGGCCATAGGGGTGTTTGTGTCACTGCACAACCACCTCCAGGCAGCTCAGCATGGAGAAATAATCTATTCGTTGGGAGGAAAGTAAGGGAGGGGAACAAGAGTCTCTACTTGGTAATCCAGGGAATTCCTCCAGATCTTATCCATGACCGCCAAGGTGGTACCTCTATGAGTCTGCAAGAACCTCAGCATTTCTGGGCCTGGAGTGCCCCCTAATGCAGGTATGGCTTAAATCACAACATTCAAGCAATTTCAAATACCTGGAAAGACTTCCCAAGAAAGACGGCAACAAACACACCCAAAATCCAAAAATTTTAATAAATACCTAATTTGTCAATGCCCAGACACTGACAAACATGCACAGACATCCAAACTATCCAGGAAAACACAACCTACCAAATGAACTAAATAAAGCACCAAGGATCAATGCTGGAGGAGCCAATATATGTGATCTTGTAGATGAAGAATTCAAAATAGCCCTGTTGAGGAAATTCAAAGAAACTCAAGAGAACACAGAAAAGGAAATCAGAATTCCATTATATAAATTTGACAAAGAGATTGAAATAATTACAAATAATCAAGCAGAAATTCAGGAGTTGAAAAACACAATAAACATACTGAAAAATACATCAGAGTCTCTTAATAGCAGAATTGATCAATCAGACAAAAGAATTAGTGAGCTTGAAGACAGGGTATTTGAACATACACAGTAAGAGAAGACCAAAGAAAAAGAAACAAAGAATGAAGCACACCCATAAGATCTAGGAACTAGCCTAAAAGAGGCAAATGTAAGAATTCTTGGCCTCAAAGAGGAGGTAGAGAGAGACAGAGAGAAATAAAAAGTTTATTCAAATGGATAATATCAGAGAACTTCCCAAATCTACAGCAAGATATCAACATTCAAGTACAAGAAGATTATAGAACAACAAGTAGATTTAACCCCAAAAAGACTACTTCAAAGTATTAAATATTTAGACTCCTCAAAATCAAGGATAAATAAATAATCCTAAAAAGTAGCAAGAGAAAAGAAACAAATATTATACAATGGAGCTCTAGTACATCTGGCAGCAGATTTTTCAGTGGAAACCTTACAGGACAGAAGACAGGAGCATGACATATTTAAGTACTGAAGACAGAGACTCTGTCTCAAAAAAGAAAAAGAAAATTACCCAAAAATAGTACATCCACTGAAAATGCTGTTTATCAACAGCACATCTGTCTTACAGAAAATGCTGAAAGGAATACTTCAATGAGAAAGAAAGAAATATTAATGAGCAGTCAAAAATCACATGAAGGTACAAAACTCACTGAAAATAGCAAGTACACAGAAAAACATTGGATATTATGACACTGTGTTGTGTAAACTACTCTAATTCTAAGTAGAAAGACTAAAAGATGAACCAATCAAAAATAGTAACTACAACAACTTTTCAAGACACAGTCAGTACAGTAAGATATAAATAGAAACAAAAAGTTTAAAAGTAGGGGTACAAAATGTAGGTGTAGAGCTTTTATTAGTTTTCTTTTGGCTTGTTTGTTTATGCAAACAGTGTAAAGTTATTATCAGGTTAAAATAATGGATTATAAGATAGTATTTGCAAGACTTATGGTAACCTCAAACCAAAAAACACGCAATGGATGCACAAAAAATGAAAAGCAAGAAAATAATTATGCCATGCCACTTAAATATGTCATACCACTCTCTCCTGACCTGTAAGGTTTCCACCAAAAAATCTGCTGCCAGATGTATTAGAGCTTCATTACATATTATTAAACACCACTGGAGAAAATCAGCTTCAATAAAAGGAAGACAGGAAGTAAGAAAAGTAGGAAGAAGAGACCACAAAACAACAAGAAAACAAATAACAAAATGACAAGAGTAAGTCCCCACTCAATAATAACATTGAAGGTAAATGGACTAAACTCTCCAATGAAAAGACATAGAGTGGTTGAATGGATCAAAAATAAGATTAAATGATCTATAGCCTGTCAGAAATACACTTCACCTATAAAGATACATGTAGACTGAAAATAAAGGGATAGAATTTGTTTTAATTGTCAATGCCAATGGAAACCAAAGAAAAGCAGGAACAGCTATACTTACATCAGACATAATAGATTTCAAGACAAAAACTGTAAGAGACAAAGAAGTTTACTATATAATGATAAAGAAGTCAATTCAGCAAGAGAGCACAACAATTTAAAAAATATATACCACTTACACTGGAGCACCCAGATATATAAAGAAAACATTGTTAGAGCTAGAGAGAGAAATAGGCCCCAGTACAATAGTAGTTGGAGACTTCATCCTCCGCTTTTGGCACTGGACAGGTCTTTCTGATAGAAAATCTACAAAGAAATGTGAGACTTAATCTGCACTATAGAAAAAATGGAGTTAATACATATTTACAGAACTTTCATCTAACAGCTGCAGAATACACATTATTTTCCTCAGCACATGGATTATTTTCAAGCATAGACCATGAAACAAGTCTTAAAACATTCAACAAAGTTGAAATAATATCAAGCATCTTCTCTGACCACAATGGAATAAAACTAGAAATCAATAAGAGGAATTTTGGATACTATACAAATACATTGAAATTAAACACTATGCTCCTGAATTATCAGTCGGTCAATGAAGAAATTAAGAATAAAATTGAAAAATTTCTTGAAACAAATGATAAAGAAGCACAACATATCAAAACCTACGGGACACAGGAAAGAATTACTAAGAAGGAATTTTATAGCAATAAGTGCCTACAACAAAAAAACAAGAAAAACTTCAAATAAATAACCTAAGAATGCATCTCAAAGAACTACAAAAACAGTTCTCACTTATTCGTGAGATCTAAAAATCAAAACAATTGATCTTATGAAGATGGAGAGTAGAAGAATGGTTACCAGAGGCTGGCAAGTATAGTGGCAGGCTTGCGGGGAGGGGTGACATAGGGTTTGTTAATGGGTACAAAAAATACAAAAAAATGAGTAAGACCTACTATTTGATAACACAACATTGTGACTATAGTCAATAATATCTTAATTGTACATTTTTAAAATAACATAAACAGTGTAACTGGATTGTTTGTAACTCAAGTGATAAATGTTTGAGGAAATGAATACCATATTCTCTGTGATGTTCTTATTTCACATTGTATGTTTGTATTAAAACATCTCATGTTCCACATAAATACATACACTGACAATGTACATACAAAAATTTAAAAAATAAAAAGTAAATTACAAAAAGGAGCAAATCACATTGCAAATTACTAAAAGAAAATAAGCAAAAATGAGAGTTGAAATAAAATTGAAATGAAGAAAATAAAAAGGATCAATGAAACAAAAAATTAGTTTTAAGAAAAATTAAACAAAATTGACAAAACTTTAGCTAGACTAAGAGGAAAAAAGAGAGAAGACCCAAATAGAGACATCAGAGATGTAAAAGGAAGTGTTAAAAACGGTAACACAGACATTTAAAGGATCATTAGTGGCTACTAGGAGCAACTATGTATTAGTTCATTCTTGCACTGTTACAGAGAAGAACCTGAAACTGAGTAATTTATAAAGAAAAGAGGTTTAATTGATTCACAGTTCCACAGGCTGTACAGGAAGCATGGCTTGGATACCTCAGAAAACTTACAATCATGGCAGAAAGGGAAGGAGAAGCAAGCACATCTTACCATGCTGGAGCACAAGAGAGACAGAGCAAAGGAGAAAGTGCCAGACACTTTTAAACCATCAGATATCACGAGAACTCACTCATTATCATGAGAACAGCAAGGAGAACAGCAAGGAGGAAATCTGCCCCAATGATCCAATCACCTCAGGTCCCTCACCCAACATTGTCAATTACAATTCAACATCAGATTTAGGTGGGGACACAGAACCAAACCACATCCTTCTGCCCCTGGCTCTTCCCAAATCTCATGTCCTTCTCACATTTCAAAACATAATCATGCCTTCCCAAAGGTCCCCCAAAGTCTTAACTCTTTTAACATTAACTCAAAATTCCTTGTCCAAAATCTCATCTGAGGCAAGGCAAGTTTCTTCTGCCTATGAGCCCGTAAAATCAAAAATAAACTAATTACTTCCAAGATACAATGTGGGTACAGACATTGGGTAAATGCTCCCATTCTAAAAGGGAGAAATTGGCCAAAACAAAGGGGCTACAGACCCCATGCAAGTCCAAAATCCAGCAGGAGAGTCATTAAATCTTAAAGCCTCAAAATAATCTCCTTTGACCCTATGTCTCACATTCAGGGAATGCTGATGCAAAGGGTGGTCTCCCAAGAGCTTGGGCAGCTCCACGTCTGTGACTCTGCAGGGTACAGCCCCTATGACTGCTTTCAGGGGCTGGCATTGAGTGCCTATGGCTTTTCTAGGGGAATGGTGCCAGCTGTCAGTGGATCTACCATTCTGGGGTCTGGAGGATGATGACCCTCTTTTCACAGCTCTACTAGGCAGTGCCCTAGTGGGGACTCTCTGTGGGGGCTCCCATCCCGTATTTTCCTTCTGTACTGCCCTAGCAGAGGTTCTCCATGAGGACCCTATCCCTGCAGTCAACTTCTGCCTGGACATCTGGGCATTTCCATACATCCTCTGAAATCTGAGTGGAGGCTCCCAAACCTCAACTCTTGCCTTCTGCACACCTGCAGGCTCATCACCATGTGGAAGATGCCAAAGATTGTGGCTTGCACATGGTGAAGCCACAGTCTGGACAATACCTTTGTCCTTTTTAGCCACAGCTGGAGCAGGAGTGGCGGGGAAGCAGGGTACCATGTCCTGAGGCTGCACAGAGCAGCGGGGGTCCTGGGCCTGGCCAATGAAACAAATTTTCCCTCCTAGCCCTCCAGGCCTGTGATGGGTGGAGCTGCCATGAATGTCTCTGAAATACTTGGAAACATTTTCCCCACTGTCTGTGATATTAACATTCTGTTCTTCTTCACTTATGCTAATTTCTGCAGTGGGCTTGAATTCCTCTCAGGAAAATGACTTTTTAAAAATTTCTACCACATTGTCAGACTCTGAATTTTCCAAACTTTCACACTCTGCTTCTCTTTTAAATATAAGTTCCAATTTCAGATAATCTTTGTTCATGCATATGAGTGTGTACTTTTCGAAGCAACCAGGCTACATCTTCAATGCTTTGCTTCTTAGAAGTTTATTTTATCAAATACCCTCAATCACCTCTCTCAGGTTCAATGCAATCCTATCACTTGCAACAACATGAATGAAACTGGAGGTCATGTGTTAAGTGAAATAAGCCAGTCACAGAAAGACAAATTTCACATGTTCTCACTTATTTGTGGACTAAAAATTAAAACAATTGAACATGTGGAAATAGAGAGTAGAAAGATGGTTATCAGAAGCTGGGAAGTATGGTTATCAGAGGCTAGTGTTTGCTAGCACAAAAGGGTGAGTATGGTAAAAAATAATGTAATTGTACATTTTAAAACGACAAAACAAGTACAATTGGATAGTTTATAACTCAAAAGATAAATACTTGAGGTGATGGATAACACCATTATCCTGACGTGATTATTACATATTGCATGCCTGCATCAAAACATCTCATGAAATTCATAAATATATAAACTTACTATGTGTCAGGCCTCTGAGCCCAAGTCAAGCCATAGCATCCCCTGTGACTTGCCTGTATATGCCCAGATGGCCTGAAATAATTAAAGAATCACAAAAGAAGTGAAAATGCCCTGCTCCTGCCTTAACTGATGACATTCCACCACAAAAGAAGTGAAAATGGTGGGTCCTTGCCTTAAGTGATGACATTACCTTGTGAAATTCCTTTTCCTGGCTCATCCTGGCTCAAAAAGCTCCCCCACTGAGCACCTTGTGACCCCCACTCCTGTCTGCCACAGAACAACCCCCCTTTGACGTAATTTTCCTTTACCTACCCAAATCCTGTAAAATGGCCCCACCCTTATCTCCCTCCGCCGACTCTCTTTTCAGACTCAGCCCGCCTGCACCCAGGTGATTAAAAAGCTTTATGGCTCACACAAAGCCTGTTTGGTGGTCTCTTCACATGGACACGCATGACACTATGTACCCACAAAAATTTAAAAATAGAAAAATAGAAACTATGTTAAAAAAAACTCTAATGGAAAGAACAAAACTGAAAAATATATTTGAACTAATTTGAATGTGTTTCTTTACCCTTGAAACTCCATTTTTTTTCTATAAACTGAACAACACTATAGCATTTCTGTCTACTTTGCAATCTTGTTGCTCATCATAAGCTCTTAATAGCTTATATAAATATGACATACTGTTGCATTTAAAAATGGCACATTTTAGTTTATATTTTACTTATAGATATAACTGTACATACATAAGAGATATTGGAAAATAATTAGAAATTTATCAATATTTTATCAATGTCTTAACATATACTCATTTAATAGTCTGAAAATCTGCATCTTATTTAGAAATTCTCATATGTAGTAGCTATCATATATATATATCATATATATATATTAGGGAACTAGCAAGATATAGTGTTACAGTATGAGTTATTTTATACCTACCTGTGTAAATCAATAAATTACTTATTAGCAATGACAATTTTTATAAGCTAAGAATACAGCAAATGGAAACATATATACCACTTTTTCTGGTGAATCATAAGGCCTTGTAATGTGATCAATCTTTATTAATGAAACAAATTATAAAATGGCAAATTGAGTAAGTGAATTAATGAATACTATCCATCTGTGGAGTTCTTTCTCATATTTCTAAAATGGATCCTGCTGTCTGCAATACAATGACTTTACTTATGCTTAATTCAGTGATCCCATTAGGCCAGAAGCCTTTTGAAAATTGTGGAATTTCACCGCTTTAGATGCCAATAATTCTTGATGGGCCATAATGAGATAATGAAACAAGAGAGTGCTCCAGGTGTCTTTTATCATGTAAACTGTATATGCAAAACAACCAGGAAGGTTTTACCACTGAAAAAACCCAGTTGTCCTAATATTTTTGTGTTACAGTGTGATCATTTTATTGTTATTGACATTACCTTCACTAAAAAAATTACATCAAAATTCAGGGATCCCTTGAATGTACAAGCATTATTATTTTACTACTGGCTATCCATTTGCAGCATTTGACTGTATCTTGGTTTAATCTTTTTCTCCCGTTTTAACTAGTCAATTTAATCCTCATTTTCAGAAGATAAATAACTTAAATTTGAAAAGTAGAGAAATAAAACTTGTGTAATCCTACTTATTTTCAGGCAAATATTTGTTTTGTCAAACAGAAAATTGCTTTTAGATGAATATTTGCGTGTATCTGAGTTAATACAATAAAACATACTTAAAATCATTATAAATGCCATATTTTTATTGAAGCTGAATAGATAAATTTGGACAAGTGAACATGTGCATTTACACTTCAGGGTTAGAAACCATCTTAAATGTGCTCTGAAGGGTCAGTTTGTAACAAGACTTAACACATATTTAGCAGGATGGTAGATCACCACATGATGAGCCAGGTCATTTGAAGCAATAAAACCTAGGGCACTGCTGTTTTTTACTTATCTTTCCCAAACAACAACATGTGGGCATAATTGGGGAATTTTAAATGATGTAGTTTACCAAGACCTGTGGTGAAAATGACTGTTGTTATTGAGGATTTTTTTGTTTGGTTTTTGTTGTTATTACTAATCTCTTTTTTTTCCCCCACTTACTTCCTTTTAAAAGATTTTTTTTTTCCACCTGAACTACCAAGCAAGACTTTCTGCTTCATTTACCCCAGCTAAGCATTTGTATTTGTATTTTATCTTTTCAGGCACTCAGATTTCCCGAGGTTCAATCAGCCCCATGCCCGCAGCACTTTAATTGATAGTGTGCAGTTTCTTCATCTTGCAAAAGAGTGAAGTCATTTTTAGCCTCTATGTAAAACGCATTGTCATTCAAGTCAATAAAATGGCTTTTTGTCTCTGTGCTTTTAAACAACAGGGCACACATGCTCAGCTTTCGGGGAACTCATCTTAGAACTTTATTGCTAAAAACTGAATTCCCTCTTATCTGCTAAAAGTATGAGTCAGTTATAATCTTAGTTGACAGTGTGTATCCCATTCAGAGGAAATACTTTTTATAAGTAAACGGCTACTGTTTTAGATGTCATCCTATATTTTAATAAAATAATGTTATACAAGAGTGATGCATTGTAAGGGAAAAGAAAAAAAAACTTATAATAAAGGAGTCACTATCTTGAAATTTTACCCACACTAATTCATGAACCAAAAAGAATAAAACTTGACATTATAGCAGTTGTTGGGGCTCAGAAAATGATATCCCAGATTAAGAAGCTTTGGCATGCAGAGTACATTGAGCTAAAGGACCTTGGAAGGCCTCAGAAGCAGTCTCAGAACCAAGGTCTCTGACCTAATCCTGCCCTCCTGTCTCTCAGTTCTCAATCTCCCCTGAAGTTAGTCATAGAAACCAGAATTCCTCTTCCCAAAAGTGAGTCATAGAAGCCAGAACCCCCTTTCCCCAAAGTCAGTCATAAAAACTAGAATTCCTACTTTAACCATCTCTCACCTTTCTGTCAAGAAGCTGGCCATAAAGAAATTCTCTGACCTACCCATGTTTTATAGTTGGCAATAAGATCCTCATTTCAGAGGTCCTGCCCCATACCTGGGAGGAAGAAATGCCAGGCAAAAAGGCCTAGAAGAATCTCAATAAACAGGTGGGGATGGGTTTTCCCACTCAGTCGGTTACTATTAGATTGTTCCCTTTTTGTTCAATCACATTTTTACACAGCTGTCCACTCTTCATCAAAACTAAGCATAAAAGTGACAGTTTTCTCTTGGGTCTTTGGGTCTTCATTTCTGAAGGTTTTGTGTCACATAATACTATAAGTAAATTTTCTGTTTTTCTTTTATCTTTTGTTGCAGGAGTGTCAGCTGTGACTCATGATGGGTGAGGAAAGATATCACACCCTTCCTGCCCCTACACAGTAAGATGTCTGATGAATAACATTTTGCAAAGCTAACAAGAAAACCTTCCAAAAGTCTCTTCCTTACATCAGATATGATGTGACTTATGTTTTATAACAGCTTTTTATTTTACTTGATACAAAGTAAGAGCATTAATATAGCAATGTGGAGAGTACAGAAGTCTAAGATTGATCTCTAAAATAAATGTTTCACTACACATGAGAAAAAAACCTCAGAAATACCATATCAGAAGTAACACATTCAAGACTCTTAGAGCTTTCCTTATCTCCAAGAACCACACCCTGTGGTAACACAATTACTGGGTCCCTGATTATTTGCATAAAATAATATACCCATTTTTCATACATTAATGTGATATGAACATGTGTTAATCTTATACATGTTACCTTATTTTATAAATATATGTATATACATAAATGCTATTCCCTAATATTAAATAACAAAATATACTTAATGCATAAAAGAGAAACACTCCTTTAGTTTCATCATGATTTGTTTTGAAAAAATGAAAGGAATATTTCTAAGCTCATTTTGAGAATATATTTTAAAACTATTCAAGGTATAAAGGCAATACTATGCCCAATATTGCCCAAGAAAAAATTTAGGACATTTGGAATGAAAGTGTTTCTAACGGAAATCTATGAATTCTTTAGAACACACCCTTCCAATTTATTTGATCCTGTTAGGGACTCTGTGCCTTTCATTTACTTAAAAGTTATTTTGTAACACTAGGTTGTAAATAACTGATATCAATGCAAAATAATTCCCGTGTATAGATATGCAAACAAATTCTGTGGAAATTCACTTGCGTTCCCTCCTTAACTGCATTAGAAGTAAGTTTTGCATCTGTTTGCAGATTTATTCAACATTCCAAATCTATAAATCTCTCTTCTTCGGATTCTTCTTCGAACCAGTTGTAACTTATTTCCAGTACTCTCATTTAAATAATGACTTAACATATTCGATCTGTGTTCATTTTATTAATATGTGAGCCATAATTCTTACTTGAAAACTATTTTTTATCTTAGGTCCATTCCAGAATTATATTTTCAAAATTATAGTAAAACAAGACATTTAGATTTGAAGGTAGTAAAACAAAAAACAAAAACAAAAAGTATTCGTAAACCTCAGTAAAGTTCTAATCACCAAAAACACACTAAGGAGGGAAGCCAGAATTGGGATGCGAGAAGGAGCACTTTTGGATTTCCACTTTTGATTTGTTTAAATCTGCCAACATGTTCCTTATCAGTGAACTGGAAATGAGTGATTGCTCTCAAGTAGAGGTCCTAAAAGGTTTAGAGATCAGAAGAACACTTATTTTGTTGTTGAACATGGCAGCACAGAATTGTAAGTAGTAGGCTAGAGACATCAAGAACTGGGAGGAAAGAAAAACTTGAAATTGAAAGAATGTCACATAAAGAGAACAAGGATAGAAAAAACAACATGTACTACTAAGTTCAAGCATCAAGGGAACATAAAAAATTAGATGAAGAGTTATCATCTGGGCATTCCATTCTTGTATTTATTTTATTTTATTTTATTTTATTTTATTATTTTATTTTATTTTTTGAGACGGAGTTTCACTCTTGTTGCCCAAGCTGGAGTGCAATGGCACAATCTCGGCTCGCTGCAACCTCTGCCTCCTGGGTTCAAGCAATTCTCCTGCCTCAGCCTCCCGAGTAGCTGGGATTACAGGCGTGCACCATCACGCCTTGCTAATGTTTTGTATTTTTAGTAGAAAAGGGGATTCACCATGTTAGCCAGGCTGTTCTTGAACTCCTGACCTCAAGTGATCCGCCCACCTCCGCCTCTCAAGGTGCTGGATTACAGGCGTGAACCACCACGCCTGGCCCCATTCTTGTATTTTTAACTTGTTTCAGTTCAGTCTTCAGATGCAAATGAAGAATGAGCAATGGTATTAATATGTAGACATCAAACCATCTGAAGAAACATAAACTCTATCCTGTTTCAAAGAAAAAAAAAAGAAGTTTATCTTTTTCTCTAAAGTTCCCTTCCACTTTCTAGAAATGAGTGAGTATTAGAAAATGGTCTGCCCTTTATTTCCTACCTCTGGTCTTCACATTAGACAGCAATTTACCTTTCCCAGAAGACTTTCTCATGGATACCCCAGGATGTAATTTAAAAATAATCAATTTCTGATTCCTCAACTTCCACTTATAGAAAGTGATTTGCCTGTGAATGTGTTTCCTGTAGGTGTTCCAGGTCTAATCCTCTTTCCTAAAATTCTTTTACTTAGGAAAGCATACATTTCACTCAAACTAAATTTTAGTATTGTGTACGGACCCAGGGTTAAGCACCACAAGCCTCAAAGAAAAGGGCACATTAAATTACTCAAACTATCTGATACGGTTTGGCTCTGTCCCCACCCAAATTTCAACTTGAATTGTATTCCCATAATTCTCGAGGGTTGTGGGAAAAACTCAGTGGGAGATAATTGAATCATGGGGGCTGTTTCTCCCATACTGTTCTTGTGGTAGTGAATAAGTCTCATAAGATCTGATGGTTTGATAAAGGGAAGCCCGTTTCACTTGGCTCTCAGTCTCTCTCTTGCCACCACCATGTGAGATGTGGTTTTCACCTTCCACAGTGATTATGAGGCCGCTCCAGAGATGTGGAACTGTAAGTCAATAAATCTCTTTCTTTTGTAAATTTCCCAGTCTCACATATGTCTTTATCAGCAGCATGAAAATGGGCTAATACATTAAATTGGTTCCAGTAGAGTGGGGTGTTGCTGAAAAGATACCTGAAACTGTACAAGTGACTTTAGAACTGGGTAACAGGCAGAGGTTGGAGCAGTTTGAAGGGCTCAGAAGAAGACAGGAAAATGTGGGAAAGTTTGGAACTCCCTAGAGATTTATTGGATGGCTTTGACCAAAATGCTAATAATGATATGAACAATGAAATCCAGGCTGCAGTTGTCTCATATGGAGGTGAGGAACTTGTTGAGAACTGGAGCAAAGGTGACTCTGGTTATCTTTTAGCGAAGAGACTGGAAGCATTTTACCCCTGCCGTAAAGATTTGTGGAGCTTTGAACTTGAGGGTAATGATTTAGGGTATTTGGCAGAATATATTTCTAAGCAGCAAAACATTCAAGAGGTGACTTGGGTGCTGTTAAAGGCATTCAGTTTTAAAAGGGAAACAGAGTGTAAAAGTTCAGAAAATTTGCAGACTGGCAATTTGAAACAAAATAAAATTCCATTTTCTGAGGGGAAATTCAAACTGGCTGCAGAAATTTGCGTAAGTCAGGGGGAGCTAAATGTTCATCACTAAGGCAATGGAGAAAATGTCTCCAAGTCATGTCAGAGACCTTGTAGCAGTCCCTCCTGTCACAGACCCAGAGGTTTAGGAGGAAAAAGTGGTTTTATGAGCTGGGCCCAGGGTCCTTCTGCTGTGTAGAGTCTAGGGACTTGGTGTCCTGTGTCCCAGTCACTCCAGCTGTGGCTAAAAGGGGCCAAGGTATAGCTTGGGATGTTGCTTCAGAGGGTGGAAGCCCCAATCCTTGGCAGCTTCCACATGGTGTTGAGCCTGTGGGTGCAAAGAAGTCAAGAACTGAGGTTTGAGAACCTCCACCTAGATTTCAGAAGATGTATGGAAACACTTGGAGGCCCAGGCAAAAGTTTGCTGCAGGAGCTGGGCCCTCATGTAAAACCTCTCCTAGGGCAGTGCAGAAGGGAAATGTGGGGTGGGCACCCCCACCACAGAGTCCCCAGTGAAACTCTGTCTAGTGGAACTGTGAGAAGAGTGCCACCATCCTCCACACCCCAAAATGGTAGATCCACTGACAGCTTCCACCATGCTCTTGGAAAAACCACAGACACTCAATGCCACTCAATGCCAGTCTGTGAAAGCAGCTGGGAGGATGACTATTCCCTGCAAAGCACAGGGGTGGAGCTGCCCAAGACCATGGGAACTGACCTCTTGCATCAGCAAAACATGACTTGAACTTAAAGGAGACCATTTTAGAGCTTTAAGATTTGACTGCCCTGCTGGATTTCAGACTTACATGGGGCCTTAGTCCCTTTGTTTTGGGCAATTTCTCCTATTTGAAATGGCTACATCCACCAAATGCCTGTACCCCATTGTATCTAGGAAGTAACTAACTTGCTTTTCGTTTTACAGGCTCATAGGCAGAAGGGACTTACTTGCATTGTCTCAGATAAGACTTTGAACTGCGGACTTTTGAGTTAATGCTGAAATGAGCTAAAACTTTGGGGGACTGTAGGGAAGGCATGATTGGCTTTAAAATGTGAGGACATGAGATTTGGGAGGGGTCGGGGCAGAATGATATGGTTTGGCTATGTGTCCCCACCCAAATTTCATCTTGAATTGTCTTCCCATAATTTCCATGTGTTGTGAGGGGGAACCAGGGGGAGATCACTGAATCATGGGCAGTTTCCCCCATACCGTTCTCATGCTAGTGAATAGATTTCAAGAAACCTGGTGGTATGATAAGCAGAAACCCGTTTCACTTGGCTCTCATTCTTTCTTTTGCCATCACCATGTGAGATGTACCTTTCCCCTTCCACCATGGTTGTGAGGCCTCCCCAGCCATGTGGAACTGTAAGTCCAATAAACCTGTTTCTTTTGTAATTTCCATAGTCTCAGGTATGTCTTTATCAGCAGTGTGAAAATGGACAAATACATCATCATAAATTTTCCTGGTAGCTGCATTCCTGTCACATATGTATTTCTGTTAGGACTAAAGTATGGCTTTAAATCAACATCATGATCTGTTAGGATATTCTCTTTCAGACTTCAAATATTATGGAATATACTTAATGTGAACTGTGGAAATCAAAAGAATGGCTTAAATCTTCTACTTCTAACTAAATTTTATTTTTCTTTTTTCATCCCAACATTCTTCCAACGTATCTCATGACACATTTTAAAATCTTCATTTGGCATTTAAAATTCTACTTTCCTTATAGTTTAGTTTTGATTGACTTTTTGAAGCAGTGGGCTGATACTTGAGTAAGATGTTTCTTATTGAGAAAACAACATACATTTGGATAATCTGGTTTCTGTTTTATAGTTGAATATCAGAACTGCATATGTCTGTGATGTCTGTGTATAATATGACATTTTAAATGCCTTATTTTGCTCTCTATTCTGGGTAGGAGTTTTATTTCTAGGAGATGATATTTTAACACAAATGCATTTAGTATTTTAAGCTTATCATTCAAGTTATAGTTCTTCCCAATATATCATTACAATTCTTAAAAACACACACACACACACACACACACACACAATACATAATACTAAGCTTCTTTATAGTGTTAGGACATAGGGGATTGTTTTAACACTATCAGACAAAAGATGAATTGTTAAAAATAGTTTTGTTAGGTATAAATATTGATGCTTAAAACAGAGCAGATATGCTAATCAAAAGACGACCACAATATATTTCATTTTTATCTATCATATTCCCCTGATTTCAGAGTTGTGAGGTATGTAAAATAAGAAAGTTACACTCCTAAGGCATTGGTTTCTAAGGGCACTGATTCAGGTACCTGTGTTATCTGCACTTCTTCCTTTCCCAGAACGTCTGTACATCTATTTGTGATTCAAAATGTCTACAGAATATGGATAAAAAATTAGGAAATGGAAATGGTGATTTTGGTGGTGGATTTTAAAAGTTGTTCATTTAACATTAAGACCAGGGTTGGGATAGGTATAGTTCTGATAATTAATGTGTCATGTTGAAGACCTTGGTTACTTAACTAGAGAAGCTTATGTTTAAATTGACCAAGATGTAGACAAATACTCTTAAACCTGGGGAGCTAAATTAGATGATAATTTGTAGGCGAACTGAGCAAGTGTGAGAAACTTCAACCTGTACTCCAACTCTGAGTTTGAATGGGAAACTAATAGCATCCAAAGAACAGGGACAAACATCATTTTAAAAAATAAATAGTAACAAGTCTGAACAATCTTGCCTTGAACGATAATGAAAGGTAGGAAATCAAAACCAGCAATAGGTGGACTATGAAAACAAATTCAAACATTATGGAAATAGATTCCGGATCATCCATATGGCTGACAGGAAAAGTATATAATAATTCACCCTCATTTTGGACAGAAAATCGGCCTCTGTGTCAACTAAAAAAGAGCAGGAATTTTGGTTTATTTGTTTTAGTTTTTACTAGTCGAGTGAATCAGTGAGAGCAGAGAAAAAAAAAAAAAGCACAAAAATCTGTAACTGGTTATGATAAATTAGTTGTAAGACTTGGATAAGCCAAAAAGGTTCTAATGCTCTACTTCTCTGAAGAAATGTGGGGAAACCATTTATATATCCCAGATATTTACTCGGTGAAATATTTTGACATGTTTCAAATATATATTGTCAGCATTTCTAATATTTACTAAGTTAACACCACTTCTGCTGCTGACTATAGAAAAACTTTATCTTTTCTATAAAAGCATAATGAGATTCCTCCTTGCCTACAGATAACAAAGGATAGGTTAGGTTATATCTGTTTATAACAGAAATCTTACCATTTTAATGGGTTTCTACGGAATTCAGTAAGATAAAGGAGGAGATGAAAGGAACTACAAGCCTAAGACATATCTTGGATACCTACAAAGCAGAATAATGCAGAGACACAAAGCAAACGTATGGAGAAGATGTTGTCTATAATGTAAACAATAAAACAATAAATTATGAATGTGAGAAAAATGTGGTGGATACAGAGAATAGAGAGAACTAAAGCTAAATGTCAAAATTTTGCTTCTGGAAATGGCAGAATAGTTTCTGTCAAAGTAAACTTATTGCAGATAGCAATTATTAAATCTGAAAAAGTATTTTTCAAAGCAACTGTTTGAAAGCACTAGATAAACCAAAATCAGGACAAAACTAGAGAATAGTTGACTCTTGAAAGAACAGAACTGTGTGGGGTGAAATTAATATTTATATGGCTTGCCACTGAAGTCACTGTGAGTCCACTGGCTGCAGATTGCAACAACTCAAAAAGAGACACACAGCTCTATGGATAAGAGGATGAAGTACACCACTACAGTGTCTGGAATGTGGTGTTTGGTAGGGCAGGGGGAAGGGTGGACATAGAGAGAAAGAGACATCCAAGAGATATCCCACAAAATTTCTATTCTAACTTTACCTAAATCCTTGGCTGGCACCAGAACAGCACATTTGTGGTCAAGATGCCAAGAACACTAGCAAAATCAAATGTGGGAGGCCTGAAAGAAAGATAGGAGAAGGAAGTTTGGAATTTGAGTCTAGTTAAATCACCATCTGTTTGAAGAGATATTAATACTCTTTAGAGGAAGACAAATAAACCTAAATTCTTTGCAACATATCAAATATAGTACCAAGTATAGAAGAAAAGAATGGCAATATTGCAGAAAAAAACAAGAGAATAAAAATCTTGGAAGCAGATAGAAAAAAATAAAATGCATATTAAATGTGAAAGAAGTCATAGACACAATGGCTGACTTCCCATCAGAAGCAATAAAGGAATGATGACAAATGTAGAGGAGAAAAAATGTTGTTTCTCCCTCATCACTAGGTTCATGGCTGAGATCCCTATAACAACAAAAAGAAAGATTAACAAGAACAAAGATTACACATTTATTTAATATGAGTTTACTTGACTTGAGAGACACTGTATAAGGAAATTAAGACCTAAAGAAACAAAAAATCTGTGTATTTTATGCTACGCTTTATAAAGAAGTGGATAGTTGTGGAGAAGTATGGTTGGAGAAAGAGAATGTAAACTAATAGTAATAAGCTGGGGAAAACTTAGAGAAGCCTATTTGTTCATATTCTTCTCTACGTCCCTATGTCTTCTGAAATAAAGGCATTCCTTTCCTCTGCATAGAGGGTGGGTACCACTGCAGTGAGAGCTTTATGACCTGCTTCATGGTAGACAGGCAGGAGGAAAGTGAGAGTGACCTTCCTGCTTCTAGGGTTTTCTTAAATACAATGGTTCCATATTTGGATGTAGCATGTCCTGAATGCCATTACAATGAAAGTACATTTTTAAAGTGCCTAAATACATTTAAAAATAAATAAGCAAACCCTATTGACTAAGAATTTGGTAACTAAAAAAGTATTTCAAGACCTGAAGGCCAAAAAACAACAATTTTAGATAAGTAAAAATTATATTAGTTTTGAAGGACCTTGCACTTCAAGAAATGATAATGATGATCTGTAGGCTGAAGGGAAATGTCAACATATGGAAACCAAGATCTACAGGAAGAAAAGAAGAGCAGCAGAAATGATAAATATGTGGAGACATATATGCTTATCCAGTTAAATTTATAGGTCATATTAGGAAATCACATTCTTTTATATTCTCATTGTAGGAGGAGGAAAAGCTAATGAAAAAGATTTGAAATAAATGATATGCAGAAATAAACATTTGGGAAGAGTGTTTCTCTGCATTGGTTGCTTAGTTGAAGTTGGAGAAATTTATGGTGTTGGTCAGAATTTTTCTAGGAGTACTCAGCAGCCTTGATACAGGCAGAAAAGGTCAACAAATAGAATTTTCCAGGAAGGGTGGGCAAAAGAAAATGAAATCACATATACTATCAAGAGAATAAGTAATGGACTGCGGAATCTAACTGGACAGTAAAGGAAAGAGAAACAGGAGAATTTTGGTGGGGAAAAATGGAAAAGTGGGCAAGGGGTTCCTGTGAGGTCCAGAAACACAGTTAGTTGTTTG
This sequence comes from Chlorocebus sabaeus, assembly GCF_047675955.1. Lineage (NCBI taxonomy): Eukaryota > Metazoa > Chordata > Mammalia > Primates > Cercopithecidae > Chlorocebus > Chlorocebus sabaeus. Next base: position 47,590,311 of record NC_132910.1, read on the forward strand.
GCTAACCTCCATGCCCAATGAAAACATCTTCAATGACAGGCAGGTTTGGGATAGAAAGAACTACGTGCCATAAACAAGATGACACATTTTCACAGTAAAAGGGATAGGAACCAGGTCAGTAAACTAAGATTAGAAAGAGAGATAGAAGGAGGCATAATCTTCAAAGTGGGAAACTTAATCATGAGGGTACATGTGGAATGCTTTGCATGCAGCAGTTGGCACATGGAAGGACATTAATCTTGAGAACTCTAGTAAGGGGAAATTAAGTAGTTTCCATCTCTCGGGGTTCTGAGGAAGTATTAATCACAGGAGAGAGATTTTCGTTTTGGCTTTTTAAGTTGGAAAATGGAGATTTCTAGAAGGTATACTAAAAAGAATTCAAAGGGAAGAGAAAATTGGACATTAGTATCAGGATGAGAGTACAAGGGCTCACATCTTGAGTGGTGACCAATAATAATGGAGTTGTGAGAATGGTATGTACAGTTGTTATTAAGAATCTATCACAATAAACCTGTTGGGTAGAGGATTGCTGTCAGGGCATGGAGGTTCAAGGGTGTGGGCACTGGTCATTGCCAATACCAGTCTGGGCTCTTTGAAACTGGAGCAGAGTCTTCCCTTGGCTGTATGGTTGAGAGAATACAGAAGTAAGGTCAAAGTGGTGATGATGGTAAGGACATTTTGGAAGACTGTTGTGTGGATTTCAGTGTTAGGCAAAGCAGAGCCATCTGTTCACACTTACTCCAAATACATGCAGACAATGTTATTATGATTATGATAATGCCATAAACTACTTATTTTAGATCAAGGGAACATTTTTCTAATTCTTTTGATTTATTTTTTATGTCTCTAGATAGAAACTGTCTGTCATTAATAGTAAGCTTGTGACTCAAAGTTTAGGACTTTTTCTGTAATGCTAAGAATTTAAAAGATTTTTTAAAAAAATAAATGACATTCCTTCAGTGTTGTTCTGACTTATTATCGTTACTTCTTTAGTGTATCTCAGGAGTAATTTGCTATGCAGATACCACAAAATTGACTTCTGAGTCAACTGTTGGTGGTTACTATTTTTCTTGATTCAGTCTCTGAATGTGCTTCTTCATGGACTCTCCTCACTGTTTTCCTATCCCATTGTTTCCTTTTTTCGTTTCTTCTTTTTATTTTTAGAAATTTCCGTGGTCTTTCTTTTCTCTGATTTTCTTCACCTTTCTCTTTGTCTAATTCTTTTGGGGGTATGTGTTTAACAATATCGTTTGGGCTGAAGTGTCAAGTAGCCGATGTTTTGAGGTTTATAAGTCCCTTGTACAATAAATCAGAAAATCATGAAGATGGAAAAGGATGAATTTATTCTGGTAAACTTGTGAGAACAATACTGAAAAATAAAGTCAGAGAAAAAGAGTGACATACGGAAACACAGAACAAAAACATTAAAAATGAAGAATTCACTTTTAATTTCTATAAACCTTGTTTATTAAATACCTCTTAAGAAACAGAAATCACTCTATGGATTGAGAGTAAAATAAAAACATTGCCATAAAGTAACTAAGTATAATCCAAAATAGTAGGTATATTATTTAGTAACAGTCCACTTAGCATGTCTCCTTACCATATAGTATTATAAGTATTATTTCTTATCTAATTACTTGATTAACCACAGTTTATATCTTGATCTGTTCTTTACACCCAAACCTTCTAAAAGTTTATGTTGTTTGGCAGTCACAAAAGCCTACTAGGAGAAAGATGATTCTTTTAGCTGAAGTAGCAGAAATAAGAGAAACTATTACCCCAGGGACAAAAGAAATAAAAGCCAGAGGGGAGTGAACTTACTATATACAATATAACAAAAGGAATAACTATTTTGAATCTGACAACAGTGGGAATTATTTGTAGTCACTTTGTTGAAGGTTGAAACATAGATAAGCAGAGAGAAATACCCGTATAAGATAAAGTTAACGGCTAATTGTTCCTATAATTTAGAAAATTTTCTGAAAATTACTTTCTCTATATTAAAATTTTACATAGCATATTTGTACATTCATTTGAGACTAAATTTTAGTTTCAAATATATTTTTCTACATTACTATAATTATTTGATATACATGACATTATTTTCATTACAATAGAATTGTAAAGCGAAAATGCAATTTTGATTTCGAAGGAGTGAAATTGCATACCAATGCTCTGTTCATAATTTCCTAGAAATTTCAGTTACAAATTTCTGAATGGTACTTAATTAAATGATAATTTTAAAATTCAGAAATGTCATTGAACATACAGATTATATCATTGAAAGGGATTAAATATCTCGTTAAAATTCTTCTCCCATAATATGAATCTTCTGCCTGTTCTCTTCTCAGAGAATGGCGATATGAGATTTCTAATACTCAGACTAAAACCTTGAGAATCTTCTGAGACTTCTCTCATTGATTTACCTCTCATTTCAACATTTCAACACATTATTCAGATTCCATCTCCTAAATATCTCTCAAATACATCTCAGTTGCACATTTAATGATGAATTGCCTTGGAGTACATAATTAAGTGCATGTCCTTGGTAATATATACTGTCAAAGTTCTTTTCTATCTTCTTTTACCTTTCCACATTGTCATGTCTACTTTAACCCCACAGTGAACAAGTAACCACCCTATACTCTATTTATTAGAAATATTTGTCATTCAATGAAAGCACACTTTCAAAGTTATTGCAAATGTCGATGCTTGTGCCTGTTCCTACAGTATCTATTCCCTATGGTTTTGGCTTTCAAAATCTTAGACTTTTTTTTTCAATTCTCCTTCATAAAGCTTTCCAGGATGACAACAAATCCCTGCATACACCACCATATTCTGTGATTGGGGCATTTGGCATATAGCAATAAAGGAATGCACATGCCAGCAAAGGTTAGGACAAATAGGAAGAGAGGGAGGATGAGGAGATATGGAAAGGAAGAGAAATAGGGAGAAAATACATAGAAGAAATGTTGGCTTCTTGATAAAATACAGTTATTTGAAGGTAAGGAGTTTCATCTACCTCTAGAAATAGTAAGTTGAATTATTGAGAATAAGCTCAAGATCTATATCAGTCTTCAATTTATTTATTTATTTTTTTGAGATGTAGTCTCCCTCTGTTGCCCAGACTGGAGTGCAGTGGTGCAATTTTGGCTCACCTCAACTTTCACGTCCTGGGTTCAAGTGATTCTCCTGTCTCAGTCTCCCGAGTAGCTGGGATTACAAGTGCCCATCACCATGCCTCACTAATTTTTGTATTTTTAGCAGAGACGGGGTTTCACCATGTTGGCCAGGATGGTCTCAAACTCCTGACCTCAAGTGATCCACCTGCCTCAGCCTCCCAAAATGCTGGGATTAAAGGCATGAGCCACTGTGCCCAGTCTAAATTTATATTCCTGTTGAGATCATTCAACATTCTCTTGCAATTATAAGTAGCATTATAGATATCCAGTGTAAACTTTACCCAGTTTCACACAATAACAACTTACAAAAAACTCTAGTATAGGTTCACGACAAGGATATTGACATTGATAAAATCTACTGAACTTATTCACATTTCTAGTTTTGTATGCATTTGTGTCTCTCTGTGTGTGTGTGTATGAGTGTTTATTTCTAAACAATTTTATCCCATGCATAAATTTTTGTACCCACTACCACAGTCAAGATACGAAACAATTCCATAACCACAAGGATACATTCTGTTACTATTTAAAACCACATAAACCTCTCCAACCCACCCTTGTCCCTAACCCCCATGCAGCCACTAACCTATTACCCACTTCTAAAATATTATAATTTCAAAATATTGTATAAATAGAATCATAAAGTGTGTAACCTTTTAAAATCAGATTTTTCCACTCAGTATTATTGTCTGGATAATCATCTAAGTTGTCATGTATATCAATAATTTGTTCCTTTTTAATGCTGACTAGTACTAAGATGATATATATTATGACAGTTTGTTTAACCATTAGTCAGTGAAGAACATCTATACTGTTTATAGTTTTTGGCTATTATGAATAAAGCCACTATATACAGTCATATGCAGGTTTTTGTGTCAACATAAGTTTTCATTTCTCTGGGATAAATCACCAAGATTAAAATATCTGGGTCATATGCTATTTGCATTTGAGTTATATAAGAAACTGCAAACTTGTTTTCTATAGTAGTTGTAACATTTAACATTCCCATCAGCAATGTATGAATAATTTAGTTTCCCTTTATCCTCACACATTTGGAATTGTCACTATTTATTTTTTTAGTCATTCTGTTAGGCATGTAATGATATTTAATTATGGTTTCAATTTGCATTTCCCTAATGGCTAAGGATGTCATACCTCTGTTTATCTCCTTATGTGCCAACTATGCAGCCTCTTCAGTGAAATATCTATTTCTTTTTTTTTAGTTTTCAGAGTTGTTTATATAAGATACTTACTTATTCTTTGTCAGATATGTGGTTTGCAAATACTGTTTTCCAATCTCTTGCTTGTTACTTCATCTGCTTAACAGGGTCTATCAAAAAGAAACCTACTTTTGATTTGGATGGAGTCTCAAGTTTTTCTTTTATCAATCATGCCTTAAGATCAAGAACTGTTTGCCAGTTTTAGATCTCAATATTTTCTCTAATGTTTATTTCTAATAGTTTTATACTTTTCCATTTTACATTTGTCTTTGTTATATTTTTGAATTAATTATTATAAAAAGGCTTAAGATTTATGTCAGGGGTTATTTTATTTTATATTTTGCCCATGGGTGTCCAGTTGTTCCAATACCATGTATTGAAATGATGCTGAATTAAATTGAATCAGATTTCTCTGTTGAATTGTTTTTTAGACTGTTGCCAAAAATTATTTGAGAATATTTGTGTGGGTCTAACTTCTAAGTTCTACATTCTATTTTGTCAGTCTCTTTATACCTCCTCCAATAACATGCTATCTTAACTACTGCAGCTATATAGTGAAACACAGTATCAGATAGAGTGCTTTTTCTCCCTTTATGCTTGTTTGTCAAAATCGTTTTAGCTTTTATAAGTTCTGTGTCTTTCCATCAATTTTTTTTTTTTTTTTTTTTAGACGAAGTCACTCTCTGTTGCCCAGGTTGGAGGGCAGTGTTGTGACCTCGGCTCATTGCCACCTCTGCCTCCCAGGTTCAAGCATTTCTCCTGCCTCATCCTCCTGAGTAGCTGAGATTGCTGCACGCCACTGCTCCCAGATAACTTTTTGTATTTTTTTTAGTAGAGATGGGGTTTCATCAAGTTGACCAGGCTGGTCTTGAACTCCTGACTTCAGGTAATCTGCCTGCCTAGGCCTCCAAAAGTGCTAGGATTACAGGCGTGAGCCACCGCGCCTGGCTATCTTTCCATTTTATTTTTTGGACTAAGCTTGCTTATATTTACTAAAAACCTTGCTGGAATCTTAAAATAAATTACATAAAATCCATAGCTCAATTTTGAGTGAATTAATACTTTTGCCATGAAGAGTGTTCCAATGCATGAACACAGTATGTCTTTCACATAGTTTAGATCTTCTTTGACTTACTGGTGTTTTGTAAGCCGCATATGGATGATGTATGTGTTTTTATTAAGTATATACCTAAGTACATTTTTAAATTTTTTATTTGGAGTAATTGTTATTTTGCTTATTTTTAAAATTTTATTTATTAAAATAATTTCCACTTTTATTTTAGATTCGAGGAGGAGCAAGCCTATGTAGTCTTCCTTCTATTGGTAGGTTCTGGTTTTGGAAACACTGGGATTGGATCACCTTCGTCTGTTGGGTAACAGGTGCAGGACACTTGGCTGCTCTACTATTTCTCTAGTCCCGGGATGCTAAATCAACTCACCTTCCTTTCACCAACTTTTCAAGCTCTCGAGCCCCCTTTTGTGTTATCCCTAAGGTTTTTAGCTATATTTTGCTGGGAGAAGCTGAGAAAAGTGAATCTACGTGAACTTGTCCAGATTCCCATATCATTTTAATTCCAGCAAAATGTCTGCCCTTGTCCAGAATTTAATACATGTCAAATAGGTTGCAATAAATTTATTAAAAATCCATAAGAAAATATGTTTGGTTTTGTAGACTCAAAAATGGACATGGCCTGTATATTTCAAAATGGAAAAGAGAATATCAGCTTTATGTTTTTATCATTTTATAAACACCCCTTTGATTATAGCATTCGTAGCTGAATCTAATAGATGGACAAGCAGGCTGTTGTTTCTGTGGGTATCTAAAGGGGAGTTAGTTCTGAAGTTTAGAAAATCAAGAAGACGCAGAACATGACTCTACTTGAAGATTATTTGTAAATAGGGACCCCAACAAGGTGAAGAGTAATTATGAGAATGTAGATTAAAAAAATTGATATGATTTAATCGATTTTTAAATGTCATAAAGAGTGAAATGACCATTATTGTTCAATATTCATTCTAAAAAAATATTATTTTGACAAACTTATTTTTTGTACCTTGTGGAGGTTAAAGGCACATGTGTACCCATAATGGCAAGTTTTTCAATAATAATACAGAGGAAACTGATGATGTAATCAAGATTTGAAAAATTAATGTTATCTTGATAAAAGCAGTTGTGGGAAGTATAGCTCAGTAAATTAGGACCTCTTTACTGCCAGATTCTAAATTTGAGAGTTGAAATCATCCATGCAGCTCACTGTTCACATAATCAGGATGTTACTATTCCACTGGTTTTATCAACATAACTTTACTGTTGCCCAACGGAAGTTAAAAATAAGTGTATTGTACATTTCAAGAACTTCTTGAAACATGCTGTGTTTAATAGAAATTATCAAATGCCAATTATACATCAAGACTCTGAACACTCACCTCAAAAATTCCTGTATTCCTATGTCTGTCAATCCCTAAATCATTACATCATGATTCTTACCCAATCTTAACGAAGACATCTTTCGTTGAATGATCTGTCTTGAACTACATTTAAATATCTTTAAAAATATCCCAACTTTTTCCTCTTCTTTCTGAGATGCGAATAGGCGTATTTTGCAATGACATTCTCCCTTTCCAGAGTAGGCAATAAACACAGATTTGTATTTCCAAGGAATTGTACTGGTGATATTTGGTGCAGCAAACACTTGACAATTAATATTTAATAGTGGCTATAAATAACCATTCAAAAGGATTAGTAACTATATTTCCCCTGTAGGAGTGTTTCTTATGCACACATGTACCCCAGAACTGGCCCTGGATCATAACAATATAATTTTTCCAGTGCTAACTGTGTACCAGCCATCATTCTAAGTGATTTATAGGCATTATCTCAACTATCCAGTGAGATATGTACCTTTATCATCATCATCATCCACATTTTCAAAATGTGGAAACTAAAGCGCAGAGAAGTTACACAACAATATTACGCTTATGTTGTAGGTAGCAGTGGCAGGACTTGGTCTGAGTGTGTCAGGTTCCAAAGCTTGCGTTGTTTCTTATTTATTTTCTACTGACATTCTTCTTTGTTTTATGTTATAGTTCTAAATGTTTGATTTTACTAAATCCTAGCCATTATCTCCATTTCACAGATAAGGTTCATTAAGTCTGAGAGGATTTAATTACATAGATGTAGTTTGAAAGACTACAAAGATGTAGTTTAAAAAAGAATTTATGGGAGGGGTCAAGATGGCAAACGAGAAGCAGACCCTGTGTGCTGTTCTTCCAGAGAGGAAACAAAAGGACCTGCAGAGGAACACTGAGTCTCCAGGCCAATCGTCTGAGAAGCAATATTGGGATCCATCACAGCAGCAGGGGACCACAGAGAGCAGAGAGATTCTAAGCTAGGCATCAGTGTGTCTGGACTCAGCGTGTAGCTGGGAGAACCTCTCCAACATGGGAAAGGGTGAGTGAGTGAGAGCCCCTAGGAGGATTCATGCTCTCAACAGAAACCTGTGCAAGACTGGAAACAGCAGAATCTCTCTGCCCCCAACTCCCACACCTCACCACCGCATTTCTAGACTGAGACAGAGAGTCACCCAGATGTTTTGTCTCTCAAGTCCAAGGGGAGTTCTACAAGCCTGGGGCCCCAGATTAGGCCAGTGCCATAGTCCAAATAGAGGCTGCAGTTGTGGTGCCTGGGAGTAGTAAGATTGCTCCATCCTCTCTTGCCAGACTGGAGTCAGTGCCAGCTTCTGGCCCAGTGGTCCCACTTGGCCTGAACTTGGCTGGCCACTCCACCCACCCTCACCACTGGTAGCCAGGTGGGCAACACTTGCTAGAGCTTCTAGCCAAGCTGGCTGCTTCTATGTAAACTCAGCTGGAGGGCACAGTCTCTTGTTGTTCTGGGAAACACTGGGATGGCAGAGTTTACAATCTCACCTGCCTGTGTCACTGGTAGTCAGGTGGGATATAGATGTTAGAGCTTTTGGTCCAGTGGTCCCCACTTTTGTGAAAAATTAGCCTGCAAACATAGCATCCTGTTGTCTCAGGAAATACCTGGATAGCAGAGTGTGTGACCCCATCTACTCCTGTTATTGATTTTTGGCAGGCAACACCTGCTAGATCTTCTAGCCAAGCAGTCCTGCTTCTGTGTAAACTCAGCTGAAGGATACAGCTTCCTGTTACCCTGAGAAACACCCAGAAGGCAAGGCAGGTATCTGCAACCACTCCCATTCTGGCAGCTAGGCAAACCATGCCTGTTAGAGTTTCCAGCCCAGCAATCCTACTTCTGCCTGAATTTGCTGAGGGACACAGCCTTCTGTTGCCCTGCAAACACCTGGATGGCAGGAAGGGCATCTCCACCCACCCCAACCTCTTGTAGCCAGATGAATCACACCCCCTAGACCTTCCCATCCAGCAGTGCTGCTTCTCCCTGAACCCTGTGGGAAGGCACAAATCTGTGATTCCTCCTGAAGCACATGGAACAGCCAACTTGAGAAGGATTCAGCTTGTCTGACAACTGAGGCACCCACCTGAGGGTGCCCCATGGACCAAAACACCCAGAAACAACAACAACAAAAAATGGGCACAGAGAAAGTAATCAGAGGGGGCTCCTCCTAGACCTAGGAGTGAAATAGAATCAAAGCCAGTTAATCAAACCCACCTTATACCATAATTATATCCTCAAGGGCATCAAAGAAGAAAAAAGAAAAAATCCATCCAAAGAATAGTAACTTCAGAGATTAAATGAACATCAGCCCACACAAATGAGAAAGAATCAGCACAAGAACTATGACAATTCAAAAACCCAGGGTGGCTTCTTAATGCCAGATCACCACACTAGTTCCTAAACAATAGTTCTTAACCAGGCTGAAATGGCTAAAATGCCAGAAACAGATTTCAGAATATGGATAGTAATGAAGATCATTGACATACAGAAGATAGTCAAAACCCATTCCAAGAATTCTAAAGATTAAAATAAAACAATACAGGAGATGGTGAAATGGCCATTATAATAAAGAATCAAACTGATCTTACAGAGCTAAAAAACACAGTAGAAGAATTTCATAATGCAATTTCAAGTAGTAACAACAGATTTGACCAAGCTGAGAAAAGATTCTCAGAGCTTAAGACTGACTCTCTGAAGTAACTCAGTCACACAAAAATAAAGAAAAAACAATAGAGAATAATAAATAAAACCTCTGAGAAATATGGGATTATGTAAGGAGACCAAATCTGTAACTCACTGGACTTCCTGAAAGAGAGGGAAAGAAATCAAGCAACTTGGAAAACATTTTAGGATATCATCCATAAACATTTCCCCAACCTCTCTAGAAAGGCCAACTTTCAACTTCCGGAAATGCAGAGAATCCTTGTGAAATACTGCACGAAAAAACCATCCCCAAGTCACATAGTCATCAGATTCTCTAAGGTGAAAATGAAAAGAAAAAAATGTTACATGCAGCTAGAGAGAAGGGGCAGGTAACATACTTAGGGAACACCATCAGACTAACAGCAGACCTGTTAGCAGAAACCCTATAAGCCAGAAGGTACTGGGGGCCTATTCTCAGCATTCTTAAAGAAAAAAATTTTCAACTGAGAATTTCATATCCAGCCAAACTAAGCTTCATAAGTGAAGGAGAAAGAAGATCCTTTTCAGATAAGCAAATGCTGAGTACATTTTTTTACCACTAGGTCTGCCCTACGAAAGGTCTTGAAGGGAATGCTAAACATGAAAAAGAAAGACCATTTCTGGCCACTACAAAATCATCCTTAATTACATAGGTCAGTGATACTATTAAGCACACACACAAAGAAGTCTGCATAAGAACCAGCTAACAGCATAATTACAGAATGAAATCTACACCTATCATTGCTAACCTTGAATGTAAATGGACTAAATAATCCAATTATAAGGTACAGAGTGGCAAGTTGATGAATGAAATGCTATGCTGTCTTCAGGAGACCCATCTCACATGCAATGACACCCCTAGCATCAAAGAAAAGAGATGAAAAATATTTGCCTATTAAATGGAAACAGGAAAAAGCAAGGGTGCTATTCTAATTTCAGAAAACACAGACTTTAAGCTGGGTGTGGTAGTTGATGCCTGTAATCCCTGTACTTTGGGAGGCTGAGGCAGGCAAATCACCTGAGGTCAGGAGTTTGAGACCAGCTGGGACAAGAGGGTGAAACTCCATCTCTACGAAAAATACAAAAATTAGCTAGGCATGGTGGCGTGCACCTGTAGTCCCAGCTACTCAGGAGGGTGAGGCAGGAGAAATAAACCTAGGACCCTAGGAGGCAAAGGCTGCAGTTAGCCAAGATTCCCCCACTGTACTATAGCCTGGACAACAGAGCAAGTCTCCATATCAGAAAAAAAAAAAAAAAAAAAAAAAAAAAGAAGAAGAAGAAGAAAGAAAAAGAAAACAAAGATCAAAAGATAAAAAAGGGAATTATATCATGGTAAAGGGCTCAAGTCAATGAGAGGACCTAACTATCCTAAATATACATACACTGAACATAGGAGCACCCAGATTTATAAAGCAAGTTCTTAGAAAACTATGAAGAAAATTAAACTCCCATACATAATAGTGGGAGACTCTAACACCCCACTGACAGTATTAGACAGATCAAGGCTAAAATCTTCCGAAGATTTTCAGGACCTGAACTTGGCACTTGATCAAATGAACCTAATAAGCAATTACAGAACTCTCTATGCAAAAACAACAGAATATACGTTCTTCTCATCTGTACGTGGCACATACTCTAAAATCAACCACACAATTCGGCATAAAACAATCCTCAGCAAATTCAAAAAAACCAAAATCTTACTAACCACACTCTCAGATCACAGTGCAATAAAAATAGAAATCAATTCTAAGGAAGTCACTTAAAACTACACCATTACATGGAAACTAAACAATCTGCTCTTGAATGACTTCTAGGTAAATGATGAAATTAACGCAGAAATCAGGAAATTTTTTGAAACTAATGAAAATAATGATACAACATATCAGAATCTCTGAGACATAGTCAAAGCATTGTTAAGAGAGAAATTTATAGCATTAAGTGTACAAATAAAAAAGTTAGAAAGATCTCAAATTCACAATCTAATATCACAATTAAAGGAACTAGAGAAACAAGAGCAAGCCAACCCCAGGCTAGCAGAAGACAAGAAATAAGCCAAATTAGAGTTGAACTGAAAGACACTGAGATGTGAAAAACCATACAAAAGATCAGTGAATAGAGTTCATTTTTTGAAAGAAATAATATGACAGATATACTGCTTGCTAGATAAATAAATAAATAAATAAATAAATAAATAAATAAATAAGGTGGCCAAGATGCTCGACTAGAAGCAGCTAGTGTGTGCAGCTTTCACAGAAAGGAATGGAAAGAGTGAGTAAATATAGCATCTTCGACTGAAAAATCCATCTACTCGCATTTGGATTAATCAAAGAAACCACTTGACCCAGAGATAATGGGGAAAAGCAAGGCAGGACAATGGGCCACCTGTGAGTGACACAGAGCCAAGGAAGTGGTGAGTGAATATGCAAAACTATACTTCTCCCATGGATCTTTGCAACCCTTGGGTCAGGAGATCCCCTTGAGAACCCACTTCACAAGGACCTTCAAACTCTACACATACTACATGGAGCTAAGTGGAGCCTCAACAGAGCAGCTGCTCAGGCACATGCAGAGACTGGGGCTCTCCATGCTTCCCAGCAAAAGTAGCTGCAACTTTGACAAAGTGAGAGGTTAGACCTCAGTACATGCTCCTAGGAAAGAGGCTGAATCCAGGAGTCTGAGAAGACAGTCTGCAGGCCCAACTTCCATGGCACCTCACAGGGTAAGACCCCCTGGCTTGGAATTCCAGTCAGCCACTGGTAGCAACATTGCACCTCCCTGGGATGGAACTCCCAGGGGGAGGGGCTGGTCATCATCTTTGCTGTGTGCGCAACTTAGCGATTTCAGCCATTGGGCTTTAGAGAGTCCAAGCAAACCAGGGGAAGAGGGAACCCCCCAGCAGCACAGCTGCTCTATGAAAATGTGGCCAGAATGCCTTTTGAAAAGGGTCCCCAATCCCATTCCTCCTCACTGGGCAGGATCTCCCAAACACAGCCTCCAGCCACCATCATCAGTGTTCTCCAGCCAACAGAGATTTGGAAACTCCCTGGGATGAAGATATAGACGGAGGGACACACTGACACATTTGCCGTTTGGGCAACCTAATTGTTCCACCTTTTAGACATTGGAGAGTCCAAGACAACTAGGGGTGGAAGTAGTCCCCCAGGACAGCACAGTTGCCCTGTGAAAATGTGGCCAGACTGCTTTTTTTAAGCAGGTCCCCAATTCTGTTCCTCTTCACTGGATGGGTTTTTCAAACCAGAGCCTCCAGCCACCACCAGAGCTATCAAGCCAGCAGCAACTCAACAACTCCCTGGACAGAGCCTCCAGAGGTAACTGAAAGCTTCTCTGAACCTTCTTCTATAGCAGAACTGTACTAACAGTTGCTCCTTTGTTAGTCCACAAACAAAGGAGCAAAAACCCTAAGTGATTTATCCACACCTCCAACAAGCTGTAGTTGATCCAAGGAGAGGATGCCAGTTTGTCTCCCTTGGGTCCCACACACCCCCAATTGCTCATCACCAGACAGGAAATTCCTGCCTTGGGCCTGCAGTACAAACCCTCCATCCTGGGACGATTGGACTGAGCAAATGCTGACCCACATGTCTCTGGGATGGAGTCCCCAGGAGATAAGCAAAAGACTCTGCACCATAACCACAATGAAGGTCTCTCTCTTCCTCTGCTGCCTCCAAGTTTGAGAAGGAGCATAAACACTGAGATCACCCCAGAGCTGCAGTGGGAAGCCCAGGAGTTTTAAGCTAGCACTCAATGGGGAGAGGAACCCACACTTTCAAAGCATTGAGAGAGAGCATAGCTCCAACTATGAGGAAACATACAGGAGACACACAACTGCGCAAGAGTCTGCCAACTGACCAATAAGCCTAAGTGCCACCTACTAGATCACACCAAAAGCTTCAACACCAAAAATATCGCACCAACATACCTCTCTCTGAAACTGGAGACAGAATGTTAGCTCCAAATAAAGACCCTGCACAAAGCCTCAGTCCAGTGAAAGCATCCAGAAAAGATGTCTATTGACTACACTCAATATACGTTGCTGTTAAAGGAATACCCATACACAAAGATGAGAAAGAACCAATATAACAACTCCACTAACTCACATGGCCAGAATGTTGTATGTCCTCCAAATGGCCAGAACTCTCCAACAAGAGTTCTTAAGTAGGCTAAACTGACTGGAATGACTGAAATATAATTCAGAATATGGATAGAAACAAAGATCATTGAGGTTCACGAGGATGGCAAAACTCAATCCAAGAAATATAAGAATCACAATAAAGCTGTACAGTAACTGAAGGATAAAATATTCAGTATATAAAAGAACTCTATGCATCTGATAGAGCTGAAAAACACAATACAAGAATTTCACAGTGCAATCACAAGTACTAACAACAGAATAAACCTAGCTGAGGAAAGAATCTCATACCTTGAAGACTGGTTTTCTGAAATAAAACAATCACAGAAAAATAAATAAAAAATAATAAAAATAAGTGAACAAAATCTCCAAGAAGTATGGGATTACGTAAAGAGGTCAAGTTTATGAATCACTGGCATCCTTGAAAGGGAGGAAGAGAACGTAAACAACTTGGAAAACATATTTCAGAATATTGTCTATAAAACTTCCATAACCTTGCTAGATAAGTTAACAGTCAAATTCAGGAAATACAGAGAATTCCTGCAAGATTCTACACAAGAATATCATCCCCAAAACACATGATTGTCAGATTTTCCAAGGTTCAAAGGAAAGAAGAAAATGTTAAAGGCTGCTAGAGAGAAAGGGCAGGTCACCTACAAAAGGAACATCATCAGGCTAACAGTAAACCTTTCAGCAGAAGCCCTACAAGCCAGAAGAAATTAAGGGCATATATTCAACACTCTTAAAGAAAAAAAGCTTTCAAACAAGAATTTTATATCCAGCCAAACTAGGCTTCCTAAGCAAAGGAGAAATAAGATACTGTTCACATGAGCAAATGTTGAGGGATTTCATTACCACTAGATGTGCCTTAGAAGAGATCATGAACAGAGTACTAAATATAGAAAGGAAAGACTGCTGTCGGCTAATACAAAAACACACATATACACACAGACTAGTGTCACTATAAGACAACCCCACAAAAAAAGCCAACATAATAACCTGTTAACAACACAATGACAGGATCAAACTCACACTTATCAATACTAACCTTGAATGTAAATAGGCTAAATGCCCCACTTAAAAGGCACACAGTGGTAAGATGAATAAAAAACAAGACCCAATGATATGCTGTCTTCAAAAGACTCATCTCAAACACAATGAAGCCCATAGGCTCAAAATAAAGGAGTGAAAGAAAATCTACCAAACAAATTGAAAACAAAAAAAGCAGAGGTTGCAGTCTTAATTCCAAACAAAACAGACATCAAACCAACAAAGATCAAAAGAGACAAAGAAGGGCAATACGAAGACCTAACTATCTTAAATATATATACACATAACACAGGAGCATCCAGATTCACAAAGCAAGTTCTTAGAGACCTTCAGAGAAGTGTAGACTCCCACACAATAATAGTGGAAGACTTCAACACTTCACTGACATTATTAGATAGATCATCAGAGCAGAAAATTAACATAGATATTCAGGATATGCACTCAACATTAAGTCAAATGGATCTGAGAGATCTTTACCAAGCTCTCCACCTCAAAACAACAAAATATACATTATTCTCATTGCCTCATGGCAGATATTCTAAAATTGACCATATAATAGGACATAAAATAATCTTTAGCAAATTCAAAAGAACCTAAATCATATCAAACACACTCTCGGACCACAGTGCAATAAAAATAGAAGTCAAGACTAAGAAAATCACTCAAAACTATACAATTACATGGAAATAAACACAATGCTCCTGAACGACTTTTGGGTAAATAATAAAATTAAGGGAGAAATTAAGAAGTTCTCTTGAACTAATGAAAACAAAGATACAATATACTAGAATCTCTGGGACAGAGCAAAGGCAGTATTAAGAGAGAAATTCATAGATCTAAATGCCAACATCAAAAAGTTACAAAGGTCCCAAATTAACCTAACGTCACGTCTGAAAGAATTAGAGAAGCAAGAAAACTGACCCCAAAGTTACCAGAAGACAAGAAATAACCAAAATTGGAGCCTGAACTGAAAGAAATCAAGACACAAAAACAATTCAAAAGATCAATGACTCTTTGTTCATTGAGTTTGTTCAAGAGTTTGTTGAAAATATTAATAAGATATATAGGTCATTAACTAAACTAGTAAAGAAGAAAAGAGAGAAGATCTAAATAACCAAAATTAAAAATGACAAAGGGAATGTTACTACTGACCCCACAGAAATAAAAATAATCACCAGAAACTACTGTAAGTTCCCCTATGCATGCAAACTAGAAAACCTAGAAGAGATGAATAAATGCCTGGACACTTAGTTTCCTGAATAGAATGAGCTCTGAAATTGATTCAGTAATAAATCGCCTACCAACAATTAAGCCCAGGACATGATGAATTCACAACTGAATTTTACCAGACATACAAAATAGAGCTGATAAAATTCATACAGAAACTCTTCCAAAAATTTGAGGAGAAGGGACTCCTCCACAATTCATTCTATGAAGCCAGCATCTTTCTGATACCAAAACCTGTTGGGGACACAACAAAGAAAACTTAAGGCCAATATCCTTGAACATCAATGCAAAAATCCTAAACAAAATGCTTGCAAACTGAATCCCACAACACATCAAAAATGTAATCTACCAAAGTCAAGCAGGTTTCATCTGCAGGATGCAAGGTTAACTCAACACACACAAATCAATAAATGTGATTCATCACATAAACAGAACTAAAGACCAAAACCACATGATTTTCTCTGTAGATACCAAAAAGGCTTTTGATAAAATTTAACACCACTTTATGTTAAAAACTCTCAATAAACTAGGTATTGAAAGAGCATGCCTTAAAGTAACAAGAGCTATCTATGACAAACCTACAGCAAACATTATACTAAATGGGAAAAAACTGGAAGCATTCCCCTTGAAAACTAGTGTAAGACAAGGATGTCATCTCTCACCACTCCTATTCAATATAGTATTGGAAATCTTAGCCAGAGCAATCAGTCAAGAGAAAGAAATAAAGGACATTCAAATAGAAAGTGCTGAAGTCAAACTGTATCTGTCTGTAGAAGACATGATTCTATATCCAGAAAACCCCAGAGTCTTGGCCCAAAAGCTCCTTCAGTTGATAAACAACTTCAGCAAAGTTTTAGAATACAAAATCACTATGCATAAATCACTAGCATTTCTATACAGCAAAACCAGCCAAGCCAAGAGTCAAATCAGAATGGCAATAGCATTCACAATTGCCAGTAAAAAAATAAAATACCAAGGAATATGGATCACCAGGGAAGTGAAAAATCCGTACAATGAGAATTACAAAACACTGCTTGACAAAATCAGAGAAGACTCAAACAAATGAAAAAAACATTCCATGCTCATGGCTAGGAAGACTCAATTTCATTAAAATGGCCATACTACCTGTATTAGTCAGTTTTGAAACTGCTGATAAAGACATACTGGAGACTGGGTAATTTACAAAGAAAAAGAAGTTTAATGAACTTACAGTTCCACGTGACTGGTGAGGCCTAACAATCATGGTGGAAAACGAAAGGCACTTCTTTCATGGCAGCAGCAAGAGAGAGAATGAGAATCAAGTGACAGGGGTTTCTCCTTATCCAAACATCAGATCCTGTGAGACTTATTAACTACCATGAGAACAGTATGAGGGAAACTGCCCACTTGATTCAATTATCTCCCACTGGATCCCTCCCACAACATGTAGGAATTCTGGGAGCTACAATTAAAGATGAGATTTGGGTGGGGACATAGTCAAACCATATCATTCCACTCCTGACCCATCCCAAATCTCATGTCCTCACATTTCTAAACCAATTATGCTTTCCCAGCAGTCCCCCAAAGTTTTAACTCATTTCAGCATTAACTCAAAAGTCCACAGTCCAAAATGTCATCTGAGACAAGGCAAGTCCCTTCCACCCATGAGCCTTTAAAATTAAAAGCAAGTTAATTACTTCCTAGATACAATGGGGGTACAGGCATTTGGTGGATATAGCCATTTCAACCATTTCAAATAGGAGAAATTGGCCAAAACAAAGGGACTAAAGGCCCCATGCAAGTATGAAATCCAGCAGGGCAGTCAAATCTTAAAGCTCTAAAATGGTCTCCTTTAAGTTCATGTCAGGTCATGCTGATGGAAGAGGTCGGTTCCCATGGTCTTGGGCAGCTCCACCCCTGTGCTTTTCAGGGAACAGTCATCCTCCCAGCTGCTTTCACAGACTGGCATTGAGTGTCTGTGGCTTTTCCAGGAGCATGGTGGAAGCTGTCAGTGGATCTACCATTTTGGGGTGTGGAGGATGGTGGCACTCTTCTCACAGTTCCACTAGACAGAGCTTCACTGGGGACTCTATGTAGAGGTGCCCATCCCACATTTCCCTTCTGCACTGCCCTGGAAGAGGTTTTCCATGGTCACCCTGTTCCTGCAGCAAACTTCTGCCTGAACATCCAGGTGTTTCTAAACATCTTCTGAAATCCAGGCAAAGGTTTCCAAACCTCCATTCTTGACTTTTGTGTACCCACAGGCTCAACACCACAGGGAAGCTGCCAAGGCTTGGGACTTGTACCCTTTCAAGCCACTGCCAAACTGTGCCTTGGCCCCTTTTAGTCACAGCTGGAGCAGCTGGGACACAGAGCACCAAGTCCCTAGACTGCACAAAGCTGAGAGACCCTGGGCCCAGACCACAAAACCATTTTTTCCTCCTAGACTTATGGGTCTGTGATGAGAGGAATACCACAAAGGTCTCTGACATGCCCTGAAGACATTTTCTCCATTGACTTGGTGATTAATATTTAGCTCTTCATTACTTACGCAAATTTCTACAGCCGACTTGAATTTCTCCTCAGAAAATGGGATTTTCATTTCTGTCACTTTGTCAGGTTGCAAATTTTCCAAATATTTATGCTGTGTTTCCCTTTTAAAACTGAATGCTTTAACAGCACCCAAGTCACTGCTTGAATGCTTTGTTGCTTAGAAATTTATTCCACCCGATACCCTAAATCATCTCCCTCAAATTCAAATTTCCACAAATCTCTAGGGCAGATTTAAAATGCCAGCAGTCTCTTCGCTAAAACATAACAAGAGTTCCGTCTGCTACAGTTTCCAACAAGTTCCTCATCTCCATCCAAGACCATCTCAGCCTGGATTTCATTGTTCATATCATTATCAGCATTTTGGTCAAAGCCATTTAACAAGTCTCTAAGGAGTTCCAAATTTTCCTATATTTTCCTTTCTTCTTCTGAGCCCTCCAAACTGTTCCAAACTCTGAAAGTTACCCATTCCAAAGTCACTTTCACATTTTCGAGTATCTTTTCAGCAGCACCACAGTATTAGTTAGTTTTCACACTGCTGATAATCAAGACATAGTCTAGACTGGGTAATTTACAAAGAAGAAGAGGTTTAATGGACTTATAGTTCCATCATGGCCGGGGAGGTCTCACAATTATGGCAGAAGCTAAAAGACATTCTTATGGCAAGAGAGAGAATGAGAATCAAGTGAAAGGTGTGTCCCCGTATAAAACCATCAGGTCTTGTAAGACTTATTCATTACCATGAGAACAGTATTGAGGAAACTGCCCCCATGATTCAATTATCTCCAACTGGGTCCCTCCTACATCATGTGGAAATTATGGGAGCTACAATTCAAGATGAGATTTAGATGGGGACACAGTCAAACCGTTTCACTACCCAAAGCAATTTACAGATTCAATGCTATTTCCATCCAACTACCAATGATATTCTTTACAGAACTAGGAAAGAAAACAATTTTAAAATTCATATGGATTGAAAGAAGAGACTGGATAGTCAAGCAATCCTAAGCAAAAAGAGCAAAGCTGGAGGCATACTGTTACCCAACTTCAAACTATACTACATGGCTACAGTAACCAAAGCAGCATGGTACTGGTACAAAAACAGGCACATGGACCAATGGAAGCCACTAGGAAGCCCCAAAATAAGGCCACACACCTACAACCACCTGATCTTCAACAAAGCTGACAAAAACAATCAATTGGTAAAAGTATCCCTACTCAATAAATGTTGCTATGTTGCTGGGATAACTGGCCAGCCATATGCAGAAGGCTGAAGCTGTACCCCTTCTTTACACCATATACAAAAATCAACTCAAGATGGATTAAAGACTTAAATTTGAAACCCAAAACTATAAAAACCCTGGAAGACAAGGTAGGCAATAACTGTCCTAGACAAAGGAACGAGCAAAGATTTTATGACAAAGACACCAAAAACAATCACAACAGAGGCAAAAGTTGACAAGTGGGATTTAAATATACTTAAGCACTCCTGCACAGCAAAGAAACTATCATCAGGGTAAACTGAAAACATACAGAATGAGAGAAAATATTTGCAACCCATGCATCTGACAAAGGTCTAGTATCCAGCATTTATAAAGAACTTAAACAAATCTACAGGAGAAAAACAAACAACCCCATTAAAAAGTGGGCAAAGGACAAGAACAGACACTTGTCAAAAGAAGACATACCTGTGGCCAACAAGCATATGAAAAAAAGCACAATATCACTGATCATTTGTAAATGCAAATCAAAACAGCAATGAGGTACCATCTTTTACCAATCAGAATAGCTATTATTAAAAAGTCAAAAAATAACAGATGCTGGCAAGGTTGTAGAGAAAAAGGAACATTTATATGCTGTTGGTGGGAAATTAGTTCTACCATGTGGAAAGCAGTATGATAATTCCTCAAAGAGCTTAAAAACAATCTGCAGTTTGCCCCAGCAATCCCATTACTGGGTATACGCCTGAAGCAACATAAACCATTTTACTATAGAGACACATGCATGCCAATGTTTGTTGCAGCACTATTCACAATAGTAAAGACATGGAATCAACCAAAATGCTCATCAATGACAGATTGGATGAAGAAAATGTGGTACATATACAGCATGGAATACTACGCAGCCATAAAAAAATACAAGATTGGCCAGGCACAGTGGCTCATGCCTGTAATCCCAGCACTTTGGGATGCCTAGGTGGGTGGATTGCCTGAGCTGAGTTCAAGATCAACCTGGGTAACATGGTGAAACCCCGTCTCTACTAAAATACAAAAAATTGGGTGTGGTGGTGTGCACCTGTAATGCCAGCTACTGGGGAGGCTGAGGCAGGAGAATCGTTGGAACCCGGGAAGCAGAGGTTGCAGTGAGCCAAGATTGCACCATCACACCCCAGACTGAGAGACAGAGTGAGAGTCTGTCTCCAAAAGAAAAAAAAAGGTACAAGATCATGTCTTTTAGAGGAACATGGATGGAGCTGGAGGCTATTATCCTCAGCAAAGTAATGCAGCAACAGAAAACCAAAAACCTCATGTTCTCACTTATAAATGGAAGCTAGATAATGAGAACTTATGAATACAAAGAAGGGAACAACAGACACTGGAGTCTACTTGAGGGTGGAGGTTGGAGGGTGGAAGGAGGAAGAGGAGCAGAAAAGATAACTATTGGGTACCGAGTTTATTACCTGGGTGATGTAATAATCTGTACAACAAATCTTCATGGTATGAATTTACCTATGAAATGAACCTTCACATGTACCCCCAAACCTATAATACAAGTTTAAAAAAAGTGAGAGAAAAGATCCAGATAAATGCAATCAGATTTGATAAAATGAATGCATTAGTCCATTTTCATGCTGCTATACAAAACCTGCTCAAGACTGGGTAATTTATAAAGGAAAGAGGTTCAATTGACTCACAGTTCTGCATGGCTGGGGAGGCCTCAGGAAACTTACAATCATGGCAGAAGACAAAGGAGAAGCAGGCACCTTCTTTACAAGAGGGCAGGATGAAGTGAGTGCAAGCAGGGGAATTATCAGATGCTTATAAAACCATCAGAACTTGTTAGAACTCACTATTATGAGAACAGCATGGGGAAAACTTCCCCATGATCCAATTACTCCACCTGGTCCACGCTTGACATGTGGGGATTATGGAGATTACAATCTGAAATGAGATTTGGGTGAGGACACAGAGCAAAAGCATACTAGGGTACATTCCCATTGACTCCACAGAAATACAAAAAAAAAAAAAAAAAAAAAAAAAAAATCCTCAGGGACTATTGTGAACCTCTATTACACACAAGCTAGAAAACCCAGAAGAAATCAATAAATTCCTGGAAACACACAAACTCTCAAGATTGAATTAGGAAGGGATTGAATTCCTGAAGAGACCAATAATGAGTTCAGAAATTGAATCAGTAATAAAAAGCCTACTAACAGAAAAAACCCAGGAGCAGATGAATTCACAGCCAAATTCTAACAGATGCATAAGAAAAGCTGGTATCAATAATACTGAAACTACTCAAAAAATTGAAGAGGAGGGACTCCTCCCTCTCTCATTCTATAAGGCTGGCATCATCCTAATACCAAAACATGGCAGAAACACAAAGAAAAAGGGAAAACTTCAGGCTAACATTCTTGGTGAACAGAGATGTAAAGATCTCAAGAAAATATGAGCTGAATCCAACAGCACATCAAAAAACTAATCTACCACCAACTAGCAGGCTTTATCACTGGGAAGAATAGGATTTCAAGTTTACAAAAAATTCACTAATTTTCCCAAAGCCACACAAATGGCTAAGATTTGAAGCTAGGATTTTGAATTTTAAAATCATGGATTTTTTCATTAATCATTAGTAAATTAATTAGATATATTAACTTCTGAAGCATTCTAAATGGTGATTGAATAGGCATATGTCTTCTTCAGGAGGCTCTGAGTCAAAGCAATGTTTTTCTATTTGAATATGTAAAGTTGGTACTCTACACTCTGCTGCTTATATATGCATGTATTTTTTAAAACTGTTATAAAAACTTCTAGGTCTTTTTAATTAGTTATTCTTTAGTTATAGCCTTGTGCTCATATTTAAATGCACATCAAACACTGCTCTGCCTTTTCTTGATTTCTTAAATTTCAGAAAAGAACACAAAATGGTATTTAGTCACTCACAGAGGCAGTGCCCCATTCATTAACCTATTGGGTGCAGCTAATAATGCTAATAGGATTGACTGTAAAATAACTTAAGTTGATATTTCTCTCTTCACATGGAAAATGTGAGCTTAGTAATAACCTTGTATGCCTCATTTAGCAGACTGGCCAGAGAATAGGAAGAGGTTTATTTAAAAAAATTTACACGGTAACGTGGAGGTGCCTAAACTAAAGACCTTCTATTCAGCTCTTGTATTTTATATGCTATACTAGTCCCACTTCTGCCATTCCAAATTATCTTAATACTTCACATGTATTGAGACAGACAAGTTCTTTCCTACAGTTTTTTTTTTTCTTAAAGCACAACACTGTGCTATCAAATTCTTTTGATATGCTCTTTTCTTTGAGCTTGTCATGAGTCCACCTAGCATCTTTTTCTTGAATTTAGTGCACTTAGAAAATGGTAAAAAAAATTAGTATGTTCTGAGTGGTGATCTTCCAAATTTAGACACATTCTAAAGTGTCCAAGATGGGTAAAGAAAAAAAGAACAGAGAGAATGCCTAAATGTCTTCTTTCCTTAGTAAAAATAGACTTGTTACTTTCCACCAGAAAAATAAAGTTATAGATTCCACAGTGGCATAGATAAATATGACAGAACTTTGTACTTTCTTCAAAAAGCATAATTTTATACTAAAACAGGCACGTAAGAAGTGGCCCACAGTTAAGTGAAAAGTGTGGCTTTCAAGAGCCATGTGGCAAGTCTTCCAAGGGAAGCAATGCACTGCTTAACTCAGCAGAATTCCATGTGATGTCATTTTTCTTCAACAAAAAAGGTGACCTAAAGTTGATATATTCATCTCGTCATATATCCATCTAGATTTAAAGCAGAGCAAAATTACTATGCTTCTGAAAGAAAACATATGTTTGGTGGACTTCCATTCCATTTTGAGTAGCTAGAGATAAAAGACTTATATGAGCTATGCATGTCAGATAAAAGAACTGTTGTTAAGAAGAAGGCAAGTTTCAGAGTTTGGCATTTAGAATTAGAAACATTTGAGTTCAAGTGTCCATACCTTTACTTTTTTGAAAACTTTTTTTAAATTCAGCTCTGGAACAAAATGATTTAATAATGTAATAGCACTTACATCATGGCATTCTAGTAATAGTGCAATGAGGTAATGCATGTAAAGATGCAGAGACCAGGCTAACCATTTGATAATCTACCTGTATTTAAGGTACAATGTACCTTGTCATAATCAATCACTAAATTATCATAAAATTCTTATAAGATAAACTTACTTTTTCAGATGAAACAATTAAAAAATTAAGTGATGAAGCTTGCCTCAGTAACAGCTTAAGCTTATGACAATTAAGGAATTAGATTCTTTTTATTCAGCTCTCAAATAACACAGGAAGTTTTTCCTACAGTTGATTTAACAATGTGTCTAAACACTCTTCATCCAATGAATTGGTATTTCTTGATTATAAGGGTGGATATTTTGTTCACCTTTGAGTATAGGTAGCTTCTTAAAAAAAGTAAAAGTCGATACCTGTCTTCAGGGTTTGTATATTAGAGTGGATATTAGACAACAGACACATGGAAAAAAATCTATGTGGAATAGTGGTAATGTACAGGACAAGTGAGATTAACTGTACAACTGTGGAAGAGGAGAAATCATGCAGCAGAAATTGCCATTTGGGGTCCTGGACTAGTCGCAGACACATAATGGCTAGACTTATGATGAACTGCTAAAAGAGAGATGATGCAATTCACTCAGATAACAAAGCAAGGCTGATTTTGGAGAAGACAATATATCGATGTCTTTTCTGTGCTTTTTGAGGCTCTAGATCATTCTTGAAAAGACTTTCTTCAGTCAATAGGCATTTGGCTTTGCTTTACAGAGAATGAGGATTTGATATAATGATTTGAGCCTCTACCAAAAAGGTGAGAGTTGAACCATAAAAATGTAAAAACAATGTAGGAAAAGGAAAGGTTGAGCCCGAAGATACAGCACAATGCCTTACATACAGCAATTGATCAATACACGTCTGTTAATAAAATAAGTGAGAGACAGGACTACCTAATGTTACTAATATTGCTCTCCTACTTCTATTGCTACTGTTTTTACTATTGCCATGTTCCTATTACCTATTTTTCCTTTTCACTTGAAATGGAGAATCATTTTCCCTCCCTGAGCCTATATCTTTGTGGAAGAAAAGAAGCAAATTCAGGGCAGACCTAAGTGGCTTAGTATAAATTTCCAGACATGCCTTTGGGCTATTTTCCCCTCCCAAAGACTAAGTAAGGCCAAGACTAGGGAAAAAAAAAAAATGGGACCAAATGATCTTTAGTCACTGGAGACTAACAATATTCAAAAAAGTATTTGACATTTGATATACAACAAAAATGATGGTAGTAGCATCTAGAATAACTTGAACAGGAATGGGAGCACATGGGGGAACCTCTGTTAACCATTTAGGGGAATCGAACTAAACTAATAAGGCAAAGACAACATGACTTAGTATGTCAGGCCATGGACTGTGGGGCTTTCTGTGTTTGAATGTTGCTGTTTGAATGGTATGGGTTTGAATGCTGGTGTTTCTAATTATAAGATCTCTAACCTTGGGCAAGTCATCTGACCTTTCTGTGTGTGCTTCAATTTCCTCATGTTTAATATGTAAATAATGACTCATGAAAGGATATAAAAAATTAAATGAGTTAATATACTTGGAAGTGTGTTAGCTGATGTTCTTTACACACTGCCTCATTTATCCTCAGAAGAACCCTATGAGATTCCCATTTTGCCCATCAAGACATAGGCTTAGAGATGTAGTGTAACTTGTTCAAACTTATTTATTTAATAACTAAGAGCCAAGGCCAGCATTTGAAACTAGGGGCATATTTAAAGAGCAAATATAGAAAAAACAATACCAACAAATGCTGACTGTTGATCTCCCAAAAGACCACCAGAAAACCTTGTGGATAAAACAAAACTAAGTTTATTAGACTTGTGCAGAAAGGTAAAACTCCACTTTGCAAGACTTACTTTAGATGTACTATATTTATACGGCTTTAGAGCCTAGGCTGTATGGTTTTTAAGGTGGATCTTGACAAACAGGGAATTGCTTGGACATAGTTTATGACCTAACACCTTTGGGTTGGTGATTGCAGTGAGGGAGTGTCATGAAATTATCAGTGAGCAAGCTGTTAACCATGATATGTGAGCCATTAGCTAGTCCATAATCTTATCTTCTAGGAGCAGGTATTTCTTGGAGCAAACAGTTGGGATATTTTTGCTTGATTTTAGCACATTCTTTCACACATAGAAAAGGAATTATGTTGACTTCAGTTCTCTGAAAGAAGAAGCAAAAATAACAGGAGGAGACCAGCTAAACGAGTGCCACTAAAGGTCATCTGAAGAGACCTATGTTGATTTGTAAATGTCCAGCAGGAAGATGGACAAGATTGGACATAAAAATAAAGGTCTTGTAGTACCATTTCTTTTTTTTATTATAAGACTTTATCTAGAAGCACAGGATATAAAAATGATTTGATTTTTGCTTTAATGTAAGAGTCATTTAATGTTTCAAATTGAAACATGTAAAAATGAATGACTTACAAAAACCTTCAATAACAGAATTCTGAAAGCCAATTTAATACTAACTTCTAAACTACTAGTACAGTATATAAATGTCCATGTTTTTACCAGTGTTTCTTAATCTTATTATTTGATTCATCATTGCTGCCACTTCTTACTCTATTTCACATACAATGAATTTATTGTCAGGAGCAACATAGTTAAATATATTTAACTTTATATTTGAAATGCTTAGAAAACACCAATTAAAATTATTTCCTTTTTGAGAAACTTAGACAAATGAACCCATTTGGAGACTGAATTAAAAATGTGCACTAATTACTCATGTCACTGAAGCACAACGACTTATCTCCATGAATGCACAAATGGATTAGGCCTGTACTGATATGGGCAACAGATGGGGGTGAAGGGAATGAGATAGAAGAGGGGGTATATGCTGGATTCAACTGCATTACTAAAAGTTATCCAGATAAATTTGAAATTGATAGAAGAGCTTTGATATGTGTAAAACAATCAATGGTTTTTATGTATTTAGTAAGCTAGTGTTCATGCATGTGTGCGTATTTATGTATGCATTTTGTTCAAAATATTGTATGTTAAATACTTCGCTAAGAGGGAAGCAGAGATAAAGATCTTTAACAATCTCTCTCCTCTAGGAGCTTACCATCTAGTGGGATCTTTTAAGTATGTGCACAAATAACATTTAGAGAAAGTAGTGTTTGAAAAGCCCTGAATGAATTACTCAGATAGCTATTTATCAAGAGTCCAAAGGTCTAATCATAGGTAATTTCAGAAGTTTAGGAAATATTGGGTAGAATTTCTATTGATGATACTTTTTAATGTTGTACCCCAGTACTTAGAATTTAATACTGTCTATCCAGCAATCTACAAATAACAAATGTTATTAAATCTACTGCTATAAGTCCAGCGAATATAATCATGGAATAATCAGTAGTTCATGAACTTTACCATCTGATGGAAAAAAAATCAGAAATTAATCAATAAGCCACACTAAATAAATAAGAAATTGTTACTGCAGAAGTTTCAATGAGGAAGAGAGACACACAGTGTCAGGAGGAATTTAACTTCATTTGGGAAGTCAAGGAAGGATATCAGAAAGCAAGGGCTGATGAAGCTAGAATATGAAAGAAGAATAATAGAAATTAAGTCGGCTGGGGGAGTTAAAAACTGAGGAAGGTTGGAGATGAAAAGATGATTCCAGGAAGAATAAGGGAGTATGTTGAGTTTCGCAGGCATAGGAAATACAGAAACCCAGAGTGGTCTAATGACAGTGAGCACCATCCCCTCGCATCCCCCTCCCCACCACACACAAAAATGTTAACACAACGAAGGAGAAAATTGTTGTGACAGGAACCCTTGGGTTTAATTTGTAACTTGAGTAAGTATTTTAAGTAGGGAATTATGTGATTGGATTTACATTTCACAAAATCACCCCAGCTGTAGTTTAGATAATTGATTGGAGACTGTCGCGAAGGAAGGGTTCCTGTTAGAATATTTGCCCAGACTAGAGTAATTTGGAATGTAAATGCTGGCAGTTGGAATGAAGGAAAGTCAACTTCTTTAAGACATGTTTAGGAGGAACTGGTGAGAGATTTGTTAAGCTGGGGCAAGTGGAAAAAAAACATACATGATGACTCTTACATTTCTGATTTGGCTAACAAGACGGTAGTTCACTCACTCACTGCAGAAGGGAACCAGGTTTGAAGGAAGCTCATGAATTTGGTTTGAAAATACTGATTTTCAAGTATATTTGAGACATTAACTGAATGTTTAATGTAGACACAAATCCCTTTCTTGTCAAATTTGAAGATGGCATAAAAGCTTTAAAAGAGTATGGAATAAAAACTTTTTTAAAATTAGAAATAAATACTGACATCAAGTACAGCGAGGTTAGTTTTAATAGATGTATTCAAACCTATTTGTCTTAAAAGCAACTTAACAAACACAAATTATTGACTATATCAAGTATAAATACTGTAAAATTTAAATGGGAAATACACAAAAAACTTCAATGATGTAAAACCTAATAACTAATTGTTTAAATTGGTTGTTTAGTTTCAGTTTTTAAGCTCTATTTGTGTTATTTTTTATGTGCCTACATTTTACTCCTAATTAAATTATATCCCCATGACATAGAAATCTCTATTGTGAATATAAAAGTCAGTTAAATACACAGGATGTTGAAAAATATTAAGAAGCTAGGTATGTAGTAGCTTGTATATTTACTTTTCATTAGTCTCTAAACATCATACAGACATGCCTTTTAAAAATTATTTGGAAGAGTGACAAGTCACCTTTATACTTGCATAGTGTATTTCATACTTACCTTCTCAGCAGTATTCAGCTAACAAAGCTTTGTGATTCTGTTTGAAGGCTGGCTTCAGAATACTGATAGCATTCACTCTTATTCCTAGAATAAAACATGGTACACTAATGGCCTTACTAGAAAATACTAGTCCACCCTGCTTTCTATATATGTATAGATGAGGTGTTCTATTCAACCAATATTATGAGTAGATATAATACTTTTTCCTTTTCTAATTCATAACTTATGCACATAGTCTGATGAAATATACCCTTTACTTAAAAGCTACTGCAGATCAGGTGAATGCACAGTTAGTCCCACATGCAGATAGAGTGGATATTTACCTACCTGATATTACAGGAAAGATTTGAGGACAGCATATATATTTTAGAATGTATGCCCAAAACAATCCTACCTTATCACCATAAGTGTTTAAAATTCTAAAGTAAGGTATTTAATTATTTGAGCAAAAACTTTAACAGTAGTAGCCTCTTGTGAAAGACTGGACTTTTCTTCATAATTTATTTAGAGTCATTGAGATATTATTAGTCATAAACAATATAATCCAAAGCACAACCCTAGAATTTAGGGGTTCTGCCCTAGGCAGAACAATAATGCGAGAGTTCAGAAAAGCCCTGGAGCACAGGAGATAACTGGAAGGGGACTGATATGACTTGGCTCTATGTCCCCACACAAATCTCACTACGAATTATAATCACCACTGGTTGTGGCAGTGGCGTTTTGGGAGGTGATTGAGTCTGGGGGGTGGACTTTCCCCTTGCTGTTCTCCCGATAGAGTTCTTATGAGATCTAGTTGTTTGATAAGTGGTGGTCCCCCTTCCACCCCCATCCTGTTTCTCTACTGCCACCATGGGAAGACATACCTTGCTTCCTCTTTCCCTTCCACCATGATTGTATGTTTCCTGAAGCCTCCCCAGCCATGCAGAACTATGATTCAATTAAATCTCTTTTCTTCATAAATTACCCAGTCTCAGGTATGTCTTTATAGCAGTGTGAAAATGGACTAATACAAGGACCATCTTCAGAAAGGGAAAAGACCCTGCTAAGAAATTTAACAGGGCTTTAAAGGGCAAACTGCTGACACAAATTTTTCAGAGAAGTATTGTATTGAAGCATAAACCCAGTGTAATCAAACATCTTGGGAGCTGTATATTGCATCAGACTTTATGCTTTACACTCTCTTAAAAAAAAGCAACAAGACAGTATGAGTTTTTTCTTTTCCGGTTGTAAAAATGTATAAGCCCATTTGATCCCAAAAAGACTTGAAGTGTGCAGTACATTCGTATACTTTCTAAATATGAAAGGACCATGCAATCTTTTTTTTCAGCCCTATCATATATATGTGTGTGGATATATATATATATATATATATCCACCTTCCCCTCATATATCCTATATATATATATAACATATATCCATATATATATGGAGAAAGAGAGAGAGAGAGAGAAGGAGAGAGTATGTGTTTGTGATATTTGATTAATTTTCTTGGAGATAAATTTTCAACTTAAAAAAACTGCCTTATTGTTTATGATAAACAAGTTCAAGGTGTCTGAGCCTTTTTTTATGATTTTGATGCCTGTATTTGTATTACTGTGTTAATCATAAGTGATTATCTAAGTGCCAATATTTAATTTTTAAAGTTGGGGAGACTATTTCTGTTTGGCCTTAGGTTAATATAGACAAGTTTCAAAATGACAGAAATTCTCCTGCACCCACTGTTGAACTCAAATTATGTTGTCAGTTATGAAGACCAAAATTATGTGTACAATTGCAACCAATTTTCATAAAAAGATTATGATTTATAAAATTATTTAATAAACTGAGGCTTTTATTTTCCTTCACAATACTGATAGGCAGTGCTTTGTTTCCAGTACTATCAAGACAAGGATTGAGGTACAATTAACATGCAAATGTGCACTAAGCGAAGATAAAATGTGGTCAAGGCATTCTGTATAAATAACAGTTTTACAGTAGTTAAACTAGGTAATAGCAGTGGGCTGTTTGAATTATAACCCAACATACCATAGTGTGTCTGAAGCATTAGAGCAGTATTGGTTAAGAAAATACAATATTGAGCTTGGCTTCTGTACTTGAGTTTGGGTAAGTGACTTCACCTTTTCCTATGTCAGCTTCCTCAATGACAATATGTGGGAATATATATATTCTGCATAGAATTATTATGAATACTAAATGAGTTAAAATGTGGTTAAACAGAGTCTGGAACATCACAAGCACTGAATAATGGCTAGACATTATTATTACTGGTAGTAAAACCAGCACATGCAAAATACTGTGCATCAAAAGAGTTCCCACAAGATACCCATGTTGTGGGTATTTATTTCAGTGAAGTGATACCATCTGCAAAATTAAGTTAATATTGCTGATATAAATATAGTTGGTTTAAAATTTCATTTATTAATATTTACAAATATTATTATTAAATTTATTAGAATAGTGAGTAATTTATGGTACTGCCTATAAGTTTTTGTTAAGAAAATACATAATTCTATTTGTAAATTCACTTAATTTCTGAGGCAGAGAGGAAATATCAACCTATTAAAATTACTTTTTATGTCTACAACATTATTTAATAATAAAAATGTATCATCTTAAAGTTTCTTAGAGGATTTTTTCCATTTAAAACAAGCTGCACATTAATAAAATTTTAGAAAGATGCTCCACACAATGTATTTGTAGATTGACTTAAAAATAGGAGCAATGGAATAGCAATTAGGATTCATTACTTCAAGGCCCAGGTGAGAAACTAATTAACTGTAGCTTACATCAAATTCACTTAACCATGGTACTCTATTTACTCTTTTACAAATTGAAATTTGAACTAAATAATCTTTGAGGTAGCAGATAACAAGATGTGACCACCTGCACCAGCATAATAAAAATTACTTTGTAAAAATGTCCAGTTTCTTTTTTTTTTTTTTTTTGATAAATAACAGAAATTTATTGTTCACTGTTTTGGAAGTTGGGAAGTCCAAGATCAAGGAGCCAGCGGATTCAGTGTCTGGAGAGGAGACACTGTCTGCTTCAAATATGGTGGCTTCTCGCTTCATCTTCAAATGGCAGAAGCAGCAAACAGGTTCTCTCAAGCCTCTTACATATAGCGAGTTTCTTCTTGAACATTATGAATTAGAATTATAGGAGATAGCATACTGGAAACTTTATTTTTAACTAGTAAAATCTCAGGCTAACTGATGTTTAAAAATTACTTCCTTGAAGCAAGAAGAAAAGTTTAGAGAAAAAAGAGTAAAATGAAACAAAGACTCCAAGAAATATGGGACTATGTGAAAAGACCAAATCTACATCTGATTGGTGTACCTGAAAGTGATGGGGAGAATGGAACCAAGTTGGAAAACACTCTGCAGGATATTATCTAGGAGAACTTCCCCAACCTTACAAGGCGGGCCAACATTCAAACTCAGGAAATACAGAGAATGGCACAAAGATACTCCTCGAAAGAGCAACTCCAAGACACATAATTTTCAGATTCACCAAAGTGAATGAAGGAAAAAATGTTAAGGGCAACCAGAGAGAAAGGTCAGGTTACCCACAAAGGGAAGCCCATCAGACTAACAGCGGATCTCTCCGGAGAAACTGCAAGCCAGAAGAGGGTGGGGGCCAATATTCAACATTCTTAAAGGAAAGAATTTTCAACCCAGAATTTCATATCCAGCCAAACTAAGTTTCATAAGTGAAGGAGAAATAAAATCCTTTACAGACAAGCAAATTCTTAGAGATTTTGTCACCACCAGGCCTGCCCTACAAGAGCTTCTGAAGGAAACACTAAACATGGAAAGGAATAAGCAGTACCAGCCACTGCAAAAACATGCCAAAATGTAAAGATCATCGATGCTAGGAAGAAACTGCATCAACTAATGAGCAAAATAACCAGCTAACATCCTAATGACAGGATCAAATTCACATATAACAATATTAACCTTAAATGTAAATGGGCTAAATGCTCCAATTAAAAGACACAGACTGGAAAATTGGATAAAGAGTCAAGACCCATCAGTATACTGTATTCAGGAGAACCATCTCAAGTGCAGAGACACACATAGGCTCAAAATAAAAGGAGGGAGGAAGATCTACCAAGCAAATAGAAAACAAAAAAAGGAAAGGGTTGCAATCCTAGTCTCTGATAAAACAGATTTTAAACCAACAAAGACCAAAAGAGACAAAGAAGTCCATTACATAATGGTAAAGGGATCAATTCAACAAGAAAGGGTAACTATCCTAAACATATATGCACCCAATACAGGAGCACCCAGATTCATAAAGCAAGTCCTTAGAGACTTACAAAGAGACTTAGACTCCCACACAATAATAATGGGAGACTTTAACACCCCACTGTCAACATTATACAGATCAACAAAACAGAAAGTTAATAAGGATATCCAGGAATTGAACTCAGCTCTGCACCAAGTGGACCTAATACACATCTACAGAACTCTCCACCCCAAATCAACAGAATATACATTCTTCTCAGCACCACATCACACTTATTCCAAAATTGACCACATAGTTGGAAGTAAAGCACTTCCCAGCAAATGTGAAAAAAACAGAAATTACAACAAACTGTCTCTCAGACCACAATGCAATCAAACTAGAATTCAGGATTAAGAAACTCACTCAAAAACACTCAACTACATGGAAACGGAACAAACTGCTCCTGAATGACTACTGGGTATATAACAAAATGAAGGCAGAAATAAAGATGTTCTTTGCAACCAGTGAGAACAAAGACACAACATACCAGAATCTCTGGGACATATTTAAAGCCATGTGTAGAGGGAAATGTATAGGACTAAATGCCCACAAGAGAAAGCAGGAAAGATCTAAAATTGACACCCTAACATCACAATTAAAAGAACTAGAGAAGCAAGAGCAAACACATTCAAAAGCTAACAGAAAGCAAGAAATAACTAAGATCAGAGCAGAACTGAAGGAGATAGAGTCACAAAAAAACCTTCAAAAAATCAATGAATCCAGAAACTAGATTTTTGAAAAGATCAACAGAATTGATAGACCACTACCAAGAGTAATAAAGAAGAAAAGCAGAAGAATCAAATAGATGCAATAAAAAATGATAAAGGGGATATCACCACGAATCCCACAGATATACAAACTACCAACAGAGAATACTGTAAAAACCTCTATGCAAATAAACTAGAAAATCTAGAAGAAATGGAAAAATTCCTGGACACATACAGCCTCCCAAGACTAAACCAGAAAGAAGTTGAATCCATGAATAGATCAATAACAGGCTTTGAAATTGAGGCAATAATTAATAGCCTACCAACCAAAAATAGTCCAGGACCAGACGGATTCATATCCGAATTCTATCAGAGGTACAGGAAGGAGCTGCTATCATTCCTTCTGATACTATTCCAATCAATAGAAAAAAAGGAAATCCTCCCTAACTCATTTTATGAGACCAACATCATCCTGATACCAAAGCCTGGCAGAGACACAACAAAAAAGGAGAATTTTAAACCAATATACCTGATGAACATCGATGCAAAAATTCTCAATAAAATACTGGCAAACGGAATCCAGCAGCACGTCAAAAAGCTTATCCACCATGATCAAGTGGGCTTCATCCCTGGGATGCAAGGCTGGTTCAACATTCGCAAATCAATAAACATAATTCAGCATATAAACAGAACCAAAGACAAAAAACACATGATTATCTCAACAGATGCAGAAAAGACCTTTGACAAAATTCAACAGTCCTTAATGCTAAAAACTCTCAATAAACTTGGTATTGATGGGACATATCTCAAAATAATAAGAGCTATTTATGACAAACCCACAGCCAACATCATACTGAATGGGCAAAAACTGGAAGCATTCCCTTTGAAAACTGACACAAGATAGGGATACCCTCTTGCACCACTCCTATTCAACATAGTGTTGGAAGTTCTGGACAGGGCAACCAGGCAGGAGAAAGAAATAAAGGGCATTCAATTAGGAAAAGAGGAAGGCAAATTGTCCCTGTTTGCAGATGGCATGATTGTATATTTAGAAAACCCCATTGTCTCGGCCCAAAATCTCCTTAAGCTGATAAGCAACTTCAGCAAATCTCAGATACAAAATCAGTGTGCAAAAATCACAAGCATTCTTATACACCAATAACAGACAAACAGAGAGCCAAATCATGGGTGAATTCCCATGCACAATTGCTTCAAAGAGAACAAATACCTAGGAATCCAACTTACAAGGGATGTGAAGGACATCTTCAAGGAGAACTACAAACCACTGCTCAACGAAAAGAAGATACAAACAAATGGAGGAACATACCATGCTCATGGATAGGAAGAATCAATATTGTGAAAATGGCCATACTGCTCAAGGTAATTTATAGATTCAATGCCATCCCCATCAAGCTATCAATGAGTTTCTTCACGGAATTGGAAAAAACTGCTTTAAAGTTCATATGGAACCAAAAAAGAGCCCGCATCTCCAAGACAATCCTAAGTCAAAAGAACAAAGCTGGAGGCATCAGGCTACCTGACTTCAAGCTATACTACAAGGCTACAGTAACCAAAACAGCACGGTATTGGTACCAAAACAGAGATATAGACCAATGGAACAGAACAGAGGCCTCAGAAATAATACCACACATTTACAGCCATCTGATCTTTGACAAACCTAAGAAAAACAAGAAATGGGGAAAGGATTCCCTATTTAACAAATGGTGCAGGGAAAACTGGCTAGCCATAAATAGAAAACTGAAACTGGATCCTTTCCTTACTCCTTAAACGAAAATTAATTCAAGGTGGATTAGAGACTTAAATGTTAGACCTATAACCATAAAAACCCTAGAAGAAAACCTAGATAATACCATTCAGGACATAAGCATGGGCAAGGACTTCATGACTAAAACACCAAAAGCAATGGCAACAAAAGTCAAAATTGACAAATGGGATCTAATTAAACTAAAGAGCTTCTGCACAGCAAAAGAAACTACCATCGGAGTGAACAGACAACCTACAGAATGGGAGACAGTTTTTGCAATCTACTCATCTGACAAAGGGCTAATATCCCGAACTTACAAAGAACTCAAACAAACTTACAAGAAAAAAACAAACAACCCCACCAAAAAGTGGGCAAAGGATATGAACAGACATTTCTCAAAAGAAGACATTCATACAGCCAACAGACACATGAAAAAATGCTCATCATCACTCATCATCAGAGAAATGCAAATAAAAACCACAATGAGATACCATCTCACACCAGTTAGAATGGCGATCATTAAAAAATTAGGAAACAATAGGTACTGGAGAGGATGTGGAGAAATAGGAACACTTTTACACTGTTGGTGGAACTGTAAACTAGCTCAACCATTGTGGAAGACAGTGTGGCGATTCCTCAAGGATCTAGAACCAGAAATACCATTTGACCCAGCCATCCCATTACTGGGTATATACCGAAAGGATTATAAATCATGCTGCTATAAAGACCCATGCACACATGTTTATTGCGGCACTATTCACAATAGCAAAGACTTGGAACTAACTCAAATGTCCATCAATGATAGACTGGATTAAGAAAATGTGGCAGATATACACCATGGAATAGTCTGCAGCCATAAAAAAGGATGAGTTCATGTCCTTTGTAGGGACATGGATGCAGCTGGAAACCATCATTCTCGGCAAACTTTCACAAGGACAGAAAACCAAACACCGCATGTTCTCACTCATAGGTGGGAACTGAACAATGAGAACATGTGGACACAGGAAGGGGAACATGACACACCAGGGCGTGTCGTGGGTGGAGGGAGATGGGAGGGATAGCATTAGGAGAGATACCTAATGTAAATGACGAGTTGATGGGTGCAGCACACCAACATGGCACATGTATACATATGTAACAAACCTGCATGTTGGGCACATGTATCCTAGAACTTAAAGTGTGTGTATATATATATATATATAAAGTGTGTGTGTGTGTGTGTGTGTGTGTGTATATATATATATATATAAACCCAGTTGAAAAAAAAAATTACTTCCTTGAAATCTATTGCAGCTCCAAATTTATGTTTCTCATTCAGCAGTTTGCCGTCTAACTCTAGGTTAAAACTTATGATGATGAGCACTTTATTACCTCACAAGAACACCAGGGAAATTTGCAGGCATCTTTAATTTTTTCATTTACTCAGCCAAAATTGTGTTTCTGTACTTTATATCCATTTAAGGTAGTCGGAAGTGAAATTAGTTTTTTTCTTTAAAAATTTTTAATTTTTTTTAAAAATAGAGATGGGGTTTCACCATGTTGCCCAGGCTGGTCTCGAATTCCTGGGCTCAAATGATCCACCTGGCTTGGCCTCCCAAAGTGCTGGGATTATAGGCATGAGCCACCACACGCAGCCAGAAGTGGAAATTTACAATAAAGGTGGCAAATAGAGCACTAACTGACATAAAGGCAGTGTGACATTTTGTGTTCAAAATATTTATTCTAGATATTAATTAGAAAGCATAATTTTGGAATATATATATTACATATGTAAAATAAAGCCATTGAATTAGGAGAACAAAAGCATGAATCCTTTCTAAAAGTCAAGCGGAATTTAGAGTCATATAGTGTGAGAGGATAGGAACTTGTTTTCACTCTTAATAAAATAAGAACAGCTAACATTAATGAATGCTTTCTCTTTGAATTCCATTTAGTATAGGTCATAACTTGTTTTTATAAACATAAAAGATTATAAATAAGTCATCTTTTAACCTATAATAAATATTATACTGTTTAGGAGATGCATTCAAAATAAATGTGTGATGTTTACTACTTAATGTCAGCAAGAAATTTCTCTTATCTTAAAAGACTTCTGAATTGCTCTTGAAAACACCATTTTATCCTCTAAAATATGAAACCAAGGTGTATAGAGAAAATTAATTCATATGATATCAGCAACATGTTTTGAGTATCTCAGAGGAAATTTTTAATTTTCAAAATAGCATTTTATGGAATTAATGTCACTATTGGTGTTTTTTTTTAACATTTAAGTGTCTCTATATGTTCAAAATATTATAAAATTAGATGAATTTAAAATACACTGAATGTATTTATTTTAGGGAAAAGTGAATTCTCAGGACAACAACTTTATATATCTACATATTTATATCAATTTTCTATTTCATTCATCTTCATTTTAGTATTTTTCATGTTTACTAGAAGTTATTAATTATATTTCCATTGTTATCCTTATATTTTAATGGGATACATTTTAATATTGTCCCTAAAATATAAATTTATATTATTCATTATATTTGTAAAATTTTATATTAATCAAATCAGTAAAAAAATTACTTATTATTGGTATTCACTTTAATGAGCTATTTATTTATGCAAAAATAAAAATTGTCCGTTCAGCAGAAACAATTTCATAGTATCAATTCTCTCCCCCATCCACTTGTGTAATATCTCTCATCCTAAGGGAGAATAACTTGAAAGAATGACCTCCATTATCTGAAATGTCAACCACTTGGAAAGTCGTGTGTTTCTCACTTTCTACAGCTATGATTCTTGACCCAGTATAGCTGTTAGAGGCCTCTAGACTATTTTGTAAATTCAGGTTTGAATGTTTATAAATGAGATAGGAAGTAAAATTATTCTATGACAGCATAATCTTTGGACCTACAGTAAGATGGACCATTAATCTTAAAATAGGTTTTCCTCATTCCTCTTTGTGCTTTCCTGAAAAAATTATCTGAACGATACAATCATGTACTGTATTAGACAATAAGATTTGTTTCTTACCCTTGTAAATGGACAAAAAGAAGAACCCCAGGGATTATAAATCAAACTTTTTAGGCCAGAAATTCAAAATCTTTGTTTTTTACTTTTTATAAAACACAGCATATAATTTGGATAATATTTCAAGTTATGGCATAATAACAGATCTTAGTATTTGTTCTGATGAAGTGTATATAACCTGGTGATAGAATCATTGAAAGAGATGATTGCAAAAACTAACCAAAGTTACAAAATATTTACATTTCTTGAGGAATTTAGACTTTTGAGAGTTTAGTATGGTCATTAAACTTGGAAAGCCAAGACCAAACCAAGTTTTAGGCTTCTCGCATGACACTTTCTCAAATACATTAAATATGACTTTGCATAATAATTTTTTCTCAATCATAATATACTAACCCTTTTGGACGAATGAATGTTTCCATCTCTGCCTCCTAAAAATTATATGCTTATTTGAGACTCAAATAAGCAATATTGCATTGAAAAAGTTGGCCCATATTATTCCCAGCAGGGTCTGAGGCAACATCTCATAAGCAAACGTATTGGCATTTCTTTGGAAAATTATATCACTAATAAGACAATATGATGTATCTATGAAGATTGTAAGAAATAAATATATCTATTTGCATAGACCCATTTAAAAAAGAACAACAACTCTAATTATCTAATATACATTTCAACTGGTGAAAATATTATTCTGATGTCCAATCACAGTATGTAGTAACAAGGTGGGGGGCATGGGGAGGGGATGATGCCTCAGTGGAAAAAAAATTGTCTTATTATCTTAAATATAGTCAATATGATATAAATTATCATATATCATATATGTCTTATATATCATATTGTCTTAGTCATACTTTGTGTACGTGTGTGTGTGTGTATACACACACAATCTAATAATACACCCCTTACTCTACTGGTTCAATGTAAATTCTACTACCAAATGAATTTGCCACAATCTTGCCAAATTGATAATTTGGGTTTTTAGAAAGTTTGTGGTTTCTAATGCTGAGAATAATGGATCATGGTGGTGGTATTCCAACATTTTAGGAATCTTGATCTTCCCTGCATAACAAATTTGCCTCCAGGGTGGAACTTTGACACTATGGAGAGTCTAGATACTTCTTGGATTTCTATAAATCGTTGTACTTATTGGGCTGCACTTAAACAGAAGGGCATTCTCTTTACACAATGTCCTGCATATATCACAGTCCTAGGATTCTGATTCTTTCTATCAAAGTAAAAAGTAACTTTGGTAGGGTGCAGTGTCACGCCTGTAATCACAGTATTTTGGGAGGTCGAGGCAGGCGGATCACCGCAGGTCGGGAGTTCGAGAATAGCCTGACAAACATGGAGAAACCCTGTCTTTACTCAAATACAAAATTAGCCAGTCATGGTGATGCATGCCTGTAATTCCGGCTACTCAGGAGGCTGAGGTAGGAGAATCACTTGAACCCAGGAGGCGGAGGTTGCTGTGCGCTGAGATCGTACCATTGCACTCCAGCCTGGGAAACAAGAGCAAAACTCACTTTAAAAAAAAATGTTATTTTTAACACAAGAAACATTTGATTTGCTCCTGCATCTCTAGTGACTCTAGCACAGAGAAGCAAAGTTTATTATTACAGTGCAGAGTGAAAAGAAACCTGGCAAGTTCATGTAAGTTAGACATGTTTCTATTGATTACAACACTACTGAGAGGAGGATGGGGTAGATAAAAGCCAGAAAGTTGGAATTAGTTTAAAATTATCTCTCTAAGGACTGAGCCCTTTGGACAAAGCAGTGGATAAGTTATAAGTTGCATTTTAATAACCTTCAAGCACAAAACTGTGAATGTACTACATATATGTTCAGAAAGAAGACATAATTGTAATGTTATTTAAATAACACTTTTGAAATAATTAGTATATTTTCTAAGGAAAATTGCAAGAAATACCTTACAGTTGCCATGGGAGCAGAGTCAATGTGTTTTGAATGCAATGACCTGAACTATTGAAAAAGAAAGAAAATATGTACCCCTGGTGTGCTTTGGGAACAGTGCTGCACATGCAGCTTTCGGTGATTATGCACATATGGTGGCCACTAGCCACATGTTCGTGTAGAGCTTTTGAAATGTGGCTCCTGTGACTAGGCAAAAGAGGTTTTCATTTAATTTTATTTCAATTTAAGGGTAAATACATGTAGGCAGTAGCTACTCTATTGAACAGTGTAGCTATGGAATTTAACATGTATTAGACCTGTGAGCTTTTTTCCCTACCATCTCAAGGTTATAAAGATTGTAGGAAACAGATCTATCTACTTGGATAGACCTATTTAAAAAATAACAACAACTCTAATTATCTGATATACGTTTGAACTGGTGAAAGTATTATTCTGGTGTCTAATCATAGTATGTTATAACAAGGTGGGGGAATGGCATAGGGATGATGCCTCAGTGGAAATATAAATCTTAGTTACATAAGTCTAAAGTAAGTCAGTGCTCCTCAAACTTGAGAGTATGTAAGAACCAAATGAAGAATTTGTTAAAGCCCAGAGATTCTTATTTGGTAAGACCAGGATGGGACCCAGACATTTTCATTTCTAACAAGTTCCAAGTGCTCTGCTTGTGATGATCCATAGACCAAATTTTTAATAGTACTTACTGGTTACTTATCCTCAGTGTAGAGTCTGGACTAGCATCTTTACCAGAAGAATTACTTTGGAACTTGTCAGAAATGCAAATTATTACTACTAGGACTTACTCCAGATTTATTAAATCAGAAACTCTAGGGCTAAGCGTAATGTTTTCACAAGCCTTCCAGGTGAGTATGATGCATGCTAAAGTTTGAGAGTCACACTGACTTAGTGGATTGGGATGTCCTAAGAGCAAGAAAATGTGACTAATTACATATCAATATAGTCTGAGTAGATAAAGTTACATTTTTTATATTGATTCTAATAAAAATCAATTCATTGCTTTGTATTGATTTATTAAACTATAACATAGTAGTAAAATGTAGAATTGTAATAGAAAAATTATGTTGTGACGAGATTGAGATTTCTGTCAATTACATAAAATGATTATAATATGAAATCTGCACTATAAACTATGAAGTAAATAATTTTAATATGCACTGCCTTATGATGTGTTAACATACAGATAGTACACTTGAGGCTCTTTTCCAGGAGATTTCAATAGAATTAACTTATTCTATCTTCTTTCTGCATTGTCAACATTGAAACATTTGCATCTGGAGAATGTGTAAATCTCAGAAAGATTTACTTTTACAGTGGAGATAGGTGATTCTCTATACCCAATATCCTGTTTTGGAAGAATTTATGGTATAATAAAAAATATATTTGTTTTTCATCCCTAGTACAAAGCTCCTAAGAGGCTTGTAATTTGCTGAGTGATAAAGGTGATAAGAACATATTTTGTTCTA
The DNA here is from genome assembly GCF_047675955.1 of Chlorocebus sabaeus. Classification (NCBI taxonomy): domain Eukaryota; kingdom Metazoa; phylum Chordata; class Mammalia; order Primates; family Cercopithecidae; genus Chlorocebus; species Chlorocebus sabaeus. Next base: position 47,632,076 of record NC_132910.1, read on the forward strand.
AAAAGGCAAATATTGGCAAGTCCCTAGAGAGCTTCAGGATAGGAGTTGATTGCCAGAAAAACCAAACATTAATTAGAAGCGTGGAACTTTTAGCCCCGCCTCCCAAACTTTGGAAAGGGTGGAGGGGATAGAGAATGAGTTAATTACTAATACCCACAATTATACCTGTATAATGAAACCATAAAAAACAAAAGACAACTAAACCAAAAACAACAACAACAACAACAACAAAAAACCCTCTAATCAAAAGGGTTTGGGAGCTTCTAAGTTGACGAACAACACATCCACATGCTGAGAGGGTGGTGCACCCCAACTTCATCGAAAAGAGAATTGTGAGGTTGGGACCCTTCCAAATCTAATCCTATGTATCTCTTCATCCAGCTGTTCATTCACATCCTTTATAATAAACTATAATGGTAAGTATAGCATTTTCCTAAATTGTGTGAGCAATCCTAGCAAATTATCTAACCTGACAGGTGGGTTTTGGGAACTTCCAACTTTGTAGCCAAGTGGGACAGAAGTTTATATAACCTGGGGATAGAGGGCTGATACTTGTGACTGGTGTCTGAAATGAAGGCAGTCTCATGGGACTGTGCACTTAAATGTGTACAGTCTGATGCTAAATCTGGGTATTTAGTGTGAGAATGAAATTAAACTGTAGGACATTCAGATGGTATTGGAGAATAAGATAATTCATTGGTGTGGGAGAAAACTTCTCAGGACTGTTCAACATGAACTACCACTTAATGACTTGGCAAATTGTTAGCCTATTTATATTATCAATGAAAATAAGAAATTTAGGAGATTAATTTAGGAAGTTTAGGAAAGTATGCTGTGGGAGACAAGGCCAAGGGTATAGTTGTGCAATTTTTTTTTGCTGAAGAAATTAGGCTTATGAATAAAGGACTTATTTAATCATTTCAGTGGAAGTGAGAACTAAATGTGAGATTTTCTAGTAGCAACTGCAGGACCTTCTTAACTAATGGCGTGAATTCCTATGATATACACAGGAGTTCCATAAGGTTTCTGAGAGTGTTACATCATCAGAAACATGGTCAGTTTTGAATGAAAGAGAAATAGGGCAAAATGAAGGAAGACTATGAGACTTGGGGGACTCTATAGGCAGGAAAAAAACAAAAACAAAACTGCTGGAGCTTCTCACCAGCAAACATGTGCTATCCTTCAAGAAAGAGGACGAATCACTCCAACAGCAGAGCTTTGAGCCTAGAGGTTAAAGCTGTAGCTAAAGAGATAAAGGCTAGGACACCCAGGAGCACAGAGGGCAGAGCTAGAGACCTAGAAATAGAGCCTCAAGTGACAGGGGATGATTCTTAGGCCTTGAAACCTAATGAAATTTTCCCTGTTGGATTTAGAACTTGCTTGGGATCAATAATCACTTTATTACTCCGTGTTCTATTTTAAAAATGGAAATAGCTGTGACTGTTGTATTTATCCTGTTGTGCCATTTTAGAAGTAGACAATTTGGAAGTAGATACATAAGCCTTTGGAAGTAGATAATTTTTTCTGGTTTCATAGGTCCACAAATGTAGCAGAAAAATTTTGCATGAGGATGGATCATATCCAAAGTCCTATCAATACCTGATTTAGATGAATTATATCATGAAATTTGGCACCTTTGAACTAATAATATTTAGATGAGATTCTGAATTTAGCATTAATGCTTTAAATGGGCTGAGTATTTCGGAGAAGTTGGGTTGGGGTGAATGTACTGTGAATGTGGAACAGATGTGAATTTTGGGTAACAGAGAGCAGATTGTAGTGGCCTAGATGGTGTCCTCCAAAATGAGATTATTACTTTATTTTGTAAATGATGTTTTCATGTGAGGATTAAATTACAGGTCTTGAGAGGAGAAGCTTATCCTGGTTTATGGAGTCAGATCCTACATGCAATCATGCGTATCTTTATAAGATAGAGGGAGATTAGACTGAGGAACACAAAATGAAACAAATACAGAGAAGAGGAGGAGGTCATATGACTACAGATACAGAGATTGGAAAGATGTGGTCATAATCTAAGGAACACCTGGAGCCACCAGAAGCTGGAAAAGGCTAGAAAAGGATTCTCCCCCGAGGGGTTTTACAGGGAGTACAGAGGTGCCCACATTTTGATTTCAGACTTCTTAGCCTACAGAACTTTGAGAGAATAAATTTATGTTGTTTTAAGCAACCCAGTTTCTGTTAAGAAACTAATACATTTAACAACTAAACAACTAAATCTAATTGTACCTCTCCAGAGAAAGTTGGCATACAGAGAACTAACTGGAAGATTCATATGTTTGCCTTTTCCTCTGTCTTTATCAGTGTCATTTATCCTCCTTTTGCTGCTTATCAGGTAGCAAGAAAGGTAAAAGTTGTTATTAAGTGTAGAACATCTTCTGTAAGTAGCTAGGTACTCCCTGCTAAGTTGAGAACATCAGTAAAAATGCAGACAGTATAATAGGATTTGAACTAATATTTTATAATAACTCTTTCAAAATGAAAACCTTTCACAATAGCAAAAATAACTGCATGATCTTTAAAAAGCTAAAAGTGTAATTATTTCTCTTTCACATTTTTCAAGTTATTTTTGTTATCACAATTAACAAGTCAATCTTAATAAGTATAATCATTTATAAATAGATTCTAAAATTGAGTTGTTAACAATATTAAGGCAACATAGTGCATACAACAGTGCATATTTTCTAAGTAGGGCATGTAGAAACTATGAAAAGTTGTAGGGCCAAAACAATGATTCTTAAACGGGTTTAAACTGATGGAGAAAATAATAGAGTTATCTGTCCTGCTTAATCTGCTTGTGCCCTCTGAGGATCTCATAGATCCCCTTCAGGAAAACACACTTTTTGCCTTGAAGAAAATTACTGTTCCTATGAGCTGTTTACTAAAGAGATTTTGTAATTTTCCTCTGGCATATTGCAATAGAAATCAAGTATTAGCTAGGGTTTAGTGTTCTGTTTATAAGTCAACATCATGTATGTAAAAATGCATGAAAAATTATTCATCTTTATTTCTATAATATGTGTCTTTACACACACACACACGCACGCACACACACACACACACACACACACTTTATTAAAAAATTGCCTTTCTTAGGTTTCACAAAACCAATAGTAAAAAAGACTGCTTATTTCTTCCGTGGCAATTTGCCTGTATTTTTGAAAACCAGCACATCAGTAATATAAGACTATGACATCATTGTTACAACAGTTAAGGTTACTATGGTTTAGATATGGATTCAGGATTTTTCTTTTTTTCTTTCTTCTTTTCTTTCTTTCTTTCTTTCTTTTTTTTTTTTTTTTTTTTTGAGACGGAGTTTTGCTCTTGTTGACTAGGCTGGAGTTCAATGGCATGATCTTGGCTCACTGCAATGTCCACCTCCTGGGTTCAAGCGATTCTCCTGACTCAGCCTCCCAAGTAGCTTCAACTACAGGTGCCCACCACCATGCCCAGCTAATTTTTTTGTATTTTTAGTAGAGACAGGGTTTCTCCATGTTGGTCAGGTTGGTCTTGAACTCCCGACCTCAGGTGATCTGCCCACCTTGGCCTTCCAAAGTGCTGGGATTATAGGCGTGAGCCCACATGCCTGGCCAGATTCAGGGTTTTTCAACCAGTACTTCACAGAATCCTTAGGTATCTTGAGATGCCATTAGGTATTCTGAGAGATCTTAGGACTAAAAGGAAATAATTTTGAACTGTGTGGTGCACAATGATAGAGTTTCAGACTGATAGACAACACTTCTAGCAATTCTATTAGCATCTTTCAGTCCTGTATAAGAGTGCACAGTAGCACACCATAATGATTTGGTTGAGCCTTTTGTGTATGTTCTCAGGTTTTGACATCAAATTGGGGACAGGTAAGGGGGTAGGGGGCATTAAAAATCGATGAGTGCTTGTATTAGTCCATTATCATGCTGCTATGAAGAAATCCTGGAGACTCTGTAATTTATGAAGAGCTTTAATTGACTCACAGTTCAGCATGGCTGGGGTGGCCTCAGAAAACTTACAATCATGGGTGAAGGGGAAGCAAACACGTCCTTCTTCACGTGGTGGCAGCAAGGAGAAGTGCCAAGCAAAAGGTGAAAAGCCCTTTATAAAATCATCAGATCTCATGATTACTCACTATTACGAGAACGAGGTAACCACCCCCATGATTCAATTACCTCCCACAGGGTCTGTCCCACAACATGTAGGGATTATAAGAACTACAATTCAATATTAGATTCGGGTGGGGACACAGTCAAATCATATCAGTGCTCTATTGAGAAAGAGGAGGACAGTAGGCTGATAATGTCACCCTGTCTGTATTTTTACCTCTTTGAGCCTTCTCTTAAGCACCACCTGTTAAATTACAGGAGCAAGTCCCACATGTATCATTGAAATGTTTCATCTAAAAACAAAATTTTTATGCTGCATGAATTGGGAATCCTCCTAATCCTTTGCTATTATTGTAAGTGCTGCAGAATATCAATAGTGCAGGTTGGAGGAGTTAACTTTTAGCATTTTTTTTTATTTTCTTTTTGCATTATTTATCGTCCATTTTTATGTTATTCATATTTCTGTTTACAAACATTGCTGCATGTCCATAATGGTGTTTCCTTAACTTGAAGAGTGAGATGGAAGAGGATGATTTTAGACATGTTTCTATGGATATTTTGATAAGATTGGTAATACATGATTAAGATATTCAGTCATTTCAAAATAATTGGCACCACAGCAACCAAGAAAAATACAAAAACTACAGCAACAACAATGAAACTTGTCTTTACCATAAAAGTTAATTATTAATTAGTTTTACATGAACTAATAATCCAAGCTGTTATATCCTGTTGCAAACCATTTCTAAATGAAGGAATACTTCCAACAAATTTGAAAATACACTTAAATAAACTACATTTGCCCAACAAGTAGAGGTGTTATAAATGGTACTGGAATCATCAATAAATTCAATAAAGTTTTTGTAAAATACAGTCACATTCAATAAAAAGTCTCAATAACCAAGTTATTTAGTAGCAACAATTATTGATCAAAAAAAGGAAAAGTTAAATAGTTGGCGAGAACATGATGATGCCAGCTTGTAAAATTGTAGTGATAAATGGTAGTTCAAGATGTAACTGGATAAATTGAAGACCCCACTGTCTAACAGTATGATAAGCTGAAATACTGAAGGTACATCACCTGAAGCTTGAAGACATTTCAGGGTGACAAAGGGAAGAACAACATTTTATTCTTGTAGATTGATGAGTTAACTGATTTTAACATTAAATGTCAAACTCTAGCATTTGTAAAAGGTGTAAATGTTGGTGGAATTCATGAACAGTGTTTCTCTGCTGCAAATTACTATCTAAAACAAGAAAATCCCAAGGTATATTTAATGTTTTGTTTTCATATCTAGAAAATTCTGTTTCAGGAATTATGTTGGCTTCTTTACCGGTTATCCCATGAGTGGTTGGCTCTATGACGGGTTTTGCCTATTGTATAAAATAAAATCTTGAAACTGTCATATAACACTTATTTATTCATAGAGAAATACTGGTGTCAAAAATACTTAAAGAGGAAATGAAAACTTAAGTGTCTGGATAATGGCAAAAAATGATTAACTTTATTAAATAATGATCAGTTTACTTAAGAAAACTTTTAAAATATATAAAAACTTGGACAAAGAGCACATAAATCTTTTAAAACACAAACAAATTTGGATTCATAATAGAGGGAGAGCTCTCGGGAAAAACTTTGGAGCTGAAAGGTGAATTTCAGTGATATATTTGAGGAAATATTAAACCAAATTTTGTTGAATTATTTGAAAATGATAAATGGTCACCCAAACTAATCTAATTAGCAGGCATTGTTTCTTCACTTGAACCAGTTGAATAAGTCTCTGCCAAGTACTATAGTGACAAGATTTTTATGCACAAATGAAAACTAAATCTTTGTAAAATCATGTTGGAGAAGAAAATCTTTATATGTTTATACTCTGGGCTGGGCTTGAAAATGAAGTATACCAGTAAATCTCATCTCAATCCCACATTAATTAAAGGTGCTATTAACAGCTGGCCAGAAGAAATTTTATTTAGGAAAAAATTTAATAATACAAGAGCCTCTACTGATATTATAAGGTTCTTAATAATATTTCACGTCAGTTTCATCAATGTCTAGTTCTATTTGGGCTGCTATTAAAAATACCATAGATTGGGTGGATTATAAGCAACAGAAATATATTTCTCACATTACATTTCTGGAGGCTGGGACATACAAGATTAAGGCCCTAGAAGATTCAGTGTCTGATAAGGTCCTGTTTCTCATAGATAGTGTCTTCTCACTGAGTCTTTATGTGGTGGAAGGTGTTAAAGCAGCTGCCTTGGGCCTCTTTTATAAGGGCACTCATCTCACCATGAGGATTCCTCATGACCTAATCATCCCCTAATGACTCCACCTACTAACAACATCAAATTGATGACTAAGTTTTAACAGAAATTTTGGAAGAGCACAAACATTGAGATCATAGTAATCAAATAGCACAATGCAACAACTGAAAATCAAGGGAAAAAAATAGAAAATGGAAACAGATCATTAAGAAAACAGATTTAAAAAATGTTAATTCACATAGTCAAAAACACAGAAAGATAGAGATTTGAAATCCACCAAAGATAATCAAACAAATACTCTAAAACTGAAAAAAATAAATTAATAAAATTAAAATTCAGTGAACATCAATAGCACACTAGACAGAGCAGAAAAAAGAATTAGTGAAGCAAAGATAGTTTAGTAGAAAACACCAAACTGAAATTCACAAAGAAAAAATAACTGAAGATGAAGAAAAACTAATAAGAGCTATAAGGTATATGGAAGAAAGTCTAATATTCAGGTATACTGGAGTTCCAGAAATAAACAGGGAATAGGATAATCTCAAAAACAGAGACACACAATTTTTTTTAATAAGAATTGATTTCAGGCATATATTAAAAAAGATATCATTACAAATTTGACTTAATCCACAAGTTCAAAATAGGTTCAGCATTTGTATTAGTTCATTTTCACATTGCTGCAAGAAAATACTTGAGATTTGGTAATTTATAAACAAAGGAGGTTTAATTGACTCACAGTTCTGCATGCCTGGGGAGGCCTCAAGAAATTTACAATCATGGTGGAATGGGAAGGAGAAAGAAGTACCTTCTTCACAGGGTGGCAGGAAGTGCGTGACTACAGGAAAAGCGGCCATTTATAAAACTATCAGATCTTGTGAGAATTCATTCACTATCAACAACATGGGGGAAACTGCCCTCATGATCCAATCACTTCCCACCAAATTTCTGCCCTGGCATTTAGAGATTATGGGGATTACAATTCCAGATGAGATTTAGATGGGGACACAGAGCCAAACTACATAAGCATTTAAAAATGCATCAATGTAATTATCTACATTAACATAATATGGAAGGAAAATCATCATATGATTATACTAATAAATGCAAAAAAATGGTAAAATTCATCAACCATTTATAATTTTAAAAAATAACAAGCAGACTAAAAATAGAAGAGAGTTTACTTAATATGATATAAGTATCTACCAAAATCTTACAGCTAACATCCTATTTAATGGTAATATATTGTAAAAATTTCCCTGTGAATCCAGGAATGAGATAAAAAAGATTTCTAACATCCTTTCTATTTAATACTTTATTGGAGAGAGTTTACCGTTGAAATAAAAGTAAATAAATGGCATAGGTATTGCAAAGGAAGACATAACACTGTAATTATACACAGAAAATTTTAGTATGTAGGAAATTCAAAAGAATATTACAAAGACAATTAAAGTCAATATATGACTTTAGAAAGGTCAATGTATTAAATGTTGACATAAAAAAGTAAGTTTTTTTCTTACAAACAATATCTAAGAAATACAATTTTAAAAAGATATTATTGATCAAAAAATGAAACTCAGAAACTTGCTTAAGACTTCTACAACAAATAATATTAATTAGATAAATTAAGAAAGATTAATCCATGGAGAAGACTTTTTGGTACACACTTGTCACTTCTTCTGAAATAATACTATAGATTCAATGCAATCTCAATAAAAATATCAGCACTGTGTAATGGATGAGCTTATTTCAACTAATATAGAAATGAGATAACTAAGAATAAGGACAATTTTTAGGAAAAGAATATTGTTGGAAGATAAAATTCCCAATTGTCATCAAGCCTTCTAGTAAAGTCTCACATATTGGAACAGTTGTATTAACTCAAGGATAAGCAAATAGACTAATAGGATGCAATAAATAGCACATAAACTGACTTGAGTAAGACAAAGATGGCTCTGCAATACAGTAGGGGAAAATGCTGAGTAATTGTATATCTGCATAGGAAAACAAACCCATCTATTCACATTGTACACAAAATCAGTTCCAGATAGATTGAGATCTATATTTGACTATTAAATAAATAATTCTTCTAGAAATAATATAATATCTATCACTTTGGGGGTAGAAAAAGAATTTTTAAACTTGCTACAAAATGTACTAACATTTTGTAGCAAAAAGATTGGTAATTGAACTCCATTAAAATTAGAAATTTGGTTTATCAAAAGAAACCATTAAAAGGGAGAAAATGCAAGTCACAGAGTGAGAAAGGATACATTTATATTCAACAAGGGACTTTATATATAGAATAAACACAGAATTCCTAAATAAGTAAAAAGAAAAGCGCAAATTTTATAACATCTATAAGATTTGAACTGGTCCTTACAAAAAGGAATCAAATGACCAATAAAATCAATGTAAAGGATTTCAACATCAATAGCTATGAGGTAAATAAAAACTAAAGCCTAAAATGAATGCTGTAGCTTCATCACAGCAGTGGCAATAATTAATAATAATAATAAAAGATGATTTTAAGTGTTGGTGAGGATATGGAGCAAATAGAATGTTCATTCACTATTGGTTAGAATATGGATTGGTACAACTGCTTTAGAAAACAGTTTTATAATATTTACTAAAGTTTAGCTTATAAATACTTAATGAGTTATTAAACATAGACCAAGATTGTTCGTGGCAGTTTTTCCAAAATCTTCAAACAAGACAAATGTCCACCAATAGAATGGTAAATTCTATTGGGCTCTATGAAGCATGGAAATCTCACAGACACAATGGTGAGTGAAAGAAGCAAGACATAAAATAATTTTAACATTTTATATGATTTCTACAAAACTCAATCACAGGTAAAAAAATTATGATGAGAGAAATCAAAGTAACCACTCTCTTTAAGATGTGGTAATAACTGGGAGGGGATGAAATGGAGACTTCTGGGATGATGGTAATATTCTATATCGTCATCTGAATTGTGACTATGTGAATGCACTATCACTGAGCTGTACAAATTATAATCTGTGTACTTCTCTGTATGTGTGTGGTACTTCAATGGGAGCAAATTGAGATTAAAATAAATTGTGAGGCTGTAAGAAAAGAAGAAAATGAAATCGTTCTGTGTAGCTAAGATTTTATTTGTCTTTGATTTACTATTGTATGTGCATATTAGATGCTAAAATCTACTTTATTTTGGACCAAAAAAAGTCAAAATTATTTCAAAAGAAAATTATTGTTTAAAAAATATTATAATTCCACTTTGTCAAGTACATGTCTTTAAATTGTTCTTAGATTACTAAATAACTTTGTAATTAACTTTTATCTAGGTGCCAATTTGGGATATAGCAAATCTGTCTATCTTTGGACTCTGTTTTTCTACTGATTCATGAGGCTATGCATGTTCAGAAGTTCAATTATGTTATTCATTTTATTTTTTGGATAAGTTTAGAATTAGCCTGACTGTTTCCAGTAAGGCATAAAAACAATATTGGCATTGTTCTGTAGCTATATTTTCAAATTAGACTTCATTGAATTGATATTGTTTTCCTAGCTAACGACAGAATGTGTATTACCATTTGTTCAGCTGTTTGAAAATGTTCCACAATGGTGTTTAATAATTTTTTTCATATAGATTTTTTTTTTATTTCTTATATGTTTGTTTCTTAATTTTCTATCTTTTTCATTCTACCGATGAGTTATTTGATATTGCATGGTGTTTTCCTTCATGGAGTATGGGAAAGCCACTTAAAAAAATAAATGATCTGATAAACAGCTACCTAAGCACATTCTCTTAGAATACGAAAAGACTTTGTTGTTGTTTTTCTTGTATTTCTAGGTACCCAGTTTTACCATCTGTAAATTGTGATAATTTTATTTCTCTTTCCAAGTTTTTGACCTCTAATTTCTTGTTTCATTTTTTCAATTGCAGTGGCCCACTCTGCTCATAAAAATAACACATGCTTTATGAAGTCTGATTAGGGATCCAGCTCAGAATCTGTAGGCAGGGAAAATAGGATGGTTGACTAAAAATAACAAATTCGGTGTTCATCTTCTGCAGTCTTCTTAAAAGACATTATATGGTGAGGAAGAGGAAAAAGGAGAACTATACTCTTATAACAATTATTATAGGGCCAGGTACAGTGTCTCACACCTGTAATCCCAGCACTTTGGGAGGCTGAAGTGGAAAGATCACCTGAGGCCAGGAGTTCAAGATCAGCTTGGACAACATAGCAAGACCCCATCTCTTAAAAAAAAACAAAAATTAAAGTTAGCAGGGCACGTTGATACATGCCCGTAATCTTAGCTACTCAGGAGATTGAGGTAGGAGGATCACTTTTGAGGATGAAGTGAGTTATAATTGTGCCACCATACTCTAGCCTGGGTGATACAGAACCTTTCTCTAAAATAAATTTTTTAAAAAATTATTGTAACATTTTCCATAAAGAATTGAAGTAAATGTATCATTATATATAATATTATATATAAAACTCTATATGTATATTTATATACCCTAGGCTTCTAACAGATCATCTGTTTTCGACACATGGGAACAACATTCAAATAATCACTCTAATTCAAGGCGTGTATATTTATAATCTTAAAATACATAACACATCTTTTTAAGCTCATTTATAAGAGTTTATGTACTAGTCAGTGAGTGGACAAGGGTTATTGCAGAAAACTACACTTGGCTGGAGACGAATTTTGTCATGAAAACATGAAGGCAGAGTCCTAATTCCACTGTGCAGTACTTATTTGCAGGGAAGGAAATAAAGATTGTCATCCAAGTCATTACCAGTGATGAAATAACTTCTCCCTACCTCAGATTCCACCAATAGTATCTTCTGGGTTTTCAAACATTTCCTTCTAAAAAGTTCTAGCAGCAAATGTAGTGAATCTATAATGGCAAAAGGGGGATTGAGGAATGGAATCTCAAGAGGCTCTTCATATATGTGAACTTTCTCTTAAGCGTTCTCTTTTCTGTAAAAGGATCTCAACATTTTTTCCTCTTTACCAAGACTTATCTATATTTGCTTGCATATAAATATATTTTAAAGAATATTAAAATTACTTTCCTGAGAGATGTGCCAGTTTATTTTGTGGCTTCCACAGGGAGAGGCCTGCCATTTGAGAAACACCTAACCTTTATGGTAGATCGTAATATTCCATATGTGACTCCCAAGCCCTGAGCCAATAGAGTGGCTGAGGCCAGCACAAACCATACAGTGTCATTAGTATTTTCTAACTTACATCCACATTTCCATCTCTTATTTCAATCTCTGAATAGAGCCAGGTGACTTCTCATCAAAAATATATTTCAAGAAATGGTTGCACACTAAACAGCACCACTCTGCAATGTAATAAATGAAGCATATTTTTGTTTGCTGCATTGTCATATTTGTTTGAGCCAATGGTGGTATATATGCCAGAATTACTTTGTATAAATAAATAAAAGGCTAAAAATTATGCACTTTTGTAAGTTTTTGAACACTACATAGGATGAAAGGAGAAATAAATATGAACAATATTAGCTTTAAAAAAACAGTCACGCTCTAGCAACTATTTCGAAAGGCTAGCAACCTTACTTTTTATTTATTTTAATCCCCTTAGCTATTCTGAATTATTTAAATGATATATGTTTATACCATGTAGAAGCCATTTGTGTGTTTATTCAGGGGCAAATTATAGAACAATGTGTTTCGTATAGAAGTCTATTTTTGATGTTCTATTTTTCATACTAAAAAACTTGACGCAGCATGGGTCAGTGGGCTGAAACTTGTGCCAGTTCGTTTTATTACAACATTAAATTTGGAATCTTGCTCTGGAGTAGGCAGAAGACAAGTAATCTATTAGAGTGTGGGCAAAAGATTTTTTTTTCCCTATGACACTTGTATTTCTGTTTTCTACACGTCGTTACCGTTACTCTAATTATTCTATTATTTTGTGACAAAAAAGCATGTAATTGTGTGTATGCACATTTGTATGTATGCATATGTATATCTGTGCATTGTGTATAATATAATGTATTAAATTGAAAGATATAAAATGGAATATTATAGTGGTTAAGATAAATAGTTAGCGAGTAAAAGCAGATAGCTTACGTTCCAGCTGTATCACTACCTGAGTGATTTTGAAGTTATTATTTAACCCCTTCAAGCCTTAATTTCTCTATCTATAAAGTGATAAAAATAAAAATTTTTATTCCATAGAGCTGTTACCAGAATTAATCCAGGTGACCCATGTAAAATACTATGCAATTGCTGCTTGCTAACTCCTATTAATAAAATTAGCTTTCAAAAAAGATTTGAATATTGGCAATAGCTTTTTAAAGCCATTTAGTTATAATTATATCATCATCCCTTGGTTCTGAAATTTACTGTTATCTCAGGCAAGTTATCTACCCTCTCTGAGCCTCAGCTACTCATTCCTGAATAATGATAATAATATTACCTATTTCATGTGTTGTCTCAAAGATAAACGAGATGAAACATGGAAAGTGTTCAGAACTGGGTGGCACATGGTAAGTGCTCAATAAATATTTGTCAACATTATTACTGGCTTTTCTACTAATATTATATTTTAATTTAATGAACTAAGATTGAATATTTTACTTAATTTCTCTTGTTCTATCTTTTATACTCCTTTCCAGTTTCAAGAAAATCTCTTACATAAAACTTCATTCTCTATAAATTATATATATGTCATATTTTTTTCCTTAAATCAGTAACTAAGCTTCCTTTGGAGACTATTAAATACAAAGTGCATATTTATCTTTATTTTCTACGTCAAGGCAAAGAAATCACCTTTTATATTATTTGATGATGAATGGCAAGGTTGTTGCTCCTCCTCTGGTACCCTCCACCAGGGCCATATTGTATAGTAGAGACACATCAGTCAAAATACACAGAAGACCATAGTTCTTAGCAAGGGCTAATAAAACAAAAATTGCAAGCAGACTGTTTGATAGTTATTGCACTTGTCAAACCAAACAAGCTATTGCTTGAGTGGTATGACTTAGTGGAAAGCCTTGCAAGTAAACCCCAGCACTTGTATGACCCTGCGGGACTCATGAACTCTCTAATGGCAGCAACATTCCACTGTGTGAACAAAGTCATTGCACAGCATCAATGAGCACACTCCAGAGGCTCTAAGGACAACCTGGGCATAGCTACAAAAAAATGCATTAGTGTCTAATGATACAGAGATTGCTGTTAGTACCTGACAAATCTATTCATACCTATCTTAATACAAAACAAATGTATCTTCAAGTGATAGTACCAAAGCCCATTTTATGTATCACTTCAATCTCCAATCACTTCAATCTCAGCACATTATTGCTTTTTATGTTTTATGGATCTTTCTCCACTATTACATTTTTCATAAATAAGAATGTATAATATTTAGGATTCTTATGCAAATTAAATAATGAGTATGATAGAACTTGTATTACCTTCTAAACCAAACCCAAGAGCTCTGAACATAGCAGCAAGTAATGTTTTCCTTCAACCTATTTTTTTTGGAGGGGAGGGTAGTGAAAAAAAACATATAATTTTGTTATCCTGAAACTAATTTATCATGCTTCACTGTTTTTATCTTTAGATTATTTCATAAAACAGTGTTTTCCTAGTATTTATATGAGTTGCTTACTGTTTCACATGGTTATTGCATATTGCCCTAATAAGTACTTAAAGGGAACCATCCATATTTCATACAATGTACAGTTTAATTCAAATTGACAATTTTTTTTTCAGAAATTGAGATTGTCAGAGGATGTGCCTGACTATGGTGGTAGAGTTTGCGATTTCAATAATTTTTAATCATGTCTCTTCATGTTGTTAAATGTTGCTAGGTGCTACCATTTATGTCATATATATTTTTCAACAAAATACATGGACAGCATATATTCTGGAAAATGAGTTAATTTGGGCAGTGTTTCCTTCTATTTTCTTTTGTTGTGTTCTTTTATATCTGAAGCACTTGTAAATTTCCTGTGTAAATATTGAAAAAAATTAGAAACGATACATGTGCAAATGAATAAAAGAGGCAGATGATAGTTACCCTGTTACTCTTAAATATAGTACCTTTGTCTCTTGGCAGGGGCAAGATGGCCTATCTGTTCTTCCTACCTTCCACATTCCTTGTCCATTTAGACACATTTATTGACAACTATAAGTCTCAGTATCTTCACCTGTGTAAAGAAAATAATACTTCCGTATTCTTAGGTTTGCCCTGAGTCTAAAATGAATGATGCATATAAAATGCCTAACACAGAATAGATGCTGGACAAATTTAATTCTTCTCTTCCTTTCTCCTTTTGTTGAAACTAGTAATTAACAGTTGAAAGTGGAATCTCTTAACTATACATTTAATTTGAGATGCAATTACAAGGATATGTTGGCTTCTGAATGAGAAATTGATGCTTGATGAAGGTAATTCTTACTGGAATGAATAGAAATGAATTGAAGATTAGAGACTTCAAAGCTGTGAATCTATGTCAGCATATAGGTCTTTGCACAGACAAGCTGCATGGCATTTGGAGATTATGATGCAAAAAATAGATTAAAAATAGGTTTTAGAAACGCTTTGAAGTGAAATAATTATAGCTTTTATATGATAGAGAATAAAAAAAGAGAAGATTACCTTTTCATTCTAAATTTGTTTAAATTAAATAATAGAGCTTACAACAGTATTGTCAAAATTTTAATTAAGGACACTCAGACTGTCTCAAAAGTTATGTTGGTTTTTAGAACATAAAGCTATGGATTCATATTATCGAGTAATAAAAATGTTAGTATGAGTAAACTAAGAGTGACACATATACCTATTTCAAGCGATGAGATCAATTATGAAGTTCAGACAAAACAGCAGTACATGGAATGATAGTGTATTTTCCAAAAGAAAACACAATATTTAAGACTATTACTATACATAGTAAGAGGTGGGGCAGAATAAGTTAGGATGGCCGAGGGATAACTAGCTGATGCATAGCTCCTCCATCCCCTAAAATGGAAATTTCACTTCAAAGTGACAGGCCAAGGCCAATCCTTGGTAAGGGCCAAAAAGAAGGAGGGTCTCTATGAGTTAATCATTTTGAGCTGACCTCAATTGTTCTTCATGCTCCACTAATGCAGAGATAGGGCGACAGCATTTCTTTTCATTGATAATTGCTGACTGAGTTTGGAAATACTGAATTTGAGAAGAGAGGAGGAGAGGTAGGGAAAACAGCTTTTTATTCACTGCATAAATGCTGCCTATTCAGCTGTGGCAAGCGGGAAGTTGCCAGTGAGAGAGGAGAATCACAGGGTGCCTATTAAATTCAGTTTCTGCTCTTGATTCAGTCTTACCGCTTGGTAAACAAAGCTTGGGTTTAAATGATTTAGGGTTTACGAGTCCAGACCAAGTTTTTTCTACTCAAAGAGTTGGGTCAGTTTGTGACCAGCCTAACTAAAAATTCATAAATATAATTGTTTAATCTGTTGTGTAAATTGAGAGTCGCTCTGGATTTTTAATCCCCATTTACTTTTCATTCGGCAATGCTCTGCTATCTCCAGCATGAGAGGAATCTGACTCATACACAATGGGAAGCTCTAGACGTTTGTGCCTCCGAAACGTACTCAGTTTATTGTGGTTTCTCCATTCATCATTTTATACTGCCCCTGACTGAAACAGAACTCTCCTGAGTTACCTCAGAACAGAAAATCTTAGTCTAGTCACTGTTTATTAATGCAGACAGTAATACATAATGAAATGCCATTAATTCGCAGATGCAATATTGGTTTCTAATTTGAGGCATCACATATAATTATCAGTAGATTAGTTACTCAGATTCACAGCCTGGTAACTGTGGGGAAAATGTGCCTAATTCTACTACCTGAACTGTCAGAAAATAGAATGATGTCTATTTCTTATGAGGGCAACTAGGAAATCTCTGAAGCCTTCACATCGTTATAAATTTATGGCTCAGTCCATAAAGAGAGCTCCAGAAAATCAGCTCTGCTGCTTGTTATTTCTCCACAGCTCTCATCTCAGACTGTGCTTGCAAAGAGCTTCGTCTTAGAAAAAGCACTTTATTTCAGTGCAACAGTTAGAGGCCATTATCCTGCTGGATTTGGGGGTAAAGGGCATCAAAACATGGCAGCCGTATTTCTAAAGCCCTGACTTCGGAAAGTTTAAAGGAGTTCAACGTTTGATCAACCTTTTGGGGGGCATGCTTCTTATTCATGGCATGAATTCCTAACCTCTGACTCTGTGTTTGCTTAGCTAATATAAAGCATTTGCACCCCAGAGCAACCCTGCTTATGCTCACAGCTATTGTTCAAGACTAGGTTCAGAAAGTGCTTTTCCATTCTGGGAAAGAGGAACAGGCATACTGAAGCTTCGATTATATATTCACAGAGGCTGGCCTTTTTGCAAGGAAGTATAAATGTTTGTAGAAAACATTGTCTATCTTGGCTTTGAGGCAAACACAGTCAGCAGGGAAGTGTGAGGATGTCAGGTAAACATAATCAAGCCATTTGTGGGAAATAAGAGAGGAGAAAGAGGGAGATTAATGAAGCCTGGATTCAGCCAGCCTGTTTCCCAGTCTATTTAGCTAGATTGTCTTTCTCTAATTGTTTTTGTCCCAGGATCTTAAAAAACAGAGAGACAATTTCAGTATTATAAAGCTAAGCTTTATTATTAGCAACTTCAATTCTTTCACAAAGAAATATGTACAGTATTATGGTAGCAACCAGTAAAAACTCTAGTTAAGGATTTGCCAACAATTCCAGGATAGACTGTTGTTTGGAGATTTCTGTTTCAAAAGTTAAATATTTGCTTTGGGGTAAAATGATACAAATATTCTCATCCCAAGAGCATTTTCCTTTGTTCAACATTTTTTTTAATCTTCAAAAAAGTGATATTTGTCAGTGTTTTTCTGAAGACTTTCATTCATATCTTACATGAATGTTAATAGTGTGAAGACATAAAATTAAGATTCAAATTAGTCATTGAGAGTAGAATTATAAACAGTAGTAATCATCTCAAATTCAAAACTATTTTTCTATTATGGTGAATCTAGCTGAATGTCAATCGTCTATAAAAATGGGAAATAAGGATGGGTAAATTAAGTACTTAATCTATTCCTAAACCTCATGTAAATTAATAATTTTCTTCTTTTCTTTTCAGTGGTCCCTACCAACCGTCAATCAGACCAATAAATAAACTTGAACAACACTATTTTGTAATCAACTTTCAGAGACATACACACATTATTAAGCAGGAAAATGGTCATATAAGCAATAAAAAAGAAAGAATTCAACAATGATCTAGAATGAGACTTGTGACTCACGGATAGACTTTGAGGAAATTTCGTGGATCCCAGATATTCAACAGGTTTAGTGTATGTGCATGCATATGTATGAATATGCCTATACAGGACTATGCATACTATGTATATACTATGTATATGTGCTTGTTTTTTTCTGACAAAATCAGTTTAAGTGTGAACTAATTTAAATAATTCCATTTATCGGTTTATGAACAATTAGTATATGACTGTACTATAGTAGAATTACCCTAGCTCATCTTAGTATCTTCTATTGAAGTATCTAGAACCTGCAGGAAAATCTAATATAGCCTGAAATGTTCTTTCAAATATATGCTTCATAGCTAAGTATTCATCATTTTATGCAAGAAAGAAAATGGTGAGGATAAGAATGTAAAACTTAATATATTAGGCAAAGCACTAATGCACAAGAAGCCTTGAAGAGAAACATTCATAAAAATTATAGTGAATGGAAACAAAAATGGGTGATAGAAGAAGTTTATGTCTTTGTCTCAACAATGTGACCTTGGGCAACTCACAGACTTTTCAGCTTTCTTTGTCTTCATGTGTAACATGAGGCTGCTAATGACTCTAACAATACATTATTGCATGATTTCTTTTTATCAGTGAACACAGATATTCACTTTTTTCCTATCCAATTTTGGGTGAAGAGAATTTCAAAGAAAAGACAGATTTTAGTTAAATTTCTTAGAAATCTTTGGGAAATTTTTAATTATTTTTATTGTAAATTCTAATGAAGGTTGGGATGATTTTTCTTCTCTTTGCCTATTTTTTGTCTTATATTTTCCTTCCCCCATAATCAAAAGAAAGCAAAACATAAGGAACTTTTTCTCTTTTTTTCTGCTAAGATGATGGGTAATCCTTAAGTGGCTACAAATATCAGATAAATTTAGATACAAAGACATACTATACCTGAAAGACCTGCCTGTTAGTCCTTAAAAGGTCAATACTGAATCAGTACCAGAATATATTGGAAAGTCAGTGGAGTGGTATTGGATGACATTACAGCAAGAGAAAAAAAAAGATGAATGAATAGAAGCATTAAATAAAGCTGTGTTAGTGTAGGCAAATACTTAATCTTTCTATTTTCTAAAATGGGGACAATAACAGAATCTAAATAGCAATGTTAATATGAAAATAAACATTATAATACAGAATAATTATATAATTCTTAGTTACTTTTTTCTTATTAATAACAAAGTCAACTCACAAACAATTATGTGTAGCACTGCAAGCTATTGAAAGAACAGACTTTGCAAGTATATACTGGAAGAGAACTAAAAAAAAAAGTTGGCTCTACTGGGAGCATCTTTGGAATAAGGATGTACTACCTGTTCTTCCCTCCTCTCCTCATAATATTACATATTAAGAAACTACTTCAGTGAGATATATTAATTAATGCATATTTGCTATATAGCCCCATTACTTCATTAGTTACGTAGTGATAATTCAGAGGCTTTATATTATATGTGCATTCCAAAGCACATAACAAGATGATAAAAATATTTTTTTCTGAGCAAAGCATCATCTTCACACTGACTTAAAACAGTATTTTTGAATTCTGTACAGTGGCGTTTTGAATGTTTCCTTGTTCATAATTCTATCCCAGTCTAGATATGAATTTTAAGAAAATTTTCCAACATTTATGAAGGCACAGAGGAGTATTGAAGCCTATCAGATCAATGAACTTAGCATTGTAAGTTATTTCAGCTCCACCACACAGCCTCTATTCAGCACTATTCTAAAACTCTCAAAGTAGGAACCATAAAAAGTACATTAAAATTTTATCTAATGTTGATTCTGCTTTTAAGAATATATTTTAAGCAGTTTAGATATTTATGGTAGCTTATATTTTATTGAATTTATTTAATACATTTAATCAATTGGCAGAAAATGTATATTATTCTCTGGGGTTTTCACGAAGAGTAGTCATTAGGGTCATCATCACTATTGTATTCTTTTGTTAAGAAACTATTCATTATCCTTTTCTTTCTGTTGTTAAATCAAAGAACACATCACACTAACACAATATTTTGTTTCCTTTACCTCAGTTTTGTTTCCTTTGTGCAGTTTTCTCCTACAACTTCCTTTCATCTCTTTTAACTCTCTTTCTGACAGGATACGGACCTAAGCTATATAACTATATAACATATAGCATATATTATAATGAAGCATTTACATACATATTTATACATGCCAAAACACTCATTTGAACATACATAATGTGATTCAGCATTCAGCTATTTTACATTCTTATCACTCAACACCTTGATGTCTACAACTTCACTAAATTATCTGTTGCTGCATAACTAATAACACTAAAATTAGGAAGCTTGAAACAAAAAATATTAAGTATCTCACATAATTTCTAAGAGTCAGGAATCTAGCAGCAGCTTAGCTCTGTAGTTCTGGCCCCAAGTCTTTCTTACGTCAGTCAATCTGTTAGCCCAGGTTGCCTTTTTCTGAAGGCTTGAGTAGGGCTGGAGAATCCACTTCTCAGTCCACTCACATGTCTGTTCGGCGGAGACGTCAGGTCCATACCACGTGGACTGTTCATAGAATTATGCACCACATGGCTTGCTTCCATAGAGAGACTGAAAGAGAGTGACCATGATGGAAGCCATGGTATCTTTAGAATGTAATCTTGGAAACCACAACCATCATTTCTGTTGTATTTTCTTGGTCCTATGGACAACTTATGTGGGAATGAACTATATAAGAATGTAAGCAGATGACAATTTAAAGTAATCATGAGGACTACTATAGCCAGCATTAAAACTAAATATTTGGATAGCAACTGGGTTTTCATTAACATTTTCTGTCTCACAGTAATAAAGCTGTTAATTTAGGAGTGTGTGTGTGTGTAAGTTTTATTGAGATATCATTTGCATGAAATGTATTCTTCCAAAGTGCATAATTTGGTGTGTTTTGTTTTATGTTTATGCCTAACAAAGTTACACAGCCATTACTGCTAATTCCAGACAATGTCATTATCCCAAAAGAAACTCTATGACAATTAGCAGTCATTTGCTGTCCTCTCTCCTTCCTACATTCCCTGATGACTAGTATTCTATATTCTGTACCTATGGATATGATTAATCTGGCCAATTAATATAAATTGAACTATATAATATGTGGCTTCTTGAGTTGATATCTTTCTTTCATTTAGCATAATTATTTCAAGGTTCATTTATGTTGTAGCATGTATAAGCACTTAATTCCTTTTTATGACTGAATAATATTCCATTGCAAGGATATAGCACATTTTGTTTATTCATTCTTCAGGTGACAGACATTTGGATTATTTCTACTTTTTGAATAATATGGATAGTACTACTAAAAACATATGGGTAAGTTTATGTATAAGCCTACATTTTTATTCTTTTGGGTATATACCTAGGAGTAGATTTTCTGGGTCATTTGCCTGGTTTTAATGCCCTCTCCCACTACCTGATCTTAAGAGAGTCAAAATATTTACTATTTTGAGGAACTGCCAAGATGTTTTCCAAAACGGCTGCACCATTTTGCATTTTCACAAATAATGAATGAGTTTCAATTTCTCCACACTTTCACCAACACTTGTTATTATAATTTTTATTTTAGCCATTCCAGTTGATCCATCTTAGTGGGCATAAAGTGATATCTCATTGTGGTTTTGATTTGCATTTCACCTTAGTATATGTCTTTTTGTAAACATGTAAACATCCCTGTTGGAATAGTATGCAGTCTTCGAAGGAAGAAGGAAGGAAGGAAGGAAGGAAGGAAGGAAGGAAGGAAGGAAGGAAGGAAGGAAGGAAGGAAGGAAGGAAGGAAGGAAGGAAGGAAAGGAAAGGAAAGGAAAGGAAAGGAAAGGAAAGGAAAGGAAAGGAAAGGAAAGGAGGAAGGAAAAAGAAATGAAAGAGTACACACACCTACATACATATATATTTAACAAGAAATCCTTTAAAAATTGAGGAGATTCACATATTAAGTTTCCAAGTAATCAGCCTCAGATTGGCATTGGTATTCAATGTGTATTTATTGTTTTAAATTAAATGTGTTAAATACAAGAAAAAAAAAACCCACTGTTATCATTAATCCTGAGTTATAAGCCAAAATCAGAGTTGAACTTATCAGGATCCAGTAGATTCCATACTAACAGGAATCCAGATATAGATTCTTGATTTGTCGTCCTGTCATGTTGATTCCTGTCATGGTGCTACAAGACAGGGGTGGTAGTTTCAGATTTAAATAAGCCATGATGAAACACTGGAGAAAAAGTATAGTCAGAAAGAACAGGAAGACCCTCTTAAGATCAAGTAGAGGGAGAGTGTTTCAAAATCGAGAGAATAGGACTGTGGTTGCTAAATGTCCAGCAGTCTGTGGCAGCTACAGAGGCACATTTAGCTGTGAAGAGTTCAGTTAGCTGACACTCTCCAGTACCAGGGCCTTAAGGATGTAACATGGCATTTGCCTAAAGCAATGTGCCTCCCATTCTTTGCAGACAGATCTTGCCAATGGCTGGGCATGGTAGAGTTACAAAGCCTGGCCATTTTCGGCTCATTCACGACTCCTCCTCTTCTAGCAATCTTTGTGCTTGAGCTTTGGATTAGGCTGGGTGGGACTTTTTCAGAGCTGCAGTGCAGTGCAGTCTGAGACATTTTCTACCTAACCTTCCATCATTACCCTTTTCTTTCGCAGGTATCAGACCTGTAGGACTGTCTGAGAATTTCACCACCTACTCCTGCTACAACTGTTCACCTTTATCTCTCACCAGTTTTCCTCCAATAAATTTCTTACAATTCTAACTCTGTCTTGACATGTGTGCTAAGTGGAGGACCCAACAGATACAAGAGCTGTCAGTTCTTTGATTTGAAGCCCTCTAAAAATGTGCTATGTCTCCTGTGTGGACAGAGGAAAGAAGGGCTTTACAGTTTCTTAAGAGTATGAGCACATCATAGAAAGCATGCTTGAAATTCTGCAGGAGGCTTATATTTCTAACATCACCATATAATTTTAAACCATTTTAACTTTCATGTAAATATTCTTAAATGTAATATATCCCCAAACAACAAAGAAAGTAGACTTTTCTTAAAGGCTCTGAGTCTCCTTTAAATTTTGTCTTAATAACTAAAAATGTAAACTATAAACCTATAGGTTACTAAGAGTTGGGACACTCTTTTCTCACAATAGCAATGTTTGTAGGCTGCTGATGTCTCACTTCTTACAGGCATGTGTTTCTGTTCTGGTCCTGCATGTCTAAGTGGAAAAAAAAAAAAAAAAAACAAATATGTGTCTGCAGATATCATAAGTCTGAACACCCAAGAATTGAGTTTATTTTCTGTTGTTATTTCCATCGTCAACTCATGGGCTAGTTTTGACTATTGATTTCCTTCACATTAACTCCTTCCTCTTTAAGTGTATGAAGTTTACTATAATAAAAGATGATACATTAACACAAAAATGTATGTATTTGCTAAGTTAATGATAGATGGATCCAGAAGCAGTGTGGTGAAGTAGTAGAAAGAACACATGTTTTGGAATTTCATAAAATCTTATTATCCATGTGTCCTTGAGTTAGGCAAGGCATTTTACTATCCTAGACATCTCCTTTTGCATCTGACATATTTAATAACACTACAGGTACTCCATAAGGCTGCTATACAGATTAAACAATATAAATGTTTACAAAATTTATCAGTATGTAGCACAACTCTTGGTACATAAATAAGAGTCCTCTTTAACTTCCTTAAAAAACAGGAAAATTCTTTGTAAGTTAACCAGCGTTTTTATCAAACTGATATTTTTTAGCCAGCTGTGCTATAGCAGTTTACCTGCAGCTTATGGCTATATATGATTCATAAAACATGTTAAAAACATTTTTGTTGAGAACACATGGACACAGAGGAAAAACACACACTAGAGCCTGTTGAGGGGTTGGAGGATAAAGAGAGGGAACTTAGAGGACAGGTCAATAGGTGTAGCAAACCACCATGGCACACATATACCTATGTATCAAACCTGCCCGTTCTGCAGATGTATACAGTTTGTTGTTGTTGTTGTTGTTGTTGTTATTTTTACAAGAAATAACGAAAAAAAAAAGAAAAACTTTAGATAAATACAGTAGCATTTACTTGAACAAAGAACAACTCATGAATCAGAAGCTCACAGAAAGAGAAGAGGTTCAGAGAGTTCTCCTGCAGCAGCATGGGCAGTGATACAATAAATGCGACACATCATATCTACAGAGTGAAGGATGAAAACCATGTGATCATCTGAATAGACCCAGAAAAATAATTTGATAACATTCAACATTCCTTCATGATTAAAAATTCTAAACAACTTATGAATAGAAAGAACATATCTCAATACAATAAAGGTCATATATGACAAACCCACAGCTAACATACTGAAAAGAAAAAAGCTGAAATCTTTACTCCAAGAATTGGAACAAGATGGGGAAGCCTATGTTCGTCATTTCTATTCAACTGGAGATCCTAGCCAGAGCAATTAGGCAAGAGAGAAAATAAAAGGCATTCAAATTGGAAAAGAGGAAGTCAAATTGTCCCTTTTTGCAGCCAACATGATCTTATATATAGGAAAACCTCAAGGCTCTGCCAAAAAAAAAAAAAAAAAAAATCTTAGAATTAAAAACAAATTCAGTGAAGTTGTAAGACCCAAAATCAATATAAAAAATCAGTCATGTTTCTATATACCAATAATGAACTAGTTGAAAAAGAAAGAAAGCAATTCTATTTAAAATAGCTACAAAAAATAATAAATTTATGCCAGGAGGCGAACGACATCTACAAAAAACCCCCAAAACATTAATAAAAGAAACTGGTAACGACACAAACAAATAGAAAGACATTTCATGCCCATGTGTTTAAAGAATTAATATTCTTAAGATAATCATACTACCCGAAGCAATCTACAGAATCAATGCAATCTTTATCAAAACATCATTGATATTCTTCACAGAAATAGAAAAACTAATCCTAAAATTTGTATCAAACCACAAAGAACCAAATAGTCAAAGCAATGCCAAGCAAAAAGAACAAAGCTGGAGGCATGACATGACCTGACTTCAAAATATACCACACAGCTATAGTAACCCAAACAGCATGGTATTAGTTTAAAAACAAACACATAGACCAATGAACAAAATAGAGAACTTAGAAATAAATTCACACATTTACAGCCAACTGATTTTTGACAAAGTTGCCTAGAACATACTTTAGGGAAAAGATAGTCTCTCCAATAAATTATTTTGGGAAAACTGGATACGTATATACAGAGAAATGAAACTAGACCCCTATATATCAGCATATATAAAAATCAGTTCAATATTAATTAAAAGACTTAAACATAAGACCAAAAACGCTAAAACTACTGAAGAAAATATAGGAAAAAATGCTTCAAGACATAGGTCTAGGCAAAAATTTTATGATTAAGACTACAAAAGCACAGCCAACAAAAAACAAAAATAGACAAATGAGACTGTGTTGAATTGAAGAGCTTGGACACAGCAAAATAAATGTTCAACAGAGTGAAGAGAAAAACTTTATAAAGGGAGGAAATATTTGTAAACTATTATTTGGCAAGGGACTAATATCCAGAATATATAAGAAACTCAAACTCAACAGCAAAAAATAGTAAGAAGAACAATCCAATTAAATTGGGGGTAAAGCATCTTTATAGACATTTCTCGAAACAAAACATGCAAACGGCCAACAAATGTATTTCAAAATATTCACTATAACTAATCCTCAAGGAAATGCGAATCAAATTCACAATTTCACTCTGGTTAAAACAACTATTATAAAAAATAAACAAAAAATAACAAATGCTCTCAAGAATGTAGAGATAAAAGAACATTTATACACTGTTGGTGGAAATGTAAGTTAGTACAGTCATTAAGAAAATAATGTAGAGGTTTCTAAAAAAATCAAAAATAGAACTACCAGGCAATTCTATAATCCCACCACTGGGTATTTATTCAAAGGAAAATAAATCAATACATCAAAGGGATATCTGCACTCCCATGTTTATTGTAGCACTCTTCATAACAGCTAAGATATGGAATCAACCTAAATGTCTATCAAGAGATGAATGGATAGAGAAGATATGGCATATATACACAATGGAATACTATTCAACCATAAAAAGAACAAAATGAATTCACAGCAAAATGTTATTCACAGCAAAATGAATGAGTCTAGAGGACTTTACGTTAAGTTAAATAAGTCTGTCACAGTAAGATAAGTACTGCACGTTCTTATTCATATGTGGAAGCCAAAAAAAATTGAGTTCATGGAAGTAGAAGCTAGAATTGCGGGTATTAGAGGTTGGGAAGGGTCGGAGGGAGGAGAGGATTGGGAGAGGTTGGTTAATGGACACAAAATTAAAGCTACATAGAAGGAATGAATTCTGGTATTCTGCAGCACTGTGGAGTGAATATGGGTAACTATAACTTATTGTATAATCTCAAAAGGCTAGAAGAGAGGATTTTGAATGTTCACAAAACAAAGAAATGATAGATGTTTGAGGTAATGGATATGCTAATTACCCTGATTGGATCATTACATATTGTGTACCTGTATTGAAATATGACTTCATATTCCACAAATATGTACATTTACTACATGTCAACTAAAAGTAAAAGGGGAAAATTGTAAAAGAACAAAAACACTAAAAAAAATGATACTTCTGCGAGTAGGTCTCATAAGTTATAATCAGATTAAAATTTTTATACAGTCCAGAGAAATGTGGATATACTTGAAAAACTTTTAAAAGAGAAAATAAGGTGATGATAATATTCACCTCAATGCAGAATTGTATTTATTTGTGATAGAAGCTATCCACCAAAACAATGTATTATTTACAGAGAAACACTAGCACAGAGCATGTTGAAGCCCTCTAGCTTTTTTTGTCAGTTAAAAATAAAACACATACACTTTCATACACACACACATAAACACACAACTAGGCAGATACTTTAAACGAAATGCACAAATTCCAGTAATCTAATTATTAAGGTACATTTGCTTCTCTTTAATGTAACAATGCAAGTATATAGATTGATTATGTTTTACATTGATTTTGGTATAAAATATTGTAAACATACAGGACTAAGGAGAATTTAAGATAATGAATATCTGTATGACAACTGTCAAACTATATTTATATATGTGGTATTATGTGTATCATGTATTTTTAACCAAGTGAAAACTAAATATATAAGTAAAGCTACCTCTGAATCCCTAACTACATTCCTTACCTCCTCCCTTAGAGATAACAGTTTTCATAAATTTGCTAACATTATTTTCATGGATGTGTTAATACTTGCACATTCATAAATAATGTATAACACAATTTTGATGGTTTTTTGTTTTGTATATGTGAAACTATTTTTAAATGTAGCTGTGACTCATTAATTTTAACTCCAGTACAGTACATTGACTTAATATCACCCTGTGTATTTATCCTTTGTCTTATTAATGGATGTATAAAGTGTTTCCAAGTATTCGTAATTACAAACAGTACTGCAATCAATACTCATCTATTTCGTTCTTTGAGCACATGCCTGAGAGCTCTTTAGGATAAACCTAGCAGTGGAATTGCTATGTAGTACGGTATATTGCATAGTTTTGTCAGTTTAGACATTCACCAGCAACATATCTGTTACCTGGTTTGCACGCTCTCATTTGGTATTGTCAGTCTTTTACTTTTTTCAATTTGATGTACATGAAGTATTATCTCACTTTAATTTGCATTTCCCTGATTACAAGCTACTATAATGAGATGGGTCATCTTTTTATATTTTCATTATTATTCAAGTTTTTTATTGGACTTTTTCTTAGATTTATTAACTTGAACTCACTCTTCTATATTAAAATACTCATCTAAGTCACTGGCCTAACACTGAAAGCCTCAGATAGAAATATATGACCAACTGCAATTTAAACCCAGGCATCCTGTAATTAAATACCTTGTTTACCATTTGTTCATATTTAATAAGTAGTATTGCCCATTATATTAAAATAAATTTTACATGCCAATCATTAATAGTATCATAATAAATACATTCAATTTTTAGTGCTATAAAAAAATCACTGAATTATTTTAAAATTTCCTACGTAGATTCCAAAACTATACATTAAAGCAAAAAGTGTTAATGAATCAAAATATGAGAAATAATTATCTAAAACATTCCCAAAGGAAAAAAGTACTTAGCTTTACTTGTCTACTTATTCCCATGACCTTTTCTGCTCTATTAAAAAGAAAAAGGAAATTGCCAAGTGTTATTTAACTTTTGCTGAGACTTCTCCCTGGAATTTAGAAAAATGGGTGATTGTTTCATGTTTATTTTTTCTTTTCTGTGTTTTACAAGCATCCTCTTGTACTTTGATTTTTTTTTATTCTGTAATAACATATTAAAATAAATCACAAAGTACAGTTCCATATATTTTATTTTGTTTCTGTTGTTTCTGAATGATCTCTGTTTTGTTGCCTCCTCACTAAATTGCTTCATGTATTTCACCCTGTATGTCTGATGTCTCTTCTGATGGCTAATTTTTTCAGGCTTGTTTATAGTTACCAATTATACAAATAGACATTGTTTGAAGAGTTAAAAAGCACAGCTCTCTCCACAGGTGCAAAAATGAATGTGCTTAGAACTAGGTTTCATTTTAATTATCAAATCATCAATATTGATGAGACAGCAGGCTCTTTTTATGATTCTAAAGCCAACATTGTGTTTGCTATTGGTTTTATTGAACAACTGCATGACGATGCTACTGATGAAAGAGGATGCAGACTTTAAAGCTGCTATAAAATTTGCTTTAAAAATTGAAAAACACAGAAATCTGGATACATGAAATGGTTTTTGAGTCCTGAGAGGATTGATAGCTAATATCAATGTCAAAATACTATCATTAACATACCTCTTATAGGATTGAAACATAAATAATGGTTGGTAGACTCAATATACTTACTGGAAAGTGAAAGTTGCCTATAAACCATTATACCATATTGCCTCTGAAGTTATATAAATAGAATTTCAGTTCTAGTAGAAGAAAATATAAACCTGAGCTATGAGCAGTCGGCTGTTCCTTTAGGTATGTATACACCCACACACACACACACACACAGACATATAATTCATACACACAGTTTTTTCTATAAAAAGGAAGTTCAATTAGATGCCATCACTGAAGCACTGAGGTGTAGAAGACCAGCTAGTTCAAAACTCAGTGCTAGAAAAGGATATAAATTTACATGGGAAATGTTACAAATTGGTTACTTGATTCTGAAAGCTCTCATCCCCATTGAGGGTGTTTAGGGATAAGAATTTGGGAAAATATGGTTTCTCTAGAGAGAGCTGGGCTATGCTATGAATCTCCATCCCTAATGTCAGGAATAGAGTTGCCTGCCCTTTCCCTCAGTCTAACAAGGGAGACTTCAATGAGATCTTTCAGAGTTTGGGATCTATTCTCTGAAGCAGGGTGGATGCAATGACCCAGGGCTAATGGCAGAAGTAAAGGAGAGGGGACCACGTTGCTTGGCAAGTCCTTCCAGAGTTTGTTGGACATGTGAATGTTTCCCATGACTTGAGTTGTGCTCAAAGGGCTTAAGAGTGGAACGAAGAGGAAGAAAATAAAGGGAAAAATGATGAGGAAAGAAGAAAGAGGGAGTGAAAAAGGGAGAGAGAGAGAGAGAGCATGAGACTCTAAGATTTTGTCCAGTAAGTTTGCCATTTGGAATCTGAATAAGCCTCTTCAGAGACAAGGCAAAGTTTTCCTGGGATTTCTATTTGCATCAGAGGAAATAAATTTTGAGCCATGTGGTGGCTCTCCACTGTATCACCTTAGTAAAACTGGATGTACATTTCCTAGAATTCTCTTCTCTGTATAGTATCAGGCTATGTTGGCCATAGGAGAAATCTGAAAGGCATCGGGAAGGGAGAAGTAAAGCTTAACCATTGAGCTCTGAAGGTCAGTAAAGAGGTCAGGCATTTTACAGCCATAGTTGTGGGTTTTCTGGCTCACTTAGTTAGCATGATGCCAAATCTGAACCCATAACTCCTCCACGTCCCTTCAGATATTCTTTAGTTACTCCAAGTTCTTGGCCAAGTGTATGTGTGCAGCTCATGAGCAGAGTGCCATTTTTTCAACTGCAGGTGTGAACAGCAACAAAGTTGGAGGCAATGAGTCTCTGGCATGGGTCATTTTATTAGGCCATTCTCACACTGCTATAGGGAAATACCTGAGATTGGGTAATTTGTAAGAAAAGGATTTTTATTGACTCACAGTTCTACAGGCTGTACAGGAAGCACAGTGGCATCTGCTTCTGGGGAGGCCTCAGGAAGTGTCTAATCATGACAGAAGGCAAAAAGGGAGCAGGCACATTACATGGTGAAAGCAGGAGCAAGAGAGAGAGGCAGGCGGTGCCATACACTTTTAAACAACCAAATTTCACTAGAATCACTCACTATGGTGAGGACAACACCAAGAGGGTGGTATTAAACCATTCGTAAGAAGCCACCCCATGATGCAATCACCTCCCATAGGCCCCATCTCCAACACTGGGGATTACATTTCAACCTGAGATTTTTGTGGGGACACATGTACAAACTATATCAGGCATAGTATGTCCTGAAGGTCCCACTTTGTCCATGCTAGTCCAGGTTGTCTCTGCTTCCATCTGTATCCAGGTTTCCGTTTAGACTGCCGGTCTAGCTGACCTATAGTATCTACAGGTTCCTCATCAGATGCAGAGCAACTGACTGCTCTACTAGCTCCTCTCATTGTGAGATGCCTATGATCAATCCTTATTCTGTATCTCTCTTAGCAGTTTTGCTTCTCTGATCAAACTCAGACCGATATAAGCTATAAAAGGAAGAGGGTGCATCACTAAAAATTGACACCCTCAATGATAGGGGGAGGGATTAAGGGGAATCCCCACAGAAACCATAAGCGTGCCCTGCCCTCGGGAAGGAGTCAGCTTTCTCCTTAGCCAAGCCCAGAAAACAATTTGATTGGCACAGTCTGTAGCCACAGGAATCCAGGTTTTCCACCTACAACAGAGCCTGACTGGAGAAAAAGGAGTATCTGTCATTTTGCCTGAAATTGGATCCTTTGATTTTTAATTTACAGGTGTGGGCATCCATTGCACTGAAATAAGACTGATTTGTGACTTACGGTGATAGCAGTTTGAAATAGCTAAGAGGGAGCAGAAAAAGCTATGGGCTGCCAAAATTTTTATCCCAGCTACAGGTGAAAAATGTGCCCCACTAACAAAGTTAAATGTGCAGGATGATAAGACAAAAATGTGATTCCGATTGCATCCACTACTTGTGCTTATTCACTACATTCATTGCACCACTATTTTTGCTTTCTTTATTTCCCAGGTATGTGTTTGCTTACTTCACTGTTCACATGTTCAACTTCTTCCTTTTTTCCCCTATTTTGTTTTACTTTTGTGTTTTCTGCTTTGCACTAACATTATCACCTATTTGTAAATGTCTCTTTAAGCAATTCTGATTCAGCACCTGTTTCACTTTTGTTCAATGACAAAACAAGCAAAGTTGCAGCATCAAAGAAAAATTACTAGTCGAAAGGTTTGAAATTGTTTCCCCCTAGAATGAGAAGGAAATAACCGCAATCCTTTTTGGAAAGCAGCAGGGTATAAGGCTGATTAGAAAAAGACACCTGTTTGCAATTTAGCTACTGCAGGTCCGTGAAAATTGTGCTTATGTAATATTACTGAGGACTTTTAGAGAACACAGCCTGATAAAGGATGAGAATTTATTTCCTAGTGAAGACTAAATCCCAAGGGAAAATGGGCTAAGAAAGTGCCTAAGTGTGGGTTTTTTTATTCACAATAAACATGATCCAGAGCATCAACTAAAAGATAAAATGAATAACAATAGAAACAAATTCTTGATATGAAAATAACACTAAAGGCATGCAAAACAACCTCATCTTTGGCCTGCTTATTTGCTATACAGACTGGTAAGTCTGATGGGATTCCACTCCCACTTTTAGTGACTGGTTTATGGTGTCTAAATTTTCTCTTTCTTTCAAAGAAATTATTCTGAATAGAAATTAATTAGAGAAGAAGGCGTAGAAAAAATGTTATGTGCAAGTGGAAAATAACTTTGAGAGGAATTAATGTTGGTTTTACTCCTATTGCTCATTTGGACAGTCCAATCCTGTCCTCTAGGGCAGTAATAATGACAGACAAATAATCTAAGCCTACAGGTTGCTGTAGATACTCTAATGCAAGGAAAACTTGAAAAGTTACCGGAAGAACAAGGTTCTCTGACTCAATAAGACTCAATGAGCTGCCAACGCTAACATTTGGCATAACATTGAATGAACATTCCTATTAAATAGA
The DNA here is from genome assembly GCF_047675955.1 of Chlorocebus sabaeus. Classification (NCBI taxonomy): domain Eukaryota; kingdom Metazoa; phylum Chordata; class Mammalia; order Primates; family Cercopithecidae; genus Chlorocebus; species Chlorocebus sabaeus. Next base: position 47,664,161 of record NC_132910.1, read on the forward strand.
TAAGGAAATCTATAAATAAAGGGAAAAGTGCTCACGTTCAGTAGCAGGTAAGAAAAGAGTAAGTTTAAGAGAAAATCAGCAGAGCAGATACACTTTGGGAATGGGGGGAATCAGAGAGTGAAAGAGGCAGAAACTGTAAACTATTCACAAAAAATTGAGTGGCTATTATATCACAGTGCAAGTTTATTCAAGAAAAGTTAAGTTTTCTGTAAAGGCAGCAATGCCCATTCTCCACTCTTGTTACCCTGGCAACACAACTTCTTTCTCATAATAATGTCATTATAATAACAAAAAATGAACAAAAATGATAAGAGAAGTGATTAGGGGGCAGGTCTCAATCCACCTTGGAAAATGCTCTGGGGAAGAATATGAAAGCTATTTGTTCCATAAAAGAGTGAAAGCGTGAGGAAGTTCACTGAATTGAATGAAAATAAGTTGAGTGGATTACCTTTAAATGCTTGAACTAACATACATACCACACAGTTCTATGGTTGGATTGAGGCAAACGGAAATCCTGCCTGCCTTGTCATGTACTTGAGAAGGCCACACTCTAGTCTCTTTCCAGCTGTATCCCTGTGCATGAGGTGAGCTGTTGCTGGGTCCATCGGGATATATGTAGCCAAAACCCATGCATCACTTTCCAGACCATGGTACTGGTTCTAGTGCCCCAGAATTCCCTACCTGAATCACTCCAAGTCTGTTTTCACAGCCTACAAGTGTCCGCTTTAGGATAGATTACCCCATTGTCGTGGGTACCGCTAGTCCAAACTGTTGGCCAGGGGGAGGTCGTTTGTGGGAACTAGACAGATTTAGAAGTCCAGGCTGCAGTGTTCAGCCCCACAGTGTGGGACTGATCCAGGAATGAATGAGCACTGGGACACTGTGTAGTCCCATTAAAGCACTAAATTCTTTATTTCTAGGTAATTATGTGAAGTGTCTTCTTCAAAGTAAAAGATTTGATAGTGTTGTCCAGGTGCGGTGGCTCACTCCTCTAATTCCAGAACTTTGGGAGGCTGAGGCGGGCGGATGGCGAGGTCAGGAGATCGAGACCATCCTGGTCAACATGGTGAAACCCCATCTTTACTAAAAATACAAAAAATTAGCTGGGTATGGTGGCATGCACCTGTAGTCCCAGCTACTCAGGAGGCTGAAGCAGGAGAACCCAGGAGGGTTGAGGTTGCTTGAACCCGGGAGGCAGAAGTTGCAGTGAGCCGAGATTGTGCCACTGCACTCCAGCCTGGTGACAGAACGAGACTCGGTCTCAAAAAAAAAAAAAAGAGATTAGATAGTGTTTAGCTCTTGGTTATTTTGAGTTTTATGTGATATTTAAATGTTTAGACATATGGAATATGAGTCACCATTTCTGCTATCATCCTGAACTTGCAAATGTTAAGTGCAGACCTGATGCTGCCTGTCATAAATAATTACACTTTAGTTTGTGTTGACTATTTTTTTTTTTTCTGTAAGTGCTTTAAAGGCAAAGATGAATAGTAACTGAAACACATTATGAACACGTTTGAGTATGATTTGGATAATCTGTAAATACAGAATTAAAACAATTCATCCTAATTTTATATATACATGAAATTGCCAAAGGCCTTCTATGCATGCTCTCATCAAAGACCAAATAAAAGAAAAAAAAAGAGCAGACCAGAAACCAAGGGAGAATGTCTCTGCAAAGTTAGCAACATGAACTTTTTAACTACATTAAAAAGTAAAGCACATGCGTTAGCATTATGAGTATAATTCAGGCAAGGTACAGACTTTAAAAGTATATTATTTTCCTACAACAGACTTATTGTGTTGGTAACTTTCTTATTTTTTGACTAAATATCTACTCATATTTTATAAATATTGTAAATGGGATGAAATGGATGTGAAATGGATGTGAAAGCACTTTGAAATTCTGTTATATACATATAAACATTTTTATATATGTTAATTTTAGAAGTAAAAATACATATCTATATGTAATATACAGTGAAACTGTACTCTATAAACGTTGACCTAACTATGGAAAACATTTAAGAAAATGCCTTTGTGATAAATGTTGCATCATTAGTATTGATTTTCAATAGATTATGTGGCAAATACTGGTAAGAAATGTCTAAGCACAAGCTAGAAGATCAAACCTATTTCTCCCTCACATTTCATTTTAGTATTTAGTATAATCTTCTTTGCACAAGTTATTTGTGTATATGTGTGAGCTCTGACCTTTTAGAGTCAAGTTCCAAAGCATGGTGACATTCACCAAAAATAATGTTGAGTAGCAGGTGACATTCACTGTGCAGAAACCTGGAAATAAGCAATGAGCAAGAAGAGGAGGTCCCTGCTTCAATGCAGATGGCAGTCTAATTGGAGAAAGGTAATGAAGAAGCCCAGTGTGTCAGCAGACATGTATAATTTTACTTATTATAAGCACATTATCTGAAAGGAAAATGGTCTAAAAGGGCATTTCATTAAACAGTGGTTCTTAAGCTGTAGCCTGCATTAGAGTCACCTGAAGGGACTGTTGAAATGCAGATTACCAACCTAACTCCATTATTTTGCATATATAACTACTTCTCAAGTAATGCTGATGCTATGGGTCCCAGACCAAACTTTGAGAAGCACAGTTACAAGGAAATCTCACCTGAATTGGGAGATGGGAACTCTTACATTTGGATCCAGTACTCAAAACATCTTGACATCAGCAAGGGCTGAATAAATGTCTGTTGATTTAAATTACGTGCTTCCTGTAACGTATCCCACTTACCAGGTATTTCATTCTTCTTACAACCATTTACTCAGTGGTAATATCGGATTTATTATGACAAACACAATTGTGGCAGAAAATCAACAGGTGGAAGTTTTATGACCAGAGCTAAAACCTGAGCTTTTCTCTTTGATAATTGTTGCTTATAAAATTATATTTTAAGTAATAGGAAGTTCAGGAAATTTTCCATAAGAGAAAATGAAGAATGGCAATTACTGTAAGTAGAAGCAATAAGAAACTGTAAAAGAAAAAAAGGCAAATTATATAAAAAAGTATCTTAAATAAAATGTTCTGCCAAGAAGAATTGGTATGCAACCTATCGTTTAGTTTAAACTGGGGAAATTATACAAATGCAATCATTAGAATTTACATGTATTTGAAACATAGTATGTCAAAATCGCACAGCTTGCATGCAAGCTACACCAAAGTAGTTAAATGCTGGTTAATTTGACAAATCACATTCTTAATATTTTGTTCCAAGCTACTCTATTTTTGTGATCTGAAGAATAGGATTATATATATTAAAACAAACTGAAAAATTAAGCATTATACAAATATAATACTGTATTCAGGCTTTATGGCTGTTCTTACTGTAATATAATTATACACATGGAAATACAGAATTAAAATTCAATGTGGTTATACTTTTATAATAGTATTTACTTTATAGATATTTTCATATTAATAAAACGAATGATTATAAGAAAGAAATTTTAGAGATAATGTTGTACACGTGTTGATAAATTATTCATTATTTTTCCTCTAGGCTACAACTACACAATGCAAAACACTATAATATTTGAGTAATGAAAGAAATGACCTTTGTATGCATATAAAAGAAGGTATTCCTACATGTTTCCCTCAGGCTATTAAGTCAAATCAAAATTCTTCAGCCTGACATTTTTGAGGATTCTGCCTGCATCTATAAAAATCAAGTTGTTTGTTTGTTTTTTAATCCAAAAAAGCAATTCTAAACAAATGTGAGCTAATGCTGCTCAAAGAAACTTTTGCTCAAAAGATATTGGCTTAAGAATAAACTGAAAGTATTAAATGTGTGTTAGCTGGCAATTGATAGATTGATTTATCATAATCACAATATTTCAACTAATGTCATTTATGTCTACACTGGAACACTGGATAACTTTTTTTTTTTCCTTTTTTTTTTTTTTTAAGGTGAGGTCCTGCCCTGTTGCCAGGCTGGAGTGCAATGGCATGATCGCAGCTCACTGCAACCTCTGCCTTCCAGGTTCAAGTTATTCTCTTGCCTCAGCCTCCCCAGTAGCTGGGATTATAGGCACGTGCCACTACGGCCGGCTAATTTTTTGTATCTTTACAAAAAATGGGGTTTCGCCATGGGTTGATCTCGAACTCCAGACCCTGGGATCCACCCGCCTAGGCCTCCCAAAGTGCTGAGATTACAGGAGTGAGCTACTGTGCCTGGCCTACACTGGATAATTAATTAGAAGCAAAATTATAAATAATTTCTGTGATCTTCTATTTTCCATTCTTACAGAAAATTATGGGGAAAATATGGTTGAACTAATAAATGCAGACTGTCTGATTCTGACTTGAATTGTCTTTTCTATATAACCATACCTGGGTTAGGGTGAAGTACAATTAGAATTCATAAGAGTTAAATTATGATTAATTTTAACATAAGTAAGTGAAACTACCTTTGCAAAAATCGTAACTGAGGAAATAACTAGAGTGAAAGATATCTGACCTAACCAATTCTATATTGTCCATTCCTGGCCATAAGCTGAACTAACTTTGGGAGGAACTTAGTTTATAGTTTAACTTTGAAACAGAGGTGATAACAGCCCTTTCCCAGAACAAACCCCCTTCCTTTCTGGAGACTAGATTGCCTTTACAGGACTAACAAATTAGCCACAAGTTTAGAAATTACGGTTTAGGAGCCAAGCAGCCTCTGATTGTAAGAGTCTGAAACTCTCCAAATTGCTCCTGGGAAAAACATCCCTGTTGTATAAGTGCTTGAGATATTGTGCAGACCTGTATTCAAGGAATCAGCTGGTACCACCCAGATCAATAAACTGGCTCATTTGTCTTGTGGTCCCCACCCAGGAACTGACTCATCACAAGAGGACAACTTCAGCTCCCTATGATTTCATCTCAGAGCCAGCCAATCAGTGCTCCCAACTCATTGGCCCCCTACCCACCAAATTATCCTTAAAAACTCTGATCCCTGTATTCTCAGGGAGACTGATTTGAGTACTAATAAAACTCTGGTCTCCCACACAGTCGGCTCTGTGTCAATTAAACTCTTTCTCTATTGCTATTCCCCTGTCTTGATAAATTGATTCTGTCTATGCAGAGGGGAACCCATTGGGAAGTTACATAAGTGTCCTGAAAAAGTAGCAGAATCTACCCAAATTATTTAAATGCTGGTTACAAGACTCAGTGACACTGCCATCTCCAGAAAATTCCTTCTCCACCCAATCTGTTGGGGGTAGAGTGCATTAAATGTCCCTCCACCATTCATTAGTACCCAGTGCTTGACTGCTGTAGTCTAGTGTACCATATGTTATTGATAATATTCATTTACTTGTCTGTCTACTCATTTGTACTGTGAACTCCTCAGAGACAATGAATGTGTCTTACTCACTTTTGTAACCCAACACTCAGCACAGTGCCTGGAAAAAAGTGTCATCATATTTTTGTTCAGTGAAAAATGAGGAATCTTAGTTTGTATTCACTTCCTAATTTTTAAAAACGGCAGTTGACAAAAATGTACACTAAAATAAAAGTTAAAAAGTGATCATTTTGAAAAACAAATTATTAGAATGTTAGCAAGTAGGAAAAAATATAAATTTTTAATAATTGCTAATTCTAGGTTAAAATTCAATTATTGGCATCTTACTGGCTACTTTAAATAAGAGAATGCTATTGGTAAGAATGAATCCCATGATAAATAATAAATGCAATTACTAATTTGAAGAGAAATATGGTTAAAGTTAGCACTCAGAAAATATAACAAAAAAACTCTGAAAATGTTGTAGTTCTAGGTAAAAATTGAGCTCTAAGATTGTCAGAAACTAAAGAGAGAAATATAATCAATTTTAATATTCAAAGTAATCATAAAATGACATATTTTTTTCTGATTTTCCAAAACTAAAATTCTAGAGGATTTTCCTTGATGTCTCCTGAAGGGAACACTGTGCTATAAGGCCAGGGTCCCCAACCACTGGGCCGCGGACTGGTACCAGTTTGTGGCCTATTAGGAACCAGGCCACACAACAGGGGGTGAGCAGGAGGTGAGCCACTGGCATTACTGCCTGAGCTCCACCTCCTGTGAGATCAGTGCAGGTGTTAGATTCTCTCAGGAGCCTGAACCCTATTGTGAGCCGCACTTGCAAGGGATCATCTAGGTTGTGCATTCCTTATGAGAATCTAACTAATGCCTGATAATCTGAGGTGGAACAGTTTCATCCCAAAACCATCCCATCCCTTCCCCCAGATCTGTGGAAAAATTGTCTTCCTGGCAACCAGTCCCTGATATCAAAAAAGCTGGGGACCACTGATGTAGAGGGCAGTATGCTTTACAAATCCACATAATGATTATCAAGGCAAATTTAATATAATAGCTTCTACAGCCTTTCTCAATCCATGAGTACATGATGCTATAGAAAATTCCAGTAAAAGCAACTATTCAAGATGTGAAACATTGAAGTTCAAAAGCAGTTCCCAGTCTGGCTTGCAACAACAATAATGCTCTCAACATCAAGGGTGATATATGATTCAGCTCATCCGCTAAGAGTAATACCATTAATGGCAATCATAGTTTTTGTTTGTTCATTTTTATTTATCTTAAAATTGAGGAACAAAAAGTATCACGTTATGAGACTTGATAGTCATTTTGTTGATTAAAGGTAGGCCCAAATGCTTTAAAAATCAGCTACAGATCGCTGATATTTGATAAGAAAATTAGTTTTCAAAACAAGAAATCTTGGCTTAAGAAGTCCCCACATCATCTTTGAATGAGGATAGTAGGAGAAAGTGTTCAGGGCCTGATATTTCTTTGGCAAATAATTCAGGTCTGCTCCAACATAAAATGAAATATATTATTAAGGCCTGGAAGACTTATACCATCCTGAATAGACTCAATAATTGTAGCCTCCACCATTTTCATAGCAAATATTATCAGTCATTCTCCAGGGCCTATAAAATATAGCATTTTATGCAATTTGACTTCCTAGTGAACCAGTAAAAGCTAAATTAGTTGTAAAATATACCCTGAGGTAACTAAACATGTTAGCATGCTTGATGTGGTTGTTGGAAATAAGCCAATTAGATATTGGAGAACATGTACCAAAAACTGATTTGAGTTTTATGGTTGATCCTGAGTTATCCCATCAAACAACAATGTATAGCTACTAGATGACAACAACAATAAAGTCATGTCATCAACATGTTGCAGAATATATATCTTCTGCTTTTCCATAGTAATAGCACATATTCATTCAGTTCATGTAACAGCTGTGGTTATTAATCCAAAGTTAAAGAGAAAGAATGTCAAAAATTATGATTTTTGAGAAACTGGGTTTTGATGTGATTTTCAACTTCATATCACCAGCAGTTTCACAGGTAATAAAATTATGTATCTATATATTACATTAATCTACATTGTTTACATTATAATTAAACAGAATTTAATATACTGCTTGAAAATTAAATTTATATGTGCAATGTTATAATGATATAAATCACTTGAAGTCTTTAATTTTAGACAAAAGTTAGTATAACCTATTTTGCTATTTTTCAACCATCCTATTCTTAGTGGATGTTTGTATTTTGTCATGTGTCAGCAGAAAAAAAATGGCAGAAATTTTCATATGATTGACTATGAGAAGTAATACAAGCAAAGTGCAATATCTAAGTTGTACTTTTATCATTGTAGAAGAAAAAAATAATGTAATCTTAGTATTGAATTATTTCAATAGTACAGAATAAGACAATTTTGCTAGATATTCACTTTCTTATGACTCCTTTTGATAATTTAGAGCACATGACATTCAGCAAAAAGGAATAAAAAAGTCTAGACTAACATCATTTTCTGCAATAAACTTAACAAATTGTACCACTTGCTGAATATTATTCCTCATAAAAGAATATTTGGAGAGCTGAAGTTGTATAATACAGGCATAGATTACTCATGTTGATGATTTAGGAAACTCTCGAAATAGCTCATCATTTTCTAATCCTTTATACATTAATCCTGGACAGCTATATATAACCAATGAGTTTTGTTTAAGAAGATTGGTACCAAGACAGTTAGTACTGAATAACATCCTGACTGGACCACATTCCAGACTTAGTAGGATGAGGGGAAGTAAGTAAATGGAAAACAGCATCTGCTCTATCTCTTAAATGAAGCTGGTATAACAGAGGTTTTTATAAAGAATGATAACATCACGGAAGCATTTAAACATAATTGGATTACTCTTGGTACAATTACCCCTATAAATGTGCTTTGAATCTTCCTATGACCTTCTACATCTAATTGGCAAAATTTAGTAAGAGGATAGAAAAGCAATAAATACAGGATGTTCATTTCAGTGTTTCAGCAGCATAATTGCTACTTATTAATAATAAGTATTGCTTTTCATCTTTTTGGACCTCATTTTTGAGTTTCTAAAATATTCTTATAATATTCATAACCTTTATGCATATATTCACACACATATGTGAATAATATGTCTTTTATTTGAATTTGTATCATTGAATAACAAATTAAATTACTTAGTACTTAAAGAAATAAGTATTATTTCTGTATCATTTGTCTCTAAAACCTTTAGTGCTTTTCATTAAATTAATGTAGACAGAGTCTAAGATTCTGTTGTCAAGCTCTTTAGGAGACCTAGTAGCAGAGCATGGCAGGAAATAAATACATCAATAAGGACCTTTAAGGTTAGGTGTTCCATCTATTTTACTAATATCCTGTCTTTCCTTGGAATGGTGTTGATGCCTAGCACACATACCTTTCACATAAAAATCGAGATTAGAAGGACCTAGTTGAATTATAATGTCAAATACAGTCACGTGCTGCATAATGACATTTCAGTCAAAAAGACAGAACACATATATGACAGGGGTCCCATAATATTATAGTGGAGCTGAAAATTCCTATTGCCTAGTGATTTTGTAGCTGTCATAACGTCATAGTGCAATTCATTACTCACGTGTTTGTGATGATGCTGGTATAAACAAACCTACTGAACTGCCAGTCATATAAAATTATAGCACATTCAATTACATACAATACCTAATAATTGATAATGGTAATAAAGGACTATGTTACTAGTTTATGTATTTACTATACTATACATTTTATTGTTATTTTAGAATGTATTCCTTCTACTTTCTTTTTAAAAAAGTTATGGCAAAACTGCCTGAGCAGGAGGTATTCCAGAAGAACGCATTGTTATCACATTAGATGATACCACCATGTGTATAATTGCCTCTAAAGACCAACAGTGGCACAAGATGTGAAGGTGGAAGACAGTGATATTGATGATCTTGACCCAGTGTAACCCTAGACTAATGTGTGTGTTTGAGTCTTAGATTATAACAAGAAAATTTAACAAGTATAATCAAATGAAAAAAATTAAAAATAGGAAAATGTTTATAGAAAACAAATACAGGGCCGGGCGCGGTGGCTCAAGCCTGTAATCCCAGCACTTTGGGAGGCCGAGACGGGCGGATCACGAGGTCAGGAGATCGAGACCATCCTGGCTAACATGGTGAAACCCCGTCTCTACTAAAAATACAAAAAAATAAGCCGGGCGAGGTGGCGGGCGCCTGTAGTCCCAGCTGCTCGGGAGGCTGAGGCAGGAGAATTGCGCGAACCCGGGAGGCGGAGCTTGCAGTGAGCAGAGAGCGGGCCACTGCACTCCAGCCTGGGTGACAGAGCGAGACTCCGTCTCAAAAAAAAAAAAAAAAAAAAAAAAAAGAAAACAAATACAAAGAAACAATTCTTTGTATTACTACAGAATGTATTTGTGTTTTAAGCTAAGTATTATTACAGAACAGTCAGAAAGTTAAAAAAATTAAAAGTTTATGAAGTATAAAAGTTACACTAAACAAAAGTTAATTTATTATGGAAGAAAAAAATCTTTTTTTTTTAAATAAATCCAGGATAGCCTAAGTGTACAAGTGTCTATAAAGTGTACAGTAGTTTTCAGTAATCTCCTAGGTCTTTACATTCACCCACTGACTCACCCAGAACAACCTCAAGTCCTACAAGCTCCATTCATGGTAAGTGCTCTATATAAGTGTACCATTTAGACATCTTTCATACTATATTTTTACTGTGACTTTTCTATGTTTAGATACACAAATACCACTGTGTTATAATTGCCTCCAATATTCAATACAGTAAAATGCTGTACAAATTTGTAACCTAGGAGCAATAGGCTAGGTGTACAGTAGTTTATAGCATCTAGGTTTGTGTAAGTACACACAAAAACACCGAACAATACATTTCTCAGAAATGTATCCCCATTGTTAAGCAATACATGACTGTATTAGATTCTTATTCATGCGCAAACTCAACAAGTAATAGCAAAATTCATCAAATAGTCAAATAATTCTTTGAATGTTATACTTAAAATTTAGAAGGTGATTGATTTGGCAAAATTTATCCCCATTTTTTAGTTTATTTTTTCAAATAAATAAAATTGCTCTATTTAGTAAAAATTACTCTGGGGACCAAAAAAAATTATCCATGTCGCCCAGGCTGGAGTGCAATGGCGCAATCTCAGCTCACTGCAATCTCTGCCTCCCGGATTCAAGCGACTCTCCTGCCTCAGCCTCCTGAGTAGCTGGGATTACAGGCGCCCGCCCCCATACCCGGCTAATTTTTTGTATTTTTAGTAGAGAAGGGGTTTCTCTATGTTGGCCAAACTGGTCTCGAACTCCTGACCTCGTGATCTGTATTCTGGAAAAAATATTTTACGTTCATATTCGACCAGAACAAGAACAATTAATACTGCACATCTATGCTAAAGTATATTATTCTTCTTTTGCTATTTTGATGCTTCTAGGAACTTTCTTTAACATTTGAAATTATCTGATACTTAATAATTCTCTTTAAGGAAATTCTACATGTCTTTTTGATTCACAATTTTATTTTTATATACAGTGCTTTCAGCACTTACAGAGAATCAATGCTCATGCAAGAAAGAATTTGATACCATTACCACCATTAAAGGAAATATCAATTTCAGACACAGTTACAATGTCAATTACAGGCATGGTTAGAAATGGAATTTAAATAGAAAACTGGGGATGGATACAAATGAATGGCCATTCATTCTTTGTGTAATTTTCTACACAAAAACAATAACAGATTCTATATGAAAACTATTGTGTTCAGCTATAGGTCTATTTTTTTTTTCTCCTTATATGTTAAAACATCTACATGATTTTCTATCCTAGGCTTTGAAACAGTGACCACTGGGAAATGTGATATCTTAGCTGACAAATGATTAGCATAGAGGATGTTAATGTGCTGTTGTGAATGAAATAATATTACATATTGTATAACTTTATAGCAGTAACATTATACATACAACAAAAGGTTCACTTGTAGAAAATAGGGATATAGTGATTTTTCAGATATAGTGAAGCAGAAATTGTTTCAATGCACTGGAATATGGAATTTGAATTCTACCTGAGTGAGTCTTCACATATAGTCAAGTTTTCTGCTAAGAACAAAAAAGTGTTTGTAATACAATGGCTATCCAATGTTTTTAAAATGATCTGATACATTTTTTACAAAAGGAAAGCTCAGTTTTCTTACTTGTTCAGGTATGGACAAGATGAACTACTTTGAAATTTGTCATCATTGGACTATTATCTGCTGAGCTGACTATTTCTATGAGCTTTACTTCTTTACAAAATGGCAGCAATAATAACAATAAAGCACTGTTACAAAAGTAATTAACATATATGATTTAGAAAAGCTATTAAAATGTTTTTAAGCAATATTTATCTTGAATCCCTTAAATGGATCAGAGGGTGCCACAAACAAAACCAATTTCAAGAAAAACTACCTTAATTAAAAAGCAGGAAGGGAGAAAGGACAGGGAAGAGAAAAAATAATAGAAAGTCCTACACTGTATCTTTCTATGTAGCAAGTCAATATGGCATCAGCATTGCATTACAATATAAAAAGTATAGAAATAAATATTAGAGAATAGGGATTTTATATAATCATAAAATAACTTCTAAGAATTCATATGGACCATTTTCTCCTTGTTTTACAGGCAAATATTAAGTTTGTATCTATGCTTTTTAAATATTATACACCATATTCCATAAATCCAAAAATACTTGTTTTTTAATATATGAGAAGTTATTAAAACAACATAATATATTCAGAGGCAGCATGTTACTAAGAAAGTATCATTGGAAAAGCAAATATTTTCTTTGAAAATCATTTATGTAACTGCTTTAGCAAGAGAGCTTGTATCTGTCAGGACAATCTAGAGTATGCTGATAAAAAAAATCTAAAAATCTCAACAAAGGTTTATTTAATGTTCCATGTCTATCAGGAAAAACTGGGGCCCTGCTGCATTGCTGTTCTCAGTCTTGGAAACAAATTGACAGAATATCCATTAACTAAAACTGTCACTATGGCAGAGAGAAAGAAGATAGTGAATTTATACTATCCATAAAGCTCCACCAGGAAGTGACACACACTGGCAAAAGCAAGTCATATGGCGACATCTCACTTCAATACCACTGGGCATTGAAACTTAACAACTATTTGGGAAGACAGGCAGAAATACTTGGTTTATAGTGTTGATGACTAACACAAGAGGATTAAGAAATCATATGTGAGAAGTAAAATTTACTGCTATACCAATATGGTTAGTAGAAGATTATAGGCTATATTATGTTACTATATACTGTAGGCTTAAGCAAAAAAAACATACTGCTAGTTTGATACAATTTATAATTTATCATTGAAAAGTAATTTCAGCAGTATTTGGGAAGGATCACAAAATAAGTCAAAACTGACTAAGTAACCATATTAAAATATTTATTTAACAACAAAGACTTATTTTTTACTTAGTTTTCAATTAATGAACAAGGTATTTTGCTCATCATAGTCATTCAGGAGCGTTGACTGACAGAATCTCCATTACCTCGTATGTCTATCTGAATATCTGTCTTTTTGGCTTACCTTTTTGAAGGAAGAGAACAGGGAACCTCACGTATTGACTCGTAAAAACTTCTGTCTCAGAGTGATAATTCTGATCCCCCAGATAATAAATGCCCCATGTCTTGGTAAGTCTTGGCTACCTCCTTTAGAACTTTGACTAGTGCAGCTAAAGTCCCAGTAGTTTGGAACAGTTTCACACATCTTACTCCTGTTATGATCACAGTCAAGTTAGAAACTAAAGGTCTTCTATACATGAACTACTGCTAAGTCAGATATTCCTCATCCAGTTAGATTTTGTCTTGAATATAAACCTTTATATTGAACTGTTTTTGTTCGTTTCAACTAATTTTTCCAAGCAATTAAAAATTTTCTGCCGGGCGCGGTGGCTCACGCCTGTAATCCCAGCACTTTGGGAGGCCGAGGTGGGCGGATCACGAAGTCAGGAGATCAAGACCATCCTGGCGAACACGGTGAAACCCTGTCTCTACTAAAAATACAAAAAAATTAGCCGGGCGTGGCGGCGGGCGCCTGTAGTCCCAGCTTCTAGGGAGGCTGAGGCAGGAGAATGGCGTGAACCCGGAGGCGGAGCTTGCAGTGAGCTGAGATCCGGCCACTGCACTCCAGTCTGGGCGACTGAGCGAGACTCCGTCTCAAAATAAAATAAAAAAAAAAAAATTTCTGTATTTGAATTCTGTCATCTTATATATGTATTATATATTCCTGTCTTAGTTTTCTATTGTGGCTATAACAAATTCTCACACACTTAGTGACTTAAAAATAACAGCAAAAAATATTTCACAGTTCTTGTAGTTTAGACGTCAGACATGGATCTAACTGATGTAAAATCAAGGTGTCTTTAGGGCTGTGTTCTTTTTTGGAAATTCTAGAGGAGAACCTTTCTTTGCATTTTCCAGAAAGAAAATGACTTCTAGAAGCCATCCACATTCCTTTGTTCATACCCTCTTTCATCTTCAAAGCCAGCAACATTGCCTCTCCCAGACTTCTCTGTTGCCTCATCTCTCTGACCATAGCTGGGAAAGGCTCTGTTGTTATCAACTCAACTGATTAAAATGAATCCAGTAGGATTTATCTTATAAAATCTCCCTAACCTTAATGTCCTTAAACATAATCTTTTTCTCATGTAACATAACATATCCAGGGTTCCAGAATTTAAGACGGAGATATTTTGGAGAACCCATTATTCTATGTAATACAATTCCTTATTAATTCACAATTATGAATTAATTAATTAATTAAACTAATTAAATAACCCAGATAGTAATCAACATTTCTGAGATACCATATGTCTGTATAAATGCTAGACAAGTTTCTAGAAGTACAGTCATCAGTTGAAATCAGTTCCCATTATAGACGTGTAGCAGCGACAGCTACACCTCTATTAAAAAACTGCTATAGTGGCACAATGAAAACGTATAATACATATATATTGCTCATAGTTTGGTGAAGAAAATAGATGTAGTCTCCACCTTCTTGGAATTTACCATGTATGAAAGAGATAAACATTAAACAAACAAACATTTTAAATCTTGCAAATCTGTAAATATACTATGAAGAAAAATGCAGAGGGCCATGAAAGTGAATAACAGGATGCGATCTAACTTAGTTTGGGTGGTTAGAAAATGCTATCTGCTAAAACCAGGAATAATTAGTTAGGGAAGGGAAGTTGGGGTGCTGAGGAGTACTCCACATAAATAAATAGGCTGAAGTAGAACATTGAGTGGGAATGAGCTCAGTACTTTGTGGAACTTAAAAAATACCAGCTGGGTTGGATTGTGGCGAATGAAGGAGACAAGTGAGAATGCATAAACCTGGGAAGTCACTAGTGGATTAGCAGCCTTGGAGAACAGGTTAATCATAGACAAAGTAAGAAGTCAAATGAGAAATTTAGGGGGGGGGTGTGTGTGTGTGTTAGTAAAGGAAAGGCACATGTGGATGATCTTTCAGAAGGATTGACTTTGGAGTATTTTTCAGACACACAAGGAAAACAATGACATTCTAGATAGAATAAATAGCATGCATAGAAGCAAAGAGGCAAGCAACAGCAATTTTGTGCCATGGTAAAAATTTTATGAGCATGCTTTCTCCGTTGTAATTCATGTCTTCAATAAAAAGAAATGGAACATCAGAAAAATGAGTGAAGAGGCTGCATTACTATACTAGAGAAACCTGTATAAATTGACATTAATCCATTAATCTCCCTTCTTTACGTAAACTTATTTATCTATAATTGAATTTACTCAACTGAGCAGGAAATTTCAGAAAATAAGAGCCCCAAGTTTGAACTTTTGTTTTGCTAACATATTTAATCAACCTATTTAACATCTTCGGATGCATTTTATAATTGTGTACAGTCTTACATATCACTTGTGGTGATACTATATGTGGAATATTACCAATATGCAGTCCACTTTTACCTTTTTTGTTTTTGTTACCTCTATAAACATTTACATAGTATATGAAAAATACAAAAAAAATCCAGTTCTTAATTTTACAGAGTTCATAAGGAGTTAACCCTTAGATAAAAGAAACTACAAGGTTTAGATCAGGAATATTTTATAATTGGCTTAAACTATTATTGCAATTCATAATAATAAAAGGTTAAATATTATTAAAATTGTAACAGAGGTACTGGCCTCCGACAATGGGAAGAATTTAGGAGTTTTAAGGAAAGAGTGTCAGCAAAAATAAAGACCTAAAAGTGTAAAGGGATGGTAGTGAGTCATCCACCTTGGCTGGAACACCAGGGGACTCTCCCATTTATACAATTCATGAGAGTTAGCTTCTAAATTTGTAGCATTGTTCATAAAAATGGCACAAATCAGTTTACTCCCTCTCAGGAAGTTTGAACCAGAAAAAGTAAGAAAACATGCTATTTGATGATGAAGAACAGCTCCCCAAATCATATTATGAAAGGCAGATATAGGGACACAATAAGATGTAAAAGAATGTTAACAGAGAGAATGCAAAAAGAAGTGGTAGTAGAAGAAAACATGTGGCTCTGAGATGTGGACAAAATGGCTCAACTTCTTGATACGCTAGAACCTATTTTCATTCATTTGAGAATTGTCTATTTACTGTTTCAACATATATGAAATCCTTGAGATCTTTGTATTTTTTCAATCCTTCTAGTTTTATCTAAGATAGTTTGAATGGATTACTGTTGCAAGAAAACAAAAGCCTTGAATAGAACAAAAAAACTTTACTTAATGACATATTCTCTCTTTTCAAAAATTTGTCTTCATTTTTGTTTAGTTTAAGAATGTTGCACAAGTATTCACCCAGCTTTGCCCTCTCAACCCGCCATGGTGGCAGACCAAAGGACAGGGACTTCTGAGAGTTCTACGGCCTTGCCTATGACTTGGGAAATCCAAATACTTCTAGTTAACAAAGGTCAAGCATAAATCCCAAGGCCACCACTGCAGCTGGCTTCCTCCTGCAAGCTTCATCTACTGACTGGGAGGTCAACCTACACAGTGCATTACAACATCTGCTGACACAATTGCCAGCACTCTTAAAGGAGAAAAGCTTTGTACAACCTCAGCAACTACAATTGCCTACAACACCCCAGCTACTCCAGAGGCCTTGAACCCATTCACCCACCTAGTACATTAAAATTATGGTGGACCTTTGAGAAAGCCACCATTAAGGCTATTTATAACTAAGGAAGTCTCCCAGAGTGACACACTCTATGCCACTCCCCTCTAAGGGCTGGTGCTTGCACCTGCCATAGGAGTACAAGAGGGCAGGCTAGTCTAATCCAGTTCTGCCTAGCTTTGCCCCCATGTGCAGTTGAAAGTGGAACCAGTGCTCTGCAGACAAGTCCGTGGCCTGAGGCACCATAGAACTGCTTGTAAACAAAGATCAACCATATTACCATACTACTACCACTTTAGTCAACTCTTACCTACGAGGACCACCTACTGGCCTGGAGGTTGAAATGCACAACCAAGGACAAAATCGACTGACAGAAGTGCACAGTGCTTGGGAACAAGATAAGTTTCTTGAGACCACCACCTCCCCATTTCTGTAGGAGGCTGAGAGCCTACTCACACGCCGAGGACACCACTACTACAGTTAGCATTTGAGAAAACCACAAACTTAGGCTATCTATAACCAAGAAATTCATACAAAGTTTTGGCTTCCTGAAAGCACACAGAAACAAAGCTAAATAACCTGACTTAACACATGTTACTGTTACACCCTTAAGGAATAAAAAAGTCTCATCTAGACAAAAGTAGTTTAAAAAATAAGAATGACAATTCCACCAGGTGAGAGGGAACCAGCATAACAATTTCAGCAGTATGAATAAACAGGGTGTTATCACACCTGCAAAGGATCACATGACCTCTCTAGCAATGGATCCTAACTAAAATGAAAATCCTGAAATGCTAGATAAATAATTCAAAATATGCATTGTTAGAAAGCTCAGTGAGATCCAAGATAAATCTGAAAGCCAATGCAAAGAAATCAGAATATAAATTCAAGATTCAGATGAGAAATATACCAAAGAGAGAGTTATTTTAAAGAAAAACCAAACAAGATTTCTGGAAATGAAAAAATTGTGGAAGTAATTACAAAATACAGTTGAAAACTTCAAGAATTAATTAGACCAAGGAGAAGAAAGAATCTCAGAATATGAAGACAGGTCTTTTGAATTAATCCTGTGAAGTAAAAGCAAAGAAAAAAGAATTTTGAACATCAGAAAAGCCTGCTCAAAGCAGGAGACTATGTGAAATATCTGAACCTATGAGTTATAGGTATTCCTGAGAGAGGAAAAAAATGAAAAAGTCTGGAAAAACTATTTGAGAAAATAGATAAGGAAAATTCCCCTTGTCTAGCAAAAGAGCTAGACATACAGATACAAGAGGCTCAAAGACTTCTAAAAAATACATTGCAAGAAGGATCTCATCAAGACAGTCATCATACTGTCTGAGGTCAACAAAAAGGAAAAAAAAAATCTTAAAATCAGCAAGGTGAAAGCATCTCATAATCTATAAAATACTCCCATCAGATTAATGTGGGCTTCTCAGCAGCAATTTTACAAGCCTGAAGAGATTGGGAAATTGTTTTCAAAGTGCTTAAGGAAAAAGAAAAAAAACAAAAGCTGTCAAACCCAAATTTTGTATCCTGTCAGAATAAGCTTCATAAATGAAGGGGAAAGAAAACTTTTCTCAGGTAAGTACGTGTTGAGGGAATTTGTCAGCACTTGACTGACCCTACAAGAACTGTTCAAAGGAATTCTAAACATGGAAATGAAAAGTCGATACTTACTAACACAAATACACACATACATGTAA
This sequence comes from Chlorocebus sabaeus, assembly GCF_047675955.1. Lineage (NCBI taxonomy): Eukaryota > Metazoa > Chordata > Mammalia > Primates > Cercopithecidae > Chlorocebus > Chlorocebus sabaeus. Next base: position 47,682,420 of record NC_132910.1, read on the forward strand.
AACTAACAGGCATTATAAGACAAACAAATAAGACTACAGAGAAACTAGATAACAATCAATATTAAGACAGAAACGAAACCTCACATATATCAATATTAACCTTGAATGTAAATTGATTAAATGCCCCACTTAAAACGTGTAGACTGGCAGAATGGATTAAAAACACACACACACACACAAAAAAAACACAACATGATCCAACCCGATGATGCTTATGAGAAATCTACCTAAATAGTAAAGACACTTATAGACTGCAGATAAAGCTGTTGAAAAAACTATTCCATGCCAATGAAAACCAAAAGTGAGCAGGGCTAGCTATATTTATGTCAGATAAAACAAATTTTAAATCAATAACCGTAAAAAAGATAAAGAAGGTCACTATATAATGATAAAGGGATCAATTCAAAAAGAATACATACTTGTTTCAGGTAAAACAGACTTCAGCAGCAGTAAAAAAGACAAAGGTCACTATATAATGATAAAAGAATCAGTTCAACAAGAAGCTATATTTATATCTGATAAAAATAGATTTCTAATCAATGAAAGTAAAAAAAGACAAAGAAGGTTACTGTATAATGATAAAAGGATCAATTCAACAAGGTATTAAAATCTTGAATTTCACACAAGAACTGGTACCAATCCTACTGAAACTGTGCTAACAAATAGAGGATAAACGAATCCTACTTAACTCATTCTAGGAAGCCAGCATCACCCCAATACCAAGTTCAAGCAAGGACACAACAAAAAAAGAAAAGTAAAGACCAATGTCCCTGATGAACATAGATTCAAATATTCTCAAGAAAATACTGGCAAAACTAATCTAACAGTACACTGAAAAGTTAATACACCACAATCAAGTAGATTTTATTCTGGGGATGCAAGGGTGTTTCAACATACACAAGTCAATAAACATGGTTCATTACATAAGCAGAATTAAAAACAAAAATCATATGATCATCGCAATAAATGTAGAAAAAGCATTTGATAAAATTCAGCATCTCTTCAAGATAAAACCCCCCGACAAGTTAACTAGTCATAGAAGAAACATACATGAATATAATAAAAGCCATATGAGACAAACTCATAGCCAACATCACACCGAGTAGAGAAAAGTTAAAGCTTTTTTTTCTAAGAAGTGCAACAAGACAAACATGCCCACTCTCACCACTCCTACTCAACAGAGTACTATAAGTCCTGGCCAGAAGAATCAGGCAAAAATCAGAAAGACATAGCAACAAATTAGAAAGGAGAAAATTAAATTATGTCTGTTTGCTGATGATATAATATTGTACCTAGAATTTCCTAAAGAGTCCTCCAAAAGACTCCTAGATTTAATAAATGAATTCATTAAATTCCAGGATAAAAAATCAACATACACCATTAAATGCATCTTACACCAGTCATAACAGTTATTATTAAAACGTCTAAATATAACAAATGTTGGCATGGATGTGGAGAAAAGGGAAGAGTAGTTCACTGTTGGTGGGAATGGAAATTAGTATAACCTTTATGGTAAACAGTATGGCAATCTTTCTAAGAACTAAAAATGGAACTAACATTCGATCAAGCAATCCCACCACTGGGTATCTATCCAAAAGAAATAAAGTTATATCAAAATATATCTACACTCATATGTTTCATCGCAACACTATTCACAACAGCAAAGTCATAAAATCAACCTAAGTGTCCATCAATGGAAGACTGAATAAAGAAAACGTGGTATTTATAATGAAATACAACTCAGTCATAAAAAAAAGAGCATGAGATCATGTCTTTTTGCAGTAACAATGATGGTAGTCATTATCTTAATTGGAATAACTCAGAGAGAGTCAAGTAATGCATCTTCTCACTTATAAGTGGAAGCTAAATAATGTGTACATATGGACAGAGAGATCAGAAAAGTAGACACTGGAGAATCAAAGGTGGGAAAGTGGGAGGAAGTTGAGGGATGAGAAACTACCTAATAGGCACAATGTACACTATTCAGGTAATGGTTACACAAAAAGCCCAGACTCCCATCACTACCCAAAATATGTATGTAACAAAGCAGCACTTATACCCCCAAATCTATTTTAAAAACAAACAAACAAACAAACGATAAGAAAGCCAGGTACAGTGGCTCATGTCTGTAATCCCAACACTTTGGGAGGTCAAGGTAGGTGGATTGCTTGAGCCCAAGGGTTTCTTTCAAAGATTAAAAAAAGATAAGAAAAAAATGCAAAGATGTACCAAGTTAATAATCTTCATTCATTAAAAGGCAATCAAGGTATGCAAAGGTATTAAAAAGGTAATCATTATAAACAGTCATTTTTCATCAATATTCTTTATACCAAACACTTGTTTTGTGATTTAAAAATGCATCATAGATATTCCTTTCGGTCAACAATTATACACTTAATTCAATATTTTAAAAATCAGCACAATATTCCAAATAATATTTGTCTCACAATTTGTTCAACATTTTCCTCCCTTGAATTAATGGAAATCAATGATGAAATTTGAAGAAATTGAAATTATATATTAAAAGCTGGTTTTCAAGAAAGCACAATAAAAGAACCTCTAAGCAGCCCTGATTAAGGTCAAAAGACAGAGTAATAGTATAATTGGGAATGAGGCAAAAGATAGAGTCAAAGTTTAAAATGATTATGAAAATATTATTGCAAAAATTTTCAGAAACACAAAGAAATTGATGATACTGTAAAGAACTATTGAATCAAAATCTACTCTGGGAAGTGAAACACATCAAAAACCATACAAGGATCAGAAAACAAATTTAATGACCTACCATTTAAATTTGCAAGGATTCCATGTGGCTTTAGAGTTAAGCTGACTCTAACTCTTAACAAAGTGATAATTCCATTGTCATTTAAATTAGTTCAGAATAATAAAACATGAAAATTTACAATACATTTTATGATGATAGTATAACCTAAATACAATCACCTGATTCAGCAGAAAAGACTATGACAATACATAGCAGATGTGTAAATAATCTAAGAAAATACTGGAATTTCATATTGTGTTTTTAGCGTTTAGTTCCTCTTTGTCCTGAAGAAATTTGCATTGAATGGAATATACCAACATGAAAAAGTCTATTTGCAGCTCCTATGTCTTCACAGAATGCCACAGTTTTTGGAATCTAACATAAATTTTAGAAACAACTATATGTTTTGCAGCTACATAGAAAATACAGAAGCACTAATTACTTCTGCACAAAGGGATAATTTCAGGTAGCAAAAAAGTAAAAGTTTTATATTTTTTCTTACTATTTTCCCCCAGTTGATGAACCCTGTTAATATCTGATACAATTGCAAACTCAGGGACTTAGGATTTTATGTCAAATTTTATGTAAAAAATGTGCATAAATTTTCTTATATATAAAAAAAGCACTTGCTAAACTTGATATATAATGAAACTCAGACAGAAATTAGCAAATGATAAAAAACTAAGGTGACAATATTTGAAACTGCAGAAAGACCAGGACAGATATTAAATTTTTACTCAATACTATTGGAGTACTTTAATACTAGAGCCACTTGGCTTGTTAATTATTTTGTGGTGATTGTTTTACAGATGATTGTGATTTAGGTAACTTTAGTAAATTATAGCTTAATCCTAATTACTGATTATTTTTTAAATGAAAGCTTAAATAAATATGCAGTCTTACTTTGAAATTTTATTATAATATCCTATAAACTCTAACATCAGTTAAATATTTCTAAAGCATAGATTTAATAGAGCTAATGACTTTTGCTTTCCCAGTCAGTTTACTTAAAGTATTACATTAGCAATTGTTTTAATTTTTCTTAGGACTCTCCTTTTTATGTTAGCATATATGTATGTATTTTATTTCATTTGATCTATTTAATTGATACTATAGTTGAAAACCCCAGGATCCTTGTGGCTTTGACACATTTTAATATTTAGAAGAGATAAAGATAAATTATTTTTATTATTCTCTGTTCATTATTTTTGTTTGTGGCTTATTGGGTTTTATATCAAAAATATATTTCAGTTATAAAATTTATATTTATTGTATTATATATCCCAAAATGATTTGCATAATATAAATTGCTAAATAAGTTGTGAAATCAACAAGTTAAGAATGATACCTTTAATATTGTTTAAATGACTAAAGTAAAATCAGCTTTCACCTTATGATAAAATGTATAATTCCCCAGTAAATATGATTTAAATGCAATTCATATTCTTAACTCTACCAGCGACATTGAATATTAAGACTCTAGAGCTTATAATAAAGGCACTCCAGTCATATTGATTACTTATAATGAGTCTCTTAAATTAATGGGTCACCTGCTGGTTCAGAAGCTAGTACAGATCTCTAAGTGGGTAAAAATGAGTGGTTTTAAGTTGATTTATAGGTCGTGAAATCAATGATAAAAACAATTATGGTAACAAAGCTTTCAGCAAAATTATTTAACAAATACAAGCAAACATTAAAATTATGAATATTTCTATAATGACTAGGTTACTACATCATTTAGTGCTTGGTACGTACCTGGGTTCATTAATAGCGATTTCATTCATAAAGATATGCTTTTTTAAAATGTTTTCATTACTGCTTCATTTTGTAATAGGTGAAGTGTCAATAGCCTGGCTTATTTAAATATAAGACAATGCAACTGACTTAAAAGCGTGTGCACAACTGATTCATTTGCAGGTTTTTACCTAGTAATAACTCCAAAACCAATAATAAAAATATAGCTTATAGAATTCCTTCATTTGATTCCTTCATTTGGATACCTACTCAGTTCAAGTCAGTGCTCAAAGCCATTGAATAGAGTGGAGAATGAGACAAGCAAGATGGAAAAAAAGTTTCAACAGTTATAGACCAGATGTTTTCAGGTAATCATAAGTCATATAAAATTCCATTTGGATGGCTATAAACAGTTTTCAAATCATTTTCATGTACATTAATGTCATTAATATTCACAATAATGTTGAGTGAACAATATTATTATAAAGTTATATCTGGAATTGTGGAATACAAAGGGATAGAGCCCTGACTTAAGACATGGAGAGGGGAAAAAATAAATTTGAACATTTAACCTTAACTATAGAATAGAAAAAAAGAACTGAAACATATAAAAATAAACCCACTTTATAAAAGCCTTACTTCTCATCCTCCTAATAAGCTGAGTAGAAGTATTTTTAACAGAAAAATATTTTAATATCAGCTATATAATTTAAGCAATTTTATTCTATGCCTTACGTTTTGTACACTAAACGTGATAAACCATTATTTGTGTTAGTTTCAATCAAAATACTTGTAGGAACTTCAATAACAAAATATATTGTCATCTTTATTTTTAACACATGTACTTAAGAGTTTTATCTCAAGAACTTGATTTTCTACTAGAAAGCATGATATTTTGTAATTTTCCTGTCCTCAGAGTTTGAGTTTAAGGATCCCTGAAAAATCTACTCCACATAAATTACCCAAATGTGTATATATATAAATTACCCCAAAATATTAAGTTGTTATTTACACACATGTTAATTGCCCCAAACTACTCAGTTGTTATTTAACATATATATGTTTTTAAGTACATGTGTTATGTTTTAAAAATATATGTATGTTTTTATATATGTTAAATAACATATATATTTAATTAATACATATTATATATAAAATATGTTATTTAAACATATACATGTTAAATAACAACTGAGTAGTTTGGGGCAATTAATCATCTCTCAAGAAAGTAGTTTTTAATACATGATGACAAGGTCAGTTATGTTCTACAAATACCAGTAAATGTTTATTTATTTAATTTATTTTATTTTATGAGCTCCAATTATTGAGAGTATTTACAACCCTTCACTGACACATGTGTCTATGTGAGGTCTCCCAACATGTTCTCTTCTGTAGGAGTTCTCTGAATAAGGGTAAAGTCATCAGGAAAGTATATAGTATATGGCAAATATTTCATTATTTAGGATGTAATTTTCTGAAATGTCTAAATCTTGCTTTAAAAAAATAAAACAGTATGATATAGTATACCACAGTCACACACACACACACACAAACACACACACAGAGTTTCCTTTTGAATATCAAAAAACATCAGGAATTTTTAATATCATGATAGATGAGCTCTTATACACTTAGTCTGCAAACCTTAAATGATGGACTACAGATTCAAAAATGCTGTAATAATTCAAAGTGCATGGCTTTCTTTCTTTACCCATCCAGGATCCAGAGCCAAGAACACTGGTATGATGCGAAGATTTGTGACCAGCCAATTCAAGCTTGAAAGCGTATCTCTATCACTAACAGGATATTACATTCCTGATATTTTTACTTCTCTTAGCCTCTGTTTACTCGTCTGTAAAACTGGAGTGTGATTCAAGAAGGGTGTAAGAAAATTTAATGGGGATGATAGTCTTTTCAATAAATTGTTATAGGACCACTGGATATCCATTGCAAAAGAATTAAATCAGACCCCTGCTTCATACCATATGCAAAAATTAATTCAAAGCATTCATAGATTTAAACGTAAGAACTAACACTATAAAACGCTTAGAAGAAAACATAGGGGTGAATCATAGTGACCTTAGATAAGGTCATTATTTCTTAGATACAATAGTAAGTTCACAAGCAACAAATAAAGACATAAACTGAACTCATTATAATTAAAAAAATGTGTTTCAAAGGATGTCATCAGTGAAGTGAAAAGATGACCTACAAATAGGGAGGAAATTTTTGCAAATTATACAACTGATGTGGAACTTGTATCCAGAATATATAATGAACATTTACAACTCAACAATAAAGAGACTATTTAATTTTTTTAATGGCCAAAAAAAAAAAAATAGATTTTCCTCCAAAGAAGGTACATAAATGGCCAATAAGCACATGAAAAGGTGTTCATTTGTGAAATGCCAATCAAAACAACAATAAGCTATTGCTTCATACCTAGTAGGATGGATATACTAGAAAAGACAGAAAATAACAAATGTTGATGAGGTTGTGGATAAATTGAAACTCTTATGCACTACTGATGAGAATATGTATTCATGCTGCCCCTATGAAAAACACCTCAAAAGGTGCTCAATATCTAAACAGAGTTACCATATCACTAAGCAATCCTACTCCTAGGTATATACCAAGAAAATTGAAGATTTATGTTCATGTAAAAACTTGTGCACAAATACTCATATCAGCATCATAAATAATAGTCAAAAAGTGGAAATGGCCCAGATCTCCATCACTGATAAATGGATAACAAATTATTTTATATTTATACAATGAAATATTATTTAGCCATAAATGTATCAGGAATTAAGTGCTGATACATTCTACAACATGGATATAAACCTTGTAAACATCATGCTAAGTAAAAGAAGCCAAACACAGAAGAATAAATATTGTATAACTCCATTTATATGAAATGTCCAAAAAGTAGATTAATGGTTGCCAGGACCTGGGGCAAGGCAGATGTGGGAAATGAATGTTAAGTGTGGATGATGATAACTTTCTAAAATTAGGTGGGGGACATGGCTGCACAATCCTGTAACTATACAAAAAATGCTGAATCGTATACTTTAAGGAATGAAATTCATGGTTTGTGAATTATATCTCAATAAGCTGTTTTGAAACACTAGACTGTAGATACTTAACCCTTGAGATGTTCCATACACTTTTAAGTACATATATATGTGAAATAACTATAATGTCATGCCTGGTAGCCAGAAACTATTCAGCAATGGGTTTTTAAAAAAATCTATTATTACATTAATAATATTTGAGATTATGGGGGATTTTTATTTCTATCATTACATTAATACTACTTGAGACTTGACACTGACAAATATATTTGACTTTTAGAAATGTGTACACATTATCTGAAAGAAAAGGATCGTGTCTGTTTCTACTTTTTCTCATTTTCTTTATGGCCTAAATAAAAACACTTAAGCAAATGCATATTATTGATATACTGTACCACATTATGTAAAGAATCCCTTTTCGCTAATCATTCTAATTTTAGAGATTCATGAAAGCATGGTGACAAAAATTTCAAAAAAAATGCTTTCAGAGGGTACTACATAAAAATGTTTGTTTACATTCATTTTCAAATTTAGCCTTTTAGAAAATATATTTCTCTTTGCAATCTCTAAGAAACATTAAAATATTGTGTATTCTTATCCATTATACAGAACATACAGAACACAGAAATGGCTTGTCTGATTCATCAGTAACTTAAGACTGAAATCTGTATTTAAAAAAAAAAAGTTTTGGGAAGAGATACAAGTTCCACTATTTTTCATAATTCTAACAATTAAATTTATATAAAGGCAAGGTGACATTATATATAATATTAATTCAAATCTTTGTTATTGAGCACACATACCAAATGTGTTAATGTTAGTACAGTGATAATAGCTTTGTTTCGATTGGCTTTTCTTTTTTCCTTTTGCCTATCAATCTCTTTACTTCTCATTGCAAGGGAAAACTAATATATTACGATGGTAGATGTTAGCATACCCAACCTGTAATTCCAGTTTTCTTCCTGGTACATAGAAATTAACAGTGTCCACACTACTTCTCGTGGCAAATGAAATATGACTACAAATAAATGTAAATACGACTAAAAAAAATGTAAATATGACTACATTAAGAGACCTTGAATAGCATGTTCCCTTCTCTCTGCCCCAGTGACCAAGCATATTTCAGACAGAGGAAGCTTCATCAACCTGTGTCCCATTTTGCGGAAAACCTGAGATAAATGTATAGTCAAAATGAGAAATGTATATCTGTATATTTATTTGTTTTGATTCATTGATATTCATGGTTAGTTTTTATCACAAGATAACTTAGTCTTTCCTGCTTAATACCATAGCTTACGGTCTTTAGAAAAGCCTCAGATACTAGTATTTTACTTAACATTTAAACACTGTGTTAAATAAATATTCAACACCAACATATGCACTCCTATACATATTCTTACAATATATTCACACAAATTATGCATGATTTTGAAAGTTTAGAGGTACTTTTAAGTTAAACCCTTAGTTTGGAGGAGCACATTAATAAGTTGTATGATATGAAATGATGTTCTTTATACAATGTGTTTATGAGGAAATGTGTTATACAATATGAAACATATGTTCATTACTTGGAATACAGATTTCTTCACACATTTGTTTCATCACACCTAGATATAGTTTACGAAACTGGAAAAAAGGTGACTTTAGTTTAAAATAAATAAAACTCACTATTAATAAATGCTATTTTCTCTACTAGATAAAGCAAATTACACCAGTGATTTTTTTCAGTCAGATAACAACCACAGTCTCTTGATTTTTTTTCTTTACACATATCATATTCATATCCCAGAACATGCAGACACAATTTCTATCACAATTTAACTAAATTAACATCTCAGTACCTTCCTCCTCTTCTTGAGTCTTGTCTCCAATTTGTTTTTTTTTTTTTTTCAAAAATTGGATTTTCACTATTCCAGGCTCCGCTAAATTTAAACATAAATCTCTGTTGACTGCAAGATCATTTTAAACTCTTTACCCCAGTGCCACTCTGTGTGGCTCCATACTGAGTCTTCAAAGTTCTATTCCAGGGATATCTACTAAAAGTTTCCTCCAATCCTGTCAGCCTGGGGCACTCACCATCTTCAAATATGCCTGGCTCATTTGAAATTCTCATTCATACTGTTTCCTCCTTCTTACTCATTTTCCTGAATGTTATCCATTGAAGTACTTACTATTTATACAGTAAATTATTACAAGTATGTGTGTACTAGTCAGGGTTCTCTAGAAGGACAGAATAAATAGGATATATATATCCTATTAGTATTACATATATGTGTGTGTGTATATATATAAATATATATATGTAAATAAGAATATATTAACTATTAACTTACATGATCACAAGGCCCTACAATCGTCCATCTGCAGGTTGAGGAGCAAGGATAGCAGGTCCAAGTCCCAAAACTGAAGAACTTGGAGTCCAATATTTGAGAGTAGGAAACATCCAGCACATGAAAAAGATGTAGGCTGGGAAGCTAGGCCAATCTCGTCTTTTCAAATTTTTCTGCCTGCTTTATATTCACTGGAAGCTGATTAGATGGTGCCCACCAGATTAAGGATGGGTCTGCCTTTCCCAGCCCACCGACTCAAACATTAATCTCCTTTGGCAACACCCTCACAGACACATCCAGGATCAATACTTTGCATCCTTTAATCCAATCAAGTTGACATTCAATATTAACCATCACAAGTCCACCCCTTGTCAACTTGAACTCATACACATCTCCAGAGACCATAAATAATCTTCAAATAAACACAATAATAAGGTCATAATTACACCTAATATAATACAACTATCCTTCATACCACCAGAAACACACCAATCCCCAGCCCAAATACGATTACATAAAGTTAACAATACTTAAATGTTGATATGAAGTCAATAAATCTTACGTCACATGATAAAGGAAAAGGAAATAAAATCAAGATATTTTCTTAGTACAAGTGTATACATACACAGACATGTTTTTAACAAAAGAAGGAGGAAACACTCATTATAGTTACAGTCCTCGTTTCTGCAGTTGGTCACATGGTTATAACTGGTATTGATGATTACCTTCTTCTACTACCCACTCTGTATTCCCTTTCCCTTCAGAAAGCACCTCAGCAGGTTGTGGTTTTTTCCTGGTGGGGCGACCCAAACCTTCGTTCCTGAGGGGTCTGGACAATTTGCAGTCCTGCCTGGATTGGGCTGTTGTAGTTTCCCATTGACCTTAACAATCACAGGGCATGGTAATACTAACAGATGCCCTAATGAACCTCCTGTATTCCATGCGTACTCTTCCTTACCTACATTATGGAGTAGTAGACTGATTTCATCTTGATAGTCCAGGTCAATCACCCCAGCCAACACTGTAACTCCCTTCTTAACCTGTTGACTTAAAGGTAAGAGGAGCCCAAAGTGTCCAGGTGGCAATCCTAACTTTCAGTTGAATGGAATCATTGTTGTGTCTCCTGGTGGCAGCATTCCTCCCTCTGGAATTAAGAACTCTAGGCCAGCAGAACATACTGTAATGGGAACAGGAAGTAAAAATTTTTTTCTTGGATCACTAAGGGTGATGGTGAGTGGTGCCACTTCCACTTCCACCCCTTGATTCCTGGACCCATGAATCCTGGCTATGGAAGAAACAGGACCATATATTGGACACTGATTCAGAGCATACACAGCCTTCTGTAGAAGTTTACCCCAGCCCTGCAAAGTATTGTCACCTAGTTGGCATTGTACTTGTGACTTCAAAAGGTCATTCCATCATTCTATCAATACAGTTGTTTCAGGATGATGGGGAACATGGTAAGAGCAGTGAATTCCATGAGCATGAGCTCACTGCTGCACTCCTTTAGCCGTAAAGTGAGTGCTTTGGTCAGGAGCAATGCTGTGTGGAATAGTAAGACAGTGGATAGGGCATTCCGTAAGTCCATGGATGGTAGTCTTGGCAGAAGCATTGCATGCAGGAGAGGCAAACTCATATCCGGAGTAAGAGTCTATTCCAGTGAGGATAAGCCTCTGCCCTTTCCATGCTGGAAGAGATCCAATGTAATAAAACTGCCACAAGGTATCTGGCTGATCACCTCAAGGAATGGTGCCATACTGAGGGTTCAGTGTTGGTCTCTGCTGCTGGCAAATTGGGCAGTCAGCAGTGGCCAGAGTCCGGTCAGCCTTGGTGAGTGGAAGTCCATGTTGCTGAGCCCACGTGTAACCTCCACCCCTACCACCGTGACCACTTTGTTCGTGGGCCCACTGGACGATGATAGAGGTAGCTGGGGAAAGAGACTGAGTAGTGTCCATAAAACGGGTCATCCTATCCACTTGTTTATTAAATTCCCCCTCTGCTGAGGTCACCCATTGGTGAGCACTCACATGAAATACAAATATCTTCACAGTTTTTGACCACTCAGAGAGGTCCATCCACATAACTCTTTCCCAAATTTCTTTGTCACCAATTTTCCAATCATGCTTCTTCCAAGTCCCTGACCATCCAGCCAAACTACTGGCTACAGCCCATGAATCAGTATATAATCGCACATCTTGCCATTTCTCCTTCCATGCAAAGTGCATAACCAGGTGCAATGCTCAAAGTTCTGCCCACTGGGAAGATTTCCCTTCACTGCTGTCCTTCATAGATGTCCTAGAAAAGGGCTGTAGTGCTGCAGCTGCCGACTTTTGGGTGGTGACTGCAGAACCATCTGTGAACCAGGCCATAGTCTTCTCTTCCTCTGTCAACTGATCATAGGGAACTCCCCATGAGGCCATTGGTGCAGGCCGGGGGAGAGAAGGCAGGGTGGCAGGAGTAGAGACCATGGGCATTTGAGCCACTTCCTCATGTAACTTATTTGAGCCTGCCGGACCTGCTCAAGCCCAATCACGTATATACCACTTCCATTTGATGATGGAATGCTGCTGTGCACAACCTACTCTATGGCTAGATGGGTCAGAAAGCACCCAGTTCATGATAGGCAGTTGAGGCTGCATGGTGACTTGATGATGGATAGTCAAATGCTATTTCCATCAAAACCCAGAAACAGGCCAAGAGCTGTCTCAAAAGGAGAGTAGTTATCTGCAGAAGATGGCAGGGCCTTGCTCCAAAATTCTAAAGGCCTCTGCTGTGTTTCACCTATGGGGACCTCCCAGAGGCTCCAAACAGCATCCCTATCTGCCACTGTCACCTCAAGCACCATTGGATCTGCTGGGTCATATGGCCCAAGTGGCAGAGCAGCTTGCACAGCAGCCTGGGCCTCTTGCAGAGCCTTCTCCTGTTCTGGACCCCACCCAAAATTGGCAGCTTTTGGGGACACTCGATAAATGGGCCACAGTAACAAACCCAAATGAGGAATGTGACGCCTCCAAAATCTAATCAGGCCCACTAGGGGTTGTGCCTCTTTCTTGGTTGTAGGAGGGGCCAAATGCAGCAACTTATACTTCACCTTACAAGGAATATCTCGACAGGCTTCACACCACTAGACCCCTAGAAATTTGACTGAGGTAGAAGGTCCCTGAGTTTTAGTCAGGTTTATTTCCCATCCTCTGGCACGCAAAAGCCTCACTAATAAGTCCAGTGTGGTTGCTACACCTTTCTCACTGTATGCAATCAGCATAATGTCATCAATATATGAAATGTCTGATCATTTTCCTTTCCCCAATGCACAGCCACCCTGGTAAAAGGCCGGAGGTCTCCTTGGAGAAGAATGGGAGAAAGATTAACTGCATAAATTGTCAGTAACGTAGCGGGGTTTGGCTTCCCCTTTATTCAAGTGGTTTTAGGTCTGTAAACTGGCTCAAGTCTGGAAATTGATTGAGGGGCTATGATTCACTGTTTCTGTAAGGTGTATGAGTCTTTTGTCCATTTGACTTAGAAGATTTCTGCTTATATAAATTAAGTCAAAATGCAGTAGGCTTCCTATCAATTTCACTCCTAGGAACACCATGATTAATTAGCCAATGCCAGAACTCTATAAGAGTCAGACTATTCTGATTGTTGCTTTGCCTCTGCTGTCCATGATGGTAGCTATGCCCACCTTGCCTTTGATGGCTGAGTGCTGCCACTTGGCCCCTGCCACCTCAGAATCCAATTAGTCCCATTGTGTTTAAATTTGTAGTTGAGTGACTGTGAGTCCCAATATTAGATCTGACACACAGAGAAGAGCAATTACAGGACTCTGCAGTGATGCAGGTGCTGCCCTCACAAATCTATTTCACAAGGCATTGGTCAAGGGTATATCTTCTGGACCCTCCCAGCTGGAATGAGTAGGTCTAAAGTAGCTAATCTACTCCACCATCCCAATCTCCCTAAGCCTTTGGATCCCTTCCTCTACATTAAACCAAGGGAGATCCAGCATTTCCCGCTTGCTCACAGTGGATCATCTTTTAATCCATATTTCAGCTAACCAAGCATACAAACTATTAAAACATTTTTAATTCCCCAAGCTGTAACATTAAAAGCAGAATGCCTACTTAGCAGGCCCAAATCAACAAATTCAGCCTGATTCAACTTTATGTTCCTCCCACGATTATCCCACACCCTTAATAACCATTCCCATGCATGTTCTCCAGATTTCTGTTTATATAAATTATGAAACTCAGTTATTTTTTAGTGTAGCACACCTCCTCATGGGTCACTCTCTCAACCTCACCTCTACGGGTCCACCGGGACTTTAGTCTAATTATAGGTCTAAAAGTAAACAGGGGTGTTGGGGGTGGCTCCTGAGGAGAATCAACATTACTTTGCTTGGCAATTGCCTCAGGGGAGACCATCACTGTTGCCTGAGGCAGCTCAGGGTTTATCTCCTCAGACAAAGGTGGAAAGATTGATGGTAGCATGGGTCACGGAGGAGATGTTGCCTTGGGGATAGGGAAGCTGTTCCTTCTGGCAAAAAGGTTCATCAGAGTTTACAAATTCAGTGTCCCTGGCTTCATCAGGGTCCTACCACATATCCCCATTCCAAGTTGCAGAGTCCCATTCTTTTCTAATCAATGCTCTCACTTTAACAGTAGACATCTGTCTGGCGAGGCTGTGCATGTACCTTTTGTTGCAGGTCAGCCACTTGCATCATAAGAGCTTATGTTTGTTTTTCCACAATTTCAGCTCTTTTTCTACAGGAAATAAGACTCTCACTCAGGACAATCTTAGCAGGTTTGAGGCTCAGTATCTGCTTCTGAAGCTGGGTTCATCATTTCTTTCATCACTTTGTCCACTGAACTTAGGAACAACTAGCCAGCTTCATTATGTGCCTTGGTTCTCCACATATGGTAAAAAGTATTGTATATAGAGTCACTAAACTCCTTGCCCCTCAGGAGCAGTGAATCAGGGGTGTCAAATGCATTTATTTTGCATAACTCTTTAAATAGTTTACTCCAAAGACCATCAGTGTTCTCCATACTACTAGAAGTAGAGTCCTTAGCATTCTGGGATCTAATCATATTAAGCACCCAACTACAGAAACCCCAAAATTAACAAAAGAACTTCATCCTTAATATTCTGTTCCACTAGAACCACTCCTGGTACCAAAACCTGTATTAGTCAGATTTCTCTAGAGGGACAGAACTAATAGGATATACATATATATGCATATATATATACATACATATATACACACACATATATACATACATATACATACACACACACACATATATATAAAGGGATGTTTATTAAGTATCAAATTCCACAATTACAAGGTCCCACAATAGCCTGTGTAAATGCTGAGGAGCAAGGACAGCCGGTCCAAGTCCCAAAACTGAAGAACTTGGAGTCTGACGTTCGAGGGCAGGAAGCATCGAGCACAGGAGAAAGCTGTAGGCTGGGAAGCTAGGCCATTCTCACCTTTTCCCATTTTTCTGCCTGCTTTATATCCACTGGAAGCTGACTAGATGGTGTCCACCAGATTAAGGGTGGGTCTCCCTTCCCCAGCCCACTGACTCAAATGTTAAAATCCTTTGGCAACATCCTCACAGACACACCCAGGATCAAAACTTTGCATCCTTCAATCCAATCAAGTTGACTCCCAGTATTAACCCTCATAATGTGGTTAATAAGGTACATGGAAGTATATAAAATTTTTTATCTTTTTCTTTTGCTCCCATTCCCCAAGGACTACCACTGTTTACTGAATATGTTTTTTAATCTGTTGATTATGACCAGTATAACATTTTAAATAAAATACTAACTTATTAGGTTCATTCTACTGTAATATTTAATACAAATTAACTTGAATTTTTCATTGTGTTTGTTTCTCTTTCGTGACACGTTTGCATCTAACTTCTTATTCTTTCATTTGTTTCTATTTATTTTGTTTAAAATAAAAAGTGCATGTGTTCTTATGATAACTGAAACACTACAAAAATGATGTAAGACGTTAATAATCTCTTCTAACCTTCATTCCCACCCCTGTGGTGTAATCAGTCTAAGCAGATTGCTGTATTTCTTTGTCCATTTATCTCCAGTCATATGATACTATGAAACATATGTGCACATCCACAGGAGTGGCAGACATTGTTAGTCACTCAGCCAATATTCATTTTTCTCTTCTACCTTACAAATAGAGCCCCTTACTTTTAGTTTTTTTTTTTTTTCTTTTAGGGAGAAGGTTTGCCAAAGTGCCCTGTTAAAATATTTACCATCATAGTTTTCCTTTCAGATAGGGATACAATGAGACACAACTCTTGGCAATGAGAAGAATGGAGATGTCACTCACTGGGTGGGCATTTGGGAAAGTTTTTAAAGAGAAACAGGCTCAGCTGTCCCTTCTTAAGCTTGGTGAGCCTTGTCCTTTCTATCAGTTTGAAAGTGGGATGTGACAAGCCATATGCCTCTAGGACTAGTGGAACAAAAAACAGAATAAAGTTTAGGTACTGAACGTCTCAGGAAGCCACTGCACCAGTCATCATATACTGCTTAATCTGAAAACTAATATCCTTACCTTTGTTGTTTAGTAGTAAATAATGGGCATTCTTCAAAGTCAATAACTCTGTATCTGTTTTGTTACTTCGAGGAGTTTCACGTCATCAGTAATATTGATATAGTACCATTTGTCCATTAGCTAACCCAGTTAATTAAAAGGTTGCTTCCAGCTCCTCACCTACCAACAATATTGCAGTAATCACCCACATAGGTAAGTTCTTAAGTATTGGTGCCTTGTGATCATTATGACATAATCTCCCATGTGAGTTTGCTCAAATTTTAATAAACATTTTCTGATTACTTTTCAAAGACATGTAGAAATCACACTGCCACAGTGTGAACTCATGAGGAAATGTATGCGTTTCAGTTCTCCAAATGCATATTGCCATTGAGTATTATCTAATATCACAAAAATTACGTTATGTTGACATAGTCCATACAGTTGAGTTTGAAGGAATCTATTAAAGAGCTATTTAGTTGCTACTACAACATAAATTGTAAGCTTTTCTCTTAAAGGCTACCACTATTTAATACAAAAAAAAAAAAAAAACCACTAGGAATAGAAAGCTAAGGAAACTAAACATGAATGGCTATCGTGCAGGATAATTTTATTAATCTTAGACCATGTTTTAATTAGGAAGGTCAACATTTATTATTATTTTAATTTTGCTTTAAAAATATGAAATAAAAGTTTACACATTTCTTTAGAATCACTATAGAGTGTTACTTTTTTGTTAGAAGTAGAGAAGTGTTTGCTAATTTTCTTTATCAAATTAATGGAAACGTTTTCACATCAAAATACTCTGATCAGAATACTGTAGATTGAATACGTTCATAGCTTCCTTAT
Source organism: Chlorocebus sabaeus (assembly GCF_047675955.1). NCBI lineage: Eukaryota > Metazoa > Chordata > Mammalia > Primates > Cercopithecidae > Chlorocebus > Chlorocebus sabaeus. The sequence goes on from NC_132910.1 coordinate 47,699,733, forward strand.
ATAATTAAAAGAATTGTCTTCAGAAAATACCTGAGTAATACATATACATGAAGTGGCATAAATAAAACAAATCAAGCCCTTTATAAGTAGTTATTCTACAACTGGGAATCTGTCCTAAGGAGAGATCTCAAATTTGTGGAGCTTTATAACAAATACCAATTATTGCTCTGTTATAGCAAAAACACTTCAATCAATCTAAATCTCTAAATGTAAAGAAATTATTAACTCTACCAGACGTAAAGGGGATTTGGCAAATAGTTTACAATTAGTGAGTTTCTGACATCTTTAAATCTAACTTCTCAAAGGAAGCTCTGGGAAAGAAATTAAGCCCACAACCCACTTCCTTTCCATTCAGCACCTCTTCTTTTTTCCATGCTCTGCTTTGCTCTTGTCTACAGAGCTGTCTCCTCCTATAAGAAAAGCTAGATTTAATGATTGTGAACATTTCTAAAGAATATAGTTGATTTTCAAATCGCATATGTGTAAGATTAGACCCTGTAAGTGAGAGTATATTGCATGTGAAAACTTCAAAAAGAGCTGTGTGCTTTGGGAGGCGATTTTGTTCAAAGTTAAAGATTTCATTCTCTTCCCCAGTAGGCCGGAGAAAAGAAATCACAGTTACAGTTGCACATGGTAGCAGCTGAAAAATCCCTGGCATCAGAAAGTGAAAGTAAATGTTGTTACTTGCGTGTTAGCCTGGGAACTGCAAAGCATCTCAGGTGGTTATCTACGAAGAAGTGTCTGAGGGAACCTCCTTTCTTTCTTCATTCCAAAGTTACTATCTCTACTCCATAGCTCCAGTGAATTTCCATGTGTTGGAGTCTCTGCCAACAAGCCCATACTCCCAGCTCCAAGCCATGAAAAGCATAAGCAGTGGATCAAAAATGAGGGAATCCATGCTCCCTGGATGAGGAGAAAAAGGATGAGAATTGTTCTCCTACAGTTTCACCTGTATTTCACCTATTAGGTTGATTAAGCAGTTGAGTACTCCAAGAAGCCAGAAATAACTAAATAATTATATCTGGTAGGCTTACGCTTACTGCTTGTTGATCAAGTAATGATGTATCTTCTTTCCAAAACATGGAAATAGACTCCAACTGATCAAATGCATCTGAAACACCATAAAAAATACCTGTGAAACTTATTATTTTCCTTGAAAGTAAAATCACTCATTTTTATATGAATGGCATAGCTCTTTAAATTTTTCTGTCACGAATAGTAAGCTTAATTCATAACATTTCATGCTTTCTAGCACTCTTGATGATTTTTCAAAATAAAAAATTAAGCCTTATAAATTATTTATTGGGAATTTAAGTATATACAAAATACTAGGAGAATGTCATTTGTGGTTACAAATGATATTTATATATCAGATATGGATTTTTATATAATTTGAATCAAATGCATGTAACTTTTTTGCAAATTCAAAGCTAAACAATGCTTTTCTGAGGATAATTTTCAATATGTTAAAAAGAAGTATATGCATTCATTAGTATTTACACTTGAGGAAAATTGGTCAGAAATAACTTAATGCACTCTATATAAGTGCGTCCCTCAAATAAAAATAATTCTAGCTTTATTTAATCTAAATGTAAATCATAAATACTTTGATCTCAAAGTGTTCTAATACTATTCATTTCACATTTGCCATTGAGATGGTAAATACTATACATATCCAACTGTTTCAGGAAAACATGTGGCTTATTCAAGTATTTACTAATAGGATAAAAACTCTCTTTGCCATTTAAAATTTAGACAATAGGTCTAACTCGAACTGGTTGATTTACTCTTTCAAAGATGAGAATTAACATATCTATTACATGTTTTCTAAAATGAATTCATTTGTTTATTTCTTCATTAAAGTATATATTTAGTCTGGCCTTACATGAAAGGGACAGCTTCAGAAACGTCTTGGTATCTGAAGAGGAATAATATCTCTAGGCATACATATGTGACCCTCAATCTATTTATTAACTATGTCCTTTTTGTATGGATAGATGTATGGGATACTAAATGGTCAATGATGTATTCTTGATTAAAAATTTAAAGAACATTTACATCTCTTTAGGATTTTGAATGTTCCCACCACTAAGAAATGATAAATGTTTGAAGCCACGTATATCCTAATTACCCTGATTTGATCATTACACATTTTATACATGCATCAAAATATTATGTACCCAAAAAATATGTGCAATTATTACATGTCAACTAAAAATAATGTAAAAAATGTAGCTTAACTGCATGTTTTCCACTCCTACATAGTTTTATTTAGGAAATGGTCATATCAATCAATGTACTATGTGATATTCAAGTCCCTTTAAAAAAGAATAAAAGAGAGAGACTTATTTTTCTAGAATGCGATCTTGGAAGATTCCATATTGGAAACCCCATCAAAAGGTCTAAGCGCTTAACATAATTTGCATTCATCCTTTTACTTGTTTATTATCTGTCTTCCCACTAGAGGGCAGGGTGTTCTCAGTTTTGTTAACTGCCATACACCCTCATGGCAGTTAGTAGGTGCTCAAAAATAATAATAATCATAATAATAATAATAATAAATTATGCAATCCAACTTTTTTGGATTCTATGTTAAATGATATGATTTAACTGTGCTCACATCCACACAGAACTTTACTGTTTATGACATGTATAACAGGAAATTCCTGTCTGCCTTGTGAGTTTGTGACGTTGATATGAACAGTTATCAAGCTGCTGTGAAGTTGAAACACCAAACAATTGCAAACATCTCAACCGATTCAGCAAAAACAAAACCTTTGTGAAAGCATTCTGACTGCAACTCCTGGGTTTACAATCAACTAGGTTTTATCCACACTGTGATGTGTGAGCAGCAGGTGTCTGAAAGCATCAATTGTCCAATCAGGCCCCTGTTTGGATGGCAGGAAGCTGTGTGATTTCACAGAAACTTATAGTGAAGATGGTGCTAAAAGAACAGGGAGTCTGTTCAAACGATGTCTTCTGTTTCTAATATAATCTATAAAAAAACCCTGCCATTTTAACAATTGCTAGAATTTGATTGCAGACTACTGTTTCCATTAAAATATCCTGTAAGGACACTGAAATAATTTTAAGAAATTTTAAATGCACAGTGAACCACTTCTGAATTCCTAGCCCTCAGAAACTGAATCTTACTGAGAACTTACTAAGAACTCATAGTCTTTTATGACATTGTACTTACCAGAAAATAGCTGAGACAAGCAACATATGTATTTCACAATTTTAGCATTTCCTATGCATATAGCTATGTAACTGTGTATTTTTCTTTGTATTTTGTCTATATGACAAGCATTGGATCTGAGACACTAAAAAATAATCATTGCTAAATGGGAAAATGTCAAACACTCACAACCAAAATTAATGAAAATTCTATTATTGAAATATATGAAAAAATATAAATCATAATGAAACTATCAGATAGTTATATTGCTGTATAAACTTATAAATACTTGTTATTAAAATAGTGCTTGCACTTATTACGTTCTCACATGTTCAAGTTGTTTGTCTTGAAATTAATATGTATATGTCTTAAAATTACATATGTGTGTTAACTACATATGGAAGCTTTATATATATGTGTGTGTATAGATAGGTGGGTGTTCAAACTATATAACATCTTTTCAGGGAAAAAACGATATCATCCATTTCACGATGTAATCATGGCCATAATTTTGTCAGATTTTTGTTTTAGTGGATTAGTTTATTTCTATATATCAAGATCCTTGGAAAATCAGACATGTCAGTTTTACACGCTAACATCAAATATGTGACTAATAATGCTTGAAAAGACACATTTGGGAAAATATAAGAAAAGAGTATCCAAAATTAATTAGGCTGCCACATCAATTACCCTAAAATAGTCTAAATTCTCCCTTAAAGCTCTCCCAAAGACTAAGCTAAAATCAGGTTTTTTAATTTTTTATTTGTTTATTTATTTATATCATTATGCGTTGCTGAGAGAGCAGTAATTACTTACAAGAGTTTTTCCATTAGCACACTCAGTGAGATTGTAAAACCCCTGAAGGTGAAGGAATAAGCTGAATTCAGTTTTGAAAAAAGATGGTATTTCATGTAGTGAGAACAAGGAGCACAAGGGCCTGAAATCAAACCTGCTGTGTTTGAAGTACAACCAGGGGACCAGGGAGCAGGAGCTGCTCAGCAAGATGGAAAGGGTAATGCACGGAAGAAAGAGGGACCAAATTACAGAGTTCTGCAGGCGATATACTCCGGGTGAGGTAGGGCAACAATAGAGTTTTGAGCAGAGAAGTGATTATCTGCCTCTTTGTTAAGAATAATCCAAAAGCCAGTAAAATGGAAGTAGGATAATCAGTTAGGAGGTATTGTTATAATCCAGGTAAGATATTTATTTTCCAAATGTCTAGCTAGTTACTCAATAGCATTTGCTGAGAAAAAAAAAAAATTCGTATTTTCTCTATTGATATTTAATGCTTTTTTCCCTTCTAACTGGGTAGGATTAATATAATAATAAAAATAGGTAGATACAGACATGTATACATAATCAGAAATACATCTAAGTTTTATCACATATAAAAATAGTCTGTTAAGATATTGATTGCATTTATTTTGAATTAAGAGATCAGTTTAGTGAAAATAGGCAGCTTTATAATATTGCGACTTGTCACCCAAGAATGAATCATAATCAATGCTCTCTTTTGTGATGAACCACCACAAGAATGGCTAACTTTTTACAATAAATAACAAACTTGTTTTTGAAAGCTTACTGTGTGACAGCCATCATTCTTTTTTTTTTTTTTTTTTTTTTTTTGAGAAGGAGTCTCAGTCTGTCGCCAAGGCTGAAGTACAGTGGAGTGATCTTGGCTCACTGCAACCTCCGTCTCCTAAGTTCAAGCAATTCTCCTGCCTCATCCTACCAAGTAGCTGGGATTACAGGCACCTGCCACCACGCCCAGCTATGTGTGTGTGTGATTTTTTTTTTTTTTTTTTTTAATCTGAAACAGGTTAAACCATGTTGGCCAGGCTGGTTTCAAACTCCTGACCTCAAATGATCCTCCCGTCTTTTCCTCCTAAAGTGCTAGGATTCTAGGCCTGAACCACTTGGCCCGGCCACGGCCATCATTCTAATCATTATATGCTTTAATTCGTTTAATGCTCACTCCAACATTACAAGACAGCTACTATTACTATTATTTCCATTTTATTGATGAAACACTGAGAATCAGAGAGATTAAGTGATTTGTCCAAGACCAGACAAAATGCAGACAGATCAGAGCCTTCTGCCTCTTGTAGAACATCTGTTTGGTCTTCTTTCTCACATCTTATCTGACATTTTGTTAATATGTCTTCATTTTCTCTTTTTGTTCTGTCTTTTGTTATATAGTCTGTAAATTCAGAAGAGTTATAATCTGTTATTATTTTCCTAGAAATAATCTTTGTTTTTTTTACTTTATATCATAACTTAAACTTTTTTTTCTCTGCTTTAATAACTTTAGATAAAAGCATATGGTATTTTCCTTCTGTGGAAGGTGAGAAAACTGATGAATTAATGAACACTTTCTTCAACCTCTCTTCCTTCACTTTTCATGTGACTGGTGTGTTCTATGTCTTTTTTTTTCTTATCACAGCCAGTAAAGATAGCTAATACTAGTTATTTTTTACATAACATAATATGTCTTTTCAGAGAAATAAGTTGTATTATTCCTTTCTCAATAAAATCATCAGTTATTTAGTTAGGCCTATATTTTAGTGGACGTATGTACCTTATCTCTTAATCCCTTCAGATCATAAGATATCAGGTAATATGTTTTAGAAAAAAAAAAATTATAATCCCCAATTCAAGCTGCCTTAAATTTTTAGAAAACGCATCTTTCATAATTAGAAGCCCGCAGATGGTATAGGACCCAAAATCAATGTAATGAACATGAGTCTCAATATCGCTGAGGAGCAGATGTGAGGGTGATCTGGCCGTGACATCTGTCATCCCATTGATTGCCAGAGTTGATTCAGCTGACCTGGCTGGCTATGCGGGTGTCCCCTCCCTCTCTCACCGCTCCATGTACATCCCTCCCAAAGTTGTGTGCTCGGTTAAAGAGGACGACCATCCTTGATAGACGAGGACTGGTCTTCAGTCAAGTGTATACGAGTAGCTGCGCTCCCCTGCTAGAACCTTCAAACAAGCTCTCAATATCATTGGGGACCAATGTAAACTTTAACCTCAGACTGACAGCAAATAGCTGGAGAGATTCCAGATACCACAGCAACATCCAAAGACAGGGAGACGAAGTGGAAAATAGCTAAGTGAAAAAGAGAGTTTCTCTTTCTTAATTCTCTCTTAGGTATAATAAAATTTTCTCAGAAACCATTAGCACACTTTCCCTCATGTAGTACTGGAAGCCCAATTTCCACTTTTGAAATCTTACCGAGAGGAGAGCTGAAATGAACATGTAGATTAGCTTAGATTATCTGGGTCTGGAATGTCTGAACTTCTATCAAAAAGCCCGCTAAATACTGTCCTCTCCACAAGTAAGCTATTTATTTGGAGTCATCTTTTGAATATCTAGCATGTTAATGAAGAACTATATTTCTTGTATTCTTCCACAAGAATACAAGATATTCTTGCAAAATAAATGTATCTAAATATATCTATAAATATGTCTTCCTGATGCTTTTATGTATGAAACACAACTACTTCCTGCATATGTAATTCAGAATTCAAAATATTTTCCTTCATGTCTAATGTCATATAGTTGTAATCACACAGTATGCAACTTTCTCAGATTGGCTTCTTTCACTTAGTAATATGCATTTAAGGTTCCTCCATGTCTTTTAATGATTGGATATCTCATTTCCTTTTGTTCCCCCAAAATATTTAATTGTTTGGATATACTACCATTAATTTACCAGTCACTGAAAGACATCTTGGATTTTTCCAAGTTTTGGCAATTATCAATAAAGCAGTTATAAATATCCCTTGAGATAGAGAAGAAACGCCTCTATGGGGTCTGCTGGGCCACTGCTCAAGAATGGAAATTAAGACAAATCTTGTGGTCCCTCAAGGGAAATTCCAGGCACTTAGCTAGCCTTGAGAAGTACATGAGCCACCTAATAAGCAAGAAGGTAATAATAGCTTAAAACAATAGCCAAGGAAGTAAGAGCCACAAGATGTTTGGTTTTCTATGGAAACTAAAGATGACATCTTATCATATGTCCCCGAAGTTGTTTTACAGAAACCAAAGAATGCAGATAGGGCAGCATTGAAGACTGAACTCTGACCACAATTATCTATTCTAAATTTCTTGGAGGAACACGGAAAGAGTCACGCCCACAGGCAAGACTTTAACTTTCTGTTGACCTTAAGTTTTCAGACAAAGCATTGCTTCCTTAACCAATTGCACATCAGACAATCTTTGAATCCACCTATGACCTGTAAATCCCTGCTTTAAGAGATTCCACCTCTTTAAGCCAGACCAATGTATAACCACTGCATATTAATTTATGATTTTGCCTGTAACTTCTGCTTTCCTGAAATTTACCCCATTCTTTAAAAACCCTTGCATGTTAGTCAACAGAGAGGTCAGGTCTCATGCAGAAGCTGCATGATTCCTTCCTTGGCACTCTGCAAATAAATGCCCTCCTTTCTTTCACTGCACAACCTTGGTGTGGATGTTTAGCTTTATTGGACTAGGCAAGTGGATCCAAGTTTGGTTCACTAATACCATATGCAGGTTTATTGTGTGGACATAAGTTTCATCTCATTTAGAGAAACATCTAGGAGTGTGATCGTTGGCTTGTATAGTAAGAATATGTTTAGTGTTGTAACAAACTAACAACCTGTCTTTCTAAATGGCTGTACCATTTTGCATTTCCAGGAGCAATGAAGGAGAGTTGCTGTTGACCCACATTCTCTCCAGCATTGGGAGTTCTCAGTGCTTTGGAATCATACCATCCTAATAGGTGTGTAGTGGTATCTCATTGACATTATAATTTGCATTTCCTTAATAAACAAGTTGGGACACCTTTTTGTATGCTTAGTTACCACCTGTACAACTTCTTTAGTGAGGTGTCTATTCAGGTCTTTGGTCAACTTTTTCACTGGGTTGTTTCTTTTCTTATTGTAGACTTTAAGCATTCCTTGTATATTTTGAATAAATATCCCTCATCAGAGAAACCTTTATTAGATATGTCTTGCAGAAGACAGCCTGTGGTTTGGCTTCTCAGTCTCTTTAATTAAAATGTCTTTAGTAGAGCATAAGTTTTTAATTTTAATGAATTCCAGTTTATCAATTATTTCTTTCATTAACAGTGTCTTTGATGTTGTATTTAAAAAGTCATTGCCATTTCCAAAGACATCTAGATTTTCTTCTATGTTATCTTCTAGGAGTTTTATAATTTTGCATCTTATAGTTAAGTCTGTGATCTATCTTGAGTTCATTTTTATGAAGAATAAAAGGTCTGTATCTAGATTCATTGTTCTTTTCATATAGATGTCCAATTGTTCCATCACCATTTGTCAACAAGAATACCTCCTTCTCCATTGCTTTTGCCCCTTTCTCAATCATCTGTTGACTATGTTTATGTTTATGTGGGTCTATTTCTTGGATCTAAACAATACTGTTTAAAAGACAAATTTTCAGGGTGTTTTCATAATCTGCACAAACCTACATCCCCTTCTAGTTGAAAGGCATAAATGAAGTCTTACCTACTGAATCCTTTTAAATAGAACAGTAAGTATGCCAAAAAAATTGTCTTGATAAACTATTTGTTTTGCTCAAATAGAACAGTAAGTATTCCAAGAAAATTACCTTGATAAACTATTTGTTTTTAAGTTGAAATACAGATATACAATACCCACAAACACACTCACTCACAGTCACAGACACTTAATATTTTAGATTCTCATTCTTTCTCTAGAGCAAAATGAGATAATTTAATCAGCTGTGTAAAATTCTCCAGTGCTCAGAATGTAATGTTCATGTTAGGTCTTATTTACCCTCAAAAGGTAGTGCTCTAAATAGTGCTTTGATGATCTTCAAATGGGTTCTGCTCCCAAGGCTTCAACACAGTTCTTAAAGTGTTGTTCATTTTTTAAAATAACTGTTAGTATGCCATTCTTCATCAATTAGAAAGCATGAAGACATTTTTAAATGTGCTATTATCTTCACTCTAATGGTCAGGTGGATCTTTGTATATCATGATTAATTTAGATTAAATGGAGATCAGAAATTTCCAATGTATATAAACTGGTGCATGGAACTACATTTTGGGCACCTGAATCATATGGGCTCAGTAATTTGAATTTTAATCAGTAAGAAATTTCTGTTAGTCAATTTGAAATCATTTGGCTGAAAATCACCAACAATAATCATTATATTTTTAATAATAGTAAATTATCATTGTTGTATCCTCAACAATTTGGCTTGAAGTGATTTTGACTAGAATTAAAATAAAGATAAAGGCTACTAAAAGTTTCTTGAATATCAAGTCTACAGGAGACAGGGGGACCAGGGAGTATATATTAATAGATAAAGAAGAAGAAATCTTATTTTCTAAGCAGCTCAATGCAGGTAAGACTAAAGAGGTAACTGTTTTAATCAATTTCCTAGGTTTTCTCCATATCTGATTTGGAAAGTCATTGATGTGGGGTTCAGTGTTTAAGAGGGGGTCCCAAATGCCTTCGATTATACCATCATTTCATGCTCAAGTCTACACTGGGTGATTCAGAGAAGAAAAATAACCTCAGTAGCGATATGTCAACCTGTGGGATTGTGGAGATTCTAGGATGTAAGTGACAGGGTGATTGGATAAAGATGATAAAAAGATCCAGGTCTAATGTAATTTGCTAAGCTATGGAAGTGCAAATTTGGTAAAACAGAATCTGATGGTATCCCATAACTACGTTCTTTTCAAGTAAAATGAGGAGAGACACAAATTGATTAAAACAATTGCCTTCCTAATCTTACCTTTACCGAGCTACTTAAAAGTAGGCTTTCTTCTTTACTCTTTAGTATGTAGCCAGATCATTCTGTTCCTTGTAGATCTGGTATTTAAGGAGCTCACGGCATTTGCTGTCCTTATTCTAATTCAAGTCATAATCACTATCAGCCATGGTAATTGCACTTAATGTCTATTGCTAGCCCTCACTGCAAAAACAAAACAAAACAAAACAAATCCTCGGTTTTGGAAATTCCTCTTTTTGTTATGATTCTGATTTCTCAGCCACTTTACATGACCACAAAATTTAAAAGCAGAATCAATGCAAGTTTCTTCACTTATCCCCTTCCCCATCAAGGGTGGCGTCTTTTTCTGAGGTTGTTTGGCAGTTGTGGTATGTGACAGCATCTAAGCTTCTGGCCTACGTTTGGCATTTGGTGCTGTTTGATGCATCTAGTCACGTCTACAGTACAACCATTTTTCTCAAGTCCTCAAAAATCTGAAATTACTAGTTATAGGCAACTTTATATGGTGATAACAGTACTCCCTACTTGTAGTGGTGGCATGTTAAATGAGTTCATATACAGGAAGTTCTTATAAAAATGACTATTATGCACAAAGTCTTCTGAGTTATAATCATCATCACCATCATTGTCATTATTATTTTAATTTCAACTCTTATTAAGCATATGTGATTTCTCTTCATAAATTTCTACTACTCTTCTGTGAAGAAAATCCAGCATATCTGTTTGTGTTGGTGGGGAGAGCAAGGAGGACAGTAGATAAAAATGGGCAAGAAAACAAAAAGCATCATTTCATCTACTTTAACACAGAAACATGGTACCTAACTTGATTTTTTAAACATCTGGAGAGGACTGTCAAGAACTGTGAATGATTTGAGATTTTCTCCTATACGCAAGCTAGCATGTTAGCCTCTTACAGTTTTGTACATGTCAGAAGACACTAGAGGTAATGGACTGTATTACGCATAGCGCAGCAGGCAGCATGAGCTTTATGTTCTCAGTGGTCCCCTGTTCTTTTCCAAGTCCCACAGGGATGACGCAGAGACAGGCATTTGTGGACAAATGCCATTAAGAATGGTCTCCCAAAAGGACAACAACTGAAGTAGCATTTAGTTTATCTCTTTCCCTTCAGACACATGATGATTTTAACATGGCAGGTAATTTATTAAGACATATTTAGATTTATTTTAATTTTATTTTATATTACCTTCATTAAAATATGATGATAAACCTTCAAAACTAACATGGTAGTTACAAAAAGTATAGCTATTGGTGTGACATATGAAGTCCAAAATGATAGTTCCAATTACTAGGTAATTCTTCTTCAAGTCGTAGTACAATAAGTCTAGCTTATTCCATAGTGTTATTCTGCCATCCTCAACACAAGGCTTCCAAGTTTGCTGTGTGGGTGATCTCCATTCTAACCAGCTGAAAATGAAAATGATATCAGTGGATCATATATGGGGGAGGTTTATGTTGCATGGGAGGGAAAATTTTTGTCTTTACACTTTTTGAGTTCTGAGTTCTCCAGTAACAAACAACAGATTAACAAGAAAGAAAATAAGCAGAAGTTTATTGACATGTATACCTAATGTATACTCGAGAGATACCCAGAGAAGTTAGTAAACTTTAAAGAGGTGTCTTAGAGTTCAGACTTCAACTGAAACAAAGAAAGAAAGGCCTTGGGGTGATAGTGCAATTATGGGAGGTGAACAGGAAAAGCACAATAAACAAGGGTAAGATTTGTTGTGCAGATTTAAGTCTGTGCCTTCTACATTGATAAGCTTTTCTAATAATTTAGTCATTCATCTCTCCCTGGAACAGAGTGGGAAGGTTCCCTTACAAATGGAAATTTCCTTTATAGTTGTAAATTTTTCTTACAGAAGGATAAATTCTACTCTAATTTCAGAGCTTCTCCTTGTCTGTAGTTTCTCAAAAAAAAAAAAAAAAGAAAAAATGAGCTCAAAATCATCCATAAGTCAAAGATGCGTATTTTGGGGTGGCATATTTTGGTATCCTATAGTGGGCTTGAAAGCAACAAACAACATTTTATCTGCAATCCATTGAATACCCTGTGGTCATATGATCACATTTAACTGCAAGGAAAACTGGAAAATGTAGTTTAGTTTTGTGTTTAAGATGAGGACTTGATTTTAGTAGTTTGAGCCATAAATTTCGGCTCTTAAAAATCCATCTCTAGAAGAAAATATCTAAAATATACATGGAATTTCATTTTGAATATTTCTGTGTGCTTTTAGTAGATCCACTATGGTACTGAATTTATTTCAAATTACTTTCTCACAAACTGAATGTAATTTCGATGTGACACAAATGCATTATTGGTTAATCCCTTATGTCACATAGAGATTACAAACAGAATGATTTAAATCCAACTCAAAAGCATGTTTATGAATGCAATGCCATAAAGTAGCAAAAATAAAAAAAAATGGGGGTATTGAAATGCTTGTATCCAAAGAAATCAAAACAATTTCAGGGAACAGGGATCTTCCTTAAATATTTTATTATATTTAGAAGAAGTAAGAAATCTGGTTTATATAATGGTCCCTGGCTCAACTTATTTATCCCCACTGCATGCAGAGAAGAAAGGAAACAGTAAAATAATGCTTAGCAAGGTCATAAGCCCAGCCACATGGAGAGAAATAAAAACGGTGAATCAGCTTCTTGTGAGTAAAATGTAACTTACTGAATGGCTTAGATCTTTGAACAATTTTATCAGAAATCCCTCCTTCCTTTTGGGGAACTAGAAAGTATAACAATATTGGGAATGAAGAATCATCATTTTTTTTTTCTGTACTTACATCTATCTTAGTCTAAATTGAATTTAACTTTTTTTAACCACTTCATTTTAGTTTCTCATGTTTATAATCTCCCTGTGATATTAGCATTGTTCAAATGTGCTTTGTGCATGATCTCTGCTTTTATCTCTCTGTAAATTCTCAGCATTATTCAGAAACCATTTATCCTTGTTGCTATGTGCAGTTTCTAGGGTATTTTTTGCCATTAATTTTGTTTCTCAAAATAACCTCCACACTTTTTCTTTGAGAAGAAGCCTCACAGAATGAATAAACATTCTAAATCAAGCTAATATCAGAAGATTTTAGTCTTAAAAAGTGAACAGGTGTCATCATTCCTCTCAGTTATGTTTAATGATAATGTCGGAGATACCTTCTTTAAATATTTAGTTTAATATGCTACACAGAAATTTGGAGAAAGATAAGAATTATATGTTTAATCTTCTTTTTACTCTCTCTGCTCAAAACCTGTTAGAGCATACTGTTTCAACTACAACAAAAACATATACCATTTATTTAGCACTTACTGTTAGGGGTTCAAGGCCAAGCACTCCTTTCTCTTCCACATCAGGGTTCTGGCTAAAGAAATATACACATGACGATCTCTAGCCAAAAGGAAATCAAGTAGCAATTTTTCTAATTTGTGCAAGCAACTTAAAATGCCAAATGCAGTCAATCTTTTACATGTTGGAGTGAAGAAAGACCAAGAGCTTACATAAAGGTCTAAAATGGCATCAACTCTATCACAAACCAATACTCAATCTTGAATCTTCTTTACTGTGATATGCTACAGGAAGAGCTGGATCTGAAGGGGCCCAGGTAGCCACAAAGAAGAAAACTGCAATATTGTCTAATGTGCAAACTACTCAAATTTACTTGTGAGGAAGCAAAATTCCAGGATACTTTCTATGTATATTTTACATAAGTTAATAAAAGAAGAAAGAAGATGTTAGAGACGAAAACAAGCTGGAGAGGGTTGTTGCCTTCTCTATTTTGTGGAGTTGTGTTTTATAAAATGGTGATTTTTAAAAATTTAATGCATGATGGAATCTTTTGAGCATGGGATTTTCTTTGCAGTTATTTTAATAAGAATAAAGCATTGTCTTTAAAGGTCATAGGCGTATTCAGACTTTCTGTTTCATCTTCTATCCATTCCAGTAAATTGTATAACTTCATTTAACATTTTGGTGGAGGACAGTTCTCCATGTGACAGATCCACTTCTCCCCCATTTCCTCATCTGTAGTTCTCAAGAATAACTGTATAATGTGATGGGAATGCAATATTATGAGACAAGGAGGGACTAGCTAGACCCGCCTAGGCTTTGTTCCAATCCCCACCTAGAAACAGGATGTCCCTCAATATGTTGGCCCAGCATGTCACATTGTCACTAGGGTATAAAATCTGGGGAAGCTGCTTTTCGGGTTTCTTCAGCTGTAGTGCGAATAGGGCACACCTAGAGGAGACTCTATCCACCCTCATAGCTTTCATAGGTCTTATGGGCTGGCTCATAATGAATCCCAGGCCTCTCTTGTCCCTTGCTGCCTATTTACAACTAATAAATCTGCTTCATGTAATTTACCACATATAAGCACTTTCAGTCTCACCAGAATCCCAATGACAACTTGGTAACCAGCACACAGTGCATTTATTTCACACTTGGTCATACAGATATGCTACCAAATAATAATTTGTCTAAAAAAATCTTTAGCTAACTGATAAATGATCGTTTCAATTAAGGACTATGGAATATCTCTCCATTTTTTGTGTGTCCTCATTAATTTCTTGGTTTTTTGTTCCCCCTTTATCTTCTTATTCTCTGTAGTCTTCAGATTAGATAATTTCTTTTTCTTAAACTTTTAAGTTCAAGGGTACATGTGCAGGTTTGCTATATAGATAACTTGCAGGTTACAGGGATTTGATGTACAAATTTTCTCATTGCCCAGGTGATAAGCATAGTACCTGGTAGTTTTTTGATTCTCACCCTACTCGCACCCTCCATTCTGAAGTAAACTGTGGTGTCTATTGTTGTCTTCTTTGTGTACATATGTACTCAGTGTTTAGCTTCCATTTATAAGTGAGAAAACATGGTTTTTGGTATTCTGTTCCTGAATTGGTTCACTTAGGATAATGAACTGCAGCTCCACCCATATCCTTGCAAAGGACATGAGTTTTTTCCCTTTTTTATGGTGGCATAGTGTTCCATAACATATATGTACCACATTTTCTTTATCCAGTTTACCACTGATGGTCATTTAGGTTGATTCAGTGACTTTGCTATTGTGAATAGTGCTGCCATGGACATATGCATGCATAAGTCTTTATGATATAACAATTTATGGTACTTTGGGTAAATACCCAATCATGACATTGCTGGGATGAATGTTAGTTCTGCTTTAAATTCTTTGAGAAATCTCCAAACTACTTTCTACAGTAGCTCAACTAATTGGCATTCCCACTGGAAGTGTATTTTCTAAGTCACCACAACCAATATCCAGTTTCTGTGGTTGTCTTATAAACTGTGCAATGGCTACTGAAGCTCAAAAGTTCATGAATTTTTCATTGTAGTTTTAACCTCCCTGAGCAATGCTGACCATGTCCCAATGAAAGGCTAACAGTCATAAATGTTGGAAACTCATCCAACATTGTTTTCTTCCATATTAAAATTTCGTCCATGGATTATCTCTTTTCTTTAATGGTTGCTGCTTTTGCTTTGCAGAAGCTTTTTAGCTTGCGGTCTTACACAAAAAAAGTTTGCCCAAACAAATGTCCTTAAGTATTTCCCCAATGTTTTCTTCTGGTAGTTTCACAGTTTCAGGCTTTATATTTAAGTCTTTAATGCACTTTGATTTAACTTTTGTTTACGGAAGAGATAGGGGTCTAGTTCCTTTCTTCTAAATACGGTTTTCCAGTTTTCCTAGCACCTTTATTGAAGAATGTGTCCTTTCCCCAGTGTTCTTATCATCCTTGTTAAAAATGACTTGGGATGTAAATGTGTGGATTTATATCTGGATTTTCTATTCTCTTTCATTGGTCTATGTGCCTCTTTTTATGCCAGTGCCATCCTGATTTGCTAATTACAGCTTTGTAGTATATTCTGAAGTCTGCTTCTATGATGCTTCCAGCTTTGTTCTTTTGGCACAGGATTGCTTTGGCTATTTGGGGTCTTTTGTGGTTTCATATAATTATCAGGGTTGTTATTCTTATTTCTGTAGAGAATGTTGTTGGTGTTTTGATAGGGATTGCACTGAATCAGTAAGTTGTTTGGGGTTATATTGTCATTTTTACAATATTAATTCTTCCAATCCAGGAGCATGGAATAACTTTTTATTTTTTGTGTCCTCTTCAATTACTTTTATCAGTGTTTTATAGTTTCCCTTGTATATATCTTTCATTTCTTTGACTAAATTTGTCCCTAGGTGTTTTATATTCTTTGTAGCTATGTAAATGGGATTGCTTTCTTGATTTCCTTTTCAGATTGTTCACTGTTGGCATATATAAATCCTACTGATTTTTGCATGCTGATTTTGTATCCTGAGAGCTTGATTAGTTTGTTTATCAGTTCTAACAGTGATTTGGTAGAGTTTTTAGATTTTGCTAAGTATAAGATTATGTAGTCTGCAAACAAGACTAATTCAACCTCTTCCTTTCCCATCTAAAAGTCCTTTATCTCTTTCTCTTGCCTAATAGCAAACTATCCATCTGACAAGGGATTAACAACTGGGATATCTAAAGAACTTAAACAACCCAATAACAAAAGAACAAATAATCCAAGTTAAAAATGGGCAAATGCCCCAGAAATGTGCAAAAATATTATGCACGAATTGTTTAAAACGAATAAGCTCTGAATAGATAATTCTCAAAAGAAGACATACAAATGGCCAAAAGGTATATGAAAAAATCCTTAACATAACTAATCATTAGAGAAATGCAAATCAAAATCACAATACCATATCATCTCACCCCAGTTAAAATGGCTTTTTATCAGAAAGACAGGGAATAGCAGATGTTGGCAAAGAGATGGAGAAAGGAGAACCCTTGTACACTTTTGGTAGGAATATAAATTAGTACAGCCACTGTGGAAAACAATATGGAGTTTCCTCAAATAAACTAAAAATAGAAATACCACATGATCTAGCAATTCCACTACTGGGTATATATCCAAAAGAAAGGAAATCAGTATATCAAAGAGATATTTGCACCCTCATGTTTATTGCAGCACTATTCACAATAGCCAAAATATGGAATCAACCTAAGTGTCCATCAGTGGATGAATAAAAAAAGAAATTATGTATACAAAATGAAATTGTGTTCAGCCATAAAAAGAATTAAATTCTGTAATTTTCAGTAATGTGAATCAAACTGGAGATCATTATGTTAAGTGAAATAAGCCAAGCACAGAAAAACAAATATTGAATGTTCTCACTCATATATAGGAGCCAAATAAGTGAGTATTATGACAACAGAGAATAGACTGGTTGTTACCAGAGGCCAGGAAGGATAGTGGAGAGTTGGGGTTGATTAATGGGTACAAATATACAGTTTGATGGAATAAATAAGACCTAGTGATTTGTAGCTCAGTAAGGGGACTATTGTTTACAACAATCTATTGGATACTACAAAATAGCATTCAAATATTTCTAGAATAAAGAAAAGACAAATATTTATGGTGATCCAAAACCCAGTTACACAGACATGACATTTATAAATTATATGGAAGTATTAAATTAGCACCTATTATAGATCAATATAAATAAATAAAATAATAAAAGAAAATTCCTTCTATGATATGCCTAATTTATTTTTGATCTTCCAGAGGTGGTTGTTTAGAGTTAATAGTATTTATCTCTGAGGTGATTACTCTGTTATCACCTACTTGTCCCTCACAGAAGCAGAACTTCAACTGTAGAAATTTTCCTTTATTTGGAGTTACGTTTTATTCTTTGTCATGTATTGTCTGGTAATTATGATTATCTACTTTGTGCAAAGCTGTGCCCTAGACACCAAGCTTTCAGCACTATATAACATGCATAATGCTTTTCCATATCTTTGAAGCATATGAGAGATAAAATCTTTAATTACAAACCATAAAAAATTCTGTGCTATATAGAAATACATATGTTGAGACAAGGAATAGGCAAAATGAGGGAGCTAAGCTACAAGGACACAGAGACATAAGAATGGTATTATGAACTTCGGAGACTCAGGGGAAAGGATGGGCAGGGAGTGAGTGATAAAAGACTACACACTGGATACAGTGTACACTGCTTGGATGATGGGTGCACCAAATCTCAGAAATTGCCACGAAAGAACTTATTCACGGAACCAAACACCACCTGTTCCCCCAAAAACCTATTGAAATAAAAATAAAATAAAAAGAGGCTAAATGACAGAGTAGTAACTTCTGATTCCAGAATTTTGTTGACTATACTAACATGGAACTCCTCCCACTGATAAGCCTGGTAAACACAAATGGGAATTATAACTAGGGTGCTAAATCCATGAGCTCATATCATAGCTATATAGTGAAGTAATGCTGAATATAAAATTTAATGGCAAAAGGTTATTGGTAATGTGATGCCCAAGGAAAAACAAGTGAAGTGTTCATGGGCCTGTATGAGTCAGTGAGCTGTGACAAAGACCACAGCATAAAATGGAAGCTCTACTATGGTTGCCCCTTCCATAGAAAGGGTACTGGAAAAAAATCTATCCATTTAACTCAAGAAAGTAGCAAGGACACTTTTTTTTTTTCTTTAACATTTATTTTAAGTTCATGGGTACATGTGCAGGATGTACAGGTTTGTTGCACAGGTAAATGTATGCCATAGTGGTTTGCTGCATAGATCATTCCATCACCTCAGTATTAAACCCAGCATCCATTAGCTATTCTTTCTGATGTTCTCCCTCCCCACCCCAAAGAGGCCCCAGTATGTGTTGTTTCCACCGCAGCCACGTGTTCTCATCATTCAGCTTCCACTTATAAGTGAGAACATGTGGTGTTTTGTTTTCTGTTCCTGAATTAGTTTGCTGAGGGTAATGGCTTCCAACTCCATTCATGTCCCTGCAAAGGACATGATCTCATTCCTTTTTATGGCTACATAGTATTCCAGGGTGAATATATATTGTATTTTCTTTATCCAGTCTATCATTGATGGGCATTTAGGTTGATTCCATGCATTTGCTATTGTGAAAAGTGATGCAATGAACATACGTGTGCATGTATCATTATCATAGAAGAATTTATTTTTCTTTGGGTATATACCGAGTAGTGGCATTGCTGGGGCAATCAAGAAAGTACTCCCATTCACAACAGCCACAAAAAAGGATAAATAGGGGCAGAGGTATTTCTGCCTCAAGGTCTTTGAGGAATCACCACACTGTCTTTCACAATGGTTGAACTAGTTTATACTCCCACCAACAGCTTAAAAGCATTCCTTTTTCTCTGCAACTTCACCAGCATCTGTTGTTTTTTTACTTTTCAATAATAGCTATTCTGACTGGCATGAGACAGTATCTCATTGTGGTTGTGACGTGCATTTTTCTAATGTTCAGTGCTGTTGAGCTTTTTTGTTTACTTTTATTTTATTTTTTTTTTGAGATGAAGTCTCGCTTTGTCACCCACACTAGAGTGCAGTGGTGCAATCTTGACTCACTGCAACCTCCACCTGCCAGGTTCAAGCGATTCTTCTGCCTCAGCCTCCTGAGTAACTGGGACTAAAGGTGTGTGCCAACACACCGGGCTAATTTTTGTATTTTTAGTAGAGATGGGGTTTTACCATATTGGCCAGGCTGGTCTTGAACTCTTGACCTTGTGATCTGCCCACCTCAGCCACCCAAAGGAACTTTTTAAAAATGTTTTTTTTGGTCACATGTCTGTCTTCTTTTGAGAAGTGTCTGTTCATGTCCTTTGTCCACTGTTTAATAATGTTTGCTTTTCACTTGTAAATTTTTTTAAGTTCCTTGTAGACTCTGGATATTAGACCTTTGTCAGATGGATAGATTGCAAAAATTTTCTGCCATTCTATAAGTTTCCTTTTCACTCTGATAATAGTTTATTTTGCTGTGAAGAAACTCCTTAGTTTAATTATATCTGAGTTGTCAGTATTTGCCTTTTTTTTTTTGCAATTGCTTTTGGCATTTTCATCATGAAATCTTTGCCCGTGCCTATGTTCTGAATGAATTGCCTAGATTTTCTTCTAGTTTTCATAGTTTTGGGTTTTATGTTTAAGTCACTAAACTCTCTTTAATTTTTGTGTATAGTGTAAAGAAGGGCCCAGTTTCAATTTTCTGCTATGGCTAGCCAGTTCTTCTAGACCCATTTTATAAAATAGGGAATCTTTTTCCCATTGCTCGTTTTTGTCAGGTGTGTTGAAGATCATATGGTTGCAGGTGTACGGTCTTACTTCTGAGTTCTCTATTGTGTTCCATTGGTCTATGTGTCTGTTCTCCTACCAGTACCATGCTATTTTTATAGTTTGATAGAAACAACATTGAATCTCTAACTTACCTTGAGCAGAATGGCCATTTAAATAATGTTGATTCTTCCTATCTATGAGTATGAAATGTTTGTCCATTTGTTTGTGTTATATCTGATTTTGTTGAGCAGTATTTTTTCTTGTAGAGATCTTTTACCGTCCTAATTAGCTGAATTCCTGGATATTTTATCCTTTTTGTGGCTATTGTAAATGGGAGTATTTTCTTGAGTTGGCTTCCAGCTTGGCCATTATTGGGGTATAGAAATGCTACTGAATTTTGTACATTGATATTGTATGCTGAAACACTGATACAGTTGTTTATCAGATCTAGGTGTCTTTGGGCAGGGACAATGGGGTTTTCTAGGAATAAAATCATATTTTCTGCAAAGAGAGATAGTTTGACTTCCTCGCTTCCTATTTGAATGCCTTTTATTTATTTCTTTTGCCTGATTGGTTAGGTTATGACTTTCAGCACAATGTTGAATAAAAGTGCTAAGAGTGGGTATCTTTGTCTTGTTTTGGGTCTCAAGGAGAATGCTTCCAGCTTTTGCCCATACAGTGTGATGCCCATACAGTGGATTTCTTACAGATGGCTCTTATTGTTTTATGTCCCTTCAGTGCCTAGTTTATTGAATGTTTTTAACATGCAGAGACGTTGAGTTTTACCAAAAGACTTTTCTGCATCTATCAAGATGATCATATTTTTTTTTGCTTTAATTCTCTTAATATTATGAATCACATTTATTGTTTTGTACATGCTGATGCAAACTCTTATCCCAAAAGTTGACTTGATTATTGTGGATTAGATTTTTCATATGCTGCTGAATTCCATTTGCTAGTATTTTGTTGAGAATTTTTGCATCTATATTTATCAGGGATATTGGCCTGAAGTTTTCTTTTTCGGTCAAGTGTCAAATATAGGTCCAGAATACATTTCTTTGTTTACTTCCTCTATGATATATCTAATACTGTCAATAAGGTGTTGTAGTCAGCCTCTATGATTGTATGGTTATCTAAGTCTCTTCAAAGATCTCTAAGAGCTTGTTTTATGAATCTAGGTGCTCCAATGTTGGGTGCACATATATTTAGGATAGTTATGTCTTCTTGCTGTATTGAACACTTTATCAATATGTATTGCCCTTCTTTGTCCTGTTTGATTATTGTCAGTTTAAAGTCTGTTTTGACTGAAATAAGATCAACAACCCCTGATCTTTTTTGTTTTTCATTTGCTTGATTGATTTTTCTCCATCCCTTTACTTTGAGCCAATGTGTTATTGCATGTGAGATGAATGTCTTGAAGACAGCAGAAGGATAGGTCTTGCTTCTTTATTCAGCTTACTACTCTACAACTTTTAAGTGTATACGGCATTTAGCCATATACATTCATTGGTCGTATTGATATGTGCAGATCTGATCTTGGCATTGTGTCATTAGTTGGTTATTATGTTCACTTGACTATGTAGTTGCTTTATAGTGTCAATGGTCTATGTACTTAAGTATGTTTATGTGGTGACAGTAACAGTCTCAGTCTTTTGCTTCCATGTTTAGCACTACATTAAGGGATTCTTTTAATGCCAATCTCATGGTAATAAATTCCCTTAGTATTTGCTTTTTGGAAAATAATTTTATTTCTCCTTCACTTATTAAGCTTAGTTTGGTTGGTTATGAAATTCTTAGTTGGAATTTCTTTTCTTTATGAATGCTGGATATAGGCCTGCAATCTCATGTGGCTTGTAAGGTTTCTGCTGAGGGGTCTACTGTTAGCCCGATGAGGTTGCTTTTCTAGGTGACCTACCCCTTCTGTCTAGCTGCCATTAATATTTTTTTTCACTTTGACCTTGAAGAATCTTATGACTATGTGTCTTGGGGATTGTCATCTTTTATAGCACCTCACCGGGATTCTTTGCATTTTCTGAATTTGAATATTGACCTCTCTGACAAGGTTGGGGAAATTTTGGCGGATCATATTCTCAAGTATGTTTTCCAAGTGGCTTGCTCTCTCTTCTTCTCTTTCAAGGATGCCAATAAGTCATAGCTCTCGCCTCTTTACATAGTACCATAGTTCTTGGAGGTTTTGTTCATTCTTTTTTATTCTTTTTTCTTTATTTGTGTCTGACTGAGTTGATTTGAATAACTTGTCTTCAACCTTTGAGATTCCTTCCTCATATTAATCTATTCTCCCATTAATTCTTCTGGTTGTTTTATGAAATACTTGTAGTGAGTTTTTCAGCTCTATCAGAACAGCTTGGTACTTTCTTAAAATGATTGTTTTGCAATTCAACTGTTGTTTCATCTTATGGATTCTTTAGATTTCTTGGATTGAGTTTTACCTTTTTCCTGAATCTCAATGACCTTTGTTGTCAGCAAGATTCTGAATTCTATGTCTGTCATTTCAGCCATTCTAGTCTGGTTAAGAACAACTGATGAGGAGTGAGTATAGTCATTTGGAGGCAAGAAGAAATGAACTTTTTGAGTTGCCAGAATTCTTGTGTTAGCAGTATATAGTTTCTATTATGTCTATTAAAACATTATTAATTATTATACATATATATCTGATTCATGTTATTTACCTCCTAGAAAATTCTTTACCATATACCATCCCTAATTGTAGGGAAGATACATCTAATGTTCATTTTTCATTTTTCTAAAGGCTCCTCAGTTGTAAACTACCAAAACTTATATAATGTCTCAATTTTTTAGGCAATACCTTATAGTGGTTTAAGACTCAGTAAGGTAATGATTTCAGATTACAGGGATTTTGTCATTTACACATAGAAACATATATTATAATATTAAGTATTTTCTGTGACTATTTACTATATCACTATTTTTAAGGAACATTAAGAGGTCGTTTGATTCAGGTGCCTCCTTAAAGACTGTTCATTATATTTTCATCCATTCATTCAATACTTACCAAGAACCAACAGTGTAGTGCCATAAATGCTATGACACATACGAATCAGTATCTACCTTTAAAAGGGTTACAATTTAGTATGAGAAACATGAATTGTGACAAATGTTTGGGTAGTTATATGCAGAATACTAAAATACTTAATATTAAATAAATATATTTTATTTGGATTTATTGGAAGAGGTAAAGGACAGTCAGAGAATCAGGTATCATTTAAACATTAGTGGTAAAGCATATAGATGAAAAAAATAGATTTAAGGCACTGATATGTTTTTAATTATGTCCTCCTTACTGGGAGTTATTAAAAAATTAAACACTTTCCAATCTTTTTCAATTGTTCTAACCAAATTTTGCATACACTGGGATGCTGACAGGTACAAAAGTCACAAAGTAAGGAGTGGGGATTATCTTCTGATTTCATTATGTATCAAAAATATTTATTACAGTCACTCATAAGATAAATGTCTGAAAAAGGAGAAGAGAATCACTCAAGTACATGTGAGAATACTTATCAACAAAAAGTACTAGCAATGGAAATTTTCAGATTATCATATTGTTGATCTTTATTCCTTTGGATTACTTCAATAGAAAAAAAATACTGTGAGATCACAAGAACTATTTATATAAGGTAACTTCAATACACCATGATATGCTGAATCTTCAAGAGGCCATTTCAATATTCTATCAGGCCTTCTGCTTCAGGTGTCTGGAGAATACAGGAAGATCAGTTAATTCTTTGAACATGGGTCCATTACTATACTTTATTTCTTCTAAAGGGAGTTCTTGGATCAGAAGTAATGCTGTGTGGAATGGTATGATGGTATATAAGATATTCTGTAAATACATAAATGGGAGTTTGGCAAAAACATTGGGAAAGCAAATCCATATCCACTGTGCCTATACAAGTCAGTACAAAGCACTGACTGCCACGATGAAAATGGTTAATATATAATCAACCAATCAATCTGCCACCAGGTAGCAGGCAGATTATCCCAGGGAGTAGTGCCATACTGAGGATTCAGCATTCATCTCTACTGCTCCCAGATTGGGCATTCAACAGTGGCTGTATCAAGGTCATCCTTGGTGAAAGTCCATGTGGCTAAGCCTATGTATAAACTCCACATCTTCCATCAGGACCATTTTTAATGAGTCAATAAGGTAATAACAAGATTAGCTAGGGAAATAGAGTCATTCTACTCACTTGATTATTAACATTATTATTAAGTTACATTATTAACATTTTCCTCTGCTGGGGTCACTCTCTGGTGAATATTTACATAATATACATTCTTTGCCCACTCAGAGAGATTTATCCATATATTCACTTTCACAACTTCTGCATTACCTATTTTCCATTCATGTTCCTTTCCATGTCCCTGAACACCCAGCAAAACCATTGGCTAACTAGTGTCTACAGACCATGAATCAATAGACACTCAGAACTCTGGAATTTCTGCTTCAAGGGAAAATAAAACACAAAGTACATGGCTCTAATTTCTTCCCCCTGGGAGAATTTTTATTCACCATTATACTTTTAGGATGTCCCATAAAGGGGATATAATGCTGCAGTTTTTGGATGGTGACTACCTGTTGTGCTGAGCTAGCTGTCTGAAAACCAGGTCAGAGTTTTCCCAAAATCGGTCAACTGATGAACAGTCAACTGTTCAAAGAGAGCTTCTCATCAAGCCATAGGTGTGGGTAGAGAGAGAGAAAGTAACGTAGCAAGAGTAAGGGCATTTGCCAACTTCTCACGTAACTTGTGTCTTCAGGGCCTGCTTAAACTGAGATATCTATATATCTTTCTATCTATCTAGATTAGATTACAGAGAGAGAAAGAGAGAGGGGGGGAGAGAGAGAGAGAGAGAGAGAATCTAACCCACCAAGCCATATATCTATATATGATGGATTGCTCGTGTCACTTTTCCACTTGGTGGCCTATGGATAACTGTTTAGTCTCTACAAATGCTCAGTAGCAAGTCAAAAGCTGTTTCTCAAAATGAAAGTAGTTATCCATAGAGTATAGAATGGCTCTGCTCCAAAATACTAAGGGTCTGCACTGTGATTCATAAACACTCCAAACAACATCCCTATCTGCCACTGACACTCTAAACACCACTGGATCTGATCATTGTATGGCATAAGTGGCCAATCAGCTTGTATGGCAGCCTGTGTCTTTTGTAGAGCCTTTTCTTGTTCTGGACTTCACTCAAAACTAGCAGCTCTTTTTGGTCACTCATTGAAAGGGCCAGAATATTATACCAAAAGGAGGAATATGTCACCTATAAAATCCAAAGAAAACCGCTAAGCTTTGTGAATCTGTTTTGGTTGCCAGACGGGCCAGGTACAACAACTTATCCTTCATCTCAAAAGGAATATATCAACATATTCTACCTCACTGGGCCCCTAGAAAGTTAACAGAGGTTGAAAGGCCATGACTTTTGTAGACTTATTTCCCATCCTTTAATACACAAGTGTTTTGTCAATATGTCTTGAATATTTGCTACATTTTGTTTGCTAGGTCTAATTAGCATATCATCAATATAATGGACCAAGATAATATTTGGTGGGAAGGAAAGGTGATCAAGGTCCCTGTGGACTAAATAATGACAAAGGGATAGAAAGCTGAAATACACCTGAGGTAGGACAGTGAAATTGTATTGCTGACTTTACTAGCTGAAAGCAAGCTGCTTCTGGTGGTCTTCACTTACAGGTATAAAGCAAAAAAAAATTTGTCAACACAGAGATACCAGGGGATGTGTTACTTTGCTCAATTGATGAAAGCACAAGTTGGAATGGCAACTTCAATTGGAATCGCCACATAATTAAGATAATATACCATCATTCTCTAAGAACCCTCTGTTTTCTGCAGATACCAAATTGGTACGTTGAATAGAAATATGGTGGGAATCACTACCCATTCATCCATCAGGTTTATTACAGTGGCACTAATGTTTGCAATTCCTCCATGAATGTGCTATTGCTTTGAGTTTACTATTTTTACAGGAAAAGTTAGTTCAAGTAACTTCTGCTTGGGGTTCCCACCATAATAACCCTCACTCCACAGGTCAAAACAACAATGTGGGTATTCTACAGTTGCTGAACATGTCTTTTCCAATTATGCATTCTGAAAATGGGGAAATTACCACAATAAGAGGTCAGGGACACACTGAGTCCACTGTGAGATGAACTTCAGCTAAAACTCCGTTGATTATCTGACCTCTGTTAAATCCTTACTCCAACTGATAGACCATAGTGACATTTTGTGTCTTCTGGAACTAGTGTCAGTTCAAAGTCAATGTCAAGTAATTCCTGAAAAGTATGATTATTTCCTTTCTCTCAATGTACAGGAGCCCTGCTAAATGGCCATAACTCACTGTGGGGGCAGGCTAAGGTAAAGATTAACAGTAAAATTTTGGCTGTGTAGTAGGATCTTTCGTCAAGGAAACCATGAAGAATCCTTGAATGAAGAATCCTTCATTCAAGGGGTTCTTAGTCTATAAACTGGCATTAAGTCCGGGAATTGATTAAGAGGCAGAGACTCTCTGTTCTGGTGATTCAAGTTAGACTTCTGTTCACTCAACTAAAGTCTCTTCTGCTTACATGAATTAAGTAAGGATTTAGTTGACCGTCAAACTATTTATTACTTTTCTAAGGACTCCATGATCAACTAGCCAAGGCTATATAGGTTTCTGGATTACTTTGGCTCTGCTCTCTGCTAGGGTAACTACAACTACTGTGTCTTGGGCAATCAAGTATGAACACTTAGCCCCTTCCACTCCAGTATCCCATTTTCCCCTTTGCATTTAGGGTTGCCAGTTTGATGGTAGCATTTTACACTTGAATTTATGATTGGCATAGAAGAATAATACAGGATTCTGGGCCTTCATTCAAAAATTTATTTCTCACATTTGAAGTGAAAGGTGTGTTCTATTAATCCTCCTAGTGTAGATGAACATTTCTTGACACTATTAATCTACACTATCATTCCAATCTCTCTAAGCCCTCTGGATATCCTACTCAATAATATACCAAATCATTTCTGACATTTCAGCTTCTTTTAGTAGAGCTACCTTTGGGTTCATATTTTAGCCAATAAGCCGAAAAACTGTTATGGCCATTTCTAACACTTTGAGTAAAACACTGTCCAGAATATCTGCTTAGTGGGCTTTTATTAATCAATTAGGCCTAATCTAACTTAGTTAGATTCTCCTGCCTCAGCCTCCTGAGTAGCTGGGATTACAGGTGCACTCCACCACACCCAGTTCATTATTGTATTTTTAGTAGAGATGGGGTTTCACCATGTTAGTCAGGTTGGTCTCAAACTTCTGACCTCGTGATCTGCCCAACTTGACCTCCCAAAGTGTTGGGAATACAGGCATGAGCCATCATCCCTGAGAATACCCTCACTTTAACAGAAGACACCCTGGGAAGTAAGGAATTTGATTTGCTTTGTAATCCCACCATTCAAGAGACAGTCTGAGTTTGGTTTTCTAAAATCTCAGTCCTACGATTACAAAACATAAAGGTTTCTTTCAAGGAAAATATAGAAGCTTTCAGGTCATTCAAACTCAGCTTGAGATGGGAATTAAACATCATGAGCTCATCCTTATCTCCCCCTACTTTTTCCAGTGCTATGAGGGCCAGCCATCTCATATCATTATACTCTTCAATTTGACTACTATAAAGTATCAACTATTAATACATTGTCACCTAGTGACTTCCCTTCTATATGTATTTGATTAGGGGTATGCAAAGGTAATATTTTGCATATTTCTATTGCCACATCATGTCATGGATGAACAGTGCCCTCTTTACCATTGAAAATAGAGGCATTAGTACCTTTAGATCTAATCAGATTAGAGTAGCAATTCAACAAAACCCAGATCCTATTCAGAAAACATAATCCTTAATATTCCTTAATCCTTAATTCCTTAATATTCAACAGATACCTGACTGATATAAATGTTGGTACCAGAAGTAGGAAACAGCATATATATATCTATATCTATATATATCTTTTTTTAACAGAACTAGTTATATGTCTTCAATATAATATATTGAATATATTATATATTATAATATATAAATAACATAATAATATATTCAATATATGTTGAATATATGATGTATATTCAACAAAAATACATTATGTTGGATATGTATGATATAATATTATGTTGAATATTCTGATATATATAACATGACCAGTTTTATATATATACACCTATATTTATTATTTATAATCAATAATTATACATAAACAGAAACTGGTTCTGTTTCTGTGTTGAGTATATATTATTTTGGCTTGTACAATTGTGGGGAATTGCAAGGCCATTCTAAAATCTCTAAGGCTGGTTGTTGGGGAGGGCAGGCTAGAACTCTTGGTCATGAGTGGAAGCTGATCTCCGCAGGCAGACTTTTTTCTTCTTTAGGGAAGCCTACTTCTGGTTCCAAGGCCTTTCACCTGATTGACTTGGGTCAAGTCCCTTAGTTACTCATTGATTATGAACTATAGTCACATTTACAAAATACCTTCACAGAAAGGTTTAGATAAGTGTTTATTGAGAAACTGTTTACCCTAACATAACACATAAACTGATCATCATAATCAAGTTTATTATTTCAAATACTGGTAAATGGAAAAAAATAATAAAGTATAAATCTTGCTATTTCCTTAATAACTGTATCACTGGGTATCCAAATAATAAATGAGGGAAATGTATAACAGAATCTAGAAATTTGGTGTTTCCAGCTCCATGGTGTCAGTCCATATATTGCCGTATGAATTTTTCAGATCCAATTTGAAAAAGTGTATCATCTAACAAATGAACAAGAAATGACAGAAGATAATATCATCATGTAGTCACCCCAGTGAGTTAATGGATCTAGGCATTGAGCATAAATAAAAATGAGAGAAAACTAGACATTATCTGTAGTTGACAAAAAACATACCACCATTTATAACCTTTCCAGAGGTTTGGACATGAGTCTCATCAGGCCTCTATACCCAGCTGCCAATTTGCTTAAAATACAGAGAGAGGAAAAAGGAACATTTTAAACCATACTATGCATATAGAATCCAGACTGTATAAAATTTTTCATATCAAATAGTCCATATTTGATATGAAATATTATATTTCATATCAAATATAATTATCAACAGATGAATTATAAAAAAACTAAAAAAATGGATGGGAGTCTGTATGCTAAAAATAATCATGAAAGCTATATCAATCTTTTTAAAGAACAAAACATACTGTTTAAATATGCACACTTGGGTGATACGCTGAAAAAATAGCTGTTTACATGGTAGATTATTTTTTATAATTAAATGCTTTAGAATATCAACTACAACATTCTACATTTTCATGACTCTCGTAAGGGATCAGATTTTCTCATGTTCGGTCATAAGATCCATGTAAATTAGAATTTTTGCTACATGGATTCTTGATACTAGGAGGAAACACCAGCATGTAAGTTATTATCAGGAAATCTTATAATTTTTATATCTATTTCTTGGTATGTTTAACATCATTTATTTTCTTTTTTTCTTCTAATTAGCAGAAACATTCATCTTTGTGGAACTTGCTCTTTGTCTTCAAATATAACTGAAACTAATACTCCCCATTCACAGTTTTGTGCCCATTTTGCAGGCTTGGCAAGTCAAGGTGTATAAACCCATGGCTACAGTAACTGATACAGAAAAGAGAAAGAGATTCACTTACTCAACAAATATTTGTGACAAAATTAGACCAATCGGAGTCCTTCCAAGGGCGTTTTTCCACTAAAATAGAATGTCATTTTCCCACTGGCATTGATAGGCTATTAGGATGTGAGTCGGGTTCTGCCAGTAACCTTTTCACCAAGCATGTGGACAGAGAGTTTAAGCACAAGAGAAACATAGCCTTGACATTATTAATTCCATGAATTCAGCAGTGCCTAAAGCCATGGACGACAGACTTCCCAGTTATGGAAGCCAGCGGTACTATTACTTGTATCTAAAAGATTTTCAGTAACACATTTAAGTATATTTGAAGATTTCTAGGACATAAAACAACATGGAAACTATGGTTATCATAAGCTAAGACTACATCTTTGCTAAAGAGTCTAAGGCATGAATTTTATGCAATGCGAGAGAATAGAATTGGAAGAAGATTTGAGAACATATCTTCATATGAAAGCACAGATGCGTTTTAAAAATGTGCTTTATTTGGTCAGAAATGTGTCCAGCAAGAAGTTTATAGTCAATAAAATTTCTTCAAATTCTACAAGTTGAATTAAACTTTGTATAATCCCCGTTACTCTGTGGCCCTGAAGGTTCTAGCCATAGATAGTTTGATTTCTGTTTGCCCGATGGACAACTAGATGGAAGCATCTTACTGGCAGTTGGAAATGTAGAATTCAGGCCAAGGAATAAGTTTAAAGAAAGTTTGAGGAGAAAATTACATGTAATTATGTATCAAAAGATTATATTACAGTGCCTGGAACAAAGTGAGAACTACACTAATAATACAAGGGTGATTATGAGCCAATCAGAAGGAAGTCATTTGTAATTAGGAATTGAGAATCTTTAAATTTATATCTTAAAATTACTTCAAATTTTATTTGTTATATGGGTCTGTACTTTTGTTTACATAGTAACTATTTTAAAGTTAATATGTATAAGGCCATAATCACTAGGATATATGAATGTATGTGTGCATGCATATTTACATTTTTTACAAAAATTAGCATGCTGGTAGTTTCTATGAAGGTAGTTATTATTTCCTAAGCAAGTTGCAATTTCTCTGAGATTTGATATCCTTTTACATAACATTACTAAGTTGAATCATATCATTCCAGTTAGACATATCTAAGCATGCAAATGAATGCCCAAAGCTTGTATTTTAACTATGGAACGACATGTGCATGCTTGGTGAAATACTCTAAGCAAAAATCAATATAATATTGCCTCTTGTGAACACTGTTTGAGTGAAGGAAACAATTCATTGAACAATAAAAGCAATTGTATTTTGAAAAATACATATAAATAATAAAAATATACTACATGATTTCTTTCACCACAAAGGACAGAGGATACAAGTACAAAGTCTGGAAAATATATTTTGTATATAGTATAATGATACATTAAAAAACTGGCCAGGCTCAGTGTCTCACTCCTGTAATCCCAGCACTGTGGAAGGCTGAGGTGGGTGGATTGCTGGAGACTAGAAGTTCGAGACCAGCTTGGGCAACCTGGAGAAACATTGTCTCTACAAAAAATACAAATATTTGTCGAGAATGGTGGTGTGCGCCTGTAGTCCCAGCTACTTGGGAGCCTGAGACAGGAGGATCAATGGAGCCAGGGCAGATTGAGGCTTCAGTGAGCTGTGATTGTGCCACTCTAGTGGGTAGAGAATGGGTGATAGAGTGGGACCCTGTCTCCAAACAAAACAAAACAAAACAAAACAAAAAGGAAAGAAAAGAAAGAAACCAATAAAGTCCCTGAGCCATTTCCTCTAACTAAGAGATATCATTTATCAAGAACTTGCTATGGGTCAGGATTTTTTTTTTTTTTTAAGATGGAGTGTGGCTTTTGTTGCCCAGGCTGGATTGCAATGGCAAAATTGGCTTACTGCAACCTCCACCTCCCAGGTTCAAGCGACTCTCCTGCCTCAGCCTCCCGAGTAGCTGGGATTATAGCCACCATGCCCAGCTTATTTTTGTACTTTTTAGTAGAGGCAGGGTTTCACCATGTTGTCCAGGCTGGTCTCAAACTCCTGAACTCAGCTAATCCACCTGTCTTGGCCTCTCAAAGTGCTGGGATTACAGGCGAGGCATGAGGACCGTGCCCAGCCAGCACAGGATTTTTAAACACCATGATTTTAACAACAACCTGACTTGTTGGGTAGGAGTCCCCCCATCTTGCAGAGTAAAAAAATGGGGTTCCAGAAGACCAATATACTTCTCCAGGATCAAATAACTTTGAGGGGATTGAATCAATATTCACAACCAGATATGTTTGTTTCAGAGTCCTACAAACTTCCATTATGTCAAATTTTCTCATTATGGTAATAACAATCTTAATAATATAATGCTGATAGTGACAACAGTACTAACAATTTAAGTAGTACCAAATACTGTCCAAAATGCTTTTATACATTGTGCCATTTATTATTTATAGCATTTCTACGAGGAATGCAGTACTAACTGTGCCATTTAGCAGATGAGCACACTGAAGGAACTTACCCCAAATCATACAATGGCAGGACCTGTTCCACTGCCTGTCTAAACAAATCATATTAGCTCTCAGATAGCAAAGAAAATAAAATCAACCATTTCAGTGTTTAGTGGAATCCATCAGAAAACATTTGTTGAAGCTTCAAATGTGTCTTTTCTTATTTAGCTTAAAATTACTTACCAAATATAGTTCTTGTTATGAATATTGTATTGCCATGCTATATATGTAAATATGTCTAAAATTTTATTTTAAAAGCCTTTATAAAGAAGACATCTCAAATTTGCTAAGTAGTTAAAAGAAAGGTAAAATATGTTTAAAGTTTATGCTAAAACTAACCCTGCTAGCTTATTTTATTTATGAGAGTTTATTCTCGAGCATTATCTCACCGAAGCAATGCGTTCAGAATTTTAAATTTTGCATTGTAAATTACAGGATTTGATTTTAAAAGGACAACAAAAATATTTACACATTTTAAAAAATATTACTTTGTTAAATCTATAGTACTCCTTTTTAGAATATTGGAACAGCTATAATTCATAAGAAAGGTGAAAAATAAATATTGATAAGGCACTTAGTAATATATAAAACTATGATAGTTCCAGAAGGGCTGCTTTGCAAGCACTCTAATACATGGAAAATTTCCAAGAAGTGTTCTGAAATCTAATAATTATCATCCCAGATGCCGGATTGTGTCTGCGTGGGATGAGCTGAATGTGCTGTCACATCCGACAGAGTTGCCAATCTTAAACCAACTGTGACTACTCTGTACATTTCTCTCTCTGGGGCATTAAAAAAATCTTAATTAGCTTTTGTTTCCAAGCAGGGCATCATTTTTCATGATGTTACTTTCATTTTCCTAGGATTATTACAATCAAATTGACCTTGACATTTCATCTACTACAATAAGTGCATATATTTATGCAATATCTAAATTCAAGTTATTAAGATAAAATCAGAGGTTTATTAAAAACACAAATGTCCCTTTAATATTGACGCATGAGTTTGTTATATGCAATTTGGAATCATGTTTATATATATTACACATGTATCAAAAAACTAACCTACTATTGGAGACTTGTTGATGACCTAAAAATGTTAATAATACAAATAGAAGAAAAGGTGTATATGATGTTATGAACCTATATTGATGATATGATCCATGCATAAATGCACATTTCCAGAATGGCCAAAAAAATGCTTAAATAAAGTATATGTTCTAATTAATTTAGAGAAAATTGAGAAAAGCTATAGTATAATATATTCTAAAGTTCTTTGAGTTCCCAAGAGGGAAAACATTATACTAGTATAACATATTCAGATATTGTTCAGAGCCTGGTATTTTTGAATAATTTAACCTAAACGCATTTTCATTATAAAGTGCAACTTATTTGAAATTTGTCACACAACTAACTTCAATTTGAGTATGTATCTTCACTGAGAGTTCAATATCAGGTAAAACACCTCACAACAAATGAAAGGGAAGGACCAATTGTCATTTACCTTTATATATATTAATAGTGCGTTTAACAAGTAACAATATGCATCCTACATTTAGCAAAGATGCTGCTTACTAATGACATCTCATTGCTTCACACAGCAGGGGCACTCATTCTATTTGGGCATAACGACTGAGCTAACATCCGTTTTTAAGAACGTATGTTATCATCATTCATTACAGTACTACACTGAAGCTTCTCTGGGAGGCAATAAAGAACAAAATGTATATTTTTAAAAACCCTCGTTTTCCTCCTAAATGCTTGAATTAAGCTGCAGTCTTTGGTGTTCAGAGAGTTGAGTTATGTCCTACAGTAATGCTTCTTTCAGAGTACATCATGCCTGCAGATTGGGCTCTGATTAGCCTCTGAGTTTTCTAATACAGTCTATTGATTTTCTGCTACTGTAGCTGCCGTTGGATTTTGTGTGCTGGCACAGGGGTTCTGTCTTTTGCATAAGAGAATGATGAATGGTTGTCTGTGAGGCTCCAAGCACATACTTATTTCCTGTTCAATAAGGACAGCCGTCAATATCATTTAAGCAAAGAAAAACACTGAGACAACCCCGCATGCCTACGAAACAATTTGGATTTTCTTCATATTCATTGTGAATTCTAACTAAGGTATGCACATTCCATTCTCCAGAAAACTGGAAAGTGCATTCAGTACTCTTAAATTCCTTTACCTTTAAGGTGGGGAAAAAATAAACTTTGTTTTTAAAGGTAAAAAAATGCATTTTAATGAAATTACACTAGGAAAGCAATTTCATTTTTTATTAGCCACAACATTGATTTAAAATGCAGACCAGCACTAAGTAATAAACCAATATGCTGAACTCATTTAAAAAAATCTCATTTTAAATGAATGCACAAAATTATAATCGTGGGGAACTTCCTTACTTTTACACTACAAAAAGTTAATTTCTATGCTGACACTGATTTTTTTTTTTTTTTTTCAGTAAAGATACCAGATTGTCTTAGATCAGGTTCACTACAAGCAGAGTTTCAGAAATGCATTTTTGTGCAAGTGATGTATTGAAGTGGTTTGGGATGACACCTGTAAAAATTGAGGGGAAAAATAAAATAGGTGAGGGGAAAGTTAAGCACAGGTGGAGGTGCAGGTAAAGTGTGGCCCCAGTCTCATATTCCAGACAATCCAGGAGTGGAAATGGTACCACTCAACTGTCCCATCTGGAAGCAAGGGACCAGTCTTTTTCTCACGGTTGGCAGTAAGTCATTAAGGCTGCCTGCAAAGTGGAAGAGAAGCACTGTTTCCCCAATAGTTCTGTGCTGGACAGTTCCCATAAACCAAGGGCAATACTCAGGGGAAGGGACAGCTGTGGGCTGCAAGCAGCCAGCACTTAGCAGCTGAGGAATGGGTAGATCCATTCTCAGGAGAATCTGGGAAAGGCAGCAACAGTGCTTGCTCTGTAGATCAAATTCAGAGCCAACATTCTGGTCTGGCTTGTTCCCACATAGAAGCAAAAGACTGAACAGAGCATCCATTCAGTTTAAAGTGGGGACCTGCAGAATTGACGTACAGTCTGCTTACCAAAGTAAGGAGCCATTTGAAGTTGTGGTTTAACATGTAAACCGACCAGCAAAAGCAAGAATTTGTTTTTCACAATTTATAGATAAAAAATTCACAGGGTATTTTGCATTAATTGAATCCATATTTTTATACCTGTTTCAATTGTTTTGGTAATTTGAATATTCAGTACACTGCAAATATGAAATAATATAATTGCTATATTCCTGTTATTAATTTTTACTTTTCTAAAGAACTTCCATAAAATATATTGCAGTGCTGTTTAATTGTTCTACAGGAAACGAGAATACAAAATAATCCACTTCTATTATTCTCAATTTCATTTAGGAGATGAAAAAGTGAATAAAAAAAGTAATAAGTATGACAGTAACTGAAAGGTAATTACATTTTTTTTAGAAATTTACAAAATTCTTCATAAAACAATGAGTTTATAGCTTTGAAAGTTGGAACTATCATTCTATAATATCGCAGTCCTGAAATGGGACATGAATCTGGGTTATCCCACACACAAAATCATCCTCAAAATAAAACTAAATTATATTCTAAGGAAGAGGTAGGGACCTACTTCTAAAACAATCCAGATATTGTGTTTAGAACGCATATGTATTTATTTGGAGGTATTATTTTGTTTCATGGATAGCTTGTTTTTTTCTGAAAACCTAACCCTATGTCATTATTTTCCCCTATAACTAGAATTTTTAGTTTGCTTTTATTTATGGCTATAAAGTATTTGCTGTTTCTCTTTGTTCAATCTCTCAAATTACTAGAGGAAGTCTTTTACATATGGTATTTTAAAATGTTATTGATGTCAAATACCAGAATACTAAATTGCTGGTTATTTTATATGATAGATTCTGAAATGATTTCAAGTCATAACAG
The DNA here is from genome assembly GCF_047675955.1 of Chlorocebus sabaeus. NCBI lineage: Eukaryota > Metazoa > Chordata > Mammalia > Primates > Cercopithecidae > Chlorocebus > Chlorocebus sabaeus. The sequence continues at coordinate 47,736,020 of NC_132910.1, forward strand.
GTTTGTGGATAATCCTATGCTTTAACCTTTTCTTCAAGCAGATGACTGAAGTATATAAATTAACATCAATCCTGTTTTGGCTTCTTGGTATTAATGCTACACAGGAATCTCTAGTATTGATTATGAATCGTATGAAGTTAGACTGATATGCTTCCTTCCATCTTCTTTCCAAAAATGAATTATGCCAGAAATCCAAGGTTAATGAAGCAAACTCATTATAATACACCTCTTCTGGGCATTCCTTTCACATTAGTTAAGTAATTGAAGAAATTAGACAGGTGGAAGTAGACAACGTGATACAGGCATACACATTCTTAGGTCGAGTACATGTGAAATTACGAGTAGTTAGGAGAAAAAGTTCCTACTATGGTCGTATCAGCCTACCCAATGCAACAGTCCTTACAACCTAAAATGAATCTTACAGTAACACCAAGAATTTGTTAATCCAAAATTCAATTTCAATTCCTATTGAAATAGAAATATCAATGTCTGCTGAATGGACCATCAAATCTTGCAAACTTAAATATGGTAGAGTATTAATTGGTCAAGCTTACTCCTTGTCAGTTAGTAGAACCATATTGTCAGAACAGTATACTGTGTTTTGTGAATTCTTAAAGGATCAATGCAAACTTCCCAGAAAATTAATGTTCATCCGTTGCTAATTAAGATACACTGTCCTTGCGTAACTTGGAAGTAATTTAGCAATACTAATCAAGTTAACAAGGATTATACATACTCTGTTGTATATTGCAGAACATAGACTGAGATCACTTAATATAACAGCTGGGCAACTCAATCTGCCTTAGATATCTCATATTTAATATAAAGGTAACAGTACACTCCACTTGGAGATAATAGATGTTAAACTCCTAGTACATAAAGAAGCTACCTGACACATTGCTTTAATACCTAGCAACTCCATTTTTAGTAATAATCCTAAAAAATAATAAGGGTGTATACAAATGTTTTGCCATGAAGATTTTTAATGTAATATTATTTGTGATAGTGGAAAATATATGAATAAACTTCAGGTAATAACATTGAAGTTTGAAAGATTAAGTTATTAGGATGGAACTTTATATTGACATGGAAAATACTATCATGAAAATGCTTTAATGTATTAACATTATATCACTGAGATACATTAAAATAGCATATGAAGTATTACTTTAATTTTATTAAAATTAAAAATGTATGCATACAGTTACATTAAACAATTCTGCTAAGTGTAAACACAAAGTTAAGTTGGATTCTCAGAATGGAAATGTATAGATAATCTTTTCATTTTCACATATTAATTTTCAGGATGTTTTAAAAGAAATTACAATTTCTTTTTAAGAAACTAGTAAATTATTTTAAATTTCAAAAAAACTCTCAAAAATTATACAAAGTCTCTAACCTACTAAGTGATCTTATAGAGTTCCATGTCTACATAGTACTAGTACCTTTTAAAATATATAAATGATGTATATCCAGTAACATTTGTGCTGCTTCTACATGAGGAAAATGCTTTCCACAGAAAGTCTTCTGCTTTCTAATGTAATACTGTAAAACTGTGCAGGAGATATTATCCTCATTATTAACTTAAGATAATAGTGATAAATTATTAACTGACTAGACTTAGGTCTTGAGGCAATAAAAATACTACTCTTGCATTACATTCAGGAATCTAGAAAAACAGATACCTGCTAAAGGCTTTAGCTGAAGCTAATAGAAATGGTTCCTATCATGTAGCCCACAATGTTCGTAACAATGGCCTTTTCTTAGCAGAATGAGCAATGATCTTCAAGAGTACTTCAACTATTTTTTAACTTATAGATACATATCTTCAATGATTAACTCATGTATTTTTCATGCACTTTGTGCAATACCATAAAAGAATATTGTTTTACAAGAAATAGTTTTATTGCCCATAAAAAAATTTTGTGATGTGTCCTAGAAGTAAGAATTCAAGCACACATTCATAATATTAGTAGAATAAATTGAAAAGGCAATTAATACTGCATGCAGTCAAAAGTGTACTGGCACTAGTTGTTTATAGAGAAGAAAACTTGTAGCACGCCTACAAGTTAATGGCAGAGAATATTATTAAAAGAGATTATTTCATCCTGGAAAACAGGAATAAAAAAGAAATCCATCTATAAGAAATGTAATGAAGTTTACCAGAATGCTGTATCAGAAAGGGCACTGGTTGACACAATTAGCTCTTATATAATATAAAGCAAGGCTTATAAAAATCTCAGATTCATCCATTATTTCATTCATTCATTCATTCATTCATTTACTTATTTATAGTAGACTATTTTCAGATTTAAAAAAATAGCTCAAAGTTGGCTAGAACCAAAGAACTTATAACATGTCACCAGGAGTTGCTACTAACTCTTCAGCATACAGATCTGGACAGCTAATAAAGAGCACCTATGGTGCAGTTTCCTTAAAAATGAAATTGGATAAAGTCCAAAAAAGGAGCATGGGGAAGTGAAACCAAACTTCCAATGCCTACTGATTCATTTAAAGGGAAATTTTGTTCTGTTGAAGATGCAAATATCCGGTAATTTCTTGAAGTTTAAAATGTTTTATTGTTCTTAGTTTCCTCCATCCCAAATCCTGACTATGTTTGTCTAGCTGACAAATGCACACAGTACATTCAGACGCCAAATACCTGGAAGCACATGTCAGACGTGATTATCACCAGCCTATGCTACATGCCAATTTATCCCACAGGGGCTCTGGGATTATGTACGCATTGTTAGCCTCCAGTGCCAACAAATCATGTGTAGCACACAAATAAAAGTGAAGCACTCCCAAGAACACATTTCAATATAAGATTTTGTTTTTAGTTGATATACCTTATATTTTAGAAATAGGTTTATATTTATCTAACAAAAAAATTAAAAAATAAGAAGCCTGTATCTGATAATATAGCATTCTGGGACTAATTCCCAGAAATTACATTATAAAACTGAAAATCTGTTTAAAAACTGTATTTTCCAGACAGTCAAATGGGCAAAATCTCAATTTGTTATTCATTCACTCAATAAATTTCAGAACAGGAACATCACTAACCATCTTTTAATTATTATCATCTAATATTTTAGTACCTACTTACTGCTCTTCTACTGAAACAGGTGCCTTCCTTCACACAAGTACACACAACTGGAAGAACCCTTTTCTGCATTAAGTGCTTCTTTTAATGAATAAATAATTCCTGAACTTTTTATTCTTCATGAAGTTTTTCTTCAATTGAATAATATGATGAATATTTTCCTATCACCACTTACCTTAGTTTTCAAAACTCATATTTCACATTTTGCTAAACTTATAAATTATGTAAATATAATAGGTTTCACTTTATGGATTTACAGTTTTGGTAGTTAAACCCCTAAGTTATCAACGTATTTGTAAATAATCATTTATTAAAATTTATATTTTATTTTGTAGGGTCTAAAATAAAGATGGTTGACATGGAAATAAAATAGTAGATTTTTCTGAAATATTTACAACAATCTTTACTCAATTTACTTGAACATCAAGAAATTTAACAAGGAAGTGCTAAACTTAAAAGTATCAGAGAAAGTAAAGTGAAAGGAATCAAACCATCAATTAGCGATTCCGCTGTCATCTTATTATTATTGATTTTCCATTCTATCAAGTTAAATTTCTATCCTCACATTTCATGTAGCTCTAAGTTATTTATTTAACATATATTAGCATCACATTCTTTATCTGTTAAATGGATTATGTAATAGGGTTGCTAGAAGACTAAATTAGACAGGCTATGTGAAACAGCAAGCATATTGTAGACTTTAATTAATGCTGGTCAGCATTTTTTTTATATTTCCTCTTCTTTATATCAGCCCTATATCCCGTATCCCCCTCCCTGAAACATACGACCCTACATGCAATTTTATAAAGTTTATTTGTTTAAAGTGTAGATTTGTGGACTCTTCTGCAGATTCGTTTTCCTGGGTATTAGTCAGTGGTGCTACTGATGAATACACAGCCATACTACAATCGTATTTTTAAATATTTGTTTTTTAATTTATGTAACTCCAATTTATTTTGAAATATATAATTCACGTGTGTGTGTGTCTGTGTGTGGGTGTGTGTGCGTGCATGCCCCTGCTTACCTTGTGACTAGCTGCAAACAACCAGATGGGCTTTGTCTGAATGTAAACAACTCCAAATGCATCTCTGTCCATGGCTTGAGAGTTCTTAGCACCTGTGGGAAATGACACATTCAGCAGATAATAAATAAAGTTCTTACTCTATATCTAGTGACGTTAAATGTATCTGTATGTGAAATTGAGCTATCAAAACTATGGTACAACTATAAAAGGCAGCCCATATTTTCAAAACTACAATAATGTCCTCTTTCTTTAGACAAAAGCCAATATGTAAACAATGTCATATCAGTCAATTAAAAGAAAAAACAATAATTATACAATTTCAACTCTTTTCCAGTGTCACATTTTCTCCCAAGATAAGTACAACAGGCACATAAAAATAGGGTCAACATTATTACCTTTCTGACTCTGGAGAATTTATTTAAACTCTTCAGGGTACCGGTTTCCTATTCTGCAGTTTGTAATAACACAATAGCATGCTTGGTTTTATGATTATTAAATGAAAGAATGTTTTATTACTTAGAAGACTGCCAATATGCAATACATGTTAAATATCAGTAAGGGGAAAATATAAAAATAACATGAATAAAATAACCTAGTATCATGAAGTTAAAGAATATAATGTAGCTATATGATTATTATAAAGTCACTAAAATGTGGTTTTGAAAACGGCTGCTAAAATTTCCATCTCTCTATTTTTTGTTTTCTTAAATATTGAAACTGTAGCCAGAAATTGTAAGAAGCAGTTTTGTTTGATTATAGGCTATGTCATATACATACATATATATATATATATATAAAAGGTTGCTTGACTTCTCATTCAGAATGACAAAAATTTACCTGCTGAGATCCTAAGGAAAATGTTGATCCCCTTGATTATAAGATATATCCTTGATCATAAGATATATCTGAGAGCCCATGAAGCAGCCTGGTTTTCTCTTTTGTTGGGAACTCAGGCACTTGGTTTGGGGTTTACAGCAAAACACCTTGGACAAAAGGTGTGCTACATAGTAAAATAAAAGTTATAACACTTACTCTTTACCAAGGCTTTCCTACGTGTCCATCTGCCTTCTTGAATATTTCACCCAACTTAATGTTTATGAGTTCTGTTATAATTTCCTATTTTACAAGTGAGAGAACTAAGCTAAATTAGCTTGATAAAGGGTAAACTGTCATTAAGAGATTGTATTAGACTGCTCTCAGGCTGCTGATAAAGACATACTCAAGACTGGTCAATTTACAAAAGAAAGAGGTTAATACACTTAGAGTTCCACACGGTTGGGAGGCCTCACTATCATGGCAGAAGGCAGGGAGGAACAAGTCACATCTTACATGGATGGTAGGAGGCAAAGAGAGAGAAAGCTGGTGCAGGGAAACTCCTCTTTAGTAAACGATCAGATCTCACGAGACTTATTCACTATCAGGTGAACAGAATGGGAAAGACTTCCCCATGACTCAGCTATCTCCCACTGGGTCGCTTCCACAACACATGAGAATTCAAGATCAGATTGGGGTGGAGACACTGCCAAATCATATTATTCCACCTCTGGCCCCTCCAAAATCTCATGTCCTCACATTTCAAAACCAATCATGCCTTCCCAACAGTCTCCCAAAGTCTCAACTCATTTCAGCATTAACTCAAAAGTCCACAATCCAAAGTTTCATCAAAGACAAGGCAAGTCTCTTTCATCTATGAGCCTGTAAAATCAGAAGCAAGTTAGTTACTTCCTAGATACAATGGGGTACAGTGATTATATAAATACAGCTAATCAGAATGGGATAAATTGGCAAAACAAAGGGGCTAGAGGCCACACGAAAGTCTGAAATCCAGCAGGGCAGTCAAATCTTAAAGATGCGAAATGATCTCATTTAACTCTGTGTTTCCTATCCAGGTCATGCTGATGCAAGAGGTCAGTTCCCATGATCTTGGGCAGCTCTGCCCTTGTGGCTTTTTAGAGTACAGCCTCCCTCCAGGCTGCCTTCACGGACTGACATCCAGTGTCTGCAGCTTCTACAGGCGCACAGTGGAAGCTTTCAGTGGATCTACTATTCTGGGGTCTGGAGGACAGTGGCCTTCTCACAGATCCACTACATGGTGTTCTAATGGGGACTCTGTGTGGGGGCTCCCACCCAACATTTCCCTTCTGCACTGCCCTAGCAGAGGCTCTCCATAATAGCCCTGTCCCTGCAGCAAAATTCTGCTGGGCATCCAGTTGTTTCCATGCATTTTCTGAAATCTAGGCAGAAGTTCCCAAACTTCAGTTCTTGAGTTTGCTGTATCTGCAGGTTCAACACCACGTGGGAGGTGCCAAGGCTTGGGGTTTCCAACCTCTGAAGCAACAGCTTGAACTGTACCTTGGCTCTTTTTAGTCATGGCTAGAGCTGCTGGGATGCAGGGCGCCAAGTCCCCAGACTGCACACAGCAGAGGGACACTGGGCCTGGCCCACAAAACCAATTTTTCCTCCTAAACCTCTGGGTCTTTGATGAGAGGGGCTACCATAAAGGTCTCCGACATGCCCTGGAGACATTTTCCCCACTGTCTTGGTGATTCGGCTTCTCATTACTTGGGCAAATTTCTGCAGATGGCTTGAATTTTTCTTCAGAAAATTGGATTTTCTTTTCTATCGCATTGGCAGGCTGCAAATTTTCTAAACTTTTATGCTCTGTTCCCTTTTAAAACTGAATGTCTTTAACAGCACCCAAGTCACCTCTTTAATGCTTTGCTGCTTAGAACTTTCTTCCACCAGCTACCCTAAATAATCTCTCTCAAGTTCAAAGTTCCGTAAATCTCTAGGGCAGGGGCAAAATGCCACTAGCCTCTTTGCTAAAACATAGAAAGAGTCACCTTTGCTACAGTTCCCAACAAGACCATCTGAGACCATCTCAGGCTGGATTTAATTGTTCATATCACTATCAGCATTTTTGGCAAAGCCATTTAACAAGTGTCTAAGAAGTTACAAACTTTCCTACATTTTTCTATCTTCTTTTGGACTCTGCAAACCATTCCAACCTCTGTCTGTTATCCAGTTCCAAAGTTGCTTCCAAATTTTTGGGTATCTTTTCATCAGCACCCACTCCTGGTACCAGTTTACTGTATTAGTCTGTTCTCATGCTGCTGCTAAATATATACCTGAGACTCTGTAATTTACAAAAGAAAGAGGCTTAATGGACTTACAATTCCACATGGCTTGGGAGGCCTCACAATCATGGTGGAAGGCAGGGAAGAGCAAGTCATGTCTTACATGGATGGCAGCAGGCAAAGAGAGAGCAACCTCATGCAGGAGAACTCTTCTCTATAAAATGATCAGATCTTGTGAGACATATTCACTATCAGGAGAACAGCACAGGAAAGACATCCTTCATGATTAAATTATCTCCCACCAGGTTCTTCCTACAACACATGGGAATTCAAGATAAGATTGGGGTAGGGACATAGCAAAACCATATCAGAGATCAAGTCTAGAATGGGAACAAATCTGGTTAATTCAAAGTCTGTCTCATCCACCACTTCATAGACTAATTGCTCACTCTCTGCTAACTTTAATATCATACTAGTTTTCTATACATCAGATAATAGTCTTATTTATCAATCACAGTAGTCCAGTTATTTTCATATAAACATTATATTCTTCTTTATTCTCTATTTTCCTAGTCAACTTTATTTACATATCTAATATGTATTCTTAATTTGGTTTTTAATTTTGCTTTTTAGGTGTGGATTCTTTGTGAGGGTATTTATTACCACATAATACATAATCTCTATGAAACAGCTCATTCAAACACATTTAAACTACTACATGGTAAAATTTCTCAGACTCAAAAACATTTATAGCATAATAGAGACCTGTTAATCCTTAACCTGAGAACACTATTTCATGTTGAATATGTAAGCACTTTCAGCAAGGTTGTTTCAGAGGAAGCGATTTTTTTGTTGTTGTTTTTGGAGACGGAATCTCACTCTGTCGCCCAGGCTGGAGTGCAGTGGCACAATCCGGCTCACTACAAACTCCATCTCCCAGGTTCAAGTGATTCTCCTGCCTCAACCTCTGCAGTAGCTGGGATTACAGGCATGCATCACCATACCCAGCTAGTTTTGTATTTGTAATTAGAAAGTTTCTATAATAACATATAATAATTATTTTATGATAACATCCAAAAGCAAAATATTCTGAACGTATTATAGAAAATTATCTTTAATTTTTTTTTCCATAGACACAAGGTCTCATTGTTTCCCCAGGTGGTCTCGAACTCTGGGCTCAAGTAATTCTTTTGCCTTGGCCTCCCAAAGTGTTGGGATTACAGGCATGAACCACTATGTCAGCTCAGAAAATTATCTTATCTTGGATATTAGTCAATTGTAGAATCAGAAATTAAATAAAATAATTTCAATTATTTCTTGAAGTTGCTTCTCTAGAATTAAAACTGCCTGACTCTAAGGAAACAAGACAAAATTTTTGTGCCCTTACTCTATTATCCTTCATTCACTAATGCAGTACTTACTGAGTGTCTACTTATGTTTGGCACAGTTAATCCACATTTTCTCAGTATATTTAATAATCAGAAAAATATATTGGGCTCAATTAGAGACAGAAACAAACTAAAGCAAATTCAACATTGTTATAGGTTCAAGTTGTTAATGATTATTCTATGACAATTTAAAAATACACTAAAATGCTGCTTGCTGAATTATTATGGTTTGTGTGAGGATTACTCCAAATAGCCCTTTGTGTTCTATGTTTATAAGGTTAGTGATTGGAACCCAAAATTAAGAAGGACAATGTCTACATGATATTATAGTGCACCAAATATTAATAGTGCATTTTACTAATAAACAATCTTTATTTTTCTAAACAGCAGCTGTTTATAAGATGAGTAAATGTTGCATTCTGAAAAATACAAATAGAAATAGCAATTGCCAGTAGCTAATTGCTGAATAAAACAGTTAAAACTCTGATTAGATGTTGAGAAAGAAAAATTTATGTTTCACCCTATCAGATGTTAATTTATCACCCTAGTATTAGATTCAATATTGGACACGGTAAAAGATAAAGAATTACAAAACAAATTTTAAATGAATTCAACAAATTAAATATTATCTTTGTAAGAACATGAAAAGTTATTTTATATAATTTGATTTGAATAGATAGTATTTATTTTGTCACACAACTGCAATATACAATTGCTAAAGAAACAAATTATATACCAATGATTATTCTACAACTCATTTTGGATGTTTGGAACATCAAGAGGATTAAAATGTCTTCACATGTGTGTATTCTACTTCTCAAAATATAGTGAAACTGTACGTTCATTGACGCCACAAGTAATATATAATGCTGTACTATGTTCATTGACGCCACAAGTAATATATAATGCTGTACTATTTATACACTAGCTACTCCTACCCTCACACCATTTTCTGGCTTATCACTAAATCCTCGTTGACCTACATTTTTCCTACTTTAAAGTATTAGATGTTACATCAGTTAACTGTAGTAATTATTTCTCTGCTTATCTGTGTTGACATGGAATTTGACCAGATTAAGTTATAAGAATGCCAAGAGGCAAATCGAATGACCCTGGAGGCCCCATTTCTCCGCTTTTGATAACTAACAAGAAGCCCTTTAGCAGATCTACAGCCACTCACTGAAGAGCTGGTGGATACCGGAGGGTGAGATCTGGAGATTCAGCACTTTTTTTTTTTTTTTTTTTTTTTTAACAAGACCTTGATAAAGACTTTGACAAGTTCTAGTTTTTTCACCTTTGTTGTGACATTTTCTGCCTGTCATTTCCTTTATTAGGATGTTTCCTCCCCAAAAGCTCTTTCTGTGGAACATCCAATACAGCCATAGCTGGTTTAAGTCAATCTGGTCTAATGAGACCCCATAGATAGCACACGCCCTGATACTTTCTTACTCATAAGTTTTCCCTCAACATGTCCTATTTTCCATTTACCCATATTGGAATAGTAGGAAGTTAGGTGTGTACCTGTGCCTTATTTGCATGACAATGGATGTGGAGGCCTATTGCTATAAATTTAATATGATAGAACACCTCTCCTCACTTAAATGGTAAAGGCGAAGGGGACAAAGCCCTGAAGAGCTAATATCTGCATGTATGTCTTTTTTGGAGAGTTTCAGGATAGGTTGGAATGGGAGAATAAAGTACACCTCTATGAATTTCTTCAAAATGCTGTAATAGCACTTTATTGAGAATGTACTAAGAACCCTTTGGAATCACTGATTTAATGTCTTTAAACTAGAAAAGTAGCACTGAAAATTTAAACAACTGTAAATCCCAATAATTCAAGACAGAATGTTAATATGCTAGCACAGATCCTGTAAGATTCTTTCTATATTTGTTTTGTTTTGAGATGGATTTTCGCTCTTGGATTGTTTTGTCTCAAGATGGATTCTTGCTCAGACTGGAGGGCAATGGTGTGATCTCAGCTCACTGCAACCTCTTATCTCCCAGGTTCAAGTGATTCACCTCAGCCTCCCAAGTAGCTGGGATTACATGCGCTCATCACCATGTCCAGATAAATTTTGTATTTTTAGTAGAAACAAGACTTCACCATGTTGGCCAGGCTGGTCTCGAACTCCTGACCTCCAGTGATCCACCTGCTTCGGCCTCCCAAAGTGCTGGGATTACAGGCACGAGTCACTGCGCCTGGCCTCAGTAAATATATCATAAATGTGATTCTCCTCTTATCATAAACATTATCACAGAGAGTATACCTAGCATAGGAGTCATTCATTTCTCAAAAATGTTAGCACAGTCTAGCAAAGACATATATAATAATTGGCATTTTATGTTATAGAATAATCAACAAAGTATCTCACTTTGTCTCTTATTCCTCATATCACTTATTTAAATGAACCATATTTGAGAACAAAATGGATTGATTTTAAAAGTTCCTATAACTATCTCTTAGATGAGCATTTACACAAGAAGACAGATTAATTTAGTTCCCCATAAAAGATACTTCTCTTTTTTTTAATTGCTAGAGTCTCTTTTGAGACGAAAGGCCACTGTACAACTAAACTGCTATAGAAATTTGACAAAGGAGTCCACATTGTTATGTAATCATCTCTTGAAGTGATTTTCAACATATCACATTTCCTTCTAGTATAGAAATTAAATAAATCTACCCATCAATTTAGGTGACTATTTCAGCTAGAAACTCAAGTGTATATATAAGCTATTTGCTGATTCTCTTTCAAAGGCAGTGATTAAATTCAAATACTATAATAGGACATTCAGAGGCCTCCAAGACCTGGTCCCATTGTCACTCCTATTCATGTTCTTCAGGACCATTACATATAAAATGTGTTCAATTATTTCAATACTGCTATGCTTTTGCTCAGATTTTGCCGCTTTGGGGAATGCCTTGTTTCTTTTTCCTATAACTTTCTCTGGCCAACAATGATCTACCCAGCATCCAAGACCCAGGGCAAAAGCTGTCTCTTCTCTGAAGCTTCCACTGAGCTCTTCTGACTCATCACTGCACTTCACATGCTGAAAGAGAGTTTCCCATATTTCACCTTTTATAATAGATGTTAAGGCTTATATTTCATTCCCTTTACTTGATTGGTAGTATTTGGGTGTCATATATCAGCACCTCACAGCATCAACTTCAACACTTTATATGTAGTGCTGCTAATCCTTGTTTACTCAATTGAATGTGTTTAATCATTAGATGGCAAGTTACTTGAGTGATTGCTATGATTCTAAAATTTTAAGTAAAATATATGTGATAATTGGATGACTATATTCAAAATATGAGACCAATTGTATTCCTTTTATTTCAATGGGGTTTTTATTAATAAAATGAAACCATAAAAAACTGAAAATTCTGTTGCTTTATTAAAAACAATGGCATTATTTTTCTATGGATAATTAGAATATCACAAACAAATAAAATCCAGATGTTATCCCCAAATCTCATTTTCATCTCTTCTCCTTTCAGAATGTCCTGGGATTAGGGTCTCTTCCACTGTCATTTCCTGGTATACTTAACAAAAAATCCCCATAAACACGGACATTTCCAGGAGAGTACCAGTTTCAAAGCCAATAAATTTGAATCCAGGGATAGTGTGACAATGAGGTATAAAACACAGAGTGATCGGGTCTAGTCTTGTTTCCTCCCTCTGCTAATTCTATGATTTGGGCAGGTTACTTACCCTGGTTCAACTGCAGCTTGCTCATCAAAAATGAGGGGAGAGAATCCTACTGCATAGGGTTATGGTGAGAATGAAAATAGAATATAAGTGATCAAAATATGTGAGCATAGTTATATTATTTATTCTTCACTTTTATAGGTCTTCCTAGCTATCTTCCAAAAGACAAACACTGGCAGAACCAAAGTCTGACTTTCTCTAACTGATGACAACCTTTAGTCTAGTCATGTTTCAGGCAGATAAACATACTTTTAGCTTACAACCTTTTCTTCAATTGAAAATTTATTTATTAAGTTAGAAAGTTTTCTTTTGGAAAATAATATGTTAAAAAAAGAAAAAAACATGAGCAACCGTGCTTGTCCTATACTTTATTCCAGCATCCGTTGGTTCACTTTTCACACCTCCTAGGAAGTTAATGAGTTTCACACAGGGTCAGAAAGAGTGATAAAACACAAAGGAACATTTTCTCTAATTCTATTATTTGCATAAGAATTCTTCTACAGTGCATGCCAGAAATAAAATAATTAGGCATATGCTTGTCTGCAATCTAGGGGATAATGTAAATGTGTTATTAAGCATAGAGGTAATGGCAAACTGAAGCTTTCTAATTATATAAAAAATGCTGACATATCAATTCTGTTGTCTCATACATATCATTAGATTTGTGCTTGACTGAATAGCATTAAAGTATCTTCATATGTCTTGAGAAACACACCTTCAATTAATGGCACTATACACAATCTATTCAAGAGTTTTCTTGAGAATTAATGATGATTTTTTATGGGTTTGTTTGGTAAATGATGCTATACATGAACTCAGACCAGAGCAATTACTAAACAGGAAAACATGAACCTGTCCTTTCTTAGGATTATGACATAAAAAATTAAATGATGTTCTAATCATTTAATAGCATCAATTGAATTTCATATAATGTTAGTCTCCCTGAATAGGGCATATAATTTAAAAAGTTTTCTACGCAGAAAATGTGCTTCCCAGTACTTTACTCTTTAAGTCTCCTTAATAATTTTTCATGAATTTCTGTCTTTTGTCCTGTGTTCTACAGATTTTTCTACTAATGCTAATTTTGCAGTCACATTTATAAAAATTTCAAATTCTCTACTTTTACTTTAATCAGTAAACACAAAAAGTTATTCCTGCACCTTTGAAACCAAGAGGGATACTCTGAAAGTAAAGAAAATCTTTCTCAAGCATGTACTCTTACTCCCTCGAGCTTGCGCTTGCCCTTCTTCTTCCTTTCTCTCCCTCTCTCTCCCCTCTCTTGCTCTCACTTTAGCTCTTACTCTCTGTATCTCTCATTAATGCTTCTAAATCGTCAACAGAGCTGCTGAGACCAAGCAATTCTTCTATGTTAGGGATATGATTGGCAAGGAATGGGGAAGGGAGGCTATAAGGGTGCAAACCTACAATCAGATTAAATCAGGGCTTTCCTGTTACTAGACTGATATAAGAAACTTCACTGTGGCCAAGTTACAGAAATCAGGCACAACATTTAAAACAAGTCAATATTTCTTTTTAAAGAATAAACCATTAATGCAGAGCCAAATTTCTTTAGCTTTTTAAAAATATTTTTTGAATGGAAACTTCAATTGGTTGAAATGTAGAAAGATCAGACAATTGATATTTTATATTTTTTTCTTGCAGAATATGAACTTGTTTTACTTTGGCAAAATGAATACAAAGATTAATATTCCTTGTCAATATAAAACCAAAATCTGCTATGTTATCAGTATTAACCAAGAACAGTAAGTTAGACTTTAGTTCTAAATTCAGTAGAATAAATCGTGTTACATCTTTAAGAAGTAGAACTTGTGAGGTTAAGATTTCTTTATAAATTTTTTCATACTGTGTTGGTTAAAATAAGATCATCTCTTTCCCTTTTATTTTCTTTTTCCTTTTCAATAATGATGAATTCCTTTTTGTTTCCTTTTCTTTTTTTTTTTTTTTTTTTTTTTGTTTGTTTGTTTGAGACAGAGTCTCGCTCTGTTGCCCAGGCTGGAGTGCAGTGGTGCCACCTGGGCTCACTGAAAGCTCCGCCTCCTGGGTTCACGCCATTCTCCTGCCTCAGCCTCCCGAGTAGCTGGGACTACAGGTGCCGGCCACCACGCCCGGCTAATTATTTGTATTTTTAGTACAGACAGGGTTTCACTGTGTTAGCCAGGATGGTCTCCATCTCCTGACCTCGTGATCCGTCTGCCTTGGCCTCCCAAAGTGCTAGGATTACAAGCGTGAGCCACACGCCCGCCAAATTCCTTTCTCTAAATGACTTAGGTTAAAAGAATTTCCTAGATAGTCTATGAAGTAATGCTCAAACAACTTACAAATTTCACTAATTGCTAAACCATGACATAAACATCAGATAGAAAACATTTATATAATTATGCTCACACACATCTCTTCATTAAGAAGAATTTTATACAGTTGGCCAAATGTGTAAATCATAATAAGTCCTTTATTAATATAGATTTCATTGTTTCTGCCACAAAGCAGTGGTGTAGATTAACATAAGCGTGTGTGTGTGTGTGTGTGTGTGTGTGTGTGTGTGTGTGTTATCTTCTGTCTCTCAGAAAAACAGTGTTAAACATAATGGAAACACTTGATAAAAGATGTATCTCTACAAGATATACAAGAAAAAATTATTTGATTCTGGATGATTCTTTAGGTGAAAAGGAATTTTTTTGTAAATATTTAGCTCATGTACTAAAAGGAGAATGTAGTGAACAAAATAGTGTAAACAGCTGCCTACTTTTGAGGAATTTTCCAAACCTTCTAAGGGTATTTTTTTTTTCTTAAGGATCAAAAGCGGGTTGAAATTATATGCTTTTAATCAGTAAGCCATTTTTATAAACACTGGCTAATTTTCATGACTCTCTCTTCAGTCAATTGAAATTAAATAATTAAAGAAGTATTCTCCTTCTGTAATTCATATTCATTCAGTCACTTACGTAAGATAATAAAATGCTTTTCTATGGAGTGGAGGAAAAAGTCCTCAAAGGACATCATTCCCAATCGCCTTTTAGGATCATACCAACACTTGTAGCTATTGCCATCCTTCTGTCTCAGAAATGGAATTCTTTTTGTTAATGGATCTCCAATAACTTACCAAATTTCTCACAGCTTAGGAAATTTTCTTGTGCAATAATTATAATGTCTGGGTTTTTTTTTTTTTTTCTCCCCAGTGCTTATGAAACAAGAGTGTTTAAGGATTATGTTATGGGTTTGGAGTAACTCTACACACACTCTGACCATCCAGGTCTCAGGAAGAGGCCCCATTCTGGAAGATCCTCAAAACAGAGCATGTTTGCTCATAGCAGAAGAAGAGTTTTCTCTAAGAAGCTCATTAATTTCTAAGACAAATAACAAAGGAGAGTAAATAGTATTTCTCAATCTATAATTCTAGAGTTTCACTTAAGTCAGTTTCAAAGCAGGCATGAACACTCAAGGAGACTTCAAATTTATCAGTGTCATTCTCAAAGAGTTAAAAAGTGTAACACTCACACAAACACAAAAATTTTTCAACTCTTTGTATTAGTTTTCTCTTGGTGCTATAATAGATATCACAAATTTAGTGGCTTAAAACAGCTCAAACTAATTATCTGACAGTTCTATAGGACAGAAGTCCAACGTGTGTCTCACATGGATAAAATCACAAAGTAAGCAAAGCTACATTGTTTTCTGGAGATTCTAGGGGAAGATCCATTTCTTATTCATGTGGGTTGTTGGCAGAACTCAGTTTCCCTTAGTGGCAGGACTAGGTCCTGGGGATTTTCCATTGCTGTTGCCTGTCAAGCAGAGGCCACCCTTTATACTATGAGGTCTCTCTTTGGTTATTGTTTTTAGCTCCCTATATCTCAGAACCAACAAGGGAGCATTGAGTCCTTCCCATGGCAGTATTTCTCTGGCACAGTTTGCTGTCGAATCTTTCTCTCAGACCACAGCTAGGAATGGTTCTCTGCTTTTAAGGACTCATGTGGTAAGCCTGGACCCAACTGTTTAATCCAGGATAATGTCACCATCTCAAATTCTATAACCTTAAACACATCTGCAAAGTCCCTTTTTCCATGTAATAATGTATTCACAAATTACAAGGAATAGAATGTGAACATTTGTGGGAGGAGCATTATTCTATGTACTACACTTATTAATAAGCTAAATAGCCCAATAGTAGAACTAATTCAGAGGGAAATAGAGACTTATATAAAATCAACGAGACACAAATAATGCTGAAACAAATTTACACGAATAGATATGAAACAAGTTAAAGCATTCCAAGGCAGTATCATTTGGATTTATCTCTTCTAGTGGAGAAAATATACTTAATATTTAATAAATGGAAATTATTTGCTACCTATCAATGAATTATAAATTAATATACAGATGTAGAATGTTGGTCCTAATCAATAGTAAACAGGTCAAATAAAACTATATTTCTTGGATTATAGGATTTATTTTCTACTTAGTTACAAGGCTTTTTTTTCTTTTGAAAAGTGAATGGATGATTCGCTTTTAAAATCAATGGATGATTACCAATTTATGTGGAATAACTTCCTGGTTAAGTAGCAGATGTCAAACAGGAAAATAAACTATTCATGTTAACTGTAATCTATTTGATAAGTTATCTCAAATAAGAATAGATTTGTATAAATAAATAATATGTATATGCATATGTATCCACAGTGTATTTTAACCTGTGTATATATATACATACACATATAATGTAGGGATATTTGTGTCCCTGTACATCAATATTAAATATATTTATGTTTGTATTTGCTAAGGACTCTTCAAAGAAAAACAAAACAAAATTTCTACATGCAATTCACAGGGAATTTCTTTCTCAGTTTCCTTCCATAAGACATTTTGAAAGTAATCATTGTAAATTCTTAGAAATACCAATTTAATTCAATGTACATTTATTGAAGTCATACTATGAAATATGAATTATATCAGACACAATGAATATTAGAAAATGAGTAACATATCGCCTCAGGTCTCAAAGGACATCTAGTCTAATGGTTGAGATGAATACATAATCAAATAGCTCTAATATAATCTGAAAACTGCTCAATAGGAAGATATATGAAATATTCCTTAAAAGTGGAGAGCCATTCCTGGCTGTGGCCAGAGGGAAAGATTTGACAACACAGAGTTTATCAGAGAAATGTTGCAATGGGAAAAACTCAATGCCCCCTTGTTTGTTCTGCAATGTAGGGGGCTAAGAGCAAGAATCAAATATTTTGAGAATGAAAATGCAAAATTAAATAGTTTTTCTTGGCAGAGAGTTTCACGGGAAACTGAGGAAATGAAGATGTGCTTGATATCACCTTTAAAATATGAGAAGAGATGGGACAGGTTAACAAGATGTATGGGCCACATAGAGAGACAGTAAAATTCCAGTATGATACCAGTGGAAAAGGTATTATGTCTGGTAGTGACTGGGATGAGACAAAACGGTAGGCCAGAGGCTTGCTCTGAAGAGACACACTTTGCACGTCGGGAAGATGGAGCTAAACAAATACCAGCTCTTCTCTTATTTATTGTGTGTCTTTGACAAGGTAATTAACTTTTCTAATCTTGAATAAATTGTATTAAAATATCTCCTTCAGAGCATTATCATAAGCTACCATTGTTTCTCATATACCATGATTTAATATGTAGACTTTTTTCCCATAAGTAATGGACATTCACCTGAAATTGTTTAAAAAGCCATAGTGGCAGCAGAGTAGACAGAAGACGGACTGGGATGTCAAGAGGTTGAATGTAGTGAGGCCATATCAATCATTCATGTAACACATGATATGGGGGCTGAAAATCAGATGGTGGGCTAGAGAGAGAAGGTAGTTGCTACAGGAATTTGGAAGTACAGGCCTGACTAGAATGGTAACATGGTTTTTTTTATTGACATGCGATGAAAGGATAAATAAGACATTAACTATAATATTGAGGTCCCTGATTTAGACAACTTATTATTGGTGATATTATTTGAGAAAATAGGAGGTATGAAAGAAATACTAGCAGATCAGTAGGAAAGATTGCTGAGTTAAGTTTTTAAAGTCTTGTTTTGTTAGAAATAAAACTGTAAAATAAATTACTTTTTTTGCAATTGTCTTCTTGAATTTTGTTTTCCCTTTTCTAATAAATAGAAACTGCTGTATAGTGAACTGGAATGTGACTTAATTGTATAATTCAATGTAACCCAAAGACATGTAATGTGTTTAGCTCTATGACATTGTAATGCTTTGTTAAATTTTCATCTCACTATTTTTGTATTGTAGATGCTTTGCCACATTATCTCAGGTCTTTACTTTTTACTTACTCCATTGAAAAGGCTGCTTGTAAAGCTATCAGACATGAACCAAAATACCTTGAGAACAGAGACATTTTATTTTATTCGCCTTGAAATCTGCCCACTGTGTTTTGTTGCTGTGATCATAGTAAATATTCACATATATTATGCCACAAAATTATCCTATATCTTTAAATGCAGACATTTCTTAAACTCTTATTGCTAAGTTAATTAACTTCCAATTTGGTTGACAAGAGCTAATCCAACAGACTCTTGGTGTTCACAAGGGCCCTGAGAAATTGTATTCCAAGATTATAATCTATCATGCCTCCAACATAAAACACAAAATTCAAAGCAGGAGGCCTGATCTAACCTTCTGGCTCACTTGAGTCATTCAACTATAACTAATTAAGAAGGTTTGCTTTTGGGAGGCCTGGACCCATTCTGGATGTCGGGCCTTACCCAATAGCCACCTGGTCCCAAGCAGCAAAGCTAGGAGAGGGTGAAGTAACATTCCCTTCCCTGAGACCTGACCGACACACACTGTGCTAATCACATTTTGCTTGTGCCCATCAGCCCAGTCTTTTACCTATGTCATCATTCTGCCAGTTACCGCCTCCTGCTAAGTTTTCTGCTGCGTAGTTTGACTCTACACAGTTCGTTCTGAGTGTAGGGCAGGGAGAAATTAGGTGAACAGTTTTCATTATCAGCAGCAGCAGTTGTGTGTCATGCTGAAAATATCCACAGTAAATTATTAGGAGCACAAGGGAAAAGGAAAGAGAAAGACTGAATGTTAAAAGCCTCTGAGGTGATCTGTGCAAAAGATAATAAAGAGAGAACAGCTCCCTACCCTAAGAGCAACTGCCTGAGGAGCTGGGACCCAGGTCCCCACACTGTATAGTATTACAAATGTTCTGAAACATCTTGTACTAATTCTTACTCATTAGGCTAATTTTCTTTTCAAGAGGATATAAGGCAATGGAAAAACGCATTTCAATTTTGCACATACTTGTTTTAAACAAGTCATTTAAACAGAAATCATGTAGTTATAAAAGACTAACTTTTAAGTCAGGGTTTAGAAACACATCACTGAAGGAAAAGGCAAGAATTTCTTGGTCATTGTACAAATAAACCTTTTATAAGGTTACCCAAAGATCATTTTGAAGGTAGGTGGAATTTCACATGTGTATTTAAAGAATAACATTGTTTTGCCTTTAAATTAAATTAGATCTTTCCCACCTAAAGATATTTAAGAATAATATTTTATTTCTTAATCTTGAAAAACAATAGAACCACCAGAACCAATTATTCAAATGACAGAAACTTTAAATGCATATTTTATTAACTACATATTATTATGAAATTAAATTATGTGGTTGAAGTAACATGTATTTGTACCAAAAAGCCTGACATCTTGAATTGTGCACTCTGATACCTCATTCAATCTCCTTATGAAGGAAGATGATTCCAGCATATAGGAGGTGGGCTAAAATTGTTATTACTATTAACATTACTTCCCATTATGATTTCTTCTTTTTGGTCCTAAATGTGAAAAATCAACATATGTAATGAAGTTCTAAGACAGTAATCCTAGTATTTTCAAACTTCATCAAATGAAACATTTGAAATTTAAAAACTGGTATAAATATTTTGAATAAAGAATTTAAGATATTTTCATTTGTTTTAAACTTGCTTATATATTAAATGTTTCTACAAATATATAAATAATAATGGGAACTTCCACTTTCATCATTGTGACAGAGTCCAGATCAAGAATTGATCTTTTGTGAGGAGACTTCCTGAGGGAAGAGTTGAAGCAGAGCACCAGAGCAGGCTTAGATGGATACTGGTCACCCACACATACCCTTCCTGAAGGAATTTTGCTGCCAGGTGTTCTGGTGTTTTGGAGTTTGTGCAGGGCAGTGTGGTGGAATGATGCAATATGTCCCTAATTTGTTCATGCTTTCCTATACCCACGTTCCTTGTAAGTGCTTGTGCACACTGACTCCAGGCTTTGCCCTGTGATTTTCTTTGGGCAATGGTAACAGTAGCAAAGATGATGTAAATGGACTTGAAGCATACTTGTAAATTGGAACTTGCCCTCTTGCTACTTTTAAAGTCTGTAAACTCTTGTTGTCAGGTAAATAAGCTCCAGCTGTCCTGCTAGATGATGACAGGCCACCGAGAGAGAAGCACCAGCCATCCCAGCTGTCCCATCTGAGGCCATTAGAAATTACTCAGTCATTGTTGACCTACCAGTTTACTGCAGACACTTGAGTGAGTAATGATGAGATTAGCCAATTCTAGAACAAATTAAAACAACCACCATGCTGAGATTAACCCAAATTTCTGATCTGGGGATTCATAAGCTAAATAAATATGTGAATGTAGTTTTAGCAAAACTAATGTGGTTTGTTATGTAGCGATAGCTAGTTAATGTAGACAGCATGGCAAACTGGGAAACCTCCTACATATAATGGTACTCTGGTAATAATAATTCTGTGAATGATGGTCATAACAACAATAAAAATAATAAAGCCTCAAAACCTAAAGGAAAAATATCCCATGTCTTTGGCATGGTACATTAGGTTTTCCATGATCTAAACTCTGCCATGATCTAAACTCTTTCCACGATCTAAAATAAAATTATTTTATTTTATTTTAAAAATACAATTAGTTTATTTTCCTAATTTCTGGACAATCTCCCATTATGCAGTCTAATTTCAAGCGTAAAAATTCATAGTCATCAAGGCAGAAATAAAAGTTTATCGATAAACAACGGCCTCACACTTCTACTCTGCTTCACTAAATTCCAAAAGGTGATTGGGCATTATTGATGTTTTTTAGGAAGGTTCTTGACAAAAATTCTATACTCAGGTAAGTTACCAGAAATAGGTGAAAGCAGAGAAAATATACTTATCTTTCTTGAAAACATACCTCCAAGAACAATTTCAGCCAACTGAAACATGAATTGAAACAAAAAGTATAGAAATGGGAAAATTACAGTATTAAATAATGAAGAAAGTTGAAACACAGAAACATAATATGGTATAAGAATTTGATGCACAAGCTAAAATTAATTATGTATATTCATATACAGATGTCCCTGACTTATTATGCTAATATGGTTTGGCTCTGTGCCTAACCCAAATCTCATGTTGAATTGTAATCTCCATGTGTCAGGGAAGGGACCTGTGGGAGGTGACTGGATCATGGGGGTGGTTTTCCCCATGCTGTTCTTCTGTTAGTGAGTTCTCATGAGATTTTATGGTTTAAAAGTATGTGGCAGTCCCTCCCTCGCTCTCTGTCTCTCCTACTCCCACGTATGACATGCTTTGTTTCCCCTTCACCTTCCACCATGATTGTAAGTTTCCTGAGGCCTCCCAACCCAGGCAGAACTGCGAGTCAATTAAACCTCTTATTACCCAGTCTCAGGTTGTTCTTTATAGTACTCAGGTCACTCTTTATAGCAGTGTGAAAACAAACTAATACAGATGGCTTGACTCATGATTTTTGACTTTAGGATGGTTGGAAAAAATATATATTGACTACACTCCTTGACCTCCAGTCAGGATGATACTTTCAACTTATAATGAGTTTATTCAGTCATAACTTCATCATATGTTGAGGATTATGTGTGCACACATACTCATGTATATATAATATATAATATGATATGTGCAATATTATATATTATATATGTAATTAAAATTAAACTATTATTGTGGAGAATGGGAAGTAGGAGAGGGAAAAATGAACATCTGTGATAAAAGAATTAAAAATTAACTTTGTTAACTGATAACTAAAAATAAAATCCTAAGCCCCCCAACTGAGTAAGCAGACACACTCCTTGGTCAAAACTGAGTTCCCTGCCATGACTGGTAAGACGTCAGATCCCTTGTTACGCTCCTGCTCTTTTGCAGGTTAGATACAACTGACCATCAGACTGACTGAATGGGCTTTTTATAACTATAAGATACCAAATTATAAACAATATCTAAAGTCATGCTAGGCAGGAGTTAAGTCACACATATCTACACTTAGAATAAACTATGTTCTAACTGCCACAAGGATTTTGTTATTTTCTCCTTTTTCTCTAGCAGCTAAACAAGCATTGCCCTTGAGATAAGTAATGTTGAGGAGCTGCAGAATGCCCAACCACCAGACACTAACTGAGGCTCCCTGTTCCACAAGCCATAACTACATAGCTTTGATTGACAAGAGACCAATTTCTGTAACTTTCTCTTGGTAAGAGACCACCAACCATGGACCGATTCTGGCTGATTTACAGAGGCTATGCATCCGAGTCCCTGCTTTACCTTTTAATGTATAGGGTCAAACTGTAATATATTTAAATGTTAAGTCTCTACCTCAAAGTGAACATTGGATGCATGTTAACATGTTTGCTTATGACCCATGCCTGAGACTTCCCAAATAAATATTCATAGCTCCTCCTGTATCCTCTTGAATATGTATACTTGCCCAACTCATTCACCATAAATTCCTGTTTTATCCCTTCCTCCCTCTAAGAGCTTGTTTTCAATTTTCAGCTGGAGGATGTGCTTCCCACCTGCAGGTGATAATCCTCTTCTTAAGCAATATAGCTCTCTTTTCTAAATTTATAAATTGATTGATTTGTTTTTCTGTTAACTTAACTTAGATAATTAGAGAAAAATTGGCTAAATCATTTATTTGAAAAAATGTCAAATGTAACTACAGGTGGAATTAAAAGCTGGGTAACGGAAACTGAGATAACAGCATTTTTAAAGCACCCAGAAGAGTAGATTGCCTGCAAATTGATGAAAGAAATGTAGCCTGACTATGAGCTCTACCATATAAACAGTGTAAGCTAGATACAAGGGAAAAATACATTCAAATTGTTAGGACAAGGTAATTGTCAGCTAAGAATTGAACACCCGAAGATCTTTCAAGTACTATGGTTAAATAAGAAATTACCAGATAAACAAAAGGTGAGATAACTTACTATGTTTCCTTACTACTAAAGATTTAAGTACCTCAACTGGAAGTAAATGACTCAATAAGCAAATCTAAGGTTCTGAACGCATGGTGAAGCACAAAGTGGTAGTTATCTGTGTGGAAAAGTGAAGGATAGGTATTACGGGAGAGGATCTGAGAGGGCAAACAGTGTATTGCTATGAGATTGGGAAGGGTCTATTTTTCAAGTTGGGTGATGGTTTCATAAGTTTGATTTTATAAGTTTGTGATTGAAAAGTTACATATAACTTACATGTATTTCTTGTGGCAAATACTACATCAATTTTTAAAGGATAAAAAAAGAAAATAAGAAAATTTCAATTGACTGATTTGTTTGACCTATATTATTTTGTAGGGAACAAAAAGTTGTACAACAAAAGGAGATAGATGCAATTAATGACGTATTTTGAATTCTGGGAACTAAAAATTTATAGTTGGGCTAGGCATAATTTATAAATTTTAAAGGAATTTAGGGATATTGCTTACCAAAATGATTCAAACATATTTCTCAATTTCCCCTTATCTTTCAGTGTAACATGATTCTTCCAAGTCTTCAAATTCTTTTTTTCTCTGTAACTTCATAACAATTCATCACTAAACATTATTCAGATCCAACCTTACCTCTTTAATTTTATTCCAAATGTCCATGCTTTCATCAGATCTACTATAAAACATTTCAATAATATTAACTTGTTGTCTACTCAGATATATTTTGCAAACTACCAAGAAAAGAAACACCACAATGTTTTTTCATCAATTATTCCAACCCATAAAAACCCACATAAACTTTCTGTCATGTACTTTAAAACATTAAGTCGGAATTTGTGTTAGCCTAGATCATTTGACTACAATCTGAAACTCAGTGTTTTGGGTTTTGTTGTTGTTGTTGTTATTTAAGTGAAGGTTTAACATTCATCAATTCACACAACTGAAGGGTCCAAGTCATCTGACTCAGGGTACAACTTTATCCATGTGCTCAAATCACAACATCACAAAATTGTGTCCTTTCACTTCTGTTTTCAGCTATCTTCTGTTTTGACTTCTTTCTAAGGAATAATTTCACCATGAGATGACAAATACGTTTAGAATTAATCCATGTCTAACATTATACCAGTTTAACAACTCTTCTGAGAAGAACTCACTGCTTTTATCAGATTAAGGAAAAGTCTCAGATCAGATTCCCACTTACATAGCTTGGCGCATGAAACCATCCTTTAAAGAGGTCAGAACCAAGTTACATACATAGTGCTTAGAGCAGAATGAGGAATATGGTGAATTTCACTCTAATAATGTGAATCGTAAGAAAGGGGTTATTTTCCACTCTAACATTAAAGAAATGATAGTAGAGGAAGGGGGAAATAAACACTGAGCTGATGAGGAGAAAATACATTTAATCCAGTAGAGAACTCTTTTTTTCTAAATTTCAAGAAACTTATCAAGTACAACTTTACATTAATTAATGCAATCGTATTTCCTCCTTATTGTTATCATAAGTTCTCTATCCCATTAAAGCAATCTCTTTAATGAATTACACATGTGTCTCATCCATAGCCACCACTATGTCAGGGCAATTATAACTTACTTGCCCAGAAGGTCCCCTAATCTCTCTGCCTAAACTAGCCCTTGCTGACTAACTCTCCACACTATATGCGATATTCTATGCAAAACTACCTATCACACAATAAATACTCAGTGATTATTTTCTCTTTCCTTCCACTGTTTCATCTCCCTCTTTCTCTCCTCCCCTACTTCTTCTGTTTCATTCAAATTTTCTTTCTCATTTTACGAGACTTCCTATAGTATAACCTCATTTTAATGACTCTATATAGCTTATTAAACAACACATATTTATTAATAAATGAACATTTTATAATTACTATTTCTCCAACTCTTTTTGCTTGTGTTAACTGAATGAGAAAATTAGCACTTCATTCTTTGCGAATCTGACTTTCATGGCTTCACTGTAACCTCTAAACTGGTTAGGACTTTAAGTGAAATATTTTATTTTGTACATTGTGTAAAAATTAGCATAGTAGTGAGTGGCAATAAACGATCAGAGAGACTACTAAACTAGAAAAGAGAATATCTAAGTTATAGTTTCAATTCTATCACTCACAAGCTGTGTACTTTTGAACAAATTATTTACATTCTCTAAAACTATGTTTTCTCATCTCGCAAATGAGGATGTAGAGATCTGCCCTGCCTACACTACACATTTATTTTATCAATTAAATAAGATGATGCATAAGAAAGTGTTGCTAACAATGAAGAACTACTGACCAATTATTATGATAGCTATTCGAAACACTTCCTGGAGTTGGTCACTGGGATGCAGAGAGTGTCACATTGTCACAATAGCCTACATATAAAAATCACAATTTCATCAAATGTGCTGAAGGACATTGTTAGGTTGGAGGGCAGAGAAAAACAATGTTTTGTTTGTTCCCCAGGTACAAGAGGAGTATGAGTAAATAGTTTGCTTATAAACCTGAGACTATAAAAAAAAGTCCAAATACCAATTTCACTCACAATATAGCAGAGCCCACTGAAATGTAACCCCAATGGCAAATGCCATCACAGTGATTTTATAACTTATTCTGAGTTAGCCCGCAGATATGATTACCTTGCTACTGAAGGGGTGACAGAATGAAATATTAGAAAGAATGTTTAAAATGTAGGACAGAAATATGGGAAGTACTTACTACGACTATGTGTATCCTATAGACCCTTTCTATGTTTTTTATATTCTGTGAAAATTATTGCTGCTGCTACTTCTAATACCAGAGAAGGTAAGCCAGTGTCTGTCCTGAGTGGTGCCTTGTATACCTATGGCTACCTAGAGAGAGAATTCTTTGGGAAATATTCAGGAATCTTCTGTTACTTGCTAACCTTGCTCCCTATAAATTTGAAGCGGCTTGTCATAAAACTACTCAGCAAGAGTCACCTGTTTTATGCAAGTGCTGTGCTTAAGACAAAACAGACCACAGAGACAGAGTTTTGCTCTTTTTGCCCAGGCTGGAGTGCAATGGCATGGTATCAGCTTACCACAACCTCTGCCTCCCAGGTTCAAGTGATTCTCCTGCCTCAGCCTCCCGAGTAGCTGGGATTACAGGCATGCCCCACTACCCTTGGCTAATTTTGTATTTTTAGTAGAGACGGGGTTTCTCCTTGTTGGTCAGGCTGGTCTCGAACTCTCGACCTCAGGTGATCTGCCCGCCTCAGCCTCCCAAAGTGCTGGGATTACAGGCGTGAGCCACCGCGCCCGAAATACTATGGGCTCATTTTCATAGCGTTAAGAGACTCCCCGCCCCCCGCCCCAAATAATTCTTCTTAGCTCTACCACTTTTAATGTTACTTTATTTTTTTAACTTTGCTACTGCCAACCTTGTTGCTAATTACTATTTCTGTCCCCCTGTACCACCAGTTGCCATGCTCTAGGCTAGGCCTAAACCTGTTTATGATTTATGAGTAAGTAATCAGCACGAGTTCTTCTTTTTGAACATATTGCTTCAGCATTAACTGCTATAATGTATATTAAGCATCACTGTAGTTTGTTCACTCTTCTCTTATACCAGCTATACCACGGATGATTTCAGTCCCCATCTAGACAAGTGCAAGTAAGCATGGCCATCTCTTCTATGAGTTTCTTTGAAACATGCTGAGAAAACTTGACCTGCTGATTTGCAGCCCTTTTCTCTCTGACAAATCTCACTTGCTGCCTTTTCATATTACCATGCCAACTGCACATTCCAGACTCAGTAGAAAAGCTCCTTAGGATGGCCCTAAGGTGTTGGCACTGCAGGTATAAATCTGTGCTTAGTCTCCTCTCCATCATTCTGTTCCTCCTGCTGCAGCCCACTTTTCAAATGAACTGGAACATTAGCATAGCTTTCCACCAGGCATGACTTGAGGAGGGGCAAGTGAGAGGCTAGGTAAGTGACAAGGACAGCACAAAGTCATGTTAGACTGCTCTGTGGCAAAGAGGAGTTAATCCAACAAAGTCATGTCAAAATATTGTATTTTCAGTAACTGTAATAAAATAATATTAGCTGCTCCATTATGACTACTACCTATTGATTGCCTACCATCTAAGAGATGCCACATTAGTTTCAAATGTACACTATTTTGCCAACTTTCACAACACCATAGGAAGGTATTATTGCCTCAGCCTTATAAACAAGTAAACTGAGTACTGTTAACTTATGAAAAATTAAATCACCAATATGTAGGTCATGGTTTAAGAATTATTCCAGGGTCATTTCACTCCAAAATTTTGCTGCTTTCTTAAACAGAAATAAACAAATGTGCTGTAGGACTAAGTAAGTAAACCCTCTATCTATCTATCTATCTATCTATCTATCTATCTATCTATCTATCTCTATATAGATATATATGTGTGTATATATAGGTATGTATCTGTATGTGCATAAAGAGAGAGAAAGAGTTACATGGACTTGTACATGTGTATGTGTGTATATAAATTGCCACTACCTGGATATAATATTATGATATTGGTTAGTAGGGAGAGCAAAATATAGATGAAATAAGAGATTATGGAGAATTATTTCAAAGTATTCTTTCTTACATAATGTGTTGACAATCATACATTTTTATGTTACTTTTAACCCAGCTATAGGAGTTAATGAGCCCTGATTATTAAGGAATATGTCTTCACAATGCATTTCCATGCTTCATCAATTGTATTAGATGGAAGGGAAAGACTAGAAGGCTCTCCAAATCAGATCGTTCATGCCCAGAATTGCTCTTGGAAATGTACAGCTATCTAAATAATGACATCTAATCACTTCAATACAATGCTGACACCCCATAGCAAAACTTCACAAACATGCTGCTAATACATTGGAAATATCTGGTTGAAAGTGTTGTTAAATGTTACTTTCCAATAGACAATTATAATAGTTGAATTATGCTATATTGAATTGTTGCAGAATTAGGTGAGCATGGGTCTAAGAAGTTGAAATTCTGAGTTAAGTCTGAAATTTGTCTCCTATTACCAATAGGACTATAAGCAAACAGACTAAATTATCACAGCCACAGTGATTTTATTTATAAAATAGAATGATATTTAATTCTTTGCACAATTGTGAGGACGAAATGAGATCATGTGTATAAAGCACTCTACTAATGTTTGTATACTATTATTATCATTATGCTCTTTAAAACATAAAAACAATATTGCATTGCAATTTTCCCACTGGTTCTATTCTACACACAGATTGAAATAGAACTTCTTATTGTGAATTATAATGAAAAAAGTTGAGTAATTGTGGGTATAAATGTGAATGATAGTTTTTTAGGAAAATACTGGAAGTAGCTAAGTTTCTGAAAAACTCCATTATATTTAAGTATATTAATGCAATTATAAATAATTATAGAAGATTTTAACAAACGTTGTTTGGCTTGTTATATATATTAAATAACCAAAGACCAAAATAGAAAATTGAATTCCATAAATAAGTCACTTCATAAATTATTCATTTTGAATATTTTAAGCTGATTTAAGAATAGTACTCCTACGTACCTCAATTAAGACAGCAGCCTAAGGTCAGTCTCAGAGTAGACATGGAAATGAGAACTGTTTTGTTGCTTACAACAGATTAGTATCTGAAAGTGACTTTTAGGAAATACAATTTTGTAAAAACTCACGGAGCTGTCTTGATGTCAGTTATTACTCATTTTCATTTTCCAGTGTGCTTGATTTCTACCACAGCAGCAAAAATGTAAGTCGAAGAAAGGGCTGACCAAGTAGTTATTGGTATTGAAATGTGGATTAACAGAGATGAAAATCTCATTTATATTAGTCACAGATACATTTAGGATAAACAGACAGACTTAAACTATGTGAAGGAAATTTATTAAATGGGAACTTTTCATTGAATGCTAACAAAGGATTAAGAATTCACTTAAATAAAGTCTCTCACATTAAATATGCATTTTTTAATCTATAAAGAAAATACTAAAACAACTTACTTCCTCTTTAATATTGATATAAAAGAATATGTTATTTTTTTCTTCCACTGCTTACCTTGTGGTAAAATGTACTATTTTTATCTGCAGATAAACTTCAACAATCTATATTGACCATATTTTAGTATTTAAAACAATCTCCAAACAACACCAAAACAATAAAACTATATCACATAGAAAATCACTGCAGAAATTTTATTATTTAAAATAACCTGGTGAAAATATCCTGTTTTAATTGGTATGAAAAAAATGCCCCAAAGTCTATCTCACTAGTTCAGATAAATTTTACATATTATTTTAAATGGCAGATATATTTTTTATATTGTGTTGTTAACACATAAACATTTGGGCAAAGTTTTAGCTTATACTCATTTGCTCTTTGAATTTTTCTCACAGAAATGATAAGCTGGAACAGCAAGATTTCACTGCATCTAAGCAATAGCTTCTGGAGAGAGGCTCACGTTGGACATTCATGAACAAAAATCTCTATTCAGAGAAATGTTTACCTTTTAAGATTATCAAACTGAAAATAATCTGAAGATAATAACACCTTTTTTTATAATGCCACCAAAATTTTCTCTTGAAATGTCAAATCTAGTTATGGAATACTTATTAGTAAAATTATTCAGTGGTACCTTATGATAAGTAGGGCGAAGCTCGGTATTCTGATCATGATATAAAACACTCTCTTTCCAGTTCACATCTCAGACCACATCTTGGATAATGCTTGATTTCTATTTCTAAACTAACTAAAGTTTGAGTGGTTCTCAAACTTTAGTGCATGTCCGAATCACTTGGAGAGCTTGTTCAAACACAGATTTCTAAGCCTACTAAGTAGGAATGAGATGTGATTTAGTAATATTTCTAACAGTTTCCCAGGATGCTGATGGTGCTGGCCCGGGAGTTTAAGACTAGCCTAGACAACGCAGTAAGACCTTGTCTCTACATTTTTTTTTTTTTTTTAATTCACCGGGCATGATTTCAAACACCTGTAATCCCAGGGACTTTGGAGGCTAAGGTGGAAAGCTTGCTTAAGCCCAGGAGTTCGAGATTGCAGTGGGGTATCATTGCACCACTGCACTCCAGCCTGGGTGACAAGGTAAGACCCGGTCTCGAAAGAAAGGAAGAGAGAAAGAGAGAAAGAGAGAAGAAAGAGAGAAAGAGAGAAAGAGAGAGAGAGAGAAAGAGAGAGAGAGAGAGAAAGAGAGAGAAAAAGAGAGAAAGAAAGAAAAGAAAGAGAGAAAGAGAAAAAAAGAGAGAAAGAAAGAAACAAGAGAATTGTTCTATTGTTCCAGCTACTTGTATTTCCTGACCAACTGCAACTGCATCGTGTTTGTTGTCTCTCTAATTATTGCTTATGCCACTTTCTCTGCCCAGAAGAAATACATTTTGTCTTCCACGTGCCTAACTCTGAATTGTTATTCAAAACGGAACTCAAGAAAACCTTTTTCTTTTTCTTATTTTTTTTTTTTACTCCTTAGTCCTTTAGGCTGAGTTAGAAGCCTCTCTTCTGTGCTCTCATAGAATCCTGTGCATGTCTCCATTATTTTACATAGCACAATGTATGGTAATTGCTTGTTTTGTAACCTTTCCACCAGGTTGTGAATGTCTCAAGGGCAGAGACCATGTATAGTTAATATTTGCATCCCCAAAATCATTATGACATGGGGCATTCAAAAAAAAATACATTGATTTGAAATGCTCTCTTGTGCTTCTTCTACATAGAAACTTTAAAAAATGATCAACAACTATACAGTTAGCAAGAAAGAACTGAGGATAAAGAACACCCCAGACAAAATCAAGAGGAAGAGGATAGTAGAGATAGGGCCCATTGGAGTGTCAAATAAATGCAAAGTCAAGTTTTCTGACAGGTGCTATCTAGAGGAAGGCTAGTTTAAGGGAAGGACAAGGACAGACTAAAATTAGGCGAAGATGATTGTTTCGTGTAGGTCTTGATATGTAGGCATAGCCTTCAATGTCAGATTCTGAAATATACCTTCTTGCTTTGAGAATATAAACTTCTATACCAATTACAATAAGTTAAAATTATTTTTAATTACAAAAGAATTTTGTTTTATTTTAGCTCTTATTCAATGGTTTGGATGCTACTATAGTTTAATAACCTGTAAATAGTACTCACACAGATACACGATTTCTTTTTCCTATATAGATACTACCTGTCTCATAGCTGGATTGATCTTAAGTGTTCTCAAACTTCAGAAATGCTCAAAGTATTATATTTCATTTCTAGAATAATGGAAAGATTGCAATCCCCCATTATTTATATTTTAATCTGCAGTTTTGTCATTTTACATTGGAAGGTGAAGGGGAAGTTTGCAGAAAATGCTGTAGGCAGTTCTGCATAACAGATTTCTGTATGAAAAATAAAATTCATACAAGGTAAAAGAGACAGGGAAAAGGGTCAAGGAAATAAAAACCTTGGGA
This sequence comes from Chlorocebus sabaeus, assembly GCF_047675955.1. Taxonomy (NCBI): domain Eukaryota; kingdom Metazoa; phylum Chordata; class Mammalia; order Primates; family Cercopithecidae; genus Chlorocebus; species Chlorocebus sabaeus. Next base: position 47,768,060 of record NC_132910.1, read on the forward strand.
CTTACTAAGATCGGCCATTTTCAATTTATAAGACATAGATAGCAACAACTAGAATGTAGAAAGATAAATATTTTTATTAAGTATCCTTGAAGCTTCAGATTCAAAAATACCACCCAATCTCTCTGGGGAATTTGATTGCCAGGCTACACTTTTATCGAAGACAATTAAGGCTCACAAGAAAGCAATGTGATGATCAATAAGACTTTATGGGTTGTACTTACTGTATAATGATATCCTGGGAAACCCTACGGCAAAATAATGGTTCTCATGGCTGATAGAGTTCATGGGCCCTTTAGCATCTCTCTACAACCTTTTCTGCATTTATTTCTGGTGGCTGTTTTAAGGCTGTGTGTATGCACTATCCATTTAGCCCAGGAAGTCTGGGGCTCATAGAGAATCAAGCCAGTAGTCTTGAGGACTGCTGCAGGAATGTGGAGATGAAGAATCAATGTACATTAGACGCTTTGTTATTTGTGTCAGAGAATTAGAATGTACCACTGGTTCTTGAGGCTGAAGGTATTTATGCACATGGGTAAGGATATGTTCCTAGTTGTGCCCCTTCTACACTCACAAACCCTTAAGAAGGGGCTGGCTGTTCCTTTCCAGTACCTTTTTCAAGCTGAGAAAACAAAGATGAAGATTAGGCAATGGGTGTGTGTGTTGAGGGTGCAGGGGGAGTTGAAAGAGTTTGGGAAAATTGAGAGGAGCACAGAAAGAGAAAGCAAAATATCATAACAGGAAAAAATAAGGTCTTTTAGCTTCTATATGCCTTCAGAGAGGAGGTTCTCCGTGCTGCTCAACATTAAAATGTTACTATTTCAAGAATTTGAAGAAATCACAACTTTATATTTTTAAGCTAAGTTCTATTTTTATTGAACAAACCTACCATTTTTAATCAGCTGCTAACATTTGCATTTAATATTCTACACTATGATTTGAAACTAGTCTCAATTCATTCAGCTAAAATGAATCAAAGGGAAGGGGGAAAAAGCATGCTTAAAAGGATTAAATTTCTGTAACTGAAAAAAAACATTAGGACTGAAAATGTCAAGGAATGGGTTGGAATTTTTAAAATTTGTCATATTAAAACACTGTTTTTAGTCATATACATCATTTTATATGTATATTACAGGCTGATTAATCTTAGTATTGTCCCTACCTTTTTTTTGCATCAGCAGGCTATTAGAAGGACTGCTCTGAAAATATACTTGGGTCCTTTTTTAGTAATGGAGACCAATATAATTTTTTAATCAAATTGCATAATGTTCCTCATGAGCTATGAGACAAAGAGGTAAGAAAGAGGGAGAAAAGAATTACATGCCAAAATATAGTGAGGACAAATTCACGCAAAACCCAAGAGGAGATTTTTTTTTCTTTAAGTCTTAATTCTAGAAAATTCCAAGTGTTATCTTTCAATTCAACCTTTGAGAGGGTATCTTACTCTTCATTTGCGCTGAATTTGTCCTAATGCCTTTGCCAGTAACAGATAGATAGATTGATGACATCTTCACTAACTTCAATTCAGAAGTTGGTCCAAGAGATCCCACATCCCATTAATAACTAAAAATTAGGGTCAACCTTTAAAAGCAAAAGCCATGTCTCCATATTCTTTTGTTTTATTTCTTCCCTTAAGGTCAGAAAGTTTGACTCTCTTCTATACCCCTTAACAGCTCCTTCAAAAATTCTTTTCTGCTGATTGACAAGGGATGGTGACATAAGATAAATTATCTGTTTTGGTTTTCTGTCTTTTTTTTTTTTCTTTTTGTTCTATATTCACTGATCTTTTCTTTTGCAGTTTTCACTTGTCTCATCTTTTTGCCATAATTGTTTAATGCCTCAATTTAGTTACTGCTTTTCATATTGTGTTCCAACGATGACATGGCTCATCTTGAAAAAGCAGCAATTATTGTGCAGGACACAGTTGCATAGCCTGGAACAATTTCAGAAATAACAAATCAAATGAAAATATTTATGAGCACACATAATAAATAGGAAAAGCACTGCGGTGGGTGCATTTGAGGATACCAAGAAATATAAGTATTTCCTGCTCTTAAAGTGCTTAAGATCTATCCATTTGGGAACTCAAGACATAATTACAAAACTTAAATATCAGAAATAGATTGAAATGGAAGGGAAGGCACCATTAGGATAGGAAGCAACCTGAAGTAAGTGATTAATTACTAAAAATGTGGTGAGCACATTAGGCATTCAGAGGACAGAAATATCGCTTCATTTTGGGATGGTGAGAGAAAGACTCAAGATTTAGTAGTCTGATAACATAGAACAGATTCGGGTAGGCTGTGGTTGTAAGCCATAGAGAGTGAAGGCCAATAAGGGGGTTAGCAGAAATACTGGAAGGTTATTCAAGAAAGACATACGGTAAGGCGAAATCTCCAGATGGAGCAAATCAATTGCAGTTTTGTGGATAGTGAACATTCAGTTTCAGAGACAGAAGAAAAGTTACATACCAACATATCAAGAATCTGGGAAGTATCTTCCAGCCAATGAGGAGTCAGAGGCATGGTTTCTGATCAAGAAAGTGACATGATCACAGCGTGTTTTCTGAAGCTTAATCAGATATCATTATATGTTGGACTACTTGGAATAATAAGACTGCTCACTGAATTAGAAAAAAGGATATTGAAGGAGGGAGGGGCTTTTTAAAAGCACTTAATGCACCAGAGATTCTCCTGACAGGCTGAGAAGAGGGAAGAACATTCCTTCCCTCTTTATACAGTGGTAAGCTTCTGCAAGTTATGAAATACTCGAGTATGTATGAAAACAATAAGATCTGCTGAGTTAAGTGATATTTTCATACGCTAATTCATTTATATTTAACTTTTAACATGTGGAAACTAAGGGATAGCACAACCAATAACCCATTCTCATCCATACCTCACTCCCTCCATAAACACACACATGCACAACATTGAACCCCTAGTTCAAGATGTCAAGAAGAGGTGATGTTGTTTTAACTCCCTTCACAAATAAATCGGAAAATAGGAACAAATAGGCATGAATGATTGAAACAAGGGGAGGTGTCTTTCATACACATGCCAGAAACTTATAGCACTCTTTAGAAGAAAAAGAAAAGAACATGCAAAAGTGCATGAGGGGGTTCAGAGAGTAACTACACATAAAGTAGCATTTTATTCCAGCTAAAACCAAATAGTTCACCAGACTTCAAGGAGTTGGAGCTGGATCTAAGACATGGCATGGTTCAGTCTGTGGCACAGAAGCCTATGTGTGGCAGCCACAACACACAGTTGGCAAAGATTACCTATTGAGTAAGAGCCTGGGAGAAGGGGAACAGCATTAAGTGCTGCTGTGACTTTCCCCTAATGCAGGAATTGAGTCAGATCAATCCTTCCCCACAATAGCTGTCTCATTACTATGAGCAATGGGATATCTGGGCAATGTTGACTAAATGACTGTGTGCTAAACATTTTTTCAGGCCTTGGCATTAACAGGGAAATGCAAAACTAGTTACAGCTCTTGCTCTTCTGAAACTTATAATCCAGAAGGAGAAATTATAATACATTAACTAATCACACAAATAAGTGTGTAATTTAAAAGTACTATAAGCAGTATGAAGAAAATAAGAGGCATCCCTGACAGTGTGTGTGTGTGCACATGCATCACGAGAAAATGATATGTTTAGAAAACATCCCTGAAAAATAGGATTTTGGTTGAGATTTAAGAATGAGTAAGTATTAACTAGGTAAATGGAACTGAAGATGAGACAGCTGGAGAAAAGGGAAAAGCATGTGCTAAGGCACCTAGGGAAGAGAATTGAAGACTTAGGGGTGCAGAAAGACTGCAGATTTGGCTAGAAAAGCACACGAAGGCAAAAACGTGACATGGGAAGAAGGCGTCATGGTTTGTCACAGTGAACAGGAAGTTAACAAGATGGGCACTGATGACAGTAAGACCTCAAAAGACTTTATATTTACCCTATGCTGTGTTCTGAATATTTGTGTCCCTCTGAAATTTATATGTTGAAATTTTAACCTTCAAGGTGATGTTATTAAGAGGTGGGGCTTTGGGAAGGTGATTAAGTCATGAGGTCAGAACCCTTATGAATGGGATTAGTGCCCTCATAAAAGAGACCCCAGACAGCTTCTTTGCCCCTTCCACCACGTGAGGACACAGCATAAAAACGACGGCCTATAAACCAGGAAGCAGGCCCTCACAAACAGAATCTGCTAGTACTTTGGCCTAAAAATCCACAGCCTCAAGAAATGTGAGAAATAAATTTCTGTTGTTTATAAGCCACCTAGTCTATGGCAGTTTGTTTATAAGTCACCCAGTCTATAGGAGGCTGAATTGAATGAGATACCTAAGAAATTGGTAGCCAGTAAAGGATTTTAAAGTGGGGGACATTTTGAAGTAATTGCTCTGACTAGGGTTTAGGTAAGAGACTACAGGCAGGCAAGTGTGCTTGTAGGACGATCATTCGAGAAGTCACTGCAGAAGGCGAGGTGAGAAACGCCATTCTGCTGAAGATACAAATATGAGCTTGGAAGCTACTTCAGAAAAATATTCAACATTGACAATTGGTGGATTATATATTGGAGGTAATATAAAAAGATATTTCAAGAGTGAATTCTCAGTTCTTACTTGTACAATAGAGTTGGAGGGATGATTCACAGATGAAGCACATCACGGAATAGAAAGGACAAGGCCTTTTCAAGAAGGTGTTGGAGAAGCTTATGGCTTCAGTTTGGACTTGCTACATACGAAAGTGCCTGTGAAACAACAGTGTTGAATAGGACTATCAAGCACGAAGGATAAATCTGGGCTCAACACACAAAATTGAAAATTACTTATATTTTTGATGGTATACATAAACATGGGGAATATGGTATCACTGAATCAAAGGAAAATAAAAATAGTACTAAACTCTGAAAAACTCTGGCATTTAACATTACAGATGGGAGCACGAATCTACAAAGTATATTTAGAAAAGAGATGGGAGAAAAACTAGAAGAGTGTGATGTTTCAACCCAAAGGAATACAAAATATGAAGGTAAAAGGAATACAAAATATGAAGGTAGAAGGATTTGTCAATAATGGCAACTGTGCTTGAGGAGTCCAGTAAGAGAAGGAATTAAGGATCCCAGAAATCAGCCCCATGAAAATATTTTGTGACTAAAATTTAATAATTATTATTATATAGTAACACTGATAGTTTAGTAGTACTAAGTTTAATAAATTTTAGTACACATATAGATTCATATAACTATCTCCACAATCATAAAATGCAACCATTTCAATACCCTCCAAACTTCTTCATGGTCCCTCTTCATAATTATATCCTCCTCCCAAATCGAAACCCTCACAAACATTGATTTCTTCTCTATCACTATAGTTTTGTCACTTCCAGAATGCCACATAAATAGAATCACATAGTATATAACATTTTGAAACTTGTTCCTTTCACTCAACATAAGGCTATTGAGATTTATCCAATTTTTTGTGGTGTTCATATCAAAATTTGTTTACTTTTATTAGTGAGTAATGTTCCATTGTACAAATGTACCACAGTTTAAATGTCTAAAGACAGCTGATTTGTTTCCCAGTTTTTAGTGATTATAAATAGAATTCCTATAAACACTCAAGTACAGATAGTTGATTGAAAAAAGTTTTTATTTCTCTAGGGAAATATCAAGAAAAGGATTATAGGATTATATGTATATGTATAACTGCACAAGAAGCGGCAATACTTTTCCAGAGTGGTTGTATCATTTTGCCCCCCAGAAAATATGTGAGAAATCTAGTTGTTCCACATCCCTGCCAGCACTTTACAGTATGCATATCTATCTATCTATCTATCTATCTATCTATCTGTCTATCTATCTATCTATCTAAATTGTCCTTTTTATGGGTATGTAATGGTCTCACGAATTTAATTTGTACTTCTCTACTCACCAATGATGAGGAAGATATCCATCTTATCAATTGTCTACATATATTCTTTATATTATTTGGTGAAGTGTCTATTCAATTCTTTTGCCTATTTCTAAGTAGAATTTTATTTTCTCAAATGTGAGTCTTGAAAGTTCTTTATACATGCAGGATGCAATTCATTATAATATCTGTGATGTGCAAATATTTTCTTCCAGACTATAGCTTATCTTCTCAGTTTTGTGAAAGTATTCTTAACAAAACAAACGTTTTAATTTCTATGAAGTTCAATTTATCTTTCAGAGAAAGAGAGAGTGTGTGTGTGCATGTGTGTGTGCGCATGCGTGTGTGTGTTACAATTTTGGCACCATGTCTAAGAACTTTTCGCCTAAGTCCAATTCAGGAATATCTTCTCTTATGTTTCCTACTAAAAGTTTTATACTTAAGTAATTTACATTTAGGTATATGATGCATTTTTCATTAATTTTTACTTTTGATTTAAGTTGTAATTTTGTTTTGGCATATGGGTGTCCAAATGTGATCTATAGTATGGTTGAAAATAATACTTTTTTCTCCAGTAAGTCATGAAAATAAAGTACCAATGTAGTCACAAAATGCTTATAACAGATTTGAATCTCTTATGATTTTCCCCAATAAAATAGCAACATATACTATGTTATGCAATACGTCATTAAGATTTGGATACGTTTTAAAATTATTTATATGTTTCAAAGACAATACTTTCTTTTGCTTTATTTGGCATAGTTTTTGTTATACATTGAATATATATAAAATATTATTTAGCAGATGGGAAATATGTCAAGAAAAAAAACTAAAATGAGGCAAAAACTAGAAAGACTCCAAATTGTTCTATACCTAGGATAACCCAACAATGGTACATACCTACAATGGAATACTATTCAGCACTAAAAAGGAACAAACTACTATTGATCCATAGGTATCACAGGATCCATAGGCAACAATATAGGTAAATTCCAAATACATTATGCTAAGTGAAATAAGTCAGAATCAAAAGGCTACATGCTTTATGATTTCATTTAAAGTTTATTCTATATTAGGTGAAACTCTAGAGATGGATTATAAATCAGCAGTTGACAAGAGTTAATGGTTAGGGGAGGGTTTGACTCCAAAGGGGTAGCACAAGGAAATTTGCAGGGATGGGGTGGTATAAATCTGTATCGCATCTTGGTTGTGTTAGTGGTTTTATAACTCTATGCATTAGTCAAAGCATTAGTGTTTTTTTGTTTTTTTGGTTTTTTTTGAGATGGAGTCTCACTCAGTCATCCAGGCTGGAGTGCAGTGGCGCGATCTCAGCCCACTGCAAGCTCCGCTTCCCGGGTTCACACCATTCTCCTGCCTCCGCCTCCAGAGTAGCTGGGACTACAGGCGCCCGCCACCACGCCTGGCTAATTTTTTGGATTTTTAGTAGAGACGGGGTTTCACCTTGTTAGCCAGGATGGTCTCGATCTCCTGACCTCGTGATCCGCCCACCTCAGCCTCCCAAAGTGCTGGCATTAGTGTTTTTTAACTAAACAGCAAAAGGAGTAAATTTTACTATATCCAAATTAAAAATACACTTTAATAAAATAAGTACGTGTGTATTTTCTCTCACATTTGAAAAACAGAATGTTTTAATGTATTGGAACAACCCTATAGACTCCCCACATCCCACAGTTAAACACTATCCTGTGCTCTGAAATTATGATTCTCTAGCTTTTCCTTAGTGTTTCTCCTTATATAAGTATATTCTTAAACAATATAGAGGAAGGCAGACCAAGAGGGCTGAATAGATGCTTTCACCAATCATCCATGTTGCAGGAACACCTATTTAACAACTATCTACATTTAAAAAGCATTTTCTTAAAAGGTAAAAATCAGGTGAGCAATCATAGTACCTGGTTTTAACTTCATATCACTAAAAGAGAGATTGAAGAGGGTAGGAAACACGGTCTTGAATTGGTGACGCCACCCCTCTCTCATCCCCCTGGCAGAAGCTGCATAGCACAGAGAATCTGTGTGCTTGGGGAGAGAGACCACAGCAACTGTGGGATCCTGCATTGAACTCAGTGCTGCTCTGTCACACTGGAAAGCAAAACTGGGCTAAACTCAGCTGACACTCATGCATCAGGGGGCATTTAGACCAGCTGTAGCCAGAGAGGAACCACCCACGCCAGTGGTCAGAAGTTGAGTTTGGCAAGCCTTGCCACCATGGGATAACATGTTCTCGGGTTCTGAAAAAACTTGAAAGCAGTGGATATTCGAAAACAATCGTATGGTTTTTATCCTTTATTCTATTGATATGCTGTATCTCATTGATTGATTTGCATATGTTGAACCATCCTTGCAGCAAAGGAATAGATAACAGTAGGGATGAATGACCTTTTTTCATGTATTTTTTAATTCAGTTTGTTAGTATTTTGTTGCGTTTTTTTTGCATCAATATTCATTAGAGATATTGGCCTATAGTTTTCTTTCTCTCTCTTTCCTTCCTTCCTTCCTCCTTCCTTCCCTCTCTCTCTCTCTCTCTCTCTCACTCTCTCTCTTTCTTCCTATCTGTTTTAGCTTGTTTGTTTTTTGATGTGTCTTTGTCTGGTGTTGGTATCAGGGTAATATTGACCTCATAGAATAAGTTTGAAAGTATTGCCTCCCTCTCTATTTTGTGGAATAGTTTGAGTAACATTGGTATTAGTTCTTCTTTATTTATTTATTTTTATTATTATTATACTTTAAGTTCTAGGGTACATGTGCACAGTGTGCAGGTTTGTTACATATGTATACTTGTGCCATGTTGGTGTGCTATACCCATTAACTCGTCATTTACATTAGGTATATCTCCTAAAGCTATCCCTCCCCCGTCCCTCCTCCCCACAGGCCCAGTGTGTGATGTTCCCCTTCCTGTGTCCAAGTGATCTCACTGTTCAATTCCCACCTATGAGTGAGAACATGCGGTGTTTGGTTTTCTGTACTTTCGATAGTTTGCTGAGAGTGATGGTTTCAGTTACACCCATGTCACTACAAAGGACACGAACTCATCCTTTTTTATGGCTGCACAGTATTCCATGGTGTATACATGCCACATTTTCTTAAACCAGTCTGTCACTGATGGACGCTTGGGTTGATTCCAAGTCTTTGCTATTGTGAATAGTGCTGCAATAAACATATGTGTGCATGTGTCTTTAAAGCAGCATGATATATAATCCTTTGGGTATATACCCAGTAATGGGATGGCTGAGTCAAATGGTATTTCTAGTTCTAGATCCTTGAGGAATTGCCACACTGTTTTCCACAATGGTTGAACTAGTTTACAGTCACACCAACTGTGTAAAAGTGTTCCTATTTCTCCACAACTTCTTCAGCATCTGTTGTTTCCTGACTTTTTAATGATTACCATCCTAACTGGTGTGAGACGGTACCTCATTGTGGTTTTGATTTGCATTTCTCTGATGGCGAGTGATGATGAGAATTTTTTCATGTGTCTGTTGGCTGTATGAATGTCTTCTTTTGAGAATTATCTGTGCATATCCTTTGCCCACTTTTTGATGGGGTTGTTTGAGTTCTTTGTAGGTTCTGGATATTATCCCCTTGTCAGATGAGTAGATTGCAAAAATTATCTCCCATTCTGTAGATTGCCTGTTCACTCTGATGGTAGTTTATTTTGCTGTGCAGAAGAAGCTCTTTAGTTTAATGAGATCCCATTTCTCAATTTCAGCTTCTGTTGCCGTTGCTTTTGGTGTTTTAGACATGAAGTCCTTGCCCATGACTATGTCCTGAATGGTATTACCTAGGTTTTCTTCTAGGGTATTTATGGTTTTAGGTCTAACATTTAAGTCTCTAATCCATCTTGAATTAATTTTCATATAAAGAGTAAGGAAAGGATCTAGTTTCAGCTTTCCACTTATGGCTAGCCAATTTTCCCAGCACTATTTATTAAATAGGGAATCCTTTCCCCAGTTCTTGTTTTTGTCAGGTTTGTCAACGATCAGGTGGCTGTAGATGTGTGGTATTATTTCTGAGGGCTCTGTTCTGTTACATTGCTCTATATCTCTGTTTTGTTACCAGTACCATGCTGTTTTGGTTACTGTAGCCTTGTAGTATAGTTTGAAGTCAGGTAGCATGATGCCTCCAGCTTTGTTCTTTTGGCTCAGGATTGTCTTGGAGATGCGGGCTCGTTTTTGTTTCCAGGTGAACTTTAAAGTAGGTTTTTCCAATTCTGTGAAGACAGTTATTGGTAGCTTGATGGGGATGGCATTGAATCTATAAATTACCTTGGGCAGTATGGCCATTATCACGATATTGATTCTTCCTATCCATGAGCATGGTATGTTCTTCCATTTGTTTGTGTCCTCTTTTATTTCACTGAGCAGTGAAATAAGTGTAGTTCTCCTTGAAGAGGTCCTTTACATCCCTTGCAAGTTGGATTTCTAGGTATTTCACTCTCTTTGAAGCTATTGTGAATGGGAGTTCATTCCTGATTTGGCTCTCTGTTTGTCTGTTACTAGTGTATAAGAATGCTTGTAATTTTTGCACATTGATTTTGTATCCTGAGACTTTGCTGAAGTTGCTTATCAGCTTAAGGAGATTGTGGGCTGAGATGATGGGGTTTTCTAAATATGCAATGATGTCATCTGCAAACAGGGACAATTTGACTACTTCTTTTCCTAACTGAATACCCTTGATTTCTTTCTCTTGCCTGATAGCCCTAGCCAGAACTTCCAACACTATGCTGAATAGAAGTGGTGAGAGAGGGCATCCCTGTCTTGTGCCAGTTTTCAAAGGGAATGCTTCCAGTATTTGCCCATTCAGTATATTGGCTGTGGGTTTGTCATAAATAGCTCTTATTATTTTGAGATACGTTCCATCAATACCGAATTTATTGAGAGTTTTTAGCATGAAGGGCTATTGAATTTTGTCAAAGGCCTTTTCTGCATCTATTGAGAAAATCATGTGGTTTTCATCCTTGGTTCTGTTTATATGCTGGATTACGTTTATTGATTTGCGTTTATTGAACCAGCCTTGCATCCCAGGGATGAAGCCCACTTGATCATGGTGGATAAGCTTTTTGATGTGCTGCTCGATTCGGTTTGCCAGTATTTTATTAGGATTTTTTCATCGATGTTCATCAGGGATATTGGTCTAAAATTCTCTTTTTTTTGTTGTTGTATCTCTGCCAGGCTTTAGTATCAGGATGATGTTGGCCTCATAAAATGAGTTAGGGAAGATTCCCTCTTTTTCTATTGATTGGAATAGTTTCAGAAGAAATGGTACCAGCTCCTCCTTGTACCTCTGGTAGAATTCGGCTATGAATCCGTCTGATCCTGGACTGTTTTTGTCAGTAGGCTATTAATTTTTGCCTCAATTTCACAGCCTGCTATTGGTCTATTCAGGGATTCAACTTCTTCCTGGTTTAGTCTTGGGAGAGTGTAAATGTCCAGGAAATTATCCATTTCTTCTAGGTTTTCTAGGTTATTTGCATAGAGATGTTTATAGTATTGTCTGATGCTAGTTTGTATTTCTGTGGGGTCGGTGGTGATATCCCCTTTATCATTTTTTATTGCGTCTGTTTGATTCTTCTCTCTTTTCTTCTTTATTAGTCTTGCTAGCAATCTATCAATTTTGTTGATCATTTCAAAAAGCCAGCTCCTGGATTCATTGATTTTTTGGAGGGTTTCTTGGGTCTCTATCTCCTTCAGTTCTGCTCTGATCTTAGTTATTTCTTGCCTTCTGATAGTTTTTGAATATGTTTGCTCTTGCTTCTCTAGTTCTTTTAATTATGATGTTAGGGTGTCAATTTTAGATCTTTCCAGCTTTCTCTTGTGGGCATTTAGTGCTATAAATTTCCCTCTACACACTGCTTTAAATGTGTCCCAGAGATTCTGGTATGTTGTATCTTTGTTCTCCTTGGTTTCAAAGAACATCTTTATTTCTGCCTTCATTTTGTTATGTACCCAGCAGTCATTCAGGAGCAGGTTATTCAGTTTCCATGCAGTTGAGCAGTTTTGATTGAGTTTCTTAATCCTGAATTCCAGTTTGATTGCACTGTGGTCTGAGAGACAGTTTGTTAAAATTTCTGTTCTTTTACATTTGCTGAGGAGTCCTTTACTTCCAACTATGTGGTCAATTTTGGAATAAGTGTGATGTGGTGCTGAGAAGAATGTATATTCTGTTGCTTTGGGGTTGAGAATTCTGTAGATGTCTATTTGGTCCACTTGGTGCAGAGTTGAGTTCAATTCCTGGATATCCTTGTTAATTTTCTGTCTTGTTGATCTGTCTAATGGTGATGGTGGGGTGTTAAAGTCTCCCATTATTATTGTATGGGAGTCTAAGTCTCTTTGTAACTCTCTAAGGACTTGCTCTATGAATCTGTATTGGGTGCATATATATTTAGGATAGTTAACTCTTCCTGATGAATTGATCGCCTTGCCATTATGTAATGGCCTTCTTTGTCTCTTTTGATCTTTGATGGTTTAAAGACTGTTTTATCAGAGACTAGGATTGCAACCCCTGCTTTTTTTTTGTTTTCCATTTGCTTGGTAGATCTTCCTTCATCCCTTTATTTTGAGCCTATGTGTGTCTCTGCACGTGAGATGGGTCTCCTGAATACAGCAAACTGATGGGTCTTGACTCTTTATCCAGTTTGTCAGTCTGTGTCTTTTAATTGGACCATTTAGTCCATTTACATTTAAGGTTAATATTGTTATGTGTGAACTTGATCCTGTCATTATGATATTAGCTGGTTATTTTGCTCATTAGTTGATGCAGTTTCTTCCTAGCATCGATGGTCTTTACATTTTGGCATGTTTCTGCAATGGCTGGTATTGGTTGTTCCTTTCCATGTTCAGTGCTCCTTCAGGATCTCTTGTAGGGCAGGCCTGGTGGTGACAAAATCTCTAAGAATTTGCTTGTCTGTAAAGGATTTTATTTCTCCTTCACTTATGAAACTTAGTTTTGCTGGATATGAAATTCTGGGTTTAAAATTCTTTTATTTAAGAAGGTTGAATATTGGCCCCCACTCTCTTCTGGCTTGTAGAGTTTCTGCCAAGAGATTTGCTGTTAGTCAGATGGGCTTCCCTTTGTGGGAATCTTTCTCTCTGGCTGCCCTTAACATATTTTCCTTCATTTCAACTTTGTTGAATTTGACAATTATATGTCTTGGAGTTGCTCTTCTCGAGGAGTATCTTAGTGGCATTCTCTGTATTTCCTGAATTTGAATGTTGGCCTGCCTGACTAGGTTGGCGAAGTTCCCCTGGATGCTATTCTGCAGAGTGTTTTCCAACTTGGTTCCATTTTCCTCATCACTTTCAGGCACACCAATCAGACATAGATTTGGTCTTTTCACATAATCTCATATTTCTTGAAGGCTTTATTCATTTCTTTTTACTCTTTTTTCTCTACACTTCTCTTCTCATTTCATTTCATTCATTTGATCTTCAATCACTGGTACTCTTTCTTCCAGTTGATCAAGTCTGTTACTGAAGCTTGTGCATTTGTCACGTAGTTCTTGTGTCATGGTTTTCATCTCTATCAGTTCTTTTATGGTCTTCTCTGCATTGATTATTCTAGTTATCCATTCATCCACTCTTTTTTCAAGGTTTTTAGTTTCTTTGTGCTGGTTATGTAGTTCCTCCTTTAGCTCTCAGAAGTTTGATTGACTGAAGCCTTCTTTTCTTTTTTAATTAAATTACTATAATTTAATTATATTCATAATTTAAGCATGATAACATTTGTGCTTAGTTTTTAACTACTGCATATTGGTTTCATTATGTTTTTTGTTTGTTTGTTTGTTTTAAAAATTTATTTTGATTTCAATAGTTTTTGGGAAACAGGTGGTGTCTGATTGCACAGAAAACTTCTTCAGTGGTGATTTCTGAGATTTTGATGCACTCATCACTTGAGCAATGCACACTGTACCCAATTTGTAGGCTTTTATCCCTCATGTCCCTCCCATTCCCATCCCCCTCCCATCCTTTCCCCTGAGTCCCCAAAGTCCATTATATGCATGCCTCTGCATTCTCATAGCTTAGCTCCCGCATATAAGTGAGACCATATGATGCTTGGCTTCCATTCTTGAGTTACTCCACTTAGAATAATTGTCCCCAGCTCCATCCAGGTTGCTGTGAATGCCATTATTTCATTCCTTTTAATGGTTGAGTAGTATTCATATATATATATACACACACACACATATACACACACCACATTTTCTTTATCCACTTGTTGGTTGGTAGGCATTTAGGCTGGTTTCATATATTTGCAATTGCAAATTGTGCTGCTATAAATATGCGTGTGCAAGTGACTTTTTCATATAATGTCTTCTTTTCCTCTAAGTAGATACCCAGTAGTGGTATTTTTTTTTAAATTATATTATTATTATACTTTAAGTTCTATGGTACATGTGCATAACGTGCAGGTTTGTTACATATGTATACTTGTGCCATGTTGCTGTGCTGCACCCATCAACTCGTCAGCACCCATCAACTCGTCATTTACATCAGGTATAACTCCCAATGCCATCCCTCCCCCCTCCCCCCTCCCCCCTCCCCATGATAGGCCCCGGTGTGTGATGTTCCCCTTCCCGAGTCCAAGTGATCTCATTGTTCAGTTCCCACCTATGAGTGAGAACATGTGGTGTTTGGTTTTCTGTTCTTGTGATAGTTTGCTAAGAATGATGGTTTCCAGCTGCATCCATGTCCCTACAAAGGACACAAACTCATCCTTTTTTATGGCTGCATAGTATTCCATGGTGTATATGTGCCACATTTTCTTAATCCAGTCTCTCACTGATGGACATTTGGGTTGATTCCAAGTCTTTGCTATTGTGAATAGTGCCACAATAAACATACGTGTGCATGTGTCTTTATAGCAGCATGATTTATAATCCTTTGAGTATATACCCAGTAATGGGATGGCTGGGTCATATGGTACATCTAGTTCTAGATCCTTGAGGAATCGCCATACTGTTTTCCATAATGGTTGAACTAGTTTTCAATCCCACCAACAGTGTAAAACTGTTCCTATTTCTCCACATCCTCTCCAGCACCTGTTGTTTCCTGACTTTTTAATGATCGCCATTCTAACTAGTGTGAGATGGTATCTCATTGTGGTTTTGATTTGCATTTCTCTGATGGCCAGTGATGATGAGCATTTTTTCATGTGTCTGTTGGCTGTATGAATGTCTTCTTTTGAGAAATGTCTGTTCATATCCTTTGCCCACTTTTTGATGAGACTGAAGCCTTCTTCTCTTAACTCGTCAGTCATTCTCTGTCCAGCTTTGTTCAGTTGCTGGCAATAAGCTTCATTCCTTTGGAGGGGGAGATGTGCTCTGATTTTTTTAATTTCCAGCTTTTCTGCACTGCTTTTTCCCCATCTTTGTGGTTTTATATGCCTTTGGTCTTTGATGATGGTGACGTAGTGATGGGGTTTTGGTGTGGGTGTCCTTTCTGTTTGTTATTTTTCCTTCTAACAGTCAGGACCCTCAGCTGCAGCTCTGTTGGAGTTTGCTTGAGGTCCACTCCAGACCTGTTTGCCTGGGTATCAGCAGTGGAGGTTGCAGAAGATAGAATATTGCTGAACAGCGAGTGCTGCTCTCTGATTCTTGCTCTGGAAGCTTCGTCTCAGAGGTGTACCTAGCTGTGTAAGGTGTGAGGTGTCGGTCTGCACCTCAGTTGAAAATGCAGAAATCACCGGTCTTCTGTGTCACTCACGCTGGGAGCTGGAGGCTGGAGCTGTTCCTATCTGGCCATCTTGGGTGCCCCCCCCCAGTTATTCTTTAAATGTTTGGTATCATTCAGCAGTGAAGTCATCATGTCCCAAACTTTTCTTTACTGGGAGACTTTTTCTTATAGCTTTGATCTCATTACTTCTAATTGGTCTGTTTAGGCTTTGGATTTCTTCCTGGTTCTATCTTGGTAAGTTGTATGTGTCTGGAAATTTGTCCATTTCTTCTAGATTTTCCAATTTATTGGCATATAGTTGGTCATAGTATCCACTAATGATTTTTTGAATTTCTGCACTGTCAGTTATGTCTCCTTTTTCATCTCTGAATTTTTTATTTGAATCATTTCTCTTTTTTTTCCTAATTAGTCTGGCTAAAGTTTTGTCAATTTTGTTTATCTTTTCAAACAACCAACTTTTTGTTTCATTGATCTTTTGTTTTGTGTTCTTTGTTTTTTTTCTCACTTATTTCTGCCCTCATTTTGTTATTTGTTTTTGTCTACTAATTTTGGGTTTGATATGCTCTTGCTTTTCTAGTTTTTCAAGGTGTACATTAAATTGCATCAATGTATGCTCAAGTCCCTTCTTTGCATATAATCTGCATATATCCTCCCATGTACTTTATATCATCTCTAGATTACTTATAATACTTAGTAAAATGTTAATGCCATGTAAACAGTTATTTTCTGTATTGTTTTAAAATCTGCATTACTTTTATTGTTATATCATTATTTTTTATTGCTTTTGTTTTTCAGAATATATTTATCTATGGTTGGTTGAGCCCAAAGTTGTGGAACTCACAGATATGCAGGGCCAACTGTATTTCGGTAGATTTTTAGTACAAGGAACATGCATTTGCCAAGGGTAGAAGTTATAAATACTGTCTGAAGCTCATGCCTCATTATACTTCCTAAAAGACATTTCTTCCCTCCCTTGCCTCGACATTCTCTCTACTGATTATACTGAAGTCAGAGTTATTTTTCTGTAACCTGGTATTGTTCATGTCATTAACCTGACTAGAAACCTTTAACAGTGGCCCTTAGGGTTAAGTTTAAAAAATTTTTGACAAGATTTACAGGATCCTTCAAGACTGGCCTTTCTTCCTCTTATCAGCCTTATCTCTGTCAGAACCCACTCTTCATTCCATCCATTCTTTGAGATTATGAACCATGTTCCCCAAAGTCATGTTCTATTCTTTGCTTTGAGGCCATAGCTGTCAGCTGGTATTTGGTGTTAATGTACTAGAGATGGGTGGTACTGTGGTCTGAACAACCTCTTTGTACAGTTTACTCTGTCCTTTCAGCCTGATACCTGAAATACCACTTCGGTTTCATAAATGTAATCCTGCTGGGCCTCTAGGCCTTGCAATTTGGTGAGTTTTATAGAAGGCACTTACGATGGGCTGGGCAGTTTTACCAGAATCACTTGATGTGTCATAATCAGATGCCTCACCCCTACTTAGGCACAATAACATGCCAGGCACCTCTTTTGAAAGAGTATCTGCTTCAGATGGGATGGATTTGCTCTAGAACCCTAGGAGTCTGTGAATCTGTCATGGTCACTTGTCACAGGCTCAACACAAAATGTTTTTCTATAGAGAAACTCAAGTACCATGGATTCTGATGGGTGTTATGGCCTGAGTCGCAGTTGCTGCTTATACCTTTTCCTGAAAAAGTTAAAGTAACTGGCATATTCAATTGGAAGATGAGACTGTTCTAATCATTCTGAACACCTTATGCTATTCAACCAATGGGCAAAATAAATAAGTAAATAAATGAAATAAAGAATATTTGACTAGCTGGAGTAATTGTTCTCAATTATCAAGAGGAAATTGTGTTGCTGCTATACAATATAGGCAAGAAAAACTGTATCTGGAACGCAAAAGATTTTCTGAGGGTTGAGATTGTGTTTAGTGCTTCACTGTCAGCTGAGATTCTGGCGGAGAGGAAAGGAAATGTGTAATGGGGAGCAGAAAAATGAAGCCATAAGTATTATAGCTTTGTGATCAATTATAGAAATGAAGACTATGTTTGCATATTTTTCTTTGCTTGTTGCATGTGTTTAATTCTATTCACTAGTCATGTTCCTTTTTCTCTCTCTTTACCTTTTTATTTTATATGTAAGTTGTAGGAGAATAACTTTGACATTTAGTCTTAGATAAGAGAATTTTCAGAAATTTTGTGATGAAATAGGATAATGGTTACAAGGACTGTGCATCTTAGTATCTGAGGAAATGGCTAAAACAATTTCACTCCTAAGGACAGCTATATCTTCTTGTTAGGTGTCAAGATAAAGTTGTTTCTTTATGTTGTATGATAAAGTTGTCATACAGAAGTTCAAATATATATAGCAGGGTGCATATAAAAGTAGCCAAAAGGGTGTCTCTTTCACTTATTAATGTATTCCTTCGCAGATTTTAATCTACTCTTTGTTATCTACACAGCAATAATGGGGATTGTGCTTGTAAACATTTCCTTTTGCTTCAAGTATAACTTTTTTTCTTTTCTTTGTATTTTATTTTATTTATTTATTTTTTTTAGATGGAGTCTCCCTCTGTCACCAGACTGGAGTGCAGTGATGCGATCTTGGCTCACTGCAACCTTCACCTCCCAGGTTCAAGTGATTCTCCTGCCTCAGCCTCCCAAGTACCTGGGACATTAGGCGCATGCCACCATGCCCTGCTAATTTTTGTATTTTTAGTAGAAATGAGGTTTCGCCACATTGGCCAGGGTGGCCTTGATCTCTTGACCTCGTGATCCACCCGCCTCAGCTTCCCAAAGTGCTGGGATTACAGGTGTGAGCCACCATGCCTGGCCTCCTGCAAGTACAACTTTAAACTTTGATAGTAAAGGGTTCAAGAAGGACATTGCAAGAGAAAAAGGTATTTCTTTGTGGTCATGAGGTCCTTTATTTTACTTCTTTTTTGCTCCTATTGCATTCGCTATAGAAGCATGGGGCCAGGGAGAGTAATATCAAGTGATACTCTGCCCCAGCTGGGTACCCAGAGTGTGCAGTCCCTCAGTGAGACTGAGTCCCTAACCCCAGCAGATTGGTGACCAAGACATGGTGGCCCATTCATGCAGACAGTATACAACTCAGACTTTGTGCTATCCTGTACAAGAACAGGGTGTGACTACTTCTACACATTACTCTACCAGCCCCTACACATCTGCACTCTGGAAAGTTACTTCCTGCTTGACAATCCTCGCCACAGTTTCCTGTACAACTGTACCCCTCATGGCTGTGCCAGTCTCAGCCCACTTGTTCTCCTGAAACCTACTTCCTACTTGCCAGTTTGCTCCATGGTTCCGTTTTTGCTACCTTAGTCCATATACCATCAAAGGTATTTACCGTTTGATCTATGACTGAAAAAACACAGGCCTGGGACAATGCATTGAAGTTCTCCACCATCCAGTTGGATGCAACTACACCTTCTCCACTGAGGTCTGAAACCTAGCTTCGGAAGGGGGCTCCCTCCTGAATTTTCCCATTCCTTGGTTGTGCTCTTTCAGCTTTAGGACATTATTTGGAATTCTCTTTACCCTTTATATTTGCTCGCTAGTCATAGTTAATAATTTTTATATTAAACTTTCCCTGTTCAAATTGTGACATCTATCTCCTAATATAACTCTGTTAAAGATTCAATTGAATTTGAAAAATATAGATATGTAGTATTATAAATACAGTGCTCTACCTTGCTCTTTTGCAATATACAATATCCTAGGAGGACAGAAGATTGTATAACACAGGGAAAGTAAGTAAGGCAGATGTGAAGGAAACTCAGAGAGTTAATACCAGAGAAAGAGTGAGTGGAAAAATTAGCTCCAGCAAAAAAATGGGATTTAGTCTTTGACATTTCCTCTCATACTCAATATTCAAGTTATTATCCATTCCCATCAATTCTTCATCCAAACTATATTTTGAATCCTTTTTCCTTCTTTCCATCTCTGCTACCATTTGAAACCAATCGGGTATCATCTTTCTTTTTCATGACAATTAAGCCTTCTAACTAATCAAACCAGTTCCCTCTTGCACTCATCCAAACTGTTCTTTACATAGGAAATTATTTAGTTTTCTTCATAGCACATTATAAACATTAAAATAATTTTATTGAAATGTTTATTTCCTTATATGTTGTTCTGTTATTGCTGTTTCATTTTTAGTTTCTAAACTCTATAAAGGATTGAGTCAGTGTTGTTCATCATATCTGTAGCTCTGATCAGAATATTGGCATATATGGTATAGATAAAATACATATTTGGCGAATGGGTGAATGAATGACAGGGAATTAGAGGTCTATTTTTGATGGGTTCTTCGTACTGATGTGTAAATCTTCTGAATTTTTAATGCATTGAAAATGAAAAGGAACTGTCCCTATAAAACTGGTGCCTACAGAGTAATGGGACAAGATGCCACATACTAGAATAATTTTTGGACAAGACAATACAATGAGTGTTAATGTTTGAGAGAATAAAATTGTATGGCAGTGTAAAGAAAGAGAAATTATTAAGAAAGTTTCAAAATTAAAAAAATAAAAAGATGTTTCAAGTAGAAATTGTAAGAATGGGTAGAATGCCAGAAGGTAAGGAATCTATGCAGAGAATGGGGTTAGAAAAGATGAGGGATGCAAAAAATTAAGGGTACATCTTAGGAAGGGTAGGTCTACATGAGCTGACCGTAGGTTATATTAAGAATAAAACATGTAGGCTTCAAAAAATAGGCAAAGGAGGATTAGAGAGGGAAGTATATAACAACTTTAGTTGACATCTGTCATTCTTTGTGGTATCTAGCTACTGAAACTTTTCCTGTGTGCAAAATCCACCAACTTTTGAAGCAAAGCACACATCCAACTTTAGAAGTAGAAATTGCTAGATAATTGCTTTCTATGTTTGTCTTTTACATTGAGCTCAGGCAGAGGATATAGGGCAATCAGATAAGCACATTCAAACTTTTGAAACTGAAGGGAATGATGAAATAGAGAGATATGGTTGCAATGGGGTCAGCTAAACTTATTTTCTAAAGTTATCCTTGAGTATAGCTTCATTAAAAGCATCCACTTTTTCAGTATTGATGATAGCAGGGAAACTTTCTTAGAATCTGTAATAGCAGCATAATTTTGAATATTTTCTCCAAAAGACATGATAAATGTGATAAATCAATTTAGCAGCATAATTTTTCTCCAAAAGGCATGACTTCTAGATATATTTCTCAAGCCCTGCCACAGATTATGAGTTTCTCAATATCCGTCTAATGAAATCCATTTCTGCCAAATAATTAAGGTTTCTGGTTCCTATTACTTATACCTAAGAATCTATTACTTGTACCTAGGAACCTTGACTGGTATAGTAGACTAAGAGGTTCAAATTTTGTACAGTTGAAATCAACAATAATTGAAATAATTTAAATGAAAAGTATGTTGATTAGAGATGTGAATTAGAAAGATTAACCTAGAAACAATTTGTAATCATCACAGAATCCAAGAAAGTCTTGAGGTAGTAAGACAAGAACATGATAGAAGGCAAAATGTATAGTCAGTTCACAGAAAAAGCAATACAAATTACTTATAAGCATGCGAATAGATGTTCAATCTTATTTATAAAAAATAAAATGCAAATTAAAACAAGAGAAAAGATTGGAAAATATTAAGGAATGATAACATAAAAGTTAGGAGAATATGAGGAAATAGTATCTTCATACAATGCTAGTTAACAAATACCTTGCTTTAGCTAATTTGGAGATAATTTAGAAATCTATTTGTGCACATGCATGTTTTTTTGAATAATACATGTAAAACTGTGATATAGAGAAAATGGGCTATTTGTGGTGGAAGATAACTTTAAATTTAATTATAATTTATTTGTATTATGAGTAAAAATTATTTTAATAACCAAGAAAATAAGAGAAAAATATTGAGGCCATAACTGAACAGAAGAACACCTTGAATAGGAAAAATAAAGAAGTTACAGAAAAGGAAAATATCAAGATACAACTCAGAGATCAAATTAATCTAGAAAATGATTGGATATAGGAATTAAAGAATAGAGAGAAGTAAAATGATTTTTAGGCATATGGAGCCCAGGTGATTGGAAAAAATAGGATTGTCATAAACAAACAGGAGAAATTCGAAAAATAAATGTATTGTAATTGATAAAATTAATATTATCTAGAATGTGTTCTGTTTATGGGATCTATTAGAATGTTCAGCTAGATATCCCAATGGGCCATTATAGTTTGTAGACTAGATAAGTCAAGAGATATCATGGTTCAGATTCAGGAAGTACCCACAAAGTGGGTGTGATTGTATGTGTGGGATTACCAAAGAAGAGAGACCAAATGAGAAAAGAAGTGTGACTTTGAACCTAGGGACAGTGGAAAAACAGAAAGAGTCAGTAAAGAAATGGGCAGGAGCAGCTTGTGTGTAAAGAAGCAGAATACAATATACCTTTATTGGTCACAGGGATAATACACTTTTAGAAAGACAGTCAGTTGTGTGGATAGTTACAGAGAACAGATAAAGTTTCCGATTGAGAAAGGGCCACTTGATTTTGTGATTGGATGGTTATCTTTCAGCTAAGCTGTAGTAAACACCTGCTTACAAACAATCTGAATGTACAAGTCAATGAAATTAGCAAGAAATATTTTTTGAGAGTTAGTCATAAAAAGAAAATGAGAGAGAAAGGAAGGTAACTCAAGGATTACGAGTTTTAAAATAAAAATCCCCAAAGACTAAATGGCCTATCTCTTGTGCATGTGTTAGATATTGTGCTCTGCATTCAAATGTTGGTCTTTTTTTGGCAATAAGCAAACACACAGGAAGTCATATGGAAGACATATTTTAATAGATGGGAAATAGTACTACTTGCTGTTTGCTTAACTGAATCACTGTACTCTAAAATTCTAAATCTCGAGACGCTTGAGAGTAGTCCTGAGTGACACAGGTTAGATGCTTCTTCCACTTTGAGTGAACCAGAAACCAAATAGCAGTAGAGAGTTGGACATTTCAGTGAGAGTCCTCAGCAGGGAAATATTAAATCTAAAGTATAAATCCTCATTTTCTCTTCATAATATGTGTACCCTTACTGGAGCTATGGTTATGCCTTCTAGCTTGCTCTCAGTTGTGCTACAATAAATTAAGAGAAGGGTTCTGTGTTTTCCTTTAGTTGAAATATTGGCAGAGGAGCATTACTCTGCTGAGTTCTGCATTTTGGGCATCTACTATAGTTTAACGCCATAGCTGCCCTTCTCCTCCAGTCAATTTGCCCTGCAGTGATTAATATCTAAGATATTTCCAAAAGAGAAAGTGATACAGGAAGTAGAAAGAAACCATTTAGGTAGAAAGTGAGGGCAAAGAGTCCTCAGCAGAACTTCCCTTCTAACAAAAAACAGCCTAAGAAATCATTTATTTTCTAACAGAAAGCGGCCTGGAAGATCAGGCTGCAAACACAGATAAGGAGGTCTGTAACAAAGAGTTGTTCTCTTTCTTTTTCCTGTTAAATTTCTGCTCTAAGCCTCACCCTTGGTGTATCCACATCCTTGATTTCCTTGACAGTGAGACCAAGAACTCTGGGTGTCACCCCAAACAATGACGCTGCTTCAAAAGGACTCTTAGAAACAAGGGTTGAGGCCAGGCATGGTTGCTCAAGTCTGTAATCCTAGCACTTTGGGAGGCTGAGGCAGTGGATCACCTGAGGTCGGGAGTTTGAGACTGGCCTGGCTAAGATGACAAAACCCCTTCTCTACTAAAAATACAAAATATATATATATTAGCCAGGTGTGGTGGTGGGTGCCTATAATCTCAGCTACTTGGGAGGCTGAGGAAGGACAATTGCTTGAATGTGCGAGGTGGAGGTTGTAGTGTGCTGAGATTGCGTGACTACACTCCAGCCTGGGTGAACAGAGTGAGACTCCATCTCATAAAAAAAAAAAAAAAGAAAAAGAAAAAGAAAAAGAAAAAGACAAAGACAAAGAAAAAGAAAAGAAATAAGGGTTGAGACTCTGAAGCCTAAAAACCTCTCCTCCGTATGAAAAATCCTCCCACTATTGCCTTGGAATACTTGAATTTGTTGTCTTTTATATTCTTGGCTTGTACCTACAGAATTGTAAACAATCTGAGAAACTGAGTATAGGGAGATCTAATATGTTTACTGACAACTAAAGAAACCACTAGAAAAACACTGGAAGGGATATGCAGAATTTAAAAAGACAGTAAGCTTTTATATTTAAGTGAGAAAATTTTTATGTAATTTTTATTTCCAAACAGGTAAGATAATATTTTTAATTATTTTTAACCATTTTGAAGACATCAAGAGACAGTCACCTTATAACTAGAGTTATAGTATATGAAATTAACTGGTAAAGAGTTTTGTACTAAGATTTGTTGAGGGGTCATTAATATTTTCCTAATTCAGTAATATATTACTTATAGAGTTTATAGATTTGATCAGCTTCATCAAACAACTGGAAAATACGTTAGAAGAAAAAGTAATCTATCAGATCAGTCAATTATAGCCCTATCAATCAAAAAATTGGCAATTTGCCTGAATTCTCAATGTCTCCTTTTGACATTACACAGGTATAGCCACTTTCAATAACATTTTATACTTATTCAAGAAAGCAGTTTTACTATACTTTATAGTTTCCAATTCTAACCACTCCCCACAAAAATACATGAACAATCAAATCACATAAGAATAAAGAGGATTTCCTTTTTCAAAAATATTTATTTTCTAACTAATGATTCCTTGTATACAGGAAATAGCTATTTAAAATGCCATCTTTATGAATATTCAATTTAATTCAGATAAAGTTTTCCCATTAAGACAAGTGAAGAATATGCTGACTATACCATAAGAAACACTTAAAAACTACTTTTTGGGGGATACCATATGTAAAGAGTGAACGTTAACAAGCAGTTGGGTAACTAGTATTTTTTCCTGTCAAAGTGATATACTTTTTATATCTATAGCATTCTCATGTAGTCCTTAAAATAACTGCAGCAAGAAAGCTTTGAATGCTGATTTATCAAAGACAGGAATACACATTTATATCTATGGCACTTTAAAAGTACATTTCCCCCCCCACATACTGACACATTATAATGATGTCAAGGTTCTGGAAAAAAGAGCATGGCATTAACAAGATGGAAGGCTAACTTAATGGAAGTTCCATTGATAAAATGCCATCCTCACAAAGCTGGTAATTGTTCTTTAGCTATTATACTCTTACCAAAGAAGCAATATATCAGATGCCTGCTCATCTAGACATAACTCTAAAAGATTCTGAGACACTGTAAGTTGTATATCACTAAACTGGGAACATTAAAAGCAACTAACTTATTCATTAATTATTGTATCTTACTGACTAGGGTCAAGAATTATGACAGATAATTTAATCATTAAAAATCTCGTGTGTAGTTATTTGAAAATGTTGTTTTCTTTTAAAATGAAATACATTCCTAGAAAAAAATTTAAAAATCTACCTTCCATGCACAAATAATAACCATATAGTGTAGGATTGTAAAGTTCTTAAGTTTGTAATTCTATGTTTGTGTTTTATTATAAGTTTCTATTTCCTCAAATGGAGCTAAATGTAATTATGCAGTATAAAATTATAGAAGCTCATCAAAATGGCAAATAAATTAGCTTCCATATGAACATGTTTCACTTCAAATTGAAATTAAAGCTTTAAAATTGAAAAAATGTAATTTTGATACTTTAATTTACATTATCTACATTACCACTATTCAGGGTCTTATAGACCATCTTGCTGTTACTCTCCTTCCCTGGGTGGGTCACTGAACTACTGACGCTGCTTTCATGCTATCATTTGTTCCAAAAAACTTTTCCATGTTTATTTTATTCAATGACAAAGAACTATATACTGTAGAATTCTAGAAACTAAGATTTGCTCAATATGGTAAAATGTCTCTATGTTCCTTGTGCTCCCCTACACACACCCTAAATTTAAAATTCACTGCTGAGTATCCAATAGTAGATTGTATGATTTCTGAGAATTTACAGTCATTCACCATAACAAGTCATTCCCTCAAGGGAGAAAGGAATCATAAAATGATCAAATTACTTGAATCCCCTGGACCAATGAGCTCTTGTTTAGCCACTTTACTAGTATTTATTCATTTCATAACTATTGTTCAAACTTCTACATAACACAGTAGGAGAGGCACAAATGCAATTTGTCTTAGATTGTTTATCTGATAAGTGAACCCTGAGTCAAAGGTCCAAGGAAAAGAAACTGTGGGGAGCAGAAAGGAAGGAAAAGAGCCAAGCAAAGGTGCAATTTCAGGTGAAGAACCAGCCTCAGTCTGTCCCTACTGCTGGAGGCTCTGGAGTGGTCATCTTTCAGAGAAGGAAACTTGTAATTCCTCCCTTTTTTTCCCAAGAGCCACTTAGTCACCGGCTTCTGGCCTGGCTACATCTGGGGAAAGTAGAGTCCCAGGCATTTGCAAGAGAACCATGGCAACATCAAACACCCAGGACATTTTCTGAAGGTCTCAGAAACACACACAGACACCGGGGATCATTCCCACAGCTCTGCTAAAGGAATATTTTTAGGTATCAGGAGGGGGCACGCATCGTGTCAGCCATATGATTCTAATAAGAAACAGTACTTCTCCTAAGAGGATTTTATAGTGTGTTTAAATTTGAGGAGTAAGCCAAAACATAAAAAGCTCTTTTGTTTGTTTGTTTGTTTGTAGTTAGTACTACTGCTGAACTACTACAAGTTGATTCCACAAAAGGCAAGCCTATACCTAGTGGCTTACCAAAGGAAGATATTTGGCCTGTGGCAAACTCTATTTCATACTTGCTAACACTTGTCCTTAACATTACCCAAATATATTTTCCCTTTTAAAGATTTCTCCATAAATGTATATGGATAAGAGCCATTTTGGAACCATATATGTAAAACCCATATGGCTAAAGGCTGCTAAAAGCCTGGAAGATTATCCTAAGAAGTTCTGCAGTTAGTTTTATATTCACTGCACTCAGTGTTATTTTTGTAATTATAAAATTAAGGGAGAGTAAATGGAAACAGATAAAAGGCATTATGACTACCTCTTAATTAGTATGCTTTAAATGAATTTGAGTCTTTGCAATTAGATCCCAAGTTATTTCAGTTATTCCATGGGAAATAAATGACAAAAGAAGAAATGTTCTCTGATATTTGAGGATTTTTGTTTCAAAAGCTGTTCAAATAGAAGTTTCATCCAACTGTCTAAGCACCCATCTGCTGGACATACAATAATTGAGATTATATGCAACCACAGCAGAGATCCACTCTAAGACATTGTTATTTATTAGTCTCTATAACTTGACTTCTGTCCTGATTACATCAAAATACTACAGTGTAAAAGGCACTTTAATAAAAGCTTGGTGGTATTTGTACTCAGGCCAAACAATTCTCTTAAGATCATAAAGTCTTTAAAGAAACATTTTGAGGAGCTGGGAAAGTTTACTTTTCTCTTACACATGGAAATATAGAAGAGGTTAAGGGTGACATTAGCATATACAAAACATGCCCTCATGTTTAGAATAATTAAGTTTAATTATGATAAAGAAATTTCTATGCTGAAATATTTAAATGTCTAGAAAGTTATTTACCCTATGGAATTTTCTTTTAGTTTTAAAATAAAGTACCAGTTGAATTCAGGTTTAGTCACTATTAATGCATGTGTTTACAGCTAGCTATCAGAAAACAAGAGTTTTCTTACAAAGATGAGTGGCAAGACAGTTTGAGTATTCAGTATTGTACAGTAAATGCACCTGATAGCAATAATGTAAGCATACCCTTTGAATGATCTTGTGCAACAGATGCACTTGAACATGTGTTCTGAGATACGGAATCCTTGAATAGCCAACCCATAGATTCATTCCTTGTCTATGGGGGAACATCTGAGCCCCTGTCCTGTCCTATGGAACATGGGTTGTACAGAGGTTTCAGGTTCTGAATTTTGGATTAAATTAAGGTTGCAAGGTACAGGAAGAGGTTAGGGGGAAGATGTTAAGTGAAAATGCTATATAAACTGCATGATGATTGCAAGTGGTTGTAGTTCTCCTGCCCAGCTCGCCACTGAACTGTAGGAAGGCAGATATGTTGTTCAGCCTGCCGCCACTGAACTGTTTCTGTACTTAAGGCGGTTTTCCTGTCCAACCTACCCACACTAGTCTCTCTTGCCTGTATGTATACCCGTTATAAAACCCCACATCTTGTTTGCTGGCTCTAGGTCTCTTCTTTGGCCTCTTGTACCTCTTGAACCTGGTGCCTTCCCTATCGAGGTTAATAGGGGTTCAACACAACAAATAATATAGTATTTTTACTTATACTAGCAATATATTAAAAAGGTGGGTTGAATTGATCCCTCAGGCAGTTCTCATCATTAACACAGTGAATGATGATGTCTGGGAAAAGCAATCTACAGTCAACCTATAACGCTTATTTCATTTCAGAGCCAATAAACCCAATTTTTTAAACCATAGTGCTATATCATTCATTCCCTAAAATTTAAACAGCTTTGTAAGATAAAATGTGCAGGCCTCCACCCCACCCAATTTACCTCAGTGTGTGAAAGTGAAGTGGGTAATGAGAGCAATTAGATATACAACCCGAACAATGCCATTAGGCTCAGTGTAGAGTTGTTTTGCTGCGCATCTCATTTACATAAAAATAGACCTACAAGCAACATCACCAAATAATACTGGTGATTATATGCAAATTATTAAATAGACAATAACTTGGCTCACTTCATATTAGGATCTCACAGAAAGCAAGCAACCTAGACCTGGAGCTGAGAGTTCTTCAAGCCACTCTTGAGCTTAGCAGAAAGCGAATTAACTAACTCTTTAAACTTACAAATACATAATTCTTTCATGCAGCACTTCTCTCTACATTTTGCAAAATACCACAGCAGGCAAGTGATTGAGATTCAAACGTTTTACTCCTTCAAAGATGTTCTGATTTTTAGGAACACTAAGGTGATGTAAATAACCTCTCCTTATGTTTATTGATTTATTCCCTTTTAAAACAACTGCACTATGCTAATCATTCCATGTAATTATCACTCCCTCTGTAAATATGCATATCTTGCTCCTAAAACCTTGACATCTTCACTGAATGAAATATCAGGCTGAGGCAGTATAAAAGGAAGGCTATTGTTAATAAACATTCTAAGGTGATTGTATGGGCTTTTATGTAACTTTTAATATATACAATCAGCCATAATAAATTCTAATTAATGTTAGAGGAGTGATTAGAAATTATAGATATTTAAACAGTTTGACCTATGAAAATTTTGACAATTTCCTATATGCCAATGCAAGTTGTATTTGACATACTTTCTAGGAAACAAAACTGGTCAGTCTCGCTGTTTCTAGGTTTCTCAGTGTCCTCAGTCCATTTAGAATATAGACCCAATAATATTATTTTCATCATTATTATTAACAACAGCAATGCTTTATGGAATGCTATGCTGTGCTTGATACTGCCCAAGAGCTTTAAATAAATTTTCTAAATTTATTCTTAAGACATTCATACTGAGAGACTAAACATACAACGGAACAATCATCAGATCATATATGAAATAGAACCGTGACCCACAAACTCTGCAGCAACCAGCCCAAGAAGCCAAACAACTTTAACTACAATTGGATACAGTCAGAACTTGATAAAGGAACTGCAGCTTAACTATTTTTTTGTCCTACTTACAACTCAGGACCAATCAGAGACAGTCAGTTAATCTTTTTAAACCAGATTTGTAAGGTCCCCTGCTTCTAGTTAGTCCACTGCCAGCTTCCTCATGCCAATGCCTCTAATCAAGTCATGTCTGAAGCCTTCCTCATTTTCACTATAGAACTTTCCTAACTCCCTACCTGCCTTGACTCTCAAAGGCAAGTGATGGTGGCTGACTCTCATTCTCTAAACAAGCTCTGAATAAAGAGAGTCTGTTTGCTCTCTTTGGGGTGCTTATCTTTGAAGATAAGGTAATAGTTTACTCTAAAGGCAAAATTAGCCCCATAGTTTCATTATGACTCCTAGGATTCTCTCTCACTGATGCAGAAGGAGGCAATGCTTCAGAAGCCCTTGGCTGGTTTTTGCCATCTGGCTGTCCTACACTGCTTGGGGCTGGGTAGGAACCAGGGGGTGTTGCTCACATGTAATCAAAGCCTCCTCTGAAGCTCCATGGTTCCTCTCCTCTGTTGCCTGCTGCTCTTGCTGTCTTTCTGCTGATAGCTCACAGCTTACTCCCTGCACATCAGTCAGAGGCCCATCCTCCTCACTTCACCCAGCCGGGAATCACCCAATGCTTCTGTAATACTGACAAATAAAATACAGGACTCCGGTTAAGGTTAAATCTTAATTTCAGATAAACAATTCATTGTTTTTAGTGTATTCCATGCAATAGTTGAGATATACTAAATAAGGATTCATTGTTTATCAGAAATTTAAAAGGTTAATCAGAGTATATACTCTCTGTGTGCATATATATAGTGTATATCTATTATATATATAAGTATATACATGTTTCAGTGTATATATGTACATGTTTTAGTATTTAAGTGTATATATAAGTATGTACATATTTTAGTGTACCTTTATGTAGATATACATACACTAAAATATGTATATACTTCTATTACACTAAAATGTATACAAAAATATATTTATATTAAAATATATATACTTAGTATAATTTTTAGGACAATTGTATCCTATGCAATATTTGGAACATACTTATACTAGAAGAAGAATTATTCATTATTTAACTGAAATTCAAATTTAACCCAAAGTTCTGTTTTGTGGAGTTTTGCTTTTTTGCGAAATCCACAACCCTATTACTGTGTGTGATTGTGTGAAAGATAGAGTATATAGAACACATTTTTGCTAACCACCTTCTTTTTCCCAGTGTATACAAATATCCCAGAAAAGAACAGACCCACCAATGGTAGAAGCAGTTGGAGTGAGAAAGGGTTACAAACATAGCTTCACAGTGCAACTGGACTTTAGTCCCTTCTGTAGCTCTGGCACATTTTGTCAGATGTTTATATCACTCATACCATAGAAAGTCCAGTTGTTCTTCATTTTACTCTGGCTTCTGTCATGGGTGCTGCATTTTTCAAAAGTGTCTATCTGTGCCTGATTCCCCAACTGTGCATCATGTTCAAAAATTTTTTTTCATTGAGCTCATAGACCATGTTTCTGTGTTCTGATTTTAAGTATGGCTGACCATTCTATGACATTTGAAACAAAGAGAATCTACACGGAAAATTGCTGTTTAACTCCATGAAGTGATCTTAATTTAGTTCTAATCCAGCTAGAATGAAAAAACATACCAAAGAAGGAAAGGAAAGGATGGTAATTGGGTCAATGGTCAAGGATTTCCTATTGCAAGAGCAGTAGAGTAAAAATGGATTGTTAAGGAAAAATTAAAAAAAAAAAAAAAACATGAGTGAGTGTGTGTGTGTGTGTGTGTGTGCATGTGTAAGTGGAGTGAGGAGAAGCACAATTATGGAGAGAATTAATAACAGGTTTTTCTGCCCAAGAACAGTTTTGTTGTAAAGTTAGAATGACAGCTAGGCCAGCTAAATCATGATAGGCACCAGATATTGTAATAGGGAAATTTATAATTTATTTTGTGATTATGAGGCTTAATTGTAGATTTGATGGGGTGGTTGAGAAGCAGAGCGTCATAATAATGCTTTAGGCAGTGTGTTCACTTCTCCTATGCAGGATATGTTGGAAAGGGATTTCCATAGCAGGGAGACCACTTGGAAAGCTGTCATAATAATACAGAAGAAATTATGAACACTATTAGGAATGATACAGAAGGAGATGAGACACAAAATGAAAAAGTAAAAGTTGACACTCAGCTTGGAGCCTGGGTAACTTGCAGAATACTGGCATTATTTATAAGATTGAGAGAGACAGAAAAAGGCACTTGTTTGGGGAAGATAATGACCTTTTGAAAAAAGAAGCATGGCGAATCTTTGACGTCTCAAGAGGGAGTCATCTGAATTGAAGTGTTCTATCAGCAGTACAGGACATGGAGATAGTAGAAAAGACACACCGGAGCTGCAGTTAAGAATTACAGGTGATCTAAAATTTGGTGATCAATATGCCCATTTTCCACTGATAAGTAAAGAACTGGGGATAAAGTATTAAATCTTTGGAAATCTCCATACATATGGGGGCAAAGCAGGAGAATCAATTAAATGGTCCGGAGATGATGCAGTCAGTGCTGCTTCTGTGTGTACAAGATCTGTACACAAGATCTGTGTGTACAGATTACGGTGGAATACAGTACACATGCTTTAAGAGTCTTAACCCCTAGGTCAGGGTTAGGGTTAGGTTAGGGTTAGGACACTAATTCTCAGTTTCAAAAACCTAATTTATCCCAAGTGGAAGAAGTAAAGAAGCAAAACAGTTAAACATTAATAAAACATTAATAAAAAAATTTATGCCCTGAGTAGTAACAGGTTTCTTAACTATATAGCAAACAACACGGTAAGAGGAAATAGTAATACTTTTAATTACATTAAAAATAAACCATATCAAAAGTAGGACTGCATTCTTCAAAAGATATCAAAGATATTTTCACAACAAACCCCCAATCTGGAATATACATACACACATAAAATTGACAGAGCAGCATCCATAACATACTTATTAGCATACTTATTCATTAAGAAAAAGATAACTGAATTTAAAAATGGGACATATAATAAACGTAATTTTTCAAAAACAAAAGAAAAACAACAGATAACTTTAAAATTAAGATATAAAAATTAAATCTAATTCAGATATTATTTTACACTCATGAGATTGGCCAAAGTAGAAGTTTAACAGTGTAAAGGATTACTGAAGACGAAATGCAATGAAAATAATTATATACTGCTGGTGAAAATGCAATCTAGTAATTCACCTCTTAAGAACAGATACTAGAAAATTCTTGTACACATGAACCACAGGACATGTATAACAATGTTTTCAGGCCTGGTGCAGTGGCTCACACATGTAATTCCAGCACTTTTGGAGACCAAGTAGGTTGAGTGCTTGAGCCCAGGAGTTTGAGACAAGCCAGGACAAAACAGTAAAATCCTGTCTCTACAAAAAAAAAAAAAAAAAAAAGAAAAAATGTTTTCAGCAGTATTATAGTACAAAAGTCTGAAAATCACTCAAACATCTAGTAAGTTTAGAAAAAATAAATTGTGTTATACACATTCCTGGGAGATGATTATAGGTCTTTTGCTTTTCTGTACACTTTGCAAGGGAGACACTGATAACCCTTTTTTTGAACCTTTGTATAGTCAGCAATAGTCAGTAGCTTTGATATATACAGTGTCTCACCCTGGAGCAAAGGGCAGATTTGCTTATAGCCATGAAAGAGATATGTACTGCCTTCCCCGAGAGCAAAAGGCCAATCTGTTTACTGTCGAGTAAAATGATGTCTCCCTGTCCAGGTTAAAGAAGGCATGCTGGTTTCCCATTATAAAAGATTTGTGTTTCATAATTTCAGGGTTTCCTTCTGGTAGCACAATCCACTGTGCATGCAGGTGCCTATGGCCCTCTTCTTGTCACCCTCTGGAAATTGAAGCTCAGAGTACCAGAAAATACATTAACGGACAGGTTGCTTATTATGCCATGAGTAATAAGTTCTTTGTCTCTGACCCAGGAGTTTTGTGTATTCTAGCAGCATTCATGAACTGAGATATGCCATCTGATTACAAGAAGGCTAAAATCTCAGACCTTTCAGACTTCTTGATAGCTGAACAATAGATTAAGTAACAAGATATAATTTACTCTAAGTATATTCATCTACATGGATGAATCATAAAACACTTGATGGAGCCAAAAACTTAATGCAAATTCACTGATGTGATTGTTATGATGAGGCCAGAAAAACCTTTGCCTAATGTACTAACTTTAAAACTGATTGCACAATGCATTTCCTCTGATTTTTTCATCTTTGATTCCTCTGTTCCATTAACTTCCCACATCAAAATCATCAGGAAATGCCCTTGCTTCCATCTTGAGAATGTGTCCTGACTATGATCACTTTTTACTACCTCTTTCTTGATTACTTTAATCCAAACTACCATTTTTATCTTACCTGAAATTCTGCAATAATCTCTTAAGCTGTCTCCATCTTCTGTTCTTGATCACAGCCAGTCTATCCCCACACAGCAGCCAGTGAAGTCCTTTTTAACTATAGTGTTGTCATGCCACTCCTTTTTCCCACGAAGTCCAGGAGCTATCCCTAGCACTATTATCATACTAGACCCCTGTTGACTCAGTATGTACAGTACCATGTTGGAGAGGCCAAAGAAGAGACCTGGAGCCAGCGAACAATACATAGGGTTTATTAAGTAGACTTACACATGGGGCAGTCCAGTGGTGGTGGGCTGGACAAGAGAACTGCTACTGTTAATAAAAAGTATGCAGGTAATATAGCATTTTCACTTAGCACTCTCCCTCCTTACCTCCACCTGGCAACCTTCACTTAACCCAAAACAAAAAGCCTTGATCTCTATATAGCCAGGGTTCTGCTGGATGGGCCATGGATGCAAATACTCCAGCTGGCTACTACTAGATTCCTTAGCTCACTACTGTCAAGCAATTTGAAATCGTCAGATATTTTTAACATCTCCTCTGACCGTTAGTTTTTGTTACTGTTGTATTGTCTGTTTTATTTTTGTTATTGTTCTTCCTTTAAAGCAACTTCTATTAACATTATTTATTATTAAATATGATTACTTAGCTTGAACAACTTACACAATTTAGCCAAATTTTATGATGAATTCAAATTGCTTCTTAGAGGTATATGCGTTTAACCAAAAACTACCTGCATTCCTTATAGATTTTCAAATTTGAGCAGGCTTAATTCACCTTTTGAAGAAAGAAACTGCTATGAATTCAGCATAACAATCTAACCCCCTTTTCTAGGCTCCCAGGTTAACTAGAGCTAAGTGAACTAATAAGATGAGAGGTGGTTCTCCCACTCTCCTCCTGTACCCAGTCTACCTTAAACTTCTCTTTATTCCTTTTCCACTTTCTGTTTTTCCTTCTCTCTGCCTCCATGAGTTACTGATCATTAACTCTCAGAGAAGTTAAGTGCCAGGATTTTTCACAAATGCAACAAAGTGCAAGTACAAGTTTTGCTTCTGGGACCACAAAGATCCAAAATATACTTGAGACAGAGACCAAAATTAGAAACGGAGACAAACAAACACTTGTGATTGTAGTTGAGATAACACAGACCAGGAAACATAAGCAAGCCAGAAAACAGGTAAATAAACAGATGCAGGGCCTGACCAGAGGTCATGCCTGAATTGCTTCCCCTTTTTTGTTCCTCACCCAATACAAAGTCAGCATTCAAACAAAAATCCTTAGTACTTGATTTTTTATTTCCAACAATATTGTAAATTTCTATAAAAATATGTGGTAATGATGACAGCATTGTTAAAACACTTGTAGTTGGCTTAGGATTATCAGAGAGCACAGAAACATTGAAAATCTACTGCAGCAGTAATACACAAAAATGTTTCTACATGTATTTAGTGAATTGCCTTGAACTCTGTCACTGTGTCTACGATGGAAATATTATTCATGGTGTTACAGATGTCCTCACAGTGCTTTTACTCCATGAAAGAAATTGTGCTCATATCTTATCAGCAGAAAATAGTATTTATGTAAAAATATAAGATTATTACATTGAATGTGTTTCTTGCTTTGCTTTGACATTCAGGGAACTTCAAGCCAAATTTCATTGTCATTTAATAGCAAGTGAGATATAGTAATGTTATTGATATCAGTGTATTTATCTTACCTTTATTCTTTCTGGAATAAATTGAAAATAAATTCAGAAGTAACTGTTCAGAAATTTATTACAGATATATTTTATAGTTCTACCACTGAGATATAACCAATTTTTCTTTCAGTATTTTAGCACATGAGTACTGAGTGCTCTTTCATTCAAATATGTAGGCTATTCATTGGTATAAATAATCAAAGGTGGTATTTAATTCCCAACTGAGTGTAAGTTTTAAATTTTCTCATCTTAAATATCAAAAAGTAGGGCGATACCTCGAACTCCAATGCTCAGTATTCTGTCCAGTTGCTCCTTTCTGCCCCATTTCAACTCTGCTCTTATCATAAATTTCATTCTCTAAGTGCTTTTCCAGATTGAGAGTTCTGGTATCCAAGACTTAGATGACCTTATTTATTATCATTTTATCCCACAGCATCTCTGATAACAAGTATAGGTTTCTCCAGTATTGTCCCTGATACAGAGTCATCATAATCATCTTCAAACACTTTATCAAGTTTTGGCACAGCCTGGGGTGAAAACAACAATGTTAAAAAGAACATGTGAAAGGTCAAGAGAAAAGAAAGATCTTTAAGTTACTAAAAATTAGTTGAAATTTGTGCTGGTGACACTCAAAGAATAGCACACCAGACTAGTAGAGTTGTAGAGAGTTAACGTTAACTGGTTTATGCCCATAAGCATTCTTAGCATATAGAGAAAAGAAAAGAAAGGGAGAAACACATATTTAAGTAAGTTTGAACCTAACACGGCACTTCTGGACATGCTATCCATTTCTCGAGGTTTGCTGTGGTTAGTAAATTCAAGAGTCAATTCTGACTTCTGGAAACCAAAGTGTTACTCATGATTTAATCAAGTCTTACTGATTTCTCGTTCCTTCAAAGAGAGGTTTTCCATAAATTGGAGGTTGTTGGAATGGGAGAAAGAAAAAAATGAAGAACTTGGTGAAGGGCTGAGATATTTCAAGAGACAGAAATCTGCAACTATCAAATAAACTTTTAAAAATCTTCTAGCAGATTGATAGAGTTAGGATATTAATAATGGTATTTATACCTTGGCCTCACATAATTTGTATTAAAGATGGAGCTTTTTTTAATGGCTTCAGTCACTTCATTTCTTCTGAAGTTTCATGACTCGGTTATTAATTCAGTTTTTAAAGTATGAATAGTAAAAATGGTCACTTTGCTGAATATGTCATTTTATATTGTCTATTAAATATACAAGATTAGCTATAAAGAAATGCTGCAAGCACAGGGTGTGAAAAAGAGTCCTAGTAACAGATTGCAATTATTTTAAACCTTTTCATGAAGATTTTACATGTTGACAAAGCAGTAATTACTGAAGCTATGTGTACAAGGTGAAGTGCATATGGAGTGGGACCAGTTAGAAAGAAGTTCAGGTGTGAAATCTCTCAGGCATTGAATTGTTGCGTACTAGGCAGGTCATGGTGCTATGTGGGAAGAACAAATGAACACGTTTTCAAAGCACAGCTGCCCCTCATTTGGATGCTGACTGGATATCTTCTGTCTCCTGGGATTCTTTGTTCTTTGAAATATAATTTCTGGCCTTTTCTTCACTACATTAAGTAAGATTTGCATAAGTCACAAACCAAAAATAGAAATTTCTCTGTTTTATATATGTAATTTTTATATACACAAGATATCCACTAGCTTCAGGTTTTTAATCTCAAATCAATTCAATAGTTTAATTTTAAGGTCTAGAATAAAATAAAAGCTAAAATGATTGCAAGAGAACCTATAAGCATTCTAAATGTATTTTAACTGAGTTGTCCATGAAATTCTGCCTGACTCATTCCTTGCTAGAAACCTTGGTAGGACCCTCTGTAGAGGTAAGAGAAAACCATTTCCTCACTAGTCTGTTTTCACACTGCTATAAAGATACTACCCGAGACTGGCTAATTTATAAAGTAAAGAGATTTAATTGACTCACAGTTCTGCATGGCTGGGGAGGCCTCAGGAAACTTACAATCATGGCCGAAGAGGAAAGAGGCACATCTTACATGGTGGCAGGTGAAGGTGGAACTGTCAAACACTTATAAAGCCATCGGGTCTCTTGAGAACTCACTATCATGAGAGCAGCATGGGGGAATTCACCTCCTTGATCCAATCGCTTCCCACCAGGTCCCTCCCTTGACACCTGGGGATTATGGGATTACAATCTGAGATTCGATTTAGGTGGGGGCACAGAGCCAAACCATATCAGGCAGTAGAGTGTAGAGCTTAAAAGCTCAGTTGGATCCTAACTTCAGTACTTAACAGTTAAGCAAACTGAGGTAAACTGTCCCTCAGTTTCCTCCTCTGTAAAACCAAAGGTAGAAAATTACCATATTATAGTATCCCTTTATTATAGGTATGTAGTAAAAATTGGGAAACATATCTGTCTAATAATCTGTACTACTTAAGTGTTTACTATTATTTTATTGCTTTCTTCCAAGATTGATATGCATTTGAAATGGAAAAAATTATATGACCAGATTTATTCCAATCTATATCATCATATTTAAGAATAAAAATCATTCTGGCATTTTCTTAACTAAAGAATGCATAATTGCAATACGGGTGAGAAAGAAACTTACATTTCTTTGCAAAAACCTCAAAAATGGAATAAGTACAACAGTGTTTATGTAACCAAGTAAATAAGCTAGAAAACAAATATAGAAAATCAAAAGACAGTATGCTTAAATAAATGTAGAGCTCTTATTTTTAATATAACACCATATTAATTTTTAGAATTAGATATTAGGGTTTCAGGATTTAAATAATTTGAGTTCAATTATATACTTAGTATTCTTTTTCCTAAAAAAGAGGTTGAAGCTCCTGACTAAAGAATTAGTTCATCCAATTATGACTTATTTTGTTTAATATGGTTGTAATAATATGGCAGTATATTTCCCATCTTAGGTTATTGTCCTACACATAATTTACATCCTTATTTAGTCAATTTTTAAAAATGTATTAGGAAATTTCACACATGACTCTAAAAAGTCCATTAAATTAAATATTCTACAGGTGTAGGTATCTGAGAATATCAAATATTTATTGAGAAGTATTCCAATTCTTTAATAATGTGTAATAAACCACCCAAATTTAGTGATACAGCACAAAAATAGAATCTGTGTGTCAGGAGTCTCCAAAGAATTCATGAGTTGGCTCATCTCTGTTCCACAATGTTCGAGATCTCAGCTGGAAAGACGGAAAGAACTCAGAGCACCTCAGATAACTAGGGATCAGTACCACTGGAGGCTTCTCTTCACTCACATGTCTGATGCCTGGGCCAACATAACATGGAATTTGGCTCAGCTGAGACTGTTGAATGTAATATGCCTACACCCCTTCATATAACTTAGGTTACTCAAAACATGGTGGTTGGGTACCAAGAGAGCATCCAAAAAGGGAACGTCCAGGAATCAAGAGTTCCAAGAGAGGAAAGCAGAAAGAAGCTGCAAGACTTTCTCTGACCTAACTTTGGAAGTATTCAGTGTCATATTTGCCCCATGCTATTGGTAACAAGTGAGTTTGGAAGGCCAGGTAAGATGCAGGGCTGCAAAAGGAATCAATCTGAATCACTTGTTGGGGCAGTGGCAAGGTCACATGGCAGAAGAGCCTGTGGGATGGTTGAAATTAGTGCAGCTATCTTTGGATAAATAAAACCTGCCACAGGGATCATATAATCCATCAGGTTACTAGGTTAGTTTTAGGTTACATGATATACAGAGAATTTTAACATAGGTATACAAAAATAACAAGGTTAATATAAAAGAATTCATCTGTATCGAAAAAGTAGAAAACATATTTTCAAAAGGCTTCTGTGAAGAGCATCTCAGAAAAGTTATGAAACTTAAAATTCATCCATGATACCTATTAATTATAAGAAGTGATACCACTGAAATAGAAGCATCTTTAAAAATATTTTAAATATAGTAAAGGTTGCAGTACTATGAATTGAGATACATTTTATAAGCCATTTTTGATATGTAATATTAACAAACATGAATTATGATTATTTACAAATAAATTGTATTTAAATGAGAATGATAACATCAGTGTTTGCTAGAACCTCAAATTATTTTGGAGAAGTTAAATTTATAAATAAATAAATATAATACAGAACAAGAAATACTTCAATTAGATGTGTCATCCAAGTACTTTCAGAAGAAAAAAATTAAAATTACCAGGCAAGTATGATCAAAGTTACAAGTTGAAAGC
Organism: Chlorocebus sabaeus; assembly: GCF_047675955.1. Lineage (NCBI taxonomy): Eukaryota > Metazoa > Chordata > Mammalia > Primates > Cercopithecidae > Chlorocebus > Chlorocebus sabaeus. The sequence continues at coordinate 47,807,759 of NC_132910.1, forward strand.
TATAAAAGCCTATATAAAAACTAATATTATTTCATTAACTTAAGTCAGTTATAGAAAAATAGACATCTATATAGGATATATATGTACTTTCACTATCTCAAATAAACGAATGATATCAGGTAAAACCAGTAAGAATTATTTTCTCCAGCCTTCTTCTTTATAAAGACCAATGATGAATATCAGTTTTGTATGAGTTTTGAATCCACCATTTTACATTCTTATAAAAAATCTTAAAAACAGTTTTTGAATGTGTACTTGATAGTTGCTGAGCAAAAAAATGAATAATTTCTGTTACTTTGTTTTAAAAAAATTAAGTGAAGCAATTTGTTATTTCATTCGAGATTAAAAACACAAGCTGAATGGGCACAACTCCTTCTTCACTTTCGTTTCCTCACAAGAGAAAAATACTCATTTCAATTAATTTCTGCAGCTAATAGCTAAAAACTCCTGAAAGAAGAGAAAGGACTATGCAAAATAAATCTTTTTTTCTCCTTTTAATTTCATTTTTTTATGTTTTCAATATACACATATTCCTGATACGTTTTCAACATATTCCTGATCTATTTTCAAATAGCTATGTTATGGATCTCAACATTTGAGAAACAATGTCTACAATCTCAAATGTTAATATTTCTACTGTTGATCATTTTTAAAGTATTATTTCTCAATTGTTGTGTTCTTACCTCATGACACAATAAAAATTTGTTTAAGACAGACACTGAGGGGAAACATAAACTTTATGCCAACTTGTGTTTTTTTATGGTTTAGGAGATTTGTATTATTTACTTATTCATTTAAATTGGCACATTGTAATTGTACATATTTATATGTGTTATAATTTGATATTTCAATACATATATGTGTTGTATGATGATCATATCAGATTACTTAGCATACCCATTACCTCATGCTTTATCATTTATTTGTGGTAAAAACATTCAAAACCTCTCTTCCAGCTGTTTTGTAATATACAATAACTTACTGTTATCCACCATCCTGCTGTGTAATAGAACACTAGAATTCATTCCACCTATCTAACTGTAACTTTGTATCCGTTGACATAAATCTCTCCATTGTCCCTTCCTCAGTCCCTGGTAACCACTGTTCTAACTCTGCTTTTATGATATCAACTCTTTTGTCATTGTTGTTGTTTGTCTGTTTGTTATATTCCACATGAGTGAGATCATGCGGCATTTGTCTTTCTGTGTCTGGTTTACTTCACTTAACATGATGTTCTGCACGTCCATCCAAAAATGACAGGATTTTTTTCTTTCTTTATTGCTGAATAGTATTCCATTAGGTATATATACTACACTTTCATCTGGTGTTGAACAGTTAGTTTGAAGGGTTGATTTTATATCTTGGCTACTGTAAATTGTGTTGCAATAGGCATGGGAGCACAGATCTCTTCAACATACTGATTTCATTTTCTTTGGATGTATACACAATATTGTTGAATCATATTAGTTCTAATTTCAATTTTTTGAGGAATCCCCATTCTGTTTTCCATAGTGTCTATATTAATTTACAATCCCACCAACAGTGTCAACTTGTTTTAATTCTTCCTAATGGAGGCACCCTAAGAGCAACTGCATATTTTTCTTGTTTTTATGTAATCCATTTATAATCATTAATCTGCTCTGGATATATTGCACAGAATTTTCTCTTAAAAGTAGCAAATGAATCTTGGTGTCTAATATGGGTGTTAATGATTGACTGATACAATGTAATCCTGGGAAGGAATTTTCTAGTGCTGTCTCATTAACCAGATGACCTCCAGACATTGTCAGCACAACATAGCCGAGGTGATTGATCACCAGAGAACAGAGGTTAGTGACTCTCCCCCAGGTATTAATGTATAGCATCTTCACTTACCCCCTCTCAGGCTTTTCCAGTAAAAGATTGATTTATTATGCAGCTTCAATGGGGATTTGTCAAACTCTTAATCAAGGAATCCTATATTGCCACAAGTAAATCAATGACACTTTCTGGCAAAATGACTTTTATGGCACATGAAAACATTACTGTATATGCAGGTACTAATCTGCAACAGCAAAACATATTCAGATATCAGTGATGCAGAGATGGACCAATGAAAGGGAAAAAACAATACACTCATTTGTTGACAAACAGATACTATTGTAAAAAGTGCTTTTTGTTGTTTCCCATAATGAATAAACAAAATTCAAAGCTCTTGCAGTCTCAGTTAAATGAAGTTAGAGGTGAAATGGCTGAGAAAGAAACACACACTAAAGACTGAATGTTTGAGGTGTATATATAGAGAATATGATGTGAAATGAAATTTCAGAGCCTGATTGTTTTTGATGATCCCTCCTGTTTAAATGCAAGTGACCCCAAAGACAAAGTGACTAGCAGGTGCTTTGTTGACTTCATTATATACTGTATCTTTTGTTTGAAATTCAATAAGCAATGTTATATTTTATGAAAGCCACTAGAATTCTCATGCTTTGCCAAACTATATACTAAATAATGTGGCTTCAGAAAAAAATGTAACTAATTCAAATTAAAGATACAAAAGTCTGGTTGCCAACTAAAGTAGACAAAACCTCTTCTGTCTGCCCTTTGTGTCTAGGAGTATATTCCTCACTTCTGAAAATATGTTTTAAACTATATTCTCTTTTATGGATTGCATTGTATTCCCTAAAAGAAGACATGTTGCATTTCTAATTCCCAGTAACTCAAAATGCACACTTATTTGGAAATACAATCTTTTCAGATTTAACTAAGTTAAGATATGGTAATTAGGCTGGACCCTAATCCAATATGATGGGTGTCCTTATAAAAATGGAAAATTTGGACAGACACAAAGAGGGAACATGGAGCAAAGATGGCCATGTGATGACAGAGGCAGAGACTGGACTTAGGCAGCTGCAAGCCAAGGAACATCAAGAATTGCTGGCCATCACCAGAAGTTAGGAAGAGGCAAGGAAGGATTTTACCCAGAGACTCAGGGGGAACATGGCCCTGCTAATTCTGGACTTTCAGTTCTCAGAAAAGTAAAAAAAAAAAAATCTGTAGTTTTAAGTCACCTATTTTATGTTACTTTGTTATAGTCGCTCTAGAAAACTAATGCCTTCTCTGAACCATGTATCCAGGCCATCATTTTCCTAAACTGGGAAGATAGTTGCCACCTAGACTGGCTCGACGTGGGCAGGTACTACTTCATGAGTCTAGAGAGATGGGAGACTCAGTGCACTGAGCCTAGAGGTTTCATGCCATAGACAAGGCTATTTGTGTGTGAGCACCAAATGGATGAAACAAACACTGTAAGTTCTTCTGTAAGAAGAAAATAGTCTCACCTCAATGGTGGGCACTGTACGAAGAGAGACAAAAGTGGCTCTTCCTCTTTAGATATGATACAACTTTAAATATAACATTAAATCCATTAATCAGAAATGTCATTTTTAGTAAACAAACCAAAACTTTATATGCCTACTAAAAGATTTTCTGATATCTAACCACATAAACAATGATGGCTGTTTCTTCTCAAAGCCAGCAAATAATTCAAAAATCTACGAGAATTTAAGTAACCAGGGACCACACCAATATTCACTGGTTTAATATAATGTTCTTACAAATCATCAATTTTTTTAAAAGAAATTAAATATGCCAAGAAAGCAGGGGGAAAGCTTAGTAATACTATACCATTATCCTCACTGCCAAGCTTGTCATAAGTAACTCAAACTTACACATCAAAGGCAACAACCTACATTTAAAGTAGAAAGGACCATTTCCCTTTACAAGGAACAGTTTACTGTAATGTTTAAAGGATCCTCACTATTTTAGAAGAATAATTTGTTTTGAGGAATGGCAAGGACATCTGAGAATGACTTGTAGGATTTTATTCTTTAAATATAAATATGTATATGATGACCATATGACATGACCTCTTCTTGAAATAATGTATGTTAATCAAAATCTCCTACATATGAATATAGGTTATATTTAGAGTTATCAGTACTAGCATTTTATAGCTCCTAATGAATCTCTAACAACTGCTACACTTTTGCTCTTAATATCACTTAACATCTAAATAATATTATATTTAAGAATTTACAAGTCTTTTTGCATCCAAGTACTTAGACCATTAATTTGTATACAACTATATGAATATTTAAAGATCCATTCAAACTAGAAATCAAGTAAATTAGATTTTGTCATGATACAAATTGAAATACCATATCAAAATGAGATGTTTTTATTTGGAAAGAATAGACTAATATGGGGGAAGAAGCAAATCAACATTTTATTAGTGACTTACTCTAAACTTATTAAGAATAAATATTGGTATTAACACAACATAAAATTTATAAAATCAATCACTTTAAAGAAATTCCTACTTAATTCAATGTGAATTTCAGTGGATCTCATTTAAGCTAAGCCAACAATATCAAATAATCCAATTGAATTTTAACTATTATTTTAAAATTAAAACATAGCTCACCCTATCACACACATGCATACACTCACACATAATGAAAGAAAGCAAGTAATAAAATGGACAGACTTTTCACAAGAAAAGTATGCTTTCAGATGCATATGAGAGAATGAACTAGAAGAAACTCCCTCTCCAATTTAGAGCCCCTAAAATGACCTTATTGATTTGCCTTGGGACAATCTCCTTCCAACACAGGTTTCTTTTCATTGAATGGACGTCTTTTGAAGTCAATTAAACTTGGGCATGGCACTCCCAAGACTACAAGCACTTTTATAGCTGAAGGCAAAAAGTATTTGATGAGTGACATGGAAATCACACTCCTGATATGAAGCACTGTTTTCAACCTTCGAGCACGTGAGTAATACAAAGTAAGTGTATTCGTTTGATATTTAAAATTGAGCTGTTTCAGAGCTTTGGAGAATAAATAGATAAATTTAGCTGAGCTTTTCTTAACTTTTTTTTAAGTGCAGGCCTACAGAACTTTACTCTGTTCCCTGTTGCCAGTTTTCTTATAAATGTGCGGCCTTGCCTACAAGAGTGATCATGTGAGAGATTCAAGAGCAGATCAAAGACTATTCAACAACCACAGACTAAATGTGGGTAATTTGGGTCACTGTCAAAACGGGAAACTTAGATTTGGCTCAGTGATTTCAGAAATCTTTGATTGATACCAGATTATTCCCATTGGATACGTTCTTAATCTAGTGGTGAATCTAAACTAGTAATTCAGAATAGCCCTTTGTGGTAGCACAGTCATTATTTTTCTTATATAATAATTTTGAGGAAAATTCTTATTCTGAGAAAGCTGGAAAATATTTTTCAACATTCACCCAGGTTGACAATATGTAATTCATAATTAAAGGTTAAAAAGAGAAAAATTAATTTATACATGTTAACTTAGTTATATAAAACATAATGGTCTAAAGGCTTTACTTTAATATTTCCATTGCTATAAATTTCATAGGAAGAGAAAGATTCTTTTACTTCCATTTATTTGTGAAAAATAGTATTTAGCTATTTCCTTTAACTGTGAATAATACTCTCCCATTTCCTTTATGAAATGAAAGCTACAGATAGCAAATTGCATATTCACTTTGGCTAATGGTCTAACGCTGTTCGTACAGTGTTGCTTTTTCTCTTAGTAATGCTATCTTACATGCCTAAGCAAATATTTAGTTTGAGAGTGAGTTTTAAAAAGAATTATCTGGGAATTATAAATCTTAAAAATCTATGAGAAAATAATTCACTAATGAATTTACTTATTTTTATGGAAGTACTTGGTTTTTCTCCATGATCATATTAAATAAGAAAATATCATAAAAATCTTAGGTACCCTCAAATGCACCAACATATAAATATGAGAGTTCATTTTCAGTTAAAATTATCTGTAGAAAACAATGCAGGGGCTCACGAATTTCTGCTAATTTGTGATCTTATATTTATTGTTATTGCCTTTATTTTTTCCTAATATTGAAAAATGTGATCTATTCATCTACCCAGCCATTTTAGCAGATTTTCTATTATATGTATATTACAACGGCATTTATTTCCACATCCCAGTTAGAAGACAGTAATTAGAATGTTGGTAACTCAAGTAATATTTGAGAGCATTTAGACGTTACATCAAAAACATCTGCATTAAACGAAATGACAGTTTCATTTACATAGAGGCTCTTTCCCTGCTGAATACCATTTTCCCGTATCCCCCGATGACTGCCTATGATGTCATCAATCCTTGCTTTAATTGGGTCATCCTATTCTGAAGTTCTCATAGCTATTTCCACATCGTATCATGCAATTCCAAAGTCTTCACCACTATTCAAAGTTCTGTGATGGTTCAACTGAAATAAGCTTATTTTCTTTTCACTTTTTTCAGAACTGCTGACTTAACAGCATGTGTTCTAAATTTCTCTTTTAACCAAAACCTGCTAGTGCCTTGGTATCCAAAGTGTTTGGTTTGAATGATTGTATCAGCATCACCTGGAATCCTACTGGAAATGCAGAATCTCCAGCTTCATTACAGACATACTGAATCAGAATTTGCATTTTAACAAGATCCCTGGGTGATTTTTATGCATTTGAATGTTGAGAAGCAATGTTCTTGTGCACCAAGTAACCCTCCCTTTATAACCCCATTACCCTGTTCCTATCTAGCAAAAGTAAAAATAAAATTGGATCTAACAAATCATATGCAAGGGAAAGAGGTAAAGAGATCTGCTCTTCAATACGTAAATTAACACATTTACTTGTTGTCTCACTTCTCTGTCCTACCCTCTATTACATTTGTACTATTCATATCGTTTCTCTCTATTCATGTTGCCAGGCAGGCCCTCTCCTTCCTCTGCTACAGACCCCTTACTTAATCTAGGTTGTAACTCCTTCATTCTGCACCATTAGCAAACATGCTTCTTTTAGCTAATAATCTTTTAAATATTCATTCAATTTTCTCCTCCATTTCATCCTTCCATCTCTCTGGGTTATTGTGGGATTTTAGTTATTTTTCATTTATTCTTCTATTACATGAATTAAGCCTTAGGACCTACAGGTTTAATACTCTTTACTCAGTGTATCATTTTGAATCAAAAATGCTTTCCATATTCTATTCAAATAAGTCTAACCTTGTTTGTCTCCCAGTTCTCCAGCTTCAACTTACTCAGCGTCGCAACAATATTTTACTCAATTGTCATCTCCTTCCTTCTACAGATTTTTCTCATAGCATATTGGCCAAGGTTTGAGAGTCTTCTGACTTCTAAATATTAGTTAACTCAGGGCTTTTCTGTTTTCTCTCTCCAGCCCCTCCATAGGTGATCCATCCAAGGTTATGGCTTTAAATATGACCCATATCCTCAAGACAATAATTTCTTTCCTATCTATCTTCTAAATCTCTCCTAAACACCAAGCTTTTTTATTCAACTACATACTAGACACCTCCACACTGATTTTGTGCTATTTGGATTTTTAAAAAATTTATATAGTCAAGTGATACCTATATCACTAGCTAAATGATTAAGACACATTAAATTCAGGTTCACAGCTCCAGAAATGAAAACTCAACCAATTTCCTAAAGAATAGTAACACAACATATCATCAACCCATAAATATCTGAGGATAGAAGTGCGTTTCCAGGAACTGCACAGACACCAAATATATAATGATGTGATCTGAGTCTGAAAGCATTCAATGAAGCCTGCTGTTTATAATATGGCCTCACTGGCTCAAGGTCGAAACAGAACATATCTGGAAATAAAGTTTTGATTCCTTCCTCTATACTCAATCTATCTCTCCATTAGTCTTCTTTAGCTCAGTGATTGGTAAACTACATACTCAATTATTCAAATAAAACCCAAAGTTCATCATTAATTTATTCCTTTCCTTGAGTCCAAACATTCAGGTCATCATCAAGTCTTTGATACATGTTTTCAATGTGCTCATTTTTTTCTTTATAACTCTAATTCAAGCTATCGTAACCTTTTTTCCTAGGATTATTTTCACAACTTCTTAATTGGTTTCCCTGCTTCTAACCTTACACTCTAAAACCCAATCTTCACACAGTGATCATTATAAAACATAATTCAGTTTACACTATTTACCTGCATGGGACAGTCCAATGACTTTTCAAATACTTTATCTGCATTCAGGATATAATTTTACATATTTCCTCGACTACTTTTCCTACACTCAATATACTCCAGAATATAGGCTACCTTTCTCTTCATTCAAACTGACAAGCTCTCTCTTGCCTCATAATCTTAACATCCTGTTTCCCCCTGGCTTTCTGTGTGATTGGCTCCTCTCATCATTCTGTCTTCTATCCTAACACCACCCACTTACCTTGCAAATAAAGTACCTTATTTAACCAATTTGCTCTTTTTAAATTGCTCCCTTTATTTTAGAAATTTTTGATCATTAAAATTAACATATTATTTGGTATAAAACAAGAACAGTGATTTTTTTCTGTCTTAATAAGCATGTTTCCCCACCTCCTAAAAGAGTATATCAGAATATCAAATGTTTAATATATATTTGATGAATGAATGAAAAGAGAGAAAGATAACCTGTTCTTATAGAGCTTATTGTCTACTAGATTAAGAATCAAAGGAAAGGTTCAAGTAAAATGTTACATGAATACAAGAAAAGAACATTATTATTTTCTTTAGAATTATTATCTTTATCTTCATTTCAGAAATGAAGTAAATGCAGAAAGACATTATTCTTACTCCTTTCAAGCTGTTATAACAAAATACCATAAACGATGTAGCTTATAAACAACAGACATATATTTTTCACAGTTCTGGGTATTAGGAAGTCCAAGATCAAGGCAAACGAAGATTCAGTGTCTGGTGAGGACCCACTTTCTGGGTCAGAGGTGGTGATTTCTTGTGTGTCTTCACATGGTGGAAACAGCTAGTTAGCTCTCTGGAGCTTCTTTTATTAAAATACTAATCCTATTCATGAAAGCTCCACCCTCATTACCTAATCACCTCTGAAAGTCCCCCACCACCTTCTAATACCATCACATTAGATATTAGGTTTCAATATATGCACTTTTGAGGGGGATACAAACATTCAGACCATATTGTACTTACACTCAGGGAAGACTATATGAACTTTCAGAAATTCAGAAACACTGCTTTTAAAAATGTGGTCCTCAGCCCTTGAACTATTAATGTGAATAAAGTTCAAGACTGGAAACAGTATGATAAGGTATGATGTCAAATACTTCAATAGGAGTCTGAGAAATTGGATTTATTCTTATTCTACTACTTTCTAATTGTGGCACCTTGAGTGAGTCTTTACACTTATTTGATGTCTATACATTTTGCTGCCAGTTATGGGGATAATACCTGTCTAATCAACTAAGGTTGTTACAAAGGTTAACCTAACATAATGTATATATGTATAGATAGATGAATTAATGGGCCACAGTGAGAGAGACTGGGAGTTGCATAAGGCTTGGCAGAATGTGAGTCATATAGTGGAGATTAATAATGTATTTTTGTATTTACTTCATCTCAGATTATAAAAATAATATCTCTAGCTTTACTGATTTTGCAATACTCTTCCCCAAACATCTTTCATTATTATATGCTCTTAGTGTATTGTGACTTCTTCCCATCCACTAATGGTTAGTATTAAGAGTAGAGGCAAAGGTTGTGAGCATACCTTATAATATATACATATTAAATGTAATAACGCAATCAAAACATGCAGGTAGAAATGAATGTTTAGATAAACATATTTTTGGCTGAGTGCTGTAAAATTCTGTAAGTAAGAGTAGTCATTGACTAATACAAAATAACATCTCTCTTACAATGAAAAAAAAGCAAAGTATAGAAAATTATAAAGAAGCAAAATATATTATCCATAATTCAACTATCCAAACAAATCACACAATTACAAAATTTATTCCTGGTCTTTTCATGTATGTTTTTGATATATTTGAGATCATTCAATAAAAGTAATTCTATATAATTTTTCTTCATCTAACACATGTTAATGTAGATATTTCAATAACTGCTTTTTGGCAATAATATTAATGGTCAGTATCATTGGACTTTTTAGAATTTATATAGTTAAGTCATACCTATATCACTAGCTAAATAATGAAGACACATTAAATTCATGTTCACAGCTCCAGTAATAAGGACTCGACCAATTTCCTAAAGAATAGTAACATCATATCATCAACTCATAAACATCTAAGTATAGAAGTGCCTTTCCAGGAACTGCATAGACGCCAAATATATAATGATGTGATCTGAGTCTGAAAGCATTCAATGAGCCATACTGTTTTTAATATGGCCTCACTGGCTCGGGGCCTAAAAGCAATCACCTCATAAGTCAAAATTTTAATGAATTATTTTAAAAGTTACCTACTCAAGTAGTTTGGTCTGCTCTCAGCTTTGAATTAAATATATCATCTGGGGTTGCTTCAAGTTTTGGAATAAAGCTGATAAAAAAATTTTACAGTTTTAGTATTCAAATAGTATTGAATTTTTCAGAAATCTAAAAACATGAAAAAAATGAACAAATGAAAGTTAACTTTTCTTCCTGAATAGTTTGGTGGTATTTAAGCACACAAAAGAACTTCAGCAATGTCTAGGAAAAGATATTCTGAAATAGTGGAGCTGGTTTATGAGGGATAACTATTCCTACAAAGTAGAGATTAACATATTTAATCAAAATAGTCCAGAGAACACAGTCTAACATCTGTCCTAAAATACAATGAACATTTTCACAATTATTATGCACCCACCACTTTTTCCCTACTGCTTTGTCTTATTTTTCCTTCACTGATCTCAAAACTTCAATCATGCTGGCATATATCAAATGCTATGTATTAACCTATTATAAATTCACACTATTGATTCTATTGAATTAAAACATTTATATATGTATTCATACCTATCTGTATATCCATCTATAATTTTTTAAGCTGGTGAATTAATTCAATTACATTTAATAATTGCTAACTTCAGCATGGCATATTCAAAGGTATATCACTTTTTAAATTAACACTGAAATTTCATTGCATAAGACTAACAAAGAGATACATGGAAAAAATGTCTGAAAAAATTGTCTTAGTTTGAACTGCGGTAAAGAAATGGTTGGCTACAGTAATAATAAAAGCTATAAATCTTAATTACAGCCATTCTATTTTAAATTGAGATGGTATGAGATAAGGGAAACAGAATCTATACCTGCTCATGGATCCTCTACTCCTAGGTCAGCTCCCATTCTTGGGAAAACATAGAGATAACTGATAGAAAAAGAAGGGTTCCTATGGTGTGAACTCCTACGTGAAGTTTGAGAGTAGGACTACTGTCATAGAATAGGATGACTGGTTCTGAGTAGGGTCAAGTTGTAAGAAAATAAACTAAGATAGAAACTAAGTTGCATGAACTGGTCCAATATAAGAGGTTGCAGGAGGAAGGACTGAGATGCAAATTAGGTTCCACAAAAATCCAGTCAAGCTTTCTATTCACTGGGTCTAGAATAATGTGTTAATTTTAAATCTTGGAAGGACAGATAAAGCATTGTCATGCCTTCTACTTCTAACAAATTGAGCCCAGAAACTAGGATGCTCCAAAAACTTTAGGTGGGAAACAGAAACACAATCGAGAAGTTAGTACAGGTGAAGGTGGAGATGACAATGTAACAATGAAGACTGAACTGAAAGTTTCTAATACTTGAAAGTCCTTAACTGGAACCAACTACTCTTAAAACTGCAAAACTTGGCCGGGCGCGGTGGCTCAAGCCTGTAATCCCAGCACTTTGGGAGGCCGAGACGGGCGGATCACGAGGTCAGGAGATCGAGACTATCCTGGCTAACACAGTGAAACCCCGTCTCTACTAAAAAATACAAAAAACTAGCTGGGCGCGGTGGCGGGCGCCTGTAGTCCCAGCTACTCGGGAGGCTGAGGCAGGAGAATGGCGTAAACCCGGGAGGCGGAGCTTGCAGTGAGCCGAGATCCGGCCACTGCACTCCAGCCTGGACGACAGAGCAAGACTCCGCCTCAAAAAAAAAAAAAAACAAAAACAAAACAAAAAAAAAAAAAACTGCAAAACTTGGTCAGGCTTTCAAAGCTGTTGTAATTGCTCCTTATAGTTTTTCACTGCCAATAAATATGCTGAATCATATAAGGAGGTCACAGGATTGCCATGTTAACTTCTAATAAGAAGGAAACACAATGAATTATTTCTAATTTCTGATCAGGAATTAACAATTTTTTTTTTCATTGATAGAGAGGGGTATAAAATTACCATTAAAAGGAGACTGGATTAATCCATTCTTGCATTACTATAAATACCTGAGACGGAGTAATTTAAAAAGAAAAGGGATTTTATTGGCTCACAGTTCCACAGGTTATACAGGAAGCATGATCTTGCATCTGCTCAGCTTCTGGGGAGGCCTCAGGAAACTTAACATCATGGTGGAAAATGAAGGGGGCCACTTTATATGGTGGCAGAAGGAGGAGGAAGAGGGGGTGAGGTGATACACACTTTTAAACAACCAAATCTCACAAGAACGAACTCACTGTCATGAGTACAGTACCAAGGGGGATGGTGCTAAGGCATTCAAGAGAAATCCATTCCCATCATTCAGTCACCTCCCACCAGGCCCCACCTCCAGCACTGAGGATTACAATTTGACTTGAGATTTGGTAGGGACACAAATCCAAAGCATATCATTCTACCGCTGCCCCATATAATCACACCTTTCCAATAGTTCCCCAAAGTCTTAACTCATTCCAGCATTAATTCCAAAGTCCAATGTCCAAAGTCTTACCTGAAACAAGGCAAATCCCTTCCATGTATGAACCTGTAAAATAAAAACAAGTTACTTACTTCCAATATACAATGGAGGTATAGGCATTCAGTAAATACTCCAGTTACAAAAGGGAAAAAATAGCCAAAACAAAAGACCTATGGACCTCATGCAAGTCTGAAACCCAGCAGCACAGTCATTACATCTTATAACTCCAAAATAACATCCTTTGACTCCATCCATGTCTCACATCCAGGGCACACTGGTATGAGAAGTGAGCTCCCAAGGCCCTGGAAAGCTCTGCCCTTGTGGCTTTGCAGAATTTAGCTGCCACAGCTGCTTTCATGAGCAGGGGTTGAGTGTCTGCAGCTTTTCCAGGCACAGGTTGAAAGCTGTCAGTGGATCTACTTTTATGGGGCCTGGAGGATAGTGTCCCTCTTCTCACAGCTGCACTAGACAGTGCCCCAGTGGGTACTCTGTGTGGAGAATCCAACCCCACATCTTCCCTCCTAACTGCCCTAGTAGAGGATATTTGTGGGGGCTTTGCCCCTGCAGCAGGCTTCTGCCTGGACATGCAGGCATTTTCGTACATCCTCTGAAATCTAGGTGAAGGTTCCCAAACCCCAACCCTTACACTCTGTGCACGTGCAGGCTTAGTGCCACATGGAAACTACCAAGGCTTACAGCCTGCACCCTCTGAAGCAGCGACATGAGCTTTATCTGGGGTCCCTTGAGCCATGACTGGTGCTGGAACAGCTGGGATGCAGGGAACAGTGTGCCCAGGCTGTGCAGGGAAGCATGGCCCTGGGCCTGGCCCCCAGATCCATTCGGTTTTTCTAGGTCACTGGGCCTGTGATGGGAAGGGCTGTCACGCAGGTCTCTGAAATGCTTTTGAGGCCCTTTCTCCATTGTCTTGGCTGTTAGCACTTTGCTCCTTTTTGCTTATGCAAATTTCTGCAGCCTGCTTGAACTCCATCTCTGAAAATAGGCTTTTCTTTTCTACCACATGAGCAGACTGCAAATTTTCTAAACTTTTACACTCTGCTCCTCCTTGAAAAATAAGTTCTAACTTTAGGTCACTTCTTTGCTCACACATATGAGAATAAGTGGTTAAAAGCACCCAGGTTATATCTTGGACACTTCACTGTTTAAAAATTTCTTCCATGAGATACCCTAAACCATCATTCTCAAGTTCAAAGTTCCACAGATCCCTAGGGCAGGGGCACAATGCAGCCAAATTCTTTGCTAAGACATAGCAAAGGTGACCTTTGCTCCAATTCCCAATAAGTTCTTTATTTCCATTTCAGATCTCATCAGCCTGGCCTTCACTGTCCATATCACTATCAGCATTTTGGTTATAACCATTTAACAATTTTTTACAATGTTTCAAACTTTCCCTCATCTTCTTATCTTTTTCTGAGCCCTCCAAACTCTTCCAACTTCTGCCAGTTACCCAATTCAAAAGTGGCTTCCAAATTTTCAGATATCTTTGTAGCAATGCCTCCCTCCTTGGTACCAATTTTCTGTATTAGTCTGTTCTCACATTGCTATAAATAAATACCTGAGACTGGGTAATTTATACAGAAAAGAGGTTTAATTGGCTCATGGTTCCAGGAGCTATACAGAAAGCATGCTGGCATCTACTCAGCTTCCTGGGATGCCTCAGGAAATTTACAATCATGATAGAGGTGAAGGGGGAGCACACACTTCACATGGTGAGAACAGGAGGAAGACAGAGAGCAGGGAGGTGCTACACACTTTAAAACAACCAGAACAAATAAGAACTCACTCACTGTCATGAGGACAGTACCAAGGGGGATGGTGCTAAACCATGCATGAAAAATACAACCCCATGATCCAATTACCTTCCACCAGGTTCCATCACCAACACTGGGGATTACAATTCAATGTGAGTTTTGGTGGGGACACAGATCCAAACCATATCAGAGACCTTTGGTGGAAGAGTATGGAACAGAATAAATTACTGGGTTATAGTTATATACTTGAAATTATAAAATTGAGAATCACATGATATCTTAATTTCACATATTTATATAAGATACTTCTTAGTAAGGGCTTTATTTTAGAACAGTTTTAGATTTATGAAATTATTGTGAAGATAGCCCAGATGATTCCCATATACCCTACACTCAGTTTTCTCTTATTATTAACATCTTCTATTAGTTTGGTACATTTGTTATAATTAATGACCAATTATTGTTACATTAAATTAATTAAAGTTTTAGTTTTATTTAGGTTTCCTTAGTTTGAACTTAATGTTATTATTCTATTCCAGGATTCCATCCAGGATACCACATTACATTTTGTATTCATGTCTCCTTAAATGCCTCTTGGCTTTGACAATTTTTTAGACATTACTTGCTTTTGGTGACCTTGAGAGTTTTAATAAGTATAGGTTAGGTTTTTGTAGAATGCTTCTCTCATTTGAGATTTTTCTTTTTTCCACAGTTAGACTGGAGTTATGCTTTTGCTTCGTTTTTTTGGAGAAAAGGCCACAGAGGTTATATGCCATTCTCATGACATCATATGAAAGCTACATGCTATCAATATAATTTATCACTGTTGATACTGATGTTGATCACCTGTCTGAGATAGCATTTATCAGGTTTCCCTACTCTAAAGTGTTTTTTTTCATCATTTCTATACTTTATTCTTTGGAAGGAAGTCACTATCCAAAGCTCAACTGAAGGAGCGAGGAGTTATGCTTTACCTAATCAAAAGTGGAGTATCCACATGAATTATTTTATATTCTTCTGCATGTGAGGTTTATCTACTCTTTCCATTTGTTCATTTATTGAAGAATTTTTGTGTATCAGCATGAACTCAGGTATGTTTGTTTTATACATTGTGTTAAATAATCCAACATTATTTATTTTGTTGCTTACATTGTTCCAGTTTCAGTCACTGATAGTTCTTCCAGTTGGTTCCAGTCTCTCTTTGGTATATTCGTTCCCATCATTCTATCATTCTGGGATTTTTGAAGTTTTGTTTTTGTTTCTTTGTTTGTGAACACTTTCTTATATTCTGGTACTACAAAATTCTGCAGACTCCTTTTGTGTATTTTCTGTCCTGTCCTAGAATCAACCATTACTTCAATGAGTCCTGGTTCTTACATCTGGGTACTATTGGTTGTTGTTATTTTTAGGACCAACCACCTGCAGAGCAAGGGAATATGTGTGAATATACTAACCAGTATATGTACACATTTTTATGAATCTTTTCATATGTAACCATCTGTATCTCTATTAAGCAAAGCATGAGTTTGTACTTATATCTCCATCTCTAACCCATTAACACATGGATAGTTTTAGCTTCCTGGCCTTGCATATTAGTAACTTCTCATGCCAACAGTAACAACTCTGGCATCCATAATCCACCATCCATTTAATTAATTATTCAATTCTGGTATAAAAGAATAGTAGGATTAGACTTTTAAACCTGTTATTCCTGTAGGAAACAACTTTATCAACTAGAGTACAGTACTCATGTAGCTTTCCAAAATTACAGAAGTCAGTAATTTCCTCCTTACACTCACTTCACTGAGGTTGGATCGTACATTTGGAATACAGTTAAATCGTTTTGTCACATTTTGTATTTCATCAGGAGATTCAATGACCTCCTACAGGAATTTATTAAGCCTTTGCATATAATGAGAATAATGCATTGTGCTGTAAATTTCTATGGGTTTTGACAAATGCACTGTGTCATGTATCTACCATTACAGTATTATATGTAATAGTTTCACTGCCTAAAATATTTTATATTTCTCACTTATTTAATATTTTCCTCATCCTCTACCCCACAGCCCTGGAAATAACTGATTTTATTTTTTTTCACCATCTCTATGGTTTTGACTTTTCCAAAATGTCAAATAATTTTTATTATAGGGTATGTAGCCTTTCCAGATTAGATTCTTTCACAAAGTAACTAGTAACTAATCACATAGTAACTAATCATAATGACAGGATCAAGTTCACACATAATACTATTAACCTTAAATGTAAATGGACTAAATGGTCCAATTAAAAGACACAGACTGACAAATTGGATAAAGAGTCAAGACCCATCAGTTTGCTGTATTCAGGAGACCCATCTCACATGCAGAGACACACACAGGCTCAAAATAAAGGGATGGAGGAAGATCTACTAGGCAAATGCGGAACAAAAAAAAAGCAGGAGTTGCAATCCTAGTCTCTAATAAAACAGACTTTAAACCATCAAAGATCAAAAGAGAAAAAGAAGGCCATTACATAATGGTAAAGGGATCAATTCAACAGGAAGAGCTAACTATCCTAAATATATATGCATCCATTACAGGAGCACTCAGATTCATAAAGCGAGTCCTTAGAGACTTACAAAGAGACATAGACTCCCATACAATAATAATGGGAGACTTCAACACCACCCTGTCAATATTAGACAGATCAACGAGACAGAAAGTTAACAAGGATATCCAGGAATTGAATTCAACTCTGCACCAAGCAGACCTAATAGACATCTACAGAACTCTCCATCCCAAATCAACAAAATATACGTTCTTCTCAGCACCACATCACACTTATTCCAAAATTGACCACATAGTTGGAAGTAAAGCACTCCTCAGCAAATGTACAAGAACAGAAATTATAACAAACTGTCTCTCAGACCACAGTGCAATCAACTAGAGCTCAGGATTAAGAAACTCAATCAAAACTGCTCAACTACATGGAAGCTGAACAACCTGGTCCATAACGAAATGAAGGCAGAAATAAAGAAGTTCTTTGAAACCAATGAGAAGAAAGATACAACATACCAGGATCTCTGGGACACATTTAAAGCCGTATGTAGAGGGAAATTTATAGCACTAAATGCCCACAATAGAAAGCTGGAAAGATCTAAAATTGACACTCTAACATCACAATTAAAAGAACTAGAGAAGCAAAAGCAAACACATTCAAAAGCTAGCAGAAGGCAAGAAATAACTAAGATCAGAGCAGAACTGAAGGAGATAGAGACACAAAAAACCCTCCAAAAAATCAATGAATCCAGGAGTTCATTTTTTGAAAAGATCAACAAAATTGATAGACTGCCAGCAAGACTAATAAAGAAGAAAAGAGAGAAGAATCAAATAGACACAATAAAAAATGATAAAGGGGATATCACCACTGACTTCACAGAAATACAAACTACCATCAGAGAATAGTATAAACACCTCTGCGCAAATAAACTAGAAAATCTAGAAGAAATGGATAATTTCCTGGACATTTACACTCTCCCAAGACTAAACCAGGAAGAAGTTGAATCCCTGAATAGACCAATAGCAGGCTCTGAAATTGAGGCAATAAAAGTCCAGGATCCGATGGATTCATAGCTGAATTCTACCAGAGGTACAAGGAGGAGCTGGTACCATTCCATCTGAAACTATTCCAATCAATACAAAAAGAGGGAATCCTCCCTAACTTGTTTTATGAGGCCAACATCATCCTGATACCAAAGCCTGGCAGAGACATAACAAAAAAAGAGAATTTTAGACCAATAGCCCTGATGAACATCGATGCAAAAATCCTCAATAAAATACTGGCAAACAGAATCGAGCAGCACATCAGAAAGCTTATACACCATGATCAAGCGGGCTTCATCCCTGAGATGCAAGGCTGGTTCAACGTACACAAATCAATGAATGTAATTCAGCATATAAACAGAACCAAAGACAAAAACCACATGATTATCTCAATAGATGCAGAAAAGGCCTTTGACAAAATTCAATAGCCCTTCATGCTAAAAACTCTCAATAAATTCGGTATTGATGGAACGTATCTCAAAATAATAAGAGCTATTTATGACAAACCCACAGCCAATATCATACTGAATGGGCAAAAACTGGAAGCATTCCCTTTGAAAACTGGAACAAGACAGGGATGCCCTCTCTCACCACTCCTATTCAGCATAGTGTTGGAAGTTCTGGCTACGGCTATCAGGCAAGAGAAAGAAATAAAGCATATTCAGTTAAGAAAAGAAGAAGCCAAATTGTCCCTGTTTGTGGATGACATGATTGTATATTTAGAAAACCCCATTGTCTCAGCCCAAAATCTCCTTAAGCTGATAAGCAACTTTAGCAAAGTCTCAGGATACAAAATCAACGTGCAAAAATCACAAGCATTCTTATACACCAGTAACAGACAAACAGAGAGTCAAATCATGAATGAACTTCAATTCACAATTACTTCAAAGAGGATAAAATACCTAGGAATCCAACTTACAAGGGATGCAAAGGACCTCTTCAAGGAGAACTACAAACCACTGCTCAGCGAAATAAAAGAGGACACAAACAAATGGAAGAACATACCATGCTCATGGATAGGAAGAATCAATATCATGAAAATGGCCATACTGCCCAAGGTAATTTATAGATTCAATGCCATCCCCATCAAGCTTCCAATGAGTTTCTTCACAGAATTGGAAAAAACTGCTTTAAAGTTCATATGGAACCAAAAAAGAGCCTGCATCTCCAAGACAATCCTAAGTCAAAAGAACAAAGCTGGAGGCATCACGCTACCTGACTTCAAACTATACTACAAGGCTACAGTAACCAAAACAGCATGGTACTGGTACCAAAACAGAGATATAGACCAATGGAACAGAACAAGAGTCCTCAGAAATAATACCACACATCTATAGCCATCTGATCTTTGACAAACCTGAGAAAAACAAGAAATGGGGAAAGGATTCCCTATTTAATAAATAGTGCTGGGAAAATTGGCTAGCCATAAGTAGAAAGCTGAAACTGCATCCGTTCCTCACTCCTTATACGAAAATTAATTCAAGATGGATTACAGACTTAAATGTTAGACCTAAAACCATAAAAACCCTAGAAGAAAACCTAGGTAATACCATTCAGGACATAGGCATGGGCAAGGACTTCATGTCTAAAACACCAAAAGCAATGATAACAAAAGCCAAAATTGACAAATGGGATCTAATTAAACTAAAGAGCTTCTGCACAGCAAAAGAAACTACCATCAGAGTAAACAGGCAACCTACAGAATGGGAGAAAATTTTTGCAATCTACTCATCTGATAAAGGGCTAATATCCAGAACCTATAATGAACTCAAACAAATTTACAAGAAAAAAACAAATAACCCCATCAAAAAGTGGGCAAAGGATACGCACAGACATTTTTCAAAAGAAGATATTCATACGGCCAACAGACACATGAAAAAATGCTCATCCTCACTCACCATTAGAGAAATGCAAATCAAAACCACGAGATACCATCTCACACCAGTTAGAATGGCAATCATTAAAAAGTCAGGAAACAACAAGTGCTGGAGAGGATGTGGAGAAATAGGAACAGTTTTACACTGTTGGTAGGATTGTAAACTAGTTCAACCATTATGGAAAACAGTATGGCGATTCCTCAAGGATCTAAAACTGGAAGTACCATATGACCCAGCCATCCCATTACTGGGTATATACCCAAAGGATTATAAATCATGCTGCTATAAAGACACATGCACACGTACGTTCATTGCGGCACTATTCACAATAGCAAAGACTTGGAATCAACCCAAATGTCCATCAGTGACAGACTGGATTAAGAAAATGTGGCACGTATACACCATGGAATACTATGCAGCCATAAAAAAGGATAAGTTTGTGTCTTTTGTAGGGACATGGATGCAGCTGGAAACCATCATTCTCATCGCAAATCAAACACCGCATGTTCTCACTCATAGGTGGGAACTGAACAATGAGATCACTTGGACTCGGGAAGGGGAACATCACACACTGGGGTCTATTATGGGGAGCGGGGACGGGGGAGGGATTGCACTGGGAGTTATACCTGATGTAAATGATGAGTTGATGGGTGCTGACGAGTTGATGGGTGCAGCACACCAACATGGCACAAGTATACATATGTAACAAACCTGCATGTTGTGCACATGTACCCTAGAACTTAAAGTATAATAATAATAAAAAAATAAAAATAAAAATAAAAATAAAAAAGAAAACTAACAGGAAAAAAAATAGAGCTGCTGTAAACACCCATATGTGTATTTTTTCGGGGAGGTAATTTTTTACTTCAGTTAGGTAAATATGTAACACCAAGATTGCTAGATTGTACAGCAAGAAGAATTAAGCTTTCACAGAAAATGCCAAACTATTCTTCAAAGGGGTTATGTCTTTGTGCATTCTCAAAGGCAATGATTGAGAATTCCCGGTTGCTCTGCATTCTTGCCAGCAATTTGCATTGTCAGATTTTTAGATTTTAGCTATTGTAATAGATGTGCAGTAGTATTTCTGTAGTTTTTCTTTGAAATTTTGTTTAATTTGAAATTCCCTAATGAGAAATGATACTAACTATCCTTTTATATGGTTATTTGCTATTTGTGTATCTTCTTTGGTGAGGTTTTTTGCCCATTATTTAATTATATTGCATATTTTATTTTTGCTCTGTTTAATAATTCTTTGTATATTTTGGACACAAATCTATTATCTGATATGTGTTTTCAAAGTATTTTCATCCAGTCTATCATAGAGTATTTCTTAGAGAATTTTAAAATTTTAATAATGTTCAACATTTTGTTTTCATAGGTTGTGCTTTTAGTGTTGTATCTAAAAGGTTCTCACCAGGCAAATAATCACGTTGATTTTATTGTAGATTTTCTTGTGGAAGTTTATAGTTTTGAATATTATATTGAAGGCTAATAACCATTTTGAGTTAATTTTTGTAAAATGTATAAGATATGTGTCTGAATTCACTCTTTCTCTGTCTACACAATACTATTGTCAACAACTATTTGTTAAAAGGATCAATCCCTCAAGAAGGCATAATTTTTCATGTGTATCCATTTAACAACAGAGTCTCAAAATGTATAAGGCAAAGATTGATACAAATGAAGGCAGAAATAGACAAATCTACTACTATAGTTAAAAATTTCAATATTTTTCAGGAATTTGTAGATCAAGCTAGCAGAAAATCAGTTAGGATACAGTTGACCTGAACAACACTGTCATTCTAGTTAATCTAATTATTATTTATAGATTACTCCATGTAACAAGAGCAGAATACCTATCCTTCTCAAGATTTCCTGGACCATTTACCAAAACAGATGATATTGTAGTCCATAAAACAAGACTCAATAAGTTAAAACATTAAAATAGTACAAATTTCACAATAGAATGACATAGAAGTCAATAACAGAAAGATTTTGGAAATTCACAAATATGTGGAAATTAAATACACTTCTAAATAATACACTTCAAAATTTTAAAAATAAACATAGAAAAAAGAAAGCTAAAGAAACTTTTAAATGTATTGAACTAAATGAAAATACAACTTATCAAAATTTATGTATGTACAGGGAAATTTATAGCATTACACACATTAAAAGTAGTGGAAGATCTAAAATCAATAACCTAAGCTTCTAATTTAGAAAACTAAAAAAAGAAATGCATTTCAATTCTAAATTTAAAAAAATAAAATATATAATACAATTTAGAGCAGAAGTAAATGAAATTGAAACCAGGAAAACTAAAGCGAAAGATCACCAAAACCGAAAGTTGGGTCTTTAAAAGTATTAATAAAATTGATAAACCTATAGCCAGGCTAATCAAGGAAAGAAAAAAAAACCCCACAAATTATCAATATCAAAAATTAAAAAGTGGTCATGACTACTGATACCATGGACATTAAAATGATAAAAAATACTACAAATAGCTCTATATTAACACATTTTATACAAATTTTTAACTATTTCATATCTTAAGTGAAATTTTTCATTTTCTTGAAAAACACAAACTACCAAAAGTCACATACATAGAAACAATAGATAAAGTAAATGGGTCTTCGTTTCTTAAAAACTGAACTAATGATTAACAGGCTTCTAAAACAGAAAGCATCAGACTCCAATGGCTTCATTGGTGAATTCTTCCATACAATTAAAGTGGGCTGGTGGGGAACGATAGAATTCTCTACAATCTCTTCCAGAAAATATAAGCAAAGGTACTTCCTACCTTATTCTATGAGTTTAGCATTAACCAAACCAAAATAAAGTCCATGTAAAAAAAAGGAAAATCAAGACCTAATATCTCTAGTGAACATAAACACAAATGTTTTGACAAAATATTAGCAAATTAAATCCAATAGTGTATAAAGAATTATACTTTGTAATCCAGTGATATTTTTTCAGCTATTGTGAGGCTTTTTCAACCTTTGAAACTCAATGAATGTAATCTATCAAATCAATGGGCTAAAAAAGAAAAATCATAAGATTATATAAATTTATGCATAAAAGGCATTAGACAAAATTCAAACCAATTCATAATGAAAATTCTGAGTAGACTAAGAGTAGATGTGTTTTCTCAGCTTTATAACGAACACCTACAAAAAATCTACAACTAACATATTTAAATGATGGGAAACTGGTCACTTCTGCCAGTATCAGGAGCAAGGCCAGGATGTCATCTGTCACCATTCCTATGGAATGCCATACTGGAAGTCGTAGCTAGTGCAACAAGACAAGAAAAATATAAAGGGTAAAAAGATTGGGAAGAAGTAAACAAAACTGTCTTTGTTCACCAATAGCATAACTGTATGTGTAGAAATTCCCAGAACGTTGATTAAAAAACTCTATTTGAACTAATAGGCAAATATAGGAAGGTCTCTGGGTACAATCTCGATACACAAAAGTTATTACTTTCCTATATACCAGAAATGAACGATTAGAATTTGAAATTTAAAAACAAAACAAAACAGTGACATTTACTATAACACTAAAAAATTATATGCTAAGATACAAATCTAACAAAATACGTAAAGGATACATGTACAGAAAACTACAAAACTCATATTGCCAGACAAAGAAATCAAAGAAAGTCTAAGACAATAGAGAGATATTCTATGTTCATGGATTGGAAAACTAAATATTGTTTATATGTCTATTTCTGCCTTTGTTTCTATCAATCTTTGCCTTATATATTTTGAGACTCTGTTGTTAGATGGATACACATGAAAAATTACATCTTCTTGGATTGATCCTTTTATCATTATATAATGACCCTCTTTATCTCTGATAATTTTACTTGCTCTGAAATCTGCTTTGTGTGAAGTTACTAAAGCTATTTCAGCTTTCTTTTTATTAGTCTTCATACACTATACCTTTTCCAATCCCTTTGCTTGTGGTTTGGTGGTTGTTTTGTGTGTGTGTGTGTGTGTGTGTGTGTGCATTTACTCTCTTTCAGTCTTTTTTATTTGGTGTGTTTAGATGTTCACATTTAAAGTGGCTATTGATATAGTTGGGAAAATTAATTATTGATCTACCATTTTTAACTGTTTTCTGTTTATTGCATTTGTTTCTTGCTTCTTCCCACCTGCCAACATTTTTCTTCCTTCTCTGATTTTGAGAATTTTATGTTATTTAATTTTGTCTCCACTTTTAGTACAGCAATTATACTTCATTTTAAAAAATTGTATTGGGTGCCCTCAAGTTTTTAACATATTTTAACTCACCAAATTCACCTTCAAATAATACTATAGCACTCCAGATAGTGCAGATACTTTATAATTGAATATTCTCAATTCCATCTTCCTGTTCCTTATGACATTGCTTTCATCCATTTCAATAATTCATAATTTATAATCACATGATAGTTACTATTGAGTATTTATCAATGCAGAATAAGAAAACACTTATCATTCTTCCATTATTTAAGTAAATTTGAGTTTCTGACCTATATAACTTTCCTTCCCTTGATTAACACTTTTGTTTGTTTGTTTTTACGAGACAGGGTCCCGCTATGTTGCCCAGGCTTGTCTTGAACTCCTGGCTTCATGGAATCCTCCCACCTCAGCCTCCCAAATTGCTAACATTAGAGGCATGAACCACCGTGCCCAGCTGAATAACTTTTTTTTTTTTTTTTTTAACATTTCTTGCAGAGCACATCTACTGGCAACAAATACCTTCAGCTTTTGTCTGAAAAGTCTTTATTTCTCTTTCACGTTTGAAGGATAATCCCACTGGATATGAAATTCTAGGTTAGTATTTTTATTGTTCTCTTTTTCAAAGACTTGAAACATTGCACACCACTATTCTTGTTTCCATGATTTCTAATGAGAAGTGCTCTATGATCTTATTTCTATATAGGTGAGTTATTCCCTCTTTTACTTTAGTTTCTTTCAAAATTTGAAAAATTTACATTTAAAGCAGCTATTATTACAGTTGGATTTTTTAATTAGTCTATCATTTGCTTTAAACTCTTTTCTATTCGTTGCATTTGTTTCCTGCTTCCTCTCCCCATCCCGATTTTTCTCCCTTCCCTGATTTGAGCAATTTATATTATTCCATTTTATCTCCTCCTGTAGCACATAAATTATAATTCATTTGAAATGTGTTTTTTTTTCCCTTTTACTCTGAGGTCTTTCAAAATATTCTACATATCTTTGGTATTCTGCAGTTTCAATATGATATGCTTAGGTATAATTTTTTCTTATTTACCCTGAACTTCCTGGACTTTCTGTCATTACTTTTGGAAAATTCTCACCTATTATTACATCAAATATTTTCTTCTCCATTTTCTCTTTCTTCTCCTTTTGATCTCCTATCCTTTTGATCTCGTACTTATGTGTATGAGACAATTTCAAAGTTGTACTACTGTTGTCAGATATTCCTATTTGATTTCTAATTATTTTTCTCTGCATTTTAGTTTGCAAAGTTTCTTCTGATTTATCTTGACCTCTGTGATATGTTCCTCAGATATGACCTGTCGGCTGATGAGACCACAAAAGGAAGTAACTATTTCTAGAGGTGTTTTGGATTTCTAGAATTTTCTCTTGAGTCCTTCAGTCTCTCTGCTTACAATACTCATCTGTTCTTGCATGTTGTCTACTTCTTCCATTACAGCCTGCTATGGTGTGAATGTTTGTTACTCCCTCACGCCCTCTCACTGCTGCCAAAGTTCTTATGTTGACACCTAACCACCAATATGATGATACCAGGAAGTGGAGACTTTGGGAGGTTATTAGGTCATGAGGGCAGAATCCTGATGAATGGGATTAGTGTCCTTTTAAGAGAGGCTCTAGAGAGTTGCCTTGTTCCTTCCATCAGGTGAAGACGCAGCCAGGAGGCACCCTCTATGAACCAGGAAGAGGTTTACCAGACTCCAAATCTGGCAGCGCCTTAGTGTTGGACTTCTCAACATCTAGAACAGTTAGAGATAAATTTCTGTTGTTTATAAGTCACCCAGCTTAAGGTATTTTGTCACAGCATCATGAAGGGACTAAGAGCCTTTAATATATCAATCATTGTTATAAATTCCCTATTTCTAACTCCCTCATGTTTGTCATGTAAGAGTCGTCTTATGAGCATTGCATTATCTCCTCAGTCTATTTTATCTTGTTTTTCAATATGCCTAGTAATAGTTTTTTGAAACCTGGACATGTATTGACTATAATAAATGAAGTAAATAGAGGTTTACTCTGAAGATGTTAATCTGGCTATGAATTGGGCTGTGCTTAATGTTCACTATAATTTTAGTTGCCAGAGACTTTGTCTTCCTCTAATGTGCTTGTTTTTCCTTTCCCTCTTGACTGTGTGTTTTCCTAAGTATCACTCCTTATGAAGAGTTTGTTTCTTGCAGCTCTTTCGGCTATGATCCACTGCTATTATGCCTGAGACTTGTTGATGTGATAGTAATACATGGATGATAGAATTCTAATGTTGTCAGATTATGTCTAAGTGTTTAAAGGCTGAGACATAATCTTACAATATTAGAATTCTTTTCTAGTCTCTAAAAAATCATACATTTTTCTCCTGTTGAGTAGCTTTTCTTTTTCTAGGAAGACTAGAGGTCTAGTCTTCCTCTCTTGCCTATAAGGTGGAGTGGCACAAATGCCTTGACCCACTTGGAATAATCCTCTAACAAAGTACAATGCCCTGAAACACAAGGATTTGTTATGGAGAGTGTGCTGAGTGTAATTCAAAAGAGCTATTCTTCCCTACCAACTGCCGGAACCATGAGAGGCTCCTTCTTTGATATTCACCACAAGGACCTCCTGAGATGTCTAGAGGTAAATCCCATAAAAGCTTTGGGGTCCCTCTAAGACTACAGCCCCCGGGAACCCAGAAAGTTTATATTCTTGCACTAGTGTACACTAAACAAATTTAAGTTAGCAGTGCATTATTGGAATAGATATGTGTATTGAGGATTTTTACTTTCCTCTACTTACCAAAATTATCTTCTTTTCTTTGTTTAAATTTATAAATAACAAATCTTCAATAAAGACATAAGGACCCTTAAACTCAACTGTTTCTCATACACGGTTACAACATATGATATATTCTGCTTTGTGTTTTAAAACTATAGTTGCACATTATAATGTCTGGCATATTTTCCATTTAATATTGTACCTTCGGGAGTAGGTGAGGCCAGTAAGATTATAATAACCTCTGTTGCTATACTTTGTTCTTAAGATTACAAAAAAAAACTTTGTCTGTAAATATAGTGACTAGGCTTTTTTTTTTTTTTTTTTTTTTTGATGAATAATATACTTGTATAGAAGAATTAATAGGGAAAATATAACTTTTTTTAACTACATAGACAAAGATATTTGATAACCAACAATTGAATGTCTTCAGAGCTATTTTGCAACCTCTTTAATCAACCAGTCTCTGAACCAAAATTTTGTAAAATGAATTGACTACTACATTATATCAGTATTCATTTTTACATTAAAAATATAATAATCTTAGTTGTAAAACTGAATATAGTCTAATAAATGCTATAAATAAGCCAACTGTCTTTTTCTTTCTTCTGGGTATATTAAAATACTAAGCCTTACTGAAGTACAAATTATTGAACATGTAAGTACTGACATTTTTGATGGGTGTAAAATATTCATTATACAGGACTCTCAACATTTTTACAGAATTAAAATTTTTACAAATAAAAATGAGCTAGAAGTGGGAGAATTAGTACTGGGACTAGGATGGACTACTCTGGTCTGTAGGCATCATGGGTCCTTGAAATAGTCAACAAATTAGACACTCCATCTCTGGATCCAAACTCCTTCATAGCAGGGTCTGAACCACCTGCCTCATGTCTATCCCCTACAGTTGGAATTGTAGAGTTGGTGGTATGTATTCTTTGAGGCATAGATTTATTCATGATGATCATATGAAAGAAACATTCACTTCTCTTTTCTCGTGATTTTGTTAAAACATCTATAGACAGTATAATTAATACATGCAAAACTGCACACATTTAAAGTGTTCTGACATTTGTATATACCTATAGAACTATTAATACAATCAAGACAACAAACATACCTGCCGCCACCTACAAGTTTTCTTGTGTCTCTTTGTAACTCCTCACTGCAGTCTCACTCTCCCAAACCCCAGGGAACAATGCATTTGCTTTCTGTCACTAGAGATAAGTTTCCATGTTAGAGTTTTCTATAAATTGCATCATGCAGTATGTACTCTTTCATGTTGCTTGGCTTCTTTGACTCACCATAGCTATCCTAGATTCATCCCTGTTGTTAGATGGATCAGCAGTTCATTCTTTTAATTTCTGAGTAGCAATTCAATACATAGACACATCACAATTAGATTACACATTTGTAGGTGAACATTTCAGTTATTTTTAGCTTTTGTCTATTACAAATAAAGCTGCTATAAACACTCACATACAATTTATTTCATAAAAATATGGCATTATTTCTCTTCAGTAAATACTTGGTGAAATAACTGAGCATGTGTAAAGAGGGTATTTAACTTTTTAAGAAATTGAAACAGTATTTTCCAAAGTGGTATAATATTTTACATACTCACCCAACACTTTGTGAGCGTTTCATTTGACTCAAATCCTTGTAATACTTGATATGGCTGTTTTAATTTTAGATATTCTAAATATGCATAAGGGAGCATCAAATTGTGATTTCAGTTGACATTTCCTTAATGACTAATGATGTTGAGATTTTTTTCCATAGGCTTATTTGCCATCTGTGTATCTTCTTTAATGAAATATCCATTTAAATCTATTGCCATTTTTAGGGGGTTATTGGTTATTTTATTATTGAATTTAAGAGTTCTTTACATATTCTGGATATAGGCCCTTTATCAGATATGCATTTGCAAACATTTTCTATAGTCTTGTCCTTTCATTCTCTTAAAGTATTAACTTTTTAACTATGAATTTCTGTCCAGAATTTTTTAAATGTACATAACTACAAAGCATATAATATTAACTTAACATGTATTTATCAAATAGGAATGATATTAACATCCTTTTCTGTTGTGATTTACATTAATTATCAACTATGCTAATGTTCTAAGTACTCAAATATCCCTAATCCCTCTACTTGTAATATATTTTTGTTTTTTTGTTGTTGTTTTTTTTTAATTTATTTATTATTATTAAACTTCAAGTTGTAGGGTACATGTGCACAACGTACAGGTTTGCTACATATGTATACTTGTGCCATGTTGGTGTGCTGCACCCATCAACTCGTCATTTACATCAGGTATAACTCCCAATGCAATCCCTCCCTCCTCCCCCCTCCCCATGATAGGCCCCGGTGTGTGATGTTCCCCTTCCCGAGTCCAAGTGATCTCATTGTTCAGTTCCCGCCTATGAGTGAGAACATGCGGTGTTTGGTTTTCTGTTCTTGTGATAGTTTGCTGAGAATGATGGTTTCCAGCTGCATCCATGTCCCTACAAAGGACACAAACTCATCCTTTTTTATGGCTGCATAGTATTCCATGGTGTATATGTGCCACATTTTCTTAATCCAATCTGTCACTGATGGACATTTGGGTTGATTCCAAGTCTTTGCTATTGTGAATAGTGCTGCAATAAACATACGTGTGCATGTGTCTTTATAGCAGCATAATTTATAATCCTTTGGGTATATACCCAGTAATGGGATGGCTGGGTCATATGGTACATCTAGTTCTAGATCCTTGAGGAATCGCCATACTGTTTTCCATAATGGTTGAACTAGTTTACACTCCCACCAACAGTGTAAAAGTGTTCCTATTTCTCCACATCCTCTCCAGCACCTGTTGTTTCCTGACTTTTGAATGATCGCCATTCTAACTGGTGTGAGATGGTATCTCATTGTGGTTTTGATTCGCATTTCTCTGATGGCCAGTGATGATGAGCATTTTTTCATGTGTCCGTTGGCTGTATGAATGTCTTCTTTTGAGAAATGTCTGTTCATATCCTTTGCCCACTTTTTGATGGGGTTGTTTGTTTTTTTCTTGTAAATTTGTTGGAGTTCTTTGTAGGTTCTGGATATTAGCCCTTTGTCAGATGAGTAGATTGCAAAAATTTTCTCCCATTCTGTAGGTTGCCTGTTCACTCTGATGGTAGTTTCTTTTGCTGTGCAGAAGCTCTTTAGTTTAATTAGATCCCATTTGTCAATTTTGGCTTTTGCTGCCGTTGCTTTTGGTGTTTTAGACATGAAGTCTTTGCCCATGCCTATGTCCTGAATGGTACTACCTAGGTTTTCCTCTAGGATTTTTATGGTATTAGGTCTAACATTTAAGTCTCTAATCCATCTTGAATTAATTTTCGTATAAGGAGTAAGGAAAGGATCCAGTTTCAGCTTTCTACTTGTGGCTAGCCAATTTTCCCAGCACCATTTATTAAATAGGGAATCCTTTCCCCATTTCTTGTTTCTCTCAGGTTTGTCAAAGATCAGATGGCTGTAGATGTGTGGTATTATTTCTGAGGACTCTGTTCTGTTCCATTGGTCTATATCTCTGTTTTGGTACCAGTACCATGCTGTTTTGGTTACTGTAGCCTTGTAGTATAGTTTGAAGTCAGGTAGCGTGATGCCTCCAGCTTTGTTCTTTTGACTTAGGATTGTCTTGGAGATGCGGGCTCTTTTTTGGTTCCATATGAACTTTAAAGCAGTTTTTTCCAATTCTGTGAAGAAGCTCATTGGTAGCTTGATGGGGATGGCATTGAATCTATAAATTACCTTGGGCAGTATGGCCATTTTCACGATATTGATTCTTCCTATCCATGAGCATGGTATGTTCTTCCATTTGTTTGTGTCCTCTTTGATTTCACTGAGCAGTGGTTTGTAGTTCTCCTTGAAGAGGTCCTTTACATCCCTTGTAAGTTGGATTTCTAGGTATTTTATTCTCTTTGAAGCAATTGTGAATGGAAGTTCATTCCTGATTTGGCACTCTGTTTGACTGTCACTGCTTGTGATTTTTGCACATTAATTTTGTATCCTGAGACTTTGCTGAAGTTGCTTATCAGCTTAAGGAGATTTTGGGCTGAGACAATGGGGTTTTCTAAATATACAATCATGTCGTCTGCAAACAGGGACAATTTGACTTCTTCTTTTCCTAACTGAATCCCCTTGATTTCTTTCTCTTGCCTGATTGCCCTAGCCAGAACTTCCAACACTATGTTGAATAGGAGTGGTGAGAGAGGGCATCCCTGTCTTGTGCCAGTTTTCAAAGGGAATTTTTCCAGTTTTTGCCCATTCAGTATGATGTTGGCTGTGGGTTTGTCATAAATAGCTCTTATGATTTTGAGGTACGTTCCATCAATACCGAATTTATTGAGCGTTTTTAGCATGAAGGGCTGTTGAATTTTGTCAAAAGCCTTTTCTGCATCTATTGAGATAATGATGTGGTTCTTGTCTTTGGTTCTGTTTATATGCTGGATTATGTTTATTGATTTGCGAATGTTGAACCAGCCTTGCATCCCAGGGATGAAGCCCACTTGATCATGGTGGATAAGCTTTTTGATGTGCTGCTGAATCCGGTTTGCCAGTATTTTATTGAGGATTTTTGCATCGATGTTCATCAGGGATATTGGTCTAAAATTCTCTTTTTTTGTTGTGTCTCTGCCAGGCTTTGGTATCAGGATGATGTTGGCCTCATAAAATGAGTTAGGGAGGATTCCCTCTTTTTCTATTGATTGGAATAGTTTCAGAAGGAATGGTACCAGCTCCTCCTTGTACCTCTGGTAGAATTCAGCTATGAATCCATCTGGTCCTGGACTTTTTTTGGTTGGTAGGCTATTAATTATTGCCTCAATTTCAGAGCCTACTATTGGTCTATTCAGGGATTCAACTTCTTCCCGGTTTAGTCTTGGAAGAGTGTAAGTGTCCAGGAAATTATCCATTTCTTCTAGATTTTCCAGTTTATTTGCGTAGAGGTGTTTATAGTATTCTCTGATGGTAGTTTGTATTTCTGTGGGGTCGGTGGTGATATCCCCTTTATCATTTTTAATTGCGTCGATTTGATTCTTCTCTCTTTTCTTCTTTATTAGTCTTGCTAGTGGTCTGTCAATTTTGTTGATCTTTTCAAAAAACCAACTCCTGGATTCATTGATTTTTTGGAGGGTTTTTTGTGTCTCTATCTCCTTCAGTTCTGCTCTGATCTTAGTTATTTCTTGCCTTCTGCTAGCTTTCAAATGTGTTTGCTCTTGCTTCTCTAGTTCTTTTAATTGCGATGTTAGAGTGTCAATTTTAGATCTTTCCTGCTTTCTCTTGTGGGCATTTAGTGCTATAAATTTCCCTCTACACACTGCTTTAAATGTGTCCCAGAGATTCTGGTATGTTGTATCTTTGTTCTCATTGGTTTCAAAGAACATCTTTATTTCTGCCTTCATTTCGTTATGTACCCAGTAGTCGTTCAGGAGCAGGTTGTTCAGTTTCCATGTAGTTGAGCGGTTTTGATTGAGTTTCTTAGTACTGAGTTCTAATTTGATTGCACTGTGGTCTGAGAGACAGTTTGTTATAATTTCTGTTCTTGTACATTTGCTGAGGAGTGCTTTACTTCCAATTACGTGGTCAGTTTTGGAGTAAGTACGATGTGGTGCTGAGAAGAATGTATATTCTGTTGATTTGGGGTGGAGAGTTCTATAGATGTCTATTAGGTCTGCTTGCTGCAGAGATGAGTTCAATTCCTGGATATCCTTGTTAACTTTCTGTCTCGTTGATCTGTCTAATGTTGACAGTGGAGTGTTGAAGTCTCCCATTATTATTGTATGGGAGTCTAAGTCTCTTTGTAAGTCTCTAAGGACTTGCTTTATGAATCTGGGTGCTCCTGTATTGGGTGCATATATATTTAGGATAGTTAGCTCTTCCTGTTGAATTGATCCCTTTACCATTATGTAATGGCCTTCTTTGTCTCTTTTGATCTTTGATGGTTTAAAGTCTGTTT
Organism: Chlorocebus sabaeus; assembly: GCF_047675955.1. Classification (NCBI taxonomy): domain Eukaryota; kingdom Metazoa; phylum Chordata; class Mammalia; order Primates; family Cercopithecidae; genus Chlorocebus; species Chlorocebus sabaeus. The sequence continues at coordinate 47,840,681 of NC_132910.1, forward strand.
TATCAGAGACTAGTATTGCAACCCCCGCTTTTTTTTGTTCTCCATTTGCTTGGTAAATCTTCCTCCATCCCTTTATTTTGAGCCTATGTATGTCTCTGCGTGTGAGATGGGTCTCCTGAATACAGCAGAGTGATGGGTCTTGACTCTTTATCCAGTTTGCCAGTCTGTGTCTTTTAATTGGAGCATTTAGTCCATTTACATTTAAGGTTAAGATTGTTATGTGTGAACTTGATCCTGCCATTATGATATTAACTGGTTATTTTTGTAAAATAAATACCCAAAATATAATCTTCATGAAATATCATTTGAAACAAATCAGATATAAGTATTTATTAAATAAGTTTTCTGAAAGAGATGATGCCAAGTCTCAGTTTGCTTTCTTAGATGATTTAAAGTATCTCATGCCCAGCCCCACTACCAATGTCACCAAAAATGCTAAAAATTAAATTTAGGGGGAAAAAAATCAGCTTCTCATTGTTTATAATGATGAGCTTTTGATAAAAATAATTCTTATTATAAGTGATTATTAATAATTCCTAAGTGGCTAGTAATCAGTAATTATTAATCATTCTTCAGAGAGACATGAAAAGGCAACAGAATATATTTATTTATTTAGACTTATGCTTTCCATATTTCTATTTCTATATATTTATTTATCTTTACACTTACAACACTTACGAATCCTGTTGATCCTCCTTTCTCTTGTTGGATAAAGTGTACTTTCATAAAGTTAAGAGATTTACTAAAGGGTATTTAAAACAAATGCCTACTGTGTGCTAAGAGATACCTTATCTCCATAAAGCTTCTATTTCTAAAGTGGTAAAAATGGAACAGAAGTCCTTCAGGTTCTGCCTTTTTGCTGAATGCATTGATGCTGAATAGTTTGCTACAAATATTTTAAATGTTATTTCCTGGCCTTTTGAAAGAAAAACAATGACATTTAGAATGCAGCCAAATAGTATTAATCTGAATTCTCTGCCTCCAAGTTATATTGGCAATTTATCTCTCGCAGAGTTTCATAGTTACGGTGACATCACCCAAAATGTCACTCTAGAGAGAGAGTCAGTGACCCTGTTCTTGTAGATAAAAATCCAAACAATGTAATGGGATATATTTCAAATTACAACATGGTGTATCCTAAAGGACTCTCAGATTCCAAAGTGTGAGATGATATACAAGCTTCATGCACCCCAAAGTCTTTAGTTGATTTTCATGTTTCATTTACATATAGCATTAAGTCACTAATTTCATTCTTTTCCAACAAAGAGCTATTAAGCACCTACCATATTTTAGTCACTTGTTTAGTTAATCAACAATTAAAATTCACTGCTTTCATAAATCTTAAACTCTATTAAGAATGGCAAGCAACAAAAAAGAAAATAAATACATTATTGGAAGTTAAGTCATAAAGAGGAAGAAAACAGCAGAAGAGACAAGATAACGAGTGCTGGGTTTAGAGGTGTATGAAATTTTCAATAGAGGCTCAGAGAAGGTATCATTAAGAAGGTAACATTTTTCATTTTGTTAACCCCAAACACTTGTATAATACTATCTGCCAGTCACTGTTCCAATTCCTTTTCCAATATTCACTCATTTTATTCTCATGACAACTCTATGAAGAAGGTACTCTTATTAGCTGTATCTTACAGAAAATATAACAGAAAAATAGAAAGGTTCACAACTTGCCCAAGATCCACAAAGCTGAAAGGCAGCTGAAGCATCTCCTGAACTCAGCCTGGCTCTAGGCTCCATGCTCTTAGCCATTATACTTGCCTGCCTGTCTCTTCTTTGAACAAGGATGTGCAGAAAGTAAGAAGAGGGAGGGCAAGCCATATTGTTATTGGAGGAAATGTAAAGTAGACATAGAGAAGTGACAAGGTCCTGAATTGTTTGAAAACCAGCATATGTGGCTGGCACAGAATGCAGATGAAGGAAGGGAAGTGGGAGATCAGGTGTGAAAAGGCATGACGTCACATAAAAATACTGCTTTTACTTTGAGTGAAATGAGGAACCAGTGGAAAGATCTGAGCAGTAATGACATGCTGTGTCTTATTTTAACAGGAATATTTTGTCTCCTGTGTTGAAAATAGACTGTGGACTATAGTTTGAGAGCAGAACTAAATCCTGGAAATTCAGTATGAAGAATGTGTAATAATGATGAGAGAATATTCCTTGGATCAGGTGAAAATGTTGAAGGTGATGGAAGATGGTCAGATTCTGATATATTTTGAGTCTGGCCAACAGATTGGTGGTTGATTAGCGTGGGGTATAAAAATAGAGAGAAAAACAGGATGAAACCAAGGATATTGGCCTGAATAAGTAGAAGAATAAAGCTGCCATTATTTGAAACAAGACTGCAATAGAACCAGGTTATGGATGGAGGCAGTTTTGGACAAGTTAAGTGTGATGCCTGCTTGAGAAGTTAAGTAGGCAATTGGATACATGAGTCTGGAGTTCCGGGAAGTGATCTACGCCAAGATATATAAGTTTGAGATCATCAGTGTAGTTAATATCAAAAGGCATGAAAGTAGATGAAATAACCAAACCAGTTACTCTGGAGAGAAGAAAAGAGTGTTTCAGGAATAAGCTAGGTTAATACTTGAGCATTAACATGCTAGGTATTCAGTGTAATGTGTCACACATGAAACAGCGAGAAAAATCAATGAAGGGGTAGAAGCTATACTGTTTTCTTTTTATAATCCCGTGTTATTAACACATGTAGAAAATGCTGGCATACAAATATTTCAGTTGCATAACACAGAAGACTTTCAAAGTCTAAAATCCATTTGAACTTCATCTGGATAAAGGTTTATATTTTATCAGAATTCCAGATTCTCAAAATTGCTATGACATATTCAAAACTAACATCCTCCATTTCATTTAACTTCTATAAATGGCCATCCCTTGAAGATTCCTTGGATAGTTTGATACATCAAAGCTAGCTAATGTTGACACAAGTAACATATAAATGGGGTAACAAGATAACTTTTACTGTGTTTATTATTAAGCACAAGTACAGAAAAAGAACAGTAAAGAAAGGAAGGAAGGGGAAGGGAGAAAGAGAGAGAGAGAAAGAGAAAATAAGAAAGGCAGCAAAATGGATAGATGAAAACAGCCAAATTCCCCCAATGTCTATATTCAAAATGTAAATGGTAAATTTTACAAGGAGCACCTGGATTCCCTAATCATCCATCCCCCAATCATGTGAGTAATAATCACAGTCAAAACACGCTTTCTGATCATCTGATCATAGGAAATAACTATCTTTGGTATTTAATTGACCCATGGAATTGAGGCTTTCTGAGTGGTGATGTTGTGAAGGAATTTGGCTTTGGAGGCTCATGAAAAGCAGATGGATTCTGCGAAGGAATGAAGTGTCTGCTGGTAGGAGGGTGATGGGTTGTTTCATTAATAAAATGTGAACAGCAGGAGGATGTTAATGAATAGACGCCCCCAGAACTTGCATATAAAATTAATTCTAGAAAAAAACTTGTGTATGTTAATGAGCAGAGGTATTTTACAAAAGGAAAGGCCAAAATTGAGGAAAAAGTCATTACTTAATGTATGGTTTTTAAAAATCAGTTTATGCTACTTGCAGTATGGCATTGCATTTTATTCAGCTTGTAGTCTGAAGATAAGTGAAAATGTAACTAATGAACATTACTTAATATCACATATTCCATGCATTGAAATACTGACCCCACATTTAGAATTTTTTGACAGTTATTTATTTTATTTATATAATATACGGTCTTCTCAGTTTTTCAGGTAATAACTACTAAATCTTTAAAAATTTGAATTAATTGCATGTTACAAAAGTAACTCTTACACGTTTTAAACTAGAAACTCTACATGAACCAAAAGAACATTAAAAACTATCATAATTCCACCATCCAGAGATTATCACTGTTAACTCACTATCTTTGCAGATCTTTTCTTTCATATAAAATATTCATTTACATGCATCATCTAAAATGAATTTTAGGAGAGTGCTTCATATATCTGGAGACACCAAAGTGTGTCAAACAAAACAGTGTTCACTTTCAGTGTAGCACAAGTACAGGGTCTCTTTTCCTCATTTCAAAGCCATATACATATATTTTTTTGCATATCATTGAAGCTGAGACATGTCAATGCAGAAGAATCCTGTAAAAGTAGATTTTTTGGGCATGTCTCAGCATTTGCCTTTATAATTTTGCATTTACAGTTAGTGAAGTAAAGTGTCAAGAGTTTTCTGCATATTCAGCAGTCCTCTGGGATCTCCAGGTGGTGGGCTGCTCTACTCCTCCCTGCAACAGAATCAGCCATGCAGCCACTCCTGTAACGTATGGTGCATTGCCATATGTGGCCATCAGGCTCGTGATTGCCATGCATCCCCTGACATCCTAATGCAGGAAATAAGAGCATCCCTGGATGAGTGACATTCAATTATCCAAGAAAGAAATTCTTAAAGGACCACATGATACAAAGATAAATCACCTTGGCTGACAGCTCCATTACAAAACTGACATATCAAGAAGAGAAGTAGCCCACTGGGCTAAAGGTATTCTCTCAGCCACTCCCTAAGCAATTGTGATGCTTGAGCAAGGAAAGAGAAAGAAAGATCTGGGCAAGGCCCAAGAGTCACATCATAAGAGGATTAGATTTCTCCTACACTATCAAGCACCGTGTTTCAGACATCAATTATTTGCTAAAAAAAAAATAAAAAAAAAACTTGGAGAGGCCCCTGACAAGTAAATGTAATAATTATTATTAAGATATGGTCCCTGACTAGGCTATCCAAAGCTACTACCCCCACCTAGCACCTAACTACCATCATTAATCTCGAATAGATGTGTCTTTCATTTACTTTTTATACTTCACTTGGCACAATCCATGTTTGTTTTATTCTTTTTGTTATTATATCTCTACCAACCAGCACAATGCCTGGCACTAGAAGGCATGAATATGTATCAGTGAATAAATTAATACGTGAGAAGTATGAATGTCTCATGGGCTGAACACAAACCAACTGCCCCATGTTCTTACCCATAAGGCAAAGGGGTGTAGGCTGCTTCTTCTCTAAATTGATGCTGTAGCAAAAACTAAGCTCTTTGGCTTGCACTGTACTCTCCCCACACCCCCAACTATTTCCACACTATCCCCTGGCATTAGCAAGACAATGAGCTAAGTAAGACTACTGCTTTTGTCAAAAGGGATACTAATAGTATTAAAATCATAGGGTTATTGTGGGGTTTCAATTAGACAATGCAAATAAAACACAAAGCACTGTGTCTGGCCTAAAATAAGAGTTCTGTAAACAGTCGCTGTTTGGCTGTTGGCCCACTGATGTTAGAGCTCTGGGCCAGTACAATTGTCCGACAGAAAAATATTGTTTGATTCCTCATAGGAAAGCATTTTGGAAGCTCCCTCCTTCACATTCATTCTGTGAGTTATGCAGCTACTTTAGGAGGACAGGTCAAAGAGGAAAAATCCTTCCGAAATGCTACCTCCTACCTTTGTTACTATGGGTAAATCAAAGAATTTGAATTTAAAAGGAACTTAATAATAATCAGTATAGCCTCCCATTTCATATTTGAATCTTCTCTATAATATTCTCCACAAAGTGTATTCAGCTCCCACAGCCACTTGTGAGAGGTCTGTTCCCAAATAAATTCAGGAGAGGTCCACAGGGCAGAACAACGCAAAGTTGCCCATATTTTATTTTTAACACTACACATTTGACAATATGAAATTCTACACTGCATGTCACAACACACAGTCTGCCATGGAGGGCTTACATTTTTGAAATAATCATGTTCCCATTTTGATTCCAGTAAGCGGAAATGTAATGAAAATGTCAAAAGAGGTTACTAAACGATTTAGGCACATTTTCAATTCCTGTGTTGCATTTTTAATAGTTACATTAAAAGTGAATACTGTAGGGACTCTCTCACACACACATAGGGAAAATGAGGTGTTCTGGAGATACAGCTTTGATATAAGTAAAAGCCTTAAAGAGACAGCTATTTAATTATGCATTAATATAAATGCTGAATAAGAGATGTTCTGTAATGAAAAGAGAACCTATTACAGATTATATCCTACTCGCCCTATTAACATTTAGTTCCTGTTACTGGTTGTTGGGATCACCAAGGCTGGACAGACCAGAAGAACCTAATTAAATCAGCTGGTTTCTTGGGAGATGGGAGGTTTAAAGGAAATTGATGTCTGTATAGCAAAAGTTAGCCATTGATATAAAATGGCCAGAGGTTCACAGAGAAGGATTGTGGTTTTATTGCTTGATATGTCAAAAACACTATAGGTAGAATGAACACACACACACACATACACACACACACACACACACACACTACTGTCTTATAGAAAAGGAGTTTGAAACTATCAGCAATGTGGTAAAAGTTAGTTCAGTTACAAGGATGCTAGATAAAATTCCCTGGATATTGCAAAATGGCCCTAGTCAGAAGTGCAGGCAAGCTTCTTTATGAACTGAGAAATACAAAATACGTTTAACAAACAGCTACATTATGCTTTGTACTGTAGAATGCCACAGTGCAAGTTGTATTGTGTTATTTTCTACCACCATCATATTTATAAAGAAAAGTTGAAATAAAACATCAAAGCAACCTTTAAAGTTAGAAGTAACAGAAGGCAGGACTTGGAGTGTGTATGACACAGGTGAAGACTTTGAATGTGATCGCCAGACATGTTTTCTTCATAGCTCAGGCAGGTACTTTCTTAACACAGAGATTACATCATAAAATGGAACTCAGAAGATACTAAAGGCAATAGGTCTTTTCTTTCTTCCTTAATTTTTACAATCTTTGAAGAGACTTAAGTACCTGTAAAGGATCACATCTTGAGACCCTTTCATCCATTTCTCAGACACCAGTGGACTCCTGAATTTGGTGTGAGTATAGAAGAATAAAATAATCCAAAAAATTAAAATTTCTATAATTTGGCAAGATCATAGGAGTCAAATTTAACTCTGATTTAAGGAATAAAGGTATAAATAATTATTGTACTCCCAAGTTGGTGAGCTGACATATATGTCAGCTACAGGTGTAAAAAACCAGTTCCTACTCCAGATGCACTTGCTAAATTAGTTGGAAAGGCAAGATTTACATGGCAAATGATAGGATCAAGATGTTATGGTTTGGTATCCAAAGATGAAGTGTTACATCTAAGTCTGAGTAGACATGATTTTGCAATAAAATTAGGTATACAAATTATGTATTCAACGTTTTCACATCTTCTTTATAACCATTCATGGCTCAGTGGTTCTCAAACCTTTCATTTATGAACAAAACCAGAGTACCCAATGCCTGAGTCATTCCATTGCTCTCTCACCATTGAAATATACTTGTCGCCTATTCCCTCCCAACTTTATTCTTCAGAGATGACAGATCTATAATTTGATAAAAATCATTCTGAAGCATTATATGCATTTCAGCACTTGGATTTCAACAAGATATTTCAGTAACCTAATTTAAAGAGAGACTTCTAAGGGAAGTAATCTCAACACTATGGCAGGACACCAGACAAGGCTGGGGGCAGACAGATGAAAATTTGTGTGATTACATGGATGAAGTCCAGGTTGGGGTCAAAGATGTCTGGGATCCAGTGCTACTATTTGTTCTGAGTCACAGATCCCTAGTCTTAAAAAACAAAAAAGTTGAAGGTGATTTTTTTCTAATACTTATCATTCAATAATTTTATTTTGTTTCCCACAACTAAGATATCTATTCAATATCAGTCTTCCTTTCTCTCTCTCACACACACACACACACACACACACACACACACACACACTTTCTCTCTCTCCCTTCTCAATTTGCCCCCCTTGTCATGTCTATCTCCAACTAAATAAGGGCTAACATATTCATTAATTAGAATATGTGAATATTCAAATAAAATAGAAACAAGGCTGCTGTCCTCATTAAGGGCTATTTTCCCAGGCTTGAATGTCAAAAGATCAAAATACAAACCAAAGACTAGAATTGTCATAATTACGGTTTATTTATTTCTGAAATTTTTGTACTAAGAAAGCTATTTTCAAAATTATTCAAATTAATGTAGGGATGATTTTACAAATAGTCCAACCTTATAAGTAGAGTGGAAAGTGGTGTGAATAGGCTTACTAAGGAGAAGCAAACCTTTGGTATAGATTAGAGCTAAACAAGCCATATACCAAATCTGGTAAGCAAACTGATTTTAGAATAACACAGTGAAGGGTGGTGTTAGGCAGAAATATAAAGTCAGTAAAAATCTGTCCTTCTTATCTTCCTTCTTACTCACCTTTCAGTGTACTTTTCAGCCCAGGTAATCCCATTTATCCCTGCTTTAGATTGCTTTTATTTATATTGTACTTGATGGATCTTTGGGACAACTCTCCATCTAACCTCATTTTCTGGGGAGATGCATAGTATAGCAACAAATCTGACTTGGAAGAGGAAACTGAGCATGAATGTCTCTGCCTCATTCTGTCTCCCTTTAAGAGTAGCACTTCCCCTAGACAGGTGGGTGTCTTCTGTTTGTCTGCTGATACAGGAAGAGCACACCTGTGTTGGACCAGGCTAACCTCTAAGAGGCACGTTTGGAGACATTTTTCACTAGACCCCTATAAGCCTTCAAAGACAAGGTAGAATAATTACTGTTACTGCTAGCTAGGTAGTGTTTGCATGCTTTGTAGACCCAAAATACCCCCAGATGAATCATCCCAAGGGCTGAACGAAGGGAGTGGGGAGGGGGTAACAGTTGTGAACCAATTTGGCTATACATTCTAATCACGTTCTCCAGTCTAGTACTTACAGAAATGCAGCTAATATTTAGTTTTCCATTTACCTCACTCTTTCGTTTACTTATCTATCACTTCTTAACTGCAGGGTGTGGCAATGTGGTAAGAGAGAGGGTGTTTGATTAAGTGTCACCTTAATCCCTAATGTGGTCAACAATCTGTCATTACCTGGTAAATATTTTAGCTGACACCATCTAAGATACATATTTTTCTCACGATAACCTGTATTATCTTGAAAGTCCACTGAAAGTCTATAATGGTGGCTATGGTGTTTATTATTAATTAACATGAGAGATTCCATCTGTGGACCTTTACATACACTCATTCTAATTCTTACAACAATCTTAGAAGGTGGAAATTATTGTCTCTACAGATAAACAGGATCGGGTAAAAGCACTTAGATAATAATTAGCTGAGCCAGAATTTAAACCAAAATAAATACCTCAAAGTGGATCATCTTTTTGGAACATTACCTTGCGATTAGGAGAGATAAACTCTATATACAAATTACAATTTAATCCAGACTTTCATACCCACCATTGAGAAATGCAAATACTAACCTGAATATAAACATACATAATAAGAGTATAAATCAGGAATATCTGAAATCACCTTAACTCATATTATTTTTTCCTTCAGAGTATCACAATTTATAATTAAATATTTCCATGGTTATTTAATGTTTATTTCCCCAATGAAATATATGCTCCACATGGACAGGAATCATTTCTAGTTTCTTCACCACTGCATCCTTAGCACTCAGCTCAGAGTCTGGCTCACATTAAACAATCAATATTTGTTGAACAAACAAAAAATACTCAGCCATATTCTCCCTTTTAGCTACTCCACTCTTTTCCAATGAAAAAAAAAATTACATACATGGACCAATTAAGCCTTCCTCCAGAATCTTTTTTGGAGAGCGTAACTTAACTGCATTTGAAAATCCTAGCATAAAATCACAGAGGAACAGAGACAATTTCCAGAATTCACTTCAATATGCCCCACCTTCACAATTATTCTGAATCCTTTCTTCCAACATTCTTCAATGCTTTTCTGTACCACATGCCTTGCTATCCCAGACTACTGTGCCTTTTTAGAACACGACCCCAGGTTTTGATGACTATTTGAACTCATCTCCTTCTTGGAATGTCTACCTCACCATGATCAACTTGTCAAAATGCAATCTTTATTTAAGGTGCAGCATTTACATGAAGATGTCAGCTGCTCTTTGCAGTCAAAGATAATTCATCTGACCTCCTATCAAACATCCTTAAATCTATATTATAGTATTTATCATGGACTATCCGGCATTAAAATTCACTTTATACAATTCTCTCCCTAACAGAATTCAGAACTCTTTTGTTCCAGACGTTATATTCTCTCAATTACTGGTACTGTATCTTTGGCAAGGAAAACAGTCAATTAATGCCTATTAAACTGCATTCTATATCTGTATTTATAGTATGAAAATAATGACTGGCTTAAGCATCTTGGGATGCTTCAAAATGCCAGAATCATGAAATACTGTCAATAGTTGAAATGACAACTTGTTCCATCATGAGCTTATTTGTTTCGTCAGTCATTTTTTAAAATGTGTGTTCTAGCAATTATTGTTGAAAAAAAAATGTAGAGTGATCCAAAAATAGGTTTCAATAATAGATGCAGATCAGATGATTATTTATAAAATGGTTTCTAAACTTGTGTTATATATTAGAAATATAATTTTAAATCAATTGAATTCTGACAAAAGAATATGCATCTTGTAACTATCATAATAGATTTACCTTTTACTATACTAGCAAGCATCTTTCCAGTAAATTTATTTCTTTTTTAACATCAAATAAAATAGGAAAAGATTCTGGCATTTGCAACCAGAGTGGCCTGTCACGATTGCTGAAATAGAAGATTTGCTTAAGCTTCGTAGAAATGATAGCAAAACAGGGAGGAAAATCATATGGAAAAATGGGGTTTGTGAACTCTCTGGACATTTTCTACCATGCATAGACTTTTGGGGGTAGTAAGGAATCTCATGGATCTAATTTTCACTGGTTATTTCATTCCAACATAAGTAAATTACCTGTCTATTTTTATTGTTTCCTTATGACACCACTGCTTCATTCTCACACCACTGTGTTTCTCATAACCCCCTTTCATCAATTAAGTAATAAATGGAGTCAGATTCTCCCAGTAGACAATCCTAAATTAGTTATCTTTGGAAGCTATATTAAAATTGTAACTCAAAATATAAGCACCGTTTTCAGAAGTTGCTTAATTATTATGCAAACACTGGGTAAATAACACATCTTAAATAATTGGTGCCATATATTAAGTGTTGACTTAGTGCAACTTTCAAAAAACAAATTACTAAGTTGTCATACATCAAGATAGAGTTAGATTTCCTATTAGTGGAGTTACAGACTATTATTATGCCAAACACAGAAGCAGCATCTTCAGTCAAAGTAGACAAAGGAGTGTGCACACATATAGGTGAACTAAATACGAAGTTGTATCAAAAATGACAGGTGTTTATTAGAGATTTGATATTGAATGTCAAATGACCATTTCTGAGAAATTATAAAATCATTTCAGTGTGCAAGAAAAATATTTACCTAGAGGAGGTAGGTAAATTAAGAAGATAGTATAGATTAATCTTTAAGAAAAGGTGGGATGCAACAAGTTGCTTTGGGGATGTCGATGTAATAGCTGTGGTTATTTTCCCTATTTATTTCATATACCCTTTTCCAATAGGTATCATTCTCCAAGTGTGGTTCACAGATTCTCAAGGATTTCTGAGACATGTTCAAGTGTTTGCAAGGTCAAAGCTGTTCTCATAATAATGCTAAGATGCTATGTGACATTTTCATCGTGTTGAGAGTTGCACTAATGATAGAAAGCAACTGTTGACAGTTGCACTAATGATAAAAAGCAATAGAGGATAAAACTCTTTAGCTTGAATCAAGGGAATGACACTGAACTATATTAGTTTAAGCCATTGTATTCTCTACTGATGTGCTCATCGGGAAAAGAATTCCACTTTCACTTAAGGTTGTTAAAGTAGTAAAAAGTATTAAGTTTATTAAATTACTAATTATATTAAATCTACAATCTTGAGTACTATCCTCTTTTTTGAGGGAACCAAGTGTTTAGCGTACACATCACACCTTTAATGCAGTAAAGAAGTTATAAGATTGTAATAAAGGATGTGAAGTTCTCTCATTTATACTCTTGTTCTTATACAGGGGTCATAAAAATAAATTAAAGAAGTCAAAATATGATTTGGTATAACGAAGGAATGTTTTCATGGACATTGGTTTTCAGAGGTTAAAGAAAGTGAGGTTCTCAACTCCAGAAGTATTCTAGGACAGGCTAGATCATATTTTGGAGGAGTGCTCCAGACTCGCTGGCATAAAGGAAGTAACACACTGCCTGAACTTGGAATGAATAACCTTTACAGTCATTCCTGCATTGAATTTCTTAGCAACTTGCTTTCCCCCAGGTCCACAAATTTGGTCACATAGTCAACTGAATAAAAGCTAAGATTCTCAGAACTGATTGAAGCTAGCATACATATTTTGCATAATTACATCAAATATAAACAGGTAAAAAAAGAAAAGAAAGGATAAGAGAAGGGAGGAGAAGAGAAGAGAAGAGAAAGAAAAAGAAAAGGTCATTTACTCTAAGAATCCAGGTTTGTGTTTATGTCCAATGAGGTCCAAATTACAGCTAGGCTTGAAATCCACCAAACTCACACATTTTCTCAAAGGCTACAGGTAGAAGTCATTCAAGATGTCTTCCCTGAGCCTGAACATACGGCAAATGCAGCTGCACAAGGTCCCTAGAATCTAAAATGTGATCAGAGTAAGGAAGTTTCCATCTAAGCTGCAATGTTTCATTTTTATTGACCACTTGTTTTCTGAATGTATAGCTGTAATCCAGCTAATTTTGGTCATCCTCTATGTGAAGTTTGGCCTTCAGCTTCTCCATTTCCTTCTCATATCATAACAGTGTCCCGTTCATTTGGCTTTTGCTTTTGTTTTGGGTGTATTTACCCTTCCTCTCTCTTTTCTTCAATAGTTAATAGGATTAAGAGTAATCTTTACAGTTTATTATCTCTATTCTGCTGCAAATGGTAAACACGAGTTCTCCAATGGTCTTAGAGTTGTCTACCGTCACTATTTTCATGAATCTGTTCAGCATCAGGATTTCTGAAGTTTCTGTCTCTTTATATAAATGAAAACATCCCCATTTTGCAACATACAGTAATTTAATATTCTGCCAACTTCCAGTGAAATGCCTTTCAGGGAGTCTTCCTCAGAAAGGAACAACCCATATAGAGAAACCTGGCCAGCGTGTACCTCAGGGACTCACTCCTGAGTGACCTGACATGCATTACACATGGCTGATTTGGCTCATATTTCCATATTTCCCCGAGATCTCTTACAAGCAAACCAAATTCACCTTACAAAAAATGAACCTATGCCCTCTCCTCTGCCTCCACCCCTCCCCAAATCTGCTTCAGCTCCAGTGCCTCTGATCTCAAACACTGAAGCCAAAAAGTCAAAGCCAAAAAGGAGAGAAACGTCTTTGACATGCTGTCTTCCTCATTCCCGCATTCAATCACCTAGGTCCTGACAAATTCAACTCCTAAATGTCTCCCAAAGTTGTTGTCCTATCCTACTCCAGGCTATCATCATTTCCTGTGTAAGTCATAGCAACAGATTTCCAACTGATCTTCCCAGGAAGAAAATCTTTTTCTGCCCTTCAATACTCTCTCCATATCTCAGCCAATAGAATACTATCTTTTTCATAGTCCGTATGACGAAATGGGAAGCACTTCTGCATACTGACACATAATGGTTGTCTCAAGGAAAAGCACCTGTGCAATTGTGTATGTTGCAAACTAAACTGGCCACCCTTTCATGGAATACCATTTTTGTTGGAAACAACTGATCAACTGTGGCTATTTAGACTTGGATATCTGACAGAAATATTCTTGAAAGTAAGAATGTCACTTTAAGGAAAACAAAAAATAGTACTTTTTGCCAATGATAAACTTTGAAATTTTGAGTAAAAATTATAATTTTAGAACAAATGTATCAGCCTGTGTGAACTTCACAGCTTTGGTGTGGTACTAACAAATATGATTTGTTATTGTTAATACTGTTGTTATCACATAATGGAATACTACACAAATATTAGCAAGATTTGCATAACCCAGATAAGCAATCTTTTCTAAATGACCAATACATAATATACCAAATCTGTTCAAAGTGAAGATAAACCAATGCATTTTACAAAACAAAATATGACAAATTATTTATTTCATGTGGTTGCAGATACCACATTGTAACTTAGATTTAAAAAACTACCCTGTGTTGAGTTTGGTATGGTATTAAAGAAGACTACCTTCAAGTAATATGAAACATCTATACACATACTTTCCTTTTCAACTACATATATATAAGAGGTTTGATTTCTTTATATGCTTTGAGCAAAAAACAAAACATTTCACAACAAATGGAATGCAGAAGCAGCTATGAGAATCCAGACGTCCTCCATTAAATTAGACATGAAAGAGGTTTGGATAATGGTAAAGTAATGCCACTCTTAATGTTAATTGTTTTTTTGTTTTGTAAAATAAGATTTATTTTTTAAAAGTTATTTATTATAACATATTACAAAATTATTAATGTTACATTTAAATGAAATAATATATAAACAATTTAAAACTTCTCAGCTTTCATGTCTAATATGGCAAATTTTGGCAAGTAAAATCCACACAAAAAACAGCACTTTGGTGTACTCAATAATTCTTAAGTATGCAAAGAACTTGCAGTATAATAAAAAGTTTCAAAACAATTGTCTTATGTATAATATATGATGCAGTGCTGAATAAACAATTGCTACCTATTGATTAATTTATTGTTATATCATCAGTTTAATCTTCTTTGTGATTTAATTCCAAATAGTAGTTTCATTATTTAAAAATTGGTTTTTATAAATTTTATTTTTCAGATAAAATTAGTTGAAAAATAAACTATTTTTCTAAAAACCTTTTCTAAATTTTATTTTCTAATCTCAAAGATATACATCTTTAACCCATGAATTCTACCTCTAGGAATTTACCTTAAAACAATAATTGAACAACTATATGTGAAAGATATGTTTGGGAATATCTTCATTGTACTGTTTTTATGGTAACAAAAATGTGGAAATAAATATTGATCTGTAATGAGTTATTTAAATATGGGATAGTGCATCCATATGAGGGCCTATTAAGAGTCACTAAAACAATAATATAGTTGTATGTATATTGAAACATGTATGTATTTATGACATATAAACTGGAAAGCATTGATAGGTAAACTATAAAGATAGACACGTATAAAGATATAACTGAACTCAAAAAGAAGAGAAATATTTTCATGTTCCCAAACAAATGCCGAATATGGAGCAAGCCTGAAGCTGTGGGCTGACTGGGTTTTGGTTCATGTTGAGATCAAGGGAATAAAAGTGCCCCATGCTCCATAGGATGATCAAAGCAAGGCTTCGTGCTTGAACCCACGATCTGAGTGAGGGTCTTCCATTTATAAAAGGATTATGGAAGTGAAAAAGAGAAAACCATCTTCCAACAGCCGCCTGGGGTTTCAGGTTCATTGAAGCTGCACATAGAGAGAGGCAGGAAGACAGAAACAATAAACTTGAGAGAAGAATTCAGCTAATTCTTTTACTAGGTGACTGCATTCTCTGATAATCATCTCTGAATAGAAATATAAAAACTGATTCTTGACGGGAAATCCTTAAAGGTGGAAGTGGAGGTAACTACAAAGCTGACAGACAGGACTGAATCTACAGAGAATACAAGAATGAAAGATGGGGGAGATGGGGAAGGAGAAGGACAGAAGAAATAGAGATAGAAGAGAGAAATAAATAAAGCTTCCTCATCAGAATTAGTAAATAAATGAAAATAAATTTTAAAAAAATGAGGAAAACACATGCTAAGAAACACAGTCAATAATGACAATAATTGAAAGATAAATTGACAAAAGACAAAAATTCTTTAAAAATCAGAAACAGGACTATAAAATATACATACTTGGGATTCTAAAAGAAATAAATGTTTTATAATCTGAATTTAAGTGTATAAATATTTTAACTAACCTGTGGCACAATCTTGGCTCACCGCAACCTCCACTTCCTGGGTTCAAGTGATTCTCCTGCCTCAGCCTCCACAGTAGCTGGGATTACAGGCTACTGGGTGCCACCACGCCCAGCTAATTTTGTATTTTTAGTAGAGACGGGGTTTCTCCATGTTGGTCAGGCTGGTCTCAAACTCCCGACCTCAGGTGATGTGCCCATCTCGGCCTCCCAAAGTGCTGGAATTACAGAAATGAGCCACCGCACCCAGATGCCAAGAAGTTTGGTATGTGTATAGATATAAATGAATGACCTACAGCATTTTTTGTTAAATATACACACAACAGCAACAATAACAACTACACTAAAACAAGCTAAATTTTCCTAGAACAGTTAAACAAATGGTGGCATATTTCTACAATGGTACATAATTGTAGCGAAATTAAATGCAATAGATATCAGAAGTACAAGAGCAGACTAAAATTCAAAAACAGAATAAAAAGCTAAAAGCCCAATGCATAATAATACCTACAATATCACAGTACTTATGTAAAACTTTAAAATATGTAAAACAATAACTACATGTGGATATGTACCTATGTAGTAAACATGACAAAAACAATAGCCATCATCTTTAGAATTATGATTAACACTGGAAAAAAGAGACTAGAAATAGCAAACAGTACACAAAAACTTTAATTATTTGTTTCATTATTTTAAAAATATGAAATACTATAGCAAAATGTTACCAGTTTTGCTTCAAACATATCTTTCTGTACATGTAACATATTTCATCATAAAATGTTAGTAATTATGTGTAAAATAATTACATTTTAGGATAGTTCATTAGATAAGTGTTGTTTATCTTCATTTGCTATCATTTCTATGAGGGATATATATTAATTGACTAATAAAAACAGGAAAAATCAATATAATTCTTTAAACATATTACATAATATTCTGAAGCATATTGAAGTTGTTAACAATCTGACATATATGGAGAAACAATAAAGATAAATATTTAATGTAATAGTTAAAGAATGTCTTTCACATTTAAATTTGTTTTAATGATTATTTCTTAGATGAAATTATGTAAGTAGGATTTTACCAATTTTGCCCAACTGGCAAATATTTATCAACAATATTGTTACTGTTGAAAGGGAAACTTTTAAGGCTGACGAGTAAAATCTTATCAAATACATATTTTTTTCTTTTTTTGACAGGATCTTGCTTTGTCACCCAGGCTGAAGTGCAGTGGCACCATCATAGCTCACCACTGCCTCAAACTCCTGGACTCAAGCGATCCTTCCGCCTTTGTCTCCTGAGTAGCTGAGAGCACAAACATGTGCCACTATACCTGGCTAATTTCTTTATTTTTTTGTGGAGATGGAGTGTCATTATCTTCTACAGGCTGGTCTCAAACTCCTGACCTTAACTGATCCTTTCACCTAAGCCTTCCAAAGTGCTGGGGTTAGGGATGTGAGCTACTGCATCCAGTCTGATACTTATAATTTTAAAAATATATACATATATAACATCTTTCAATTTAAAGACTTAAAATTATATTCTTCTTAAAATTTTCTCAAAGTGAATGGTAGGAATAGCATAACTTATGATGGGTTTTGGACACCTTTTTTTTTTTAGATATATTTGCTTAATGCTACACTTCACTAAAACATGCAAAGTCCATTTAGGAGGAATAACTTTACTCATCAATTGAAAACATTAACTAATGATTAAGGTGTCAATGGAAAAATTGCTTTGGGACTAGTAATATAAGCAGAAGTGTAATTTCTTAAATTTACAATCAGTTTTGCTGCTTCAAAGATAAATATATTGCTATGACATATACATTTTATTTACTTAAGAACTTTATGTATGTTTAGAAAATCTTATTTTCTTTAATTATACTAAGCAGTCCAGTCATAGAGATTTGTAGACTAGCTTTGAAGGCCTAACCAAAGTAAACAAAATGAAAACAATGATGTCTAATATATCTACTTACATCCTATCCAAACTCTGAAAAACTGCTTTGAAAAAGTAATTAAAAGGATACATTATAGGGAGCTTAAACTAATTTAATGAGTCCACACAGTACTATTTGGTAAAACAGTATGCTGTATTAGAAAAAGTAATACAAGTAATATCATTCACTATCTGAATTAATTCATCAACATTGTGTTTAGACTTGTTATTGTCTAGAAAATGCTGTTCCTATCAAAAGAAAAAAAAAACTGCAATGCTGACTTAGATTAGGTTTCCTGAAAACAGATTCTGAAATGGGGACTTTTGTGCAGAAGGTGCTGTTCAAAGGTTGACCTTTATGAAGCCAGAGGGGCAAGACTGAGCAGAAGGAAAAGCTTATCTACAAACTGATTGCAGGAGAGATTTGATTGCAGGGAGATCTGGTGCTGGAATGGCCCTTTAGAACTTCCATTCATTTCCAAATTGAAATGAATGGTGGAGCCTTTATATCTTTGCAGCAGCTCCTGACTGACCATAAGTCCTCCTCTAGGAAGGACATGGACATGTGAGGCAGTTTCCTGATACTGAGGGCAATCCTCAATGAGAGACAGAGCTGAGAGCTGGCAGCAGCCTATGTTGTTTACAGCTGGACATGGCTAGAGTAGCCCGGATAAGAGAATGGAGGTTGAGCACCATGGTATCCATTAGGGGTATCCACAAAGCAAAGTCTGTATTGATTTACTGATTTCTAATATACATATGCTTACTTCTATATATACTGGAGATGCACAAATTAAACTAATGTTCTTCACACAGTATTTCTAAAGGATCAAAATCAGTATAGACAATAGCTAGCAGGAAAGATGAGAGCTAAATTACAAAATATGGAATTTTTACTGCAACTGAAAATTAAATTTAAAGGTAAGAAGCAAACTGAAACAATATAGCTTCTTATCATCTGAAAGGAAAAGAATTTGCTTTCAGGGAAAATAAACATTTTCTTGTTTTAAACATAGATATAATTTATCACATCAAAAAGATACTGAATAACAATGCCTTTATATCTGCAGAAAATGCAGAAAGTGCTGTCCTTCAGCTATTGCTTATATTGGTAAAATTGGAAAGCTGATGAGAATCAATTGCTACAAATCATAGCTAAGGAGAAGTAAGCCCACGTGTATTGTTTTCTAATGCTCTAACTTGAACCTACCTATAGAAATGAACTGGTACCATGTTTTTTTAGGTGGATATTTATGAGAAACACTTGCCTCAACCATATTTTGCCTGGAGCTAAATAAAATAGTCATTTCAAGATTGAGCTCTCAGACAAGTGCCCGGCACATACATATTCTTTGTTGATGATGGAAAATCTACCAGATGGTCTGGCAGCAAGGTTACAGTCTGTTATGGAAATTAAGGAGTTGAATTATATTTTTGCCCACTTGGAGGATCATCCCCTGTCCACATGGAGGTGAACAGTAGGGAACCTACGGGTAGAACCAATTTTTAAAAAGAGCTTTTAACTTCCATCAGCTGAAGACTTTTCTCTGTTTTATGTTAAAAGCCACATCAGCTAGACTGGTATCAGCTAGACTGGTATTAAGTTGGCCCAGGAGGCCAACTTAAGAAGAATTTTGAGGCAGTTTCAGAATTCTGTGGCAAAAAAAAAAAAAGAAAGAAAGAAAAAGTCAGGACGTATTAGGGAAATGTACCATGAACAAGAGAACAGGCATGCTATTTATCTACGTACCAAGATTTACTCCCACAGAGATCTGCACCATACAGTTGGGAAGACTCTGGCTTAGATCATTTTTGGAAGAGGTAAATCTCAATTGGCTTCTCTAGAATGTATGATTGTGAGTTTCACTGCCTTGTTCTGAGCCCATGAGCTACAAAACATACTCCTGAAAGACCCTTGATTAAATTATTTACCCTGGCTCATGTACAGTTATGCTATGCCAAATGCAAATTTAGTTTTGGCCTAGCTGCTCCAGAGTTGATAGTCTCTGGGAGTTACATCTAACTTGCTTGGCTGCTTAAGAAACATTCTGACTTCTGATAGTGCAACGATGTCATTTATAAAAAAGGAAATGTCTGATTTTTCTTATTTCTAATGGCAAGAGGCTAGGGTATGTAGCTCCCATCAAATTGTTTTAAAATGTTAAATGAGTATATTCAGGTACATGTGGATATGTACAGGGGTGGAATATATCCCCATTTTCTCCCATTTACTATGATAATTTGATCTCAGCAAGGTCTTTTTAATCTACCCTCTCCCCTGTTTAAAATGGTAGCTTCCCATCACTACTACTCTAACATTACATATTGAGCTTCCCCACCTCATATTTCCAAATAATACTAATTATAATCTTTAATACAATGTGTAATTCACACATATATTTTATCCATTGGCTTTTCTTTCCACATGAGAATGTTTGTTCCTTAAGGGCAGAGATTTTCATCTGTTTTAATTTCTTCTACATACCAGAGTCTAGAATGGTGACACTATACAGAGTGAAAACTCAATAAATAAGTAGATGTTGAATAAGTTAATGAACACACCCACCGATAGATGTTGTCTACCCATTCTGAGTCTATAATTATACTGGTTTATACTGATTTAAAGAATAAATAAGATTTTCATTTATGTGAGAATCATGCGACTTGGCCCAGACATTGATTCTTACAATGGGAAGAGGGCAATGATAGATCAAAACAAACTAGTCTTAAAGTGCATGGTTGTTCTTAACTGCTTTTTCTAAGATGAAATAGTATATTTGAGGAGTTCATGCATTCTATAGTTTACTGCAGCTATACCTCCCTTAAGTCCAATCCTGACAAATATTGCTGTTTTCTTTAAAAACCTTCAAAGACTATCAAAATTCATACTCCTTGGTTGGTCTGAAATTCATTGATTTCTCCCTCCCTGACATTTGCTTCTAGCGAAACGTTACAACCTCATTTCTACTGCCACTACATTTTACCCTACATTCTATTAATACTAATTCTCTTCTATATTCCAGTTCAAATGAACTATACTAAAATAAAAATCTCTGATAACCAAATACTATTAAAGCTTTAACTGGAACTTAGTAATGATGTTGAGTTAGCCTCATCCTTTCAGATTCTGAAATTTTCAATGTGAGCTGGTTTGTTTGAAAAAACAGAACTGGAGAAAATGGTCATATTAGTTATTTTGAGTTAAGCTTAATTGAGTCCACAGTTACTGGTACTGCATGTTACAACTGTATAACACCTGAAAAATCCTGTTAAAAAAAGAAAAAATGTATAAGGTTCCTTGGTCAGATCACTTAATAAAATTCTGAAATACTTTTATTACAAAGAAGAATTTGACAACTGGTAAAAATGTATTTGTTTATGTTTGTCTCCCAACTCACTTCCTGAACAACAGATTGTAAGATCTATGAGTAGAGAACCATGATCTGTTTTCTTCACTATTAAATACCCAAAACCCAGCATAGTGTCTTGATGTGGATATCTATTAAATCATTGTAACTATAGAATTAAGGTGGAAACTTTAGTTTACAAGGTAATTTCCAGTCATTTATTGTGTACTTTCCATGGGTTTTAATGAAAATATTTGAGTGTGTCCACCAGTTTATTAAAGCTGGTAATTGGCTGCCTTCAGAGCTCACAGCATGGTGCAAGTGAAAAGCATGAGTGGAGGCAAACCATATATTGGAGACCATGGTTTTTAATTTTCAACTGCTCTCATATAGAATCATGGAGAACCTATAAAGATAACAAATATGTGAATTCATTTTTAGAGATTGTCATTGTGGCTGATTTTTCTTTTTCCTTTTCATCAAATAGAAAAGAGTAAAGGAAAGAGGTCAGGCATATTAAAGTCAGCAAGATATTAGAGTAGGTACGGGTCTTAATGGCAAATTCTGTTCCAGTCCTGGCATGTTTAGAGTGTGAAAGAGCATTAAGAATGTCCCTTTTGCACGGACATTCTTATTGTCATTAAAAGTAACATGTGAAAATGCCAATTTTATAGCCATTAGGTAAAAGTACTATACTTATAAAATGAAAATTAAGCTACCTACAATAGTAATAGAAAAATATATTTTTTAAAAGGTCAAACTACACAAATAAAGTATTTAAAAGCAACTAGCAAAGCAGCATCTGAGAAAGTAGTGATAATAATTATAACTTAGTGCTTACCATGTACTAGAGAATGTTCTAAACACTTCACATATATAAACAAATCCTACAACATCCTTGTAAGGTAGATTCTGGGATTATATTCATTCAGCTAAAAAAAAAAAAAAAAAAAAAAACCTGAGACCTATGGAGGTCAAATAATTTGTCCAAGGTTTTAGAGCCAATATGTGCCGTAGCCTGAACTTTAACCCAGGCAGCATGGCATATGGCCTGTATTTTAACCACTGTAAACCACAGTCTTCCAAACTGGCAGTCTTAGTTAAACAAGATAAAAGACTGATGTCCCTGTCTGCAATGATCCATGTCCACTTTCCTATCATTATCTCTTTCCAACTCTATGCCTACAGTAAACACAGAGATTAATTGATGTGGTATTTGTTAGTGTGGCCCAGAGTCCACCTACTTCGGAATCCCCTGAAGAATGCAGATTCCTGAGTATCATCCCACACCTAACTAAGCAGAATATATGGGATGGATCCCTGAAATCTATGTTTAAAATTAATCACTTCTATTTCTATAGAGGTCAAAACTAGGAAGTCTAAGCATCAATGGATACATACACATTTGTTTATTTAGTCCAATAAATATTAATTATCTATTATATATATTCATACCAGATACACCAAAAGGAAAATCTGTGGGATGACCAAAACAGAGCTCCAGAAAGTGGTAACATCTGGTAGAGAGAAAGCATTATACCACAGGGATGAACATAGAGGGCCTCTGATGTCATGTTCTGCTCTTAAGCTGGGCATGGATAAACAGGTATTCATTTTGTTTTTACTAAATTCATTTTGTTTTTACTAAAACCATTTACAGTTAAAAGTATGTGATTCAATAAACATCCAAGTAACTTTCACACAGACTAAAGTTTGAGAGCTTCTGTCTGGGTGAATGCAGGGAAGATTCTATTAGGGAAAAAGCATATGTGGCATGCCCTAATTGTCTCTGTTTAGACAATTAGCAGATTCATTTGGCAAACAGACATGTTCATGTAGGCAACTTCAATCTGAAAACATTCCCTTTTGTCCTAAATGCATATCGCTGAATAATGATGTGATAGTTTAGTTATACATTCATTCAAAAATATTAATAAAATGATACTATGTTCCAGGCACTGTCCTGGCCAATGAGAACAATGCTAGCAAGACTGGCAAGTCCTTGAAATTAACTTTTAGATCATATTTTATATAGTATGATTGTATAGTATATAGCAAATGAGTTACTTTTATAAAACATGAAAGATTTTAAGGTCCAAATAATTGAATAGATGTTATATTTTATGTGCAGACATTATTCTATACATTGTAATAAAATTAGCTTATCTCCTGAAGTTATTACATTTGTTATGTAATTTTATTTTATTTTCACAGTACTGTTTCTCCCATGATACCCAACAAGTGATGTTTTCAGAAGTCACTTCAACTCTCTTTGAAGTGAAAGCTTATCTCAAGTGAAATACTGCTGTTGCTTCACAGTAGCATCCTAACATAGGACTGAAAACAAGAAGACCTTCATTTCAAACAAACACACAATACATTCATTAAAATGGCTGATATGCTATGTATAATATCCTCTTATGGCAACATTCGTCTTAACGGTGCCAAATACAAACAACCGGAAGAAATAGCAATAATCTGCAAGGCCTAGAGCAAGTAGATTTGGAATTTATCATGTCAAAGCATTTAAAGTCTTAACTAAACTTTGTATTAAAAAAGGCTAAGTAGTATCTCTATAAAGAATCAAAACCTCCATAAAACATGTGGCAAAGTATCTAAAAAAGCAAAAAGAAAAAAAAAGCAAAGGTAAAGGAGTATAAAATATCCCCCCTCCCATAAAAATTTACGAATATTGCATCACTTTAGAAGAAACATTACTAATACAGTCAATAGACAGATAATAGAGATAGAGATCTATCTACCTGTATATAATGTGCTAGTCACTTTCACATATATCAATTTATGTAATCCTAATTACAGAAACCTATTAAGGTAACTCAAGTATAAACTTCTATAGCATTGGATAGGAAACATGTCCCTTCACTGATTTATCATGAATCAAGAATATTTCTTACAAATCAACTTGGGTAACGATTGCACTAAAATTTCAGAATTCAAAAAAAGAATTATTTCTTACAAATCATATGCCAAGCACATAGGGCTACAGAAGTATTTTTCATATAATTTGTAGACCTTCTATATTATTTGGCATTACATTCTGCACACTTTCATGTGTTGGTAAATGATAAATTTCACATGTATAATATAGAATTCCAACTTGGCATTTTCTACATACTGACAGCAAACACAGTTGCTCACAAAATTTGATAGACTCTAGAAGCAGTGCACAATATCTGTGAAGTCATTTTGTGGGTAGAGTTAAAAATAGCAAATGTTGTTGAAGATGCTTAAATGACTTTCTTAAAAAGTTTTTTTCAAACTATTAATTTCATTTAAAACAATAAAGGCATATATAGGTACATGTTGATATGTAATGATTTATTCATTAATTTTTCTAGAAAGTTCTGGGACAATTAAACAATGGAAAAGATATAATTTTCACTGATGCTTGAAATTAAAGGAACTCATTTTCGATGAGATAATAAAGTTGATTTATCAAATATTTAAGAATATTGCATCATTTTAGAAGAAACATTACTAATATAGCCAATAGATAGATAATATAGAAATAGAGATGTATCTACCTGTATATAATGTGCTAGTCACTTTCATATACATCAACGCACGTAATCCTTGCAATAATTCTGTGTCATTATTATTATATTCATTTTATATACAAAGAAACTAAGGCCAAGAACAGGAAGTTTACACAATTAGCTAATGAAGTTTCTTCTAGATACAGACACAAGATTTTGTTTTGGAAGTAGCTACATCTAGAGAGAAGACACTCAGAAAAATCTAATACATAAATTATTGAAAGAGATAATTAGTTCTTCCCATAAAAATGATTTTATTAATTATCATGATAAGTGTCAAATTACCAGACTCATTATATGACATATCATGGGAGAGTGATGTTACAGATTATGGATTTATATAATGCCAAGCAAATTATTCCAGCAGAATCTCCACTTTGCCTTTTGACCCTAGTTATCTAGAACTCTGGGATGAGAAAAGGGTTCTGCCAGATCAAAAGCAGGATAAAAAGAGAAAGCAATATTCTCTACAGAGATCCTTTTATACAACATGCGTTAAAATCTGTAAGACTAGAGCAGGTATCACACTGAGGACAACAAAACAATTTTAAGATAAACCATTATAAAGAGACTTCATTTCCTAAACACTTCTTTTCCAAAGGGAGTCATTGACTAATTCAGTACAGAAATATCTCAAGCCTATTTGTGAAAAATAAACCCTCAAGAGTCACCTACCCATTTATTACTATCATTCTCTTGATTAGATGATATGCCTTAATAATCCTCTCTCACAATAAAAAATTTCAGATTTTATATAGTATAAACATTTCATATAGATTAAAATTATGATAGCTATTAAGTCTTTCAAAAGCATTATGCAAATTCTCTTTCAACTATAACAGTATTTCACACAGCCAGGAGCAATGAAAGATGGGATTGTTTTAAGGAAAGAACACAAGATTATTATTATTATTTTACCGACAGATAAAAGTACACTGTGAATGTCATTCCATTTTGTAGTGAAGGTTAACAGTATACTAGCTGGTGAGCATTCTATTGGGCCATTCACTTGGCATTATTGAGAACTTAAAACATTCATGAGTGTCAACTAATACAAATTAATTATCTAAGTAAGTCTAACATTGTAAAAGCACACAAATGATTATTTTTTTCTCAACCACTATTTGTCTGTGACTTTTAATGTAAGAAGACACTGTGATGTCTTTATATTTTTATATTTTTCAGCTGAAATAACCAGATGTTCAGATAAATATGTTTTATTATTTTTAGGACAATGTAATGTGCTTTTCTTCCATCGGAAATGTTATTGTGATATTACTATTTCTTAATATTTAGCTGTAGGACCACTTATATAAAAAATGATTTGTAATAAGAATTCTGAGTACACATTTTTTTAAGGTGCTATTGAAATATAAACTGCTTTCTACATAGTGACACGTCTTTATATTTTTTTCCTTTCTTGTATACCCTCCAAACTCTGACTCCCTTCTTTATTCCTGGTTAAGTTTACATTTACGAATATGTGTGCTTATCTTGGAGTAGGTCATCTAGTTTTTATATTCTTTTAAACTAGTTGCAACAAAGTCATTGTTTCTTTGTGAGGTCCTCCATTCTAAGGAAGATTCTGTGCATATAACAGTTCTTTTCTTAGGGTAAAACCTAATCAAAATATTGGCTATACTTTGCTATTAAAAAGTTTCCTCCTAGAAATGGGGATCTTGAGTTTCCTCCTAAATCTTTCAAAGCTCTAGAAATAAATATATTTTAGTTTATAAAAAGAGTAATGTTCAGGCCGGGCGCGGTGGCTCAAGCCTGTAATCCCAGCACTTTGGGAGGCCGAGACGGGCGGATCACGAGGTCAGGAGATCGAGACCATCCTGGCTAACACGGTGAAACCTCGTCTCTACTAAAAAATACAAAAAACTAGCCGGGCGAGGTGGCGGGCGCCTGTAGTCCCAGCTATTCGGGAGGTTGAGGCAGGAGAATGGTGTAAACCCGGGAGGCGGAGCTTGCAGTGAGCTGAGATCCGGCCACTGCACTCCAGCCTGGGCGACAGAGCCAGACTCCGTCTCAAAAAAAAAAAAAAAAAAGAGTAATGTTCATTCACTCAGGAATATGTAAACAATTATCAATAAAGAGAGAATTTAAATATTTTTCTACAATGGTGTGTTGGTGAGTGTAGAATGGTAAGAAATGCCTTCTTTGCTGAGTATCTTGAGACCAGGACCTAGTCTGTGTTTAAGGACTTGTTTTGACAGAAGCTATCATTTTTAGAACCTTTCCCGGATCCCATCAAAAGATGTCTATGCCCTGTAGTTTAAGATAGGTCCCGAGGAAGTGTTTCATTTGCCTACAATTAGCAGACAACACTGTCTCAGCTGGTATAAGCAATACAGAATATTTTATTTGTAAAATATTCCAGAAGTTTCCTCACTTTTCCATTTACTCCTCTTAGAAAAGTTGTGGCTTACAGCAGGCGTCCTCAAACCCCTGGCCGCGGACGAGTATCAGTCCAGTCTGTGGCCTGTTAGAAACCCGGCAGCACCGCAGGAGGTGAGCGGCTAGGGAGCCACCATTACCTCCTGAGCTCCGCCTCCTGTCAGATCCGCAGGACATTCCGTTCTCACAGAGGCACGAATGCTATTGTGAACTGTACATGCGAGGGATCTAGGTTGAATGCTCCTTATGAGAATGATGATCTGAGGTGGGACAGTTTCATCCCGAAGCCATCCCTGGTAACTAACTGCCCCCCCACCCCACCACAGGCCCTCCCATATCCTCACCCACATCCATGGAAAATTGTCTTTTACTAAACCAATCCCTGGTGCCAAAAAGTTTGGGGAGCACTGGCTTAGAGGTAGAAATTGACACCATCAGAGGGCTCAACAATGTCTTCAAGAACAGATTTTCTTCCATATCTCTATTCTATGGCCCTTAGTCTCACCCTCATTTCAAGCCTGTTTCCCCTCTGGGTGGCAACGTAGCTACTGCAGTTGGAGATCCAAACATTCTATGGTAGAAGAAAGATTGCTAATTGTTAATATCTTTATCCTGCTTTACCAGCGATTGAAATTTTACCAAGGACAAACCCCAAGAGACTTTTCCTCATATCCCGTAGATCATACTGGGTCACCGAGCCCCACCGAAGCCAATCTGTCAGAAGGGGAATGAGACCACCATGGCTGGCTACAAGTCATCAGGTTATCTTAGTCACTTGGGCAAGATTTTGAGATTGGAACAAAATCAGGACTCTCCCAGCATGGTGGAGGTAAATGTTACTGAGTAGGCTATTAAAGGTCAATTCATTTACCCAAGAGATATTCATGCCCTTCCTTTCACACACATGTCTAAAATCTGGTTTGGATGGGGAAAAGCAAAGAACAAAAGAGAAGGGGAAAGACTCATAAGGTCTCGCAAGATGGCAAGCTAGTCAGAAGGCACAGACTATCTTCTAGAGACTTTTTTTTTTAATGCTGTTTGTACTTTGGCATACGCTGGGAAATGATTAATTGGCAATTTGATTCATTTTGGTACCAGAGAAGAAATAATTTACCATTAACTCCCTGGTGCTCTGAAGGAGTTAATTGTCATCACATGGATGAACACTTTATTCCCAGAGAGCATCTTACTCACTCTGCCTGTTCATGGAAAGAGACTCAATTCAAGGAAATATGGAACTGTTTGGAAAGAACATTACACTGAATTAAACACTCTCTGTGCTCACCCATGTGATGCTGATTAGCTTATTGTATTCTTTTTGTCTGTTTGCCAAGAAGCACAAGAAAAAGGAATATGCACTACCAATTTAAATATATAGGTAGACAATAAAATTTATTAAGCACCTACTGTTTGCAGAACTATCCATGGAATGCCGATAGTCCCAAGAGAGCTAGACAATATTAATGCAGAGACAAGACAGACAGAAGCCCATAAAACTCTGGCTTTTTCAGTCTGTCTGCAAAATTAAGGCAGCAAAACCTTATATGCACATATTTCACTGCAAAACTGGTAGATGGCATTCAGTAAAGAGAGAAGCAAATAATTAATTTGTCATCAGTTGTAAACTTTACTCAGTAAAATCTTAAAGGCGTTTTTGTTTTCTTTTTTCTTTCTTTTTTTCTTTTTTGAGACGGTGTCTCGCTCTGTCGCACAGGCTGGAGTGCAGTGGTGCATCTCAGCTCACTGCAACCTCGGCCTCCCGGGTTCAAGCAATTCTCCTGCCTCAGTCTCCCAAGTAGCTGGGACTACAGGCATGCACCACCACGGCCAACTAATTTTTGTATTTTTAGTAGAGACAGGGTTTCACCATGTTTGCCAGGATGGTCTTGATCTCCTGACCTCGTGATCCGCCCGCCTCAGCCTCCCAAAGTGCTGGGATTACAGGCGTGAGCCCCCGCACCTGGCCAGTGTTTTTCTTTTTAACACTTTTAGCATCCTGGCTCACCTTGCCCCAGTTTATTCCTCTCAAAGCTAGCTACATTCCATTTTTTTTTAACTCAGAGATGATACTCATTATTTGTCTATATAGTATTACATGCTTATTTCATATTCCTTCATATATTAACATCTTAAATGTTAAGATTTAACAATATTTCATTTTTGATTTTTAAAAGAAGGGTAATAAGAAAATTGATGGTAAAGA
Source organism: Chlorocebus sabaeus (assembly GCF_047675955.1). Classification (NCBI taxonomy): domain Eukaryota; kingdom Metazoa; phylum Chordata; class Mammalia; order Primates; family Cercopithecidae; genus Chlorocebus; species Chlorocebus sabaeus. Next base: position 47,870,087 of record NC_132910.1, read on the forward strand.
ATGTTGGTATAACCAAAATTGGATACATTAATAATACCATTTTATTTTAGATAAATGCATCAGATACTGTATTGTTGAAAAACATTCAACAGTATTTTAAATAGAATACTATCAATTTTACTCACAATTTTAGGGGAAAAATCAAATATTATTTTACATATTTCTCATTCCTTGGATGAGAAACTGTATTTTCTTAACATAGTACACAAAATAATAGTTTATGAGGACATATGATCAAGTCAACCATCTTTGATTCAAATATTAGTATTGTACTGGCAACAAGAGGTGACAACTTCAGTGTAATGGAAAATTTTGTTTGTTTTTCAGGTTAAATCAACATAAAAAAGCTAGTTTAATATAACATTCCCCAACGTTGTATGATTGCTGAATGCTCTAGGATGTGCCATTGCTTGGTGCCATTAGACATTCCTGGGGATTGGCACAGGACCCATTTGCATTCTACAGAGTAAAGTGCTAAGAAAGAATTTATGGAGATTGAAATGTGAGCTAAATTGAGAGCATAATTCCAAGCAGATGATTTCAGTTAATTAAAACTAGTACTACAGGTTCCATATAAATGGGTGCTGGTAATTTCCAGAATATATGAGGACATCTACTGAACTATTCATTTTATCACAGTCTAATAAGCTGTGATAAAATGCTTTAACTACCTTGAGGATTTATGAAACCAACTGTGTTTATCAGACTGATACTCAGTCAACTCTGACATATTAAAAGAGGGCCCAATTTGCCTTATCAGTGCCCTTACTTCCCTTTATCCTCCTTTCTACTCACTCTAAACTCATTATATCTTCCATTAGAGGAATAGCAGGGAATAACTCAATTGCTCTGAATATTTTTGATGAAACTTGCTTTGAGTGAGTTTGAGCCAGGCAAACATTAAGGCTGAGACTAAGCTGGAGAATATGTCTGTGTTTCATTTCTGGACATATATGAAGAAACTAACCATTAGTTTCCCATACTTAATGGATAATGAGAACACCACCAATCAGCTTGCTAAGCATTTGTTCACATTCTTCCCTTTTTTATTTGGTTGCCTGTATGAAGAGACAACATCACTTGCAACACCTGGACAACCTCTGGACAATAACTAAATCCTTCCAAACTGAAAGGATTTTTTTCATGTTCTAATATGAAGTTTAGTAGAGAGTTAACTGAGTGTTTCCTCAAGTAAACTCTAGTAATACAAATATAATATCTTTGGTGATGGGTAGTCTCTTCCTCTATCCCTGTTACTAAATCGGATCATAAAGTATCCCCAATGATATCACTGATACTTAACTTTGGTAGTAAAACCCCTACCAGTTGGTGCCAAATAACCTCTAGGACCTAAAGAATTTGGGTTACAGAATTGACCCTGCAAAGCTCCAATGCTCCACTAATGCAGGCAATAATGAGTCCTCACATTATTTTGACTATATAGTTTACATATTTTAGCCTGATTTTATTTGAGAAGATCCAAAACTGCTTCTTGAGGAAAGATTGGCCTGTCATGGAAGCCTCCTTATGCTCCAATTCCACACAGAAATCCAGTAACTAGCATTCAGGTTGCTTCTCAATTTTAATAAGATAATACTAGACTTTCCAGTAATTTATGTGGTAGCCACATAGACTCTTTATTTTCCAAAATCTTACTAGGAAGTGCCTCTGTATGGATTGTATATAACTTAGCCATAAAGCAAGCACTTAAAAAAGTGTAGTATAAAATTTTAATTATGATAATAATAAAGAAAATGCTATATGGTAACTATTGTTTATCAAAAACTAAGCACTATATGTATAATATAAATGTATAAAATCATATCTAATTCTAATAATAATAATATTACAAAGGATAATAGTAATAAATAGCATTTATCAAACTCTTACAGACCAGAGTTGTTTTAAAAATATTAACTTATTTAATTTTTAATAAATTAACATTCAGTATTAAGTTGGCATCCTTCATCTTGTAAAATGAGGAAACTGAAGCTTAGAAAGGTTGTGGTCATTGCACTGGACCACATTCACTGTCAACAGTAAAAGTTAGTACATGCAATATCCATACTCCTAAAGCAATTGTCTAATTATTGGAAACCCCATTCATACCCCTACATGCAATAGTCAAAGTAGTGATATCAATAGCCCATCTCCCAGCATGCCTCAGCCTTGGTATCAAAGGAGGACATTCCAGTGTCTGGACATCTTTGTCCTTTCTGAATGTGAACCTTCCTGGGCACAAGGATAGAAAACGCTAAAGAAACATGACAAGACTACAAGTTAATTTAGTGATTTGTTTAGTGAGGAGGCCAGGAAGGCATATCAGTCTCTCTCTAAAGAAGCAGAAGATTCTTGGCAACAGTCCAGTCTGTGTTCAGGCTTGCATCTTTCAGTTTTCCCTTCACTTCTCTTCATTGCTTTTATTGTAGTGAAGGTCTATTCATGACTCAAGCATCTTCCTCAAGGTTGTTATATAAAACATGTCAGAGACAACGGTGACACTTAACAGTATTAATGACTAGCTTGTTTTTTTGATGATGCAAATAGAGTTAGAAAAAATGGAATGTTTGCTTGTGAATTTTCCTTGCAAAATTAAATACTATTAACTTTCTCACAAGTCTTCTTTCACTTTCCTAAACATAAAAGAATGAGTAATTTTTTCTAAAAATACAATATGGTGGTGTGGTTGTAAATATGGATTTTTAACTAAAAAAATTTATTCATGAATTCTATCTCCTTTAATTATTAGCTATATGATATGACCTTGGGAAGTTTAGTTCACTTATTCCTGTGTCAGTTTCTTCATCTGTAACAAGAAGAAGTAATACTACTTATGAAATTTCTGTGATGATTAAATGAGTGAAATATGTAACGTATTTACAGCTGTGCTTAGCACATGCAAAATGCTCATAAATATTAGCTAAAGAATAATAATGTGATTATTAATTCAGATCAGTTTTCTCATTAGAAACTACTGATTAGTGAAGGTTAGAAGGTGTGCTAGCAAGAAAGTCAAGTCCTCAGTTCTGCAGCCCTGGGAAATTAAATTCTGCCAACAACCTGAGCGAGGCTTGACCCGATTCTCCCGCTATGTGTGCTTCAAATGCGACAGCATCAAACCAATACTGTCATGGCAAAATCTTGAAACCTTTGAAAAAGGGCCCAGGTTAGCCATATATGGACTCATGACTCACAGAAAATGTGAGAATAAATGTGTAATTCTTTAGACAACTAAGTTTGCTACACAGTAATAGATGGTTAATAACAGGCAGTGGAGAAATTGAGATATTTATGAAATTTTTAGTTTGAGAGTCTATATTTATAACTTCATTAAAGTTGAGCTATTATTTGCTATATGGAAGTCAAATGTCCTGTGGACCAAATAAGAACAATTTGACTTGGCAATAGTGCTGATACTTTACAAGGTGCTTTCAGGAAGTTGGCAGGTTGACCCACTCAGACACATAGAGTGGGTCAAAGTTAACCAGAGTTCAAGAACTGATGACAGAAAGTATCAATTGCTGTTTCAAAAAATATGTATTATTTTACTGAAGAGAAAAAAGAAAATAAACAAGTAGCCTGAGGAACAGGTAGTGTTGGAGGCATCTAATTTTATGATATGGTAAGTAAAGAAGAAAAGATAACTTTACAGGAAAGAAAGTAAAAGGTAAAAGGGTTGTATTTTTAAATGGAGAGGAAGAAATAATGTAAAGGCAAAGATTTAGAACAAAGCAAAGGAAAAGGAAAAGGCAAATAAGTCTCCACATCTGAAATGGGATGAAAGCAATACTTAAATAGGTGTTAGGAAAACTAAATAAGATATTGGGAACATTAAATATAAAGTTTTAAGCACAGGGTCTAAAACATATCAAACATTTAAAAATATCAACTAGTGCTAATTTAATGACTATTGACGATTCCAAGAGATAATTGGTGAAATAAGGGATGACAGTGGTGGAAAAGAAGAGTTTAATACTTTTTTACTCATTCAGTGAGGACAGCATTAACCAACACCAAAACCAGAGAGACATTACCAAAAAAAAAAAAAAAAAAAAAAAAAAAAAAAAACACAGAAAACTACAAGCCAATATGTCTCATAAACAAAGGTGCAAAAATCCTCAACAAAATATTAAATGAATCCAACAATGTATAAAAAAGAACTGTCTACCACCACCAAATGGGATTTATCCCAGGTATGCACAGCTGGTTCAACATTCAAAAATCAATTAATGTAATCCATTATATTAATAGGCTAAAGAAGAAAAATCACATGATAACATCAACAGGTGCAGAAAAAGCATTCAAAAAAATCCATCATACATTCAGGACAAAAATTCTCTGTAAACTAGGAATAAGAATAGAAGGGAACCTGATCAGCTTAATAGAAGATATCAACAAAAAACTTAGAGCTAACATCATAAACGTGAGAAACTTGAAGCTTTTCCACCAAGAACAAAAACAATACCTTGTTAAGAATTTTTGTACTGATGTTCATCTAGTATATTTGCAAAAGTTTTCTTTTTTGTTGTTGTTGTTTCTCTGTCAGGTTTTGATATCAGAATGATGCAGGCCTCATAGAATGAGTTAGAGAGGAGTCTCCCCTCCTCAATTTTTTGGAATAGTTTCAGTAGGAATAGTACCAGCTCTTCTTTGTACATCTGGTAGAATTCAGCAGTATGTACATCTGGTAGAATTCAGCAGTGTATACATCTGGTCATGGGCTTTTCTTGATTGGTAGGCGATTGATTACTGCCTCAATTTCGGAGCTCATTACTGGTCTGTTCAGGGTTCAATTTCTACCTGGTTCAGTCTTGGGAAAGAGTATGTGCCCAGGAATTTATCCATTTCTTCTAGATCTTCTAGTTTATGTGCATAGAAGTGTTAATAATATTCTTTGATGGTTGTTTTATTTCTGTGAAGTCAGTGGTAATATTCCCCTTGTCATTTCTGAGTGTGTTTATTTGAATCTTATCTGTTTTCTTTCTTATTATTCAAGCTAAATATCTATTTTATTAATTTTTTCAAAGGATTAGCCCCTGGATTCACTGATATAATGATTTTTTGTGTCTCTGTCTCCTTCAGTTTACCTCTAGTTTTAGTTATTGTCTTCTGCTAGTTTGGGGATTTATTTGCTCTTGGTTCTCTAGTTCTTTAGCTGTGACGTTATGTTATTAACTTGAGATATTTCTAACTTTTTGATGTGGGCATTTAGTGCATTAAATTTCCCTCTTAACAACACTGTCTTATCTGTGTCTGAGATTCTGGTATGTTATATCTTTGTTCTCATAAGTTTCAAATAACTTCTTGATTTCTGCCTTAACTTCATTATTTACCCAAAAGTCATTTAGAAGCAGGTTATATTCAATTTCTATGTAATTGTATGGTTTTGAGTGAAATAATAATAATTATTATTATTATTATTATTATCATTATTTTGAGACAGAGTCTCACTCTGTCGCCCAGGCTGGAGTGCAGTGGCACGATCTCGGCTCACTACAACCTCCGCCTCCTGGGTTCAAGTGATTCTCCTGCCTCAACCTCCAAAGTAGCTGGGACTACAGGTACCCACCCGGCTAATTATTGTATTTTTAGTAGAGACGGGGTTTCACCATATTGGCCAGGCTAGTCTTGAACTCCCGACCTCAGGTGATCTGCCCGCCTCGGCTTCCCAAAGTGCTGGGATTACAGGCATGAGCCACCGCGCTGGCTGGCTATTATTAAAAAGTAGAAAGAAAAAAAAATAGCCAATGCTGGCAAGGTTGTAGAGAAAGAGGAACACTTATACACTGTTGGAGTGAGTGTAAATTAGTTCACTCTGTGGAAGACAGTGTGGTGATTCCTCAAAGATCTAGAGGCAGAAATACCATTCGACCTAGCAATCCCATTACTGTGTACAGACCCAAAGAAATATAAATCATTCTATTAAAAGACACACGCATGCATGCATATGTTCACTGCAGCTAAATGATGAGAACACATGGATATACAAGGGAAACAACACACAGTGGAGCCTATCAGAGAGTAGATGGTGGGAGGAGGGAGAAGTTCAGAAAAAAATAACTAATGTGTACTAGGCTTTATACCTGATGATGAAATAATCTGTACAAAAAAATCCCCATGACACAAGTTTACCTATATAACAAGCCTGCACATGTACCTCTGAACTTAAAAGTTAACAACAATGAAAAGACAAAAAAAACCTCCCATCAACAGTTTTTAACTTGGTACTGGAACTCCTAGCTAATGCAATAGATAAGAAAAAGAGATAAAAGGTATATAGATTGGAAAAGAAGAAATAAAACTGTGTTTGCAGACTAATGTCCTATGTAGAACATTTGAAAGAACTGACAAAAAAAACTTCTGGAACTAATGGGCTATGATAGCAAGGTTGAAGTATGCAACGTTAATATACAAAAACCAATTGCTTTTCTATATTCTATCAATGAATAAGTGGAATTTGAAATTAAAAAGCAAAATATGACTTACATTAGCATCCAGGAAAATTAGATACTTAAGTATAAACTAACAAAATATGTTCAAGATATATATGAGAAAGATTACAAAATTCTGCAAAAAAAAAAAATCAAAGACTGAATGGAGAGATGCTCCATGTTCATGGATAGAAAGACTCAATATTTTCAAGATGTCAGCTCTTCTCAACCTGGTCTACAGATTTAATGCAATCTCAATCAAAATCACAGAAAGTTATTTTGTGGATACTGAAAAAAATGATTCTAAAGTTTATATGATGAGACAAAAGACCCAGAATAGCCAACACAATATCGAAGGAGAAGAACAAATGTAGAGAATTAATACTGCCACACTTCAAGACTTATGAGAAAGCTACAATTATTAAGTGATATTTGTGGAAGAATAGACAAAAAGATCAATGGAAAAGAATAGAGCCCAGAAATAGATCCACATAAATATAGTTAACTGATCTTTTACAAAGGAGCATAGGCAATAAAATAAAGCAAAGAGAGTCTTTTCAAAAAATTGTCTTGGAACCAACTGGACATCCATCTGCAAAAATATGAATAAAGACACATGCTTTATATTCTTCAAAAAATTAATGGCTGGGCATGGTGACTCCCACCTGTAATCCCAGCACTTTGGGAGGCCAAGGCAGGAGGATTGCTGGAGCCAAGGAGTTTGAGACCAGCATGCGTAATATAGTGAGACCCCATCTGTAGAAGAAATCTTAAAAATTAGCCAAGCATGGTGGTGTGCACCTGTAGTTCCAGCTATTCAGGAGGCTGAGGTGGGAGGCTTGCTTGTGCTTAGGAGGCAGAGGTTGCAGTAAGCCAAGATGGCATCACTATACTCCAACCTGGGTGACAGCGTGAGACCCTCTCCAAAAAAACAAAAACAAAACAAAACAAAACAAAAAAACAGAAAAAACACCTCACAATGGATCAGATACCTAAATGTAAAATACAAAACTTCAAAATTTCAAAATTCCTAAAGATAAACATGGGAGAACACCTAGATAACCTTGGGTTTGACAATGACTTTTTGATTTAACATCAAAGAATAATCCATGAAAGAAAAAAGATTGATAATCTGGACTTCATTAAAATGAAAAACTTACTGTCTAAAAACAAATGTCAAGAGAATAAAAAGGGAAGCCACAGACTGCAGGAAATATTTGCAAAAGACATATCTGAATAGGGACTATTATCAAAATATACAAAGAACTCTAAAAAAATCAACAAGAAGACAGCCTGGTTAAAAAATATGAGGCAAAGACCTGAACAAACAGTTCACAAAATATGTACAGATGGAGAAAAGCATAAAAAAGATGTTCCATATTCTATGTCATCAGGCAAATGTAAATTAAAACAACAAGGAAATGCTACTACAGATTTACTAGAATGCCAAAATCCAAACACTAACACTAAATTCTGTTGACGATGTGGAGCGAGAGGAACTCTCATTCATCACTTATGGGAAGCCACTTTGGAATACAGTTTAGCAATTCCTTATATGTGATCCAGCAATCACATCCCTTGGTATTTACTCAAAGGAGCTGAAAATGTATGTCCACACAAAAACATGCATATCAATGTTCATAGCGGCTTTATTAATAATTCCCAAAACTTGGAAGTAACCAAGATGCCCTTCAGTAGGTGTTTAGATAAATTGTGATATTTCCAGTTAACGAAATATTACTCAGCACTGAAAAGAAATGAGCTACTAAGCCATGAAAGGACATGGAGAAAAATTAAATGTATATTACTAAGTAAAAGAAGCTAGTTTGAAAAGGCTACATACTGTGTGATTCCAACTATATGACATTCCAAATAAAGGTAAACCTATGGAGATGGTAAAATCAGTGGTTGCCAGGGGTTTGAGGTAGGACAAAGGGAAAAGAGGTAGAGCACAGAGGATTTTTAGGACAGTGAAACAACTGCTTTGATACTACCACAAAACTATTCTGATACTGTGATACTGTAAATACAAGTCATTATACCTTTGTCCAGTATAAATCTGTACCTTAGAAAGTAAAACACAAAGAGTGAACCATAGTGCAAAGAATGAACTTTGGGTGATAACGATATGTCAATATAGGTTTATCAAATGTAACAAATGCATCACATTGGAGGGGAATGTTAATAATGGGCAAGGTTTGGCATGTGTAGGGGCAGAGGATTTATGGAAAATCTCAGTATCTTCTGCTGAATTTTGCTGAGAAATCGAAAACATAAAGTCTATTTTTTTTAAACATAAAGTCTACTTCTCTAAAACATAAAGTCTATTTTTAACAAAAGATACAACTATATAGATTGATAATCTTTTTTTTATTTTTCAAAAAGAGAAAGATGTGTCAGATGAGTAAAGAACCTACATTTGGGGGCCATTATAGGTAACTTGGGGATAAGATAATTTGGAGAAGCTCACTACAGTTTAAAGCTCTATAAGCACTCAGTAATGAAGGCATAATTTGGGTGGTTGAGAGCTAAAACCACATGCTCTGGTTTTCTCTTACTCTTCCATTTGTTAAACAAGCTTCCTGTGCCTCAACTTCAACAACTCCTATATCTTTTCTTTGTTTGAGGGGACACACATAAAAATAGCAGATTTTAGAGTAGCTTGCTAAATCTGGTTTAGGATGAAGTAACTTTTATTTTACTTTGAGATACATTTTTAGATTATCTTAAATTCAGATATAAGATATGTTATGCTTCTCATTTTCAGAAATTGTTCTTACTCATGTACTGAGTAACCAAAACTCCCTATTTTAAATTTTGAATCTTCAGTTTGTGTTAGCAACCTTTCACACACATCTTGGCTGAAGTGTTAATCTTGTATTGAACTCCTGGTTGGTTAATGTGCTTTTCTCATCATGTTACCTTCACACTCTGCTCCAATTTACAAATCTCACCAGTGTAGGCAATTTTGCTGTCTTTTCACAAGATGACAGAATTCTTGGTTCAATAATGAAGTGTGAAAAACTTGCCACTAAAATAATAAATGTGATACATGATATTAGAAGCTTTATTTTTGAATTCACTAATGTATTTTTGAGTTGCTGGAAGCAAATGAACAGCTTTGTGCATTGCCCACATTTCAAACTACATTAAAAAAACAAGAAACACAACGGGACTGGCTGCATATTTAATAATTGATATGCATCACAATGGCATTGGCCTTATTCACTGTAAAGAGATAATAACAATTAGAATAAATAAATATGGCAAACCATTTAATAAATGTATATTGGACAGATATTTAAATATTTTGAAAAAATTAGAATTCTATGGTAGTGGTATTAAATCTTTAAGTATTTTTTATTCCTACATACCAAATACAGACTTTTTCCTAAAAATCTATAGAGCAATAAACACTACTGGTGTTATATAAGCTCTGATATTATTAAAAATAAAAGCCCAGTGGACCTATGTCTTTAATAGGATCTATTCTTTTGTTCTATTAAAAGAGGAGACGGTTGGTCAAAGCATACAAATTTCAATTATGGAGGAGTAACAAATTTCAATTACAGAGGAGTAAGAAGTTCAAGAGATCTATTGTAGGGCCTAATGACTTCAGTAACAATGTGTTGTATTCTTGAACATCGATAAGAAATATTCTGTTCTTGCACCAAAAAATAAGTATGTGAAGCAATACACACGTTAATAAACTCAATTTAACCATTCCATAATGCATATATATAGCAAAACAACAGGTTGTACATAATATATATAAATGTTATTTGTCAATTTTAAAATTATATTTTTTTTAAAAAAAAAGGAGAAAAAAATTCATTCTGAAAGGGTGTGGGTGAGAGAAGCAGAAGTGGATTTACCATAAAGGTAAAGAAGCTTCAGCTTCGGAGACCCTGACTTCCTGGACTTCTGAGAGTTGTGATTGTTTGTGAAATGTTCTAGGTGTGAAAGAGAAGTTGCAATCAGGATACCTTCTTCTGAAAGCATTTCGGATACATTTTATCAAAAACCTTGGAAAGAAAACGAACTTGGATGTACAAGTCTCCTTTGTTGTGATTTCTTTTTTCACTTTAAATAAATATACATTTTCTACCCAATATGTATTTGCATTTTTTTTTCCTTTATGGGGAGCATCAAACAATCTGCAACCTTCAGACTCCTACCAAAACATGAACCTTGCCCTTGAAATACACATAATACCGTAAGAGATAGCATTGGTAGGGCTCTATTCTTTGGGAAGCATCAACATCTACAGGTGCATTCTTGGGTTGTTGTGTGCATACAGAAATGTTTTCCATGGAAACACTGTAAATAGGGGTTATATTTTTAGCACACGCTACTGAAGTGTTGAACCGATAAACAACCAGAATTATAATTTTGGGAGGCTAGGTACCACTGCGGAGTTGGTAGGCACATAAAGAGGATAGACAAAAGGAGAAAAAGAAGGAGGATAGGGGAAAGGTAGAGGACTGAAAGGGAAGAGAGAACATAGAAGAGGAGGGAATGAGACAGAGGAAATGGAAGGAAATGCAGGGAAGAAAGGAGCGGAGAGAGAAGACAAAGTGTGAGGGAGAGACAGACAGGAAGTAAAGGAAGCACTCTCTCTACTCCTTACTTCAGGATAAGTTTTAAGTTCAATTTTGAAGTATGAAGAATTTGTTTTTAAAAATCCCCTCTCCACCCCTACCCTTACCTCCTACTTTTTCCTTTGTTCCACAACTCACATATAAGCAAGTCCCAACACAATGACCATGGCCAGTCCCATTATCTTTGTCTATGAGAGAGGGGTAAATGAACTTAAAAACTAAATTTTAGTTTAGTTCTTTCAGACAAAACCACATACTGAAGAGAGCCAAGTTGCTGGTTTCTTTTGACAGTATTAGCTGTGTACCAGTGTGGAGTAGCAAGGGGTATTATGCTGTTTAAAGTTCTTATCACAAAGAAAGAGAACAATAACTGAATCTCCATGAATTTTCAGTTCGTATATCTTTTACCAGTTCATATGATATCATAACTTTATTTTTCTAAATGATAATTTTCTTATGAATTATTTTCTTTTTTATTACTAAAAAAATGAGAGATTCAGGTTTATCTATTGTCTCATTGCTTCGTCAATTAAAAAAATAATCTACCTATGTATTTCCAAACATCATTGAACCATTCAATCTCAGCTGCCTTCCTTACCCAACTGGGAACCATGTAATAGACCAAAGGAAGTACATTCTGGTAAAAAGCAGCAGGAGATGTGATATCCCTTTGTTCATAAAGTGAAAGTGTAGCAAGCTGAATTTTCCTCACTTTCCATTTCCTTAGTTAAGTTGTCATCAGATTAGAGACAAAGTGAAAATACTTAGTAAAATTTAATGAAATGAAACCTAATAGGAGCTTTGTTTAATTATCTAAGAGCAGAGAGAGTCGGCCAGAGATTGGTGCTGAGAAAATGATGGATCCGGTGAAAGCACTTTAATCCAGCCTTAACCTACTAGCTGTAGTTTTTTTGTGTGTACATATTAATTGTACAGGGGAAATTTTATGTATCATTTAGATGGATCCTTTATAATTCAAGCCTTCTTTACATGGAGTATTAAACGTATGCTTAGCTTTTCCAGTAACACTTGGGGAAATGCCTTGTAAATGGGTGTATAAATTTGCTTAATTAATCAAACAAAAGGAAAAGCTTTTAGAGAGCAGAATCATGACGGGAACTTAAAAAAAGGAAATTAAAAAGATAAAGCTTATTACTGCCTGGTAATTTCAATTCATGCTGTAAATAAAATAGGTTTAAAAGCAAAGCCAGTGTAAATATGCCTCTACAGCAGGTTCTCCAGTACAATTGGCAGTGGCCCAAGAATTACCAATAGGTTCTAAGTCAATATTATTTTTTGAGTGCCCTTGGACTGCGCTGAATTTATTAAGCAGTTTATTTGTAGTGAAGACGTTCTCTATGTAACCTTGCCTATTCTCCACATGTGGTCTCTAAGCCACCAGCTAGGTGCAAGAGTTGAATTCTGATGAACAAGGGTTTTCATGTTGATCTTTGGCACTATACTACCCTACAATTAAAACCAACTGTAAAAATCATAGTCATTTGAGAGGCTGTTGTAAATTATGCTTACAAACATTAATTTTGAACTTATTTCTCTATTTTCACGAAATTTGGTTAAACATTTAGCAAAATGAACTTTAAGTCCTCAGCCTATGGCAAATTAACCAAGTGAACCTCCAGTTCTGGTGGTTTACAACGGTGCTCTAACTTCTTGTCTTAAAAGTATGGTCTGTGGGCAATGACATGTACATTATTTGGGGCCTTCTTATAAATGCAGAAGCTTGGGCCTTGCCTCAGAACTATGGAATCAGAACTTACATTTTAATAATCTTGGGTTTGAGAACCACTGTTACAACCAGTGTAGCTATGCCAAGACAGAAAGTGCTCCTTTCTATTCTCTAGGAGATTTGTGTTCGTATTTATACTGGCACACTAACTATTGATTCATAATTTTATATCAGCATATGTGCCACTTTATACATTCACATTTTTAGGTTATATTTCTCTTTCCTTCTAATGGCTTATGATAATTTAAAATAATTCAGAAGAGGTAAATGAGTTAAAAAGTTACGTGAGTCATACGAATAAATAATTCTACTATAAGTATTTTTCAGTTTAGATAAAGTATAAGTTCAAATATTATTCAAGCCTAAGATTGCAGGCAGAATCGACCACTTAACACTTTTTTGCAAATCGTTCTCTTCCATTTAAGAAAAAGAACGCATTTTCAAGTTTCTCCATAGGCTACAATTTACAAGCTATTTTTCTGTAGAAAATGATTTCGTTCTTACTATGTACAACACTTTGATTCAGTGATTTAATTATTTGTCATTACAATGCTAATCCAGGCATTTGTCATAACAATTGTAAAAACAAAAATTTGTGATACAATATAAACAGCTAACATTTATTGAGGACCTTTCATATGCCAGGAATTCTTCTAAATATTTTCTTAGTATGAACTCACTTAATCTAATTTAAAAACCCTGTGAAATAAGGACGATTGTCAGACTCATTTTACATGTGTGAAAATTGAAGCACAGAAATGTTAAGTGACTTGCCGAAAGTCACACAGTAAGCTTACAATGGAGTTGAAATACAAACTTAATCTGTTTTCAAAGACTACATTCTTAACTAAAAACTGACACAGCCTAAACAGTCTAAATGCCCAATAACAGGGAATAGTTACATGGGCCATCAACATCAATGTCTAAATGTCAGACAATCATTTAAAATGAAGTCTAGGCAGCGTGGGGTGGACTCTATGCTTAGAGTCTTAAAAGGTTGAAATCTAAGTGCTACCCAATCTGCAATTTCACCTGAAGAATTTGAATAGGATTCATTTGGATTGTTGGTGGAATCCATTCCTTTGTTTTATAAAACTGAAGCCTTTGTTTTCTTCCTGGTTGTCACCCAAATGATGCTCTCAACTTCTACAGGCTGTCCTCAGGTTCTCTCCATGTGACCTCTCCATGTGGCCCCTCCATCTTCAAAGCCAGCTATTCATGTGAAATCAATCTCATGCTTCTCATCTCTCTGATTTACCCTATGGTTTATAGCTGGAGAAAATGCCCTGCTTTTCAAGGGCTCATGGGAATCATGTTGCATCACAGTCAGTGGTTCTACCCACACTAAAACGGAAGTAAATTTTACAGGAACAAGGGTCACTGAGATTCAACTTAAAATCCTGCCCATCATATCTTTCTTTCCATATTTTTTTGTTTATCTTCATTCTATAATACAGAATACTTTTCTAATCAAAAAATATTTTATACAATCGGTTTGATTTTTTTAACAATAAGTTAATAAAATCAAGTTAGAATTAAAATTTACATTGTAAACTAAAAATCCAAGTTACTTTCTTCTTATTTAAAAAGAAATATAGATAAGATTTGAATGTTCCGTATGTTCTTTGCTGTCAGTGCCCACTTCTACATTAAATAATTGATAAACTTTTACATAATTATAACCCAATCTTATTAAATTTAAATTTATATCCCATAGAACAAGCCATCCTGCTTTATTTAGTACTAAAATTCTAAATGTATACCCTGCCTAATGCCTACATCCCAACCACACATTAATTCCAAAGCATTTCAGTAAGCCACTATTTGGTTGACATGTCAAATCTTAAGAAAACAGACTTACTGCTGTCATACTTAGAGAGTTAGAATGCTGTTCATGGAGAAGGTGCTGTAAGACAGAAAGAACTATTATTTCTGCCAAGTTATATGGCAATATATATTATTTCTTTCAAGTTGTATGTCAAGTTATTGACTATTCACCTGATGGCTAGAGTCACAGGCAAAAATAGCTGAGGACTAAACAGATACATTGCTCTTAAAAAAAAAAGATAGTGCAACAAAGGCCTAATATCCAGAATCTATAGATAACTTATACAAATCAGTATAGAGAACTTACACAAATCAGCAAGCACAAAACAAATAACCCTATTAAAAATGGGCAAAGGACATGAACCAACACTTCTCAAAAGAAGACACACAAGAAGCCAATAAACAGAAAAAATGCTCAGCATCACCAATCAACAGAGAAATTCAAATCAAAACCGCAGTGAGATACCATCTCACACTAGTCAGAATGGCCATTGCTAAAAAGTCAACAACAACAAAAAAAAAAAAAACAGATGTTGGCAAGGCTGCAGAGAAAAGGCAACACTTACACATCATTAGTGGGAATGTAAATGAGTCCAGCCACTCTGGAAAGTGGTCTGGAGATTTCTCAAAGAACTTAAAATAGAGCTACCATTCAACCCAGCAAGCCCACTACTGGGTATATGACCAAAGGAAAATAAATCATTCTACCCAAAGGACACATGCACTCATATATTCATCACTGTGCTATTCACAATAACAAAGACATAGAATCAACCAAGGTTGATAGGTGATTGTGATAGGTGATAGGTTGACTGTGATCCAACCAATAGTAGACAGAATTTAAAAAACGCGGTACATAAACACTGTGGAATCCTACACAGTGATGTAAAAGAAAGAAGTCACATCCTTTGCAGCAACATGGATGCAGTTGTAGGCCATAATCCTAACTGAATTGACACAGGAATAGAAAGCCTAATATTGCATATTCTCACTACTAAGTGGAAACAGAACACTGAGCACACATGGACATAAAATGGGAACAATAGACACTGCAGACTATCAGACAGGGGAAGGAGAGAGAGGAGGGCATGGGTGGAAAAACTACCCACTGGGTACTATGCTCACTACTTGGGTGATGGGTTCCATGCCCTAAACCTTAGTATCATGTAATATTTCCATATAACAAACCTGCACATCTAGGCTCTATAACTAAAATACAAGTTGAAATTTCAAAAAAAGATATCCAGCTTCTACATTTCTGAAATTTACCCCTGCCTTTAAAAACCCTTACCTTCAAGCCATTGGGAAGTTTTGGTCTTAAGCATGAACTGCCCCAATATTTCTTGCTTGGTACCCAGCAAATAAGGGCCTCCCTTTCTATTTTGCTGCAAATTAATAATAATAATAATAATAATAGTGGCACTCTCTTAGAAGGGGAGAGAAAATGAAAAAGGAATAACAGATTTCTATATAATGAGCAATCTTATTATATATAATAATAGGTACAAAATTACCAATACAATCTTTGAGCTTTCTAAAAGTTATATGGTGTTTATCAGTAAAATGTTTACCTTGTGGTCTTTTATTGCCAATTTTTTAATGTCAAATTTCAAAAATAAAACTTTTAAATATAACACTGTTATGTTACATCATACCTGAAAAAGGTAGTGGATGACTATTATTCTGGAGATATCTGATTTGTTATCTGAATATATATCCTGTAACTGAGGATACTGATTGTCTGCTAAATTCAAATACATTCGTTAAATTAAATTACTGCTTTCGTGTTGACATAACATTTAGTTTCACAGTAAAACACAACGCTGGAAAAGCAGAGTTGGAGGCTGTAGTCCTAATTCTATGGAGGAAGATTGCTATTGCTATACTGGTGGAAAATACTATGTCTCCTTCAGAGTTTTCCTGCAATGGGTATTATACAGGATAAGATCAGAGACAAAGACATATGTGGCATGTCCCCCAACCATAAGAAAGATATTTTATCATGGCAATACATTTCAAAGAAAATATTAATATTCATTTGTTGAAGATATTTTGCTTTGTATAGATAAAAATAATGCTACTTGTTAACTTGAAAAATATTTTCTAGGAATGAAGGTATGTGTTGAAACATCTCCCATCTCTGGCAAAATCATCCTTACAAGAATTGCCTAGCTTCAAGAGTTCAGTGTACAATCACAGAAAAGTGTTAAATAAATTAATCTTGATTATCAAATACCTCACCATGGCTTCACAGGCAGGCATTTTTTTTCAAAATGACCTAATGAGCTCATGTTGATTAACGTGTAGTAATTTCATTTTCATTTAATATTATCATCAATTGATTCGACAAAAAATGTTATAAATTCAGAAGGCATTCAAAGTATATACATAGAGGGAGGGTTTTACTAGCACTTTAGAAAGTACTATTCTCTGCTATAGATTCTCAGATTTACTAAGGCAGGGACCATGGTTGGCTTACATTTATAACCCACTGGGACACAGCACGGTGCTTAGTACATAGTAGCAACCACTCCACATTCATTTAATTAATTAAGGTCATCTCAGAAGACTGTGAGAATAAAGTATAATTAGCAGATGGTAGCATTGTGGAAATTCTAAAGTACAAAACACTTGAGAAGCAATTTTCTTATTTCCCTGTCTTTAAACTTACATTTTAAAATCTGACCAAAGAAAAATGATATGTAAAAGTAACAACTGTCTCTATTTGATGTGGCTAAATTAACTAAGGTTAATGGTTGATTTACTTGAGTAAGTTAAACATGATCCTGCAATGTGACTGTAAAAAGAAGCACACTCTTTGAATCAACTAGTGCTTCCATAAAATTAGGTTATTTATTACAATCTCAGTGTTGCTTGCCCACAGTTTAACAATATATCTCATACAAGCTGTGCTTCTTCATCGTAGTATTACCATTCTTTCTAGAAAAGTAAAAGGGAAAGTCGTTTCAATTATAAGTCAATATGTAAACTTTAAAATTTAAGAATAAAGTTGGTAAGAGAGGCAGAAGACCTAGACAAAATGAACTATTTCAATGTATTTAAATTCCACAAAGATCAAAAAACGTTATCTGAATACATGGAAAGACTAAGTATCTCTCTCATATGAAAAGATTTTATGTGATATATGTTAACTTTCCAAAAGATAATGTCTATGCAGATCCAATTGGAGTCTCAAATGTAATTTTGGGGAAGAATTTCATTTAGTTATGTTCTTCTATATATTTATATATTTCCTATTTTAAAAGACAAATACTACCCGAGACCAACCAATAAATTTTGAGAGTAGAATCAAGGGACTGAAACAAGAGAACAAAATCTTGTTTACATGATGGCAAAAGATAGTATTAAGCCACTGTAATAAAACAATAGATAGAATTGTTTTTAGATATGTGTCTAACATGATTTTAAATTTTTATTTAACTTAAATATTCAAGTAAATCTGAGAGAATTTTACTTTTTTATATATCTGTCCTTATTTTTATTGTATATATTTATGGGGCACAACATCATGTTTTATATATTATATAGGGGAGTGATTAAATAAAGCTAATTAGCATATCCATCACCCCACATACTTGTAATTTTAATGGTGAGAACATTTAACATATAGATGCTTCACAAGTGTATATTTTCAAGTACACAGTACGTTATTATCAACTGTAGTCACCACGTTGTACAATAGATCTCTAGAATTTATCCTCTTATCTAACTAAAACTTTATACCCTTTGACCAACATCTTCCCATCCCTCCCCTGCCGCATCTCAGAGTGAGTACCATTCCACTCTCTATTTCTATGAGCTCTACTTTTTTAGATTCCGCATATTAGTGAGATTATACAGTAGTTTTCTTTTTGTGTCAGGCTTTTCTCAGTTAGCATAATGTCTCAAGGTTCATTCACCTTTGATGCTAACCAATCAACAACAGTCTCATCTGGTTTTCAACCCATTTATTCCCCTGAAAATCCACCAATCCCTGAAGACCACTCTTCCCCCAAAACATATATGATCAACAGTTGCCTCCGCAACTGATAAGCATAGCTCTCCGTGGTGCACAAAATAAATGCAGTTAGATCTTTTCAGTTGAGATAACTGGTCTTATAAGCCTTTAACAGCATCTTCCAACTAAAAATCTTGTAATATAATTTTACAATAATTGACAATTATTAAAGATATGAGGGTCTCACTGCATCTAAGTGACACCTGCTATCCCTTTCAGAATTGGGTTTGTTAAATAAAAGTAATAGAGTGGAAACAGTGATTAAGTAAAAAAAGAAGATTCTAGAGTCAGGTACTCCTAGATATTTTCCTGGATCTATAATTTACTAGCTCAGTGACATCACTGAATCTCAAAAATCTCAGTTTCTCATATGTAAAATATAACTAATAAAATAATTTCATAGTAATTTTGTAAAGATCAAACTGAGTAGTTTGTCTAAAACATAAACTTTAGTCCCTGGCACAATGTAAATATTCAATAATGCCAGTGTTCTGTTATTATATTTCTGGTTCAATATGTTTTCTGTTATAATTCAGGTTTACCAATTATAGCTTTTAAATACATTTAGTTATAGCATAATAAGATTTTCAAAGAGATACAGGTAGCTTACATATTTGATGGTGCAACAGTTTGATAGTATTCTATCTTTTTGGGTTTTTTCCAGTTTAGGAAAGTAATGTGATGCCAGAGAATAACTGTTACCAGTTGCATATAAAAAACATGCTACCAAGGAATCTCAAGGATATTTAGAGACAACTATTGTTCCCAGTTGTTAATCATTATATTTAAACTAATTATTTCTTGGGTTAAGACTTCCTTCATATATACAAAACAGTTATATGACATATTTAATATATATGACAGAGGCATAACAGAACACAAAGCATAATAAAAGTGTGGTGAAAATACTGCATGATTTCTTTGTAGGAAATTTTGGCTCATGTTGTATGGTAATCACTTTTAAATCCACTAGATACTAAAAATTGAAATTATCAGAATTATAATTCTTATTGGAATCCAGCACAAAATTGAACACAAGGAGTATCTGTAATAACTAGAAGACTCTCAGCAATTCATGAATTTAAATAATGTTACCATATAAGCATATACATCAACAACTGACCAAAAATCTTCAAAGATTGGTTTAAATTCTGAGTAAATTCTTTATATCTCAAAAGAATATTATTTTGTATTTTGGAGCCTGTTTTCTCCGTAACTGTGATTTTCTTAATGATGACGCTGCTTTCTCCCAGAGAGATCTCAAATGCATAGTCATGTTCTTTTCTTTTCTTTTATTTGCTGTAATATATTTCCTACAACTAATAAAAATGAAATCCAGAAGTGTTGAACCTTGGTGAAATAAATGCAGTGAAATTGTCAGAATGAATTTGTCTAGGTGAAAAGTACATAAGACAATGAATGAACTTCTGGGGCTCAGAAGAACATTGTGCGAGGGAAGCAGAGAGCATGAGGGCATGGTGCCTATCACAAAGCAAGCATTCAATAAGTAGTTGTTGAATGAATTAATACAGGAATTAACATGAACTACAGACTCAGGAAAGCCTTGACTCAACAAGCCCTTGCAGATTTCTTGTTGGTTCATTGCCAAGGCTCCTTGACACAGACCTTTCCTCTCTAGAGGTGTTTTTGAATCATTTCTTTCCATCACCTCTTCTCCTTTCTATTCCTATTAGTTTAAAACACAGTGACACAGCATATTCAGTTACATTGAATCATCTGATTTTTCCTAGCCAACTATCAAGGACACAGAGAAACTCTTAAGGCTTTATGACCTCAAGATGTTTTCTACATATAAGAGAACTGGTTCACATTTTTTCATGTGCTTAATGGATATTCAGTAAGTGGGAGTGATATGTTTATTTGGCTGACAATCAGAGATACATGAAATTACTTAAATTATTAGTAAGGTAATCACGTGTTAAAGTTTTTGGACTTAGAGTCAACTTGTTTTTCCAACTAGATTTTGCAACTAATTAACTAACAGAATAACTCATTCAAATTCTCTCTCAAATTTGGCATTTAGGATTTTCTATATCTCAAGTTAAAAAAAAAAAAAAAAAACAGGCAGAGAATCCATAAAATAGTGCAATTGACTACAGAAAGAGAATAAGCTTTTCTTTCATAACTGTTTTATTTAAACTAAAACATGGCTAACAGTAGTAGATGCACATAATATATGACTCTATGTATATATATACATATAGTTATGTAGTCATATATATATATATATATATATGGTAAGGTTGCAATAACATTCTAGAGATCAGAGAGAGCCCTCAGGACTCATTCTAGATGATGTCTGGGATGATTCCTTACAGTTCTTCCATTTTTAATTTTGTTATTTTATTTCCATTACCTACATGAATATTATTTTGATATAATGCTACTTTATTAAAAAATCCCTAAGCATCATAGAAATTCTAGGCAGAAACGTTATAATTTAACCTCAGAGTAAAAACCTTAAATGGTAAAGTTCTGGTCACAGAGCTTTCACATAATTGTATATTTCTGCAAAGACTTAGAGGGTTCCTTAAATATAATTTGAAGACTTGTTATCATAACCTTTTTTGTATTTGATGCATCTGATAATGTAAGAAAATTTAAATCAAAACCTTAAAAATAGTCTTCATAGAATTATATTGGAGAAATTATTTTGAGAGCTTTATAGACATTCCCATATATGTTAACTCTTTCGGGGCCTAAATAATTCCAACTGAAATTACAAATATTAAAAATCACAAATAACCTATTTATTTACAAGTCTAAGTGTTTAAATAATTTAGGCATATACATATAAAAATCTACTTCTCATTTTCTCTTTTGTAACAAAATTAATTTAATGCAAATAATATGCAAAATCTATTTGAATGGAGAACCACTGTAGGTAAGTACCTATATAAACTCCTAAATAATTCAAATTTGACTAAAGTCCTGAATATCTTTCATATCAAAAATACGATTACAGCTAAAATTAATTTGAACCTAAAAATGTTGTACATAAAATGAAAACTGTTGCAATGTTTAGAACCTTAGGAAAATAATTGAGTTCTAAATACCAGGACAGTAAAGAGTGGCTTAGTATATAAATAAGTGTATCTGTTAACCCTTTACCAAATTTACCAAAAGCGTTTTTCATCTGATAACGACATTGTAGAAAAAGTCAAGGAAAATTGTATTTTCTGATACTACAAAGTAACAGGAGATAAAAATGAAAAAGGAAAGGGGAAAAGGAAGGAGAAAAATGAGGAGGGAATACGATAGATAGAAAGTAAGAATGCTGGAAGCATTGCTTTTCATTCTTAATTTTTAAATATATTTACCACTATAGAGTTGAAAAAAGCTGAGGGACAGCATTTACTTCTTACAGATCTTCAGATAATAAAGTATTCTAAATATCTTTCTTTGTCTTATCTAAAACACCAAAAGCAATGACAACAAAAGCCAAAATTGACAAATGGGATCTAATTAAACTAAAGAGCTTTTGCACAGCAAAAGAAACTACCATCAGAGTGAACAGGCAACCTACAGAATGGGAGAAAATTTTTGCAATCTACTCATCTGACAAAGGGCTAATATCCAGAACCTACAAAGAACTCAAACAAATGTACAAGAAAAAAACAAACAACCCCATCAAAAAGTGGGCAAAGGATATGAACAGACACTTCTCAAAAGAAGACATTCATACAGCCAACAGACACATGAAAAAATGCTCATCATCACTAGCCATCACAGAAATGCAAGTCAAAACCACAATGAGATACCATCTCACACCAGTTAGAATGGCAATCATTAAAAAGTCAGAAAACAACAGATGCTGGAGAGGATGTGGAGAAATAGGAACACTTTTACACTGTTGGTGGGACTGTAAACTAGTTCAACCATTGTGGAAGACAGTGTGGCGATTCCTCAAGGATCTAGAAGTAGAAATAACATTTGACTCAGCCATCCCATTACTGGGTATACACCCAAAGGATTATAAATCATGCTGCTATAAAGACACATGCACATGTATGTTTATTGCAGCACTATTCACAATAGCAAAGACTTGGAACCAACCCAAATGTCCATCAATGACAGACTGAATTAAGAAAATGTGGCACATATACACCATGGAATACTATGCAGCCATAAAAAAGGATGAGTTCATGTCCTTTGCAGGGACATGGATAAAGCTAGAAACCATCATTCTCAGCAAACAATCACAAGATCAGAAAACCAAACACCGCATGTTCTCACTCATAGGTGGGAACTGAGCAATGAGAATACTTGGACACAGGAAGGGGAACATCACACACTGGGGCCTGTTGTGGGGTGAGGGAAGCGGGGAGGGGTAGTATTAGGAGATATACCTAATATAAATGACGAGTTAATGGGTGCAGCACACCAACATGGCACATGTATACATATGGAACAAACATGCATGTTGTGCACATGTACCCTAGAACTTAAGGTATAATAAAAAAAGAAAAAAATAATTTGATAACAACTATAGATTCTTTTTGTGGAGAGCTGTTTTCGCTCGCAATCTCACTTCTAGTTATATAGTAAATGAACTATGGAATTTTTTCTTCGGAAATCACATTGGAATAAATGGAGTGCTAAAGGGATATTACTGCATATTTTGTCACCTTACATTTAGCTACCAAGATTAATTATGTCCCTTTAATTGCCCAGAGTTAGAAAGTAGGTTCCAGTTAATGCCTAACGAAGAAAAGAGAGAGAAGGATTGAGGGCAAGTGAATAAGTGTAGTGAGTCATGAAGTTTAAAAGAACAGACTGTAGAACAATAATTTACACATCTAATGGAAAGAAGAAACATCCAAAAACACTTTTGTCAACAAAAATCTCATGTCAGAGGGCACTGGCTCAACCTCAACAAAAACAAATAAAAAGCAACAGGAAAGTCATAAATCCCTTTCCTTCTCCTCCGTCAAATAAGGTAATCTAGTCAAAGAGAAGTAATGTCTTCATAGAAATATTAATTATGTGCATATAGAAAGCTTTGTTTTTTTCTGAAAGCACTCCTAAATATTGCACCTGAAATAAGGTAGAAGGAATTTTGGGTTACTTTTACATGAATGCCAGGACACAGAGAGCAAAATTTCTACTGAATCCTTATGGCTATAAACATAGTCCAAATTTCTTCTATAAACATCATCAGCATCCAAGGATGTCCATGATTTTCTCATTCCCATACTTTTATATTATTTTTCAACTCAGGACATTAGATGGTGTGTGATTTGGTATAAAGTGAGTTGGATGATGATAAAGCAATATTCTGCCTTTTGTGCATGCTTTATTAAAAATGATGTGAAAATTTACATGATAACCAAAATTGAGGCATGTATTTAAAGCTTGTCATGTGACAAGCATGCTGCTAAGCTCAGAGCAGAATGGGAGAGAGGCAGCATATCCATCTTGCATGTCCTCAAGTCACATATAATTTTAACAGCAATATCAGTTATTTAGATAACATTTTTCAGTGCAAGAAGCGCTTTCTCCGATAACAATGGGTAGTGTAATTGGTGACATTATCTCCACCCTTAGCAACATATTTTTAAAGTGCAGAAAAGAATAGTTAAATCAATATAAAAGGAATTATGTCCTTCAATTCATAGAGGTAAATTTATAAGGATATACACTTTTTTCTGATTCTTGGATAAAGAGTATTGTTGGTTCTATTTCTTGTAGCATGGCTAAATTAGCTGCTATCTGGCAAGGTTCTGAATAGTCCCTTGGAATAAAAATAAAGAAAAGCGGTATTGGCATCAGTGGAAAGTATCTAAGACATCGAGGACCAGATCTAAACCTAGGAAAATAGGGATTTCGTTTAAAGAAAGTAAGTGTGAAACAGCCTAAGAATATAACAAAGAAAGAGATGTCATTGCTGGGCTTATCAATTCAGAATAAAACTGAAGAAGTAGAGCACGAGTTAGACAAAGGACTTATGTGAGTGTATTAGAACACCACAGATAGATTTATGTAAAATTAACATGTCCCACAAAATCTGGCCTTTTTCCCCCAGAACATTAAAAAAAAAAAAAATCAACACTAAATCCTAAGAGAAGTATGCAAGGAAAACGTTTGCCTCTCTTTCTGTTTTCTTCAAAGTAATGCCATGATGAATATTTAAAATCAGATCACAGAATTCATCAAAGCACAGACTATTAACACTTGCTCACTGTTGGCCAGAGAGCGGTGGCTCACGCCTGTAATCCCAGCACTTTGGGAGGCCAAGGCAGGTGGATGACGAGGTCGAGAGTTCAAGACCAGCCTGGCCAAGATGGTGAAACCCTGTCTCTACTAAAAATACAAAAACATTAGCCCGGCGTGGTGGCGCACACAGAGGCTGAGGCAGAGAACTGCTTAAACCTGAAGGGGCGGAGGTTGCAGTGAGCCAAGATTGTGCCACTGCACTCCAGTCTGGGCTACAGAGCGAGACACCATCTCAAAAAAAAAAAAAAAAATTGCTCACTATTGTCATTGGTCTACTCCCAAAAAGCATATAAATTTTGGTGCAACTCTAAATTCCTATGCAATTAGAAGTTATTCAGTTCTTCGGGTTTTGTGCCTCTTTTGTACACATGTGAAAACATATATACCTATATATGTATATATATGCATTCATTTAATCACATATACACATATACATGTATAGTCATTCCTCAGTATCCCTGGAGGACTGGTTTCAGGATCCCTGAGGATACCCAAATTCGAAGATGCTCAAGTTGCTTACATAAAATTTGCATATAACCTACACACATCCTCCCCTCTACTTTAAACAATGCCTACATAGCACTTCATTCCCATGGATTCAACCTGGTACTCAGAGGGTGACAAATTCAAGTTTTGCTTTTGGGAACTTTGCGGAAATTTTTTCCCTAATATTTTCAATTCGCATTTGATTGAATCCACGGATGGTGAATCCATGGATACAGAGTCAACTATATATAATTCCATTCATATGCTTTGCGAAGGTAAATATAAAACATGTTCACACCACTTAAATGCCAAAATATATAACATGAAATTTTAAAATCATGAGCCTCTGTCTTCCTCGGCCTTACCCCCTGCCCCACAGACTTAACCACCATTGCCAGTATAGTACATATTATTATTATTCCAAGTATTTTGCTCTTCTAATACAGTCATATAAACATATAGAGCTTTTTAATTATTTTTTTCACAACCTTCAGTTATAGTAAACATAACATTCTGTGCCTTTTTTCGACTATTGGAGCCATACATTTTTCATTTCATTTTATTAGCTTCCCAGCATTCCACAGTTTAAATGAACCAACTTAACCATTCCTCTTTAGATGGAAATGCAGGTTTTACCTGATTTTTTACTTCCATGAACGATGATGCGATAAATATCTTTGAAATTTATTTAGAATCGATGAATCAATATTACTTTTTTTTTTTTTTTTTTTTGAGGCGGCGTCTCGTTCTATCGCCAGGCTGGAGTGCAGTGGCGAGATCTCAGCTCACTGCAGCTTCCGCCTTCCGAGTTCACTCCATTCTCCTGCCTCAGCTTCCCGAGTAGCTGAGACTGCAGGCCTGCCACCACGCCTGGCTAACTTTTTGTATTTTAGTAAAAACAGGGTTTCACCGTTTTGCCCAGGCTGGGTTACGAACTACTGAGCTCAGGCAATCCGCCCGCCGCAGCCTCCCAAAGTGCTAAGATTACAGACATGAGCCACAGCGCCCAGCCTGAATTAATACCACTTTTAATGTCTGAAACATTTCCCGAAGTGGCATTGCTGAGGCAGCAGAAGAGCTTTTAAAAATTTGAAAGAAAACAAAAATTATTCCAGTCTCACCAGCAGTACGTGAGAGAAACCCATTTCCCCACTCCCTCACTACACCACTGAATGTTGCCTTTTGTTTTGCTTTGTTTTTGGTCAGTCTGATGAGCACAACACAGTGTGTTGTAGTTGTTGACGTCCTTACCTTAACTACTAGTGAGCAAGACTGGCTACGTGATTGGTGGAGTCCAGTACAAAATGAAAATACAGGGCCCCAGCAGGGATCCGGAAAGGCACACTGCCACTGCAGATGGGTGACTTTCAAGCGACTGCTGCTTTACATCTAGGCACATGGTACCTGGACGCGAGCCCCGCGGACTAGCCCGCTGAACAAGCAGGGAAGCAGCTAGCGGCGGGATATCCGCTGCTCTGTCCCGTGCAGAGACCACCTGGGGAATGTGCTACACTTTGCCCCTTTCAGTACCCATGAGTATGCCCCCTGCTGGCAGGGAGGGCAACCGCAAAATGGGGGCTTTGGCTGCCCACATAAGCTGATCTCCGCTGCCGGCCGGGGGTGGCGGGGTGGTGACAAGAACCCAGGGAGGTAGCAAGGAGGCAGTAAGAAGTCCTGAGGGGGGTCTCATCTGGCGTGGAACTCCAAGTTCCCAGCGTTTGCTCCATTGTCCCATTAGAGTTCACTGAAAAAATCCAAATTCAAAAGTAAAATTATAAGAATTCCAAGATGGGCGAGGTGCAGTGGCTCACGCCTGTAATCCCAGCTCTTTGGGAGGCCAAGGCAGGTGGATCATCAGGTCAGGAGATCGAGACCATCCTGGCTAACATGGTGAAACCCCGTCTCTACTAAAAATATAAAAAATTAGCCAGGCATGGTGGCGGGAGCCTGTAGTCCCAGCTACTTGGGAGGCTGAGGCAGGAGAAGGGCGTGAACCTGGGAGGCGGAGCTTGCGGTGAGCTGAGATAGCCCCACTGCACTCCAGCCAGGGCGACGTAGTGAGACTCCGTCTCAAAAATAAAATAAAATAATTTAAAAAAGAATTCCAAGATGATTTCTTCAGAGCATCAAACCCCAAACAAAGAAGCCTGCTCAGTGCAAGAACCTATGTGGTTGCTGTCATGCGCGCCCATGTGAAGAGACCACCAAACAGGCTTTGTGTGAGCAACATGGCTGTTTATTTCACCTGTGTGCAGGCAGCTGAGTCCGAAAAGAGAGTCAGCCAAGGGAGATAAGAGTGGGGCCCTTTTATAGGATTTGGGTAGGTAACGTACAGTCAAAGGGGGGTTGTTCTCTGGCGGGCAGGAGTGGGGGTCACAAGGTGCTCAGTGGGGGAGCTTTTTGAGCCAGGATGAGCCAGGAAAAGGAATTTCACAAGATAATATCATTGCTTAAGGCAAGGGTAGCCATTTTCACTTCTTTTGTGGTGGAATGTCATCAGTTAAGGTGAGGCAGGGCATTTGCACTTCTTTTGTGATTCTTCAGTTACTTCAGGCCATCTGGGCATATAAGTGAAAGTCACAGGGGATGTGATGGCTTGGCTTGGGCTCAGAGGCCTGACAGTTGCACTGGCAGCTTGTCCCTGAAGCACCTTGCTAATGAGAGTGAACATCTACTCATGAGCTTATCAGACTTCTGTAGTTCTTTTCCTTTAAATTTTTTGAGCATATCCTTTGTTCATTATGATGCTTGTTTACATTTTTCTTAGACATTTTAGGATCATTTTGTTTAAGAGTAAAAAGAACATATCTTCTTCCCAATATGTTATCTTCCATTTTTGTCTTTTTAAAGTCTTCCAAATTTTTGTGCAACAAAGTAGTTCAGTTTCTTTTTTCCTCATGGACTCTAGGAGTAAGAAGATTTTATCCACTCCTAAATTATGAAAATACCCTGATGTTTGTATCAAATCCTATTTATTTGTTTAACAGTTTTTACATTTTGAGCTCTAATTCAATGCAAATACACTTATGTATACGTTTGGATCTAATTTAGATTTTTCAAATGGATCAATTGCCCAACACTATTAATCAGTTTTGCCTTTTTTAGCCAGCAGATAATTTAATCTATATCACATATAAAATTCCCATTTACACTTGGATAAATTTTGGTTTTTCTCTTCTGTTGAGCCACTGTATCATTATGATACCTACCTGATTACGGTATTTTTATTGTGAATAAAAATATTGATATTGGTTATTTATTTAAAGGTTAGGAATAGGTAGTGAATTCTATGCATAATAGCTTAACTGTTATACATATGTGCAAGTGCTTAACCGTGTATTTTAAATAATAAAGTTTAGTGTAATAAATAGCATAAAGAATTGTGAGTCAAATTTCATAATGAAATTCTTTTCAAGGTCAGGTACAGTGGCTCACACCTGTAATACCAGTACTTTGGGAGATTGAGAGGGGTTGATTGCTTGAGTTCAGAAGTTCAAGACCAGCCTGAGCAACATAAAAAGATCCTATCTCATAAAAAAATAAAAACTAAAATTAGCTGGGCATGGTAGTGTGTGCCTGTGGTCCCAGCTACTCTGGAGGCTGAGGTGGGAGGATTGCTTGAGCCCAGGATGTTGGAGCTGCAGTGAGCTGTGATTGTGTCACTGCACTTCAGCCAGGGTGACAGAATATAACCCTGTATCGAAAAGAAAAGAAAAGAAAAGAAAAGAAAAGAAAAGAAAAGAAAAGAAAAGAAAAGAAAAGAAAAGAAAATTCTATTTGTATGAGTACCAGTCAACAGGTAAATCGTCTATACTTTGTGTACCTTATTTTTTAATTTGTAAAACAAGGCTAATAAAATCTTTTTCACAAAACAAATTTCGTGCAACATAACAGTAAATACAAATGTTCCTTCATCATAAAAGTGTTCCATTTTAATTGACACCCTGGAGATATCTTTACCTATAACGTCCTTTGTTACGTTCAAAGATCTGCCTTTTTTCTGGCAATCAGGATAGAACTGGAATTTTTTTTTTTTTTTTTTTTCTTTTTTTTTTGAGACAGAGTCTCGCCCTGTCGCCCAGTCTGGAGTGCAGTGGCGCAATCTCGGCTCACTGCAAGCTCCGCCTCCCGGGTTCACGCCATTCTCCTGCCTCAGCCTCCAGAGAAGCTGGGACTACAGGCGCCCGCCACCACGCCCGGCTAATTTTTTGTATTTTTAGTAGAGACGGGGTTTCACTGTGTTAACCAGGATGGTCTCGATCTCCTGACCTCGTGATCCGCCCGCCTCGGCCTCCCAAAGTGCTGGGATTACAGGAGCGAGCCACCGCACCGGGCGAGCTGGAAATTTTTCATCCAACTGAAGTCTCCATTTTTCAATAAAGAATTGTACCTTATTTACAGTTATAATAAATACATTTGAGTTTATTCATCCTGTCCTATTTGATTTTTCTCATTCAATATTCTTTTTCCTTTTTGTATTACTTGATAAAATAATTTGTCTGTTTTTCTTGAATTCAGTAATTTCAAGTCCTGATGCATATACATATACAATTTCCTCTGTTTTTCTTCATCATTTTAGTGACAACAGTTAAGCATATGTTTATTTATTAATACAGTCTATCAAAAGCAATTAATAAGTCTTTCCTCTAACACAAAATCTTCAGGACATATTTATTTTCTTATTTATTTCTCCAATCTTCATGAACTCTTATGTGTTATTAAGTGAACTATAAAACTGTAATCTTTTTTGTTTGTTTTTGTTTTTACTGAATGCTTCTTATATCAAGAATTGTGTTCACAACCATACTGTCATCATCAGTTTGGATTAACTGTGAATTCTATTAGATTTTTTTTTTTTTTTTTTGAGACAGGGTCTTGCCCACTCACCCAGGCTGGAGTGCAGTGGTGTGATCATGATCCTAGTTTACTGCAGCCTCAACCTCCCATGCTCAGGCGATCCTCCCACATCACCTCCCAAGCAGCTAGGACTACAGGTGTGCATTACCACACCCGGCTAGTTTCCTTTCTTATGTTTTATTGAAACAGGATCTCTTTATGTTG
Source organism: Chlorocebus sabaeus (assembly GCF_047675955.1). NCBI lineage: Eukaryota > Metazoa > Chordata > Mammalia > Primates > Cercopithecidae > Chlorocebus > Chlorocebus sabaeus. Next base: position 47,900,495 of record NC_132910.1, read on the forward strand.
CCCAGACTGGTCTCAAGAGATCCTCACACCTTGGCCTTCCAAAGTGTTGGGATTATAGGCCTAAGTCACCATGTGCGGCCTACTAGATTCATTTTTAACTGTGCTTTCTTAGTAAACTGTCCTCTATTTTGAGATTTTTAAGTATGAATTAAAAATGACATGATTTTTATTCAACTCTAGTGTTTTCTTGAGTAAATTTTTAAGAATGTCTATATCCCTTTCATAGAGATATGTAAGGGATTATATACACATTGTCCCAGAGAATGTATAGTCTGTGTGTCTGTGTGTGTGTGTGTATGTGTGTAAGTGTATGCATAGCTAGCTTGCTTTCTGATTTAAATTTTTTCTTCATCTTTTTTTAGTATCTTCACAAATTGAAGAATTCTTGGTTCAGAGAATTGTACTGTCTTCTAGACTTCATTGGTGCAGATGTGATGTGTGATCAAAATTGACTCTACTTTGCTCTCATGAAGTTTATATGCTTTTTCACTTCATCCTTAGAGTGGATAAAATTTCACTAGACTAGGTCTTGGTGTGTACCTTCTTTTAACTAATCATACTTGGCACTAGGTTGGCATGACTTAAAACCTCAACTCTTTTGCAACCAATGTGAGTGCTCTATTCATGGTTTGTGTGTTTCCTATAATGTCTTTTTCACTGCCTTCCAGAATGCCTATTGTTCAGTAGTTTCCCTGGATTTCTTTTCAATTTCTCTAGTTCCTGTCACTCTTGAATCTTCATAGTGTACTGTTTTGCTGTGAGAAACTTTGCCATTTGATCTCCCAAACCATTAATTTAGCTTTCAGTCTTATATTTTTCACTTTTCTATTGACTATTGAATATTTTAAATACAAAAATTACATTACAAATGAGCTGTTGAAATTCTAAGGTTGTTATTCTTCAATGTCACCATCTCCTTAAAAATTCCTTTCTGTAAAATGGTTTTTAAAATTTTTACTGAGTAAAATGAAGAAAAGAATTTAGCTTCTGAAGGCTTACATAACTGAAATAAAATCCTGGTTTTGCCAATTACTTTTTTTTATATTATTTCCTTGGACAAATAGCTTTATCTCTGTATATCTCAACTTTAGGAAAGTTGTGTGAGATTTAAATGAAAGGCTGTATGTGAAGTAAAACCTAGCTCATAGTAGACAACAAATGTGAATCACTTGCATTAACGAAACCATAAACTCTATGAGAAAATGTGCTTTGCATAACTTTCTTTATATAAAAACAATCTTTTATATGGAATATCACTCCATGTTACCAAGCACAATGTCTCAACTTAAAAAAAATTAATATATCCAATTCGGATACTACTTACATATTTATGGTCTTAAAGACCCAAATGTACATGCTTTTGAAAACTTTTATTATCAATTTTAGGCATTCTAGCTTATTATTATAGTAGACATCCAACATGTGGTAAAGAAAAAAATACAGGTGGTTAAAGTTTACCTTGAAATATTTTTAAGTTTTCTCATCTTTCATTATATTTTCAGAAAGGAAAAAAACCACAGATTTTTATTATCTTTGCTGTTTACTTATAATATTGGCTATATTCCTGTTCATTTTCAAGAAACAAAGGAAACTGGACACGTGAGAATCCTTGAGATCTGGTTGTGGTCCTGGCACCAGCTACCATAGGGCAGCTCCCTGTCTCTCTGTCGCTTCTTTTAACATTTTTTAAATTGGAAACCAGTTAAAATAGATGCATATGACTAATGTGAATTTTATTCTCCCATTCCAAGTGTTCTAAAAATCTGTTCTTAAGTAGTTGGTGAATATTATAATTGATATATTAGAGGTAGGTTTGTGGTCTTGTAAGTCACAAATAAATGACCTATTTAGGTACACCCTGAATAATTTTTGTGCATTTGCTTCCATAACTGTCAAATGGAAATTTTTTAAAAATCTCACCCTTTCTACCTAACAGATGTGTTTCAAGGCAAAAAACAGGTTTCAAAAATACTCTATACTTATCAGATGCTCTTCTGTACTAAAGTCATTGTATGCAATTACTTCCAACAAGAACAATGCCGCCAAGGATGCTGGGCCTAGAGTTGCCTGAGTGCTTGCTTTTCAGAGGACAATATAAGGAGCAGTTGCCACTGGTGGTTTGTACTTCTTCGGTATGCCTGACATTTCTGAAGCATGACTCTGTTGCCCAGGATCTGCCCTTGGCATTAAACAGGGAAATATTAGGTTTCATTGAGTTACAGAAAACAGGTGCCCCAAACAAACGTACCAAAAGTTATGTGTGATGAATTGTAATGACAAGGCAGGAATTTTGAGATGTAAGTAGAATGTTTTGTTATGTTGTAGCATAGTGGAATAAAATACCTTCCCGTGTTCAAGACCTAAATAAAACAATCACTGTTATAAAGAGTTGTCACAGTATTCCCTGATGTTTTATTTTTTCTTTACTTAGACCAGAAGAGAAGAGATTCATGATTCATCTGTCAGTAGGACTTGTAATTTCAAAGTTGAAATGAGGCTAAAAATCTGTGTGTAGCCTTCTTAAAATGATTTCCTTATGAAGATATGCCTAGAAGAGATACGGTCATAGATTCTCCCACATATTCCTTGATATTTTTTATTCACCACTGCAAAATTGTGCAAACAGCAAGAAACTTAAGATTTATTTTTCATTGCTACCCAACAATCTCAGGGCCTTAAATTAAACACTAAAATGAACAACTGGAACGATAATTAAGAATACCTAATTTGGAAAAAAGACACTACATTTCCGTAGTTTTCAGTAAGTGCAAAGAATGGAAGCCCTGCTCAGTCACCCTGTAGTAAACCTTTTAAAAACAACATGTTTTAAACAATGATTATATTAGCACAGTGTGTTGTAGCCACAATACACTACCAAGCAAGGACTATGATAACAGTAAACCCAGCAGTATAAATATATGCTTCACAGTTTGATGTTGTGAAAGCTTCTATTTCCATTTGACCAACACTCAAAATGTACAGTGGAAATTACAGAATGTCACAAAATAAAATAGATCAAAAGGCATGATGGACAGTCAGTAAGAGACACAGGTGTTTAGAGGACAGTAACATTAATATGAGTCTCTGGCTGCCACCCAGACTTCATGAAAAAGTAGGAAATACGATTTATAATAAAGAAGATTGAGTGCTGACAGGCTGGGCTGAGTGAGCACTGCTTTGAGAGAGGAGAAACCTCAGTCAGTGTTGTCAGGGGAACAATGAGTAGAGCAGAAATGACTGTCAACTTCTGTTCCAGTTGTGTGGCAGAGGATACTATTCACTGGTGATGGGTTCAGTACATATTACCCTAAGGTACAGCACCTTTGCCTTTGGGAAAATAGCAGAAGGAAGGCCACCCTTACTTTCCCCTTGCCCTTCTCCCTTGAGGCAGGTCATAAAAATTTGAATGGTCACTCTCTGACCTTCTTCTCTCCTGTCCCCTGCAAGGAGTCATGAGACTCTCTTTCAAGATATATCCTCCTTATACCCAGAGGAAAGTATTACCCTTCTCTCTAAAGATACAGAGACACACAGAAGTATCTGAACAAACGGGACTTGCTAAGTCCCCTGCAGTTTATTGCCATTAGATTAGACTCCCTTTGTCCAACCATAGTTCTTCAAACTAGCCACACCTACATCAAACCTAAGCATAAAAATACACAAGTTTATCATTTCTTTGAAGTCTTCATTTCTTATGAAGGCACTTATGTCACATAAAACTTTTATTATATAAATCTGTATGCTTTTCTCTTGTTAATTTGTTTTATGAGGGTCCTCAGCCATGAACCTAGGGATGGGTGAAACAAGATATTTTTTTTTCCTCTGCGCTAGTTGGCATCTTTCATGAATACACTATTCAGTTGCAGAGATAGAGCCATCAGTACCTTTTATATATACGTATACACAATCCTATTATGTATGCATCTATATGTGCGTGTATTTATGTATATATATATACACACACACTCCTATTATGGCAATCTCTTCCTCCAGGAAAATGAGATATTTATCAAAATAAAAGTTTATCCAGAAATTTTTGAAAAGAAAAAATAACCACTACTGATTCTTAAATCGTTTGTTTTTGTTTTTGTGGGGTTTTTTCCACTTAGTAAATGCCTGCAAATCTTCATTTATCTCCTTTAGATTGGGAATACACTTTTTGTCTTGTATGTAATCTGACAAAATACCTTTGCCATAAAATAATCTGGTTGTTCTGCAAAATAAGTTATAATAATGTTTTATTTATTATCCCTGAAACAGAGATTTTTTCTTCAACTATTTTTCATAGTTTCTTCTTTCTATATCTTTAAAAAGACATAGGATTGACTCTTATTTTTTTCTTAATACATATTTCTCTTCCCCGGCATTTTGTGAAAGAATGCCTAAGTTACAATTTCTGTGGACTGTAAATTTGCCAGGTAATGTCTTCAAGATAGGGAAGACTTGCTGAGTAATAATATAGAGATCTGACCTTAAGTGCATCTTGTATAAGATTCTACATCACTCATTCTTTTTCCTCTCTCCATCTTCTGAAGAAAGCACCATCAAAAAGCACTTAAGCTTTCTAGGGCTCCTTTCACATTTACTTAACCTATGATAAAAGAAGGCAGATTTAGTGCTTCCTACAAAGCTCCTCCACAATTTCCTCCCTTACCCTCCTCCCACCCCAAGTCCTCTTACTAAACACATATGTTTCCATTAGTGCTGCTTGTGGAACCTCAGGGCAGGCTATTCACTACAGTACCGAGAGGAAAAAGTTAGATGGTTTTCAGTGAATAAAGGAAGAAAGAGAAGGAGGAGAAAGCAAGAGCCTAAGAATTAAGAGGAGCAAAGATAGAATGAAGACAATACATGAGAACCAAGAAGTTTTGTAAATAAAAAGCAGGACGGGATTGGGGAGCGGGGAATTCACTAATTCACTAACTGGTTAAGTTCTCCAAAGCTATTAGCAAGTTCCTACTCCTCCAGCATATTGCCTTGACATAAACCTTGTAAATATTTTCTGAATGAATAAAATTAATTCAAAATGAAGAAATTCAGTAAGGAAAAAAGGGAAGATTTTGACACTCTTGATTAAATTGGAGATATTTCAGTGGGTACAAAAGCTACCTCAATAACAGGTAGAGTTTCTTTGCAGCAACCTTGCATCATAGGTTTAAAAAGGAATCTCTTCATGCAGTAATTATATGAAAGATTCTTTACTCCTGCTTAGCAATATGGTTCACATACCAATGCTAGAAGTTCTGTTTTATTTTCTGGGTTCAGATTTTTACTATGGTTGAAATAATCTGCCATATTCTCTTTCCATCTTACATACATGAAGAGAAATTATAATTAGATTCAGTGATATGAAAAACATACAGATACTTTCTCAAATTAGATTTTTAGAGAGCGACAAGGTATAGAACAATTCATCTCTCGGAGCGTCCTGATGAACCTGTTTCCTCTCTTCCTTCTGGTAGTTTTCTCCCATCTCAATGCAGTCATCTTATCATGACAAGCATCAACAATTTTTGTTTCCTAATTACTTACCCTTCCCATTAGAATATGAGCCCTTCAGCATGCATGGGTTGTCAATCTGATGTGCTGAAGCACAGAGCAGTTCCTCAGTACTACAGTTGAATGAATGACTTCTGACGTCTCTTGATTCTGGATTTTTTTTATTCTGATGCTAAAAAATTATGAATCATTCATTGTTATAATGATTTACAAACATGAATTTGTTCACTTCAAGATACTGGACTCTATATTTTCAAGGTTAAGTTAGACTTTCATCATTAATATACTTAATTACATGGCAATACTGCTAGAGCCTCTCAAAGAATTTTTGGAGTTAGATCCACTGCCTATCTTTACACTGCTTTATTCAGAAATATGCATGCAACTGTTTCTGTTTAAAATTATTACGTCCTATATAAAGAGGAGTGCGTTTGTTCACTTAAGTTTTATAAATCCAGGAGCACCTAGCATTTTACTGGCTTCAATATAATAGAAAATTTTGACAATTTTTTCCAGGTGTTTCTCCGATCTCTTGACTCTTTATGGTACCATCACGTCTTCTGATATTATCACTTAGGTCAGATTAATTACAATGACCTTTTAACAGGAGTCTGTGGATCTAGATTATTTCCTCTTTATCTAACTGTTTTTATATTCTACTAAAAAACTTCTAATAAATCCCTGCTGTCTAAGATATAAAGCTTATTTTAATTGAACTGGCATTTACTATGTCTTGTAAATGTCTCACAACCTTTGTATTGGCATCATAACTTTACTTCTGTTCAAATGGATCATCACACCTTTGCTAATTCTCTTGCGCCTTTCTGGAACTTATTTCATTCATTATTCCAAATGATGAGATTCTAATATAATAGACAAAAATATCCCTCATATTAAATCAAAGACTCCTCTGTTTGTGATTAGGATATGCAATGGTGATTATAATTTAATTTTTTTCTAGGAGCAACTACAGAAAGTGAAAAGACTCTAATAAAAATATGGGAAGAACTCTGCCTGAGAGTGTGCTGCAAACTGGACAGTTAGTGTTAAGGAGAGGCTGAGAGGGAGGAGAACAGAGGGAGGCAGTGCAATGGTGAGAGAGGCTGGGGACTTAGTGAGTGGATATTTCCTGGTAGTAGAATGTTTGTTCCCTAACAACTCACCATAAGTTGAATATTTAGTAAAGTCTACTAAATTACCACGTTTTGTGTCAATGTGTGAAATAGTTGAGCTTTGCATCCTGGTCACTGAAGAGAACAGAGAGCAACCTGTGAAGTAAGATGGGGAGCAATAGAAAGGAAGTTCCTGCACCCAGGGACTCTTGAAATGGTTTTAGATTCCTAAAGATTGGAAAATAATCACAGTATGTGAGGTAATCATAATGAAGATAAAATTACAATTCTTTCTGTCTCTCTCCCCCTCCTCATTTTAATGAAGACCTTTTTTACTACCTAGTAGGAGTGATGGCTTCAATTTTAGACCAGCTAGAGAGTGAAAAATCTGTATTATTTCAACACGTGTCATATACTGCCTTGCTTATAATTGAGTATGTGTATATTTACAGCAATCCATATCATTTTTTCACTTAATTATAACATGGTATTAGTAAGTAATCATATTTTTACTTCTTTGGATTTATTAGAGCTTCTGAAGTTTATTAATAAGCACCTTATTAATACTTGGTTGATTGATTTGTTAATAATAAAGCAGACTCAAAAGAAAAATACAAATAAAAATTCAGAAAATGAAGAAAAGAAGATGACCGTGCTCCTCCAAAGGGATCTCTTCCCAGGGCCCAGAGAGGTTGAGCTCTGTACTTCTGTTGTCATCTCCTTGTCAGTAACGATAATTGCTGCATTTTTCCTATATGCTGGTTTTCAACCATACATAAGAATTGTCAGTTGATTAATGCAAAAGAAACTATGATTTTATGGGAGTATTTTTTTTGTTTCCTAGTCCATGACAAAGAATGAATATTTCAATTTACCAAAAAGAAAAATAACTCAAATGATTTGAGAAATTTATCTTTTAATAATTAAATGATATGTTAGATATTCAATCCAAATGAGAATTAGAGATAAATCAGGTTAGATGTTATGAAAAATGTACCAACACTGATTTCACTTCCTATAATTTTACAATTTAAAATATACACAATTACATTAAGCAGTAAGATTTCTTCTTTTCAATCAACAAAATATCTAGGAATTTTAATTTCACCTATCTAATACATGCCTTGGATAGGTTTCTGCTTTGTACTTCAGTTTCTTCATCTGTAAAGTGATAATAGCAATGGTTGTTATCTCATAGATTTTTCGAGTGGCTAAAAATAAATGAATACATAGAAGGTGCTTAGAACAATTATTGTCACATATTAACTCCTGTATAAATGTTTGCTATTACTCTTTTAACTATTATATTAGGTTCAATTTTAAGCAAAAAAGTACATCAACATACATAAAATGTCATAAATGACTTCAAGGCTAGTAAGGTACATTATTTAATAGTATTTTAAGAGCTAATAGTAAAAAATATAATTGTTGGCATAACATTTCAATTTAGAGAAATGAGATAACAATTTATTATATCATCATTTGGAGAAAATTAAGATTTCAGAGTAATGTGAAAAAATACCTAAAGGAAAATCCCACCCCAGTGATTTGGGTTCTTCCTCCTCCTGTGTCTTGAATACTGTTTTTCCCCTCCAAAATTCATGTTGAAATTTTTATGTCATTGTAACAGAAGTAAAAGATGTAACCTTTAAGAGGTGTTAAGCCATGACAGCTCTGCCCTAAGAAATGGATTAATGCCATTAGAGTAGGAATGCATTCATTATTGTGGAAACAGGTTCATTATAAAAGGGCGAGTTAGACCCCCCTTTCTCTCTATCTCTTTGTCCTTCTACCATGTGAAGTCTTTTGCAATGTTATGACATAGCAAGAAGGCACTTGCTGTATACCAGCATCTTGATATTGGACTTCCCAGCCTTTGGAACTGTGAGCCAATATATTTCTATTCATTATAAATTAGCCAAACTCAGGTGTTCTGTTATAGTAACACAAAACAGACTGAAATACCTCTTTATTTAAAATATGACATATTATTCTTTTTGATAAAAAAGAAGATTTCATCAGAGTCTTTCCTGGAGCAATACATTAAATGTATTGAGCAGTACTTTAAATACTTGCTATGTTTATAACCTGAACCTGTTTTGGATTTAATTATAAAATGATATTCAAAATTTTGTGACTGGAAAATAATAAACACTTCAGTTCATATAGTATTCCTGCTGCTTTTATAATATTTTATTATCTATCAGTACATATAAAATCCTTTACAAACTAATCTCACAGGTACTTAGCAACCAAATATCTGTTTACTTCCTCTGCATAGTCTCCTTCCATCCCCTTTTCTCTTTTCTCCATTCATAAAACATTTTCTGCAATTATACATGTATGGTTTAGCCTATCTGCAATAGATGATTCTCACATTTTCACTTGTGTAACTCCTAATCATTCCTTGAAATCCAAGACAAAAATGTAATCCTCTGTGACTTTTCTTTGTTTGTGAACTCTTGTGGGTGAATTTAATTGCTTTGCTCATTCTCTTTCAAAACTCTGCAGTATTTTCTCCTCAAAGAGAGATTAAGAGGGGCCTCTCCTATTGATATCCAAAAAGCAACTCTATTTCATCTATGAGAATAAAATTTGCAAGTTCTTTTCTTGTTCATAGTAAGTTTGGAAGATAGGTAGATTGATAGCACAGTCTTCTGTACGATTAGAAGACTAAACATTCAAAAATAGCACATCAGTAAATAATTGCAAAGATAGTAAAAACCTGAGAGTGTGTTTATGCGTGAAGGAAAGAGAGAAAAAGAGTTGGGGCATAGTGACGTATCTGTGCAATTCTCTTGGCCTCCCCACTTCACTTAAAATAAGGCAGAATAGTTGACCACTCTTTTGACTCTTTGCTCTGATTGGTCCCACAGACTGGAGATCACAAATCTTTCCTCATGTATCTGCCTGTGAGTGACTTCTGCTTCTCATTCAAGCTTCTGTTCAAAAGTCACCTCAAAAGAAAGGCTATTTCTGACAAGAAAACCAAATTATACCTCATTCTTTTCACCCCAAACATTCTTCAGTCCTTCTCAATCACCTTGCACTTTGATCTCTTTCACTTTTGTCATCTAATTCCTTTCCTTTTCTCTTCAGCATGGAGAAGGCACTATTAAATATAGAAAAGAAATACATATCCAGGAGTGGAATTGATAGACCAAGACTATAATATTAAGGCCTTGATACATTTTGCCAAGTTTCTATCAAGAGATACTTTATTGCTATTGCTATCATTATACAACATGTATAATTTTAATACAGATATATAATTACACTATTCATTATAGTTATCACTTATTGTGTTCCTACAATATACCTATCACTATGGTAAGTGCTGTAATACATTAAGTGTATCTTTACATGTATTCAGTCTAACAAATTGTACTTCCACGGGCAGTATAAAAGAGTGCCAATTTTAACATACTCACTCTCACCATTATTTTAAAAATCTTGGGCCATTAAAGATTATATTTTACTTTCTTAATTTTAATTTTTATTTAGCAAATATGGTAGTGCATGTTTTTATATTTTACTGATCATTTATATTGCTTTTTTTGGTTAAAAAGTAGTATATTCATTTATAGCAAAGTACCAACAGAAATATATTGTCTCACTGTTTTCTGGATGCTAGAAGTTCCAGATCAATGTGTTGGTAGAGTTTCCCTTTCTTTGAAAGTGTCAGGGAAAGTTCTATTCCAAGTCTTTATTTTAGCTTTTGATAGTTCCTTGACTTGTGATAGCATAACGCCAATTGGCAGATGGCATTCTTCCTGCACCCTCACAGTGTCTTCTCTTGTATATGGGTCTCTGTCCAATCCTTTTTGTGAAAACACCATTCAAATTGGATTAAAGCCCACCTTAATGATCTCATCTTAAATTTATTTTCTACAAAGACACTACCTCCAAATACTATCACATTCTGAGGTACTACTGGGTGTAAGGACTTCGACACATGAATTTTTGAATGATTTATTTCAATCCATAATATTCAGTGTATAATCTTTGTTAATTTTTCTTTTGGTGTGCTCCTATATTTTTATGAGTTTTAAGAAGAGTAGAAGTAAAAGCCTGCATTACATGCCTGACAATTTCATTTCTGGCTTGTGTTTATCTTTCAATATTACGTACTATAGACATACAAAATTTGTATGTAGGATTATTTCTTTAGCAATTACCTTGAGACATGACTCTGCCATATAAATATTAGGTAAAGAACAACCCTTATCTAGATTGCTTAAGTGTCAGTTCTCTCAATTGCTTAGTAGAAGCCATATATTTTACCCCTTCAGAATCACCCCCACTGCCTGAGCATTGTTTTTCACACTGGCAGAAGAATTTCACATGCTTCTGATTTCTTATCCCTTTCTGTAAAATCCTTGAATGGCTTCTCACTCTTTCCATTGTAAAAATCTTATTGTTCAGTATGATCTACTGACATTTCCAAGATATGACCCTTGCCCATATTTCAAGCCACATCTCTGCCCACTCATATACACACCTATGTTTCCTTCTAATCTGACTACCTGAAGTCTGAAAAATGTACTATGTCCTCTCAGGCCTCAATATCTAGTCATTTACTGACACACATATATGCATTTCAGAATTAGTTCCAGGAATTACATCACATGTATTGGCTTTTAACTGTCAATTCTGAGTATTATACATGGTATGTAATCTGCAAAAGATTGGTGAAAATAAACAATTATTTTTGTATGGTAACAAAGTTATTTCTACATAGAGAAGTGATCATTCTAATCATCAGAGAACTTTGAACATAGGCTGCAGAAACAGTTGAGCAGATTGTACAAAACTGGTGGGACAATAACATCAGAAGTTCAGAACCAGATTGGGAGAAACACTTTTCAGTTATTCTTTGGTGGCAGACTAATGATTCTGAATGCACAGAAATTGTTCCACAGATATTTTTTAAACTTTTCATTTTGAAATAATTTTAGACCGGCAAAAGGTAATGAAGATGGAACAGAAAGTTCTTGTATACCCTTCATTCAGGTTCCCCTGGTAATAACATCTCATACAACCCTGGTGTAATCATCAAAATTAGTAAACTAACGTTAGTGCAAAGATATTCATCAAACTCAGAGTTTATTCAGATCCTACAATGTTTTCACTTATGTTAATTTTCTGCTCCAGGAAATTTATTCTTATTTATAACGATTCATGTCTCCTTAGTCTCTTCCATTCTGTGATAGTTTCTCAGCAGTTCCATATTTTTTATAACCTTGACACTTTTGAAGGGTAATTTTTAGGTATTTTATAGAATATTACTTACTGTGAATTTATAGAATGTTTCTCAAGATTAGATTGATTGGACAGATTTGGGGAAATAATACCACAGGGATGTCCTGCCCTTCCCATCAGGGGTACATCTTACCAACATTACTTATTCCTGGTGGTTTAGCTTTGGTTGCTTGGTTCTGGTGGTGTTTGCCACGTTTCACCAAGGTAAAGTTACTACTAATTTTACCTTTCTATACTTTATTGGTCAGAAGTGAGTCACTAAGACCAGGTCCCACTCAAAGAGAGGGGAATTAAAATCTACTTCCTGAAAGAAGGAGTTAAAAATTTGTGGTCAAATGTTAAAACTACCACAGTAACTGTTTTCAGGAGATACTTTGAGTATCACAAATATGATCTCTTCTTTTTCTCTTCTAATTGCAGCATTCGTGTTTAATTTTCTATTTCTGTCATTGTTGCTACATTCACTATTTAGAATTATGAAAGAAATACTTTTTCCTTTCCCTCATTTATTTATTCAATCATTCATTTAATATCAATATGAATTCGCAGCTATTCTTAGGTTATAATCTATTATTATCATTGGTGGGTGTTTTTTCTCAAATTACTTCAGCTTTGGCTATTGAATATTATTTCAAATTGACTGCTACATTCTCTTTAAAAAGTGTATTAATTAAAACATTATTTTAAACTTTCTATTTAATGGCATTGAAAAATGCTTTAGGTTAATCTTGTATTTTCCCTGATTAGTTCACAGAATTAGCTATTCTCCAGGAGCCCTCGGTTTCTATTATTAGAGACTGATATTTAGAATCTTAGATCTGGGGGCTAGAGATGCTCTTTGTTATTGAAGTTTCAGTGCTTCTAGGCCCTTTTAATAGAGAGAGTTAGGAATTATATGTATGTATACTACAGAAGTATACACACACGTTTATATTTATTTACGTAATTTACCTACCAGCATCTATGTTAAAAGAAACATACATTCATAGTATTATCTCCAACTTTAATTCAGCACCACAAAGTTTATCCTAGCCTTCCCCTTACTTATTTTAAACTCTACCTCTGACAATGAGAAACTTGAATCCCATTATCTCCAGTTTATTTATGTATTTGCTCAAATCTAAATACATGTAAAATTGTTTTAGAATTGCTAATTCATAGACCTGTGAGAATTAAATTTATTAACTGAGTGAGCTGTTTGTTATGTATAGTGATATTTTGTCTGTGGCTTTGTAGTATCTAGTCAAACACTGTTTCTAAAGTTACTTATGTCAGTTCCTTTTCCCCCATCTCTTTAGTGAGATTATGTCATACATTTCCAGTTATAGTCTGTATTACATGCTAGAATCCTCTAAGGTCTTGGTTGATTTTCTTAAAATTTGTATACATTAAAATTCTCATTTTGTTGTGTCCAGTTTCGAGTTTTGATAAATTTATATAGTCAAGTTTCCACGGAAGTTTCTCAAAGCACAATTCCATCACTCTAAAAATTTACTTGGGTTGATTGTATGTAGTCAAACCGTCCTTTCACACCAAACTCTGACAATTAATGATCTATTTTCCATTCCTATAGTTTCATCTTTTCTGAGGATAAAATAAAGACAATCATACAATAGTGGTCTTTGCAGTCTGGCGTTTTTCACTTAGCAATTCCTTCAGGTTGAGTGAATAAGTTCCTTCGTTTCCTTTTTCCTTTAATTTCTAAGTAGTATTGCATTGTATAAATGTACCTCCTAGTTGTTTTTCTTTTAATCCAGCAACATCTTGGTTGTTTCCAGTTTGGGGTAATCATGAACAAATGAATTCATGGATATTCATTGAATTCATTGAACAAAGCTGCTATAACACATTCTCATACAAGTTTATGTAGGAAACTCTAATACGTTTTTAATTCATTGGATGAATAAGTAGGAATAGGACTGCTGGTTTGTGTAGCAAATGAATATTTAACTTTATATGAAACTGCCAAAGTGTTTTCCAAAGTATCTGTACCATTTTCCATTTCCACTAACAAAGAAAAATGTGCACAGGATGTGTATACTGGAAAGTACAAAACACTGATGAAAGAAATAAAAGCTCTAACAAAATGGAAAGGTACACAGTGTTTATGGATCGGAAAACTCAATTTTTGCCAAGATGATAGTTCTTCCCAATGTAGCATATAGATTGAACAAAATTCCATTCAAAATCTAAGCAAGCATTTTATAGACATAGGCAAGCTTATTTTAAAATCCTTATGGAAGATCAAAGTAACTAGAATAGTCAAAATAATTCTGAGAAAAGAACAAAGTTAGAAAAACCTCACTACATAATTTTAAGACCTATGAGGATAGATAGGTCAATGAAACATAATAGAGAGTCCAGAAATTGACCCATGGAAATATAATCAATTAACTTTTGACAAATTTGGAAAATCACATCAGTGAAGAAAAGATAGCCTCTATAACAAATGGTACTAGGACATTTGGGCACTCATATTAAAAAAAAAATGAGTCCTGACTCATATCTCCCAACTTATACAAAACTTAACTCAAAATGGATCAATAAATCATAGCATAAAGATAAAAAATGAAACTACAAATCATCTATAAAATACTCAAGAAAAATCTATTTGACCTTCGACTTGTTGATAAATTTTTATATACGACAGCAAAAATGTAATCATAAAGTTAAAAATTGATACTTTATCAAATTAAAACATTTTTCTATGCAAATGACACTCTCTTAAGAGAATAAAACCACAACTCATGGATAGGAAGAAAATTTTTACAAATGATATATTTAGAATACATAAATAATACTTGAACCTCTTCAGTAAGAAAATCAACAACCCAGTTAAAAAGTGGGAAAATTATATAAACAGACACTTCACCAAAGAAGATATAGGATGGGAAATAAGCATACAAAAAAAGACTCAACATCATTAGTTCATTATAAAATGCAAATTAAAACCACAAGGAAATACCACTACACACCTATACAATGGTAATCTTTAAAAAAAAAAAAAAAAAAAAAAAAAAAAATCAGACAATACCAAATCCTACCAAGGATGCTGTGAAGCAAGAATTGTCATTCCACAGATTTTTAAACTATACATACTTCATTTCACAGCACAGGTTTTATTGTTTTCAAATAATCCCTTTTGTTTTTATTAGAAAGTCAGTGGCAAATAATTTAGCCAAGTATGACTAGATTTTGCATTACTTTCCTTTTCTGTCACACTCAACTTTAACTATTTTTCTTTTAACTGGATTTGTAAATGAAAGTACATTTCAAATTGAGGAGGTTGTCTCAATTTTAGAGGATGCTTAGGAATCAGCTTGACTAAGTGTATAATTGTAATTGCTAACCTTGGATGAAAGCAGAAAGACCAGCTAAGTTCTATAGCTTACAGCATGGCGCCTGAGAGAAGGTTATTCATTCCTGTTTGGGTAAGTCATACTAAAACCCATGTGGGAGTAGAAGATATACATTACTGATTGGAAGAATCAAGGTAATGGTAATTGCTAGTGAAGACAATATTAACAAAATACTTTTGTTAGCTCCTAAAATATATTTGGTATTTATTATATGTCAGGTACCCTAATACATGCTTTGCAGTCCTGTTCACACATAAGAACAAATTACTAGAGTCTTATTAGAGAGAAATACTCCAAAATAAAATAGCATTATTTTATTTTCTCATTTTAAAAATTTTGATAACATTAGATATTCAAATATAGCTTCATTACACAATATGAATAAAATAATATTGATAGTTATTAGCCAAAAGGAAATACCTATGATTCAATTAAATATGAAAGATGACACAAGATAATTTTCTTGAATGTTCATACTTAATGGATACTTGCCATGATAAAGAAAACATGAGCTTCATTATGCCTGAAAAATTTCCATTACAAAATAATTTAGACAGACTTTCAGTGAAAAAAGAAGAGAACACACTGAACTTTTCACACCACTGAGACAATCTCCTCAATTTTAAATGTACTTTCATTTAAAAATTCAATTAAAAGAAAAATAATTAAAAGTTGAGTATGAGAAAAAAGGAAAGTAATGCAAAACTTACTATTTCTAAAATATGTTAATTTAATGGTGACCATAATTATGGGTACTAGAGTCTACCAGATGACAAGCACAAGCAAAGGAAACTGTTTACTCTGGTGTTAATATTATTTTTAATATTTTAGTTTAAAATATTACCAAATAAAGAGAAACATTAACAATAAAATGTTCATTAGTCTGAGGGGAAAGGAGAAAAAAAGAAAAGAAAAGGAAAGTGTTCTACGGAGTTGATGCAAGCAAGCACAGTAGGAATGCAGTGGAAGATATAGCTCAGTTAATGGCATGAGGAAAAATGAACGAGGAGGCTCAGTTTAAAAAAAAAAAAAAATAGTGATTGACAGTTTAACCCCCAGTGGTCTAGTTGTCTAAAGGCAACTTCTAGACTCTCTGATTGTGAAAGAAAACACCTCCGCAAATAACACTTAAGAAAAGTGTTACTACAAAGAAGGCAGTTTCAGTTGTACAGTAATTAGATTTTAAAGGAGAAAAGAACAGAACACTGCTTTAGATGTTACTAATAACATCTAAAGCAATAATACTTAATGATACATTTCAATTCTAATTTTACTTAAATTATAAAATTGCAAGCCCCACTGTTTCCTCACACATCGACAGCTCCTCCTCTCACACTCAAATCAGCATTTTGTGAAGCGTTCTTCTTAATTAACTAAATTGTTGTCTAGCCAGACATCGTGACTTCAAGAAAATGGATGTCGGGGGATTTGCTTGACAGAGGACCTAACAGAGTCTTCACGCAGAACAGCAACATGACATTGGCTCTGAAATAAATTTATAGTCCTGCTGAACAGAGGTTCCGCTACCAGCAGAAGAAACTGCTCTAGAGGCGCGATGACTAATATGTCACCACATCAGCAGTTCCTTTATGGAAGCAGAGGAAGAACTCCCAAATAAATCAGATTTGTCACAGACCTAAATGCCATTAGGCATGTCAGCCGAGATCTGAATTAGGCATCTCAGAGCAAAGGATGGGAAAGTTTCCACTGCACTTTTCCGGGAGCTTCCTCCTCAGCAACCAGGCAGCCATTTTGGTAGCTCATACCCTACATATTTCCCCTAAAGATTTTCCCTAGATGTTGTTTCCAGATAATCCCACACATTTTATTTATTTTGGAAGGCAAACTTGGGACTAAATATAGGAAGCACAACATATGTTGCAGCTCTTCTGTGTCCTTTTTGGGTTGTTCCATCTTTATAATTCTACACACAAACTATAGTAATAAGCAGTCTTTATTTCTTTGAGTATGTGAAGAAATAAAGTAATTTGTAAGTATAATGTAAGTAATTTGCCCATTTTGTTTCCAGGGCAAGGGTATTATTATAAAAATGACTATGTCACATACACAGAAAGACTGTCTTGCAAATTACATATTTAACAGTATTTATACATAACTCAGATATATAATATATAAACATTATATTTAATTTTATTGTCTAGCATGTAAGTTCTTATAAAATAACTTTTAAAATCTACCCAAAAAGGCCATTTTTATTTTATAATATTAATGTGTCTCTTCTCTTCAGAAATTTTATAGAATATACCCTAAAAATTAGAAGAGTGTCTGGCACATCATAGATACAGTAACTATTTGTTGAATCTTTGATGAGTTACATTTTTATAGGAGGAAAAGGTTCTGACTTATGAAAAGTTTTGAGTTATAAGGGCTATGACTTCCCCCCCTCAGAAATATATAGATAATTCTATTAAAAAGTATAAGATTCCATATCCATTTGCGAAGCAAATATTTATACAACTTTGCTGCAACATGATTGGAAATTACTAGAAAATGAATATGCAAACTTTCAACAAAAGTGCCCCTTCTTTTTATAAATAATTCTAAGTTTTTATTTTTTTTGTTTTTTTAATTGACACATAATTCTACATATGTATGGGTTACAGTGTGATATTTCCATACATGTATATACTATGTAATGATTTAATTAGAGTAATTAGCATATCTGTCACTTCAAATATTTATTATTTCTTTGTTTTGGGAACATTCAAAATCTGCTCTTTTAGCTATTTGAAAATCTGCAATAAATTGTCGTTAATTATAGTCATCATATAGTGCTATAGAAAATTAGAACTTATTTCTACCTACCTTTACTTTTTTATTCTTTTTGTTTTGTTTTGTTTTGTTTTTTGAGACAGAGTCTCGCTCTGTCTCCCAGGCTGGAGTTGCAGTGGCACAATCTCAGCTCACTGCAAGCTCCGCCTCCCGCATTCATGCCATTCTCCTGCCTCAGCCTCCTGAGTAGCTGTGACTACAGGTGCCTGCCACCACGCCTGGCTAATTTTGTATTTTTAGTAAAGATGGGGTTTCACCGTGTTAGCCCGGATGGTCTCGATCTCCTGACTTTGTTATCCGTTCACCTCGGCCTCCCAAAGTGCTGGGATTACAGGTGTGAGCCACCGCGCCCGGTCACTTTGTTATTCTTTAACCAACTTTTGTCTATCCCTCACCATTTACCAGTCTCTAGTAACTGCTATTCTATTCTCTGCTTCTATGAGATTAACTTTTTCAGATTCCACATACAAGTGAGAACATGCTGTATTTATCTTTCTTTGCCTGGCCAAATATTTTTGATTTAATATATTCAATTCATTATAGCATATATATTTCAAAAATCAAATATAATTGAAATAATGAGATTTCGAGGACGAAAAAAACATGCTTTCCTGGAACTCCATTGATCACTGGTAGATATTCAGCTTTCAAGACTCTGAGGTATCTTTTGTAACTCCTTGAATATATATATAGTTACTAGCTATTGTGAATGACAAGCAATTCCAATTTCATTAAAGAACTTGTCTAACTGAATTATAACTATCTATGCATGTATATGTCTCCCGTACTAACTGGGATCTTTCTTTTTCATTAAACTGATATTTATTTACTGGCTGTAGAGGCACTGGGGATTCAAAGATGAAAGGCATCTGTCTTGTGATCAGAAAATTTAGATTCTCACAGCAAGATAATTATGCACTGAAAACATACATTACTATCGGGAAACGCTCATGATGACAATAGATACAAAGTACATTGTTGACGGGATAGAGCATCTACTGATGAACAAATATGTTTAAATATATTTCATAGAAAGAATTGTGGAACAACAACAAAAAATAAGAGGCATGATGTGAAATGATAATGACAGAAACGTATCCCAACTTATGTTTTCTTTAGATTTTAGGGATAACATTTCACTTCTCTTTTAAAAACCAGATACTTGGCAACCTGGACACGTTTTAATCCACTTGAATGAATCGTGGGAACTCTTCTCAGAGCAGGTGGAATTTGAGATGAGGTCTGAAGGTGAGATAGGAAGGTGTTAAGAGGTTGAGAAAGATGACACGTTTAAGTGGACAACAAGAAGTAGAAAAAGGTCTTATAAGCAGGGAACAACTGACATATGTATACAGAAATGAGAGACTATGAAATGTCCAGGTAACTAGTAGTTCAATATTGCTGAATTGTACCATAAAAATAAGAAAAGAATTAGATTGATACTTAGAAGAAAAACACAGTAAAGTGTAGGAATTTATCTTTGATCCCAGTTCTCTTACAAAATTTATATGTATTGTAGTCATTCAAGAAATTAAATTAATTAATTAATTAATTAATTATAATCTGAAAGTGCTGGATTACCTTGGCAAAATACTATACAAATCTTCTTACCCTATCACTCTTTATCTGTACTTTTACTTAGCAAACCTTTTGTGATAGTAAAGTGAATCAACCCTGTTTAAGATATTCAATTTTGGGTCCACGGAGAAGCAAATATCTACAGGGAATTAAACATGGAAAATATGTATTGGGGACTGAATAGGAGAAGGGAAAAGAAGGAAGAGGGAGACTTCATGCCACAGTGCAGGTCTGATGCCTGTAAAATGAGAGAGGGGGAAAAAAGAGGTAGGGAGAATCTCAGGCTCCAACAGAGATGCGCGAAAAATTTGGCTAGGCACATAGTGAGTACTCAAGCCCAAAGTCTTCATAAGAGGAGTCCTGCGTCTCACTCAATAACCCTTCAGTGGTACTACTGCTTGTTTAGTCATATGTTGGGAGCAAACTATGGAAAGAAGAGTGTGGTCACAAATACAATTCAATGGGGGATCCAGACGGGCAGCAGCTGGGGTCAAGAGTCCATTACACTCTTCACAGCAGGAGATCTAAGTGGCATATTTGCATGGCTGCCACAATATATAAATCTAAATGGAATGTTCTCTGAAGACTGACTAAAACATAGTTAAAAATCATATAGAGACCGTATTCTAAAAATATTAGAATTATCTGTCTCTTAATTCATCTTTGTGAAATTTTAGTTCTCTGTGGTCTCATAATAGAACACAGTTAACAAAGCACTCAATTCCCCTGAAATCATGGCTGGGGTGAGAAGAGAACAAACTCAAAAACTACCTGACTGATTGTAGCCATATTTTGGGGAAACAAAAGATTGTAATACATGCATGTAAAAACCTTAAATACATAAGGCAATTAGCTGAAACGTACACCAAAAACGTCTATTATGGTATTAATGAACTAAAGTCAAGAACAAAGAAAATGAAAGCTTTAAATTATGAACATTATTTAATGTTACTCCACTGCTCATGTGCTCTTTACCGATTAGAAAGAAAAAAAAGCAAGTTGTTTTTGTTGTAAAATAGATTTCAAAGTTTTGATTATTTTCAAAATTTATCTAGGGAGAAAGCAAAATTTTCATAGATATATGAATATTAACTAATAATAAAGAAACTGGAGTTTATACAAGATTTTTTAAAAAAACAAAAACAGAGCTTACCAAATGGAATAAAATTAAGCTCATTCAATAACATGAATGAAATTAGTCTCATTTGCCCTAAAATGTTCTTTATACATTTGATTCTGAAAACACTATTAAATGCCAAGCATTAAAGGATGTACTACAAATAAAAAATTATTCTGAAAAATAAGAATATAATATGCCCCTGCTTTTGAGAGCCTCATAGCCTAATAGGTGAATTTAAAACAGTAATTACAATAGCACGGACAGTGCTCAAAAGTTGATGTAAGAAGACAGAGGGGAAAGTGTGTCACTGATGGAGTCTAAGCAAGCTTTTTAGAATAGCCACATGATATGAGTCAGAAAATATGTTAGGCCAGTTAGGAAAAAGAGTGTATCCTATGCAGAAGGAACAATATATGCAAACGCTGAGACTGAGAAGTTTCAGAAAACTGCCCATAATTCTCTGTCACTGGAGAGCAGGAAGATAGAGGAAGGAAATGAGTCTGGGATCTGTATGCTACATTATTTCCCTTCTTCTTCTGGACAACAGGGATATAAAAGAACTTTGATGAAGGAAGTGACATGACCTGATATATCAATCTGAAATATTGGTTATAAATATAGTCAGATGGATGAGAGTAGTGTAGGGAGACTGGGGGAAGGGGATATGAAAGAAACTATTATAAAATTCTGAATAAAATATGACCGGAACCTGAACTAAGGCAGTGGCAGTGACCATAGAAAAGGATCAGTATGAGAAATGATAGATTAGAATGATGGACTGTCATTCCCCGTGAAAGATTAGAGACAGTGGAACAGAGAGAGAAAGACCTCACATGTATCCCTGACTTCTTGAATGAGCACTAGGATGGCACTCCTAACAGAAAGGATTCTAAAGAAAATCTTTAGATAGAGCATAATATGACTTGGCTCTGTGTCTCCACCCAAATCTCATCTGAAATTGTAATCCCCACATGTTGAGAGAGAGACCTGGGTGGAGGTGGCTGGATCATGAGGGTGGTTTCCCCCATACTGTTCTCATGATAGTGAGGGAGTTCTTGTGAGATCTGATGGTTGAAAGAGGCATTTTCCCTTGTACTTGCTCTCTCTCCTGACACCATGTGAGACGTGCCTTGCTTCCCCTTTGCCTTCCACCAAGATTGTAAGTTTCCTAAGGCCTCCCCAGCCATGCAGAACTGTGAGTGAATTAAATCTTTTTTCTTTATAAATTACCCAGTCTCAGGCAGTTCTTTATAGCAGTGTGAGAAGGGACTAACACAGAGGGTATCACTGTTTTAAGCAGCTAAAAATGTTAAAAAAAAAAAAAAAAAGAAAAAAGAAATTAACATGGAGATTTTAAAAAATTTATTCACTATTTAATGTTTAGTTGACTTATTCACCAACTATTCAATAGCTCCCATATGCCAGGAACTGTGTTAGTTCAAAAGATTACAGCAGTAAAATGGGCAAGAATATTTGTTCTTCAGTAGCTTATATTCCAGTGAAGGTAGTTGGGAAATAATCAAGCAGCTAAAATATGTAATATGAGAGATTTGTATCAGAGCTGTATAACAAAGTAGTGGAGGACAAATGGAAGTACATGGACAATTTTAATGTTAAATTCTCCAAGAGGGCTGCACTGAAAAGGGGTCATTTGAGCTGAGACATGAGTAGGTGAAAGAGTCATCCATGGGGTTTTAGACATGAAGTCTTTGCCCATGCCTATGTCGTGAATGGTACTACCTAGGTTTTCCTCTAGGGTTTTTATGGTATTAGGTCTAACATTTAAGTCTCTAATCCACCTTGAATTAATTTTCGTATAAGGAGTAAGGAAAGGATCCAGTTTCAGCTTTCTACTTATGGCTAGCCAATTTTCCCAGCACCATTTATTAAATAGGGAATCCTTTCCCCATTTCTTGCTTTTGTCAGGTTTGTCAAAGATCAGATGGCTGTAGATGTGTGGTATTCTTTCTGAGGACTCTGTTCTGTTCCATTGGTCTATATCTCTGTTTTGGTACCAGTACCATGCTGTTTTGGTTACTGTAGCCTTGTAGTATAGTTTGAAGTCAGGTAGCGTGATGCCTCCAGCTTTGTTCTTTTGACTTAGGATTGTCTTGGAGATGCGGGCTCTTTTTTGGTTCCATATGAACTTTAAAGCAGTTTTTTCCAATTCTGTGAAGAAACTCGTTGGTAGCTTGATGGGGATGGCATCGAATCTATAAATAACCTTGGGCAGTATGGCCATTTTCACGATATTGATTCTTCCTATCCATGAGCATGGTATGTTCTTCCATTTGTTTGTGTCCTCTTTTATTTCACTGAGCAGTGGTTTGTAGTTCTCCTTGAAGAGGTCCTTTACATCCCTTGTAAGTTGGATTCCTAGGTATTTTATTCTCTTTGAAGCAATTGTGAATGGAAGTTCATTCATGATTTGGCTCTCTGTTTGTCTATTACTGGTGTATAAGAATGCTTGTGATTTTTGCACATTAAACCAAAAGCAATGGCAGCAAAAGCCAAAATTGACAAATGGGATCTCATTAAACTAAAGAGCTTCTGCACAGCAAAAGAAACTACCATCAGAGTAAACAGGCAACCTACAGAATGGGAGAAAATTTTTGCAATCTACTCATCTGACAAAGGGCTAATATCCAGAACCTACAAAGAACTCAAACAAATTTACAAGAAAAAAACAAATAACCCCATCAAAAAGTGGGCAAAGGATATGAACAGACATTTCTCAAAAGAAGACATTCATACAGCCAACAGACACATGAAAAAATGCTCATCATCACTGGCCATCAGAGAAATGCAAATCAAAACCACAATGAGATACCATCTCACACCAGTTAGAATGGCGATCATTCAAAAGTCAGGAAACAACAGGTGCTGGAGAGGATGTGGAGAAATAGGAACACTTTTACACTGTTGGTGGGATTGTAAACTAGTTCAACCATTATGGAAAACAGTATGGCGATTCCTCAAGGATCTAGAACTAGATGTACCATATGACCCAGCCATCCCATTACTGGGTATATACCCAAAGGATTATAAATCATGCTGCTATAAAGACACATGCACACGTATGTTTATTGTGGCACTATTCACAATAGCAAAGACTTGGAATCAACCCAAATGTCCATCAGTGACAGACTGGATTAAGAAAATGTGGCACATATACACCATTGAATACTATGCAGCCATAAAAAAAGATGAGTTTGTGTCCTTTGTAGGGACATGGATGCAGCTGGAAACCATCATTCTTAGCAAACTATCACAAGAACAGAAAACCAAACACCGCATGTTCTCACTCATAGGCGGGAACTGAACAATGAGATCACTTGGACTCGGGAAGGGGAACATCACACACCGGGGCCTATCATGGGGAGGGGGGAGGGGGGAGGGATTGCATTGGGAGTTATACCTGATGTAAATGACGAGTTGATGGGTGCAGCACAGCAACATGGCACAAGTATATATATGTAACAAACCTGCACGTTATGCACATGTACCCTAGAACTTAAAGTATAATAATAATAAAAAATAAATTAAAAAAAAAAAAAGAGTCATCCATGGGGACATTGAAAGGAGGGGAGCACTGTGGTTACAGGAAATAACATGTACCCAGACCTTGTAGCTATGAGTAGGTCAAATGTATGGAAGTGACACACAGGAGTAATGATGTGACTGGAGCAAAGTAAGAAAAAGGGAGACTAGTTGGGAGTGTAGTCAAATTCATAAGGAGAAGCCACATTATGAGAGATTATAATTTTTATTTTTAATATAATGAAAACCTGCCAGTTTTCCCCTGAACACTTAATAACAGTTTCTTCGCCTCTGACAATGTCAATATAATTTTTAATGGTATATGTTCTAAGTTTTGTTAATGTTACATGTTTCTCTTTACAATCATATTCAATCATATTACAGTACATTCACTTGAATTAGCATCTGAGGCTAAAAGCTATTTGGACATACCCAATTCTTTGTGCCAATGCCTCAGTTCTGTTTGGAAAGTTTTGTGAATCATTGCAATGCTTATTTTTACTTATAATTGATATTTATTTTGAGTCATAAATACATTTTGACTGATACTCATTTTAATGAAAACATCTTGAATAGATTGATATGATGGCTATAGCACTTCTATATGGATGCAATGACAACATTGACCAAGTCAAACATTTGTCAGTTACCAAAGTATTGGCAAAATACAGCATTAATTAGATATAGGAAACTCAATCTCAGAAGTGACAGTATATTACAAATAAAAATGTGTCCATTCCCTTTGTAGCATAAATATAGAATGTTAGTTGACATTTTATAACTAAAGTTTCTGCAACTGAATATGTGTGGGAAATTGTTTAATTAAACAGCACTATTTGTATTTAGTATAGAACAAGGTGCATGGTTGTAGAAATGAATTTACTAAAGAGATTCATATGGTATACAGTGTCTCCCAAATATATTTGTCCACAGTGTTTTCTTTAACACTATCTCCAACTAGGATATTTGGAAATCACATTTGCTTGTCCTTAATATGTGAATCTGGAATTCGGTGCAGAGACCCTTCTAGGACCTAAAGTTTGGGCTGTCATTTTTCTATGCATTACACAAAAGGCAACCATTACCACTACTACTGCTAATAATGCTTATATGGCCTACACTATGTGCCAGATGCAGTTATAAGTGTTTGTCACATGTGGACTCTTCTAATCCTAGCAACAACTCTGTGAGGAGGGTTTGCTATTCTTACCCTTACTTCAGACACAAGAACATTAAAACACAGAGAGGCAAAACCTCTGGTCAAGGTCACACAGCTAATGAGCAGCTGAGCCAGGCAGGCAGACAGGCTCCAGGAATTAAGCTATTTGGCTCTGGATATATTTCCCCTCAAATAAATCACTAGTATATCCCTTATTGGAGATTAGCTATAGCCATTTCTGTTACAATTCTAGGACATACTCCTCTTTTTCATCATACTGGCTACATCCTATCTGCTTTTCTCTGTTTTTATGTGATTCTGTGCTCCACATATTTCCACTTCTGTGTCTCACTTTGGTCTAGGGCTGTGATGTCAATTCCCAATCTCTCTAATAGCTTGAAATTTATCCCTTTAAATTTTAACCTTTTCTCTTAATACACAGTCTTTATCAACTATATTAAAATTGGCACAGCTATTTTATAACCACAATTGCACAAATGCTGAAGTTTTGACACTTCTATATGTGAATCTTCTGCAATAGTTCCTTGGTTTTCTTTGCTGATGTCGGAAAGCTTTTATAAATAGGTTCATGTTCCACATCTCCTCACCACTATCTCCAATTTTGTTTGTTTTACAAATATTTATGGATGTCTACCACATAAAAAGATACCTGCTCTTTTGTTGGCTTACACTCTAGTGGTAAGTGAATGATGTCAAGCCATAATGTAATTTATCTCCTTTTGATAAATTATATTATGCATAAGAAGATGAGAAGTGCTATGGAAAAAATAAAGCATAAACATAGATTAAGAAAAAGAGGTTGATGGGGTAGGTATAATGTTAAGGTAAAAAATAAAAGAAAAAAAGAAAAACTAGGTTTTACTGAGAAAGTAAGCTATGGGGAAAATTGAAGAACATGGAAAATATCTTCCAAACCCAAAAGGATATTTAGGAGAAGAAAATTTCAGTTTGGGGTCTGAAGGAAAGACCTTAAGGAAGGAGTTTGCCTGGAATATTCCTAGAACTGTATTGAGGCTAATATCCTGGAATGGACTGAGTAAGAAAGAGAGATTAAGAGCTACAATCAGAGAATTAATGATGGCCCTGACTTTCAGGCCTCTGTGAAAAGTGGCTTCTACACTGAGTGAAATGGAGAAGACATTGTAGAGCTTTGAATGGAGAAGAGACATTATTGGACTTATGTCATTAAAAGATCACTCTGGCTTTTCTGCTGAGTATAAAGAATGGGGCCATGGGGAGAGGTAGTGGAGTTTAAATCAATGCAGGTGTGTGTGTGTGTGCATGTGTGTGTATCGTAGATGGCTCTGTATAACCTGTTAGAAAGCTACTATATAATCCAGAGGAAAGATGATATACTTTAGATGGTGGCGTGTGTAGTAGAATTAGAAAAACTCATGGAGGTGAGTTCAGTGAGGAGAGAGAGCCAAGAGGCATAAATAAATAAATACATGCATACATACATACATAATAAATAATGCAGAATTGACAGTTCTCAGCATATACATACCATTTAGAGATACAGAATTAGATTAGCTCATTTGAGGATATAGATGTAGGAGAAAGGGAGAGGGCTGGGACTGAGGTTTGAGACTCTGCAGTATTGAGAGATATGAAAGAACAGAGAAATCAGCAATAATCAGTAGGAATGTCTAGTGAGTGAGTGAAAAACCAGGAGATTATAGTGTCCTGGGAGCCAAGAGGAAACCATGTATTAAGAAGGAGGAAGTATCTTTAATAAGGAAGGTTTTATGCTGCACCTGCACCTGATGTCCCATGATGACTAAGGGAATCACGGCCTCCATTCGTTGTACCGTCCTCTTCCTGACCCAGATTATGGGGTTAAAAGACCTTAGAGGAGACATGATCTTCCAACTGGTTTATTACCTGCCAAGGTAATGGTTTCTGCCATTACCGCAAAGTCCTTTCCTCTGTGGTTATTTCAAGTGTCTTCCTTACACGATATGCCTTGTTGCTTTTGCCAAGGTTTTGCTGCTTGATGGTTTTAAGCCCCTAAGAGATAATTTACATGAGGATTTGGGAAATGTTCAGTAAAGTTATTCTGATTGGCCGAAACCAAAAAAGATAAATACTAAACATTTAAATTTCTATCTTGAATATATTTTTAAAGCTTTCAAATTGTCTAATAAATTACCTGAAACTGGTAGTTCAGTATCATTCCCTCTCCCTGAGAATTTAATTTAAAATTTTGTTGACGCCAATAAAAATAATTAGTAGGTTCACAGTACAGCATTTTAACGTGATAATTTCATACTATTTTCTTATTTTTTCACAGAAAGACCTCTACATGAAAGTATAGGATGGCAAGTAATTTAACAATGATATTGCAACACTGGTTAGTTTCAATAATCAGTGTTCCTGGGTTCATCTTCCCCAGGAACTCCTCATTGTAATTATGTGTAATTACAATGTATAAGAAAAAAAATCAAAACAGCTGATTATTATATCCTCTTTATGCTTACTATCTCAAATCAAAAGAAGGAAAGACGTTGGGGTGTGTGTGTGTGTGTGCGCGCGCGCGTGTGTGTATTGTAGATGGTTCTGTGTATTCCTGCAGGTAAAAACATTCTTAAATACTTACTTTTCAATTAATTCAAAGATAGTCTCTGCATCATTGTTGTATTTATCCTATTGAGAGGACATCTTCACCTTGTCTTTCCCCAGTATAATTACTGTTATTATTTTTAAGTGAGAAATAAACTAATTTTAGATTAAAGCCCAATTAATATCCATGTTTAGCATATAGATATATGGTATGTAGATATGTAGAAACATTTTATGATTAGTATTCATGTTCTAATTAGTGAAGAAAATGGAATATGCCATTATGATTTTATTTTTAAAGCACCCCATGGATTTGGTTAAGGAGTAAGTGATTCCAGAGCCAAGAACTTTTTTTTTTTTTTTTTTTTTTTTGAGACGGAGTCTTGCTCTGTTGCCGAGGCTGGAGAGCAGTGGCGCGATCTCGGCTCACTGCGAGCTCCGCCTCCTGGGTTCACACCATTCTCCTGCCTCAGCCTCCTGAGTAGCTGGGACTACAGGCGCCCGCCACCACGCCCCTCTAATTTTTTGTATTTTTAGTAGAGACGGGGGTTTCACCGTGTTAGCCAGGATGGTCTCGATCTCCTGACCTTGTGATCCGCTCACCTCAGCCTCCCGAAGTGCTGGGATTACAGGCGTGAGCCACCGCATCCAGCCAGAACATTTTTAATTGAACAACTATATTTTATATAGGCAAAAATTGTCCTGCAATTTAAAAAATAAATGATCGATTGAAGAGTATATTATGGGTTCACATGACCTTATCATTAAATTATCTTGTCCAGAATAACTAGATTTCATTGGACGAGATTAAGATTTGAGCTTTGTCAGAACTTTGGGCAGAACAACACATCTGATGAAATCTGCAACAAGTCTAATATTAAGTTAGTCACATTTTAGTAAAGTGGTAAATTCAAGATGGTATCTCCAAATGGAAATACTAGTTTTTAGTTTGGTAATAGCTTTATTTATTAACATTAAAAATTGAAAGAATAAACTTACACAGTGACTTCCTTATAAAAAAAATCATACTTTTTTTTCACTTCAAAATTTTATTTTATATATTGCAGTGAGTTTTTAGGTGGAATATTTGTATAAAACATTCCTAGAGAGAAACATGAAATGCAGAGAAATTCTGCAAAAGAAAATGCAGAGAAATATGCATTTCGTATTATTCTCTAGGAAACTTTTCTTTTAAATAAGTTATTCATAAAGAAATGTGACTTTTCTAGAAAATAAACATAGGTTTAAAAAACTATAGATAAGCAAGGAAATGATCAACACCAACTTAGGATGCCGGTTATTTCTGCGTGTGAGTTAGGAGAATGCAATTAGGAAATGGCACACAGTGTCCAGGGGCATGCTTCTATTTCTTTATTATTTGTTTTTATTTTTATTTTTATTTATTTATTTTTTTTTTTGAGAGGGAGTCTCACTCTGTCGCCCAGGCTGGAGTGCAGTGGCGCAATCTCGGCAACCTCCACCTCCCTGGTTCAAGCAATTCCCCTGCCTCAGCCTCCCGAGTAGCCGGAATTACAGGCGCATGCCACCATGTCCGGCACCTTTTTTGTATTTTTAGTAGAGACGGGGTTTCACCATGTTGGCCAGACTGATCTCAAACTCCTGACCTCAGGCAATCTGCCCGCCTCTGCCTCCCAAAGTGCTGGGATTAAGGCGTGAGCTACCGCCCCCGGCCGGCATGTTTCTATTTCTATATCCCACTGTTTTATGTATCTAATAGACTACTCACTTTAATTTTAAGTGACGTTTGCTCTTTTTCTAGCCTTGGTGATCTGACAATCATCTCTTCTCTAGGAGAGACAATGGCAAATATTTAAAGAGAATAGATAGGTTTGACTAGTAATACGGAGGAAACAGGTAGGTAATGTCACATTTCGAAGAGAAAAGAAATCAGCTCTTGGTGCAGTAATGCATTTCACCATCATGAAAAAAAATTATCTTTGAAACTTAAATCTTTGTGGATTTTTATTTCACTGACCAATGTAAGTGAAATGGAGTTAACCCACTGTGATTGTTACTTATGATTGGTATTCATGTCCTTACTATTCATGTACTGATCACAGTTACACTACGTTCCTTTTCTCTTATGGGTCCAAATCAGCCACATCAGACCACACATGCTGCCTAGGCATCTTCTCATGCCCCTTGGCACCCACATTGATCACACAGTTAAATGCACAGAAGCCTGAGCTGCCAGGATTCATCTTTGGAAAGCTATTTATTCAAAGCAAACCTTTCAATATACTTTGTGAACCTCGAACAATGACCTCTAGTAGAAAACATGAATTGAAATCTCAGCTGTGCCACTTACTAGTGAACTTGCAGCAAGTCATTTTGCTTGCCACTCTAAATCATTTGTGGAGTAAAGCATGGTGCCTTAAAAAAATGAGATAAATAAATTTACTTCATTTTCTGCATGTCAATTTACTCTTCCATAAAATAAAATTTAGCATATAGTTGTGTTGTGAAGATTAAATGAGATAACATATGTGAAAGTGCTTGGTAAACACCAAAGCATTGTACAAATAACAGCTACTGTTCTCTGTGACTTTCCTTTCTATTTCAAGTAATTTGCCACTAACCATGTCTTTGTCATTCACTTTTAAAGAATTATTTTCTCTTATGATTTCTTCGTTATTAAATATTTTTTGAGCTGATAAATTTCTCTTGGAAAAGATGAGACATTCCTAAATTGTAAACAGTGTTAACCACAGAATGAACCAATTTTCAGTGAAATAAGTGAATCAAATGACACATTATAGGTTAAATACTTGTCTAATAAAATAAAAGAGTATTCATAATAGATTGCCACAGGAAATAGAAATATTTATAAGCTGCGTTATAAAAGAGTGAGCTTGGCAACCTTAGAGAAAAGTGAGATCTTTCCATTTAGGGTTTTTCTCATTCTCAATCTGATTATTTTTGTGTACTTAGGTTTGACAACACAAACCATGTTTGTTCAGAATAATATAAATGTATATTGTATTTTTGTTTCTTTTTAAAATTAGAAAACAAAAATATATAAATCAAATTTCTCCAATGATGAAAAGTCACATCAAAATATTAATGGACTATTACAGATTTTCAGAAAGATTTGAGACTATGAGAATCACATGAGTGAAATAATTTTTCAAACTATTGAGTTCACCAACTTTGAAAATACATGATATACATTTGATAACAAATTTGGATTCTTTTGGTAGAATATTTTTAACATAAAAAAAGAATGTCACAGTGACCTCGTAATGATGTCAGTCTAAGAGACTGAAATAACTTAGAATATGCCATCCTTCTGATATTTGATTGTATATTAAATGAATGTATGTAGACAAAGGAGAATAAAATAATAATTATTTATATAATAGAGGGATACTGACTAAAATGTTAGATAATGAAGGCAGCAAGCATATCTCATCTTTATTGTTTATTTCAATAGCCTTCACAATTCGCTTTTTTTTTTTCTCAAGAGACAGAGTCTCACTCTGTCACACAGGTTAGAGTGCAGTTATGTGACGGTGGCTCACTGCAACCTGGAACTCTTGGGCTCAAGTGGTCCTCCTGCCTCTGCTCCCTAGTAGCTGGAACTATAGGTACACACCACCGCACCTGTCTCCTACACATTGCTATGTATGATATTATATCTATTAAATGCTATTATAATAACTTATCATGTGTTTGCCAGATAACTCTAACATCGGTTCTGAATCAGTTTTAACGTATTTTTCTTCTCATTGTGGATAGTAGGTTCTTGCTGCTTTGCATGACAGGTGTCCTAGTCTGTTTGGGCTGCTATAAAAACATACCATAAACTAGGTGGTTTATGAAAAACAGAAACTTATTTCTCATAGTACTGGGGGCTGGAAGTCTAATTCCACTGGCAGATTCAGTGTCTGGCAAGGGCTGGTTTTCTGATTCATAGACCATGACTTCTTACTTTATACTCATGTTGCAAGGGGTTAGCTAGCTGTTTGGGACTTTTATAAGGGCACTAACACCAAACATGAAGGTTCTGAACTTACGACCTAATTATCTCCCAAAGGTCCCACCTGCTAATAACCTTGGGGGTTAGAATTTCCACATTTGAATTTGAGGTAAACAAACAAAAATATTCAGTCTATAGCACAGGGTTATTTATAATTGGGTGCCAAACATTGTATATTTTACCATTTTCGGTGCTGAATAATTTTATATTCCTACGGATATACTTGAGAAAAAGAATTCTGGGATGCAGCTGATTTACTTGTAAAGGGTTTGATCCTTTTAGATCTTCCTTTTATGTTTTATGGAAGGGCCAGAACAGCATTTAGTTTAGGGTTGAGTATTTTGAGAACTCTACCTTATTCCCCATGAACTATGAAATTTTTCTGTCCAGCTAATTGGAAACAGGCACTATTACTGGCTGGGCTCTATCTATTATTTCGTATTCTTTCAAGTGGTTCTTGCCTCCTGAATCACCCAGAAAACTCTCTCAAGACAGCAAACTGCAGAAATCAATGGGCTCACCTTGTTTATTTCTTAACTCATGACATCACTGTACTTCATTGCCTGATTGCGAATTGGATTGCAAATCTTTGTTTCATATATTGGGTCTTTGGTTGTTTAAGGAAGGAGGGTGTATCTGCTCCCTGTTATTCCATCTGTTCCAGAAACAGAGTTGGGATGTGTTTTTAAACAAAACTTGCAATAAAACAAAATATGGAAATGGCAAATAAGAATAAAAACAATAGAAAAAAACACATTTTCTTAAAATCATCAATGTAAACGGAACATAATGTTATATCTCAATAACGCCTGCAGAGTTTCCTGAACTTATGATACTTCTCAGAATCACATAAGACCTATTGGGCTACCTATAAAAGCATATACACACTACTACCTGTAGTTGCCCTTAAACTGATGGCTGACCCCTGCTGGGTATTTGGCAAATATAGTTAGGTTCTTGTAACCAATGTGGTAACTATTGGTTGTTAATTTGATTCAAAATTGAGAAGAATTCAATTTACAAGAGAAAGGAGAAAATTTAATTGGACAATCAACTTAATCTCAAGACGGGTTTTTTTTTGTTTGTTTGTTTGTTTGTTTTTAAATCAAGAAGTTAAAAATGATACTAAGCATACTTAAAGCCTGGGCGATAATGCTAAATGTTGCCATAAAAAAGATAAATGGACATTGTTGAATTTGGTTGTTTCAAATCTTTAGACATCAAAAAAAAAGAAATGAAAAGAAAAAAGCACTTCATATACGGCAAAGTAAAACTCAACTTAAAAATCAACATACATACAGAAAGATTTGTTTTTTCAAAATATCTATTCCAAATTTATTTAAAAAAATATTTGTAAGCTGCTTTACTAGAAATTAAATTTTTTTTGCATTTTTAGTGGATTTTTGAGGATCTGTTTAAATCTTTTATGCATATCACTGAAAATTCACTTTATTGCTGAATTGCCATTGCAAATTTTTAAAATATGCTTTTAATTTTTTACTTGAGAATTCATTCAAAGAGAACTCAGAAAGAATTACAAAAGCAAGACTTCATAAATGCTTCCATTTCTACAGTGTAGTAAGTAGTGACAAGTCTATTTCTACCAACATATTGTATGCCAGACAACACCTGTAAAGAAAGCACACAAGGAACATTAAGTATCTGGAAATAGGAAAATTACTTCTGCTGATGGGCAGCTGAAACTCACCCAGGGAAGACAGAGAGAGTGATGGCATCGCTGTATTTATTTTGACAAACCTATGACAGCACTATTCTGTTCCTTGATAGAGAAACATAATCTTCGAAATATGTTTGGAGATTCCTTGAACTTCAGCTTGCTTCTTTCAAGGCTGCCTTTGATCACAAACCAAACCCAGCTGAATTTAAAAAGTCCATTGTTCTTTGTATATCATAGTTAACCTAGCTATTTTATCTTTCTTACTGGATTTTAATTAGTATTTAAATGAACATTAACAGAAGCTTTAAATAGCCCTTATGTAGGTGTTTATTCTGCCTTTATCCCTGCTATCCATTTATTAGCCTACAATAATTACTACTGTTCTATTATTAGCAGCAACAATACGAACATTTCTATCCTACTAAATTTCAATTCACTTTTGTAACAACCAAAAATGTCTCTAGCACAATCATGTTATATCCATAAGCCCTAATATCACTGTTAAGTAGGTCAAAACTTATATGCTCTTATGATTCTCCCATATAATTCCAGTTATGTTGGAGAGTAGCAGTAGGCATTGTTTTCCAGTAGTTGTTTGAAGCACAAAAGGAATTATGAATGCATATCTAATGAAATCCATATATTAGAATTCTTGCCATTCTTATAGAACCAGAGTACCAAATTTACTCTAAATTTTGTATTCAGCAGAAAAAATACTACAAAACATAGTTTCAGGGATATGATTCATGTATGACAGCAGTATAAATATAGAATGGGAAAGCAACTGCATTTCCTCCCTCAATATTAATATTTGTGATTTGTGTCCATAGTAATTAAAACCAAGAGAAATTAAAATATACTATCACCATATCTGTAGAAACCTGTTGTCTCTAAAAATATTCTGCTTTTGAGGAGATTCAAACCAAAGACTCTATACAAAGCAATATATATGCCTTTGCAGCTGTCAAATAAATTCATGAATTTTAAGTTCCACATTTTAAAAAATTGCTGTAAATAAGAACCCAAACCACCTTCTAGAAAAATAGGAAAAAAGAAACAAGGCCCTCACTTTCTTTATGACAATATATAATATAACAAATTCAAGTTTAAGCTCGGAGAGGAAAGGTGAATTTAACCCTACTGTCTGTCTAGACTTCATAAGAGAGATTTTTGACTAAATTTGTATAAAACATAATGTAATCAAAGTTTGAAAAGTTAATAGATTACACTTGATGTTCAAAACTTCTTTGCTATTCACTAAGAAACCTAACAATATATGTGCTTATCTTAGTCGATTGGATTTTGTGGATATTTGGAAAGTACCCTGTCAGTGACTAGAGGTATGACCACAAATACATGATTTCAAACACTTCATGTTTGTATTTCCCACACTTAAATGAGAAATTTTCAAACAGGTCATGGTGTCATATCAAAATGGTCAAATGTCTATTGAATTGACAGAAAATGTTGATTGCGTACAGCTTTTCAGACTCCTTGTCACAGCTCAAGGCCACTCTGACATCCGAGGCCCACTGGATAGGAGCTTCTAGAGAAGCTTTTTCCAGAGGGTTCTATCTAAGATGATTTACCATCATCCCTTACTCCTAAAATGATCTATATTATGGAACTGAGGCATCTCCACAAATTGTATAAAACCTATACTCTTTCTTTACATAGCTATTAACCTAGCAATGTGTTTGTGGAAAAACCATGTCAAATCACTTAACAAAGTATTATTATGTGTGAATGTAATTGCCTGGTACTGCACCTTCAAGCTGCTTCAAACTATTTACTTTTTCTGAAAGTGTTATTGCTCCATATTTTGTCTAGATTGAAATGAAGATATTGTTATGTAAACAGTGTTACGCGGAACAGAATCCTTTATCTCCATTTATCTCTTTCTATCATGGTTGTTTTTATCCATGAAAGTCAGACCAAAATTATATCATGTATCAAACAGAGCAGTGCAAAATAATGCATATTATTAGAGATGTTGAACATCATTAGAAATGTTGGCTTTGTTATGACACCAGCCATGACCAACCTTATGCAAATATGTTACTACACACAGTAAAAATACTTTAAATATTAACCTTAACTCTGCCTTTCAAGCCAGCTGTAAGCAAGAATTTGCCATATTATTTTGTTTATTATGTGCAGGTACAATTTTGTTTATTTTTCTATTGCGAACTCTTCAGGTGCCAGAGCCATAACAGATCTACAGTTTTCAGCACCATGCACAACTGAAGAATTAAATAGCTATTTCTGTTGCTGATGATCCTACTAATAATGATGATTTCATGTAAAGATGGTTTGGGCCACATATCTAACTGAATAATTGGAACATAAAAGTCCTCTGAAATTTTACACTGAAGGAAAGGATGAAGTACAAATTGTGTAAGGGTTGACTTTACCATTTTCTTGGGGCAATAGTCTGCTCTATGAAAAACTGTTAAGCTCTTTTCATGACAGAATACCTTTATGACATCCCATTCATTCCTCATTGCCATTTATGTACTGTCTTCTCATTTTCTAAATCATTTCTGAATCACGATGAAAACAACATTTCATTATTCTGACAGATTTCCAGAGGAAATCACACACATGTTTCTGTGTGCACACACACAAACACACAGAGCACTATTTATAGGAAAAGAGTAGCTCTATTAGTTTCATGACTCTGAAGCAAAGTTAGATTCACTTATCAATTCACGATCCATCATCTTTCACCAGTCTTTGAAGTTCAGGGCTGAACACTGCATGGGCTACTTGCCATTTGGACCAAGAAAGAAATAAAAAATGATATATACCAATTTCTCTGGACAGCAGAGACACAGATGGAGAAGATGTTTGGACCATATTGTCTGCTTTAGGGTCCTCCCTGAAGCCATTAGCTATCATAATGATGAAACTGGAGTTACTTATTTTTCCACAATTTTCTGATGTGGCAGAAACAATGTTACATTGGGGGCCTGAGTATTCTTCTAAGAGGTTATGTTGTCCTTGAGAGGAAACAACACATATGACAGAATATTTTTTGCCTCTAGAAGTAAAAATTAGAGATTAAAAACATGCAAAATACACTAATATTAAGTTTATTTATTACCATGCAAAATTAGACTTTCATACTATTATTGAAACACTTATGAGGTATATACGCTGTTTTTGGAGTTCTTGACTCAGTACTTTTAGATGCTTTCATCACTTAAGGGTAGTATTTAACATCCTCTGTTTATTTATCTGTTAATTTTGTTGGTCAGACAGTAAGCAAATATTTCCGAAAAACAATCTAACATATACCAGGGTCGGTGATATGTTAGGAAACAGAACAGACCAAAAAGAAGAAAAAATAAAATTACCTGCACTGGTAGAGCTTGAGTCCTAGTAGGAGAGACAGACAGTAAAACACAAAACAAAACATTCATTTTTATAATGATTAAAAGAAGAAAAGTACTATGCAAAAACAGTGAAGCAAATGGGAACAGAACCACTATGGCAGAAGAGGAGAGAGAAGGAGGCTTGGAACTGCAATATTATGAGGTTGTCAGGAGAAGCTTTCCTGAAAATATGGCCAAGTCCCAAAATAAGGAGTCAACCACAAGAATGGCTGGGGAAAGAGCATTCTGGGAGGAAGAACAATCCATGCAAAGGCTGAGAGGTGGGAGTGTGCTTGGCATATTTGAGAAACAGCCAGGAGGCAAGTGTGGCTGAACCAAAGTGAGTAAGGAAGAGAGTATAGAAGAAGACAGCACAGAAATACCAGCGTAAAATTTAAAAGAGTATTTTAAGGCTATGATAATGATTGTGGCTTTTACTATGAAGGAAATGAGGAGCCATTGAAAGGAGTTCAAGAAGAGCAACGTGATCTTAATTTGTTTTTAACCAACTAAAGGAGGGGCAAAGGTAAGTGCTAGGAAATCCTTTAGGAGCATTGGCAATAGTCCAGATGATGAAAAGAGATAATGTATAAAGAAATAAACATGATGTGTGCCCTTAAGGCATTCTTTGTAGGAAATACAGGCATGTGAAAATTTCATCTTACTATAGATTATTATATGTTATAACTAGTAAGTGTACTTAACCTGGATTTTGGCACCAGGAAGGAATGATCGATTGTGATTTGGTGGAGAGGAACGAGTTTCATAAAGGAGGAAACAGAACTCCCCTTTTTTTTAAGAACTATTCACATTATACAAACTAAATTTAGGTTTTTTCAAATGATACATCAATGTTCTCAAGTATTACATCAAAATATGCTATTAAGCTCATTGAAGGGGTGAGAATAAGAAACATGTGACTTTACAGATTGTAAAATTTGAAAAAATTCCTGAAGTTAGTGTGTGCCTCTGTGTGTGTGTGTGTGTGCGCGTGTACGTGTGCATAATAGCTCATTCGGCTCCAAAAGGCTTGTTAAAGTAAAACAAACAAAACTAAACAAAAAACGAAACCTTAGCTACCTATATTCAAGAAATATTTCAATTATAAAACATTAGCCGTATTATAAAGACAGAATGACTTATTTTCTTTGTGTATTTTTTACATGCTTTCCTCTTGACTTGTCATTTAAGTCTCTCTCCTCCTCTTCTTTGAGGTCTTTCTTTCCTCTTGAGTAGCATCAAAATCCATACTAATGATTCAGACTTGCAAATATTTACAAAAGATTAAACAGGCTATCAGAGATGTCAACCAAACCACATTTCTACAGGAGGAAAACAGATTGTACAGAATATAAATTTCATGAATTATTGCTTATTGTAAGTCACCATTGAAAAGGCTTCATAATTCATTGGCTTCCTATTGAAAATGTACTCATTCAACTGTGAGAGATGCTAATGTGTTGAACTCTGAAAGTCAAGATCTGTGTTGTGGTTTCCAAAATGCAAAACTGAAAGAATTAAATTAAGTTCAACTGTATTTTATTTTCAATTAATGACATTCATATTAAAGGTGTCTAATTCTATTGAAGTAGGTAAGGTTACATCATAAATTATATAATATCCATAAAGTGTATTTAGCATGTACTATAAAATATTAAGCAACCAATAGGTTGGATATTACTTTCTGACTCTTTATCACCAAGTGTTCATAGAACATCCATTACTGGTTCTAAAAAAGGACTAAATTTAGAAGTTTAAAAATGAAACTTATAGCAACCATTCAACCTAGAATTTCATATACGAAATGATCAGAATCATAAAATCTTCCCATCTACATATCATATAATATTTTGTTTTATATAAATATGCATTACTAATTATATATTTATAAAGACATTTATAGCTAAATAATTGTAAATATAGTGTCATATATATTATAATGTTTTCATCACTGAGTACTTATATCTCATATGCAAGTTTATCTGAAAATATTTTTCATCAAATCATCTTTATAATTCATGATTTTTAATAGCAGAAAATTAGTTTTGTATTTTCACTCAGAAAAATATTGAAATAAAGATCAGACATAAAAAATCTTCATGCAAATGAATCATTTTCAGTGAAGAAGTGGTCTAGCTTGTCATTAGCTCCCTTGGAATAGGCAATCCCATGGTATACTAACATCTAACCACCTTTAGTTAATGAAGTTCAGAGTAGTTACAGCAGTCTTATAATTTACATATTAAGCCCCCAAAAAGTTCAGGAAAACATAAACTGTTTTCGTGCAAAAGTGAAGAAGCTTTGGTTCTGAAAGTCCACATCAAATGTATCTGGCCTCAGGTATGTGTACTACATTTATTTCATTTGGGAAAGTGGCCATTCACAGATTATTTTTTAAGGATGCAATGTCCAATGTCCTTGTGCAGTAGTGGATTTGATTCAAGCATCATCATATATATATCAAGCATGACTGGACAGAGTAAACTTCCTTCTTTTTTTTTTTTTTTTGGTTTTGTTTTTTGAGATCGGGTCTTCCTCTGTTACCCAGGCTGGAGTGCAGTGTTTCAATCTCAGCTCACTGCAACCTCTGTCTTCCAAGTTCAAGTGATTCTCCTGCCTCAGCCTCCCAAATAGCTTGGATTACAGGCACACACCACCATGTGGGGCTAATTTTTATATTTTTAGTAGAGATGGGGTTTCACCATGTTGGCTAGGCTGGTCTCAAACTCCTGACTTCAAGTGATCCACCAACCTCAGCCTCCCAAAGTGCTGGGATTACAGGCATGAGCCACCATGCCCTGCCAGAGTAAACTTCTTTCTAAATCACACCTTGACTAGAGAACTTGTCTTTCCAATTACAAAATAATTTAAACACTTTTGCAATTGCACATCTGTGTCCTCTTGAATGAAACTACCTACTTGCTCCAATCTATCTTTTAAAGGCTGTTGTTGAAAAAAACAGACCCACTTGACAGACTTTGAAACTACATTGATTGAGGCCGCCTAGGACTTCTGTTTTACCACTGCAATGGCAATTGCTGGTAAGAATAAAAAAATGGAGAGCTAAAAAGTAGAACCAACTTTCTTCTTTTAAGAAAAATACTTAATAATGTAATTGACATAAAAGAAGTAAGGTCTTGATAAAGCTTTGATATATTAACAGAATGAATCTTTTTCAGTTCTGAAAATTGTCAAAAGA
Organism: Chlorocebus sabaeus; assembly: GCF_047675955.1. Classification (NCBI taxonomy): domain Eukaryota; kingdom Metazoa; phylum Chordata; class Mammalia; order Primates; family Cercopithecidae; genus Chlorocebus; species Chlorocebus sabaeus. The sequence goes on from NC_132910.1 coordinate 47,940,754, forward strand.
AAAAAATCCTTTAATTAAATATTGTTTTTGTGACTTCCTTTTTAGGTAAATAGTTTTAAAACTCTCAGGATTCCACATATTTATTTTAGAATTTTTGATACTTTTATAGAAAAAATAAATTGTTCAATGCATGCAGAATTTCTGTTTGAAATGATGAAAAAGTTTTGAAAAATCATAGTGGTGATGGCTGCCCAATAATGTGAATATACTTAATTCCACTGAATTTTATATGTAAAAATAGTTCAAATGGTACAAAAAAGAAAATTTCTGCAATAAGCCAAAAAAATTAAGGCACATATGTGAATAAAGTTGAAAAAAGCATTCGTTTTTCAAAATGCACCTTTTTAACTCCTCTAATAATGCTTATTTATAAATAGAAGCTAAAATATACATAGGAGAGCTGGTTACTTTCACTGAATTGACATTCACTTATGAATTACAGTTGGGTCATTTTATTTGTAATTCATATTAGCTTTCTAAATGTGCATTTAGAGATCCTAATATCTATATTAGTCCTGAAAGAAGAAACATAAAAAAGAAAATTAAAAGGAAGAAAGGAAGGGAAAGAGAGAGGAAAGGAAAAAGAGAAAAGTCTCTCCTGTCCTTCTTGTCCTTTCTTTGGTGACTTGAAGACTCTTCACAGATCTGTTGGATGAAATAATAATTGTGCTTTGTAGACAATGTTTGAAGCACTTCTGAGATATTAAAAATACATTTTTTTAAAGCTACATGTTTTAAAGTACATTAACTAGAATAAGAGGGCATTAGCACTTCAGTAATCTCTGTTGATTACTATAAAATGTTTTCCCATATACGTCATCATTTGACCATAACTGGGAAGAAGTCTTACAGGAAGAAAAGACATTAATACCTGGGAGATATTACATGGTTCAAAATAGGGAAGGAAAGGGAAGAAGGAAGGAAGGGAGGGAGGGAGGAAGGAAGGAAGGAAGGAAGGAAGGAAGGAAGGAAGGAAGGAAGGAGGAAGGGTGGGAGAAAGGGAAGAGGCTAGGCCTAATTGATTACAGGACTAAAAATGCAGTTTGAAATAGCTATATCAAGGATAACCAAAAAGGAAAGATGAATATGTTCCAACACAATGTAGAAAAATTGAATAGTTTTGTCTTTCATGTCAGAACTTCCTTGCAAGAGAAGACAGGAGAAAGAGTAATAGTCAGAGAGGTCAATAATCCAAGCATTTACTGATAATTTTTTACAGAGCAAACAAATAAAAAATTAACTAAAGGAGCCATATCATCTAGTTGGGTACCTAAGAAATAAGGACATTAAACAATTATAGAACTGAATAATAAATTTTGTAAAAGACAAGAACTGAAAAACTTTTATGCATGAAAAAGCTCAGGAGACCAATGCATTTTCATTTTATCTCTCTTTCTAACTCTTCCTCTTCCTTTCCGTCTGTCTTTCCTTTTCTTTCTTCTTTCCCATTCTCTGTTCCTGCCATATCTTTTTCTTGAAAGAACTTTATTTCCTCCATAATAACATCATACAAATACACATGGAAATGGTATACATACATAGAGCGGTGGGACAAAATCAAAGGCTGCCTCCTAGCCTTGTGCCCTAGAGGTAATAAGTTTAGCTTCTTTTGGTTGTTTTTTCTAGTTTGTCTTCATGACTTTAACAATAAAAATAACAATTCTTGGTTTATCGATGTAGGCAACATCTATTGTCTTTCACTATGGTTGCAGAAATTTAGCTTCCTTTCTTGAGAAGCTCACCTTTTTGCCATCTTTCCCATATATTGATATCTCAATTTTTGTTTAAATCAGTACCAAATTTATGTTATGATAATTAAGTGTTAATTACTTCTAGGCAAATGACACAGTAAATGTTATTTCTTTTTGTTGTTTTCATTTGCACTGGATATATAACTACTGTTTTTCATTTGCGATGTATTTTATAGCTTAATGGGAAACAGTATCAGGATCCAAGGAGAATATAAAATATTCTGTGCCGATAATTCTATGGTGGAACTGGGTGGGGTGGATTAAAAAGGAAATAATTTTTACAAATTGTCATTTGCTGTTTGATAAGCAGTTTCCATAACTTACAAATTACTTATCATTATCCATTTTATGCTACTGTAGCTCAATCCCACAGGGAACATTTGGAGACTGCATAGAGTAATACTTGGAGTTGGCTCAAGGACAAACGGTTTGGGGATTTGGACATCAACTCCTATCAGTTAGTGGCTGAAAGTTACTCCCAGGAACATAATTTCCTAGAACTTCGAGCATGTATTCACACAGCATAAAATGCTTCCCAGTGGTCAGAGAAAACTTTCAAGCAAAGGTTCACAAGTGTTTGCAGTATAAATCTGTTGGGTTCAAGAACACACACAGGGACAGTGATTGCAAAAGGGAAATGAGTTAGGCACCATCAACTCCTGCTTTTTTCTCTTTCCTTCACACTACTATAAGTAAGAGGGAAGCAGAAATCCAGGTCTCTAATTGTTTCTCAAAGACCTCTGCCTTTCTTTCACCCACAAGACTCATGGCCTTACCAAGTAGTCTGCATGGAGATGGTCAGTCTGAAACTAATTTTGTTCTTCATTCCCATTTACTTCAGACACGATGACAAACTTCACACTTCTAGATTATGATTTATCACCAGGACTCTCATTCCATAAGAATCTGAACATCTTCTAATAAAACTCTTAAACTTAGTCCAAAGTACTCCGATATTTACACCCAATCATCAGGGAATCTCCCATATCCTAAACCTTTCCTCTGGTAGTTCTCTTCATGTTCTTGTTCTGAGTGAAACCCTCCCCTAGCTGAGCAAGGAGGCCCAACAATTCATCTGCATGCCATATCTTTGTGCTTTTGCTCTCCCAGCTCACTGTTTTTGTCCTTCTCTCTTAAAATTTTTAACACCCGGGGGGCGGAGCAAGATGGCCGAATAGGAACAGCTCCAGTCTCCAACTCCCAGCGCGAGCGACACAGAAGACCGGCGATTTCTGCATTTTCAACTGAGGTACTGGGTTCATCTCACTGGGGAGTGCCAGACGATCGGTGCTGGTCAGCTGCTGCAGCCCGACCAGCGAGAGCTGAAGCAGGGCGAGGCATTGCCTCACCTGGAAAGCGCAAGGGGGAAGGGAATCCTTTTTCCTAGCCAGGGGAACTGAGACACACAACACCTGGAAAATCGGGTAACTCCCACCCCAATACTGCGCTTTAAGCAGACAGGCACACCAGGAGATCATATCCCACACCTGGCCGGGAGTGTCCCACACCCACGGAGCCTCCCTCATTGCTAGCACAGCAGTCTGTGATCTACCGGCAAGGCAGCAGCGAGGCTGGGGGAGGGGCGCCCGCCATTGCTGAGGCTTAAGTAGGTAAACAAAGCTGCTGGGAAGCTCGAACTGGGTGGAGCTCACAGCAGCTCAAGGAAACCTGCCTGTCTCTGTAGACTCCACCTCTGGGGACAGGGCACAGTAAATAATAACAAACGCAGCAGCTCTGCAGACGCAAACGACTCTGTCTGACAGCTTTGAAGAGAGCAGTGGATCTCCCAACACGGAGGTTGAGATCTGAGAAGGGACAGACTCCCTGCTCAAGTGGGTCCCTGACCCCTGAGTAGCCTAACTGGGAGACATCCCCCACTAGGGGCAGTCTGACACCCCACACCTCACAGGGTGGAGTACACCCCTGAGAGGAAGATTCCAAAGCAAGAACCAGACAGGTACACTCGCTGTTCAGAAATATTCTATCTTCTGCAGCCTCTGCTGCTGATACCCAGGCAAACAGGGTCTGGAGTGGACCTCAAGCAATCTCCTACAGCTACAACCTACAGCTGAGGATCCTGACTGTTAGAAGGAAAGCTATCAAACAGGAAGGACACCTACACCAAAACCCCATCAGTACATCACCATCATCAAAGACCAGAGGCAGATAAAACCACAAAGATGGGGAAAAAGCAGGGCAGAAAAGCTGGAAATTCAAAAAATAAGAGCGCATCTCCCCTGGCAAAGGAGCGCAGCTCATCGCCAGCAATGGATCAAAGCTGGACGGTGAATGACTTCGACGAGATGAGAGAAGAAGGCTTCAGTCCATCAAATTTCTCAGAGCTAAAGGAGGAATTACGTACCCAGCGCAAAGAAACTAAAAATCTTGAAAAAAAAGTGGAAGAATTGATGGCTAGAGTAATTAATGCAGAGAAGCTCACAAACGAAATGAAAGAGACGAAAACCATGGCACGAGAAATACGTGACAAATGCACAAGCTTCAGTAACCGTCTCAATCAACTGGAAGAAAGAATGTCAGCGATGGAGGATCAAATGAATGAAATGAAGCGAGAAGAGAAACCAAAAGAAAAAAGAAGAAAAAGAAATGAACAAAGCCTGCAAGAAGTATGGGATTATGTAAAAAGACCAAATCTACGTCTGATTGGGGTGCCTGAAAGTGAGGGGGAAAATGGAACCAAGTTGGAAAACACTCTTCAGGATATCATCCAGGAGAACTTCCCCAACCTAGTAGGGCAGGCCAACATTCAAATCCAGGAAATACAGAGAACGCCACAAAGATACTCCTCGAGAAGAGCAACTCCAAGACACATAATTGCCAGATTCACCAAAGTTGAAATGAAGGAAAAAATCTTAAGGGCAGCCAGAGAGAAAGGTCGGGTTACCCACAAAGGGAAGCCCATCAGACTAACAGCAGATCTCTCGGCAGAAACTCTTCAAGCCAGAAGAGAGTGGGGGCCAATATTCAACATTCTTAAAGAAAAGAATTTTAAACCCAGAATTTTATATCCAGCCAAACTAAGTTTCATAAGTGAAGGAGAAATAAAATCCTTTACAGATAAGCAAATGCTTAGAGATTTTGTCACCACTAGGCCTGCCTTACAAGAGACCCTGAAGGAAGCACTAAACATGGAAAGGAACAACCGGTACCAGCCATTGCAAAAACATGCCAAAATGTAAAGACCATCAAGGCTAGGAAGAAACTGCATCAACTAACGAGCAAAATAACCAGTTAATATCATAATGGCAGGATCAAGTTCACACATAACAATCTTAACCTTAAATGTAAATGGACTAAATGCTCCAATTAAAAGACACAGACTGGCAAACTGGATAAAGAGTCAAGACCCATCAGTCTGCTGTATTCAGGAGACCCATCTCACACGCAGAGACATACATAGGCTCAAAATAAAGGGATGGAGGAAGATTTACCAAGCAAATGGAGAACACAAAAAAGCGGGGGTTGCAATACTAGTCTCTGATAAAACAGACTTTAAACCATCAAAGATCAAAAGAGACAAAGAAGGCCATTACATAATGGTAAAGGGATCAATTCAACAGGAAGAGCTAACTATCCTAAATATATATGCACCCAATACAGGAGCACCCAGATTCATAAAGCAAGTCCTTAGAGACTTACAAAGAGACTTAGACTCCCATACAATAATAATGGGAGACTTCAACACTCCACTGTCAACATTAGACAGATCAACGAGACAGAAAGTTAACAAGGATATCCAGGAATTGAACTCATCTCTGCAGCAAGCAGACCTAATAGACATCTATAGAACTCTCCACCCCAAATCAACAGAATATACATTCTTCTCAGCACCACATCGTACTTACTCCAAAATTGACCACATAATAGGAAGTAAAGCACTCCTCAGCAAATGTACAAGAACAGAAATTATAACAAACTGTCTCTCAGACCACAGTGCAATCAAATTAGAACTCAGGACTAAGAAACTCAATCAAAACCGCTCAACTACATGGAAACTGAACAACCTGCTCCTGAATGACTACTGGGTACATAACGAAATGAAGGCAGAAATAAAGATGTTCTTTGAAACCAATGAGAACAAAGATACAACATACCAGAATCTCTGGGACACATTTAAAGCAGTGTGTAGAGGGAAATTTATAGCACTAAATGCCCACAAGAGAAAGCAGGAAAGATCTAAAATTGACACTCTAACATCGCAATTAAAAGAACTAGAGAAGCAAGAGCAAACACATTCGAAAGCTAGCAGAAGGCAAGAAATAACTAAGATCAGAGCAGAACTGAAGGAGATAGAGACACAAAAAACCCTCCAAAAAATCAATGAATCCAGGAGTTGGTTTTTTGAAAAGATCAACAAAATTGACAGACCACTAGCAAGACTAATAAAGAAGAAAAGAGAGAAGAATCAAATCAACGCAATTAAAAATGATAAAGGGGATATCACCACCGACCCCACAGAAATACAAACTACCATCAGAGAATACTATAAACACCTCTACGCAAATAAACTGGAAAATCTAGAAGAAATGGATAATTTCCTGGACACTTACACTCTTCCAAGACTAAACCAGGAAGAAGTTGAATCCCTGAATAGACCAATAGTAGGCTCTGAAATTGAGGCAATAATTAATAGCCTACCAACCAAAAAAAGTCCAGGACCAGATGGATTCACAGCTGAATTCTACCAGAGGTACAAGGAGGAGCTGGTACCATTCCTTCTGAAACTATTCCAATCAATAGAAAAAGAGGGAATCCTCCCTAACTCATTTTATGAGGCCAACATCATCCTGATACCAAAGCCTGGCAGAGACACAACAAAAAAAGAGAATTTTAGACCAATATCCCTGATGAACATCGATGCAAAAATCCTCAATAAAATACTGGCAAACCGGATTCAGCAGCACATCAAAAAGCTTATCCACCATGATCAAGTGGGCTTCATCCCTGGGATGCAAGGCTGGTTCAACATTCGCAAATCAATAAACATAATCCAGCATATAAACAGAACCAAAGACAAGAACCACATCATTATCTCAATAGATGCAGAAAAGGCTTTTGACAAAATTCAACAGCCCTTCATGCTAAAAACACTCAATAAATTCGGTATTGATGGAACGTACCTCAAAATAATAAGAGCTATTTATGACAAACCCACAGCCAATATCATACTGAATGGGCAAAAACTGGAAAAATTCCCTTTGAAAACTGGCACAAGACAGGGATGCCCTCTCTCACCACTCCTATTCAACATAGTGTTGGAAGTTCTGGCTAGGGCAATCAGGCAAGAGAAAGAAATCAAGGGGATTCAGTTAGGAAAAGAAGAAGTCAAATTGTCCCTGTTTGCAGACGACATGATTGTATATTTAGAAAACCCCATTGTCTCAGCCCAAAATCTCCTTAAGCTGATCAGCAACTTCAGCAAAGTCTCAGGATACAAAATTAATGTGCAAAAATCACAAGCATTCTTATACACCAGTGACAGTCAAACAGAGAGCCAAATCAGGAATGAACTTCCATTCACAATTGCTTCAAAGAGAATAAAATACCTAGGAATCCAACTTACAAGGGATGTAAAGGACCTCTTCAAGGAGAACTACAAACCACTGCTCAGTGAAATCAAAGAGGACACAAACAAATGGAAGAACATACCATGCTCATGGATAGGAAGAATCAATATCGTGAAAATGGCCATACTGCCCAAGGTAATTTATAGATTCAATGCCATCCCCATCAAGCTACCAATGAGCTTCTTCACAGAATTGGAAAAAACTGCTTTAAAGTTCATATGGAACCAAAAAAGAGCCCGCATCTCCAAGACAATCCTAAGTCAAAAGAACAAAGCTGGAGGCATCACGCTACCTGACTTCAAACTATACTACAAGGCTACAGTAACCAAAACAGCATGTTACTGGTACCAAAACAGAGATATAGACCAATGGAACAGAACAGAGTCCTCAGAAATAATACCACACATCTATAGCCATCTGATCTTTGACAAACCTGAGAGAAACAAGAAATGGGGAAAGGATTCCCTATTTAATAAATGGTGCTGGGAAAACTGGCTAGCCATAAGTAGAAAGCTGAAACTGGATCCTTTCCTTACTCCTTATACGAAAATTAATTCAAGATGGATTAGAGACTTAAATGTTAGACCTAATACCATAAAAATCCTAGAGGAAAACCTAGGTAGTACCATTCAGGACATAGGCATGGGCAAAGACTTCATGTCTAAAACACCAAAAGCAACGGCAGCAAAAGCCAAAATTGACAAATGGGATCTCATCAAACTAAAGAGCTTCTGCACAGCAAAAGAAACTATCATCAGAGTGAGCAGGCAACCTACAGAATGGGAGAAAATTTTTGCAATCTACTCATCTGACAAAGGGCTAATATCCAGAACCTACAAAGAACTCAAACAAATTTACAAGAAAAAAACAAACAACCCCATCCAAAAGTGGGCAAAGGATATGAACAGACATTTCTCAAAAGAAGACATTCATACAGCCAACAGACACATGAAAAAATGCTCATCATCACTGGCCATCAGAGAAATGCAAATCAAAACCACAATGAGATACCATCTCACACCAGTTAGAATGGCGATCATTAAAAAGTCAGGAAACAGCAGGTGCTGGAGAGGATGTGGAGAAATAGGAACACTTTTACACTGTTGGTGGGATTGTAAACTAGTTCAACCATTATGGAAAACAGTATGGTGATTCCTCAAGGATCTAGAACTAGATGTACCATATGACCCAGCCATCCCATTACTGGGTATATACCCAAAGGATTATAAATTATGCTGCTATAAGGACACATGCACACGTATGTTTATTGCAGCACTATTCACAATAGCAAAGACTTGAAATCAACCCAAATGTCCATCAGTGACAGATTGGATTAAGAAAATGTGGCACATATACACCATGGAATACTATGCAGCCATAAAAAAGGATGAGTTTGTGTCCTTTGTAGGGACATGGATGCAGCTGGAAACCATCATTCTTAGCAAACTATCACAAGAACAGAAAACCAAACACCGCATGTTCTCACTCGTAGGTGGGAACTGAACAATGAGATCACTTGGACTCGGGAAGGGGAACATCACACACCGGGGCCTATCATGGGGAGGGGGGAGGGGGGAGGGATTGCATTGGGAGTTATACCTGATGTAAATGACGAGTTGATGGGTGCAGCACACCAACATGGCACAAGTATACATATGTAGCAAACCTGCACGTTGTGCACATGTACCCTACAACTTGAAGTTTAATAATAATAAATAAATTAAAAAAAAAAAAAAAATTTTTAACACCCATTTTCCTCCTTCCCACTGTAGTCATTACAATGATTTCAATTTCACTGAGAAAGGAGAGAAATTAGAAGACTTTTCCCACTTATTTCTGCCACCTCATCTGCCAGCTTCCCTGTTGTATACACATCTGTATTCACCCCCACCCCGATAATCTGGAAGAACTGTCGTTACTACTACAGCCTCTCCACCTGATACGCAGTAGTTATTCCCTATCAACAACTCAAGACAATCACTTCAGCAATTCTACCCTCTCACATTAATTTTCCTCTTCTGTCATATCATCTCCATTCAACATCTCTAACCTTAAAAAATATATACACATATACATACATGTGCATATACATACATATGAATACATATATGTATATATTATACATATATGTATACATACATGGTATATATATAATATATGTATGTTATATATATTTACATGTATATATTATTCATGTGTATATAGAGATATTAAATAATGTGATATAACCCATATTAAAATAAATTTTAATTTTAAACAAATCTCAAACTCATATATCCTAGAAGTGACTGCCTCATTTTTGTTTCTTTTCTCAGCAAGTTCCTTGAGTTTTCTGTATATATTGTGAGAATTTCTTTACATTCTCACTTAAACTCAATTTCATTCAACTTTTTGATACTATCTGCTCATGCGTTCTACTTAGCTCTATTAAGGTCAAATGATAACATCAAAATAATACCAAAAATATTAAAAAGAAGAGACAGGTTATGTTTTGGTTGTGCTGAATTGCATGAACTTAACAAAAATACCTTTCTGCTCTTGAAAGTTTTTTCTTACCTTTGCCCTTTTGCAGTATCAAGTCCACCTTTGTTCAGTCTCTTCAAACCCCCACTTCACTTCTGCAACTGAGCTTTCATACTTATACCCTAAGTGCCAAGGGTAATGGACATTTTATGGCATTCATACTACCTGTGTTAGTCCGTTCTTGTATTACTATAAATACATGAGACTGAGTAATTTATAAAGAAAATAGGTTTAAGTGACTCACAATTCTGCAGGCTGTATAGGAAGTGTGGTGCCAACGTCTTCTTGCCTTCTGGGAAGCCCTCAGGAACCTTAAAATCATGGTAGAAAAACAACAACAACAACAACAAAAATCATGGTAGAAAGTGAATGGGGAGCAGCCATATCACATGATGAGAGCAGGAGCAAGAGAGGGCACCCGAGGTGCACACATGTTAAATAATCCGATCTTGTGAGAAGTCACTCACTATCAGAAGTACAGTACCAAGGGGATAGTACCAAACCATACATAAAAAGCCTGCCCGTATGACCCAATCACCTCCCACCAGGCCCCACCTCCAACATTGGGGATTACATTTCAACATGAGATTTGGGTGGGGACACACAACCAAACTATATCACTACCTAAGCCCTCTGTCATATGATGACTTCAGCTTCCTCCTTAAGATTCCAGAAAACCATGTTCTATTGTTTCTCTTCATTCTTTCTAACATCTATTTCTCATTTTCCTTTACTGGTTGATTTCTAACGTCAGCCCCCTAAACAGTAATCTGATCTCCACTGCCCCGAGTTTGCATTCTCTGTCCTCTCGCCTTAGTAGTCACCAGGTGATCTCATTAATTTCCCTTTCTTACCTAGCTCTTCCTTTCACTGACTCCCAAATATCTGCCTTTCAAAGTGTATCTTTATGCTGGGCTTCTGAGTTAAACTTTTAGTTTTGTATTGAGTACTTAAAACTTTTTTTCTCATACAACATTTTAAAACATAAACTCAATCTCTCTCTAACACCTACTCATCTTCTTCTACCCTCTGCCTGAAATTAAGGACTTATCATGCATCCATTACAGGGTCAATTACCAACCATACAAATCATACCACAAATAATTCAAAATCATTATTTTAAATCTCTCTTGAATTACCTCTCTCATCTTCTTTCCCGCTAATTTTCCTTTATTTAGGTGCATCCTCATTTCTCACAACAATTATTATAACAGGTTTCCTTCTGGTTTCACTCACTGAAATGGTATTGCCTCATGACAACTCCAGCTGACTTTTTAGGTTAATGATTCAGTCCAGCACTGCCTTGTTTTAAATATTCCTGGCCTCTTGTTGGTTCTAAAATAAAGTCCAAGCTCTTTAGCTTGGGACACACGGTCTTCTTCTACTCTTTTCCCTCCTTCCTGTGTTGCTTCTGACCACTCCTTCTCTTCTTCCCTATCGTCTCACCAGCCCGACTAGTCTTTCCCCACCTATCCTCAGGCCTTTACATCTGTATGACTTTGCCATATTTTTCACCATTATCTGAGTGTTCTTCTAAATTCTTCTTCTCCCAAACCTCTTTTTAAGATCCAAGTGACTACTAACTCTTATGCAAAATCTAAAGAAGCCTTCATTCTTTCTGGAGGTTTGGTCAGAATAAAGAATTATTTCACCTTCCATACTCCTGAAGCACCATTTATATATCTCTATTATGGCATTTATTTGTTGTTTAATTGTTATTTATAAGTGGATCCCAAATATAATATCTTCAGACTCAGCAACCACATCCTAATCACCCCTTGACAGAGAGAAATAGTAAGCATGAGTCCTAACTCAATGCTGAGCCTTAAAAACTACATTGTACCTTACTTCTACTGTTTACCAATTATGTAATCTAAACAAAACACATAACCTTGCAGCTACCCAGTTTTTCTTCTAACAAATGAAAATAATAATTTTACCTTCTTTTCCAGTTATTTTAAGAATCCTTTGGGAAAATATATGTAAGGTACCACAAATCAGTTCCTAGATCATGGTATATCGTCTTCCTTCTTTGGTTCCTCTTTTTATCCCCAGCACAAAGCGCCATCATCAGCTCACAGGGAGTGTTAAATACAGTAAATATACATGAGTAAAACTATCTGTGTGCTGTATTCAGTGTATCCAAATCTCTCCAAGACTAAATGACTTAAAACAAGGACAACTTTTATTTTGTTCATGAATTTGTGATCTGGGCTTGGCGAGGATAGCTTGGCTGTGTCCCATTCAGCATCAGCTATAGTGGTCTGAAGGCTGGGAAGCTTGAATCATTTTAAGATTTCCTTACACACCTGCCTGGCATTTGATGCTGCCTGCTAGGTCAGACCTCTGCTGGAGCTGTGGCCAGAACTCCTACACACAGGCATTTCATGTTGCTGTGTGGCTTCCTCACAGAATGATGAATGGGTGCCAAGAACACGTGTCCCAAGGGAGAGCAAAGGGGAAGTTGTGTTACCTTTTGTGACCTCGCCTGGAAGTCATACAACATCACTTCTGCCAAATCCTGTCTGAAGTGAGTAACTAAGGCTGGCCTATATTTAAGTAAAGAGGAATTGCACTTTGTCTCTTAATGGACATAGTGTCAAATAATTTGCAATGTTTAAGTCCCTGTGCATCCATCTATCAGTGTCAATATCTATACCAGGATGTTGTGTTGAATATAGAAGTGAGCCCATTTAAGTATATCAGGGACCCAACATATGAATTAGGGATCTTAGTAAGGCAAAAAATAAAACAAAACAAAAAACAAACCTAGACCAGAATTTCAGAGACCTGGGTCTTAATTCCAGATGTGCTCAGCTAAAAGCTAATTGGGCCTTAAGTACAAACAAGTTACAACTTTTATTTATTTATTTATTTATTTATTTATTTATTTATTTATTTATTGAGATGGAGTTTCTTTCTTGTTGCCCAGGCTGGGGTGCAATGGCACGATCTTGGCTCACCGCAACCTTCGCCCCCCGGGTTAAAGCGATTCTCATGCCTCAGCCAACCGAGTAGCTGGGATTACAAGCATGTGCCACCATGCCTGGCTATTTTTGCATTTTCAGTAGAGATGGGGTTTCTCCATGTTGATCAGGATAGTCTCAAACTCCTGACCTCAAGTGATCCGCCCGCCTCGGCCTCCCAAAGTGCTGGAATTACAGGTGTGAGTCACCGTGCCCAGTCTGCAAGGCACAATTTTTAAGCCTCACTTTTTCCATCTCTAAAATAGTGATAATAATTATTCTGCAGTGAATCTCACAAAGCTCTGAGAATCAAAAGATAACACAAGTAAAGACATTATGAATGCTACTACCCAGGTAAAATGCTCTGTTAGAGTGGGGGATGAAAGAGCAAAACAATCCTTATTTGACACAACAATAGCAATTCACTCTTATCTTCATTAGATTTACTTTTACCTCTTGGGAGTACTAACTCTTTGTTCCTTAATTTTCCTTTGTATAATAAGTGAATTGTGATAAATGCCACCACTGTTATTTAGGTACGAGAAAAAATATTAAGCTCTTGAAGCAGGTGTTTTGCAAGCATCCATTGTATCATTACATATACCACCACAGTGATATATCCCATGTATCCTAAGTTATACATTTCAAGGAAGTAAAGCAAGTGACATTTCACAATCTAAGTTTGTCCTGCTTAAAAAAACGGATTCTAGGTTTTCAGAAAATGTCAAAGAACATCAAGGAAAGTATGTGATATTTAAAATATCAAGCACCCCAATATCCAAAATATAAAACAAAAAGGGCAACTACGGTGTGCACTCTGAACAATATATGACATTTTTAATCCTTGTGTTTAATCATACCTTGCATTTATATAGCTGAATGATTTAAACTGGCATAATATCTTCAGACTCAGCAAATCATTCCATAATTTAAATCATTCCATAATTTCCCCATTAAAGAATATTATGCCTTTTTCTTCACCTTTATCTGATTTATTCATTATTCAACCTATAATACACTTGATGGTTCTTTTTACATTCTTTTATCTATCCAGATGTATACATATGACAGGATTCTAGTAATTGGGAATTAATTGAAATGTTTATGGATCTATGAAAGAAAACATTCTATATATTTGGCTGCATTTAAATGTAAAATGCCTCTTCGATATAAAATATGGTGAACAAAGTTCAAAGAGAAGCCACAGCCTAGAATGAGATGTATCAAGCACATAATAGGCAAAGAATGTGAATTAAAAATATATTAAATATTACTAAAAAAAAATGATAAAAGAAGAAACAACTAAATCAAATGAGTATAGAATACAAACAAGAAAGTCACAGACAAAAAAGCCCAGATTGCAGTAAACACAGAGAAACATTCCTGAAATTACTAAAATGAAGGACTTATGAATTAAAGCAATAAAGGAATGCCATTTCATATCCATCAATGGTCCAAGTTCTAAAACTTGACAAAACCAAGTTTTGCTGTAAAAATTGGAAACTCTCATACACTGTAAAAGTTGGAAGCTCTCATACACTGCTTTCTCCTAGCTTGCAATATTACATAATGACAAGTGAAGACGAAAATATGCAATGAAAAATAAATATTTTAAGAAATGGCTCTTAGTAGTAGCTGCATCTGTTATAATCATTTGCTCAATCATAAAAGATACATTGAGTGCATTCTATATGACAGAATCCATGTTGGATGTCACTTAGGTCTAAGATAAAATGGCTTTAATGGCTAAGATAAAATGATAATGTATATATAAAGGAATCTCTTAAATGTGGAGCACACAATAGGCACTCAATAAAAAGCATATTTAATATTTCCTGAAGTTTTGGGCTAAGAGTTACCAATGTTCAATGTCATTGTACATAAGTCAGTTTGTGATCACTTCTAAAAACAATATACTATATAGGTATGTAAGTTTGGGGGTTAGATTTTGTACTATTTCCAATCCTGTCCTATAGGAAAAATTATTTTCAGAAATGGGGTTCTTGCAGCTTGGAACATAATTTCCAATGACAGCTTTAAATATGAATTCACAACGTGTTATATCTCATACAACTTTTATAGAAATGAAGTGGCATGCTCAGTGAAAGTATGCTGGCCAACTCAAAAAGCATCTAAAGTGAACTGAAAGGTATCAGTGCCACAGATACTGAATAGAGAGTTTGAAATGAGAAAGTGAAATAAGGCAATAATTCTAAATCAGTTTGTTATTTTATATAATGTTATGCTGCATAAATACATATCTAAATTAATAAAAGTATACCATCTTTACCATAAATAGGAAAAACTTATTTTTTGTCTGTATATATTTTCTGGCTATGAAAGTAAAGGATAATCTTAAATTTTGACATGTATTCAGACACACAGTGTACGTCTCCCTTGCTTTAAAATTCTTCAGTGGCTCCTGACAGCTAAGAGGACAAAGTTCAAGCCTCTTATGAAAACATGGAAGGATTCTAGAATCTAGCTTTTACCTAGCCCTCCAGTTTTTATATTTTACTTTCCCTTAAAGTTCAGTAAAACAGGCTATTTGAGATTCTGTTAAAGGGCTAGACTCTCTCCCCACTGTTCTTTGCTCTGTCTTACCTCCTGGCCCAAGGCACTTCAAAGCTTCAATTCCTGTCCTGCCTCCTGTTTGAAATTCCCTGAGCAGAACCACTCACCAACTCCTTCTTTTCTTGCAGACCATCCTTTTCATATATTTTACGTAGTACTATATCATAATTTTCTCTAAAACTCTAACGTGATTTATAAGAGTACACAGTTCAGAGTCAAGACAGGCAGAAACTAACATTCTAGTTTTGTCACTTAAAAGCTGTTTGACCTTTGTCAATTCACTTAACTTCTCTGATTGTAAAATAGGGATAATAATATTTACTAATATAGTGTTATGAAGCTTCAATTACTTATAAAAAGATTGAGGACAACACATGACACAAAATGAGTATCAATAAATGAATGGTAGATGTTGTCATCATTATTACTGCTGGCATATCATCATTTTTATTCCTTCCCCAAAATATGTAATATTTGTAATATTTGGCATAAATGGAAGTTTTTTAAATTTTTGCATTACTTAATGTTAATGTTTTGACTGAAACACATACTTAATTCTTAGGTGGATAAATGAATGAATGAGTAGGACCTCGAGAAATGAGCAAATTCTCATATTATAGTTTGTCCCATAGAGAGTAGTGGAGAATAATCAAGTCTCTTTTCCTCCATTATACATCTACATCACAAACCATGTACTCTTATGGAGGGTATAAAAAAATCTCATTATGTCATTTTACTATGTATTATTGCTGAGAACTCTCACATTACCTAAACATGAGAAGTGTTTTGCACATGCAGAATCTTAAATTTTGTCTTCTGAATTTAGTATCATTTTTAAGGATGATCTGAAATAGTTTGAGTTCTTACTAGGAATGTATACATCTGAATTCTTTAGGCCAACAGCTCTCTAGCTGGTCTGACACTTAGATGCAGATTCTGAGGAATCCAGGGTGAGGGGAATGAGTGTCACAGTGTCAGGGCTACCAGCCACAGGACAGGTGAGGGAAGGGGTGAAAGGACAACTCAATGATTCATGAACAAATGGATCAAATGGGAAATGGAATAACTGATGACAATAAGAAAAATGAGAAAGCCTCCAAGTCCCAATGCCTCTGTTTCCCAGCATTTTATTTAAAAGGTTTCAACTATGATATTCATGATGTTGACATTAACTTACTTGAATGGATTAAAAGAACTCTGAGACTTTCTCCTTCTTAGGTGGCCAGATTATTGAACAGTCTAGTGTAATTCTGATAAACATTTTCCCAGTGAGGATTGCTAATATTCCCAGTGGACTAACTGGAGAAGCCACTGAAGGGCAGATAGATATTCTACTGTAAATAAATTGACATTGCCATTTATCACTACTCCCTTGAGAGTTTAGTCAGCATTGAATCCACAGAGCCTATAAACCCTGGTAGAGCTCAGAAAAATTGAATTTCAGTATCTATAAGGCTAAGTAGTCCCTGAAGTAGAATCAGGAACACAACGACAACCGTCCAACTCTTCCTCCTTTTCCAACTTAAGAAAATCACACAAACACATCATTGTCATTATCCTCTTCAGCCTGCTTTAATTAAAACACACATTACACTTCTCATGTGTCTACTATACACAAGTCTCCTAATTCCAAACTCCTGGAACAAAATGCCCAGTAGGCACAGTGATCAGGTACGATGTGTTTAAATCCAGGTCCACAAGGACAGATATTACAAATAAAACTTGACTTCATTAATTAAGATGTGGTGAAAAAGAAATGACCACGGTCTCCACCATTCTATTAGTATCCTATGAAATCAAGTGTGCCCCAGCCTCTCACATTTCCACAGTAAGAGAAAAACTGTGGATTTTTGTTTGCTTGTTTCTATCATTATTAGTTGCGTTGTCTCAAACTCATCTCAGAGAGTAAGACAATTGATATGGTTGGACTCTGTGTCCCCACCCAAATCTCCTCCTGTAGCTCCCATAATTCCCACGTGTTGTGGGAGGGACCCAGCAGGAGATGATTGAATTATGGGGATGGGTCTCTTCCACGCTGTTCACCTGAGAGTGAATGGGTCTCATGAGATCTGATGGTTTTAAAAATGGGACGTGCCCTGCACAAGCTTTTTGTTTGTTTGTTTTTATTTTTGTTCTGGCTGCTGCCACCCATGTAAGATGTGACTTGCTCCTCCTTGCCTTCCCCCATGATTGTGATGTTTTGCCAGCCATGTGGAACTGTGACTTCTCCATTAAACCTCTTTCCTTCATAAATTGCCCAGTCTCAGGTATGTCATTATCAGCAACGTGAAAACGGACTAATACAAAAATGAAGGCTTGTTTTGCTTTCCCTGCAGCAAATCACCTTTTATAGCCTGGGCTGTAAAATCTTATTCTCGATTCTCAATAATATCATTCATTATTACCCCAAGGTGGATCCACCATCACAAATACTATTACAAAGATACAACAGCACAATTTCTCAGAACACTTCTGAAATGCATTTTTATTTATTTTTCATCTGTTTCTAAAACGAGTAGCTTCACAATGAAGTCCCAAGCTTTCCAAACAGATTTTGGATAAAGTCCCTATTGAATTACATTCATCTAAATGCTATACATAGCTCACCCACTTTTATCAGGGGAGTCTTTCATTTGAAATCAGAAATTCTAACAAGGAATTTCTGGGACCGTGTGTATTACATCTATCACTAGAATGCACTGCTTTGTTTCAGGACTCTCATTTAAAACTCTGTTTAACCATCCTCAAATCATCTTATTCCTTATGAGGACCATATGAATAGCCAGTAGGTCCCTTTCATGGGTGTGAAACTGATCCCTTTATTGATGTGGCCCCATTGCTCTGTCTACTCTCCTGGAGTGATGCTCTGGAAAAACAAAGTTGCCTGCAATGCAGTTTCATGTCAAATTAGCATATGGCATAGCATATGGAATGACAACTAGAGGACTGGTTTCTCAGACCTGAGAAGGTACCAAAAACACATTTTCAGTAGAGACACATCTCTCACTGAAAAGGCAGCTGCCCAACACACAATTGTCTCCCAGTAGACTGGTACTGGCAAAGACAACTATCTTGACTGAAAGAACACTGCCAAGAAACTGACCTTAGGGGGAATGGAAGAGAGCAGAGCATGATATTTACATTTCTTTGAAGTCTCTTTCAAGTTTTGAAAATCACTCCTAAAAATACACTCAACTGTGACTAGAAATATATATTTTCTAATATTTTGCACAGCCTGGCTTAAAATAAAGCAATTCAACAGATTAGCAGTATTAAACATATGCATTTAGGTTTTTTTAAATCTTTCTCAATGTAATAGTTTAGGACTTTTTTTGAAAACTGCTAAACCGATGGCGTACTTTGGTATCCCACACATTCTGAAGAGAGAGCGCTAATCTTCTCTGATTCTTTCTTTAATTTGTAACTATTGCAAAGCATTTCAGCATCACACCCTTTATCATACAACTGCCAGTAAAGAATATTTTGAAGATATTGTCAAATCCTTCATGTGAGTGACAAGTTGTTTCACAGCTTTTTATTTCAATCAACTTTTTAAATCTCATTAACCAGAAAACTCATTCTGTCTCAAAGAAATGAATTTTAATGTATTAAATATGATACACTATAGAGACTCTTGGTGGGAAGAACATATGTACAAAACCTCTAATATGTAGACAGAATATAGTGAGATTATCACAGCACATTTATGAAATTCTTGTCTCTATGAGCCCTTAATAAAATGCCTCCAGTTGCCCAGAATACTCCTCATAAGCCTTTCCCTAAAATTCAAGTTCACATAAATTTGCCTCAAAAGGTTTCTTTCCTTTGCTACCAAATGATGACTCATTTCCACAGCATCTAATTAATATTTACAACTCTAATTGCCTTAATAGATAAGCCTAATTTTTTAAGTACTACAGTGCTCATTTTCCCATTTCAGTAAGGCTGACCTTCATTTATATGATATTCTAATATTTCAACCACCACCTCTTAGTCATTTTCAACATCCTACTGCCTAGTTTAATATGTGAAACACAGTAGAGGTTCAATTTAAGCGTATCGAATGATATTGAACTTTAATATCTGATCCTTTCCAGTTGTCCCAACACATGTTCAACTTTGTCTTCTTTTTTCCCCATCTAGTCAGGATTCTAAGATAAGCCATTTCATTAATACATCAAATAATCTGAAAACCAATGCCATTTTATAAACTATATGGCCTTCCTCAAGTTACTTAGCCATTTGAGCCTCAATTTCCTCACCTGTAAAATTAGAATATTATCTTTAGTTTTAGAGTTTTTGTGGGAATCATAGAGTCATACTACACGGGTTATTTAACTTACCTAAAGTGAAATACATTTGCTTGAGAAAGAGAATAAAGTAAATGGAATGAATGGTTCCATCAGTTTTTCTACCCAATAAGTCTCTGCCCTGGAGTAAGCCTGAGATGAGGGATGTAAATCTGTTAATCTCTTTCTCTTAGTAAAGATAAATATTTTTTATGCAACACAGTTCCAAAATGTAAGCTGCCAATTTCAAACAGAACTAGCAATCTGTTTCAGTGCTGAAGGAAAAGCTGGCTGCATTAGATTTAATGAAAAGTGTTCAATCTATGTCTTTCTTTGGAAATTCTCCAAGAAATTCTCCATTTCAGTATATGAAATGTTCATGGTGACTGACTGTAGAATCTAATACTTCTGAATGATACAATTTTGTTTTATTTTACAATACTGTTTATTAGGCAGGGCGCAGTGGCTCACGCCTGTAATCCCAGTGCTTTGGGAGGCCAAGGTGGACGGATCACGAGGTCAAGAGATTGAGACCATCCTGGCCAAAATGGTGAAACCTTGTCTCTACTAAAAATACAAAAACTAGCTGGATGTGGTGGTGTGTACCTGTAGTCCCAGCTACTTGGGAGGCTGAGGCAGACGAATCACCTGAACCTGGGAGACAGAGATTGTAGTGAGCAGAGATCACACCACTGCACTCCAACCTGGAGACAGAGTGAGACTCCATCTCAAAAATAATAATAATTTTAATAAATTGCCCTGCTCATCATCTCTCACACATTAATGACATTCAATCACATTAGAGGATTATGATTCATTGTTTTATTACACAATAAAATAACCACAACTGCTAGGTATTTTAGCTCCTTGATGGTTTATCATGTTTCTTACAGTGAAATTTCCAGTTTTCTCAAGTCCTCTGTTTATTTCCCTCCTTTCTTTTGTAACAGATATTCAATATCCATTGTCACTCTTCAAATTAAGGTTATCCAGCATGAATATACCATTTTTACATGTTTCCATGTCAAAGTATTCCTTTATATTTAACCACCTCTCTTACATTAGCTGGTCTATGAGAAAAAATAAAGCTTGTCCCACTTAAGTCAATGACTCAAGATCTGTGTCTGGATCCCACCCACTCATACATCCTCAAAGGCTTTGTTTTACTCACTTTCATAATTTAATTTATATTGTCTTTCTATTATGTGAAACCAACATCAGGTCTTCTTGGTACTAACAGCAAACTTCCTTCAATCTTGCTTAAAAAGAAGGAACAGCAACTGGTCTATAACCCATTGCCTCTACCTTGGACACATCTGGGGAAGGAATCTGTTACTCAAAAAAAAAGAAAGTTCTGGAAAAATCTCCTTGCAAACACACTAACCAGACCTCTTGGTAGTATGCACTAAAATACGTTTATAGGAACATATCTATTCTATCTAGGTTGGAATTATTCTACTTTTGTCTGCTGGAATTTATCTGTGTCCACTATATAATTATCAGAGGGTAAAATTATTAGAGTATGAAATGGAGATATTTTGTGATCAAAATAGTACACTTTGTGTGACTGATGTCATGCATGTATAATTCAGATACCCCATATGTTAAATCTGGGTTGGTAAGCATTGTAATGTAGAAATATAGACCTGGAAAGCTGCATTAAGTATTTTCATATTTCATCATTCTTTCCCTGTGGCTTGTGATTACTCATTCTTTTTTAAGAAAAGGTCAACAAATAACAGCCTATGAGTTAAAGAGTTGTTTAAAAATGAAAAGAAAAAATGTGATATCAACCATTTGTATCCTGTAAAGTCTAAAATGTTTGCTATCTAGCCATTTGTAAAAAAAAAATTTTCATCAACCTCTGCTTTAAATTATTAGTGAAAATTATTCTGTGGGTAATACTCTGCATTTAGTAAATCTGACTTCACAATTGATGCTTTGTGCCATCATACCTCCTATCCTCACTGAACTTCTTGAAAGCAGCAAGAGTCAGCACCACAAGTTCAAAGTCCTCATGAAAATAATAATTATTTCATTTGCCCAGATACAGATCCACTTATACATAGTCATTTGATTTTCAACAAAGATGCTAAATCTTCAAATAGGAAAAAATGTATTTTCAACATTGGAGCTGGAATAAATAGTGTGATGGTTAATTTTATGTTTTGACTTGACAGAGCCACGGGGTGCCCAGATATTTGGTCAAACATTATTCTAGATAAGTCTGTGATGGTGTTTCTGGATAAGATTAACATTTGAATGACAGACTGATTAAACCAGATTACCCTCCTTGATGTGAATGGGCCTCATCCAAACAACTGAATAGCTGAATAGAACTGTGCCTGCCTGACTGCTAAGCTTGGACATCAGTCTTTTCCTGCCTTTGAACTGGAACTTACACTATAATTATACTGGAACTTATATCATCATTTATCTTGATTCTCAGACCTTCTGACTCAAACTGGAACAGTGTTAGCTCTGTTGTCTTCAGCTTGTTGAATACAGTTGTTGGGACTTCTTAGTCCCCATTATTATATGAGCAAATTTTTCATAATATCTATCTATCTACCTATCTAGCTAGCTATCATCTATTTGTCATCTATCTATCATTTAGATTCTTTCTCTGGAGAACCTTGACTAATACAAACGGGAATTTTTTCCCTTTGAGGGAAAAAAAATGTACCTCAACCTTGATTTCAAACAATATGCAAAAAGTACATTAGGATGGAAAGTAAGCCTACAGATAAAAGGTAAAGCATAAAGCCATAAAACAAAAACATAACAAAGTATCTTAGTGACTTCGTGTAGGCAAATCATTTTGAGAAGTCACAGAAAACAATATCCACAAATAATTAGTAAATTAAATTTTCAACAAAATGTACAACTTCTGTTCATCAAAAGACAGCATGAAGAAAATGAATTAGCAAGATACAGGCACAGAAAGAAAAATATGAAACACATATATGTGAGAGAGTACTGATATCCAGGATATAAAATGAATTCTTATAGCTCAAAATAAAAAGTTTCTACAATTAAAAATACGAGACAAACATCTTACTAGACATCTCATAAAAGGAGATACAGGCATACCTTGGAGATATTGTGGTTCAGTTACAGACCACGGCAATAAGCAAATATCACAATAATGGAAGTCATGCAACTTTTTTCATTTCAAGGGCATGTAAAAGTTATGTTTACACTACACTATAGTCAACTAAGTGTATAATAACATTACGTCTAAAAAATCCAATGTGTTTACCTGATTTGTTGTAAAAAATGCTAACAATCATTTGAGACTTTAGCAAGTCATAATCTTTTTGCTGATGAAGGATCAGTCTCATGTTGATGGTTGCTGACTGATCAAGGTGGTAGTTGCTGAAGGTTAGGATGACGGTGACAATTTCTTAAAATAAGACAATAATGAAGCTTGCCATATCAATTGACTATTTTTCATAAGCAGTCTCTCTGTGGTATGTTGTGTTATTTGAAAGCATTTACCAATGGTAGAAACTTCTTTCCAAACTGGAGTCAATCTTTTCAAATCTTGCCTCTGCTTTATTTATTAGGCTTATGTAATATTCTAAACTTTTTGTGGTTATTTCAACAACATTCATAACATCTTCACCAGGAGTAGTTTCCATTTCAAGAAATCACTTTTTTTTGCTCATCTGTAGAAGCAACTCCTCATGCATTGAAGTTTTATCATGAGATTGCAGTAATTCAGGCCCACATTCAGTCTCCACCTCTAATTCTAGTTCTTTTTCCATTTCCACCCCATCTGCAGTTACTTCCTCCACTGAAGTCTTGAACACCTTAAAGTCTTTCACGAGGGTTGGAATCAACTTCTCCCAAATTCCTGTTAATGTTGATATTTTGACCCCCTCCCATGAATCACAAATGTTCTCAGTGGCATCTAGAATGCTGAATCCTTTTCAGAAGGTTTAAAATGTATTTTGCCCAGATCTCAGAAAATTCATTATCTATGTCAGCTATACTTTTATGAAATATGCTTTTTTAACAATAAGACTTGAAAGTTGAAATTACCCTTTGACTCATGAGCTGCAGAGTTGATACTGTGTGAGCAGGCATGAAAACATTATTCTTCTTGTACATCTCCATCAGAATTCTTGGATGACTAGGGATATTGTCAATGAGCAGTAATATTTTGAAAGAAATCTTTTTTTCTGAGCAGCTTTCTCAACAGGAGGCTTACATTTTTCAGTAAATCAAGTTGTAAACAAATATTCGATCATTGACACTTTATTGTTCTATTTCTAGAGCACATGGAGGAGTAGATTTAGCATAATTCCTAAGGTACTTAAGATTTTCAGAATGGGCCGGGCGCGGTGGCTCAAGCCTGTAATCCCAGCACTTTGGGAGGCCGAGACGGGCGGATCACGAGGTCAGGAGATCGAGACCAACCTGGCTAACACGGTGAAACCCTGTCTCTACTAAAAATACAAAAAAAAAAAAAAAACTAGCCGGGCGAGGTGGCGGGCGCCTGTAGTCCCAGTCACTTAGGAGGCTGAGGCAGGAGAATGGCGTAAACCCGGGAGGCAGAGGTTGCAGTGAGCTGAGATCCGGCCATTGCACTCCAGCCCGGGCAACAGAGCAAGACTCCGTCTCAAAAAAAAAAAAAAAAAAAAAAAGATTTTCAGAATGATAGGTGAGCACTGGCTTCAACTTAAAGTCACCAGCTGCTTTAGCCCATAATAAGAGAGTCAGCTTGTCCTCTGAATCTTCAAAGGCAGGCATTGACTTCTTTTTAACTATAAAAGTCTTAAACAGCATCTTCTTCCAACAGAAGGCTATTTCAGCTATGTTTAAAATCTGTTGTGTGGTGTAGTTACCCTCAACAATAATCTTCAGCTTCTATATCGGCAATTGCTGCTTCACCTTGCACTTTTATGTTATGGAAATGGCTTCTTTCCTTAAATCTGAGGCCCAACACCTGCTAGCTTCTAACTTTTCTTCTGCAGCTTTTTCACCTTTCTCAGCCGTCATAGAATTAAAGATAGTTAGGGCCTTGCTCTGAATTAGATGTTGGTTTAAGGGAATGTTGTGGTTAATTTGATCTATCCAGACCACTAAAACTTTCTCCATATCATCAATAAGGCTGTTTCACTTTCTTCTCATTCATATGTTCACTGGAGGGGTACTTCTAAAGTCCTTCAAGAACTTTTCCTTTCACAACTTGGTTAACTGGCCCAAGAGGCCTAGCTGTCAGTCTATCCTGGCTTTGGACATCTTTTCTCAGTAAGCTTAATCATTGCTAGCTTTTGATTTAAAATACAAAATGTACCATACTTTTTTTCATTCGAACACATAGAGGCATTGTAGGGTTATCAACTATTCTAATATGAGTATTGTTTTGCCTTAGGTAATAGGCCCAAAGAGAGAGGTAGAGGAGAGATGGGGGAATGGCCATTTGGTGGTACAGTTAGAACTTATGGATTGTTTGCCATCTCACATGGGCACAGTTTGTGGTGCCCCAAAACAATTAATTATAATAGTAACATCAAAGTCACTGATCACATATCACCATAACATATATAACAATAGTGGGAAAGTTTGAAATATTGTAAGAAATACCAAAAACTAACACAGAGACACAAACAGGGCACACGCTGTGAAAAAAAATAATGCTGATAGACTTGCTCAATGCAGGGTTGCCACAAACCTTCAATTTGTAAAACACACAATATCTGTGTAGCACAATAAAACAAGTTATGCATTATACAAATGG
Source organism: Chlorocebus sabaeus (assembly GCF_047675955.1). NCBI lineage: Eukaryota > Metazoa > Chordata > Mammalia > Primates > Cercopithecidae > Chlorocebus > Chlorocebus sabaeus. Next base: position 47,966,191 of record NC_132910.1, read on the forward strand.
ACTATAAGCACATAAGAAAGTGCTCAACATAATTATCATCAGGGAAATTTGAATTAAACCAACAATGAGATATTACTATGCATTCATTAGAATGGCTAAAATTTTTAAAGACTAATAACAACAACTAGATGTGAGGATGTGGAGGTGGTATCACACAGTGTTTGCTGGGAATACAAAACAGTATATGCACTTTGAAAAATATCTGGGGTTATTTTTCAAAACTAAATATATACTTAAGACCCAGCAACCTGACGTTACATTGTTACCTAAAAGAAAAGAAAATACATGCCCACAGAAAACTTTTGTAACTTTAAAACAGCTTTTTTCATAATACTCACAAACTAGAAATGGCCCAGCTTCCTGTCAATAGGACAATTGGTAAATAATCTATAATATATTCATACAACAGGATACCATTCCACATTTAAAGAGTTAAGCTACTGACAAACCCAATAACTGGATAAATCTCAAAAACATTATGCTCAGTGAAATGAGCTTTACAAAAAACAGTATATTTTGTATTGCTCACTTATGTGAAGTTCTAGATCAGGTGACTCTAACTGATGGCAGAAAAGCACTAGAACAATGGTTGCCAGAAGGCAGAAGTAGGAGTTAATTTGAAAACAGGATGAGAGAAATTTCTGAGATGATAATGACGTTCTATATCTTGATTGAGGTTCAGTTTACTAAAGAACGGGCACTTGCCAAAATTCACTGAATTGCACATTTAAGATTTGTACATTTTGTTAAACATAAATTTTACATAAAAGGCATCACATTTTGAGCTCCAATTAATATTGCATATGGTAAGGTATTATGGGAAAACTTATGGCTCTCTATAATGGGGAACTTTCTGTGGGAATGTTCATGGCCCTTATTTAAATGCATCAAATGTAAGATCGCTGGATGGATAAATAAAGGAATGGAGTTGCATAAACATCTAATAAAATATTTTTATCAGCCCCCAGAATTGTGAAAATAAATTTTTGTTGTGTAATCCGCTCAGTCTCTATTATTCGTTATGGCAACCCAAGCCGACTAATGCAACAGATGTTTATAGTAAAATTCTCTCAACTCTGTTATATATTTGAAAATTCACATGAAAAAGACTGAAAACAAACGAAAAATTCAAACGGAGTTAATGATTAAGAGCACTACCTTTGGAGTCATAAAGAATTGCACCCTAACTGTAGCTCTGCAACTTGCTAGTTGGGTGAAAATTAGTGTGTTATGTAACCTATCTTAGCCTCCTGTTCTCGTTTGAAAAATGGGTATCATAATAAAACGCCTCTCTCAGTTTGATGTAAACATGAAATAAAATATTATATATGCTAGCACCTAGTACAATGCCTTTGACATATAAAGTGCTCAATTAACGTTTGCTGCTAATAACATTTTTTACTACTACCTTGCAAATTTAAATATCTTGAAATAAAAAATATGTAAAGTACTGATCTCAGTTTTCAAAGACAAAGCATTATATGTCATTATATGTGCTTTTATTTCTTCTCTTCAATGTTGGTATACATTCAATCACTTATCAGCACTTTTCATTCTAACCACTCTCAGGGTGAAAAAATGGACTATAAACCAAAATAACAGGACAATTCATTACCAAATGTGTTAATTTTTAAACACTTTTTTTTACTTCATTAAAGAAAAGTAGACTTCTGTTACCACAGCGATTTGATTAATTCTGCTGAGAGTAGCAAGATTCTCAGATATTCTCTTGTAATTGTGAAATATATAAATCTAAATAAAAATATAAAAATTCGATAAACCCTGTGTGTAGCATATAAGTGTGTTTTAAAGAGAAATAATAAAATGAACATATATATATATATATATATATATATATATATATATATATATATACTGTCTAAAAGAAAAAATATCTTTAAAGCTTTCTCTAAGTCCCTTCCCAAACGCTTTATCCCACTGCTTCCCCAACTCTTCCAAGAAGTAAACACTATGGTGAATTTTGTTGATTATCCCCTCTAGGCTATAGAGGACAGTGAATGAGCACAAACTCACTGAGCCAGGCTCACTGAGCCAGGCTCAGAAACTTGTGAGCTAGGCTGCTAGATTTAAGTCCTGGATCTCCTACTTTATAATTGTGTGACTTAGAGGCTGTTGCTTAATCTCTCTGTATGTCATTTCCTATATTTGAATGGGAATCATAATATTAGTTAAGAATATATTCAACAAAATTGTATTTTGTTGAAAGTGTCTGCCACATAGTGCTTTAGATATATTTCTATTATTTTGCCTTTCTACTTAGTTTAACCTATTTGTATGAATATCTATAAAAATATATGCCCTCACTCCAGTAATCCCAGCACTTTGGGAGGCCAAGGCGGGCGGATTACGAGGTCAGGAGAGCGAGACCATCCTGGCTAACATGGTGAAACCCTGTCTCAACTAAAGATACAAAAAATTAGCCAGGCGTGGTGGCGGGCGCCTGTAGTCCCAGCTACTCGGGAAGCTGAGGCAGGGAGGCGGAGCTTGTAGTTAGCCGAGATCGCGCCACTGCATTCCAGACTGGGTGGCAGAGCAAGACTGTGTCTCACAAAAAAAAATATATATATATATATATGTATGTATGTGTGTGTGTGTGTGTGCGCGTGCGCATATATACACGTATATATATACGTATATATACTATATATATTTTTATATGTATTCCTGAATTTTGGCTGGTTTTGACATTTACAGATGATAAGGGATTATACTGTTATCAAGTAGAGCTTGCTTTTACCTTTCAAAATAAATTTTTGATAGTCTTTCAATATGTGTGATTGTTTGGTTTATTCATTTTTTGCTGTCATATAATATTCCACTGTATAAATACATGACTATTATTCTTTCTTTTGTTGATAAATGCTTGGACAATATCTACATCTTTATATTACAAACAGTAGTACTCAGACCATTTCATGTCAATATCTTGACAAAATGTGTACATGTGGAATGGTAAACATCATCTATCAATTTCCTCTCAATTAATGTAGAATATTATGAGTTACTGAATAACAGTTCTTTTTTGTATTTAAATCCTTATGTATTGATCATCTATAGAAATATTTCTCCACATAAATCAATATTTAAGAAAAAAAATCTACCACCTTGTGAAGAGTTATGAATTTTCAATTTGCTTTTCATCAATCCTATTTTATTTTTATAAAAATGACTGAGGAAGTCACAATTAAAGTGTAATTATTGGGTTAGCCAGCCACAAAATACATTTTGAATGTATTGAACAACTTTAACCTTCATGAAGGACCAACTTTTAATTAACACCCAAATCATTCAAATGCTCCTAAATTTTTGTGTCTGCATAGCTAAAACTTAGTGAATGGTTACAGTGTTTAATGAATGAATCTGTTAAGAACTTATCAATAACATGGATAAATGTTTTATTTGCTTTACTAACAGCCTGTAGAACAAAAAGCTTTCGATATCTTTGACTAAATTAATTGGCTAGTATCTTATATATAGACAGCAAGCGGTTTAATCATTACAACAGATGATTCTGAGTTTAGAGCTATAGGTTTAAATTCTTTTAAGATTTTTTTCTTAGCCCTATCATTAGCATACATTGATTGCTCTGATTGGCTAATCATTTAATTAGGAAATAGATAACCTTTGTTACAAAACTGGTTCAATACATAGTTTTCAAACTTTGGGAGAGAATTAGTAGTCAATTTTGTGTAAATATAACCTTGAGATTTAATGTTTTTTTCAATAGAAGTTATTAAAAAATTAATTCTAATATAAATATATAAAACACCTAAATACACAAAATATTGTTATTAGTGAAATAAAATATCTGATTGGAAAACTTGAAACAGCCAGAGATACATGTTGGTTGATTGTGTTTATTATGTATTTGAGCCTTTTCTTAAAATCCATCTGTTAACAAAAGTCTGTTTCCTAGAATACTTTAAACTAACTAATGATAACTAATCCTATTGCTCGCGTGTAGAAATGTTCTGAGATACAATGAGAAAGGCCTTAAGAGACATGGGTTCACAGAACAATTAAACTATCATATGTATTCCCTAAGGAACTTCTTCTATTACAAATAATACTGACATAAGAGGAGGGGTTGAACATTCTGGTTAAATAATAATGGCCGATACAAAATGTAATGCCGTATAGGTATGAATAAGACATAAGGAAATTGTTTCAAAGGCCAGCCCAATGGCTCTTTGATACAAACCCAGGGGCCCTTCCCTTTCCAATGAGCTCAATTAGCCCTCTGCTCCATGACATCACAAAGTAACTGGTTTAAACTGTGCTTCAAGAGCCTTTTATACACAAAAATTAAACGAGCCTGTCTCATTTAATTTCAGTTAATGTAAGTGAGCTTCCGAAACTGAATTGCTCAGTTATAACACTGAGCTTGAAGCCAGGCTGTTTGATTAATTCCTAGCTGTTTGAAGTGCTTTCTTCTCTTATCTTGAGCTATGCAGGCCTTACTACAGCCTGAGGAGAGCTGAGCCTAAGTCTATGGGAGAATTTTGTTCCCTCTCCACAGAGAGGAATGGAGACCAGATAAGCACTGTGGCATAAAACTGAAAACAACCAAAAACTTGTTGCCAATTTTGAGAAACGTGTGGTATGTAGGGCTGATTAGAGAAACCAAAATGTCCATAATATAGCATCCTTCTATCTGATTTTCAATTCACTGGTACACTGTGCAATTTTAATTGAAAATTACTATTGCCTAGAAACTGACATTACCCTAAAGATGTCCTAGTTAGTTCCAGTTGAGGTTTTTACATAAAATAAGCATTAGCAGCATGAGAAAGGAAGGGAGAGGCTGAATATGGTGAGTCATTAGGGCAACAATTAGGACACTTCCCCAAATTTTACTGTATAACCTTTAGAAATCCTCAGATAATCTGCTTTGCTATTCCCAGGAGAGTTCTCTGATGATCTTCAAAGCAAAATACGCCTCAAGATGAACTTCCTAAAAACATATCATGGTGTATCTTCCAGCTTGCGATGAAAAACCTTTGGCTTTTAGGAGGTAATTTAGTGACTACCCCCAAAGTTTCCCCCCCCCACACACACACATACTCACCCCCTGCTCCCGTCTCACACATACTTTTCACATGTTGAGTGCAAAAGGTTCTAAATAGATGTTTTGATACATGGTGGTGTATTAGTCTGTTCTCACATTACTATAAAGAAATACCCGAGACTGGGTTGGGCACGGTGTCAGTGCCCAACTGACACTCCTGTAATCCCAGCACTTTGAGAGGCTGAGGCGGGTGGATCACGAGGTCAGGAGATCGAGACTAGCCTGGCCAACATGGTGAAACCCTGTCTCTACTAAAAATACAAAAATTGGCCACACATGGTTGCATGTGCCTGTAGTCCCAGCTACTCAAGAGGCTGAGGCAGGAGAACCACTTGAACCCAGGCAGCGGAGATTGCAGTGAGCTGAGATCATGCCATTGTACTCCAGCCTGGGTGACAGAGCAAGACTCCAATTAAAAAAAAAAATCAGAGCCCATAATAACTCATTCACTATCACAAGAACAGCATGGGGGAGACTGCCCCCATGATTTAATCACCTCCCTCCCTCCACAGTGGGGATTACAGGTCCCTCCCTCAACAGGTGGGATTACAATTCAAGATGAGATTTGGGTGGGGCACAAAGCCAAACCACATCATTCTGCCCCTGGCCCCTCCCTCCCCTGGTCTCTCATGTCCTCACATTTCAAAACACAATCACGCCTTCCCAACAGTCTCCCAATGTCTTAACTCATTCCAGCATTAACCCAAAAAATCCATAGTCCAAAGTCTCATCTGAGACAAGGCAAGTCCCTTCTGCCTGTGAGCCTGTAAAGTAATAAACAAGTTAGTTCCTTCCAAGATGCAATGGGAGTACAGACACTGGGTAAATACACCCTTTCCAAATAGGAGAAATTGGCCAAAACAAAGGGGCTGGCCCCATGCAAGTCCAAAATCCAGGGAGCCAGTTATCAAATCTTAAGTTTCAAAAATTATCTCCTTCACTTCCATGTCTAGCATCTGGGCATGCTGATGCAAGGGGTGGGCTCCCATGGCCTTGGGTGGCTCCTTCATGGGCTGGCATTTACTGCCTATGTCTTTACTAGGCGCACAGTGCAAGCTGTTGGTGGATCTGCCATTTTGGGTTTTGGAGGGCTGTGACACTCTTCTCACTACTTCACTAGGCAATATCCCAGTGAGGACTCTGTGTGAGGGCTCCAACCCCACATTTCTCTTAGATAAACGTTTTCCCTGTACTCTCACACTTCTCTTTTCCTTGCCTGCCACCATGGAAGACGTGCCTGCTTCACCTTCCACCATGATTGTAAGTTTCCTGAGGCCTCACCGGCCATGTGGAACTGTGAGTCAATTAAAACTCTTTCCTTTATAAATTATCCAGTCTGAAGTATTTCTTTATAGCAGAATGAGAACAAACTAATACAGCAGACTAAGCAGGAAACTTGAGACTATGTAAGCTTTCTTCCTTCCCTCCATTTAGCAATGCTGCCAGGCCAAAGCAACCAAAATGAACCATACAGCTACTGTCAGTAGAGAGCCCTATGGGGCTGAAGACTTGAACAGCAAACCAGACCACTGCCAGGGAGTCCATCAGAATGGTTTCAGCATCAGAAAGAGCAAAACTATTAAAATAAAGCTGGCTCGAAGGAATGTTCCTTTCCATCGCCTGTGATGTTTGCTGAAATAAACATCTGAAGCACTGTAACAAAATAAGAAAACAAAATATGCAAGGATATAAAACAAACAGCAGAACCATTCTTTCAACCACTCTTCCCACCCTGTAAAGAACTTGAAGCTGCAGTAAATCCAGATAGTCGCTGTGCAAAAAGCCAAATATATAAGTTCACTATAGACATTTTTCTTATTTCCTGATCAGCAATGTACTTTCTCATTTTGAGAAATTTTCATAAATCTGATGAGATGCTATGTGATATCATATCAAACTTCCTGTAAAAGTACTTCTAGAATGATGTTCACCATAGCAACTGAACACTCCAATTGTGTTATCTGAATGTGGGCTATATGGGGAAGAGAACATTTCTCTCATCTTTATTTCAGGATTGTGTAAGGTTAAAATAGTAAATGGTTAGAAAACTATATATATATGGATTGTGATACTTGGAGATTAGCATCAACTTATGAGAAAGGATGTATTTTATGTCACTCCTTAGTAATACACCAATAGTTTAAGAATTCATATTCATGGAAGAAAATTCTTTACTTAAGGAATTCTGTCCTAGGAGGACATACAAATTCTGATAAAGTAAGAGTAAATACCTAAATAATCTGATATCAAAAATTTTGAAGTGTCACAATATAATTGTAACATGAAACTGTATTCACAATTAAATGTTCAAAATCTTGAAATTTCTCTGTTTCATAAACACAAAAACCATAATCATGAATTATATTTATAAATTAATGGGACTAATTTATCTATGGTTCATTAGTTAATTTTAAAGTTATTTTCTGAAACTTTTAAAAAATTATTTGATGGTTGGAAAATGTATATAATAATCATAATTAGTATTTATTTGGCATCCACTGTGTACAAGTGCCTTACCAAATGGTCTCATTTGATGACAACACTATTAGAAGAAAGCTATTTGATTCTGTTTTTAGAAACTGAAGACTTGAACAGCAAACTAGACCATTGCCGGGGAGCCCATCAGAATGGTTTCAGCATCAGAGAGAGCAAAACTATTAAACTATTATGGTGCTGATAGAATAAATAACACATCCAAAGTCACATGGGTAGTTAAAGCCAAAGCCTGAAATTTCCTCTCCCAGTTCCTTTCATTATAACCTTCTTTATATTCATCCATTTATTTATCTTCCTGCTATTGCACCCTCATCTCCTCCTTATTTTTTCCTTTCTTCTGTTGCACTAATTACTCCGTAGCATTCTGTTGAGATTAAACCAAAAAATTTTTGTCTCCAAAAGCACAAGATTACAGATGATGCCATCTCTAGTAAAGGGTACACTTCCCAGGGATTTCAGAGATGCTTTTCTTCTAATTTCAAAAGGATAAAGCAAAATGACAATCTGTACCTGAAACCTAATCCAAATGTATGTTCTCCATGGCTAATCTTCATTGGAGGCAGCTTTTCCTTCCAAAACCTCTTTTGGTCTTATGATTACTACAGAAAATAAGTAATATTTTGGATTTGAAACCATTTTCAATATAAATTTTATAGCTTTAAGTCATTAAAGCCAATACAATTGTAATTTTTGGTATTAATTATGAAATAAGGAATTACTGTATTTTGTAAGTTTCCTTATAAAATAGCAAGGTGGTTATAATGTTTTATAACACAGCAGTGAGTGTAATACTGCAGGATTTACCTGTCAACTTGTAGGATTACATAAATGTGTCTTTCATTTATGTTGCTAAAAAATCTATCACAGTGAGGGTTTTTAGTTCTGGAAATAAATTTTAATCAACTTAGCAACATAAGTAAAGCAAGTTAGATACCACTGTAGAGTTTAGGCCAATATTTTCTCTCTTTCTTTCATATCCTTGGCTAGTATAAAAACCTCAAGGGAAATTAGACCGAGAATGGTTTCTGTAAAAACTTCTGGAGCTTCTCACAGAGAACCAAGTAATATCTTGAGTAAACCATGGGCTCTGATTTTTTTTTACCTGGCCAGAAACAATTCTCATGTTAGTAAACTAAACCAAAGTGACTGGCTAATGACTTCACATATGTAGTTTGTTATGTTTCTTTTTTCTTTTGCTGACCCATCTACCATGTTCAGCAAATACATGTTTCATTAGATGTGTAGATCACAAGGAATAATGATGTTGAAGTAGCATAGTGTATTTATAATTTTGTTTAATCAATCAGTCAACAGTGTTTTTGTATTAGCTATCTTCCTGACATTTAGAATTTCCCTTTGATCGTTTGTCTGATGTATGAAATACTAGAATTATTGGAAATCTTTTGTGCAATTTGAGGGTTTACGTTATGATTCAAATTAGGTCATTTCTTATCTTTTGACTTAAAACACACAGAATAATCCCAGGAAGAATTCCTCAGAAAGCCTGAAAGAGTAAGGGCCATCTAAATTCCAGGCTTCAAATTTGAGTAGAATGTTCACGAACTTCAGAAAGCAGAAGATATAACATTAAGTCATTTTAAAGCATAATTATGTATTTATTATTATTTATCTAGAAGTCATTTAAAAGGTATGTTTTATAATTTGATGTTTTCACAATACCAAATTATTTTCTCATATTATTGAGTGCATTACAAGTGGTGCATGTGTGTAGAGTGTGTGTGTGTGTGTGTTCTTGGATTTTTTTTACATTTACCTTGTCCTATGTGCTTGAAGAAAGCACCAATTATAGTCTTTGGAGTTGTATTATCCTGTAAAAATGTCATATATATGTATATACATATATACATATAAATACATACGTGTGTGTGTGTACACACACACACACACACATACAGGTGGGGCTGTATGGGAAGGTATATGGATGAAACAAGGTTGGCCAAGGTTGATAACTTTTGAAGCTAGATGATGGGTACAAGGAAGTTCATTATACTATTTCCTCTTCTTTTTATTTGTATAAAATTTTCTAACACTAAGAAATTTCACATGATATTGGCAAAAATGATCCCATATCCCTAATTCCAAGTTGTAATGATTTCAGCCTCCTAGATGCTCAAATAATTCTTACATGCTTTCATTTTATATATGCACACATACATAGAAAGAAAAAATGCTTTCTTATTTATTTTTTCTATCTCCTTTAAAAGCCCTATTTAACACATAGTTAACCATATTCTATGTGGTTCTATTTGCTGTACCAAATCACTGCTATTTTTGTACCCATACGATTATTTCTGATTTTTCTCAAAGAGTTTATGCTCAGAATTCAGGTAATTTTCTTGTATGTTCTTTAGTAGTTCCTCAAAGAGTTCTCTTGGCTATTATCTGTGCTTATCAAGTCATAAAGCCGGCTGGACAAATTTACAGTAGGCCAGGCAGTGCCACTGAAATGTTTTCCTCATGATATATAATCTTGTTCTTATTGCAGAGCAATCACATGTTTCAGAAAAAGGAATTCCTTGTTCCAGCCAGTTGCCCACTATGGTTCATTATTTAAGACTAAACTTTGTCACTTCAATCAAAATACTCAACTATAAAATTTTCTTGATAGAACATTACTGTCCTTCTGAAAAATTCAAAGGGCTCAATAATATCTCATGGTATTCATTTAATATGGTCTTTCATGTCATTACAGTATGCCAGTTACTACTTTCGTTTCAGTCCTGTTCAGGTTGGGGCAGGGCAAGTTAACATATGTAGCTGCACTCACATTTTCAAACAGAAGAATCCTAGGTTGAAAAGCTGATTAAAACTTTGCCCCCCTGGAAGAGCATCTGAAGTGAGTGAATGTCTCACAAAGATGAGTATGTTCCCACGAATGGCACACAGGCCTCAACAAGCATGAGTACCAGCTGATGCTGCAGCAAAACCAGACTTGGACTCCACAGGAATCAGGCACTGAAAACCATGGTGTTTGAAAAGAGCCTCTGGTGGGAATTTCTAGACAAAAGGCACAAACAGCTTGTAATGTCCTCATTATCTTCAAAACAAAGCATGTTGTTAAATGTGCCAGAGAACTTACCACTTTTCCATAGACATCGTGGTGCAGAATTTCCCTCTTTAAGTCATGCAGTTAACACGCATCACCACCTTTAAAGAGAAAGAAATATAAGAGGATATTGCTCACACATTTCTGGTTATGTAGTAATTTCTTAGAACATCAAATTCCCCAGATGATTTCATCATCCTGATGTAAAGATTTTTATGGAATGTTAGATGATATAACTATAAGAAGGTCTCCCTAATAAATCTTAGAATACTTTTATAACTTGATTATTTATTTTATACATTTATCACTATATATTTGTTTTGCTTTGTGTTTTATTTTTGTTGTTGCTTTAATTTTGATCTACCCTGATTTTCAGCTTAGAACTTCACTGTAGATTTTAATGGTGCTGTTTTCATTTTATAAAGCCTTTCCTTAAGATGTAAATGTTAAGTGTTTAGCCTATTCATTCTTAGAAAAGTAGTTAGTTTCTCAGACTAAGGCTTTCTGGGATATGCATTATTGGTAGATATTTGGGGAAAAACGATGTATAAATTTTCTTATTACTTTATGAATCATTTTATGTTTGTTAAATGCATAACCTACTAATTCTATATTTTAGGAATTCATTATCTTTATTTATAGTAGACACTTATCCAGTACAGATTATAGCATAATTAAATAATGTGTTTTCCAATATTGTCTCTATTTTAGGTTAATGAAATATTTCACTGTGAATTAGACATTAAAATTGTATTTTAGTGCTTCCCAACTCACAAAATTTATCTTATTTTTAATAACCTTAAAAACCATATTGTAGAATGACTAAAAGCTAATAGGACACCTAAACCATTGTCTACAGCACAGGCATTACATGCAATATATTTTATTTAATTTCAGTTTCTAATAGCTTTAAAATTATTGATGTATATATTTATTAATTTTTAGGTATACAATTTATTAAATTTTAGGCATGAATATTGAAGATAAATTATAAATACATATACTCATTTTGATATCTTTAATAATATTTATCAACCAGTTATATTTTCTCTGAATCTGGCTTTATTTATTGGTACAAGAAATATTTATTTAATTTGCGTGATAATCAGTTGACCTATAGAAAGTGGGCATACCAAATTCATTTTGATAGAAAATTTTCAGAATATTATTTTCATGATCTGCCTACATGCTTATTCTGTCAAGAAAGTGAAATAATTTACTTCCATATATTGGAAGTAAACTGTGCTAATGTAAACCGTAAACAGGCTGCTTTGTAGGTATCAGTAAGAGAATATTGACTTTCTATTTAGAAATAAATCTTACAAATTGATATTGTTTTAAGAAAAAAAGATCTGTTGTGTTATTAGTTGCCTCAAAAAGATACTGACTGCTGCATATAGACTTTGCCATTATCATAATGACAGTATTCTAGTAATTATTTAATAGAATTATGATTTTGTTATACAAGAAATTTTATCACTTTATACTAAATACATTTGTTTCAGTACTACATGCTAAATGGTTTCATATTTTAGAAACTATACTTTCAGCAAGTTAAGCAAGAAAAATAGTCAACACTTTTTATTTATTCACTCATTCAACCAGTATCACCATTAAGCCACAATCCGCTAGACACTGTGCTAGTAAGTCCCTGAGTGCTCAGTGCTGAGAAGAATAGATAATACCATTGAGAAAAGACAACACCAATGTTCTGTGATACAGGAAAAAATCAATCAAGTATAATTTTTTAAAAAGAGATAGGGAAATAGAGGGAAGGAGGTGAGATAATGTTAAGGAGGTGAGCTAATGTTTCGATGAGGAAATGCGGCAACTAAGCAAAGGGTCAGAAAAAGAGCAATTCTGGACAGAGTGAACAGCCTGTGCAAAGCTCTAAGTTAAAATATATCTTTGCATATTTCCGGAACTGAGAGAAGACCAAGATAGAGAAGAGTAAGTGAGGTAAAAAGAAGCACAAAATCAGGTTAGAGAAGTGGGTGTATTGAAAATCTTAAATTCAATCATTGTTATTGTTGCTGCTGTTGTAATTTTTATACCTGTGTACCTACTTCCATCATCATTTTATAATTTTTCTTAAAAAAGAAATTAATAATATCCTTTCTTATTCTAGTTTCCTGGAGTAGAAAATCAAGATTCAGAAAGACGTTGTGAGCAATGTGTTTTTTTCTGAAGAAAGACATAGGTTACTTTGATGGCTCGACTCGGGGATCTCTCAGCAAGAATCAAACTGATCACCTAAAACTTTAGCAGCTGATGCTTAGCACCATAGTCTACAAAACTTGTGTCTTTTACAAAAAACTTTCAATATAAGTTCTTAGACACATGTTTATTTGGTGATTGCTTTCTCCTTCAGCTTCTGGAATTCTGATTGCTTTTTCATTACTCTTCTTATATTGAAAGACCACTGCACATTGGTTACTTGTTTATATGTTTTTATGTTTGTTTAGAACAACTTAGAAAGGACTTATTAGGTACTGTTTTCCTCCTGGGAATGAACTTAATATGACTATAATGAAGTCAATTATGTAAGTTGGCTTTGGAGGGTCACTGTCCCTTCTAATGTCAAGGAAAAGAAACCTATAAAAAATGTCACTAAGGACACTATAGCTGCCTCCTCATTTGCTTTCCACATGTTCACACCTTTCCTGTTTGACAATATCTGCATTTAGTTAATTAAAAAATCTATTTTGCTTACAAATATACTAATTTCTGTTTACTCTAAACCTTTAACTAGAATGCATAGCACCTCACAATTTGATCTGAAACGATGTCTCTCAGCTTTAAAGATCACCAGTCCTTTCTTACACACCATATATCCATATCACATTGAATGAAGAGGCAGTCTTTATGGAATTTTGTAGAATGGCTTTGAAAATCCTATCAACTCAGACATCTAAGGAAGACAGCAGGGAATCATTTTGTGTGGTGTCAAAGACTGGCCTCTTGTGAGCAATTCAGTTTATCAAAGGTCTCATTCTGAAAGGCTTAGTTTCACTATGTCTTATATTAGGTCCTGGTAAATGCCTTATTAATTAACCGTCAGCACAGGACCCAATACAAGGCTCTACATCACACAAGAGTGTGGGCTCTAGAAATGGACAGGCTGAATAATTGTATTTCCCGCCCCCTCCCAACCTTTTCCACTAGAATATAAGCTGTATGAAGACATGAAGTGTTTCTGTCTGCTTCACAACATCAAGCAAGGTGACCTTTAACAGTGCCGAGAGAAAATTCAGCATATTTAAAATTATAGTATATTTTTCCATTCAGGTTACAGGATAGTTTCATGGTATAAGTGACTGATAAGGTAGCTGCACAAATTTTGCAGGGACCAAGTTGTTCTGCCATGTTCAATACACAAAATATATACTTAATGATCCAAGATGGCTACTTGAGCTCCAGCTACTATGTTTACATTTCAGTCAACAGAAGGAGCAAGAGAAGAAAGGTTATCACCCTCTTTTGAAACAAGGTAACTGAAAGCAGTACACAACACTTTTGCTAATATCAGTCAAAATTTAACCACATGGCCACATTGGCAGTAAAGAGAAGCTAGGAAATGTCTTTCCTCCTGGAGGTTATAAGCGCAGCTAAAGCCCAGAAAATAGGTTACTAAGAGGAGACAAATATTTAACACTGTTTCCCCTCATTTGTCACAGTATATAGCATATACATATATCAATTGAGTTAATATCCTGTTGAATTTATGTCTCTGCTCAATCAAGCATGTTATCTTATTAAAACTTCACACCAATCCTCTAAATGATGCTTTATTTCAACCATTTTAGAGGAAACAAAACAGAAGCCCAAAACATGTAAGAGACTTGCCCATAATCATGCACTGAAGTAGTATTACAGGTCCTAGCATTGAACCTTAAAGACATTCCTTGTGTCTCAAGGGTAATGACAGTCTTTTATAGCCTTCCATAGACTCTGGCAGGGAAACTGATGTATTTTGGCTGTCCCTATTGCACATGGATGGACACTGCTTCCAAGAAACCTATGTTTATATTTGCTTTGTCCTGCCCTCTTTGGCCTGCCGGTTTGCCAACTTGGTGCTATCAACTGCTTCTGCACCTGTGCAGGTTTACAAAAATTTTTTGCCCAATTGAATGGAAGATTTGAAACACATAGATAGAGGTGGTTGAAGGATAATGATGATGATGCTGGCTCCTTAGGTGCAGATCTGTGATTCATGCTAACTCTCTTATCAGAATATAGGTTGGACACAAATTTATAATATCTATAACACTTATTAAATAACTACAATTATGTTAAAGAGAAATACTGAACTTAGAAGAGTTACCTAACGAGAGCCGCTAAAACTAAGATCATCTTCCTAAGACCTAAGGTTATACAGAGGAGAAGTTGTAACTCTGAGATTCCATTCTGTCACTTAGTTTATTGAACCATCTGGCTGCCTTAGTTTCCACCCAGTACTTGAAATATGTGTTTATAGAAATAAATATGAAACTGTAACTAAAGTAATATGAAAGCTGCAAATGTAAAGACATGGTTCTGACAAATAAAAAAGTCTACATTCTAAAAGTAATTAGTTACTCTGTTAGCATCAGCCTCTGATGTTATAGCTCATAACCTTTTTGCAAACATGTACATTTCTATGGATCTATCATTGTTGTAATAAGTTCGTTAATTTTTAAGTGTCTTACTAGTGAATACATTACTTGTCTTTTCCTCTAAATCAACACTTTCCATTGTCCCTTGAGTAAATATTTTTGAAATGAAAATCAATAAAATGACTTCCTATTCAGCTATCTAAGTGTTTTAAGTGAGGTTTTCTCTTCGGGCAAAAGACTCTAAGTGTGGTCATGTATTTTTTTAGAATTGAAATTTCAAATTGCTATGGTAGAGTTGTTTTTTGTTTGTTTGTTTTATCTGGTTTTAAGAAACTAAACTGAAACCTCTATTTTATTAGATAACTTCAGTTTCTAACAGGGTGCTTTGATAGGAGAGAGTTCTGTTTTCCATATTTCAGTGTACTATATTTGTAATTCAGTGCTAAACAGTAATAGTAACGTTGATAATAATAGTGATAATACTAATATCAGCCAAGATTGGCCAACATGTGGAGACCCCACACCAACAACACATAGACACACACACACACACACACACACACACGTTTGTGCTATCTTCATAGCCATCTACTAATGGCTACTTTTGAATGCTGTTAGTCTTCTACTTGTACAGAAAACTGTGTGCTTCAATCAACCAGTCTTCTAATCTACTGAAAAAATGAAAAGACCTTGGAAACTCTCTTTTCATAGGTGAAGTAGAGGTGCTTTTTTAGTACCATATGGCAGCTGTAGACATATTTATGGCTGAATAATGCTCTACCACATGGTAGAGTGGCATAAAAAATGTGAGTAAGTGATGACTTCTTCCCTGAAAAAGTTTATGGTCTATAAAAAGAATATAAACAGATACATTAAAATATAAAAAAAGTAAATACATTTTGTAACTGCTTTCAGATATAATGGAAGAACCATTAGTAACACTTATTCAGCATTCAGTGCAGAGAAGGAGCAACACTTTTTAATGTCAAGAGACATAAGAGGAACAGTATAAATTAGATACCAAGTATATATAAAAAGAAACCTTAGTACATCAAAATCTAGATTGTGTCTAAAGAATTCAACAAACTGGGTTGAGCAAAGTTAAAGATCTTTTTATTGTAAGTCTTCTCAGAGCTGATAATATACTAATTTGCACCATGTAACTCTGAAGGGACAATTTAATTTGAAGCAGTTCTCCCCTCCCCCTCCCCAACCCCCTTTTTATATAGGAGGGTTGAGGCTATTGCTCTACGGATTAGCAAAACTCCAAAAGACTGTGAAAGAAGATTTGCTCCTTTTTCTCTTCAAAAATGTTACAAATTCATTGTTTTAAAAGTATAAGTATTTATTTTGACACACTTCATAAATTCATCTTATCTTTTAAGATTTTGTAATAGTATTACATTGTAATAGTATTATGCTTTCTAAAAAAATTTACTGAGGTAAAATATACATATAAAAGTAATCATCTTTTTCATTTTTAAGTGTATAGTTCAATGGTAATAATTATATTTATATTCTTTCTATCCTTTCATGCCACCTCCTGCTACCCTTCCTGGCCTCTGGTACCCACCAGTCTGTGCTCTATCTTCATGAGATCCAATTTTTAAGTTCCCACATATGAGTGAAAACAAGCATTATTGATCTTTCTGTGTTTGGCTTATTTCATTTAACATCATGACCCCAGTTTCATTCATGTTGCTGTTAATGACAGTATTTCATTCTTTTATTATGGCCGAATGATATTCTATCATGTATATACACATTTTTAATCCATTCATCCATTGATGAATACTTAGGTTGATTCCATATTTTGGTTATGGCAAATGGGGCTACAATAAGCATAAGGGTGTAGATACTTCCTGACCATATTATTTTCTGTGCTTTTGGATGTATGCTCAGTAGTGGAACTATGGATCATATGGTAGTTCTATTTTTAGTTTAGTGTTTTTTTTTTTTTTTTTTTTTTTTGAGAAAACTTCATACTGGTCTTCACAGTGGCAGTAGGAATTAACATGTCCATCAACAGTGTATAAGTGTTCCCCTTTCTCCACATCCTCTTCAGCATCTGTTTCTGCCTGTCTTTTTGATACGAGCCATTTTAACTGGGGTGAGATGATATCACATTTTGTCACATACTCATTGGTCATGAGTATGTTTTATTTTTGAGAAATGTCTGTTCAACCCATCTGATCATTTAAAAAATCAGATTATTTGCTTTTTCTCCTATTGGGTTATTTCAGCTCCTTATGTAATCTTAATTATTAATCTCTTGTCAGATGAGTAGTTTGCAAATATTTTCTTCCATTCTGTGGGTTGTCTCTTCACTTCGTTGATTGTTTCGTTTGCTGTGCAGAAGCTTTGTAGCTCCATGTAGTCCCATTTATCTATATTTGCTTTGGTTGCTTGTGCTTTTGAGGTCTCACACACAAAAAAATAGTTGCCAAGACCAATGTCCTCAACTATTTTCCCAATGCTTTCTTCTAGTACTTTAATGGTTTCAGATCTTACACTTAAGTCTTTAATTCATTTCAACTTGGTTTTTATGTATGGTGAGACAGAGGGGTCTAGTTTCATTCTTCTGTATACAATTTTCCAGTTTTTCCCAGAACAATTTATTGAAAAGACTATTCCTTCCCCATTGTATGTTCTTGATGCCTTTGTCACAGATGAGTTGGCTGTAAATGTGTCAATTTATATCTGAGATCTATTTTCTGTTCTATTAATCTAAGCATTTGTTTTTATGCCAGTACCATGCTGTTTGGGTTACCATAGTTTTGTAGTAAATTTTAAAGTCAGGTAATGTGATGCCTCCAGTTTTGTTCTTTTTGCTCAGGATTGCTTTGGCTATTCTGGGTATTTGTGGTTCCATACATATTTTAGGATTTTTTGTTTAATTTCTGTGAAGAATATTATTGATACTTTGATGGGGGTTCCATTGAATCTGTACATTGCTTTGGAAAGTATTGAGACATGAGAATAGGGAACTGTGGTAACCAAGGGTTAAGGTAGAAGCAAAAGAACAGCAGGTGCAGCAGTTCTAGGCAAGACTGGGCAGCATACAGGCCACACCTTCACTCCTGTGAAGACACAGACAACAAGACAGAAGTTTCCACTTCAGTCTCTGATTGACCACAGGCCTTCATAAGTTGTAACTAATTGGAGGATTCAAAACAGCCTCTAGTGGTGTTGCCGGATTCTTTTGGCTTAATAAAAACCCTAATGGTGGAGAAGGGTCTTTGAGCTGCAAGCTCCAGCCCACTCCGGCTCTGTGAATTGTACTTTCACTTTTTCAGTAAACCTGCACCCTTTTTTCTCTTTCCTTTTGTTGTTTTGTCTTTCACTGCTTTGTTCTTTTGTTTCTTTGTGAGTTTTGTTCAATTATTTGTTCAACATGCCCAGAACCTGGACAACTCACAGTAAAGACCTTCCATCAGGTAACAACATTGCCAAACTAACAATATTCGTTCTTCTAATCCATAGCATAAAATATATTTCCATTTTTTGTGTGTCCTCTTCCATTTCTTTCACCAAAGTTTTATAGTTTACCAAGGATAGAAATTTTACTTCTTTGGTTAGATTGATTCCTAGGTATTTTATATTTTTTGTAGTTATTGTAAATGGGATGGGTTTCTTGATTTCTCTTTTCATATTGTTTGCTATTAGCACATATAAATGCTTATGAGTTTTGTATGTTAATTTTGTATCATGCAACTTTAATGAATGTATCAGTTCTGTTTTTTTTCTAGGTATAAGATTATGTTTTCTATGAACAAATGCTAATTTGACTTCTTCCTTTCCAATGTGGATGCCTTTTATTTTTTTTTTTATCTTGCCTAATTACTCTCACCAGCACTTCTAGTGTTTTGTTGAATAAAAGTGGTGAAAGTAGGCATTCTTGTTTTGTTCCAATCCTTACAGGAAAGACTTCAAAATTGTCCCATTCAGCATTATGTTAGCTGTGGGTCTGCCATATATGACCTCTATTATTTTGAGGTATGTTTCTTCCATACCCATTATGATGAGGGGTTTTGATCAAAAAAGGATATTAGAAATTTATATGAGCTTTTATCTTTAAATTTTTATTTTCTAATTTTATAACTAAAAGATTATAGATATCTTAAGTTTATGACAGCCCAAATAATATGAATTTAGAACATGTTATCTTTTGGAGAGAAACAACAATCTTCCCCATAAAATAACGAATAGAAAGTAAAACAGAAGGTGTGAGAGAGTAAAATATAAAAAAACACATACACACATGTTTTCAGTAGTGTCTGTGTTGTATTATGTTTATTCCTTTATCTTAAGGACTGTATGTTGTATTATATTTATTCCTTTACCTTAAGGACTGTATGTCATATTTATATTTATTCCTTACCTTAAGGACTGTCTAAAGGCAAATATTTAAATTACATGAAGAGCATAATTTTATGTAAAATATCCTAAAGTTGACTCATAGACTTGTGGCAGACATTTGCATTATGTGAACTTTTTAAAAATTGGATTTAATTTGGCCTATATATTTTTCTCTTTGCTGATGGAGTAACTTTTTGAAGCTAATTCCCTTTTTATTTTATGATTTATGAGTCATCCAATTTCACCCAAGTTTTCCTTCATAAAATATTTTCATGAACATATACATAGCAGGAAATTACTGAAATGGCCCAAATTGTGAATTATTGCTTGCACATATTTTAGGCCAACTTTGAAAAGGAATCATCAATGAAGCTTTATGTATCATCAACAAATGCTAAGGAATTACCTATTTCTATCAAATCTTGATCTCCCTGTTAAATTTAAATCACAGATTTCCAACATCCACCATTGCCCCCACCCTACCAGGCCAGTGGTTTTCAACTGGAATGAATCTGTTCACTTAGGGAATATTTGGCAATGTGTGGAAACATTTTTTATTATCAAAACTGGGCAACTAGCACAGGCATACTATTGGCATCTACTTGATTGAGGCTAGAAGTGCTGTTCATGCCCCCAACAAAGACTAATCTGGTCCAGACATCAACACAGCAGCCAATGTTGTGAAAATCCGCCCTGGACAATACTAGCTGGATATACCAGGGTCATCTCAAATGCACAACTAAGATCAATGTCATCATTTGTCCTCTCCTCCCAACAAACTCTGCTCCATGTTTTTCTGACAGTCCTCGAATTACCCATTAAGATTTTAAACCATAAACTCAATCATGAGACCTGTCTCCCTGTTTGAATAAAATTCCTTTCAGATCAGATTCAACCACTGCAACAGCTCTCATATGCGTCTTTCATTCCTTCCTTTCAGAGAGACTCATTGTCCAGTTGTGGACTATGCCATAAATTTTCTAACTCATCCTTCCCCCACCCTCCCTAGCACTCCTTATTTTTCTTCCTTTATATTTATGCCTAGGTAATCTTTCTAAAAAACTAAGCAAATTGTGCTACCTTCTCAAGATTGTACAATGTTTACATGTTGTCTAAATTACAAAAGATGAAAGATGAAACTTTTAATTTTAATATCCTTTTTCCCACCTCAGTCTTCACTTTGACCACTTTTTGATCTGTAATATTCACCTCAGCTAAAACAATCTGTATATGTTATTATGAAACTATAATTTTATATTATAATTATAATATAAATATAAATTATAATTTTATATTTAAAAACTATAATTTTGCACAGAAAATGTTTTGAACAGAAAAATTTGTTTGTATGTTTAGCTGTCTGGACTTCTATTTCATCTACATTTTCCAACTGGCAAAATTCTCCTAACATTTAAAGACCATCACCCAGTTGACATGGGTGAAATAAATTTCTTTCTTCTTAGCACTTTTGTAGCACTTTCTCATTCTTATTTTATTATATATAAACATTCTCCTTTATTTTATTGATATACTCTTATTCATTTTATATCCTTTCTCTAGCATAAGCTTTTCAAATATGGCATTTTTAATTAAACTTTTATTTTTGAGAAAAGTATAGATTCAAATGCATTTTAAGAAAAAATACAAAATGATTCCATGTATCCTTTACACAGTTTGCAAATAACAAAACTGCAAAATTATAATCCAATATCACAACAAGGACATTGATATTGATAGACCATACCAATCTCACATTGGCCCAGTTTTATTGTATTTATTTGTGTTTATATTTTGTGCCTTAAATTTTAACAAATATGTAACCATGTATCCATCACCAGAATAAAGATACATAGCAGTTCCATCATCCCAACAATCCTTCATGTTGCCTTTTATACCCACATTCACTTCCTTTGGGCCCTCCCCTATCTGCTCACCCCATGCACACACATACTTTTCTCTAAACCCTAGCAATCGCTAATGTGTTCTCCATTTTTTCTAACTTTGTTTTCCCAAAAGTGTTATAGAAATAGAATTATAGACTATGTAAACTTTTGCAATTGGCTTTTTCACTTAGAATTTCTGGGGATTTATCTAAGTTATTAAGCAGATAAATGGTCTATTCCTCTTTATTGTGGAGTAGTCTTCCATGGTGTGTATATACCACTGTTCAGTTTAAGTATTCTTCCGTTGAAGGACATTTCAGTTGTTTCTGATTGTGGGGTAATATTAATAATGTTACTATAAACATTGGTGTAAATATTTCTGTATGATCACAGTTATCAATTTCTCCGGACTAAGTGCCCAGAAGTATAATTGTTGGTTCATATAATTGTATTTTTTGTCATATGATAAATTGTATTTTATAATCTGATAATTGCTTATTTTTATGAGAAACTAACATGTGTTTCATTGTGACTGTACCATTTTACATTCCCATCAGGAATGTATGATCCAGTTGATACAGCTTCTCTTGATGTTCTCCAGCATTTGGTGCTGTCACTATATTTTTATTTTAACCATTCTGATAGGTGTATAGGGATCTCTTGGTGGTTTTAATTTGCATTTCCCTAATGGTTAATGGCATTGAACATATTTTTATGTGCTTATTTGCCATCTTTATATCCTCCTGAGTGAAATATCTGTTTGTATCTTCTGACCATTTTCTAAATTGTGTTATTGGTTTTTTTTTAATGTTAAGTTTTGAAAGCTCATTATGGATTCTAGATAGCAGTCCTTTTTGGATACGTGGTTTGTAAATATTTTTTGCCAGCTTATGGTTTGTCTTTTCATCTTGTTAACAGTCTTTCACAGAACATTTTTTATTTATTTTAATGAGGTCCATTTAATTCATTTTTCCTTCTATCAGTTGTACACTTGGTATTAAGTCTGAGAACGCTTTGCATATACTTAGACTCTGAAGAGATTCTCTTTTGTTTTTTATGTAAAAATTTTATAATTGCAGATTTCCCATTTAAGTTAATTATCAATTTTGGGTAATTTTTGGATAAGGGGTTAAGTTTAGGTCAAGGTTCTATATATATATATATATATATTTTTTTTTTTTAGAGCAGTGGCAAGATTTATTGCAAAGAGCGAAAGAACAAAGCTTCCACAGTGTGGAAGAAGATCAGAACGGGTTGTCCTCAATATTTTTTTACACTTGTGGATGTCCAATTATTCTAACACCTTTTGTTTACAATTCTATCCTCCCTCCATTGAATTGCTCTTACACCTTTGTCAAATTCAGTTGGCATATTTAAGTGGATCTCTTTTTACATTTTCTATTTGTTCCCTTAATCTATGTTTATATTCCTTCAATAGTACCATACAGTCTTGATTGTTGTAGTTATATAGCAAGCCTAAATATTAGAATAATTTCCCTCAATGTATTGATTTTTTTCAAGATTGTTTTAGTTGCTGTAGGTTTGTGCCTTTCCATATAAAGTGTAGGAAAAGCTTGCTTATGTTTACAAAAATTTCTGTTGAGATTTTGATGGCAATTACATTTAACATATTGATCAACCTGGAGGAAATTATTCATAGAATCTTTATTTTGTTGAGTCTTCCAACCTATGGACATGCTACATCACTCCATTTATTTAGATTTTCTTTAATGTCTTTCATTACCAACTGCCACATTGCCCACAGTATCCACATTGCCACTTTCTGCTTTTCATTGATTTATTAAAATTATTTAGATTTTCAGTAATTATTGATATATTTGTACCTAAGGTGTCATTTTTTATTTTTTTTCTTTTTGTTTCCTTTGCTTGGGGATTCTTTTTTTAATATACTTTAAGTTCTGGGATACACGTGCAGAACCTGCAGATTTGTTACATATGTATGCATGTGCCATGGTGGTTTGCTACACCCATCAACTTGTCATATACATTAGGTATTTCTCCTAATGCTATCCCTCCCCTAGCCCCCCAACCCTCTACAGGCCCCAATGTGGGATGTTCCCCTCCCTGTGTCCATGTGGTCTCATTGTTCAGCTCCCACTTATGAGTGAGAACACGTGCTGTTTGGTTTTCTGTTCCTGTGTTAGTTTGCTGAGAATGATGGTTTCCAGCTTCATACGTGTCCCCGCAAAGGACATGAAGTCATCCATTTTTATGGCTGCATAGTGTTCTGCGGTGTATATGTGCCACATTTTCTTAATCCAGTCTATCATTGATGGACATTTGGGTTGGTTCCAAGTATTTGCTATTGTGAATAGTGCTGCAATACACATATATGTGCATGTGTCTTTATAGTAGAATTTTTTATAATCTTTTGGGTATATACCTAGTAATGGGATTGCTGAATCAAATGGTATTTCTAGTTCTAGATCCTTGAGGAATCACCACACTGTCTTCCACAATGGTTGAAATAATTTACACTCCCACCAACAGTGTAAAAGTGTTCCTATTTCTCCACATCCTCTCCAGCATCTGTTGTTTCCTGACTTTTTAATGATTGCCATTGTAACTGGCCTGAGATGGTATCTCATTGTGGTTTTGATTTGCATTCTCTAATGACCAGTGATGATAAGCTTTTTCTCATATGTTTGTTGACTGCATAAATGTCTTCTTTTAAGAACTGTCTGTTCATATCCTTTGCCCAGTTTTTGATGGGGTTCTTTCTTTTTTTCTTGTAAATGGGTTTAAGTTCCTTTTGATTCTGGATATTAGCCCTTTGTCAGATGGGTAGATTGCAAAAATTTTCTCCCATTCTGTATGTAGGATGCCTGTTCATTCTGATGATAGTTTCTTTTTCTGTGCAGAAGCTCTTTAGTTTAATGAGATCCCATTTGTCAATTTTGGCTTTTGTTGCCATTGCTTTTGGTGTTTTAGTCATGAAGTCCTTGCCCATGCCTATGTCCTGAATGGCACTGCCTAGGTTTTCTTCTAGGATTTTTATGATTTTAGGTCTTACATTTAAGTCTTTAATCCATCGTCAGTTAATTTTTATATCTCACTTTTATTGGTTTACCATGGGGTACTTAAACTTTTTTTAGAATTTTATCTTGATTTATTTGTAGTGCTTTTAAATGTACCTTCTTTGTACATATTTCTTGGTGGTTGCTATGTGTATCACAATATACATGTGTAATGGACACCTTTATTTCTAATTTTATCTCTTTACCTTCCCCACTTTTAAATATCATCACTTTGTGTATTACATGATGCTACAATTGTTCTTTCTGTCATCAAATACGATTTCTAATACTTGAGGAAAGGGAAAGTCTACTCTATGGACTTACATTTTTGTTCTTTTCATTATTTTTCTTACTTTCTGATATTTCAGGATTCTTTTTTATTTTCTGCACCAAAAAACTTCTTTCACCTATTCTTTAAGGATGGATTTGCTAGCTGCAAAATCTTTCAGTTTTCTTACATTTTAAAAGGTCTTTACTTGCCTTTCATTTATAAAGATTAATTTTATAGCATATATAATTTACTGCAAATAATTTTTTTTCTTTTAGCACTTGAAAGATATGCGATTTCTGGTCACCGTCATTTCAGATGAGTCTGCCATCATGCAAATTGTTCTTTCCCTGTAGGCAATGTGTTATTTCTTTATGTTTGCTTTCTGGATTCTCTTTTGATCTTTAGTTTTTAGAAGTTTAATAGTGATGTTTGTGTCTTGGCATGCGTATTTTGTGTTTCTCATTTGAGGTTCAATCAGCATCTTGAATCTGTAGTTTACATCTTACATCAATGAAAACTTAACTTTTAGAACTTTTGTGGTAGTGTTTTGGGGCTCCTACTGGGCCTTCTAGTGTTGCCTGAGAGGGAAGAAGGAACTTCCCCAGGCCATGTCACCTCTAGGTTGGAGTCACCATCCCTTGGCAAAAAAAGAGGTTTCACGTGTGGACCATTTTTCTTTTTTTTGTGGCTGGATCCGCCTTACTGTTACTGTCCAGTTGCCTTTGGTGAAGGACAGTGTTCCCAGGCCCACAGGAAGAAGTTTCCTGTGGTTGGTGATTGCCGTAGCAAAATTTTCCTAGTTGATGCTGCCCAGTCAGCTGTGTCATTTCAATGGGTGAAAAGATTCCCCATTCCTGCTGAGGAAGGAGAGGGTGTACTTCCCCTGACTGTTTGTTAATAGAAGGACTCCCAGGTGATGTCCTTGCTAGTGTCGCCAGGCTTGTCTGGTGTCGACACGACTCCTATTAGATCCAGGGAGGAGCCTGTGTGAGCTGCCTTCTCTTGCTAGATTGATAGTCACGAAAGACCGAGCTTAGGCTACTTTATTCTGTTAAGTTAAAAGGCACCTGCTGCTCTATTGCTCCTTCAGTCTGGGGTTCCTAACCATTCCCACCTTCTTCTTCATGCAGTTTCGAAGTCTCATTTGGTTTCCTCTTGGATTGTTTCCAGGAGTTAGACTTGTACTTTACTCAAAGGATCAGGAAAAATAATATCTAGGTCATACTGTCTGGATCAAAAAACTGTCATATTATTTGGAAACTGTCATAGCACCTTCTTCATAATATATACCCAGTATATATATGTGGAATAAACACATGAAGAATGCCAAACTAAAATTTGTTGATGTTGGACCACAAGTATTTCTTGAAAGTTGCTAAAAATCACCAGCTTTTGCTTTACTATAATTCTTATTATGGCTGGGGAAAAATAGACCTCTAGTTATCTACCCTTTTGCACATCTCATAATAGAATCTAACTCCTGGCTATTCACCACTGATTTACCTTTAACATACCAGTCTACTCATTGTCTGCATACCAATCATAAGACTAAATTTCCCTCAGAGGGATTGATTACTACAAAGCTCACCTTACACTTTGAACATGTATTGAATCTATGGCTCAACTATGATACCAAAAATCCAGTAAAACTCTCGTAAGTGAAATTGTAAGAATATGTCTACAAACACTTTGCTCCTTTTGACCCCACTGTAAGGTCCATGTTCATTAGCATAAAACATCAGCTCTTTCAATTTATTATCAGATAAAACATAATGCTAAACAGATTTGCATGCTTAATTTCTCACACTGCAAAATTACCAACTTTTAGTGTCTAGTTAATGTGTATTTTGTATGTTTTTTTCATTATCCTCAGTGATTAAATTACTTTCACAATTTATAACCTAAAATATAAATAACCAAAATCACAAATAACTTCAGGATCCCTATAAGGAAAATGTTAAATGATCTTAATAAACATTTTCTTCTAGTATTAGAAAACGTATTTTTGCCATAAAATCAGAGGTATCCTATGGCAGAGTATATTACTTTCTACTCTAAGGATTATATTTTCTATCCTAAATAATAGAAGTATGATTAAAAAGATTAAGTGGACATCTGATATCAGACATGAAGCTATCATATTATTCAGTAGTTTGCATGACAGTTCTTAAATGTTACCTCATATTAGTGTATTCATTTGACTACTCAAATTGAGCATATCAATATGATGCCTTTCACAGTATACAGAATTAAATATTATTCGTCATTAAATGGTTTTGCAAATTTATTAGATTCTAATTATACTTTAATTGTACTCAGCAGGTAAAGTGTATGGTTTTCATTCTTTCTTAGTAAAATCTACATTAAAATCTTGCTGAAAAGGCACCCTCTTTGCATTTAACTAGTGTTTCAATAAAAGTGTTGACTGGATATAACAAATAAATGGCCTAATGGCAGAGATCTTTTTGACTAACAGGATTAGAAAACACTGGATGTAGTAAGTGGTATATATGCAATATAAAGAGACATTATACATGGTCTTTCCTATCTGTTTTAATTAGTTAAAGCACTCACTGCAGACTTATTTCTCAATTTAGGGAAAGTAATTCTGCTCTCATTACTAGCATAATACCCACCCAGTAAAATTGCTTCCCCAAGTGCTAGAGAAAAGAAAATAGTTCTATAGAATTTCAACCTTTAAACATTAATAGCGCTTCTGAATATGACTCCAGATGATAGAAATAATCTGTATCTTCATAGATTTGCATTTCCATCCACAAACACTAAAATGATACAAATTTGACAAATAAAACTTTATATTTTAAACATGAGATTTATTTTGTCTTTGTAACCATTAGCAGGCACATGGACGGAAGAGTCCTTAATCAGAACCTATTCCACAAACATTATTCCAGACACCGTACTTTGATTGCAATTATTAGATAGTTTAAAACAGTGGAGGTAATTTTTAACCAGAAATAAGAAGGATTTTTCTTTACTTCGGAATTTCAAAAGAGATACACAAAACATATATTTGAAAATAGAAACAAAAAATCCAATCTATGAAATCAGCTGTCTGTAGTGTACTAAAGAATTAAACATATCTCCTAAACAGTTAAATATATATCCACCAAATTATATATAATGTCTTTTATAACTATGGCGTTGTTCTGGTATTAACAACCAAATACAAACTACTAAGGAAAAAAAGGTCTTATTTGTACAGGAGAGTTTTTAATAGAGCTTCTAATTTGGGGCATTTTGCCCCCATTAAATGTCCTTCTGGTTCCTTCAACATACCATAGTGAATCTATAAGCTGCAAAACACCAGTTTTTTTTTTGTTTTTTTGTTTTTTTTTTTTGCCTCAATAGCTCAAACCTCAGACTTAAGGTTCACAGTCTTCCTTCTTTGCTACCAATTGCAATGGCAATGATAAGGATATGATGCTTTCCAGCCATGTCATCAGTACAAAGACAAAACCTAAGGAAATTAACTTTCCTATCCCTGTACTTTATATAATCCTTTCTCTAGTTCTGTCACTTAGGAATAGCCTTTCTAAAGTGTTAGCTTAATCTGGCATAGTAGTGGCTAAGGTGGGAGATAAGGATGGTTGAAATCTACCCTGATATTTGCAGAAGGAAGCTTGTCTATCTTCTTGAGTTGGTATATAACTTGGAGACTCCTCCAAACTATGTAAATATCTAAAATTTTCTATACTACTCTCTCATTTTCTCTGTTAACTCTTCAATTTCATCATTTATGTTTCTTCTCATCTTTATTGCACTCTAACCACACTGGACTCCATGCTGTTGCCCTGCTTCAGGGCCTTAGTACCAGCTGAACCTTCTGTCTGTGATACTCTGCCTCCTGATCTTCAGATGACTTGCTTCTTCAGCCCTTTCAAGTTTTTACTCAAATGCATCAGTATAGATTTTTCCGAGTACCCACTATAAACGGTAAACTCTCTACACAGAGCATTCCTCACTGCCTTCCCTAGCTTTATTTTAGCCATAATACATAATAGCTTTCAATATACTATATAATTCATTCAGCTACTTGTTGATTGTCTACCACATCCATGGTAACTAGAGCTCTACAAAGAAAACCGTTTTGATCTCTTTTGTTTAATTCTACATCCCTAGTGTCCAGACAAGTACTTGGAACATAAGAGATGCTCAACAAACATTTCTGGAATAAATGAATAAAATGTCAATTGAAAGTCAATATGTATGGAGTATAATGAAAGATATAGAAAATATATTATTTTTAATATATGATATGTATACACGTAAGAAAAGGAACTACTCTTATTAAAACTTTAAAACCAACCAGAATGCTATTAAAAATTTAGAACTCTCAACAAAGTGAAAAAGACTCTGAAATATTTACATTTGAATTTATTTTTACAATAAAATGTAAACAAAAGGATTCCATGTTAATAAATCTAAGCATCTAAAAGAGAAGAACATTAAAATTGACGTCTTCTTTTTACCTCAAAATGGTAAATATAAGAACCACATTTCCAGCTGATAGATGAATAATCCGAAGGAGATTTAGCCTCATTAGTATCTTTTCTTTAGTTAGAAGAAATTTGCCTATTTAATATTTAGGGAAATCTCAACACCCATGAAAAATTCTTCTTCTTTTTTTCCCTTCATTATTATATTATGTCCTTCAAGTTGTTAATAAGGTATATTGATATATTATGGGTTTTACTTTTGCTATACTTTAGTCATTTATTCACAAACTATATGTTGCCTGTTTTTAAGAGATTCTTGTTCTTCGAAGCATTCTATTTAAAATAATTATTTCTCCTAATTCCTATTAGCATTTCTATATTGGATATATTCTCTATTTTTCTAACTATGAAGCAACAACAACAAAAAACCTTGCCAATGAGTCAGTAATCACAAAATATGTATTACTCGGAAAGCTAGTTAGTAAAATACTGTCAAACAGCATTGTGGGCTGAATTGTGACCCCTCCAAAGGTTTGTAATTTGAAGTCCTGACCCTTAGCAATCAAAATGTCACCTTGAAAGTAGGGCCTTTCCCAGACGTAATCAAGTTACAATGAGGTCACTATAAAAAAGAGGAAGTTTAGAGACAGACTCATTCAGGGAGAATGCCAAACAAACTTGAAGAGAGTCACTTATATGCCAAAACAGATCCTTCTGTCATACCTCTTAGAAGGAATCAACACTGTTGACACCTTGATTTCTACCCTCCAGAACTGTTAAAATAAATTTCTGTTGTTTTAACCACCCAGTTTGTGGTACTTTGTTATTTCAGTCTGTGAATATATAAAAAAAAATACATTTATATGCAGAAAAGTCATTTAAATCATGTTTTAAATTTGGTTCAAGGTCAAACAGTATCTGAAAGATAGAAGTGTTTCTAATCTGCTAAAAAGAATGGCAATAAGGAAGATATTTCAAAGATATTTTGCTCTATTTTCTCAAATCATTAAGAGAATTCTGTCAAAGTTATATGTTAATATACACATAGGGGGAAGTCCACAGAACTTAAAATTTGTCATTTTAGAAAATCAGCAATGTCATAGAAAGTAATCTTTTTCAGGAAGGCCTGTAACATTAGATCATTCCCAAAATAAACCCCTAAGCATTTGACTTTCCATAGTTTTCAGATATGAATTGTGATAACTGCCTTGGCTAGCAGCTCAGAAACTTGAAAGGGATCCACCTTCACTAATGCCATGGAACTGTGCATTATATTAACCGTGAAAAAAGTGAAAATAGTAGAAATATATAGGTACCAATCCCTTAGGCTTAATGTGCTTGCCACGCCTCTGGGGACTTTTCTTGTCCTTCATCCTCATACCGAAAGCTGGTCTCCAATGTTCTCTTTCTTCCTCACAGCCAAAGGTGAATCAGACATGAAATGCACAAGTAGGAAAATAAAGCGCGCGTGCGCGCGCGCGCACACACACACACACACACACACAAATTGTAGTTCCTCTCCAGTTTTTTCCTGAAATTGCAGAGTTTCTAAGTAGACTGACTACTTAGAGTTTCTTAAGTTGTGAAACAGTAAATTTTGAAAATAGAGAATTTTCTGGCACCCAGAAAGTGTGTCTCTGTTCCTTATATTCTGTGGATGGTTTCAGTGCATTTATTTCTAAATCATTAAATACAATTATTTTTTCTTTCACACGTTTTTTGTGACATTCATATGAGATACTATAAAAGAAATCTAAAAGAACCTATATGAATATTAATTATAAATATGTTATTAAATTTTTATTTAATCACATCAAATTTAATTGTAATGATTGCAATATCATATTTAATTATGATTGAATTAATTTTCTTAGAGCTTGTCTTAGTCTATTTGGGCTGCAATAACAAAATGCCATAGATTGAGTGGCTAATAAACAACAGAAATCTGTTTCTCACATTCTGGAGACTGGGATGTTCAAGATCAAGGTGCCCAAATATCTGCCCTCTTCCTGGTTCTCAGATGGCAGCCTTCTCCCTGTTTCTTCACATGGCAGAGACAGCAACAAACCACCCTGGTGTCCCTTCTACAAGGGAACTAATCTCAATCGTCTTTAAAGTTTCCACTTCCTAATACCATCACCTTGGGGATTAGGATTAAAATATATGCATTTTTAGAGGACACAAACATTCAGTCTATGGCAGGGCTCTTTAATTTGTTTTGGTTACATTATTGAGAATAATATATGCTTCCCTAATGCTCCAAAATGTAAGCCAACCTGAAAAAGTTAGTTCTTATATTCATACTGAAGTATTTGAGAGAAAGTTCTAGAGCCAGACTGCCTAGGTTTAAATACCACCTTTTATATCAATACCTAAGTGAATTTTTAATTTTCCTCATCAGTAGAATGGAGATGTCACACATAGAAATGAAGAGCAAATGAGGCAGTAAACGTAATATTTTACAAAACTTGGTGAATAATAAAAACCTAAGAATTGGTTGCTAATTCATTATTATGTTGTCCTCTTTATTAATATGCCTACGCTGAATTTCATTCTAAAATAAATTAGTCCTAACTACATGTTGCAACTGTCTTTTAAAGTAAGCCCTTAAAATAAGAAAGAACTGCTACTTTCTTTTTAAGAAACAAATCCTGTTAAGTTTTATAAGTATTTGGGAGATGAACTTTTCTGATACATTCAAACAGGTGTATAGCTTGAAGGAAAGTTGAGCAGGCGTAGGAGAGGCACAGGGGTGCTGCCTCAGGGATCAGCACGGGGAAGGTGTTCTGAGCAGGGGGAATGGACAAGGATAGAAAGCTGCAAGGAGTTTGCTTTCACTGGATTACAAAGCAAGAAAGATGCAGTGAAGGAAGTTGGTATATTTGGATCAAGAGGCACCGTACCAAAAATCCAAATGGGCTTTTGATGCTATAGAAATAAATTGAAACTTCATCCTGGTGCTGAGGAAGATTTAAACAGGAGAGTATAATCATTATATCTGGTTTTTTCCTAAATCTCTCAGGAGTAATGAGAATATTTCATTTGAATACTTTATTGAGAGCAGGGTGTGTGTGTGTGTATGTGTGTGTACGTGTATGTGTGGGTGGCAGGGGGAGGTGGCTGGCAAAGGCAGAAATGGAAGAGGCTGAAAACATGAAGAGTAGTAAAGATACTGTATTAAAAGGTATAGAACAGTGAGGGTGTAGTGGGCTTAATGATGGGTATCCCCCCAAAATAACAAGTCCTAATCCTGCGACCTGTGAATGTTACCTTATATGGTAAAGTTTTACAGATTTGCTTAAGTTAAAGATTTGGGGATAAGGAGATCATTCAACTATCCAGAATTATCTGAGTGAGCCTTGAATGCCATAAAATACGTTCATATGAGAGAGAAGCAGATGACTTTGATATACACAGAGGGAGGAGGAGGAATCAGAGTGACCATGGAGACAGAGACTAGTTGATGTGTCCAAAAGCCAGGCAATGCCAGCAAACACCTGAAATTGGAAGAGGCAAGGAACTAATTTTCCCTAGAGCTTCTAGAGAGAGCACAGCCCTGCTAAAACCATAATTTTAGCTAATTGAAGTTGATATCTTATTTCTGGACTTCATTACTGTGAGAGAAAAATTTTTGTCGTTTTAAGCTACCAGGTTTGAGGTAATTTGTTACACTGGTCACAGAAAACTAATACAGGTGTTCAATAAAATTTGTCATAAATGACAAATCTACTTGGTTTTGGCACTTTTGTTTCTCAGATTGAGAAGGCTTTGGAGTCCCTGAGACAAAAATAACTAAATTATGAATGCCTTTATTACTCATTTAAAGGTTTTGACAAATAAAGCTAGAACATTGAGTAAAAAGAGGTGAATATGAGGACTGTGAATCAATTTAATTTACTATAAGCTACTCTAATATTTGTAAAATAAAAAATACTATCAGTCACTTTTCTTCACTAGTAAAGCCTTTTGCTGACTAGCTTCTTGTGAGAATTGAAGACATTGTCTAGTAAATGACTCATTCAATTCACATATATAAGAAACAATCAATTACATATCCTTATGCCTTCTTTTGAAATATTCTGCCCTTTTATTCTTATTGATGAGCCTTACAAATTTGCTTGAGTTTTGTTTTTAACCATCATGTGTATCTATGTACAGTCTTTCCTCAGTATCCGCAGGGGATTGGTTCCAAGACCCCTTGGATATTAAAGTCCTCAGATGCTGAAATCCCTTATATAAAATCATGTAGTATTTTCATATAACATACACATATTCTCTAGTATACTTCAATCATATCTAGATTGTTTATAATAAAGTATAAACAGTTAATATGTCATTTTTATTGTTGCATTGTTATTTTTATTGTTTTTTTCCTGAGTATTTTTGATCCATGAGTAACTCTAATATTGGTAAAATAAAGAATACCATCAGCCTCTCATTTGAATTCACTGATACGGAACTCACAGATATAGAACGCCAACTCTATACATTTAGGAGACTCAGTTCTAAGAAACTAAGTACTGATGCAGACATTTGTTTTGTATCAACACTCTTTAATCAATTTAATTATCAGAAAGTGAAGGCTAAGTGCAACCTTGTTTCACCAATCACCCACCTAGATATATATGTGGAAGTCTTTATTTCCAGGATGTAAGCATTGTAATTTAAGGCCAATCCATAACCAAATCATCCTTTTCCTTCTCAGGAATCTTCCAATACTGATTATTT
The DNA here is from genome assembly GCF_047675955.1 of Chlorocebus sabaeus. Lineage (NCBI taxonomy): Eukaryota > Metazoa > Chordata > Mammalia > Primates > Cercopithecidae > Chlorocebus > Chlorocebus sabaeus. The sequence goes on from NC_132910.1 coordinate 48,000,177, forward strand.
CTTATATTTCCTGGATCTTCAGCAAATATATTTCTATGAGCATCTTCTAATGTATATATAATTATGCTGGAATTTTCCCAACTTAAAGATAAAACTCCCCTTATCCTGATTTATCTCTAATTAAAATCACACCCAGCATCAGCAAAGAGATTTTACTGTTACTGTCACCACATACTCCCATGCAAATACTTACTGCTCAGTAAATTCTAATAATTATTATCCATCACCTTTCCCACCACTATTGCACAAAACATCTCTCTTTGAGGTAATAATGATTTCTGAATCATTCAATACAATGAATGTTTTTCAGACAACATCCTACTTGACTCGATTTCGTTCAAAACTGTTTACACATACTCTTTCTTAAAACTCTCATTATTGACTTCCTTAAAACCGCAGCCCTAAATCCTCTGCTTTATACTTCTTGTCTCATTGCTCCTTCTCAAACTTTTCCATGGACTCACCTTCATCTACTTAATCTCTATGTATATGAATTCCCACAGTTTTTATTCTTGGCCTTAGTTAAGTATATTGCCTCAATCTCACCAACAACTTCAGCTACAATCTAGTCACAAATGACTTCAAATGTATTTCTTCTGTCCAGGAATCTTCTCTAATTGCTGAGATTCTCAAAGACATTTTAAACCACTTTACTGATATATAATTACACAAATTCAATGGATTTTAGTATATTCAAGATATAGTTGTCCCTGGGTATCTGTGGGAAATTGGTTCCAGGATCTTCCATAGATACCAAAATCTGTGGTTACTCAGTCTTTTATATAAAATGGTGTAATATTTGCATATAACCTATACACATCCCCTTCTATAGTTTTAAATAATCTGTAGATGACCTATAACACCTCTATGTTGCCTACACTTCACGTCATTTATGTGGATTCAACATAGTACTCAGCATGCAGCAAATTTAAATCTTGCTTTTTGGAACTTTGTGAATTTTATTGTTTGAATATTTTTGCTTCATAGTTGGTTGAATCCGCCAGGTGCTGAACGCATATACACCGAAGGCCAACTATATGTGCAACCATCACTACAAACTAATTTTAGAATATTTTATATCTTCTCAGAAAATAATACATAACCTTTATCTATCATCTCTCAAATCTCCCAACCACCTTTCCAGGCTTACAAAACTACTAATCTACTTTCTGTTTATAGATTTCACTGTTCTGGGCACTTTGTATGATATGAAATCATACTTTGTTGTTTTCTGTGACTGTCTTTTTCCCAGTTACATTATGCTGAAATACTATTTCATTGTATGAATATATGACATTTTATTTATCATTTGTTACTTAATAGACACTTAGGTTATTTCTATCATTTGACTGCCATCACATTGAGTACAGGTTTTTATATGGAAATATGTTTTCTTTTATTTTGGGTATGTGCTTAGGAGTAAAATTGCTGGGTCATATGGTAACTCTACATGAAATCACTTAGGGAACTGCCAGACCATTTCCTGAATTGGCTGCACCATTTTGCCTTCACACTAGCTGTGTTTGAGGGTTCTGATTTCTCCATATTCTCACCATCACTTGTTATTATCTAATTTTTAAAATTCTAGCCATCCTAGTGGATGTGGAGACTTCCTTCAAATTTAACATGACTCAGTCTTAACTCATCATCTTTTCCAATCATTTAAGTTTGGTCTTCCTTCAGGGCTTCAAGTTTCAGACAATGGTACTTAAGCTAAGAAAAAATATTGCTTGTTCCATCTCTGTCATCCTCTATATTTTCATCAATCAGGGAGTCTTGCCCAATGCACTCCTTAAATATCAATGGAATTTGTTTTCCTTTTCTCAAGTATGTCTACCCTTATTCAAGCTATAACCATGGCTCACCTAGACCAGTAAAGATCCTCTTAACCAGTCTTCTCAGATCTGTTCTCTTTCAATTCATGTTCTGCTGCAAAGGCACACATTTTTCAAAGAAAATATATGTTACTCTGATGCTTAAAAGTCCTCATTAACTCTCCATTGTTACTTACGTAAGGAATAAGGGCCTTAAATTAACCTTCAAGTTGTCAGTATGATCTGGACTGCCTCTAGCCACTGACTGTCCTGCATTCATTTTTCTTCATCACACCATGTTCCTCTCTCAGGACTTTTTAATAATAACTGTCCTATGACTTGCAGATTTTTCATCCACTTCTCACTGTGAATTTATTTCTTATTCTTCCTTAAAAGTTCAATTAAATTGTTATTTCCTCAAGAATAGTTCCCTATGATAAACTTTAATAGTAATATTTATATATCTGTAACATTCATCATAATTAAAATTTCATGCTTATTGCATAATGAATGCTAGCTTATTTTACCATTAGAATGTAAGTCCTGTGAAGGCAGGGGAAAAGAGAATGTTTGTCTTCTTATCTGCTTTAATTCTAGTCATTGATGATATATAGAGATAGATAAAATGTGTTTGCTGAATGATTAAGTTAATAACATTTTTATCTTAAGCAAACTGATATAATTTGAGAAGTTTGCAAAGTTTGCATGATATTTCATACTTAAATTTTTTACCTTCAAAAATGATCAAATGGTTTATTGTGATGCTGAGTTATAATGATGACTAATAATTATAAAGGGATACAATCTTGCCTCTTCTTAATTCTTTAAATCTTTTGATTCAAATGTGCTTTATAGGAACAAAAAGCAATGTTGGACTCTTAACAGAATACTCAGTGATATTCCAAGAAAGGAAAACAAAGATATCTATGTAATTCAATATAATTGCCTATGTTAAATATCACTATGCATGTAGATAGTATTTCTCTGAGTTTTTTATTTCAATTCATATAAAGCTAAAAGCTTATAAAACAATTCAGTATTTATTCAATGCATATATACCTATCTCTGCACTGTACGATGAATTGTAATTGCACATTCATAAATATTTTGTTACCAGTGGTTTTAAGCCCAATTCATTCCAGAAGCAACTATACTGAATTACAGGAATGGCTGAAGAGGTTATTTAATGTATTTAACCTGAATGCATTTTCATTTTAGCTATTTTAATAACAATTATTCATTTAAATTACAAAGATACCATTTTAATAAAAAAAAATCTAATATATTATCTCTTCCCTCAAGGGTCATTATATAAAATTTCCCAATTAATTTAGGCTTGCATCTTGAGTGAGCCTTTCAAACTACTCTGATTTTGAATGTGAAAGCTTTCTGGGTCAAACCAGTATAGAGTTCATGATTCCAAGCTTTTTATTAGAAATCATGCTGTGAAGGGTGGAAAGACTATCTTAAGTACATGAAAATATAGAGCAACATTGTGCAAAGATTTTAATAAGGAATCCTAGAAACAGATAATACACATTTACAGCACAAAAGAAAAAGGTTCTATACATATATTCACATAGTTTTTTCATCTACTCAAGTTTTACCAATAAAATACTGATCCCATTCTCTCTCTCTCTCTCTCTCTCTCTTTCTCATTAGATGCTATGGAAAATATTATAAAATAATAAGCAAATAATAATCATAAAAGTTCCCTTTTATATTCAAAACAGAGGCACAATATTCATTTTTTTACATAGAGTATCAGATATTTGTATAATAAAAATTCTAAAATACAGTGTTTTTGACCAATAATTTCTATTGAATCAAGTGACTACTTAGTCAAATAACATTCCAGCCAGTCAGGTATTTTCACATGAAGCAAAATAATATTTTAGCACCAAAATTTTAAAGTAAAGAAGTTGCTTTTCTTTCTAGATAAACAATTTTCATTTGTATGATACGTAGTTTTGGAGAATAAAACAATGATTAACTGAGATAGATATTTTAAGATACTTCTCATTAATTAGGCATTTTTGCTACCATATACACAATAGGTATAACAGTAGAAAAAAGTTGCCAAGGAGAAAATACCATAATTTAAAAAATAATAACGAATAACTTTCTAAGAAACAACAGCAAATGTAAAAATATCTTCAGAGTACTAAGACAAAAAAATAGTCTACAGTTGTCTGCCTTTTGTGCCTACAAAACCTTACTAAATGAACTTCTGAGGCATGTGCTTTAGAAAGAAGAAAATTATTCTATAAAGCAAATATGAAATTCTTTTAAAAATAGAAGTATTAGTAATCAAAAATTTTACTCTTTCAAAATATCCTGTGTATTCTATTTTACAAAATGACTTTGTCTTTTCCCCTCATTTGCCATGACTTATAATGCTATGAAGACCTGGAGATAGCAGCACTAATTAAACCACATATGTGTGCTAAAATACAATTTGTCAGTGATATGGTTTGGCTATGTGTTCCCATCCAAATCTCAACTTAAATTGTAATAAATCTCATGTGTTGCAGGAGGGACGTGCTGGGAGGTAAATGAATCATGGGGCAGGTTTTTGCCATGCCGTTCTTGTGACAGTGAATAAGTCTCACAAGATCTGAGGGTTTTATGAAAGGGAGTTACCCTACACATGCTCTCTTGCCTGCTGCCATATAAGACATGCCTTGCTTCCGCTTCACCTTCCACCATGATTGTGAGGCCTCCCCAGTCATGTGGAACTGTGAGTCCACTAAACCTCCTTTCTTTATAAATTTCCCAATTAGTAGCATGAGAACAGACTAATAAAGTAAATTGGTACTGGTAGAGTGGGGTGCTGCTGTAAAGATACCTGAAAATGTGGAATCGACTTTGGAACGAGGTAACAGCCAGAGGTTGGAACAGTTTAGAGGGCTCAGAAGAAGACAGGAAGATGTGGGAATGTTTGGAACTTCCCAGAGATTTGTTGGATGACTTTAACCAAATTCTGCATATCTCAGATGGAGATAAGCAACTTGTTGGCAACTGGAATAAAGTTGACTCTTACTATGTTTTAGCAAAGAGGCTGGCAACATTTTGCCCCTGCCCTAGATGTCTGTGGGGCTTTGAACTTGAGAGAGATGATTTAGGGTATCTGGCAGAATAAATTTCTAAGGAGCAAAGTTTTTGAGAGGTGACTCGGGTGATGTTAAAAGCATTCAGCTTTACATATTCAAAAAAGGATTTGGAAGTGGAACTTATGTTTAAAAGCTAAGCAAAGCATAAAAGTTCAGAAAATTTGCAGCCTTACAATGAAGTAGAAAAGAAAAACCCATTTTCTGAGGAAAATTCAAGTCAGCTGCAGAAATTGCATAAGTAATGAGAAGCCAAGTGTCAATCCCCAAGAAAATGGATAAAATGTCTTCAGGGCATGTCAGAGACCTTTGCAGCAGCCCCTCCCATTATAGACCCAGAGGTCTAGGAGGAAAAAATTGTTTTCTTGGGCCAGGTGCACGGCCCCCTTGCTGTGTGAAGCCTAGGGACTTGGTGCCATGCGTCCCAGTTGCTCCAACCATGGTTAAAGAGACCAAGGTACTGCTTGGGCCATGGATTTGGAGGGTGCGAGCCCCAATCCTTGGCAACTTACAAATGGTGTCAAGTCTGTGGGCACACAAAAGTTAAGAATTGAGGTTTGGGAAACTCCACCTAGATTTCAGAGAATGTATGGAAAAACCTGGATGTCCAGGCAAAAGTTTGCAGTGGGGCAGAGCCCTCATGGAGGACCCCTGCTAGGGCAGTGTGGAAGGGAAATGTGGGGTTGGATCCCTGACAAAGAGTCCCCACTGGGGCACTGCCTAGTGGAATTATAAGAAGAAGACTACTGTCCTCCAGACCTCAGAATAGTAGATCTACCAACAGCTTGTTCCATGCACCTAGAAAACCCACAGACACTCAATGCTAGGCCTTGAAAGCAGTCAGTAGGGGAGGCTGTACCCTGCAAAGCCACAAGGGTGGAGCTTCCCAAGACCATGGGAACCCACCTTTTGCATCAACATGATCTGGGTTTGAGACATGGAGTCGAAAGAGATCGTTTTAGAAGCTTTAAGTTTTGACTGCCCTGCTGGATTTCAGACTTGCATGGGGCCTGTAGCTCCTTCATTTTGGCCAATGTCTCCCATTTGGAATGTGTATATTTACCTAATGCCAGTACCCTCATTGTGTCTAGGAAGTAACTAACTTTGTTTTAATTTTACAGGTTCATAGGCAGAAGTGACTTGTCTTGTCTCAGATGAGTCTTTGGACTCATCTGGGTTAAGTTAATGCTGGAATGAGTTAAGACTTTGAGGGACTGCTGTAAAGGCATTATTGGTTTTGAAATATGATGACATGAGATCTTGGAGGGACCAGGGCAGAATGATATGGTTTGGCTCTGTGTCCCCACCCAAATCTCACTTTGAATTGTAATAATCCCCATGTGTCATGGGAGGGGCTGATTGGGAGGTAATTCAAACATGGGGGAAGGTTTTTACCATGCTGTTCTCATAATAGTGAGTAAGTTTCATGAGATCTGATGGTTTTATAAAGGGGAGTTCCTCTGCACATGCTCTCTTGCCTGCTGCCATGCGAGAGAAGTCTTGCTTCCCCTTCACTTTCCACTATGATTGTGAGGCCTCCCTAGCCATGTGGAACTGTGAGTTAGTTAAACCTCTTTTATTTATGAATTACCCAGTCTCAGATATGTCTTTGTTAGCCACATGAGAACAGACTAATACAGTCAGCCTCAATCTACAATCTTCATCACTATTTGGCTTACTTACTGTAGCAGCTAAGTTCTTATTAAACCCGTACCCATTCCATTTTTATCCTAAGTTACCTCTTCCTTCATGTCAGTGTCCTTCACTATGCATTTGTCCAGTCTGTGTCATCACATTGAGGGAAAGCTTGCCTGCCTCTTGCGTTCATTTTTTTCTTCTTCTAACAGTGTCATACACCAAAATTCACTTTCATTCCTAGTATTAAACATTTTTCATTTCTGCTTTATTATACAAGCCTTCCCTTCTTGTTTTTTTTTTCAAAACCCTTAAAACAATCTTTATTTTGTTCTTTGATCCTTTTTATTACCTTTTTCTATTCTTTTTGCAGTCAAATTTCTGACACGGTTTGTGTCCCTTACCCCAATATTCTATGCACACACACCTTCAACCCCTGTACAATATTTTCTGCTCCTACCCACTAAAGTGGAACTGTTCAAGGTCATCACCCAAGTTGGTTCACAAAATCTAACAACACTTTAAATGGCATATCTTTCTTTCCTTTTGGTCTCCATTTCATTCAGTTGGTGACCTTTCTCTATCGTAAGAAAAAGAAAACAGAACACCTTTATTACATTTTTCTCAATGGGCTCTCTTCCTAGTGTCCTATCCTGTATCTTTTCATGTTCTCAACAATCTGTTTATGACAAGGATTTCATAGTAGTGCCTTTACCTCCAGGAAAATGGAACCAGCTGATTCTTTAACTTCTATACAAATCTTCAAGTCCTGGATCCTCTATTTTTGTGTTCATCTGGATGTCTGAGATTAAGAAATACTTTCTAATAACATGCACTGCAAAGACTTGTTGTCTGCATTCAGAGAGATAGTGTGCATACAAAATTCCTGACACATATTAAGCTTTCAATAAATGCCAGATAAGATTGCTACTAGTGGCTGGGCACGGTGGCTCATGCCTGTAATCCCAGCACTTTGGGAGGCCAAGGCAGGTGGATCACGAGGTCAAGAGATCGAGACCTTCCTGTCCAACATAGTGAAACCTTATCTCTACTAAAAACACAAAAAATTAGCTGGGCGTGGTGGCACGCACCTGTAGTCCCAGCTATTTGGGAGGCTGAGGCAGGGGAATTGCTTGAACCTAGGAGGCAGAGGCGGAGGTTGCAGTGAGCTGAGATAACACCAATGCACTCCAGCCTGGCGACAGAGTGAGACTCCATCTCAAAAAAAAAAAAAAAAAAAAAAAAAGATTGCTACTGGTGTTTTTTGTCAAATACACAAATACATAAAAACTAGTTTCTTCTTTCGTTGTCTATCACTTCTACCATGCTAAAATATTATATCATCTCTTTTCAACACGGTAATTATCAACATCCACTCATTGTTATCCAATAGGCTCAATGAATTGTTCTGTCTTCCAATTTTATAATGTAAAGACTTTTTGAAATAAAATATAGGACCAAAGTAAAATATCCATTTGTATTTATGTCAATGGTGGTATTTAGTATTGGTAGGGCAGGTGTTGGTTCCCATTTACTTTCTATTTTATTAATGCCATGTTTATATTTTGGCATTAATTGCATATGATTCTATGTATTCTATAGCTCTAGATATATTGAAGCTATTAATAGCAATATTCTGAGTGCCTCTGATTGACTAAATTGACCAGATGAGGATCCACTTAACAGCAATGAGGCCTTCAGCACACTTTTTCCCATTTCTTGATTAATACGTGGTACAAGAGTGAATCAAATTCTTTCTGAAGTCAAGATAAATTACATCTAATGCTTCTCCCTGATTTACTATCCCATTATTCTGTCAATAGAAAGATATCTGCTACCACTGTGACAGAATTTGTTCTTCATAAAGCCCCATGTGTTTCCCAGTATATCATTCCAGTCCAGGTGTTTAAAAATAGGATTTTAGCTCTTTTTTTGAATATTATTTTATAGCTGTAATTTTAAGAGTGGTGTCTCTTTACTTTTCTTTTTTTAAAAAAAGTATTTATTTTAACCCCAAGAGCTCTCAAAGAAGCTAAAGACTAAAATTATGCTAGACACTCCTTTGGATTTTAGCAGCTTAATTAAACAATCTTTATATATTCTTCCTTTACTTGCATTTTTCATTTTGCTCTCATAAATTCTGTATCACTCCCCATAGTTTTCAGATAAAAATTGACTGTTTCTGTAAAGATTCAAAGAAAGCACTAATTTTTTATTTTTAAGTAAGCATAGTCATACTTTAGATAAAGACCAACGCTTTTTTTTACTTTTTGCACGTGATTAATATGTTTACAGAATATCTGTCATACATTGCATCCCTTAGTTTTCTGTATTTTATCTATAGAATGATATTGGTATTTTGTATATCTTGACTTATTCTATATTTTGTATGATAACTTCACTTCAGCTCTGATTTATTAAACAGGTTGTCATTTTTGCATGGCATTCATTTTTTGGCAAATATTTGTTCACTACATTCAATTGAGTATTAATAATAGAAGATGATGAAAGAACAAAGATTTTATTTAATGGTAAATACCAGTTAAGGTATTCAACTATCAGTTGAATCTATACAATGTTAATTCCTACCTTAGTATTCATTTTCTTCATTTTTATTTACATATAATTTATATTTGATATTTATATTTATTTTCTGCCTTTTGCTGTAGATAAATTCAAGGTGATACACATAGATATATAGATTAGCAAGAAGAATGAAAAGCATTTAAAATTAGGACAAAGGGAAAATAAAGTTTGGAAAGAAACAGAACCAAAATGACCTTAGAATAAAACACCTGTTCAGACATGAGCCTCAGATTTAAGTATAAGCTTCTGGCAGCCAACACAGAGATGGAGACCAATCAATTACAAAATATAAAAGCACATATTGATTCCTCAGGACAACGCTAATATTGCCAAACTGATATTGGAGAAGAATTTCCATTGTTCGACGTCAGCCCCAGGGTCTGGCTCCTAAAAATTCTTCAAAGATGAGAAATTTTAAAAATGAATGAATAGATAAATATGTTAATTATTATTATCACATTTATATAATGCTACAAGTGCAGCAATGAGCTTTAAAAAGCAATTTCTTATGAGAAACTTCAAAATGGGCTGATGCCATCACTCCAAACCCTATTGTTTGAGAGCAAGTCCAGAATGAGGTGAGAAGGATTCATTCTTTGTAGTGGCTTTCTAACAGATAGATGTTAGAATAGCTGAGGAAGCAAGGCACGGCTTTCAGGTGTACCTTCATAACTATTCAGGCAGTGAGTTTAAGATCTCTGCTCACATTCAGGCCAGTATGGGCCTTGCATTAAACAGCCAGATAAGAGTGAGAAAACTGACCTCCTGAAAAATTTCAAAGAATCTGACACAAACACAAATGGACAGAAAGATTATTTCATTCAAAAGATAGTCTTAGTCTGCTCAGACTGCCATAACAAAACACCACAGACTGGATGACTTAAACCACAGACGTTTATCTCTCAGGGTTCTGGAGGCCAGAAAGTCCAATATCAAGGTACAGGCCGATTTGGTTTCTGGTGAGGGCTCTCTTCCTAGCTTACAGACATTACTGTTCTCACTGTGCCTTCGTATGGTGGAGAGAGAGAGAGAGAGAGCAACCTCTGACCTCTCTTCCCTTTTCTATAAATACTCCAGTTCACCTTGAAAACCTCATCTAAACCCAATTACCTCCCAAGTCCCTATCTCTAAATACCATCACATTGGTAGTGAGGGCTTCAATGCATGAATTTATGGGGAGGACAGGAGCGCACAAATATTCAGTCCATAACACACAGAAAGAGTATTCCTTTCTGCACCATTTGACAAAAGTGATTAAATAATGTTTACTACATTTAAGTAGCATTGGTTGGATATTTTCTTTGCTTATTTCAGCCCCCAAGTTATCAATCTTAATCTTGCTATCATGATTATGACAAAGAGGGTAGGCATTTAATTGATACATAGTATTAAAACAGCTATTTATTATTATTATTATTATTTTTGAGATAGAGTCTCGCTCCGTCATTCAAGTTGAAGCCCAGTGGTGCTATCATAGCTCACTGCAACCTGAAGCCTCGAACTCCTGGGCTCAAGCAATCCTCCTATCCCAGCCTCCCAAAGTGCAAGGATTACAGGCATGAACCACCATGCCTGGCCCTATTATTAAAAATAGTGAACCAGGAGCAGTGGCATGCTCCCATCGTTTTGGCTACTCAAGAGGCTGAAGTGGGAGGAATGTTTGAGCCCAGGATTTTGAGGCCAGCCTGGGTAACATATTGAGACCGCATCTTTAAAAAAAATTGATGGAAATTTTATGATTCCTGCTCACCTGACACTCCCTAAAGTTTTTCCACCCTTAGACTACCAGAAACTATTGTGTGATCATCAAGAACTAAATGGTAAACACTTGACCAAACATTTAGGTGGTCCAGAATTCTTGCACACAGTACTTAATAAACTATTATTATCCTCAGTTGTCAGGAAGGATTAAATTAAAAATACTTCCAAACAAAACGGGAACCAATAAATTGGACCTTAGCTTACAAGTTAAATAATATTGATTCTTCTTCATAATGTCATCATCATCATCATCATCACTGTAATTATTGTTTAAGTCCTTATTTTGTACCAGATCTTTTCCTAGGATTTTCATATTTGATTATCTCATCTAATAGTTACAAAATATATCTGGAATGGATGTTATTATGCCAATTTTACAGATAGAGAAACTGAAACACAGATACTAATTATTTGCTAATATGTGACAGAGGTTGGGTTAGAACTTACAGCTTCCAAACAGGAAATGGTTATCTTGAGTAATCTCAAATGAGAATCAAATGAAAAAGAGAAAATCTACCCCTTTTCTGTATTTACACTTTAGTGACAAACACCTACAGGTCTAATTAGGTTAGGGTTAGAGAGTACAAGAAACTAGCCTGCTCTCCCTCTAATATTCTAAAAAGCTTAGCGAAATTTTTTAAAGTGGATTTTGTTTAGCATAACTGAACAAATGAAATGATCAACTGAATGATCTGACATTTTATCCCATGTAGACATATACATGAGAGTGGTAGGTACAGAAAACCACTTGCTGGCAGATTTTGGAGGAAATAGTAGTATTGTACAGGGCACTTTTGGAAAATAATTCCATGCTATCAACAAAGAGTGGGAGTTACTGTTACAACCAAGTGATTCAGGTACAGAGCTATAAATCTGGCCTTTGTCAAGTACAATAAATTTACCCGCAAATATAATTTCAACAGGGAAAAATTTGAGCTTATGGTGCTGGATACTACATGTAAAATCTTTATCTCAAAAGACGACAAATTGAGAATCAACACTGAAAATTCTTGTCCTGGAGACAGTCATAAATTTTAGAAAAATTCCATAAGTTAAAATGTAGACCCAGTAATAGTGTTTTGTGGATCTCACATCTTTTTTGATAGCAGCTTTTAACCCAAATATCAAGCCTTTTATGACCATTACAAATGTCTGACTTTCTATTTTCCTGGTTAAGGCTTTAATCTTGTCAACTTCCTATCCTTCATCCACAGAGAAAAATTTTACTTTTGAGTATGTTTGAGTTATGGATGTATTGAACCAGATGTTGACACAGAGCAGAATGTTCTAGTGGCCTCGTTCTGAGTTCAGAAAAACTCATTCATTCATCATTCAGCAATATTAACTGAACATCTAAAGATTCTACTATTCTTTGGAAGGGCTCCATAAATAAAAAAGGAAACACTTGGGTATATAACTTGCTTCTCCTTTGTATTTTTTTGTTCACATCCCCTTGTTTTGATTCTGTCCATGGGGATTCATAACTTGGAAATTAAGCAAATCTTAACCTTCTATGACCCAACTTCTCTGTCTCCCCCATTGTTACCAAAATTCCAATGAACGAGTAATAATCTAATGATTTCCAAAGGAGACAGATGCTATTGGCAAAATGGTTAATCAAATTTCCAGGACTCAGAGAGAGAAAAAGCAAATTGCTTAGCTTAAATATAAACTGGATAGGCATTGTCTATTAAAATATGTTTTTAAATGTGTTTTTAAATATCTTGAATATTCATGAAATTTTCTAGAATTATATTTTTAAAATAACCTATAAATTATAGTTCCCTTCAGGTAGAGCCATTGAGGGGCTAGGGATCAAGAGTAGGAGAAAAACTTTTTTGTGCTATTTGAAATTTTACCCTGAACTTAATTTACTATTCTAAAAATACAAGAGAGAATTAATTTATTATTAATTTTCTATGTAAATTTACCAAAATATTCCCCCAAATCTCCAACAAACTGAACAGCTTTTTGCATAATCCAAATGCAAAATTATATAAATTCCAGTAGTATATAGTCAAAATACAGCAATTAATAACAACCCAATACATGCACAAGTAAATATTCCTCAAAATGTCACTTATAACCAAAGGTAATTATTCATTTCAATACTTCAAATTTTAATTTGATTTATACAATTTGCCACTATTTTTATTTCAAAAAAGTATGTGTTAATGTTATATTTATGGTAAAGATATTGAACATATATAGACAATTTCCCTGTTGCTTGAAAACAAAGTTGACATGTCTATATAAAGATAAAAAAAGTAATATATATTTCTCAGAATTATCTTAAATGCATACATTTTACAGGTCAGGTGAATAATTTAAAGATAAGAAAAAGGAAAAACCTTCTTCTGCACAAGGTCAAAATAAGTAAAATGATTTACATGTTAAAATTGTTCAGTGGCTCATGCCTGTAATCCTAGCACTTTGGGAGACCAAGGAGGGTAGATCACTTGAGGTCAGGAGTTCAAGATCAACCTGGCCCACATGGCAAAACCCTGTCTCTACAAAAAATACAAAAATAAGCCAGGTGTGGTGGCACATGCCTGTGGCCTCAGCTACTCGGGAGGCTGAGGCAGGAGAATTGCTTGTACCCAGGAGGCAGAGGTTGCGCTGAGCCAAGATTGCACCACTGCACTCCAGCCTAGGCAACAGAGTGAGACTCTGTCTCAAAAAAAAAAAAAAAAAAATGTTAATATAGAAATAAATCAGAAATAACATATCTTCTTACATGTAAATTGTGAATAAAGTTGCATTTGGATATATTTCATATTATTTGATTATTTTAACTATGGATCCCAGTATTCAAATGACACACTAACAAGTATTTTCTAGTCTCTAAATTGCTCTATAGAGAAGTAACTGATGGACACAGTGTTTCAAATATCAAAAACAAGATAATATCCAATTTCACTATTTTTTCTTCAAATAACAGAAGAAGAGAGTTTGGGTTAATTATCAGTTTGCTTCGTTTGCTGAGGTTGCATTCACTAGATTACACATGTCAAAATATGCACAATGCGAACACATGAATACTTCTTATGAAAAGAAAAATGAAAGCCCCCCTCTCATAAATGATTTTCTTACCAGCAACAGATTTTATGTGAAAGGGATAGTAATTTTTCTACCAACTTTTTATATTGCTTTTCAGGTAGCAAATAGAGACTTACTAAAGTTAATAATAGATATGATACAGTATTTGCTTTACTCTAACTTAATGTGATATGCTTCAGCCCCTTCCCCCACCAGGTTTTTCTTTTTTTTTTTTTTTAAATTCTGAGTAATTAATGTTTGTTCAGTCACCATAATGGAAAGATGCTACTAATGTGGACTGCGGCCAAAGACCCTATGTGCCTATGGCGTTCAGGACAGTTTCATACTATGAGGGCTACTATTTAGGTGGGTCACTTTGGTGCAGGTGTATTGGTTGTTAAAATATTGAAATGGTCTCTTACGAGTAGACAAATAAAAGCTGTTGTGCTAAGTGCAGGCCTCTACCAGGTGCCCGGGGCCTGCCAGCCTGTAACCATCTGGCTACTTAATGCTATTATCTGACCTCACAGAAGTCTCTTGTATCCAGTTCCAGCAATAACAGTGCTCTCAATCCTGATTGGATAGAATGGTAAGTATTTTGAATATCCTCTCATTGAACAATGAAAACTATTTTCATGTCCTACAATGACTTTGAAGTGTCCAGACATTCAGACACCAGAGCTTTTACTTGGGCTCTCTGTGATATATTTTACTGCAATCACATCATAACATAATGCAATTTTAAATGATACTACACATACAAATACAGTGTGACACATTTGCATGAATACAGTACCTCATTTTTTTCTTCACTTCAAGTAATGTATCTTGGAGTGTAAATTCTACTTCAATTGGTGTTATATTCTGCTTTCTTCTCCAAGTAGTATGTCATTACTCATTATAACACTAATTTTATTTCAATATTCTATGCCGTTGCACTTTTTCTTTTTCTGTATTCTTGAATGTAAAAGGTTATGACCTTTTTTAAATTTAAATTTACTTGTTATAAGTAAATAGAAACATCAGACTACATTTTGTCTTCTAGTGTATTCATGCCTGATTATGTTTATATCAAAATTTATATTAATTTATGATAAATTATTTTTCTTTTATATTTATATTTTACATCAGCCACTATAACATTTTTCTATAATTATTTTTAATGTAGATTATGTTATTTAGGGACTTTAAGTTAGTAGATGAGTCATTAAAATTGCCTTTTAAAAAGAGGACAATGAGTTTAATAGGATTAAGAACTATTAGGATAAGTTAATTTATTAGAAGCAAGAACCTTTTCAAATTAGTATATGAAATGAAAGATTATCTACACAAAAAATCTGATTTCCTGTGCTCTGAAGTTGTCTTCAATTAGAATAGCTAACACTTATTATCCCATCTCTTACTGTCACCAAGTACCATTGTAAGCATTTTACATATATTGACTCATCCAATTCTCACAATACTTTTATGAGACAGTATTCTGATTAGTTTTATTTAATGGATATGAAACTGAGGCATAGAGAAAGTCAAAGCACTTAACTAAAATACCTATCTGAAGATTTTTTAAAAAAATAAAATCTAGTGGTTGGTTAGAGTAGTCAGGCAAACACTCTGAGAACAACTGGGGGAAAGTATATGTATATGTGGTACCTATTAGCCCCTATGCTCACTACCTGGGTGCAATATACCTATGTAACAAACATGCACATGTACTCCATAGACCTAAAATAAAAGTTGAAATAAGTTAATAAAGCAGTACTTACTGTAGAAACAAAGATGAGACAGAGTACAATTTCAGAGAGGTGAGTTGAGGGCTCAAATTTTTCCAGGGGACACTTTTTAATTCTAAACTCGGCTAGAGACTGAGATTCTGGGCACTAAACAGACCAAGAGGGACATGGAAAACAGCAGAGCTTTAGGTGGCCCCACTCACTGGAGTGGACAAAATGGGGAAATAACTCAGCTACATGGCTGGGTTTCCCCTCAAGACATTTGATAAATTATGCAAGTTCATAAAGCAGGAAATTAGGAAGCTACGCCAAAACCTCAGAAAAGCAGAGTGGTAATTTCTAAAGTACTTGAAAAACAATTCTGTTGGGAGGACCCAAGAATGCTGAGTAAAACAGCTGGCAAGGAAGTAGTGAATTGGGGTCTGCAGTGGCTCTTCACCTGGTCACATTTGCCAATTGGCCACAGCTAGTAACTGAGAGTCCAGGCTTGACCCCTGGTAGAGAGTCACTGCTGCAGGACAGTAATACTTTGAAATAAAAACAGTTATTACAACAATGAATCTATGCCTTTTTGGTCCCATTCAATTATTGTTTTTTCTGCTGAAGCTTTCTGTTCACTTTCTGTGGCTTTTCTTCCCTTTTCATTGTCCATCCTTTGCTTCTCTCACATATTCCATATGTAGTCAAAACTAGTATTTAGTTATTTTTGGATAAGAAACAATAGCTTAGATTTGTTTATTTTTCCCTCTGCTATGGCAATATTCTACACACTTTAAATGTAGAAACTAATCACAAAACAACACCATGAAGGGGTGCAATTACTCTTTTTACATAGACATAGAGATTGCGGCACAGAAAGGTGAAACAACTTGCCCAAAGTCAAAAGCTAATATGTAGCAAAATTGGGATTCAAGTCAGGAAATCTTGCTCCATAATCCATGCTCATAACTAAGGGTCTGTACATTCCAACTCAGCAAAAGTCTGAAAAGAGATGTACGGAAAGGGAAAGTTTCAATAAGTAGAATAAATAAGGAAGTACATAGTATTACAACCATATCAGTGACAGAATCAGAGCATTCATCCTGTACTAATATAAAGATTTTTCACTCCACAGGCTATAGTTGGTCTATAAACCAAAGTTCAGTTTATTAATGTGTCTTTTAAGATAGGGTTTGTGCTGGATATTCAGTCAACAGTTTTTTAGTGAAGTACAGAGTTGCTTTTGAAGGCATGTGAATCAGATATACTCCATTTGGAACCCTTACTACTGTATTTGCCCGTGTGACAATGGGCTAAACTTAGCCTCTCTGAGCTTTGGTTTTCTTATTGAAGCGGGATATTTCCCTGACACCTTCATGGGACTCATTATAGGGGTGCTCCATTTACTCAGCCCACAGCTCTCAACTCCTCCCGTGAAGTAGCACCGGAGCAAATGAGGCGGGAACTGGAGTACACGATGGCTGGAGTCAGCCAGCTACTCTGGTACCAGCAGAAGCGAGCTCTGCTCACTCAGACCTGTGTGTTCCATCCCTCATGGGAGGGGGCACACAGGTGAGTGGATGCAGGGGCTGGTACATGTGCTGTTGGGTGCCAGCAGGAGCCAACTCCATGCCAGCCCTGCCACAGCATCTAGGGGGCTGCTCATGACCCCTGAAGCCCCAGAGTGAGTGTTACAGTGCTCTTTTTGCTCAGCCATCCATGGACAGCTTAAGTGTTAACAGCTCAGTGGACCCTCTGTATTTTCACATGAGGCAGCTTTCTTCCAACAGCGAGGGCAAAGGGTCAGTGTGACAGCCTTTGCATCTGCACTCATGGCTTCCGAGCTCTTGTCTGGTGGCCAGGGGACATTAGGTTGCATGAACGAATTGAAGGATGGTAAATGTGGGGGATTTCATTGCTGATGAAGGTGACTCTCAACAGGAAGGGGAGCTAAAAAGGGGACAGGGCAGGAAAGTAATCTTCCACTGAAGTCCAGCCATCTCCGTCTGGATTCTTCTCTGCAGTCAAGCTGCTTCTCTCCAATATCCAGCCATAGTCTCCAATGTTCAGCTGCTGCTTCTCTCTGCCAACTGAGTTCCGGAGTTTTATAAGCACAGGATGAGTGGGGTGGACTAGGCCATGGGTGGTTTTGGAAAAGGCAACGTTTGAGCAGGAAAACAGGAATGTAAGTTTTCACTTGGGGCTGTGGTCTCAAGCCCAACTTGAGGTTGGGACTTCACCAGGGACCTGCACTTTTCTACCTAGAATTTCTCTGCCTCCTGTCCCTATCATTATCTATAAAATTAGAAAAAGAATAATTCCACCTAATAAATTTGTTTTGAGGATTTAACAAAATTATATAAAAGACCCTTTTAGTGCAGTGCCTGTCAAAAGTGCTTAATATGAAGTAGTTATTTTATTATATGTGTGTGTAGGTAGACACATGGCTAAGAAAACAATAATTTCTTATAAGAAATGTCAATAAAACACCTTATAAATAAAATGCATTTTAGCATGCTTTTCCTCTGGAGAAAAATCTTTAGATCTATGATTTATAGCAATCCTCATGTAGACACTATAGTAATTGGAACTATGATATTCTTGTATCATGATAATCATACTTTCCAAGAATGTGTGAGAATCCTTTTATGTTGGCTAATAGAGCTTCAGCTAACACATTATGAACTTGGAAGAAGCAAAGCTGCAAGATAGAAATATGACTGTGAAAGCATAATTTCTTAAATAATAAATTTAGAACTCTCCCCTAAATAACTTTTGCTTCATTTTAACGTAATTGCCTCTGTTTTTGCCTCTTTATTTTTCTCAAAAAGCTGAAAAATGCAATGCAAGAGGTTACATGAATATTTTGAGAGAATGCCAATGACTGAAAATAAAATTTATTCCATACTTGATGTATTTCAATATTGCTTTCATATTTTTATTGTATTTGTTTCTCAGATGGAGAGACAGAGGTATAGAGGGGCTTGCTTTATGTCGGATTTTGTGCTAGGAAACAAAGAAGGAAATTTGAATTAGTCATGATCGCAGCCTTCAAGGAACTCTTATTTTAACTACGCATATAGGCATATACTAGAAATGATTATAAAACTGGTATATAATGGGAATGGAAGAGACAAGCAGGATGGGTCTCAGGCATTCCAAAGAAAAGGCACCAAAGGCATCATGGAGAATCAGAAAAGGCAAGTTAGCAGACAGGTAGATCAGTTTTACTTTAAATCCTCTCCTGTTAAGAGATTTTCAGAAGCCATTAAACCTGAGAATCTATACATTCAGTATTGCTACCATGAGGAGTCACTCTTTGTTATTTAATTTAGGTATTTTGACTCAGAAGAATGATGTGAAGGATCTTTTGAGCTATTCATTCCTTCTTGGTTCTCGAAGAGAAAAGGAAGAGATTTCAAAGAGATCTCAAGAAGTTAGTAATGAACTGTCACTTGTCTGGCGTATCCTTTTTACTGCCTTCTTTTTACTCAATAAATATGTCTGGTTATAATTCTAGGATATTTGGTATATATAAAAGCATAGTTCCTGATAAAGCACATTTTGTAGAAAAATAGCCAGTTCCCGCTCCTAATCTATTTATTTTCTAATTAGAGAACTTACATGAATACAGTAAATAGGAAACAAAAACTATTTTATATCTGTTGGAATGGCTTATTAAATTTGACTATTAGGTGAGCAGAAGGAAATTTTTACACAATAGATTTCATTATATAAAATACTAAATCTTGACTGGGCACGGTGGCTCACGCTTGTAATCCCAGCACTTTGGGAGGCAGAGGCCTGTGGATCACGAGGTCAGGAGATTGAGACCATCTGGACTAACACGGTGAAACCCCATCTCTACTAAAAATACAAATTAGCTGGGCATGGTGGCAGGCGCCTGTAGTCCCAGTTATTCAGGAGGCTGAGGCTGGAGAATGGCGTGAACCTAGGAGGCAGAGTTTGCAGTGAGCCGAGATCACAACACTGCACTTCAGCCAGGGTGACAGAGTGAGACTCCGTCTCAAAAAATAATAATAAAAGTTAAAAAAATAATAAATGAATAAAAAACCTATATCTTTCATATTCCAACTAAAACTATAAACAAAATAAACTAACAATGACAGATACCCAGTTGACAGTCCTCTGCTCTAGCTATCTATTGAAGGTAGTAAAGAAGAGAAGGGAAGGGATGAACAGAGGGAGTATAGGGGATTTTTCAGGCAGTGAAATTCTTCTGTATGATATTAAAATGGTGGACAGGTAATATTACACATTTGATTAAACTGAAAGAACCTTAACATAAACTGTAGACTTGACTTAATAATGTTCCAATATTGCTCCATCAGTTGTAACAAATGTACTACATTAATGCAAGATGGTAAAAATAAGGGAAACTGATGGTGAGGGGAGAGGGAGTATAAGGGAATTCTCTATACTGTCAGCTTTTTTTATAAACTGAAAACTACTCTACAAAATGATGTCTATTTAAAAATTAAAATGACAAACCGAGGGAAGTTTTGTAATGAATTAATAAAGAATAAGTAATATTCTTGACAAATAGAGATCTAATAAATTGATGATTTCAAACATACTAAGGACAAAAGCAGATAAATAAATCAATAATAAACACAAAAAATATTGATATCATTAATGAAAATTAATGAAAAATTACACATTTTTCACTTATTAAACATTTTATAAAAATATGAATTATATAATTTTAAAATGTTTCAGTACAAAAATGCTCAATATACTTAAATGTGCAGATAAATGAGCACTTTCAAATCTGCAAGAAAAGCATAAATTAAGTTTGTAAAAGTTTAGAAAGCAATTTGGTAATGTATATCCAGAACATTTATTCACACTTCTCTACATACTTTTTTTACTCATTTATCCAACAACTATTCTGAAATACCCAATGAGTCTATAGAATTAGAACCGCAGCAGTAAGCATGGCAAAAATTGTCCCCCAATGTCATGAAGCTTAAAATTTAGTGGAAAAGACAGATGTTTAAAAAAATTCAAAAAAAAATAATTCTTCATTATGATTGCTGTGAAGAAGGGGTACAAAAGGGTTTAACTTTATCTGGATTGTTAAAGAGAAGGGAATCAAGTTCAAGAGGAGACTAGAAAGATAAGCAGGAGTTAACTAGATGAAGGGAGGGTGACTCACTATATGAAAAATAAGAGCATGATTGAAACACTATGTCATAGAAGAGCATGGTGCGCTCAGGGGAACGAAAGGGCAGTACAACTGAAGGAAGACAGCTGCAAGGAGGATTTCGCCACTCTGAAACTCTTGGATACTAAGACCTATCAGGCATGTGGAGACCTGAAGTCTCATGGCAAGTATGCCTAAGAGTCTTGAGAGAGGAAATTCGTACATGTGGTGAGGGTTGGGGCATGTGAGGAATGATGTAAGGGCACCACAGTGGAACAGACACATAAAGAATAATTTCCAGTCTACACTCCAATATTCAGAGGCTCAGTGTGTCTTAGTTGAAATTTTCTGGGCAACTATATGCCTTAGACTGAAGTAGGTGATCCTGTGACAAAAGAGAATAGGCCACAGTCCCATAGAGATTATATTTAAGATGCTGGGATGAGAGAATATGAGATGAAACTATGGACTATGGTGTTTAGCAGGAGTAAAACTGTGTGTGCAGTTTGTAGGTGGGGAGAGGAAAGGAGACATTAAAGTCTATTTCAGAGAAATTTTAGAAAGCTAGGCTTTGAGTTGTAAATACCACTGACTAGGAACTTGGTATGTATACATTGATGGGAAATATGCCAGTCACAGACTGTTTGTAAAATATAATTAAAGGGGAGGGTTTCTAGATGGGTGGAGCCCAGAGTTCTCTAGAAAGTGGTATAACAGTTGGAAGTAAATGGTGCTGTGTTCCCAGCACATCATGCTGGAGGATTTTTTTTTTTTTTTTTCTTATGCTGGAATCTGCATCTTTGTTCTTTAAATGATTTGGTGGGAAAATATTACTGTAGAAAATACTTGATGCCTGTATGGAACAATCTAAAATTTAACTGGGTCAAGGGCTTCTAAAATGGGAAATGGGAGAGGGTGGTGAAATGTTTATATGCTACCAACTGTTCTATATTTGAACTTGAATATTGTGCTTTCTCCTAATATATTATTATTGAAAGTAAAATATTCTGAACCACTTTGCTTATTTTTGTCCCTTGACCCTTTATCTGACATCTATCAGCTACAAGCAATGCCTAAATCACAAGTGGTATAGTTTTTTTCCATCTTGTAGGCATTTGTAGATAAGCCCAGATCCACATTACCATTGTTAACATTCCTTACTGCCCTTTATCCCCACCCAGGAGCATCCACTTTCTGGGTTCTAAAGAAACTTAGCTGTAAGTTAGGGACCACCCATAGCTGACTGCTTTACTCAGTTAGCCAAAAAGAAAAAAGAAAAGAAAAGAAGAAAAGAAAAGGAAAGAGAGAGAGAGAGAGAGAGAGAGAGAGAGAGAGAGAGAGAGAAAGAAAGAAAGAAAGAAAGAAAGAGAAAGAAAGAAAGAAAGAAAGAAAGAAAGAAAGAAAGAAAGAAAGAAAGAAAGAAAGAAAGAAAGAAAGAAAGAAAGAGAGAGGGAAAATATGATGAATAAGTTAAAGTAGTACAGAAAAGCCATATTTTTAAGATCAGATATTAATAAAATGTTTAAAAATAGAAAAATTAGCACTATACAGTCCACCATGATGTTATTTAAAAAATGTAGTTGCATGCCTTTCACAAAAGTCTAGCATTATTTCTTTAGGAGTTTGCTCTCAAATTATTTAGAGAAAGAGTGGTCTGTAGATTTCTGAGTCCAGCTCAGTTTGCAATATGAGCAAATGATTTCTCTATTCAATGTCAGAAATTAAAGACTGGATATTTTCCAAAAAATGGTTGTCTAGTACATTTGTTTTGAATTGAGGGTTATATTTTTTCCTTTTAGTGTCTGTGCATGTGTGCGTGTATGTACTTTTTACACCTATTTTTGTCAATGTGTTTTCTTTGTAACTATGCATAGAAATCTAGAACTGTGGGAGTTTATGGGAAATCTTAAACTAAGGGAAATATAGTATTTATGTGTTAGGCAAGTTCAATGCCAAATGTCACAGCGCAATTACCTGCCTCCTTCCATCTTTGACTGCTTCTGGTATAATAGTGGGCCACCTGCATTCTCCACAGAAGAATGCCAAAATGGATTTAAGACAATTATTTCTTTCAAGCAAAGTCAACCCCCAGACCATCCTGAACTGAAATCACAAAGTACATATTGGATTTCCAGACCCACTCCCCATTGTATTGCTTAAGGGACACAGCTGAGTTCTCGCAATCCATTGTATTCACAATTTCTCTCTGCATTCAGACTGAGAAAACTGGGGATAAGGTGTGACAATTCCTTCATTCAAATCATAGCCCTGAAAGTAACATCTTCAACAAAGTATTCAGACATTGCCTTAGGAAATCATTGAAAAGGCAAAACATTAGAGGTTTTAAGGTTAACAGTACAATCTAAATAGAAGTTGGTACTGAATACAGGAGCTTTTACTTGAAAGGAGTGGATGGCTCAGAAATATGATCTGCATGCAGCCTAAGTGACAACTTAAACAAAGAAAGCTGCTAGGCTTAATTCGAATGGATTCCATGAATGTGTTGTGGTATTATGAACTTGTTTATAGTAATAACACTAATGCATCTGCTCCATCTTTGTGCAGTTACCTAGACTACATTGTTTGACACTACCATTTTGTATTAACCTCCATCTGCTGTGCTATGTCTGTCATTTCTTTCACTATAACATAATGTGACAGAAGCTTCATTTACCTAAACTTATCTTGGCAACTTGTACTTCATTAAAGAGAATCCTGCAAGCATCAGTTAAAGCTTTCTTATCTGGCCATGCATAGCCAGGCTTCATAAATCATTCTTTCACTTTCCATTTTGCAGCTTCTCAAAAGGTAACATTATTGAATTCAGATCACTGGAAAAGAGCAGTACTAAAATGTTTATTGAACAGCTTTTAGACACTAAACTCAGCTTTAAACATAGATGGTAATACTAACCAAAGCTTTTGGATGTAAAACTCAAGTCACTAGTGTACACAGTGCTATAAATACTCTTGATAGCAGCCACTTTAGCAAGTTGGTATCAACCTAGTGAAGAAAAAAATATTGTTAGCCCTTGGCTGCCCATTTCTTACTGCCTGAACTTCTTTAATATATTTATATTAATTTAAGAAGATAGTGTTATCATTTATATGACCATCCACTTCAACTGCTCTAATGGTTGGATAGTAAAATCCACATATATTTTTTAGTTTCTCCATGTACGTGAGATCATGCTGTATTTGTTATTCGGTGCTTGGCTTATTTCGCTTAACATTGTGTCCTCTAGGTTCATCTATGTTGTGGCAAATGACAAGACTTTATTCATTTTATGACTTAATATTATTCCACTGTGTATATATCATATTTTGAAATTTATTCATCTTTGATAAACATGTAGGTTGACTTCCTATCTTGGCTATTGTGAATAGTGTGGCAATAAACATGAGATGGAAGATATCTATTTGACACACTGATTTTCCTTTGGATGTATACCCAGTAATGTGATTGTTGGATCATATCATAGTTGTATTTTTAATTTTTTGAGGAATCTCCATATTTTTGTCCATAATGATTGTACTAATTTAGATTCCTACCAACAGCACGTAAGAGTTCTCCTTTCTCCAAATCCTCCTCAGCATTTGTTATTTTTTGTCTTTTTGAAAATTGCCATTCTAACTGGAGTGAGATGATATATCATCATGGTTTGATTAGCATTTCCCTGATGATTAGTGATGTTGAGCATTTTTGCATATACTTTGACCAATTGCATATCTTATTTTGAGATATGTCTGTTCAGATCTTTTTCCTATTTTTTAATCTGATTATTTGGTTTTTTCTTTTTGCTATCAGGCTGTTTGGGTTCCTTACATGTTCTGAATATTAACCCCTTGTCAAATGCGTAGTTTTTGAATATTTTCTCCCATTCTGTAGGTTGTCTCTTTACTCTGTTGATTGTTTCCTTTGCTGTAATAAGCTTTTTAATTTGGATGTACCCTCATTTTTCTATTTTGCTCTTGTTGCCTGTGTTTTTGAGGCCTTATCCAAAGAATTCTTGCCCAGAACAATGTCTTGAAGCATTCCCCTACGTTTTATTCTAGTAGTTTCATAGTTGTTTTAGGTCTTCCATGTAGGTCTGTAATCCATTTTGAGTTGATTTTTATAAGAGGTAAACTAAAAGAGTGGTTATCAGAGACTGGCGAGAAAAGCGAGGGAATGGGAGAAGTTGGCCAATATACAAATTACAGTTAAATAGAAGAACATATTGCACAACAGGGAACATAGTTAACAATAATATATATTTCAAAATAGCTAGAAAAGAGGATTTTGAATATTCTTATCACAAAGAAATGACAAGTATTTGAGGTGATGGATAAGCTAATTACCCTGGTTTGAACATTACATAACTTATACATATATCGAAACATCTCACTGTACCTCATGAATATGCACAATTATGTGTCCACTAAAGGTAAAATAAAACTGAAAACAAAACAAAACAAAACACATATGAAGTCCCTTTTATGTCCAGTTACTGGTATAATGTGCACCCTGCTTTACCAAAGTTTGTGCGTCCGGTTTGTTCAACTGAGAATCAACAATAAGACTTCTTCAGCACATTCTGGCTGGCCTTTTACTAAATGGCACCAAGGACAAATCTCATCCCATAGGCTTGTATGCATATCTGTAGAAGCCTTATCATGTGTATGCTTGAAAATGTATGGTCTTTGAGAGCACTGATGATTTGTCATCATAGAAAAAGGAAAAAACCTTGAGAGCCAGAAATTGTATGAAGTTCGTTTTTGTGGGGAAATAATTATTTTCATGTATTTAATATATTAGTCTGGTCAAACAAGAAATACTATCTTGCTGCCTTCATCTTCATGCCTGAGTCTCTTGATATAAAGTACTTAAATGAGTACATGCCAAGTAATTAAGGTTTATTTACTTTGGGTCATGTAGGTGAAACTCTATTTTCTGCTGCATGTATGTCTAGTCAGCTGCAATAGACTTGTGTTTTTATTGACAAAATGAATGGAATTGTGATTTTAACACTGTCCATTGTTTTTAAAGCAAATAATTACATTATGACTTTAAAGGAAATCCCTAAAATGATAGATTACAATCACTAAAAAATTGTATCTAAATAATGTAACTTTGAAATCATAGGACTTTAGATCTGGAAGTAAACTTATGGAAGATCTGGCTCAGTTGAGTCATTGTAACTATGAGGAAAAGGCTTTTAGGTTTTTGTTCGTTCATTTAGAAACAGGGTCCCATTCTGCCAAACAGGGTGGTCTTAGCATAAGTCACTGTATCCTCGAATTCCTGGGCTCAAATAATTCTCTCACTTCAGCCTCCCAAGTTGCTGGGACTACAGGCACACCCAACAATACCCAGGTTTTTTTTTGTTTGTTTTTTGTTTTTTGTTTTTTTTGTAGTGGTGGGGTCTCACTATATTATCAAGGCTGGTCTGGAACTCCTGGCCCCAAGAGGTCCTCCTCAGCCTCGCAAAGTGCTGGGATTTCAGGTATGAACCACCACACCTGACCTCAGGTTCTTAATTTTAAATGATTTGCCCAATGTCATAGAGCAAGCAGTAGGCAAAGGTGGAACTTATAAAATTCTGACAACAATTACAACGTTCTGATCCAGATTAATTTTAGGTGCTAAGGAATATCAAGATGATAATTTAATCTCTTAAAAATGAGACTTTGATAAGGAATATCAACTACAAACATGTATATTTGTAACATAAAGGTTATTTCTATTGATGGATTTGCAATTATCACAGGCAAAGAAAATCAGAACTGCATACAGAAAATTACTTTTTTTCCTTATGCTACATCTGTAGACATTTGATTTTTATCATGATAGAGAAGATTTGAATTCTTATATTGCTTGGCATAGTAGAAATAGCAAAAATAAATAAATATAGCAAAAGGTCATTTCTCAGTGATTTCTATGTATGCTTTCTAGTGACAGTAAAAACAGCACTTGGGTAAATCAGACAACAGTAGATTTAGAAATAATATTGGAAAGCATCTAGCCCAACACCCACCATTTACAGAAGAGAAAATAGAAGTCTGGTTAAATGACTCATGCAATTATAGTGTTCTTGCCATTATAACACACTATCCCTTTAATCCGCATAAATGAGAGAGATTTATCACCCATTTATTAACCCACTGACTGTGAGCAACAATTGTGAAGGGCACTGAGGAGTTCCTCAAGGAACTCAAAATCCAACTGGGAAAATGAACATTTAAATAACGAACAATAACACAACACATTTCTAATAGATCCAAACTGCAAAGAAAACACAATAGGAGCAATAAATTATTCAAAGGATGAAAAGAAAGAGTGCAGAAACAAAAAGAAGAAGAGTGGGAGTTTATCAGGCAGAGAAGGGGAGAAAGGCTTTCTAGATAAGAAAATACACAGGCAAAGGTACTGCATGGGAAACCTTGATAGTGTTACCAAATAACCAACGATCCCAAGGGACACTTTAGACTGCTAGATCGTTGTCTTTTAAAGAGCCTAATTTCCAACACTAAATAAATATAAAACCACGATTTGCTTAGTTTCAACTTCCTATGCTACCTCCAATATATTAAGTGGATGGTAATATCTTTTTTTTTTTTTAATGTGGCAGATTGGGAAAGGATTGTGGAGCGAGACAGAACTGGAGTTCAATCCCTGCTCTGTTTAATATTTGTATGGAGTTTGGTGATTAAATTTTAGTTGCCCATTTCTCTGAGATTTAAAGTTGAACTAAATAGTACTTAATCCCTAGGGTTTTTTGTGCCTCGCTTTTGCTACAATGCCTACCTAAGAATAGATTCTCAAAACATGGTAGCTGCAAACATTCACTTTAATAATGTTTTAATCTGCAATTAGAGGTAAGGTATTTTTAAATATAGAGTACAGCCAGATACTAGAAAAATCATCTGTTCCTAAAATTAACATTGAAACATATAGCATAGAAAGAATGTCCAGATACATGAGCAAACCTCTATATCTGTTCCCTGCAGAGTAATTATTATACAATTAATATTAACAAATTATTTGAATATCTTAAATGAAATATATATGTAAGTTCTCAGTATAATTTTTATTTCCCCTAATTATACAAATTAGAGGAAAACATTATTGCTAGTGTTTCTAATTATAGCAGTCTGGATTACTAAAATTATAAAACGAACTGTTTCCCTTAACCAGTGTAGCCTTAAACAGATACGTATAAAGTGAGTTTTCCAAATAGAATTGTGCACAATGTCTAAAATTAATATGGACCCTAGGTGCAGAGCAATTCACAAACACCCTCATATTTCCTCACAAGCATTCCTGAATTTTTCACAGCAACCGCAATATATATTTTAGTATACTCAATGAAAATCAAAACCTTGTCCATTTTGTAGCAAAGTCTTTTACAACCCAAAGATAGCAAATACTAGGGAATAGGTATTTTCTTATCACATATTCTGCAAGAAGATGGTTCTCACATTGCCTGTGAGACCAAAGTTTTTCATACAGCATTACTCAAATAACATTTATTGTATATAATGTTCCCATATTCTGATTCCCACTCAATAGAAAATTTTTAAAAATATATTTATTCCTGCTTTGCTGATATTACAAAAGTCTAGAAAACTATTTAACAAAATGACCCTCTCTTTCATCTGGATCCTAACCCTCTGAAAAAAAGAAACATATACGAATTTATACCTTAAATTAGTATTCTCTTCCTGAGTCAAAGGGCCCTTTGTAGCAGACAATGAGATTTACTTATAATAAAAATGAAATTACTTCAATAAATAAAAGTTTATTCTTCACATACTCAGGTTATCAGGAAGCTATGGAGTTGAGAGAGAGGGAATATTTCTCTATGTAGTCAAAAGCAGTAAGCTAATAATTCACCATTCGATAAATCATTTTGACTTCTTACACACAAAGTGTTAAGAGGTTTTGTTGACTTTTCTAGAGTTAATGGCCAATGACCTCTTTGTCTCTATTAAGGGACTTACTTTCTATGAAGTCAGAAGGAAGTGTAGTGAGATGTTTTGCTTAAAGAATTAGAGTTCATTTAATCTGTGAATCATTACCAAAAGTCTATTCACCACTTTTTCCTAGGTGTTAGTGAAATTTCTCAACCTCTCTCGCAGTGAGGTGTGGCAGAATGACTGCTTTTTTGTCAACGAGATATAAATGGAAGAGATGTCATCACTTTCAGACCTGGGCCATGGGATTTTCCTATGTGTAAGCCTTATGCTTTCTCTCAATCCAGCAGCTGCATGAAGACTCTGGAGTGAGATAGAGTCAAAAACTGCAAGAGAATTGGGTCTCCAAATGATGATGTGAAACAGGTCACTGGAGAAACACAGCTGTGTGCATGTATCCACACACACATGGGTGTGTACACATATGCCTTCATGTGCAGTCACACAGTGACAGGAGCAATGCATTTGTGTGTGTGAAGTCACTGAAATATTTGGTTGTTTTGGAGAAGGCCTTGCTGTTGCTCACAAATATTTCTTTTCTTACGTTTCTATGTTCGTGAGAAAAATGTTCTTCTCATCTCCTTTGCGGTTAATTGTGCTCATGTGAACTGTTTTGGCCAATGACATGGGTGTAGAAATGATGAGGGTCACTCATTTTAATACATTTAATTGGTGATATAATGGTCTCCAGCAAAATAAATCAGTGTTTCTTTAAGTCTCTGAATTGTGTAGGTTTCATATTTCTGTAGAATAAGCTAGTGTATCTGAATTTTTTTTAATTTTCATTTTAGATTGAGGAGGTACATGTGCAGGTTTATTACCAATGTATATTGCGTGATGCTGAGGTTTGGGCTTCTATTGATCCCATCACCTAGTGCCCAAAGGAAGTTTTTCAGCCCTTTCTCTTCTTCCCTTTCTTCCTCCTTTTGGAGTCCCCAGTGTGTATTGTTCCCATCTTTACGTCCAGCTGTAACCAATGTTTAGCTTCCGCTTATAAGTAAGAACATATGGCATTTAGTTTTCTGTTTCTGCATTAATTTTCTGAAGACAATTTCCTCCAGCTGCATAAATATTGCTTCAAATGACATGATTTTGTTCTTTTTATGGTTGTGTAGTACTCCATGGGGTATATGTACCACATTTTCTTTATCCAATCCACCACTGATTAGCACCTAGTTTGATTCTGTATCTTTGTTACTGTAAATAGTGCTGTGACAAATATACAAGTTAATGTGTCTTTTTGGTAGAACAATTTATTTTCCAGTAATGGGATTTCTGGATCAAATGATAGTACTGTCTTAAGTTCTTTGAGTAGGGGACACTATTCTTGTATCAGATAAGACAAACTTTAAACAAACAACAATATAAATAGACAAAGAAGGTAACTACATAATGATAAAGGGTTCAATTCAGTACAAAGACATACCTATCCTTAATACATATGACTTGCAAAGTTTGTTTCAGTAGTAGCCTATCTTGACTATTTAAAGTCCCAAGACTCACTTCTGAAACTTGATTTCCCATCTAATAAACTGCTGAATATACCTTGCAAAAGTGAGTACCCTACTCTGAGAAAGGTAGTATTCTAATTCTGAAATTTAGAATCTCATCTTAAGAGAAGGACTCTTCTTTGGTTAGTAATTTTAAAATCTAAGACAATAGTAAGAAAAATTCTCATTGATTAAAATATGTGGAAAATTAAGCTATACATTTCTCACTTCTTTCCAAATTTCTCTCTCACTGTGTAGGTGCCTCAAATCTGTGGAAACATACAAAA
This sequence comes from Chlorocebus sabaeus, assembly GCF_047675955.1. Classification (NCBI taxonomy): domain Eukaryota; kingdom Metazoa; phylum Chordata; class Mammalia; order Primates; family Cercopithecidae; genus Chlorocebus; species Chlorocebus sabaeus. Next base: position 48,030,730 of record NC_132910.1, read on the forward strand.
TATCATACATGTTACATGCTAGGTAGTATCTAAGGAGCACCTTTAAAATAGCCTGATGGATTCCTTGCACATCAATTCTCATTCATGAACTCTCATCATGCTAGTGCATTTCTTCTCTTCAAGCACCTTTCTCTTTTCTTTGGAATTCTGTTCTCATTCCTAAGGCTTATTGAAGAGGCCTTACCCCTTATTCCAATGATGTCAGCCACATTCCAAAATAGAAGCCTCTCCAGCATGCATCATCACACTGTTCTCTTCCCAACACTGCTCTGTTCTGCTGCTGTAGTGTCTCAAGGTCCCACTGTTGCCTGCATCTGACTCTTTCTGGATGCAATATAGCAGAGTGGAGAACAGGCTCTGGAGTCAGATACAACTTCAAATTGCAGTCATGCCATTGATCAATTGCACAAATGTGAATAACTGCCTAACCATTGTAATCTCATTTATAGAATGACAGGCTCCTTTTCCATGTATACCACAACTGATTTGTCAATAACTTTATCATTTAGTTATAGCAATAGCTACCAAATTTGCTACCCTTTCCCCAGCTTAACACTATACTTTTATTCAATGCAATCTACAGACTATTACAAAATAAATTTCCCTCATGTTAAAATGTCTTATACTTCCCTACAGCATGCTATACCAAATATGCTATTTTTTTTTTTTTTTAATTTCAGCTTGTTCTTTCTTGGCCTCTTATCTTTCCAAAGACTCTTCCTATAACATCCCTAAGCCAAACCCAAGTCAAATAACCTGCTTAAAATTTCCAAAAGGAACCACAATTTCCTATACTCCCTTGGTTTTATAATCCACCCTATCTAGACTACAGACATTTTGTTTTCTATCTTGCTCATTCCTATTTTAAGACTGAGCTCTGAGGTCCTGACTTCCCTGGTTCCCTAGCTGAGTTAGTCCGTTCCTCTTCTGTGCCCCTAAACTGTCTTGGACATCCCTCTGCTCAGCATATGGCACAAAAATTGCATTTGTTTATGTTCTTGCCTCTTTTCTCTTTACTGGAAACTTCAGAGCGTAATATAATGTTTTCATATCTGTCTCTTGACCACCTAGAATATTATCTGTCACTTGATAGGTTTCTGTATTAGTTTTCTAGGACCGCCTTAACAAACTACCACAAACTGGTGGTTTAAGCAACACAAATTTACTGTCTTTCGGGTCAGGTGTCTAGAAGTTGGAAATCAAGGTGTTCTAGGATTGGTTTCTTCTAAGGGCTGTGAAAAAACGATCTGCTCCAGGCTTCTCGTGCTTGCAGATGACTATTCGTGTTCACATGGCATTCTCCCTCTAAACGAGTCTGGCTTCAGATTTCCTGTTTTTATAAGTATACTAATGATACTGGATTAAGGCCCATCTTAATGACCTCATTTTACTTGATTACTCTGTGTCCAAATATGATCACGTTCTGAGAAACTGGGCATTAGGACTTCAATATTGGACATTTTAGGAGACGCAATTCCACCCACAACAGTGACCAACACTTATTGAATTCATAGATGTATGGAAGTTAAGGGAAGCCATTAGTAAATTTGTTACATACAAATTTACCTACTTAGATCATATACGTATTAGTTACATGGCTATATATCACAAAGATAACACAAGAACTATCTTATACCCCAATATAAGATCCTGAGATAGAGAAGGAAAAACACCTTTAACAGGTGTCTTTAGCCGTTGGATGTAACCTCTTTTGCTGCACTGATTCAAAGTTTATGAAGCCATTTATTTCTCCCTCAGCTGGGGCTTCTCTGCTCTGTTAATTTTCATCCCGTTCCTCCTTTATTCAATTTTTAAGTCTTTAGAACTACAGTGGATCCCGAGTATACCACAGAGAAGAAAATTCAATACTCTGTCCACTCAGCAAGCCCATCATATGGAATAATGGCATTCATATAAGAAAATAACACTTATACAAATTATAGTTTGTCATAGGTTTGCAAAACCTGTAAAGCCTCTGGGAATCAAGATATATTGAAAAATCCATTCTGCTAGCTACATAAAAACACTTAAAAGCACCAAGATTCTTTGTGCCAAGTGGAGAAATTGCAAGGAAAGGTGAAAGGATATTACTACCTAGTAAGGCATTTGCCTTTAACAGGTTTTCCTTTATTTTTATTAAATGTCCATGGTTCTGGCATAGTGATTTCACTTTGTATAAAAGCCTAATGTGTCACAGCATAATATATATATCTAAAAATCATTACTGGATTTTTAGATAGGATCCAATTTTGTTACACATTTCCCTTCTCATCTAATCATCACAAGTAACCTAAAGTAGATCATGCATTAAAAATGTATATACATGAGATTGGTACCTAGAGCTTCATGCTGTACATAATGGTTCTTCAAGAGTCCAGAATAAATATTTGAGTCATATGATAATCATGTGTTTCCTCTGATGTCGCTTATGGGGAAAATAGCAACACTTATGTACTATGTACTTTAAAGTGATCCTGTTTCATTGCCAAAAATGTCAGTGGCATGTTAGATCTAACTATTTAATGTGTGAGCACATCTATCACACATAAACATGTTCTATCTGATATTAATTCATAAGCACACACATATTTTTTAATATATTAGCCAGTGAGAAAATCACCTAGACTCCTTTTGAGTGTGTTCCTTATGAGAGTAGATCACCCCAACAGTTCTAGATTGGAATCTCATGGAGGCAAGGAGAACATGTACCCAAGGATGAAGAGGGGTGGGCACAGAACCAGCCCCTGAGCTCTTACTGCCATCTCAGTGCCACCATGACACTCAGCAGATGCATGTATTTGGAAACAGAAAAAAACTGCCTTATGAGAACCTAGGTGAAAGGCAGTCATACTCTGCCAGCTTGAGCCAGGGTAGAATTAGACTGTGCCACGCATTGTGCAGCAGCAACAAGAAGCTATGATAGTGATAAGCTGATCCTGGATTTTCTCAGCATTTGGTTTGGGAAGCCTGGATGAACCGCTTGTTAAACTGTGTAAATTGCTTGAAGTACTGGGAGAGAGTTTCCTCAAGAAGATAATAATAAACTTCTTATTAATGAGAAGTAGGGTTGCTCAAACATTTAAGAAGAAATATAGAAGAGATGTGAGAGCATTTGCAGTTAGAACTTGCAGAGTTCAGGACAGCTGTACATATGTTCAGGCATCACATGCAAGTACATATTCACACACACGTTTCCATGATCTGGCTTTTTTGTCCCAGCTATTCAATCAACCAAACCTGAAGCAATAAAAATTTCAAGAATAAAAAAGAATTACAAATAGCCGTAATATAATTAGCATCAGATGGTTCTACCCAATGTAAAAGATTAGAGATCTCCCACATCAGCAGTATAGCTCTGCTTGCACTTTAGTTAGAGAGACAGGTGGATATTTTGAGCTCTGTTAAGCAGTAAAGTTTTTATGTGTCTCTCTGGAAATGAATTTGGATTGACAACTAGTCTGTCATCGGCTGCTTGGAAATACTGAAGCATTTGGTAAATAATGCGGACAGATTCCCATCAACCTTCTCTATATTGCTGTCTTTGTTGCTTATCTAACACAAAGATTTGTTTGTAATTAAACTGGAGTTTTGAAAGAAGTCAAGTTGAGGAGTGGATACAAATTAATTTGATTATGGAGTGGAAATACTAGATAAATAAAAAAAGTTTCCAATGTCAAGAGACAAAGAACAGAGCATGAGAAATAACAGAAAGGATTGCCCTGTGTCGTGCCATAGTAATTCAGGAGACAGAAGATAAAGCTTTATTCTGTCGCTGTTTCTAAAATGAAGTGGAATCTAGCCTAGTGTTTAAAAGAGGCTTCACTTTCTTCTACAAAGTCCTATTTGGCAAATCCAGATGGAATCATTTGAATCTGAGCTGACCGAATAGTTACAATTAATTCAAGAATTGCTTTTAGCAAAATCTGAGCATTTTGCAAGCTAAGGGGTTGGACTGACTCACCAGAGTAATGTGCTGTCATTAACGCACTGACCTTGAAATAGAGGACACGTCTTGGTAAAGGGGGCTCTCTGAGGAAACAAAAATATATTGATACTAGTTACAGTGTGATTTATTTTAGTGGACAGTAGCAAAATAGAGGCTGGGAATATTATAAAATGCCACTTCTTCATTCTAACCTACAAACTGAGGATTTAATCTAAATTTAACAAAAGTGTCTATACTTATGTCTGTATATTTATGTATAAATAATAAATAGATTGACCATTTTTGCTTATGAATTTAACAAATTCTGTCAATCTTCTAGCAAATTTTTATCAAACTGAGAAAAGTAACACTACTTGTTTAGTGCTATTTATTATCATTATGCTAACTTTCTGACAATTATGGAAGGTAATAAAGAGAGTACCAATTAAAAAATATTTTTATTCTAAAATCTCATTATTAATTCCAAAATGTAGTTTGGACAACCAGTGACAATGAAATTTTTCTATGTCCACGTAAAATCATTTAGGTGTGTATGGGTTTGATTTCAATTATTTCTTCCTATTTGTGCATCACTATAAACAGATATGGAGGATGAGATATAGGATATATTTTAAATTGAAATATTGTATTGCTTTGGGAAAATTCAAGACATTTAGTGCCTCAAGACCTCCAGATCTTGAGATTTAAGAAAATGGGATCCCACCGCAGTAATGGTTGAGCCAGCATCCTCAGTATTCTTGCCGATATTCCCGCCCCTATGTTATCAACTTCAACTTCTGCAAAGAGAAGCACCTAGGACAGAGTTTGGAGACAGCAAGAAATATAGCAATATTGGCCAGTCTGCTGACTTACTTTAGGAATTTGGCTACTTTTCATGTCTTTCTTTTGAAAAGAGGAAAAAATTTACCTAGAGGTTAAGAGCTCTTATTTAGCACAGGAGCTTCCGATTTTTAATAGCATAAACTTAATAATGAACAATTATAGGCCCTTTATGTTGTAGTAGTTGTTCTCTTAGAATCTACTAAGACAATTCATAATGATATAAAACTCTCTATTAAATCACTATGCACTTAAAGAATATAGATTTTATTAATATCCATGCATCCATATTCATTATTCATGCTGCATATTTTATTAGAGCTAAATTAAGACCAAACTGACAGTGCTATGGGTACATATGAATTGTCGGACGCTCTTCTTCGAATACCTGGTACTGATTCTGAACTCTTGCTCTAGCCCATTCACTTTGCAGTAAGTTATTTTTCTCACTCAGAATTGCTCTGAATCACTTACCCTATTCTCATCTCACCATAGTCTATCCTCAAGCATAGTGATTATCTTAAATTGTCAGTCTGATCCTGGCGTTCCTCTTCTCATAGCCTCCTATCTTAGAATAGAAGCGATACCATTGCCATGGCCTGTAAGATATACAGAATGGTGTTTCACCCCTTGGCATCATCGTCTAGTGCTCTCTCACTCTCTCACCCAGTTCCAGACACATTGTCCTCATTGCTCTTTCCTGGATAACTGACCTCAACCACTCCCACCAAAAAGCTTGAATGGGAAATAACCATTGTCTGGAATATTTTTTCTCTTCCTAATCATATGAAATAATATAAAAGTGATTTGTCTATAGTTTATTGTCTGAGTTTAGCTATTTTATTGAATGTGTTAGACAATGAGAAATATTTTATTGAAGGCTTTACAGGACAGGGAGGCATACACTTATGTGTTTGTATTCACCACTCTGTCTCTCCTGGTTAGAACAGTGTCTGGCACATGGTAAGTACTCAATAAATATTTGTGAATAAATGAACAAATAAATGAATCAGTGAAAAATATATAATATGTCTTTGAAAGTTTTTGGAGAGCCTGAAACACTTTGAGGGTGTGAAAGGGCATTTTTCTAAAAACATTGATTTTCTGCTGACTTAAAGTGCAATTCTTGATTAAGAAATATTTTTAAATCTTTTTTTAAGATGGCGTGGAGAGACAAATATTAAAAACACAAAACACAGTTCTTCATTTAAAAATAATAATACCTAACATGTATATAGGATTTATTATTTCCAGACACTGTTGTAACTGCTTTACATCTGTTAACTCACTTGAATGATAAAATTATCCTGTGGGGTATGAATTGCTATTTAATCTAAATTTTACAAAAAAGGAAACTGAGTCATAGAGATGCTACATGACTTTCCCAAATTCAGTGATTGTAAGGGCTAAAGATGAGACTAATATGTGGACCATCTGGCTTCTGCATTTTTACTCTTGTATTACGTTACTCAGGATTCTCCAGAGAAACAGAAACAATAGGAGATATATATTAGAGGAGTGTTGTTGTGGGAATTGGCTCACGTGATTATGGAGGTTGGAAATTCCCACAATAAACCATCCACAAGCTGGAGACCCAGGAAAGCCAGTGGTGTACTTTGTTCCTAGTCCAACACCCTAAAAACTTGAGTGATGGAGTACGGGGGCGGAGGAGGAGACACTCATGTGAATACTGGAGTCCAAAGGACAGAGAATCAGGAGATCTGCTGTCCGAGTGTAGGAGATGAAGTTCCCAGCTCAAGAAGAGAAAGAATTTGCCCTTCCTCCATGTTGGAACCCTCTCATATTGGACGACACCCACCCACATTGGTAAGGAATGATTTTCTTTACTCAGTCTACTGATTTAACCACTAATCTCTTCCAGAAATATCATAACTATTAACCACCATATTGCAACACTGATTATTTTAGCTTTCGTTCTCTCTGTCTTTCTTCTTCTTTCTTTTCTCTAAGTTCCACTGCATATATTAGGCAAAGGTAAAATGTATTTGAACTGCAAGTCTCTGCATATCTGGTTACCTAAAGTATAGTCTGGAAATTATCATTTTAGTTCAGTTAATATTATATTACATTACAATCCTAAGTCACTCACAACTTTAATTCTAAAACCAAATCTAATGAGAAAGAAAAAAAATCCTTATATATCAAGTATGGTTCTTCTACAATCAGATTGTTACTTTAAAAGTATCAATAATTATACCTTTTAAATTTCCTATTATAATAGCTTGTAACTAAATATAAGAGAATATGTGTAAATGCTCTCATCTGAATATTCCATTTAATTTGATATTTACCTATAGATAAGTGCTATGTTTCCTAATTACTTCTAAATAGTGTATATATTAAAACATATCTGCCATCTATTAAGCCAGCCAAAAATGTCTATAAAAATTAAGAATTCAATACTGAATAAAATTAAAATGGAAAGCAAGACTGTTATTTCATTACAAGAGAAGAGAACACCAAAAAGTCAAAGGAGGCGGAACTAAGATAAATCTGAGAGAGCACTTAAGATAGGAAGCCTTTATGCAATGGTCAAGTTCATCTGAGTCAGAAAAGCTTGAATGGTCCATTAACTGTGGGCCTTTCTACCCTAATCACTATAGGAAGGTATCCTAGGATATAAGAAAGGAATTTACTTACCTTAACTAAGTCCACAACAAGCAGATGGGCTCCTTATTACATACAACTCACAGAATAGTTACAACCCATAGGGGGCAGCATAATGTTTTAAACTGTTACTCTACTGAGCCCTCAATAACTATTGTGCCTTATTCTGTCCTAAGATACTGTCATTCTGCCATTCTTCATTTCTCAATACACTAACATTTACCTACTTCTACATGTGAATCACATTTTCCTATGTATTTTCTTATTTATTCCATCCGTAAACCTTGTTTTATTGCAAAGATAGAAATATGATATTCTTTCAGGAACTCATAGCTTAGTTGGGGAGGCTCTTATGACTGTTTTTGTGTCCTGGTGATAAATGCAAAAATAAGCACATATACATTTTACAGAGGTAAGGTAGAGGATGTATGGATTGGCCTGTGGAGGTATTATCTGCAAAGATTTTTTAACAATGCAATGCCTAAGTTGGAGTGTGAATGTACTTTTTAAAAAAATTTCCTTAAGTCCTTAAGTAGGAAGGATAGAAAAACATTCCAGAAAGAGGTAACAAATAGTGTGAAAAATGTAAAAGTGTAAAAGGAATATAATGTATAGGAAACTTGAAAAAATTCAGATTTCCTGAAGTGTAAGTGAAATAAAAAGCATTAGACCTGTGGAAAATGGTTTTTGGGAGATAGTAGTTAAATATAAAAACACTTCAGATGTCATGGTGGCGGGCGATGTCGTCTTCTCCAGCACTCAGAAGGTAAAGACTAGACTTGAGTTTTAGAGCGGTCTCTTTGGCAGCAGGATGAATTATGGATGATTTCTCAGTAAGAAAGTAGCAGTGGAAATAGGAAGTAACAGAAAGCATTTGAAGGTAAAAGAGATTTGCTAAATGGTTAGCTATTGGAGACGGGCGGATCACAGGTCAGGAGATCGAGACCATCCTGGCTAACATGGTGAAACCCCGTCTCTACTAAAAAAATACAAAAAGTTAGCGGGGAGAGGTGGCGGGCGCCTGTAGTCCCAGCTACTCGGGAGGCTGAGGCAGGAGAATGGCGTAGACTCGGGAGGCGGAGCTTGCAGTGAGCTGAGATCCGGCCACTGCACTCCAGCCTGGGCGACAGAGCGAGACTCCGTCTCAAAAAAAAAAAAAAAAAAAAAAAAAAAAAAAAAAAAAAAAAAAAGAGTTAGCTATTGGGTAGGAAGGATTTACATAAGCTGGTTCTCAATTTTCTTGTATAGGAATTAGAATGAATCTACATTATTGTTTACTAAGAGAGTGAATATGAGAGAAAATAGTTGGGAGAAAAAAGAAATTTTCTTATTTTAGACATTTTATATTTGTAGGCTATCCATATTAAAATCCATTTGGATATTAAGTTTATGTATTTATTTTTGTTTTAAAAACCTTAATTTCCAGGATGAACGAGTAATTAAAGCTAAAGAGTTTTAAGTCTTGAAAGTAACATTATATTTATGTAGGAATTTTCAATATAAAAAGTTCTTGTTTGCTTTTTCTCAGAATTGTTATTGCTTAATAATGATTATAATGCAGCCATAGAAAAGAATGAGTTCATGTCCTTTGCAGGGACAGGGATGAAGCTGGAAACCATCATTCTCAGCAAACACTAACACAGGAACAAAAAAACAAACACCGCATGTTCTAATGCATAAGTGGGAGTTGAACAATGGGAACGCATGGACACAGGGAGAAGAACATCCCACACAGGGGCCTGTGCGAGGATAGGGGGCAAAGGAAGTGAGAACATTAGGACAAATACCTAATGCATGCAGAGCTTAAAACCTAGATGACGGGTTGATGGGTACAGCAAACCACGATGGCATATGTATACCTATGTAACAAACCTGCACGTTCAGCACATGTATCCCAGAATTTAAAATAAAATTAATAATAATGATAATTATGATAAGTATGTAGCTATGAAATATAAACCCTGTGCAAATATAAACCCTGTGCAAAAAACATCTTTTTTTCCTGTCACTCTAGGACCAGGATGAATAGCACAGTTTCTCTTAGGTTCTTCACCTTTGTTCATGAATATCATGAAAAACAAAGTCTCTCAAATAACTCAGCTGAATGTCAGCACAAAAGCATTTTTATTTTTAGGAAAAGTGCTAGTTTCTAACCTTGTGACAACAATTATAAAAAGTAAAGTAAACTGGAGGCTTTTCTGGATACCTAATTTATCCATCTGAATAGCTATGTAATAGGAATACTTTAATGGACCTGAAATCTGGAAGGGAGGTATGGATTTGGGATATAGATTAGGGTGGGATCAGATTCACAAACCGTTTTGCAAGCAGAAGGAGGCAATAATGAATATTGAATTAACTAAAGGCGAGTCAACAAGAAAAAAGCAGGGGCATGACGAGAAAAGCCCAGAAAAATAATATGATGGTATTATTTGTTTCTAAAAGAAATAAGAAAATGACAAAAATTACGAAAGCTAATTCAAAAGTCTTTGTACTTTGACAAAAAGTACAAAAGACACACTATGTGTGTCTCTGGGTTTTGTGAATATCAACATTGTTTATGAATAAAATAAGAAAATTATTTGCTTTCATTGAACCCTTTTGGTGTAACCTGCTATTCTTTTATAAGTTTGGGTTCAGTTTTCTTTTGTATTTTAATATCCCTCTTCCCTATGGAGGTATGATTCCAAATTTGATATGTGGAAGAAAGAATCACGCAGATGTCTAGAATTCTTATCTCTTCTCCCAGTAGGTTTGTTTTTAATTCACTCTCCCACACTTGTACTTCTAACCTCCTTAATAAAAATGAAATCCCTTTTTATTCATTAGCATTTTAATAGAAAAAGAAGACTACAATAATAGTATATTCTATGTCCATATGCTACGTTAAATAGGACAGAGCATTCCGTAATTCCCAGAAGAAAAGTTTCATGCAGACTAAATACAGCATTTTGATTGTATCAGCACTGGATGAGATACTATTTTCTATCCGCAAAGCAATTATGGTTAAGACACCTAAATTTCTAAAATTAACATTTGATAATTTTCCCTATATTGTAAGAGTATATGGCATTTCCAAAATTCTTTGAACTATTATGAGGCACAATTGAAATATGACTATTTTAGATCTAATGAAATCCTAAAGTAAAACAGCCATTGCAGTTCTCCCTCAGGCTATACAGGGCTGTGTCAGCCATCCCAACAATGCTCCAAATGTATTACCTTGGAAAAGCTAATATATTAACATGTTTCAAAATCTGTCTTTCTCTTTGAAAGGCATATGTATGGAAAGCTTCTTGTCAAACCCATTATAGTTTACAATGGCCATCACGAGTCAAATAAATTGTTCAACTATGATCCATCCAATGATTCTCTAAGTACTAGACTGTGACACATACACTCCGTTGGCTTAGGGTTGGAGTTATCGTCAAGGAAAAAAATAGATAAAGGACTAATAAATAACTTGCCATGATGTATAGGCTTTATTCATATAAAACAGATAAGTAAATAGAAAAAGCAAAACCTAGGTCTACCAGACTATTTTTATTTGATATTTTAATTTATTCTTTTAAAGCATGTTTGGGATTACAACAGTTTTCAGTTTCTTGTCAATTCGATAGCTGCCTTATGATAAATATTTGAAGCAGTCAGGCATGTATTCCCAGTTTAGATATAGTGCTACCTCTCCAGCTTTGAAATATCATCATCTTATATGTCCAGTGGGCCTCTATGAAAAAGCCTTACAAAATGAAAGATTTAATACAGATCTGCATGGGAAGAACGAGCATCTCATTACCTTAGACCCTTTTGCTTTCAAGATATCTTTATTGGTTGCCTTATAGCTCCTATTTACCTATTAACAATCATAACAAGCAAAAATAATAATCTTTGGAGTGATATGTTTTATACATCATAATGACCCAAATAAATTTTCTTATTTTGATTTCTGACAAACAAATGGCACAGGTTTAATTATTACTATATTATAGATAATTAAACTGAGACTCAATAATCTATCCACTGTCGCTCAGGAATTAATGGCAAAGATTAAACATGAATCCAAATCTTCAAATTCCTGATTCCAATCTCTTCTTTGTATATGTATCAAATATTTAATGTCAAAGAACTTAGAATGAACCAATCGAAAGCTTACTAGTTGAATAGAGTTGCTCTGCTTGGGACATAACATTTCTACCTCATTTCTCTTTCTCTTTCTAGGTCATTTTTAGTCATAATTCTTCTCAAGACTGCCTTGCTTTTATATGGATCTCTTGTTCACATAATTAGTACATTAGGGTTCTCTAGAGGGACAGAAGTAATAGGATATATATATAGATATAGATTTATATAGATATATATTTATCTCTCCATATACATGTGTGGGTATGTGTGTGTGTGTGTATATATATATACACACATATATGTATATATACACACATATAAATAGGATATATATGTATATATATACACACACATATATACATATACATCATATATGTATGTATATATACATATACATATATCATTCTTACCTGTTGAATGGCATTTTTTTATTTTTAAGCTATTGCAAATAAATATGTACATGTATATATGTATATGTGTATATATACACATATATATAATAGGATATATATGTATGTGTGTATATATATCTACACACACACATATATAAATACACACACACACACACACATATATATCCTATTTTTACAATGAATTTTCTCGTTGTTGTTCACCACATGATATCTGGTCTGGACTCCCAGATATCATGTAGTAAGTGAAAACTGCCCAGTCAGAGTCATTACTGTCTAATGGATGTTAGCCACAGACCAGTGAATGTAGATTGGGAAGAGAAGACAGTGTTCCTTTCTTTGCAGTTTCCCACCATCCAAACTTCTGGTTTTGACCATAAAGAACCCTGGCATTCAACCTCCTTCTTCTTTCCAGTTCTCTACTCACTTATTCCCAGGCTTTATAACTTCAAATTATATCTGTCTGTCTATCTGTCTATCTATCTATCTATCTATCTATCTATCTATCTATCTATCTATAGAGAGAGAGAGAGAAAGAAAGACTCATTCTGTCACCTGGACTGGAGTGCAGTGGCACAATCATGGCTCACTGCAGCCTCAATCTCTTTGGCTCAAGTGATACTCCCATCTCAGCCTCCTGAGTAGCTGGGACCACAGACACACAACATCATGCCTAATTGATTTTTATACTTTGTAGAGACAGGGTCTCTCTATGTTGCCCAGGCTGATCTCAAACTCCTGTGCTTACATAATCCTCTCACCTCAGCTTCCCAAAATTCTAGATTACAGGCATAGGCCACCACACTCAGCTGAGGCTCATTTATAGAAGCTTTGTGAAGGTTTTTTCTTTGAATCCGTCTTGAAAAGTGGTCTTTGAGGGAGTCCAGATATCATGCAGTAAACAACAATGAGAAAACTGAAAGTGAAGACTGCCCAGCCAGCCTCAGACCAGTGAATGTAGATTGGGAAGAGAAGAAAGTGTTGCAGATGGGACATTGAGATACCAGAAGAATGGAAAAATGCCCAAAGATGTTGACTAAGATTTGTGATGTTTTGGTTAAAGTCTTAAAGAGAACTGGAACACCAGGAGTTAAAGAGTAAAGCCAAATGCTGATCTTTAATTCCTGGTCATCCTGAGTCAACTCTGGGCCTGGAATTGCAAAGCCCCAGCAGGCCTCTAGGGTACACCCTGACCCCAAATCTTCCTCATCCCAAACCTAGTAATCATTGATATGGTTTGGTTCTGTGTCCCCACCCAAATCTCATACTGAATTGTGATACTGAGTGTTAGAGGTGGGGTCTGGTGGGAGGTGATTGGATCATGGGAGTGGTTTCTAAATGTTTAGCACCATCTTCCTAATGCTGTTTCATGATGGAGTTCTCACCACATCTGGTTGTTTGAAAGTGTGTAGTACTTCCCCTTTGCTCTCTTCCTCCTGCTCTAGCCTTGTAGAGCATGCCAGCTTCGCCTTCAACTTCAGCTATGATTGTAAATTTTCTAAGGCCTCCCCAGCCATACTCCCTGTACAGCTTCTGGAACTGTGAGCCAATTAAACCTCTTTTCTTTATAAATTACCCAGTTTCAGGTAGTTCTTTATAGCAGTGTGAGAATAGACTAATACAATCACCTTGCTGTGGAAACTGCTCCTGCATCCTCTGGAATAGCCAGCTTCCTGACCAAGGAGCCCTCAGCAACCTTGCAGTTCCCACCATCAAAATTTCAGTTTTTGGCCATAAAGAACTCTGCCATTCAACCTCCCTGTTCTTCCCAGTTCTCTACTCACTTATTCCCACTCTTTGTATCTTCAAACTCTATTTGTTTCTTCCCATCAGCACTAAAACATACTTAATCTTTCCATCTGCAGATAATACTTTTGGGCTACAAATTTCCATACAGCCCCCGTTATTTTCCCATTCACAGTCAGACTTTGAAATAATTGCCTTCACCCTGTCTTGCTATGTTGCCTCCTACTAATCATGCAACTGGCAATGATTAATCTGCATTCAGTCACTATAGATTAGCTTGCCTTTTCCAAAATTTTACATAAATTGAATAATGTAGTATGTTCTCATTTTTATCTGGCTACATGCAAACAACATAATTTATTTGACATTCATCCATATTGTTGCATGTATCAATAATTCATTATTTCTTCTTTTAAGGACAATTTTTTTTATCATTTTTACCTGTTGAATGGCATTTTTTTTTATTTTTGAGCTATTACAAATAAAGCTGTTAAGAATATTTCTGTATAAATCTTTGTATGAATGTATGTTTTATTTTATTGACACATGTGGATTATGGGGATTAAGAGGATTATAATTCAAGATGAAATTTGGATGGGGACACAAAGCCTAACCATATCAATCTTAATGTAATTTTAGTTTGTATTTTCTTAATGACTGATAATGTTAAACCAACTTTTCACATATTGACATCTGTATATCATCTTGCATACATACCAAGATTTGAAATGGCTGTATCATATGTTTGTTGTAAGTTTAACTTTTCAAACTAGTTACTAAACTGTTTTCTCAAAGTTGTTAAATTTCCACCAGGTATGTATCAGCATTCCTTTGCTTCACACCAATGGCAAAACTAGGTATGATCAGACTTTTTAATTGTAGACATTATAGTTAGTATATATAGGAATATCTTTCCATTAGTCCATTTTTATACTGCTATAAAGAACTACTCAAGACTGGGTAATTTGTTAATATAAAGGAAAGAGGTTTAATTGACTCACAGTTCAGCATAGCTGGGAAGGCCTCAGGAAACTTACAATCATGGAGGGAGGTAAAGGGGAAGTAAGTACCTTCTTCACAAGGCAGCAGAAAGAAGAAATGCTGAGTAAAGGCGGAAGAGCCCCATATGAAACTCTCAGATCTCATGAACACTCACTCCCTGCAGTGAGAATAGCATGGGTGGAACTGTCTTATGATTTAATTACCTCCACCTTATCTCTCCCTTGACACATGAGGATTGTGGGGATTATGAGGATTGTAATTCAAGATGAAACTTGGGTGGGGACACAAAGCCTAACCATATCAATTTTAATGAAGTTTTAGTTTGTATTTTCTTAATGACTGATAATGTTAAACCAACTTTTCACATATTGAAATCTGTATGTCATCTTTGATGAAGTGGTACAGATTTCAGCCCATTTTGCACTAGGTTGTATATTTAGCCCATTTTATACTAGGTTGTAGGTACAGATTTTAGCCCATTTTATGTTAGCTAGTATGTTTTGTAATTATTTATTTGTGAGAAATCTTAAAATATTTAGAGTACAAGTCCCTTATCAGATATTTGATTTGTAAATATTTTCTCTGTGCCGATGTTTGGTCTTTCTATTCTCCAGTGTATTTTAAAGAGCAGCAGTTTTTAATTTTGATGAAATCCCATTCAATTCATCAATCCTTTGTCTTGTGAATCATGGCTTTGGTGCTATATATAAAAAATCTTTGTCTGACCCAATGTCACAAAAAATTCTCCTGTGTTTTCTTCTTCAAGTTATACCAATATTATATTAGGTTTTACCATTAAGTTAGTGATTCACCTTGAATTATGTTTTCCATATGGTGTTAGGTGTAAATTAAACAATAATTTATTTTGTAATGGTGGTATTGTCATTTTTTCTCCATGGTTTTACTGTTGTGCCAGCAACACTTATTGAATAAACAAACTGTCCATTTATTTGTTATGTTTTTTTTGTTTCTCTCAACAGTGTTTTATAGTTCCCAGTGCGTAGCTATTGAGCATTTTTTTTGTCAGATAGATCCTTAAGTATTTCATACATTTTGATACTATTTTAAATGATATTCTTTTTAAAAATTATGTTCTCTAATTATTCATTGCTACTATATAGAAATATAGTTCAGTTTTATGTATTGATTTTGTATTATACAACCTTGTAAAACTCACTTATTGATTCTTGTAGCTATTTTGCAGATTCGTAGATTTTTCACATAGATTATTGTGTCATCTGCAAGTAAAGTCAGTTTTACTTCTTTCTGCACAGGATATCTGTCTATCTCTCTGATCTGTCTATTTATCTGTGTATCTCACCTTGTTGCACTGACTAGAATGTTAAATTCAATATTGAATAAAAGTCATGAGAACAGAGATTTATTATTTCTTTTTAATACATGGTAAAAGCATTTAGTCTTTCAATATTAACTAGAATTTTTTGTAGAATGCCCTATCAGGTTGAAGAAGTTTCACTTTCCTAATTCAATATATATATATATATTTTTTTTTTGGTCAGGAATTGATGTTGAATATTTTAAGTGCTTTTTCTACATCTACTAAGATGATTGTGTAGTTTTTCTTTTTTAATCTTTTAATATGACTATAGCAGTCTGGGTCCAATCAGAAGACAGAAATCACAGAGTAGGTTAAATGTAGCAGAAGTTTAAAATAAATAATTAGTAACTATGATACAAGAGTAACTAAAAAATGCAAAGAAACTAGATATTGTAACCTAGGGCTATGGTAGAGCACTGAAGGAGAAAAAATTTGGAAGCAGTTTAGAACAGGATGGAGGAGGTATAGTTTAGCACATCAAAAAGAAGAGAAGTTTGCTGCTTTGGCCAAGTTTCTGGAGCTGACCTTTTGTAACAGGACAAACAATGGGAAACTCTCTAGAATATAGGTGGAGAGCAGACAATCAGTAACAGGGTATGAACACTCAGTGGGCACACAGAGGGAATGCGATCCTTCTAAACACCAGGTGAGCTGCACGAGGGCTTGTAGAAGGAGCAGTAGTTTGGCTGGTGTAAAACTTCTGAGTGGCAAACAGGCTGCACTGGGACCATACAGGAACTAGAAGAGAGAGTGAGGGTACAGGTGTAGGACGGAGGTCTTTGGTTATCAGTTTCCATGCTGAAAGGGTTTTGGAAACATTATTTTCAGGTTGAAGCTGCACCGCTCCAGAGGGACCTGGTTCTAGGCTCATGGTTCATGAAGGTAAACCAGATATACTCACAACCACACTTCCAACTCCTGTGCTGCAGCCAGAAACTGCAGGAGAGCTTCTTCCTTCTGCAATGTCCCTCCAGTGCCTTTTACCAAGAAAAATTGATATTGTGTTCACTTTAATTGAGTAAATGCTAAATATAATTCCCTTGTTTATCACAGGGCATATATTAGAAGTTGCGCTAAGAGCTAAGGGGCAAATTGATTACTGATGTAGTCTACCCCTTTGGCTATTTAGCATGGATATGCTCTTCCATACATATTTTAACTCTCTTGTAACAGTAAAACAATATAACCAGTTATTCTCACTTAACAAGAAGGATATATCTTTTTTTTTTTTTTAAGGTGAAGAAGTTCTCACTCTACTCCAAGTTCAAAATGCACAAAATCTCAACAGGTTTGGTTTCCATTGAGGACAATATTGTTTACCCCTTGAATTTAGACATGGTCCTACTGAATATTCTGTTACCTAAAGACTAAATTGTAAATTTCGTAATAATTCATGCAGAAAATAAATTTTGAAAAAAGAAGTGGGAAGGAGAGAGAAAATAACCAGCATAGAGAAAATATGCAAAGCAAATACATTCCCCGTTGCAACTACATTGTCCACAAGGTTATAGTTGATATCCAGGGCTTTCTTCTTTAACTATCCATTCAGTATTTTCTTTGACTTCAGCCAGAACATATACTTCCCTCGTTTCTTTTACCTGGTGGAGCAACCCAAATATTTATTTCCAAATGTTGTGAATCTTCAGTCACCACGCTCTTACTTAGGTTGCTTTAGTTTTTCATTTACCTTTACTGTTAGATGTGACAGTGCTAAGAGGCACCCTAGATAATCTTATTGGTTCCAGACTTGGTTCTGTTGTGCAAGCAGCAACTACAATTTCCCCTTGGTAATTAGGATCAATCATTTCATCTAGTAGATTATTTCCCTTTTTCGTTTTTAAAGAGATGGAAGTCTTATTCTGTCACTCACACAAGAGTGCAGTAGTGGGATCCTAGCTTACTGAAACCTCAAACTCCTGGGCTCAAGCAATCCTCCCACCTCGACCTCCCAAGTAGCTGGGATTACAGGCATATACTACCTTGCCCAGCTAATTTTTTAAATTGTTTGTAGAGACAGCTCTTGCTCTGTTGCCCATAGCTGGTCTAAAACTCCTGGCTTCAACAAACCTCCAACCTTGGCCTCTCAAAGTACTGGGATTACAGGCATGAGCTACTGCAACTGGCCTATCTCTCTTTTTGCCTTTCTGGTTCAATACATAAGAAGCCCAAAATGGTCTGATGGAAATCTTAGCTTCTGATTCAGCGAAACCTTTGTTGTTTCTCTGTTGAAAGCATTTTCCTTTTGGGGACTAAAATCTTCAAGGCAATAGAATGTACAGCTGCCAGGGTAAGAAAACCCTGGAAGTATAATTAGTTGTACTTGTGAGAGTCACCATTCCCACTTCTATCACTTAATTCCTGGACTCATGTATTCTGCCTGTGGGAAAAGTAGCACCATTAAACAACCTCTGATTCAAAGCATAAAAGATATTCTATAAAAGATAACTCCATCCTTTCAAGGTGTTGTTTCTTAAGTGGAGCCATAACTGTGTCTTTACTAAACCATTGTACCATTCAATATGGATAGCTACTCATGGATGATGGGATGTATGAGAAGATAGTTGATTCTATAGATAGGAGCTCATCACTTCACTTTCTTTGCAAGGAATGACTTTCTTGATTTGCCACAATGCTGCATGAAACATCATAATAGTATATAAGACATTCTATAACTCTACAGATAATGGTGCTTGTAGAAGCATTATGAGAAGTGAAGGAAAATCCACATCTAGAATATATGTCTACTCCACTGAGGTAAAATCTTTGTATGCTTTGTTCATCATGGATGAATTAAAATGTAATCAATCTGCCACCAGATGGTAGGCTTATCTTCTGATTACCCCATGAAATGGTGTTGTATAGGAGATTTAAGGTTTAGCCCAGTGTGGGCAGATTAGTCACTTGGCAGTAGTGATAGCCAGGTCAGAGTTTGTCTAAGAAAGTCCTGGATGTTTAGCCTATGAATAGCTTCTGTGCATACAATGGTGACCACTTTGCTCATGACCCCATTGAGTAAGAGCTAATATAGTGAGGCAAACAAGCTGACTGACATCCACACACTTGTCATTTTGTCTATCAACTTATTTATTTACTCATTCTTGTTGTTGTTTGTCAACTCTGACTATTAAGAGTTTACTCTGTGATGAATGCCCTTTGTGGTGGGCACTCACATAGAACACAAAATTTTTATAGTCTCTGTCTATTCTGAGAGATCTATCTACATACTTCTTTGTCACACTTTCTTTTCATCAATCTTCAAATTTTTTTTACTTCAAATCGATGATGATCCATCCAAATTATTATGAACTGCCCATAAAGGATTATGGTTTTGTCCATGTAACAACTCTCACTTAGTACAAAGCAGTAAACATCTGATTCAAGTTTTGATAGTTCAATCATTCATCTGATTTCTGCATGGTTCAAACTGGTGAATTAAGTGGGGATGTGATAGGCATTGCCATCCCTGCCTCTTTTAAGTCTTCATGTTGGCTCTAATTTCTGCATTCTCCTAGGTATGTGGAATTGCTTCTAATTTCAAATTCTATATTGGCAGGGAGAAGAAGTTCAAAGGGCTTCTATGTAACCCTTCCCACTTCATGGCTCACCACATAAGTCAAATAGCCAGTGTGGGTATTCTAACAGTTGTCAAGTTAGTTTATTCTAGTTATATATTCAGGATCTGGGAAAATAACAAAAGGATTTGTATGCAGACCTACTGGGATAACTATGATTCACACATAAGACTCCATTTGGTGACTGTAGACCCCTTTTTGACAGGTGGACCACAGTAGCATTGCAAGTCACCAGGATTAAGCTTCAATTCAGAGCCAGTGTCTAGTCATCCCTGAAAGGTCTGGGTATCTCCTTTCCCCAGTGCACAGTCACTTTAGTAAATGGCTGCAGGTCCCTTTGGGAAGGCCTACGGAAAGATTTTAATATGTACTTGCAGCAATAGTGCAGTGTTCTTCAAGGAGACTAGGACTTGCCTGCAGTCAAGAGGCTCTGGATCTATGAATAGACTTAGATTTTGAAACTGGGTGAGAAGCTACGAGAAGCTACGTTTTTCACTTTAGCAACCCAAGTCAGTTTTCTTGCTACCAGACTTAAAGTTTTTCCTGTTATGCAAATCAAGCAATATGCTACCAAGCTGTCTATCTCACTCCTAGGGACACTGTGATCAATTAGCTATCATTAAAATTCTCTGCAGGTCAAAGCATTCTAATTACTGTCATGTCCCTGTTTCCATTTTTGGATGATGTGTCTACCTTGATGTTGATGACTAAGTGTGGCTGTTTTGCCTCTGCTCTTCTGTCATCTTTTTTTGAAATCAAGTAGCCTGTCTCAATGGTGGCATTTCCTACAGCCATTCATGGCTTGCAATGGAGTCAATCACAGAGCCTTTTAGAGCTGCTTCTGTCACTGATGTATTTATCAATACCTTAGTGAAAAGAGTGTTTTCCAGATCTTCTTATGGAACATAGTTGTGAGATGCCCATCTCACATGTGGATCATACATGATAAATTCAGCCCAACATTTCTATCTCCCCAAGCCTTAAGATTCTCTTCTCATATAATGTCGGAAAAGCTCTGACATCTCAGTCTCACTAAATGGATGCTCCAGTGAGTTCACAGTCACTCAAATATCCAAGTAAGTGTTTAAAAACACATCTAACTGCCCAAGCCAATACATTAAATCTGGAGTCTCTAATAAGTACATCCATATCAATGAATTTAGCCCAATCTAGTTTATATTCTGCCTTACTTGGTCTAACAACTTTAAAATCCATTACCACTCAGGCTTCCTAGATTTCTGCAAATATTTATTACTTAGGTTGGTGCAAAAGTAATTGCGGTCTTGAACTGTGAATTTTAAATCATTATAACTAGGCTCAAACACATCTTTATTAATCAAAATAAGAACCATTACAATCAACACATTTTTGCCAATGAGAAATGTTAGTTTACTCCTGTAGCATCAAAGTTTGTGCTTCAGAATTTGATGAACACTTGGAAAGTATTTTCTGCATCCTGCTGATTGTGGAAGCATTTTCCCTGCAAAAAGTTGTCAAGATGCTTGAAGAAGTTGTAGTCAGTTGGCAAGAGGTCAGATGAATATGGTAGATGAGGCAATACTTTGTAGCCCAATTTGTTCAACTTTTAAAGCGTTGGTTGTGCAATGTGCAGTGGGCATTTTCTTGGGGGAGAATTGGGCCCTTTCTGTTGACCAATGCTGGCTGAGGGAGTTGCAGTTTTCAGTGCATCGCATCCATTTGCTGAGCATACTTCTCAGATGTAACGGTTTCACCAGGATTCAGAAAACTGTAGTGGATCAGACCGGCAGCAGACCACCAAAGAGTGACCATGATCTTTTTTGGTGCAGGTTTGACTTTCGGAAGTACTTTGGAGCTTCTCCTAGGTCCAACCACTCAGCTGGTCATCACCAGTTGTCATATAAAACCACTTTCATTGCACATCACAATCTGATCAAGAAATGGTTCATTGTTGCTGAATAGAATAAGAGAAGATGACAGTTCAAAATGACGATTTTTAAAAAATTTTCACTCAGCTCATGAGGCAGCCACTTATCAAGCTTTTCAACCTTTCTCATTTGTTTCAAATTCAATTTGCTTCCAATATCAAACAGTAAATTCCAACAATGCCGAAACTGCAAGTACTTTTGCACTCAGCTAAAAGCATGGTCTGGCAACCTTTTAACATACAAGCGATTTCCATTTCCTCCTGAAGTATGGAAGACAGAAATACATGTCCTCCTGAAGCATACTGAGACTTGACCCTTAGTACGGGTTTATAGCAGTGGGGTGGTTATAGTGGCTTGAGGAAAGTGAGCAAGGTCTTGCATGGTTATCACAGAGCTTTCCGCATGAGGAAGGATGGTCTTTTTAGCCTTTGGAGGGCTAGCTTCTTATACTTCTAAGGGAGTATAAGAATGACAAGAAGATTCAAGATTGTCAGTTTCATCTGAATCCAATGGGAGATCCCCATTTAGAGTTTTGGCATTTAATTCTTTCCTGATTCATGGCTTAACGCTCATATGAGAAACTAGGTGAGACTGAATTCAACTATTATTGTGATAAAGAAACTCACATGATGAAAAATCGAATTCGATTTTCAGCAATATCAGCCCCGTGGCTACTAGAAATAAGAGGTTCTTTTTCGGTTGTTGTGGAAGCTATCTGTTTATTACAGTCACAATTCCAGTGACATTGTATCAATTCCAGTATAAAATAAGAATCTCACAACATTATACTTTCATTTATCCCTTCCTACCCTACATGCTATCTTTGCTATACAGTTTATTTCTACCTACATTATAAAGTAGATATTGCTGTCTACAGTATGGTATTAGTTTCACTTGAAACAATAAATTATCCTTTCAAAAATTTTGAACAAAAAAGAGTGTTTATATTTATGCACATATAAGTTAGGTCCAGTAATCGTTTGTTTATGTAGAACCACATTTTTATCTGATATCGTTTTCCTTCTCCTTGAAGGACTTCATCAAATATTTGGTAGTACTTGTTGGCTATTGGTAAATTCTTTAAGTTTTTGTATGTCTGAAAATTATCTTTATTTTTATTGCATATTTTGAAAAATATTTTCCCTGGATATACAATCATAGGTTATCAGATTTTTTTGTTTTATCTTGTTTTTATTTTCTCTTAACATTTTAAATGCCTTATGCCTTTTGGTTTACATCATTTCTGATTACAAATCTGCTATAGATCATCTTTGTCATTTGTCATCTGACATTCCTAATGTAATATGTAATTTTGTTCAGGATACTTTTAGGATATTTTTCTTATCACTGGTTTTAATGCACTTCAGTTATAATGTCTAATAGTATATTGTTATGCTTGGGGTTTGTTGAGATTCTTATGTCTGTAGCTTCATAGTTTTCAGCAAATTCACTCATCATTTCTTCTTTAAAAGTTGCTCAGCTTTCCTTAGAGGACTCCAGTTATATTAGGTCACTTGAACTTTTGCCACAGCTCACTAATGCTATACTCATTTTTTCTTGGTGTGCTTTATTTGGGATATTTTCTATTGTTGTGTCTTTAAGTTCACTGATCTTTTCTTCAGAAATGTCTTATCTGCCATTCATCTCATCTGGTATATTTTTTATCTCAGACATTTTAATTTTCACATCTAAAATTCTAATTTGGACTTTTATATCCTCTTATGGTTCTACTTGGTATGTTCAATATTTACTCTACAAAGCATATATAAGAATATTACATAATTTCCTCACAACATGCATTATGACTTCTTCTCCAATCATGTTTGTTTTTGTTCATCTAGCAATACTTGGGATATAGTTTTACTAAAATAATTATGTGTGGCTTTTTAATTTAAATTCAAATATAATTAAATATATCATATTTCATCTGTCATTCCTAATGGCAAACCTCATCTCATGGCATTTCTTAACTTCTTTACTGACTTTATACATCTACTTAGCACTGGTCATCAATAGATCTCCTGTATTTATTTGCTAATCATCTATCTTCTCCCACCAGAAGTTAAGCTCTGGGAAGGTATTTGTATTTGTTTCAACATCTACTGTATTCCAATGTCTATAACCATGCCAACACGTATTTGCTGACTGAATAAATGGGTGAATAAACACACATTTAATTGATTGAGTGATTGATTAAACTTGTAGAAAAATTCTTCATGAACAATAAAATGGAGGATGAGAGGAGATTGGAGAAAGAAAAACAGAGGCCATTATAAGTCACAGTGTCTTTTATCATTATCTTCTACTTTCCTGATTACATTTCAGAAACTATTATTTAGAAGCAGACAGTGATATATTTTGTGGTTTCCTGAGCACTGTGTTTTAATCTGAATGTCCTATCAGAAACAGTCACCTAATGAAATGAACCATTTGCTCCACATTTTGTTAACTTTTATTCTTTAGGGTACACTTTTGCTGACTGCTTCTGTGAACCTATTTTTTTTTTTTTTTTTTTTTTTTGCCACATATCAGAAGAACTTTAAACCACTTGACTTCTTTGCCCTCTGATTCAGATTGAAGGGTGAATGGAAGGACAGCTTTCTACACAAATGAATGGATGATGTTTTAATTTTCTTTCCCTTGTTTCTGAGAAAGTCAGCTCTGTAAATCCTGCTATCTAAGTAATGAGACTTTTGAGTTTAGATTACACTTAAGGATTCCACAAAGAGAATATTATATTACAGCTTCTTTCTCTAGTTTCTAAATGCTCACACTGATATTACCAGGCAGTGTAAAGATATCAATCATCAGAAAGCTTATTGACTGTTCAAAATAGTTCTATCAATATCTAATTTGCTGTCTGATCTAATACATAGTCAGTCGGTACAATGCCAACATACTATTCTGCCTTTCAGAATATGCTATCTTTCCTTTCAGACAATGAGAAAAGCTTTCACTTTATCCTTGGATCCTACACACATAGAGATCCTCATTATGTAACAAGAAGAAAAATGTTAAAGAACAAACAACTTCTCTGTTCTTATTTCTCTATTATCTTGTTTATCCATTATCTTGTTTAGCTTTTAAAATAATAGTATATCTTCATAAGCTTCACATTAATAGTCAGGCTACTTTGAAACATCCTGTAAGATTATTATTGAACTCATTAATAGCAAACACCTGAGGAAATCTTGCCCATTTGCAACTACATATCTAACTCTCTTGGCCACTCCGACTTTTATCTTGAAACGGCTCCTCAGAAGGACGATTTGGGCAAAAGTTGAGAGTAGCACATATACACTTCCCAGGGTTCATATCTGATTCCATATCCTTCTCTCATATAGTCTTCTGTTCATCCATGTGTATAGTCATGTTCTTGGCCAGGAAACCCTGGCCAAAGTATAGTCAGTGGAACCTCCATTTTAAAGGAAATAGTCTTATTTTATCCATAAATAATCCATGGTAACTAAAATACAACTCAGATGTTCATTGGTTCTAATTCACCAAATATATTTATTGGTCATTGATACATGTTTCAAGTCCTGCAGTAATGACTGTGGACAAAACATTAATCAACAAAGATCTGGTCTTATCTACATAGGGTTTAGGGTGTAATGAAAGAAAACCCCAGAAGTTCAAAGCTTAACAGTTAATCTGAACTTGCCACATCTCTTTTATGATATGCATCCTATTTTCTCCTACTGCTATGTATAATTTGGAAAGTGTTTACTAATTTAAGAAGCCCCATTTTAGAATATGTTACAACTTTTAAAACGATTAAAATCTGTTTTCTCAACCTACTTTTTCACTTTTCATTCTTTTCATTTCCCTAAAGTGAAAGAATAGTTACAAATACATACAAAGTTATGCCTTATCAGTCTTCCTGAAAAATATCTTATAGTGAATTGGCCTCTGAATTGAACAGAAATTAGTGGTAAGGGGCTTTTCTTCTTCCACTGCTAAAGAGAAACTGCAAATCTTTAAAGTGTTCCTCAATTTCCAATGCTTACCTCAGTGATAGCAAAAGAATTTGCTCCTCAGCTGGCACTAGTTCATTTCAGAAACTTTATCAGAAAGAATATATATAACATAGGCAGGCATCCAGGATATCAGCAGAGAGGATTAAGGTACAAAAATGTAAATGTCAATTTAAATACTGACTAAAATAGCAAACTTTATGCCAAAATTCCAAAAAATATGTATGTCTAAGATCCTCAGGGGATGTTGGAGGGCAGTTTTGTTTAATAAAAGCCTGACCTTTCTAAAGCAGGAAAGTAAGAAAACTTCGCAGACTGTCAGTCTGGAGGAAAGATTGTTGGTGAGAGGAACTGAGCAGTTGCTATGATGCATCACTTTATGCCACAAAAAATGTGAAACGAAGCAGAACAAAAAGCCTTAGATAGGAACTGTATGAATTTGCTATTGAAGCATAACAAAGAACACCAAAACTCAGTATCTTAAAACAACAATCACTTATTTATTCTCACATGTTTGAGGGTCAGTTGTGTTTAGCTGATCTGGGCTGAGCTTGGATCGGGCAATTTTCCCCTTTGCTATGTGACATTCACCCTCTTCCAGGGACCAGCAGATTAGACGGGACACACCTTTCTCATAGTGATGTCAGAGTGCAAAAGGAAAACTCCAAGGTCTCTTGAGGCCTGGTCTGACTCTGCATCCTCTCACTTCTGCTTCATCATCTTAGCTAAAGCAAATCACATGATGAAATCCAAAGGCAAAGATTCATAAAATATACTCAGCTTCTTGTGGGAAAGGAATTACCTAAACAGAAGGAGGGGTGAAAACGTGTCAATTTGTGCAATATTCCCAGGCACCAACATGAATTCATGTGTTCTGTCTCCTTTGCAAAGGCCTTCAAACTGTCATGAACTGAATTTCTAGTCAAACCACGTAAAGATGTTACTAGTTTTCTATTGGTGCTGTGAAAAATGGTGACAAATTTAGGGGCTTAAAACCACACACATTTATTGTTTTACAGTTCTGTAGGTCAGAATATGAACCAATATCCCGCAAGGCTAAAATCAAGGTGCAGGCAGGTCTGTGTTCTATCTGCAGGCTCCAGGGTGGAGTTGGCTGTCTTGCCTTTTCCAACTTCTAAAAGCTGATTGCAAACCTTGGCTCTGGTCCCGTTCTCCATCTTCAAAGCCAGCAAATTCAAGCTGAGTCTTTTTCACATTACCACCTCTCTGGTTATCACCTGCCTCCCTCTTTCTCTCTTAATGACCCTTGTGATAACGTTGGTATTGCCTGGATAATACAGGATCACCTCCCAGTATTAAGGTCAACTGATGAACATCCTTGATTTCACTTGCAAACTTACTCCTCTTTTCTCTTGTAAACTAACATATACACTGTTTCTGATAAATAGAGTGTGAAAATTTGGGGAGGGTGAGAGACATTAATCTGCTAACTATAGGAGTCATATTATTTTATATTCCTAATAGCTTCTAAGAAACAAGAGATTATATGTTGATGGTTTGGATATTTGTCCCCTCCAAATCTCATGTTGAAATGTGATACCCAACGTTGGAGGTAGGGTGTGGTGGGAGGTGATTGGATCATGGAGGTGGATCCCTCAG
The DNA here is from genome assembly GCF_047675955.1 of Chlorocebus sabaeus. Lineage (NCBI taxonomy): Eukaryota > Metazoa > Chordata > Mammalia > Primates > Cercopithecidae > Chlorocebus > Chlorocebus sabaeus. The sequence goes on from NC_132910.1 coordinate 48,057,818, forward strand.
GAATGAATTAGAACCATTCTCTTGTTGATAAGTGAGTTCTCTCTCAATTCATGCAAGATCCTGTTGTTTAAAAGAGTCTAGAAACTTCCTTTTATCCTCTCTTCCTTCTGCTGTCACCATCTAATGGGCTTGCTCCCAGTTCACTTTCTGCCGTGATTGTAAGATTCCTGAGGCCCTCCCCAGAAGCCGAGCAGATATGGCTGCCATACTTGCACAGCCTGCAGAATCATGAGCCAATTTTACCTCCTTTTATAAATTGCCCAGTTTCAGGCATTCCTTTATGGAAACACAAAAATGGACTAACTCACATGTTCTTGGAGGATGGTGAAGTGTGCTCCCCTTGTGGTCTATACTTTTTTAAATAACATTTATTGTTATTCTGATTATGTAAGTAATTTGAGTTCTCAGTGAATAATTTTGTGAATAAAGAAAATGAGAAACAGACATTATCTTACCAATTTGGCAGCTACTTTTCATATTTTTGAGAATATACTTTCTATACAAAATATACATTTATATTTATGTATTTTAATTTAAATATCATACTAATATACAGTCATTTAATTAACTTATGTGATTGACTGATAGAATTGTTCTTGATGTGATTAGGGGAAGGAATTAAAAACAAGCAAACATAGGGGCAAACTGGATGTAAAAGGTGGAAGTCTGAATAATTTGGAGAAAGCAGTGGTTGCCACTTATTGCACCCATGTTCCAAACTTTAAACTCTTGTCTTTCTTTGCTCCTTCAACTGTGTTCAGACAAAATTTCTAGGTGAGTGTAGATGTATGAGAAGTCAGGGTGGAACACACTGTTTAAGGACCCTCATAACAGCATAATCTAATAGTACCTTCACTATTCAGCCTTATTTCGTATGCCAATAATGTTTTACAGTATTTAAGAAAAATACATTTTTAATTTTTCTTTTCTTTTGTAAGTTAGCAATCTGCTTCCTCCAAGGAGTATGAACCAACTTCAGAAATATAATAGAAGTGCTGTGATTAATTAGACCAATTGTATCATTAATGTAGTATGGAAAAAACAAGGTACATTTTTCTAGCAACCAGTTATTATGGGAGCTTGAGCCTACAATTCAAGGTAACAGAACACAAATTGAAATAATATATTCAGTTTTTTGGCGAGGAAGCTAAACATGATAACTGAAATCTGGCATAAATCATAGCCCAGACATTAGAAAACACTGAATATAAGAGTGAGAATTCAGTAACTACATAGTAGCAAATCTCATTTTTTTTATTTTTATTTTTCCTGAGACAGAGTCCCACTCTGTCACCCAGGATGGATGTGGCACAATCTCAGCTCACTGCAACCTCCGTCTCCCAGGTTCAAGTGATTCTCCTGCCTCAGCCTCCTGAGTAGATGAGATTACAGGCGCCTGCCACCACGCTGGGCTAAATTTTTGTATCTTTAGTAGAGACGGGGTTTCGCCATGTTGGTCAGGCTGGTCTCGACCTCCTGACCTCAGATGATCTGCCCACCTCAGCCTCCCAAAGCCCTGTGATTACATGAGTGAGCCAACACAGCTGGCCAGCAAATCTCTCTCTCTCTCTCTTTTTTTTTTTTTTTTGAGGCGGAGTCTCGCTCTGCCGCCCAGGCTGGAGTGCAGTGGCGCGATCTCAGCTCACTGTAAGCTCCGCCTCCCGGGTTTACGCCATTTTCCTGCCTCAGCCTCCCGAGTAGCTGGGACTACAGGCGCCCGCCACCTCGCCCGGCTAGTTTTTTGTATTTTTTATTAGAGACGGGGTTTCACCGTGTTAACCAGGATGGTCTCGATCTCCTGACGTGATCCGCCCGTCTCAGCCTCCCAAAGTGCTGGGATTACAGGCTTGAGCCACCGCGCCCGGCCGCAAATCTCATTTTTATATTCGCATGTATACTTTTCAGTTTGTTAAGTTTTTTTTTTAGAAACAGTTCTTGCCTTTAAGAAATTCATAATCAAATGTGGGAGATTAACATATACGTAAATTTAACATAATAGAGATATGAACAAGGTACTCTGAAAGAAGAGAAGAAGGTGGTTCATTGTCCCTGGAGGTGTTCAAATTCAAATGGTTCCATAAAACTGTTATTGTTAGGACGGCGGTAACAGTACAAATTTCCCAATTCCCAACACATACTCACCGCTTTCATAGTACTGCTTTTAAAACACAAAATATAAACGAAGTGCTTGCATGAATTAACATCAATCATATACATACATGTGTCACCTAGATATGATTCTTTTGGGAGCAAGCTATGAAGAATAGACTCAGGATTCCCACTGATTCTCTATGTGGCCTTGAGCAAGCCAGTTGTTCTCTCACATCCATTTTTCACATCGCTAAAATGAAGGAACAGAATCAGTGACTTCTAAAATCCACCAATTGCTCCCACATTGCATGTTTCTATCATTTGCTATTTAGTGATCCAAGCTGGAATCTAACACATATTGAGAGATAGTCCTCCGTAGCATTTCTGTGTACCTCATATCAGATTTTGTTCCAGACTATCTTTTTAAGGATGTTTATATAGCAAATAGCTTTCCAAGAGAGAAATAGTGTCACTCTCTGGGGCAGAGACAGATTTATTTCTGAACAGGATTATACAGACAATACTTCTGCTCTGGGGCAAAGTTGGGCAGTTTGCTGGCAGTCCTCTTTTAGAAGATCGAACAGTCCTAGATTCAGAGTTCCTCAGCTTTGACAAAAACTGTGTGCATGGTCAGAATTCATCTGGGCCCACATCTACTATCACCCCTATGGGAAGTAGGCGCAAGGCAACTGGAGGCAGTACTACCTGCTGTGCTATGAATAAACAAGTCCTTTCCTCTCGCCAGGGGTCCTGTCACTTCTGCCAGCCTTTATAAAGTTGTGGCAGGCTAACTTGTCAGCTTGCAAGTAAGGCAAAAATCTCAGACCCTTTACAATCTTGGCAAACAATTACACATCATAGAAACCTATGAGAGGAGAGACAGGTTTTGCGTAGGGCTGTCCGTTCCTTGATATTGATCTTAATGTTTCAGAAACACTCAGGTCACTAAGTAATTTACATTCTCTGGGTTCAGGTAATAATTTTATGTTAGCTGCCAAAATACACAAACCATAAATTCTCAGTGGTTTACACAATTGACAACTATTTTTTGCACGTTTAAATTTCAAAGTGAGTGTGCCTATGATCTGTGAGAGACTGAGTAACCATCCCAGGACCCAGGCTGCTTTCATCTGGTATCTCCGCTATGTTCTAGGTCAGTGTGGTCCTCTGCATTGTGTGATGATATGAAAACACTAAGGGTCATGAGTGACAGCTTGCTATGGGTGATGCCTAGAATGCTGTGTATCATTTCGTTTTATCTTTAGTTGGTCAACACTCAGATTTATGACCATACTTACCTGCAATGGAGGCTACAAAATGTGATCTGGCTGTACATCAGAGAGAAACAAAAATGGCATTGATGACCAATAAGTCATCCTCTGCCAGAGCTAGGCAAAACCAATGTCCTCCCTCCCTCCCTCCCTCCCTCCCTCCTTTCTTTCTTTCTTTCTTTCTTTCTTTCTTTCTTTCTTTCTTTCTTTCTTTCTTTCTTTCTTTCTTTCTTTCTTTCTTTCTTCCTTCCTTCCTTCCTTCCTTCCTTCCTTCCTTCCTTCCTTCCTTCCTTCCTTCCTTCCTTCCTTCCTTTCCTTTCCTTTCCTTTCTTTCCTTTCTCTTTCCTTCCCTCCCTCCCTTCCTTCCTTCCTTCCTTCCTTCCTTCCTTCCTTCCTTCCTTCCTTCCTTCCTTCCTTCCTTCCTTCCTTCCTTCCTCTCTCTCTCTCTCTCTTTCTTTCTTTCTTTCTTTCTTTCTTTCTTTCTTTCTTTCTTTCTTTCTTTCTTTCTTTCTTTCTCTTTCTTTCTTTCTTTCTTTCTTTCTTTCTTTCTTTCTTTCTTTCTTTCTTCTTCTTTCTTTCTTTCTTTCTTTCTTTCTTTCTCTTCCTTCTTTCCTTCTTTCCTTCCTTCCTTCCTTTCCTTCCTTTCTTTGTCTTTCTTTTCTCCCTTCCCTTCCCTTCTTTTCCCTTCCCTTCCCTTCCCTTCTTTTCTTTTCTTTCCTCTTCTCTCTCTCTCTTTTTTTCCCAAGAAGTGTCTTGCTCTGTCACCCAGACTGAAGTTCAGTGGCACTATCACCGCTCACTGAGGCCTTAACCTCCCAGGATTAAGCAGTTCCCCCACTTCAGCCTCCCAAGTAGCTGAAACTACAGGTGTGTGCCACCATGCCTGGCTAATTTCTTAAATTATTTTTGTAAAGATGGGGTTTTCCTATGTTGCTCAGGCTGGTATTGTACTCCTGGGCTCAAGTAATCCTCCAGCCTCAGCCTCTCAAAGTGCTGGGATTACAGTTGTGAGGCACAGAACCTGGCCCCAGCCCCTTTACTTCTGAAGTTCAGATCTATTGGCAAGTAATAGTTCCCTAATTGATTATTCATAGCCAAACTACTGAAACCATTTGCCTCCATTTGTAAAAATCATCATTATTATAACTTTAAATGTATCTCAATAATTGTTTTATATTTGCATAGCAAACAGTTTTTTTTCCTTTATGGAAATTTTAAAATGTTATTCAAGTTTCTCTTCACCCATGTGAGCAAAACGATTTGATTTTGGTAAAACCAGAGGAGCTACAGCATGTGAGTCACAGCCTTGTCTTACCACCTAGCCCCATGGTGGTAGGAGGGTCGATTGCTCAGAGTTACCTAAATGTTATATAAGAAATATTCAGGTCCAGAAACCACCAGCTTCTCCAGGACTTAACAAGGGACCTGGTGTGCCTGTGGTCCTGAAGACTGTAATCTATTGAACTTTGAGATGCTGCTAGAGAAGAAGTGTGTTGTCTCACATCATGCAATGAAGGTATCTCTGTGTTCTGGGAAGCTTCTTATTGTGAAATATTTCAATAATTTAGATTAAAAACATTACTGGAAAGATATTCTGGGATGATTTTAGGATCCCTCAAACTTGAAAGCATGATTCCCCAGCTCCTTCGGTAGATCCCATTTATATTTGCTCAGAAACTTTAGAGTCATTCTTTTTTTTTTTTTTTTTTTTTTATATGTTTATTTCATGTGTTTATTGGTGATGTGGGCATTTCTAATTCATCTTCTTTATCTGTTTTTCTTTTACCTCCTTCCTTTGCCTTTTCTCTCTTGGGCTCAACAGTTCTCCTCCCAACAACCAGGTTTCATGCCTCATAATGCTAACCAACTGATTTCGCTCTAAAATGCAAATAGTATATCATTCTCTTAATTTAAAGTGATTAATGCAGTCAAAGGTAATGTTTAAATTTCTTAGCTCTGATGCGCATGGGGGCTCACGCCTGTAATCCCAGCACTTCGGGAGGCTGAGGTAGGCAGATCACTTGAGGTCAAGAGTTTGAGACCAGCCTGGCCGGCATGGTGAAACCGTGTCTCTACTTAAAATACAAAAATTAGCTGAACGTGGTGGCGGGTACCTGTAATCTCAGCTACTCAGTAGGCTGAGGCAGGAGAACCCCTTGAACCTGGGAGGCAGAGGTTGCTGTGAGCCAAATCGTACCATGTACTCCAGCCTGGGCAACAGAGCAAGATTCTGCCTAAAAAAATAAAATAAGGTAAATTAAATGAATAAATGAATTTCTTAGCTAAATAAAAGAAGCCTCTCAGGATATGATTCCTGTTTATTGTTTTACCCCATCTCTTGCCACTTGGGCATTGCAAGCATTCCCCACTCTAGCCATGATATAGTGTTTACAACTTGAAAACTATCATGCTGTTACAAATGGCTATGCTTCTCTCCAGGCTGCTCTGTCTCCCTGAAAAGAGCACCCTGCCTTCTTCCATCTAATCATTCTCCATCATCTTTTATATCTTAGTTTACGCATCTTTTCTTCTAAGAAAAATTATATAATCTCAAGCCCATTTAAGATTTCTTTTTTGAGTTTCTGTAAAACACTGTGAAAAAGTAAATATAATACCACTTATCAGGTACTGTTACTGTTGGTTTTTGTTTTTCCTTTCACAAAGCTCTAATATTATGAAAAGACACCATGTCTTATTCTACTTAAATTGGAGGTTCACATAATTCTTAAAGTAGAAATAATCTCTCATCCAAAAATGTATTAATCAGTCATTGTTTGACACTCAAAACTTATTCCCCTTAGAATCAATTTTACATACCTCAAAGATGTTCTTTCCAAAAGGTACTTTCCTGAATAAATTAAAGACTTTAAGAAAGATATTCTATGTGAAGCACATTTTTAAATAAAAACTACAGGTTTCTGGAGTTGAAAACTTAATTCTTTGACTGTGACATCAAACAGAGATTGAACCACAATAGAACCTATGGTTATTTTAGAATCACATTTGAGAGATTTCCAAATTATAGTTGGAAATTATAGTTGTACCATAGGTACAAATTAGAAGGGCATAACAGATTAAACTCATCAGTTTAAGACTGAATTAGGGTATATATTTATCATGACTTCCTAAGTGTTGGACAAAGGTTTTAAAGCATATACATTCCTAAGACATGAGTCATGTGGCTCTTAGTACTTAACCAAAGATTCAAGAACTATCCTGGTTCCAATGCTAAATTAAGAACTGCAATTTAAGGAGAGAGTGAGACTGAAAAAAATGATTTATATGGTATTAAATATTCAATGTAAATTTGCAAATTGGGAAGTTTTATTTTTACTCAAGTTATTATCTATACTTTTTTTGGATGGAGAAAAGAGATAAATCTCAGATCTGCTCATATTTGTTCATAGCTGCTGCTTAGATCCGACAGCTGGCCTCAGATATCCTAAGGATTTTTCAATGCTCTGGGACATGCAATCAAGCAGAGTTTAAAACTACTGCAGTTCAAGTGACTGAAAAAAGCAAAGACTTGGAATCAACCCAAATGTCCATCAGTGACAGATTGGATTAAGAAAATGTGGCACATATACACCATGGAATACTATGCAGCCATAAAAAAGGATGAGTTTGTGTCCTTTGTAGGGACATGGATGCAGCTGGAAACCATCATTCTCAGCAAACTATCACAAGAACAGAAAACCAAACACCGCATGTTCTCACTCATAGGCGGGAACTGAACAATGAGATCACTTGGACTCGGGAAGGGGAACATCACACACCGGGGCCTATCATGGGGAGGGGGGAGGGGGGAGGGATTGCATTGGGAGTTATACCTGATGTAAATGACGAGTTGATGGGTGCAGCACACCAACATGGCACAAGTATACATATGTAGCAAACCTGCACGTTGTGCACATGTACTCTACAACTTGAAGTTTAATAATAATAAATAAATTTAAAAAAAAAAAAAAATCCAATATGGTGAAACAGCATGAGAGCCAGAAAAGTATTTCTGGTACACCCTTACGGTCTTATGATGCTGCGCTCTGTGCTAGGCCCCCAAGGATCTGAAATCTGTTGTAGACTTGTGCTCTCCTCTGAAGTTGTTTCTAAATGAAATGGTGGAGACAAGGCAGACAATAAACCTATTTAAAATAAAAAATAAAAAAAAAAAAAAATGAAATTACATGGTACAGTTTTACATGCCAGTATTTCTATTGTTTCTTTTTTCTATCCATATATTCCCTTTGTCCAACTTTCAAAACAATTTATAGTCGTATGTCACTTAATGGAAATATGTATTTTGAGAAATGCATCCTTAGGCAATTTGTCATTGTGTGAACATCATAAAATGCACTTACACCAATCCAGATGGTATAATCTACTATATGCCTAGGCTATATGGTATAGCCTATTGCTGCTAGGCTACAAATCCATAGGGCACTTTACTGTATAGAATACTGTGTATTTGTATATCCAAACATATCTAAAATATAAGGAAGGAACCATAAAAATATGTCATTTCTCCATCTGATAGTTCAATTTGGCCTTTTCTCAAATGTAAAAAGATTAGATAGCTACTCAAGGTGAATTACACAATGCTATGGTTCTATCCATTTAAACACTCTACAGTAAATAGCCAATATTGTTAAAAATTTGGACTATAATCACCAGAATCTTTCACCACAAGATGAAATCACATCTATGACCACTGGAATAACATACCTGCAGGATGGATGGCGTCTCATATTCTTACTTAGTCTGTTGTCTTAGGTCACAGAGCTAGAAGAGGCTACTCCTCTCACAGACCCATTGGCTACCTGAAAATTGCCAAGGGGGTTAACTGAGTGAATGGCAGTGGAAGTTCATAGACTTTACAGATAGGGTCGATAGACTGGGAAGTTAGACCTTCTCCAGGCACCCTAGGTTAAAGCAAAACTCCCAAGTCTCAACTGGCTCTGACAAACAAAAAGATAAAAGGTTCCACATTAGATGTGACGGAACTTAGTGGAATGTTGTTGTTTTCTATCTTTTAATGTGAATGTTCCTGATAAAGGAGGAAACCCTAGGGTCAACACAATTGGACAAATATCAGACAGTCACTATCATACTGGATGCCCTGGTCAACAATTGATCCCATCTGCCTGTTTTTCCCAAACATTGGGCCACTGCCAATGATCTGGTTGTTTTGTTTGGCCCGTGGCAGCAACAATTTGTGTCTAAATTTGCCCTCTTTGGAGTAAAAAACTCCAGGAATCTCTTGTCTCACAGATACCCCAAATATAATTAAAGGTAATATATGCTAAGGCCACAATACAAGTCTTCACCAGGACATTCTACTCTCTTTGGAGTTCTAGACATTACTAACAGTAACTAAGATACTTACTCCACCTCTCTCTCTCTCTCTCTCTCTCTCTCTTTCTCTCTCTCTCTCTGCACACACACACACACACACACACACACATATATTTATACTTTAAGTTCTAGGGTACATGTGCACAACATGCAGCCTTGTTACATATGTATACATGTGCCATGTTGGTGTGCTGCACCCATTAACTCATCATTTACATTAGGTATGTCTCCTAATGCTATCCCTCCCCACTCCCCTCACCCCATCACAGGCTCCGGTGTGTGATATTCCCCTTCCTATGTCCAAGTGTTCTCATTGTTCAATTCCCACCTATGAGTGAAAACATGCGGTGCTTGGTTTTTTGTCCTTGCAATAGTTTGCTGAGAATGATGGTTTCCAGCTTCATCCATGTCCCTACAAAAGACATGAACTCATCCTTTTTTGTGACTGCATAGTATTCCATGGTGTATATGTGCCACAATTTCTTAATCCAGTCTATCATTGATAGACATTTGGGTTGGTTCCAAGTCTTTGCTATTGTGAATAGTGCCACAATAAACATACGTGTGCATGTGTCTTTATAGCAGCATGATTTATAATCCTTTGGGTATATACCCAGTAATGAGATGGCTGGATCAAATGTAGTTCTAGTTCTAGATCCTTGAAGAATCACCACACTGTCTTCCACAATGGTTGAACTAGTTTAAAGTCCCACCAACAGTGTAAAAGTGTTCCTATTTCTCCGCATCCTCTCCAGCACCTGTGTTTCCTGACTTTTTAATGATTGCCATTCTAACTGGTGTGAGATGGTATCTCATTGTGGTTTTGATTTGCATTTCTCTGATGGCCAGTGATGATGAGCAGACTTCTGTTCTCCTCAGATATGTCACCTATCCAGTGGGAAAGTTTCTCCACCTGACTAGTTTTCCTATCAGCTGAACTAACTGCAGTCTGCCGACCTTCTATCTAATGGGTTTCATAATGTCTGCTAGGTGAGGAGCACCCTAACCTCTAATTACTACAAAGACTGCATCCCATAGCCCCTGCTTGTTCACTTTGCTCCAGAATGCAATGGCTTTGTGGCTCTGTAAGGTATGCAATGTCTCCTTCTCTCTCAGGTTGAGTATATGTGACTAACAAACTGCTATTAATGTCATTTGTCCCATGTCAAGTGTTGTATGTTTACCATTTCATCCTCTTCAGGGTGGGGATGCTTCCCTCAGCAATGACATAAATAGGAGGTGATCAGAACACTAAGTATATATGGCCATCTCTTTTTAAAATATGAAAAAGCTTTTCTTTAAGAGGCAAACATTAATCTTTTTCCATCTTGAAATTTTATTTCCACTATACTAACCACACATCTGAAAAATATTAGGAACAATATGTGAGTTTAATAAAATACACAAAATCATTTGCTTCTTAATATTATAAAGCAAAAATATATAACTGCATAAACACATATGCAAAGATATATATCAAAAATTATTTAAAATCTGTATTATATAACAAAGACAATATTTCAGAATAAGTTTACTAAGAAATGGCAATGTGTCAACAAGAATAGAAATTTCACTTAGAATTTTAAAAAGTCTACAGAGAAATTTTTGTCAAATAAGTGTAATATACACACTTACTTTATCATATTTTAAGCATAGAAAAATACAAAACAAATGCAGAAACAGATCAGTGGAAGTAAATAAAAAGACTAAAATAATAATGGTTGTCAAAGCAGTAATGGGGCGAGAGATTATAAAGAATATCGTGTTCAAAAACTGTTAGTCACTTGGAAAAGTAATTTAGGCCTCTTACATCTTACAGTAAAATAAATCCCGCATATGCTAAATACATGTAAGATAATACTAGTTCCAGAATAATATATAGATTAATACCTATATCAATCTATATTTAGATTAGGATTAAATCTAATAGTCCTAAAATGCCATGTAAGGACTTTCTTGAGCCCTGTATGAAATAAAGAAAAACATGAATAACTTCTACAAAATAAAAATTAAGAAAAGTTCTTCATGGGAAAATGTCTTAAAATTTAAATGAAATATAAATTAAAAATGATATCTGGGAGATGGTAAAAGTATTTTATAATTTCTGTATGAAAACAAATTAGTATGAAAATAGGTACATATCTCAACTGAAAAAACGGACTATGGAAATAAATATCTTGGAAAGCATCAGTGGCATACAAGCATAGGAAGAAATAATCAGATTTATTATCAAAAATGTTAAAGAAGAAAGAACTTAAGATGACCAAAATAAAATAATGAAATAATTATATTAAATTCTTCAAATGCTTGATTCATTTCAAGAATATAGCTAACTAACTCTATGTGTTTCTTAACCTCACAAAACACCTTATTTTATATATGTGAAGTCTGACTTGCAAAAAGGAAACTTTCATTCTTTTCCTTTAATTGCAAACCAGGATAATTATTATAATGTGTTGATGAGGATTAGAACTCAGAGAAAACTTGAGTTGCAATCCTCATCAACACTTTAATTGTAGTTTTGTGATGACAAATTCAAGTTGTGACTGAATTCTTGACACATAGAAGCTGTGAGAAAATATCTATTTGTAACTTCAAGCTGTTAAGTTTGTAGTGATTTGTTATGCAGCAATGGATGACTAGTATAATGGATCAACTCACTTAAATTTGGGAACTTCAGGTAACTCCCAAGAGTATTCATTTAATCTACAAAGTTGAGGACTTTACAGAAGACAAGAATATGTGCCAGGATTTAGGGATTATTCTGTGAAGGAGAAATAGCATTAACAAAGTGACAATATGGAAAGTAGGTGAGTATGAATCAGTTTGATGTGAGAAATTAAGCCACTGTATAACTATACATGTAGATAAGGTGTATACCTTTCAATTTATTTTAAGGACCACAACTCTTACTATTACACATAATCTTCCACCCATTGGAGGAAAGTATGTACCACATCTAAAAGCACAGAATGGGATCTATTTATATCTGAACAATGTTTTCATATAGATAAGGTGTATACACACACACACACACACACATTAATCTGTTTTTTTCTCATCTAATTTAATGTTCCGACAATCATATGAAGTAAACTCTATATTTTTTTCTTTAGTTCCTGATCAAGGTGCCTAAGTACTTTGACCACTGATTGACACAGCAGAACAAGGATTTGGGGTCAAGCTGTGCCACCCAAGTTGCTTTTACTTTTTAGTTTTTCTAACCAACACACAACACTGTCTCACTATATGTAGTAGGGCATACATAGAAATATGTCAGAATTTGATCAGATCATTTCCACAAAGACTTTAATGCTAGATTGAGGAATTTCTATTCTATTCCACAAGGAAATAAGAGTCATTGGGGTATATAACCAGAAAAATAGAATTTAATAAAATTGATATTTTGAGAAGTTTTACAAAATGTCCTGAGTCCAAATACATTAATCTGATTTAAAGTATCTGCCGAGTAATGTTGCTAGTGCCAATACAGATTCAATAGTAGTAATGAGAAAACATCATTTATAGAATCATGTATATTTTCCCAAACAGATGTGCATAGATTTGAGATATAATTAACTGGCATAAAAATTGACTTAGGAAACCAGAGACACACATTCTATTTCCAGCTTTTCTACTAGCTTGCCTTGTGACTCTGTGCAAAATACTTTTAAGCTTTTTAAACTTTTTTTATATGTAAATTGATACTTTCTCATCCTCTAATGTCTGATCTTAAAGCTTTTCTTTAAGGTTGATTTATTTTCTATGAAAGACTGGATCATTCATTACAATGAGAATAACACAGCATTTTGCTAAAGACACAACTGAAAAAACAAGAGCACTAATCTTAAATATAATCTAAGGTTTCTTGCAAAGAATGTGTATGAAGCTCCAGGTGAGAAGTCTAATATGTAACAAATAACTGACTGGCAATAGGTCAAAAGTTGGCTGTTTTCGTGTTATGCTTAAGTATACGTAAGCAGTGTCATTGTTCAATTATAGACATGAACAGACCAGATAGATGGTTCCCTGATTCACTCTGCTCTGCTAAGAGCTAGAATTACTCTCCTGATCTTCACAAAATCATTCTGATCATTTCTCTTGCATGTGAGACCTAGTACCGCAATTTCCTACCATTTCTCCTCCACTGTAAAGTGTTTTCAAAATATTGAGTATTTGTTCAAAACCCAACACAGAATCACCTAAAAGTCGTTACCAGAATGAAGATACGTTGATTTGAAAATACGAAGATCCTCATGGTAAGTGTACACTAAGATGGAAGTAATATATTGCTGAGAATTCTTCAGAGCCTCAGTTGTCTCAAAGCTCATTTGTATCAGTAATCATCTCCCTTTACATGAAAAATTGCTATGCTGACACCTTCTCAGAAAGCAAATAGTAGTTAATATTTTGGATTAACCCTTATGAAACTGCCATTTTCAACTTAATATTTCAATTGTTCCTGAACACGTCTCCAGTAAAAACTAGGACTTACATTAACCAGTTAGAAATAGAGTAATTCAGAAAGAAATGCCTATATTGTAAATATAACTTTGAGAAATATTTTGGAAAAATGGAAATCTGGAACTTATAATACTCGTATAATTATATAATTATTACTACATTAGATTTTCTCGCATTTCAAGGGGATAGATTGAATTTAATATTACTGTCATTCTGTGTATTCAAGGTGACCTATTTTTACTGCTTTTTGGCTTTTCAGAAAAAATTGTACAAATAGATATAATAATATTTACTTACTCTTTGAATTTTTCCAGCAGAAGTCATTTAAAATAATTTTACTTCTTTCACCATCTTTAAATTTAATTTCACAATTCCACAAATTAAAGAAAGAGAACCAAATTGCATCTCGGGAAGAGAAAAACATATTTGTGCCCATTGTCTTAATTTTCTATTGTTAAATGATGCAAATTAGTCGACCACTAAATAATGCTTTATAGAGTCACGTTTGAGGCAATTTCTGCTATATTCTTCTGTTCACAGTGATAATTCTGGTTTTACTTAATTTAGTTTGTTTACAATTAAAAACACAAACCTTCTATTCTTAATTACTTATGTTTTGTTCTTGGATTCCCCCTCTTAAGTAATTGTGTAATCAGTGATCAAGTGTACCCAGCTTTTAGAACAGTTTGATGTCTACAGGGTATTTGTACCGCCTCATTTGGTGGGCTAGTCTAAATGAAGATAATAGGGGTAGTATTAGTGAAGGCAGTTCTGGAACAATGGTTTCAATTTATTTTAAGGACCACAACTCTTGCTATTACACATAATCTTCCACCCATTGGAGGAAAGTACATACTACATTTAAAAGCACAGAATGGGATATATTTATATCTGAACAATGTTTTCATGAAACATTTGAGATCCAGATGCTTTGAGAAGCTCATTTTTTTTTTTTACTTTGACCATGTTAAAAGTACAATTTCCTTGTAATATTACGTAGATCCTTCAGATTGAGGATGCTGCAAACCAGGATCATTTTCAAAATAGAAGATAGGGTTACTCTTTGCAGTTGAAAAATCTTTTAGCTGACCTTTTCCTATAGATGTAAATTTACATGTAAGTAAATTTTTGCTGCTCTATTTTATAACCACTTATTTGTGACGAGTCTGAAATCTATTTTCTTAAATGGCTGACATTATTTTTAAAGTTTAAAAAGTGAGAAAAAGAGAAAAGGAAAATAAAGGTGGAATTAAAAACACAGCACACAATAGTTTGCATGTCAAACTTACCTTACTTTCCAATATTTGGGACAGGACTTCTAAACAATGGATTATAAATGTTGGTTTATCTTTGTTTTGTTTTCAGAAAGTAAGCAACTACCTATTTACTGTTAATTTGGAAATTCTTATAGCAGTCTTATTAGAAACTTCAACTGACATCCACGCTCAATGTTTATCACCCCTAGCTTTCCCTGTGAGACCTGGTTAGCAGTATCAATGCTAGAAATAAACTAAATACAGATATATAATAAGGAAGCAAAATATTTCCCTAATATCACAAGATTTTGTTTCCCAGTAACATTATAAGCAGATAATATTCTCTTCAAAAAGTTTCAGTTGAGGCTGGGCACGGTGGCTCACTCTTGTAATCCCAACACTTTGGAAGGTCAGCATGGTGAAATCCCATCTCTACTAAATATACAAAAATTAGCTGGGCATGGTGTTGCATGCCTGTAGTCCCAGCTACTCTGGAGGCTGAGGCAGGAGAATCACTTGAACCCGGGAGGTGGAGGTTGCAGTGAGCTGAGATCGTGCCACTGCACTCCAGCCTGGCGAGAGAGTGAGACTCTGTCTCAAAAAAGTAAATACATAAAAGTTTCCATTGAAAATCTCTTCAAAGCAGTGAAAGCCAACATATTAATATTTATATTTATTTATTTTGATGTGTTATTCTCAAAGCATTTGTATTTTTTTAAAAAATATATATTCTTAGAAAAACCTTCCCTGCCCCCAAAACAACTTCTTTAATCTGAATTTTTTAGTTTATTTTAGTAGTCAAATTAAAAAGTCAAGAAAACCAGCAAGACGTTTAGATCCATTTTCTGATATTGGACCACATTCTATTAAGTGGCACTAATTGCTTTGAGAATGGAAATTAATTGAGAAGCCCTCACTATCTTTGCATAGTTGCTTGAACTCACACATTATCTTTGCAGTTCATTCTGAGTGAGCAGTTTTTTTACACTGTCTTCACGTACCATGACCTAATATGAACAAATGTATGTGCAATTTGCCAGTGCCTCACCACTAAAACGCTGTGATTCAATGTAGCTAAAATACATAAAAATGACAATATAGTTATTTCCCAATTATCCCACAGCGGCAGAGTAACCAGGGTTTCAATGTAAAGTATAATTGATTCCTAATTACTGTACTTTCACAGAAAGGCCACAGTCCATAACTTCATTAAATAGTGAAAACACAAATAACTATTCATAAGGAAAGAATTAGCATTTACTATATGATTATTTACTTTCTAATCTGTACATGTTTTAGGTTCTGGGTGGTGGTAAGGCTGCACAGTCTGAAATAATATGTCATTCGAATTTTCTTCAGGGAATAGAAAATTTCTCCAGTGATGTTCATTTAGGAGGGGGAAATAAAATATTAGCTATTTGAGATCTGATGCACTCTATAAGGGCTTGGCCCAATTCTTGTTCATTTACAAAAGTGGGATGTGTAAGAGCAAGTATCCATCTGTGAATTGAGGGCAGATTCACTGTTACATATATTAAGTCTTGTTAGGGCTCATGGACAATGACAGAGAAAAAATGATAATGTGATAGCGCATAGGGGAATAAGATCTATCTACTGCCTAACATGGGAAATGAAGAGTGTAGTTTCTAATCATGAATACTAGCCTTAAGCAATTTTTGTTCTGAACAGGTCCAGGAGATAAAGGGAGGACCAACCCTTATTTCTGTATTATGAGGATATGAGCAAACAAACTAGAACACACACACAAAGAATAAATTGAGGTCTGTTATTTAATACTTACATGAATGCACAGAATGTTGACAAGAGTGCTGGAGTTGCTTTTCCTACATTCACGTTGTTCTGTTAGAGAGATTTGTAAAGATGTTTTGGCTTATCTATAACTTGGCAAGAAGGTTCAGACAGCCTACAAAGTCCAAATATATAATGGACTGCAATATAAATTAAAATATTCACTTTATGAACAATTCAATAGTAATTTAAAAATATGCATTGGAAACCACCAGTATTTTAACTAATGACTATCATAATTTTGGTGTACTCCTTTAAATAAACTTCTCTTGCCACATTTGATAAATGTTTCATTGATTAGAAAGATTATAGTCATACAATGGTCTTTTTTTTTTAGTTTCAGCTCACATAAAATCGTAAAAGAAAATACAAACTCTAACGTCTGTCTGCTCACATAAAACTGTAGAAGAAAATACAGCAGTCCAGCATCTGTCTGTTATACTGAATCAAATAAATATCAGGCAGGACACAGGCTCATCTCCTAGTCCCATGTTTTTTCCTTGGCATGATAATTTAGGAAAAAGCATTTAAAAAAGCACGCAGTGGAAATCCATGTTATCCTTTCCAAATTTCCTTTGCAGATTGATGTACTTAACCCTCAGTTTCTAGGTGTTTTAGTTAATGAAAACGTAAGGCAATCTCTTTTCTGGAGAATTCCCCATGATCCCATCACACAGGAGTTCATGCCTCCCCTTTCTGCCCATCTAGAGCTTGGTCAATGACTGACTTTTTTAGGGTACAAAATGCCAGACACGTTCCCGGCATAATGGTGCGCACCTGTAGTCCCAGCTACTCGAGTGAATCACTGGATCCCAGGAGCTCAAGGCCAGCCTGGGCAATATAAAATGAGACCCCACTTCAAAAAATAAATGCCGAATCCCTTGTCACAGATATGACTGATAATTTGGTCTAATGGTGCTTAGAATAAAGCTAGTTTCCAGCTATGCTTTCATTATCCGTGAGCTTCCCTGGCCTATCCTAGGTCCCTTATTCTCCTAATCCTAAATTTGCTTCCCCAATAAATGGCATGCATAAGAATCCCCATCTCAGTCGCTTCTTCTAGAGAACCTCTCCTAAAATAGTTGGTAAGAGTGGTCCCTGGGAAGCAGTAAGAGTGACATTCTGGAATTGGGTCCTTTGCTGTTTGGTTGACTTTGAATATGATATCACTATGACAAGTGAGGGATTGATGGATCCCATTATGCTATGACTAGGGTGAAGTGGGATGGTATATGAGTGAAACAAGACACACTGTCTGGTACAATGTCTCCAGCATTTGAAATGTGTTATGGAAATTTAAAAACTAAGAACTATAGAAGTGGATGCTTCTCGCTGAGCATCCATATGTTGGAGAAAATAACAGGCTCTTAACCAAATCCTTAAAGCAAAGGTAGAGTCAGGAGTCTTTCTTGCCAGCAGTTAAAGATAGCCTCATCTCCTGAAGTCCTAGGGCAGAACCACTAAATTTTAAGCCCAGCACGTTATGTGTAAGAGTGGTGGAACTTCAGAAAGGCCTGAATTTTTAGCTTAAGCAAATCTTCTATGTCAGGCTAGAGATCAATATGGAAATAATAAGCCACTGAAATTTTGAAAGGGGTATCTGGACAGGCGTACCCGAGAATCTTAAATCTTGAGGTTCTTTGGAATTCTCAAGGTCAACTCCTTGGAAGATATACTCCCCTTCCAGTTTCTTCCTTAAAACAACATAGGAAATTCAAATTAGGGAGGAACAGACAAAATAATATTTGCTTTCCTCAAGATGGGCCTACAAATGCCCTTCGGAGCAACAGACTCTTAATTAAAGGCAAATCTTAAGTCTGACCCAACCAGAAAGTCGTGTACCTAATTAGGATGGAACAGTTTTCTCTATGAAAGGAGCTACAAGCAGGAACCAGAGAAGTAGGACTGGAAGGGATCATGAGAGGTGCCAACAGGCTGGGCAGCATATGAATCTGGCCGGGGAGGTTTACCGACATTGGAGTACTCTCTGTTGACAAAGAATTTAATAATCTCATGAACGATCTCTTGAATTAATGGAAAAAGTATTTATATTCATTAAATAAAGTAGGGATGGCAGAGCAGCCTTTGTAATATATTGAGAAGTAAATAAAAAGGATCAGAAAAGTAGCATGCTGTAATAAATTTCCTAAATAAGACCAGAAAATCCACATTAACTACCTTGCTTGGGTGGTCCTAGAGGTTAGTCCAATAAAGAGTGTATTGGTGAGGAAAACAAGCATTTTTTTTTTTTTAACTTTTAGGTTCAGGGGTACTCGTGCAGGTTTATTACATAGGTAAATTGAATGTCACAGGGGTTTGACGGACACATTATTTTGTCACCCATATAATCAGCGTAGTACCTGGCAGGAAGCGTTCTAATCCTCTCCCTCCTTTCACCCTCTACCCTCAAGTAGGCCCTGGTGTTTGTTGTTTGTTTCTTTCTTTGTGTCCATGTGTTCTTAATATTTAGCTTCCACTTATAAGTGAGAACATGTAGTATTTGGTTTTCTGTTCCTGCATTAGTTTGCTTAGGATAGTGGCCTTCTGATGCACCCATGTGGCTGCAAAAGACATGATCTCATTCTCTTTTGTGACTGTGTTGTATTCCATGGTGTATATGTACCACATTTTCCTTAGAATGGGCATTATTGAAAGCTCAGTCTTGGCTTCTCTAAAGTTAATGACTAACAGCAGAACACACAGTATATGAGTTGACTCTGATAGATAGAGATCCAAAGCATCATCCTGTCTCCTCTTGGGATACAGACATAGACTTGTCAAATAGTAAATGAATTATAGCCAAAGTTCACATCATAGTGTGTCCACTTGATCCACAAGCCTAACTAGTAAACATTTCTCAGTTTCCTGAATGTCCTATTGAATCTGACATACATAGCTGGTAATAGAAACCTCATGTTGTTGCCTTCTGTCATAACATAGTCCCAAGGGACCTGGGCCATCTGGAGACTCTGCAAAGCATCATACTGGCTCTCTATATTAATATTATCTTAATCAGACCTGTGAGTAATCGATAGCAAGCACTTGTGTTGTATCATAAAACACGTGTGCTAAAAAATGTGATAAATTAAGCACTACAAAGGTTCAGTGATGAAGTTTTCAGGAGTCCAGTGGTCTAGGAATGCTGGGTCATGGCTCCAAGATAAATAACTAGTCATTGCATCTTATACCTTTTACCACTATGAAAGAAGATTAACATTTGGTATGGTTTTTGGCATGTTGTACATGTGATGATGCTGCTACAATAGATTTTTTGTGAACAACTGCTAGCTTTTAGTGGGCCCCAGAGCAAAAATGGCTTGGCATCAGGTCCAGGCTGAGGTCAGACAGCCATATCATTTAGACCATAAGACCTGATAGATCCGATCATACTGGAGGTTATCTAGGGTAGTAAAAGACTTCCTTTTTCTTTTGAAAGCTGCAATAGTAGAGTTTCTTTATAGATCCTTAGGGTTCTAGGGCAAGGCAATGCCACCTCTAGTAGAGAACTATCCTTTCTACTATGTTCAGCAGTTGCTGACATGCTAGTGGGCAAACTGAGCATCTGGCCTCTGGATATCAAGAGATCACCCTTCTAACACTGCCTGTGATAAACCAGATATTGTCACAACCATCAAGTCATGTAACTACTCACCATAGAAATATGTCTGTGAACCAAGAACTATGGGTAGACCCATGGAGACAAAATTATGATCTCATTTGATTGAATTTCTGCTGCTAAATGTAAAATGACTAAAGTGTCCAGGACCAATAGATGTTCTTCATTTCTTCTGGGTTACAGTTACTAACATTCAAGAAAAAATCTGTTACTTAACATTTTAAACAAGCTTGTTACTTTGAAATCTACACACACACACACACTCACTCTCACACACACACACACACACACTATACATATATTGAATGGATGGTAAATTTACACTTCCCAGAAGACCTATTTTTTTTTCTTATACTTGTTTGAGGGTTAGAGTAGATAATTCTCTATATAGATTAAATTTCCTTTCAAATGTTTTAAAGAATATAATGCAATATGTTAATATTCAGTATTACTACGAGAAATTTGAATCTGATCTGATTGACCTTTCCTTAAAAATGTAGACTACATTTTTCTTTCTGGAAATTTCACTAGGAAGACTATCTTCTCAGTATGACATTGACCTTTTAAATATGAAGACTAATATGCAATTTTATTTTTTCAATTTATTTTTCTCTATTATTTCTTCAGTTGTATCTTCTCTTCACTATCTCTCTCTGTGCTTCTTTACCTTAATTAGATTAATGTATCCTCTTGCATTCATGTGTCTTAACTTTCCTGTCATATTTACCATCATTATCATTTTTCCTCCGTATTATGAAAGATTTCTTCATGTTTAATATTTTCATTATCTGCTTAATCTTTTGTCTGACATATTCTGTTATTCAGTTTATTCATTTAATTGTTTAAATGAGTTTTATCATTTCTTAATTTCTAAGAACTCTTTATTCTCTGGTTGCTCTTTCATAACAGCTGGCTATTTTCTTAGAGATACAATGTCTTCTTCCATTTCTCAAGGGATACTGATTTTAATTTTTAATGTCCTCTTTTACTGCCTGAAATAAGTCTGTTTCTTTCAGGGTCATTTGTTCTGTGTGCTCATTTTGGTCCATCTATTTCATACTCATAGTTGCTCTCAAATTTCTGATGATTCTTAGTTCATGCTTTCGAACGAAAGACTAAGTTAATTATGTGGTGTAAATTACCTTTTGGTTTCACAAAATGGTCTCTGCCTTGAATGAAACAACTGACAACTCACTCCAAGTTGCAGAGATTTGTCAACAGGTAGACATCGCTAAAGGGCACCCTGATAGTGAAAGGTAGGCATACTGAGAACTCTCACAATCATTTTAGAAGACTTTTATTCTGAAATTGGATTAATGTCGTGAATGTTACATCTGGGCTGAGCTGTCTTATTTTTTGTTTGTTTTTTGAGTATCTCATTTTTATATGGAAGTACTTCAAGCTTAAATATTTCTTTCATTTAGTGTTTTAACCTTTAAACTCACATAAATGTCTTAGGGAGGCTGCTGTCAGCAGTTGTGTACACTGGAAAGGTTAGAGGATGTGATTGGCCCAGGTATTTGAACTGCATTTCTCTGAATACTGAGATGATTATCCTATGGCCATTTTCTGCTTTTTAAATATTTTTAGGTTGATTCTGAAGCTCTCAGCTTTCTTTGAAAGGAACTTAGCTCTGGTGTTTGGGTTATGATTCTCTCTTATGTTTCTGTTAGCTCAAGAAATTTAGTCCTCTTTGATTCTTAGCTTAAATAATTTTTCCAACATTTTAATCTCCTAATAACAATTTTATATTTTTTCTAGAAATGCCTTGTGTTCACTGTTTTTATTCTGTTTTCTGAAAATTTTTTACATTTGTTAGTCCAGCACCATGAACTAGAATGCTTATGGTTTTCTTGTTTATTAAAATTTTAAGGGGCTCCATATCTGCCTTTGAATAAATTGAATAAGCACACTTAACAATTACAGGGTGTGAAGATCTATGGTTTAAATTGAAGATAAAATATACTAATAATAATATTGAAATTACTCCAGTAAATTTAAGAGTATCTATAAGAATAAACATTAAGATAAGTATTTTAAGATAACATTGAAGAATATTATAAAATAAATTGGAAAAAAATACATTTGTCTAGCGATAAATGGTTGAAAACCTCTTTATCTAGTTCCAGAAAAGTGACTACTTAAGGATTTCACTTCAATTATTAAGGAATAGGAGAAGTTCTTAGATATTATTAATGATTTCCTTTTTAAAAACGTCTGAATGTTTTACATTAAATAATATCACAAGATTGTACAGTAAGCTATTAAAGAAAAAAGTATGAATTTCCAAGTATTTCTCTGTCTCAATCGGGGTTTATTACTATAAAATCATATCAAAATCAGAAACATACTAAATTGTAAACTGCTGTAAAGTGATAACTCTCTCCCCACATCTTAAATTTGTCTTATTTCTCAACATATTTTCAGCATTCTTAATTAACTATTACATAACTAACGCTATAAGTTTGAGTTTATAATATATAGATGTGTGTAGTCTCACTAAGATAATACAATTTTATGTTTTTCATGTTGTTTTCTATTTAAAATTTCCTTTTCAAACTTGTAAACTGGTAATAATACTAAGACTCTCTCATTCTCACTTTTTCTAACAGTAAATCAATCTGATGTTTGCTTTTATTTTATTTTAAAATATTATGTTAGCTATTCAAGAAATTAGTAATTTTTAAACATTGACTTTTCCTGTGAAAGTCAAAATTACAAAATATTTTACAGCTAATGTGATAGAAAAAATAATACATAGAATTTTGAGAACTGATTTTTATGTTTATCACCAACTTTTTAATAGCTCATATGTTGAGAAATTAAAACTGCTTTCCAAAATAACCAGTTAAAATACTCTTCTGACTAAAAGCATACTATTTATTTTTGTAATTGAAGGATTAAGTATATGAATCTCAGAATTATCTTCATTAAGCTGGCTTATGGAGTTTGACTTACGAGTTCATAAAATTTCTTGTCATACTGAATTTGGGAAATGCTTTATAAAATGGGAAATAAGTGTATATGTATGTGTATGTATATGTATTTGTATATGTATGGGTGTATACATACATACACACATACATACATACACACACACATACACACATACATATACAGATATATTTTTTCAGAGGCCATCACGAATGTATTTATTAAAAACCCTTACATTTAACATTCTAGGAGGTAGAATAAGATGTTAAGTATGTGTTGACATACTTTAATTTCTACAGGGTTCTGCTATGCAACTTAATTATTATTATTTTTCCTTGTCAAGCAATTAAATATGTCAAATGGCAGGGAATTGGTTCTTCAATAATGATCTATTGAATTATTTCACTACAGACATTTTAATTGAGTTCAAATTTACTATGCTTGTTTTCAGATATGAAGAAGAAATAAAGCTTCTTTGTTTTCTCAACAGATTTCATCTGTCTCATAAAGTCCATTGGGAGTAAAGAGTGGAGTATAAATTTTAACTTACCAGTTTGATATATTTTCCTTTCTTTTGGTTTAAGGTATCTTCCAGGTAACTTAGTCTCTTTCAGGTAAATGCTAACCTTCAACTGCTCTTTCTGAAAGTGTAATCTCTATTTATGGGTGACAGGGGGTTTGCATGGCATGGTGCTTGTGGGTACTTGAGTTCTCAGCCATTTGTCAAAGATTTCATGTTACTCTCCTTTTCCACTGGTCTTTATGCTGAATTGCCCTATATTTTTTCCTACATCAGCTGTATTATGAAATAGTTGATGTTTCTACTCTTTCTTCTAGCACAGGTACTCACTTCATAACTTTATTATGAAGATACTTTGCCTACTCTTGCCCTAGTAGCAAAACTGTTAACTTTACTAAACTATAATGGAAGAATGGAAACTTTTGGATACTTATGAAGCCAAGGGAGGCTCGTGAGGGCAAAGTCGGGCTTTCTTAATGCCCAAACATGGACAGCTGGGGATTGCAGCATGGCCATGCTGAACCATCCCCTGCTGATTAACTATTGAGCTTCACTTTCATTAGTTTAGCAACCACTACTTCTCAGCCTTGTTGTATTAAGTGTGACCTCCATGCCTGAAGAGTCTTCTTTGATAGCCACAGACTAAGAAAATGGTGGCACTTTGGGCTTTTCCCTTATCCTAATGACCCTTTCTGGGTTAATTCTACAATTATGGGGGAAATCGGAACACATAAGCCTGACCATTTGCCTCTCTGATGTCTTATTGTCTCTTCTCTTTTCTACACTAAGATGAAATGTGTGAACTACATTTATTTCTAGAGTGTTAGTAATAAATAGCTTCATCTCACATATTGCTATGAAAAGAATTCCTGAATAATTTGATAATATGAATTTATTTCTATGAAGAATTATATAAGACCCTCATAAATACCTTATAATTACAAAATTTTCTGAGCCTTTTTAACTTATCTTGTAAGTCTGCCAAATAATCTATCTTCTTTTTATTAATAGAACGCTTTTCTTGTCTGGGCATGGTGGCTCATGTCTGTAATCCCAGCACTTTGGGAGGCTGAGGTGAGTGGATCATTTGAGACCAGGAGTTTGAGACCAGCCTGGCCAACATGGCAAAACCCTGTCTCTACTAAAAATACAAAAATTAGCTGGGAATGGTGGCATGACCCTATAATCCCAGCTACCAGGGAGGCTGAGGCACAAGAATCGCTTGAGCCTGAGAGGTCGAGACTACAGTGAGCTGCGATTGAGCCACTGCTCTCCAGTGGGTGAGGGAGCAAGACTCTGTTTCAAAAAACAAAAGAAGGAATACTTTTCTTATGTTACTTCTTTTTGATTCCAATTCTAATATTTGTAGTATTAGTTAGGGTTTTTCAGAGAAATGGAACCATTAGAATGTCGACAGAGAAAGACAGATTTATTTTAAGAAATTGACTCACACCATTGTGGGGGGCAGTGAGTGTGAAAGCTGTAGAATAGGTTAATAGACTGGAAATTTAGTTAGGAGTTAGTGCTTGTCTTGAGCAATCTGGAGATAGAATCTCTCGTTTAGGAAACCTATTTTGGCTCTTAAGGGCTTTACCCAGTTTAATGAGGCCCACCCATATTATTGAAGGTACTCTCCTTTACTTGAAGTCAATTAATTGTAGATGTTCACTACACTACATGTAGAAAATAAATGTGGTTTGCATCAACACCTAGATTAGTGTTTAATTACATAACTGATACAATAACCTAACAAAGTTGACACATAAGAATAAAAATTACAGCCACTGAATATAATAAAACTATGCAATTTTAAGTACCTATTTTACCTGTCATAAACTCACAATAGCAATGTACTATGTAATATATTCTGTGCTTCCTTTAAATTTCTTTGAAACAAAATATACGTTTTCCTGTAATACCAATTGCTACATTAATATTCACATAAAAACTGGTAAAATATAGATAAATGATAAAGTATGTCATTAAGAATATAATTTATTCTGTGTACCACCATTATTTGATCCTTACTTGTGCTATTTAGGAACAATATTGAGAAAATAATTATTATCAATATGAGCATATAGAAATATAGTCTCTCATTTGAAAATAATTTTGGGGTTTGAGACAAATATTCTCAAAGGTTCTATTGTATACATTATGGGAGCTCAAAAAACACAGACAGACATGCTTAAACTATTCTGTTCAATTTATTTTTTATTCTAGTCTATATGTGATGGCAATTATATCTCATACTGAGTCACTGAATCTAAGGTACATTTATTAATCTCATTTTATAGGAATGATGATATGATTTTCCAAATGAAATACCAGGATATATGAAGCTAATGTTTCTTCTGAAACTAGGACCAATTATTTAAATCAAAATTATCCTAAAATTTAGGACATATATAGTAGCTAACAGTCAAGAGGAGAAAATGAGTATGTGATTTACATATATGGTTGACTATATTGATTAACTATGTATTGACTATATATTGATTTTCATGATTTTATCTCTGTTATAGTTGTTCATAAAAACTGAGCAGATTTGTACAAGAGTGTTGTTGTTAATGTAAAACAAAGAATACTCAAATGTAAGATATATAACAAAAATAGAACAGAACAGTACAAAACCCCACAACATAATTATGACTAAATAGGTATACTGCTTTTTTTTATCTTCTGAAAATAATAAAAGGATCAGATTGTACTGCTCTAATTGTAGTAACTATATATAAAAATATAAAGTGAAGCTTGAACGCAAAATGGGAGGTATAAAAAGAAATGAGAATGTTAAGACTATGGAAACAAAGAAAAGGATAAGTTCAAATATTCATGTCACATAATAGATTAACTACAAAATGAGAGTCTGCACATGGAAAATGATTGTAAATCGAGTTACAACCAACAATCTATTTTAGTATGATTGAAAAGACATCCTGGTGAATCAGTTGATAATGGACAACATTCTCAGTTGCTGGTGAGAATAGGCCACATTTGCAGTGTAGTAAGCTCAATTTGACGAATGAAGAAAGGAAGGTACAGATTTATCCCCAGGCAGAAAAGCAACAGTCTGGTTGACCGTATGCCCATGCAAATTGTTTGGTAGGTGTAAAAGGAATTTAAATTTTATTAGGGCAGTAACTATACCTAATTGGACAATTGTCATCAGCTACCAAAAGAGTGTGTTTACATGGAAGGAGGTAAATGGAACATCATATTATAATGCATTATATTATTTATTTTGTTTACTGGCCACTTATGCAACTAGAAATAAAATTTCATAAGTATAGATACTTCTTTGCCTTTTTTGATTACTATATTTGCAGCTCCTACAACAATAGCTGGCACAGAGTAGAAATATTGACTGGGGCCAGGTGCAGTGGCTCACCCCTGCAATCCCAGGACTTTGGGAGGCCGAGGCGGGTGGATCACAAGGTCAGAAGATCGAGACCATCCTGGCTAGCATGGTGAAACCCCATCTCTGCTAAAAATACAAAAAATTAGCCGGGCATGGTGGTTGGCGCCTGTAGTCCCAGCTACTCGGGATTCTGAGGCAGGAGAATGACGTGAACCCCAGAGGCGGAGCTTGCAGTGAGCCGAGATCACGCCACTGCACTCCAGCCTGGGATAGAGAGCAAGACTCAGTCTCAAAAAAATAAAAATAAATAAATAAATAAATAAATATTGACTGAATGAGTGAATCCACAAAATATAAAGAAATTTCAATCAACAAAATTTACTCATAGATATCAGTAAAAACACATAAGTAATAAACAACGAGTGATGAATAACACTATTTATTTTTCTTTAAAATGTTTTTCTTTTGTGCTCATGAGTATAAGATCCAAAGATGTTTTGATTTAAAAAATTTACCATTTTGCTCTTAGATATATTTTAATACAGTGTAGAGGATGTTGATGTAGTCTGCAGACAGAGTGTGAATAGATTGAAATTTTACTCCTAGAATTGAAGTAAAATATTTAAAAACCACAAATTTCTATTCATATTTTGCTTGAAAATTATCTGTATATTCTTTTCTATTTACCAGGAATACCAAATTAAAATGATACTTGGCATAAACCCAGTCAGTGATTTGTGGAAGAGCTAATTTAGTCTTCTCTCCTGACCTAAATAGTTTTTAGGTAATATATAGGTTGGTTTAGCTTGTCACCAGGATGTAAGATTGAGGTTCTTGTAAATACAAAAGAGTAATTGTTATTTTAATCCTGACTACTTTTTTTCTCAGCACTGGAAATTTACTGCCATACTAGCTCTTTATAGATAATTAGAGATATAAGCAATACTTATATTGTCACACATACATTTGTAACCAGAAAAAGAAAAGAACAGAATTTTAAGTTAATTACACAAAATAGTATTTTTACATTTTTCTATTTTTTTAATGTTGTTAAATATATTAGCAGTTATATAATAAACATAACTGATTAAGTTTCTAACATGATGCAACAAATAAGGAACAAGAAATGCCTTTAAGTTTTGCTCAAATTTATTTTTTAAAAATTAACTGATAAAATGGGAATATACACAAATGGTTAAAATCATTATAAAACAAATAATGATTTTAGCCTATTAAAATGCAACCTAAAAATAAATGACTGATACATTGTTTGTTGTAAGAATTCACATATAGAATTTATTTACCGCACTTTGACTCTGTCTACCTAAAAACCTCCAAATGATTTCAAAGTCAAAGAAAAATGGTAATCAGTTTGCAAGATAAAGGAGATAAGTATCAGAATATTTGTACGTTTTAAGAAGAGTTCCTAGGAATTCTACTTCCAGCTATTATGGAATAATAGAAATTTGATTTACCCTCTTGTCTTTAAAAAATCAGAAAACTGAACAAAATTAATGAAATAAGTTGTCAGCCATTGAATTTGAGCTAATCCAAGATATTAATATGTGAGAAAAGGGAAACAAATCAGCTGAGCCCTCAGATTCCTTCAGATTATGGAGTGGAGCCACAGTCAGAGAGGAACAATTCAAACAGAGGCTAACAGGCTATGTTGAAAAGACAAGGTTCAGTCTTTTTGTTTGTTTGTTTGTTTTTGTTTTGTTTTGTTTTTAGATGGAGTTTCGCTCTTGTTGCCCAGGCTGGAGTGCAGTGGTGCAATCTCTGCTCACTGCAACCTCCACCTCCCTGATTCAAGTGATTCTCCTGCTTCGGCCTCCTAAGTAGCTGGGATTACAGGCATGTGCCACCACACCCGGCTAATTTTTTATTTTTAGTAGTGACAGGGTTTCACCATGTTGGTCAGGCTGGTCTTGAACTGCTGACCTCAGGTGATCTGCCCACCTCAGCCTCCCAAAGGGCTGGGATTACAGGCGTGAGCCACCACACCCAGCCAAAGTTCAGTTTTTGTCTAGAACAAGGTGATAGGATTTGTGGGACAAAATACTGGAGAAAAATACTGCTAGCGCTCTGTGGAGAGATTGCCTCAAATTTTAGCTAAAGAACAAAAGATGAGTGAATTTGAAGAATTTGTGGTAGAAAGTTTCAAATGAAACACAGTGTGGCGGGGGGGAAACAAAACAGAACAAAACAAAATCAAAGACTCTGCAAAGTGAATAGAGCACCAATAAGCTTTGGGGCATTATCAAATGAAATACCATGGATGCAATTGGAGTGTACCACAAAAAGAAGAGAAAGAAAAAGGCACAAATACTATAAAATATGAAAGAAAAATGTTAAATTAGATCATGAAAATTTTAAAAATTTCCTCTGCAAGAACACTCATGGGAATGAAAAGACAAGCCACAGACTGAAAGAAAATACTTGAAAGCCTTCTTTCTATATGACAAAGAGCTTGTATCCAGTAAAAGTAAAATGAAGAATTAAGAATGTATTGAAAACTTAGGGAGCTAATTAGGCAAGGTGACCACCTAATATTATGTGTGAAATAGTTGTACTGAGTTTTTACAAGGCTCTTTTCTGGACTAAACCATTTCTCCTTTTATACAACTCAGTAAGGCCCTCTCTTTTCCCCTCCTTCTCTAGGAAAGATCCTTTCACTCCTGACACAGCTGGCTATAAGCTCTGTAGGACAGTCCAGATGGGCACTACTGGACACTGCAAAATGTCACTGCCCAGCTGGCCCTGTCTCCTCTCCATGTGCTGGACTTGGAGACAATAGCCCCTGATTAGTCCCTCCTTCATGCATCAAAGATTTCCAACAAGCACTTAAGGAAATAAATGAATACAAATCAAATGAGAACAAACAGAGGCTATTTATTCAGAAGTTGCTGTACAAAGGGATTCAGCTGCCAACACTTGCATTTGGCAGAGACTTAAAGGCAAGCAACGAAGTGGGAAAACCTAATAGTGAAAAAAGAGAAGGCTTGGGTGTATGCTATCAGAGCCAGAGGTCATGGGGAACCTGGAGGAAGGCTAACTAAAAGCAGAGCATCTTATATAATTAATTGGGGAAACATATTTGGTTTCTGGTTGGTTCTGAGTTGGGGTGGGTTCGAAAAACAAAACAAAACAAAATAAAACAAAACAGGGAGAATAACATTCATTGGCCAAGTACTGGGGCTGGCTGTAGCAGAGGTTGGAGGTCAGCTTTCTGTTATAATATATGGTCTGGCCATTGTATCTTTAGCATATTCAGTCTTCCACACTGAAGACTTTTTACCTTTGGACGATTCCTTGGAAACTCAGAATGAATGGCTTTCTTCAGGTTTTGAAAACAGAGGATTAGTCAATTGAGAAATCACTGTATTTCAACTCAGTGGCTGCCTCTGTCTAGGAGCACAACTTAGTGAATAAAAGCAGACAGAAAAAAAGGAAGGTTGTGAATATATTGATAATTGTCTGTGGTAATATAATTTAGCCTTTCTTTTTTAATCTCTTAAGAAATAGAATATTTTTAACGTGCATATGTTTTTAAGTTTAAAATTCAGTTGAATTCATTTCACTGAACTAGAAATAAATACATCTGAGATAAAAATATAGTTTCATTTGTGTAAGAGGTAAGAGGGGAGCATTGTAACCTATGTCAAATGTGGAAAGAGTGCTGACATAGATATGCTAGTGTAGATTGGAAATTTAGAAAGAAAACAAAAGGAAAAGTAGAGATCTTCTGAATGAAGTGTTATCAAAGACTAGACATGGTTGAGCTCAAGTTGTATTTGTCTTATATAAAATTTTAAAATGTCACAAACATGTTGAAAAGAAATTAGGAAAAATTAGTGGTTTAAAATGCTGTATATCAGCCTGGAATTGAGGACTATAATATTCAGAGTCATCACCCTACCATGTACAAAAACAAGAAGAACCACCTCGTGTCCTACAGGTTCCTTTTGGCTCTCAAATTAATTTGAATATATTGCTCCTACGCATATTAGATGTGAAACCACTAACTCAAATTAGAAGAAAAAATGCTGCTTATTATTTACAATTAATATTAAGTCTTAGCTAAATGATGTTAACTTAAAATTAAATAAGCTAAGCCACATTGGAAAACAAATTGGCAGTATATACCATTAATTTTAACATTTTTCTCCTTATTATCAATTTTGTTTAACTAAACTACATTAAGTCTATGTTTCAATATGGTAAAAAAATTGAGTGCAATCCTGTTAATTACTACTTTTTTCTGTAAAGTTTCCAATGAAATTTTAAACAATTTAGCCTAGTGTTTATTTAAGTTGAACTGAAAAAGCAGGCTCTCCAATTGTTTATGTGATATAACTTAGAAAGTCAAAACATATATAAGTGAAAGTCTAGAAAAAAACTCATCACTCAAAATTAACAAGATAGTAGACCTGGGAATGTACATTTTACTTTCTGACTTCATTTTAAGTCTTTACCATGTAAATACTCTGCACAGAATAAATGTATTTTATCATGAAGATAAAAATTTGAGTCAGGATATTCAATAACTATTCTTAATTCTATTCATAAACCTAAATAGGATACTTAGAAAAATTGGCCATTTTATGATGGATTCAAGCATCTTTAAATTATTACATGATTATGAAGTACGAAATGTTAATGCAGAGTACCCTGAATTAAACATAAACAGTCATGTGCCACAGAACATTTCCATCAACAATGAACTGCATATGCAACTGTGATCCTATAAGATTATAATACTATATTTTTACTGTACCTTTTCTATGGTCAGATGTGCTTAGGTACACAAATACTTGCCATGTGTTCAATTGCCTGCAGTATTCAGCATAGTAACATGCTGTATAGGTTTGTGGCCTAGGAGCAACGGGCTGTACCACAAGGCTTAGCTGTAGCCTAGATGTATATTAGGCTATACTACCTATGTTTGTGTGACTACACTCTATTATATTCACACGATGACAAATGCCTCATGCTACAATTCTCAGAATGTGTCTTTATCATTAAGTGATGCATGACATTATTTAATACAACTCTCTGTGCCTATGTTAGAGTATTAATAAATTATTAACAGAGTAGGTATTATGTTAAAGTAACTAATATAATGTGTGCCATTGGACAATTAACTATGCATATTAATTCCTAACTGTATATGAGTGTTTTGAACATATTTTTTTCACTTTTAGTCTCACTAAGAATTATCAAGTTTCTAATGACAACAATGTTAAAAGATATTAAAATATTATGAGTTTATTTTGAAGGTTATGTCAAAAATTATTAACTTTTATTTGGTAGATGGTCTGTCTCCAAGTATTCACTCTCTGATTTCTGAAGTCTGAACATTCATCTTCTTCTCTTTTCATTGCTAACTCTTAATCTTTAGACTTAGACTTTTCTCCACTTCCCCAAAGAGCTTCCAAGACTCCTCATATTAGCATGCATGTCCCTACTATATTTTTAGACAACATCCTGTACTTCTTCTTCACAAACCTGATCATGCTCCTGATGACTATTTCCACCGACTTGCCCTTTCTCACTTCCCACATATGCCATATCACATCAAATTTAGCACATTTTTACTAACAAATGAAAACCGACATTTTAAATTATCTGTTCATAATGTTTTATTATTTTTTAAAAGACTACCTGCAATTGGAAATATCTAAGTCTCTGATGATTTACGTTTCTATACATTTCTCTTTAGAGATGGAATAAGGCAACACAAAGGGTGTATTTTATTTCTGATCATAACATGAAAATAGCCTGTTGAAAGAATTCACTTTGAATATGCCACAAAACAGACAATGGAAAAATGAGGTAAGTTCTCATTTTTCAGACTTCTGCATAAAAGCTTTTAAACTCATTGACAGCAGCAATATCTTTTCATTTCCCCATCTAAGAAGAAAGCACCATTTCTTAGTAAACAAGCCTTCAGAGAACTCATATGTCTAAGTATATTTGATAGATAAATGAATAACATCAAAACTAATTCTCTGCTTAATGGATGTACAACTTTTCTAGCATCCACTCATTTGTATGTGAATGCACCATAAGTGTAGGTGGTCTTCCAGTCAGTTATACTTCAGTTGAGCATGACATGAGGAGTACACAACAAAACAGCCTCCTTGAGGATGCAGTAATGGAAAACAACAAGACAGATAATAATGAGGGATTAGAATACTGCCTCATAAATCTACAGTGATGCTGACAAGATTTCAGCTTTGAGAATGACCAACCTTTCTCTTACTCCTGTGGTGCAGTGAAAGATGGTAGGCTAATGGGTTTATTTTGCCAAGGCAATTCATAATTTTTAAAAGAAAGATTTCCATATTGTTTTATGTTGATTTATAAAATGATAGTGTTTTGCTCTTAATCCAGTGTATCTAAACTATTCTCACTGGACTTGGATAAATTATAAAATAACAATTTTAGCCAATAATTTGCAGAAATTGTTACTGCTACACCGGGAATTTACATCACTTTATAAGAGTTTGGTCACAGTTAGGCTAACTCTTCAGTTCAGGGAAAACTTATCAATATACTTACAACCTAAAGTACACATATAAATAAATGAATTTATATTTAGAAAAAAAAAACGATTTTAGCTAATTACAAACAGTTCTAAACCTGAATCTGATTTTCCAAGGTAAGGAAAATTCGACAAAGAGTCAGTGTTTTACAGACTATGCTATTAACCTAAGCATTACATCTGGTTAATTTATACAACTATAATGTTGATTTGCCAGTCATACAGCTAATTTTGATCAATGATATATTAAAATAAATTTGGTAAAAAAACAGCCAAAGTCAAACAATGGAGTAATGACACTGGAAAGTATTTATGGATTCTACACTGCTTTTTGAATAATTACTAGCAAAATTAAGACATGAGAAATTATTTTATTTTAATATTTTAACTGAACAGGTTTCAATCTTTAAGTTGACTGAAAATGTCTAATCACAAGTTATTCATAAAGAACTGACCATAAACCCATAGAGACAGAAAGTAGATTGGTGGTGATGTGGGGCAACATGTGGGACTTAGGAGTGAATATATGTGGGCACAGTGTTTGTTTTTTGGGGTGTTGGAAGTGTCTAAAATTAGATTTTGGTATTGCTTACATCACTCTGTTAATGTACTGAAAATCATTGAATTGTGCATTTAAAATGAATACGTATTTTGATGAAGTTAACAGAAGAAGGCATAGTATTCCATGGTGTATATGTGCCACATTTTCTTAATCCAGTCTGTCACTGATGGACATTTGGGTTGATTCCAAGTCTTTGCTATTGTGAATAGTGCCACAATGAACATATGTGTGCATGTGTCTTTATAGCAGCGTGATTTATAATCCTTTGGGTATATACCCAGTAATGGGATGGCTGGGTCATATGGTACTTCTAGTTCTAGATCCTTGAGGAATCGCCATACTGTGTTCTGTAATGGTTGAACTAGTTTACAATCCCACCAACAGTGTAAAAGCATTTCTATTTCTCCACATCCTCTCCAGCACCTGTTGTTCACTGACTTTTTAATGATTACCATCCTAACTGGTGTGAGATGGTATCTCATTGTGGTTTTGATTTGCATTTCTCTGATGGCCAGTGATGACGAGCATTTTTTCATGTGTCTGTTGGCTGTATGCATGTCTTCTTTTGAGAAATGTCTGTTCATATCCTTTGCCCACTTTTTGATGGGGTTGCTTTTTCTTGTAAATTTGTTTGAGTTCTTTGTAGGTTCTGGATATTAGCTCTTTGTCAGATGAGTAGATTGCAAAAATTTTCTCCCATTCTGTAGGTTGCCTGTTCACTCTGCTGGTAGTTTCTTTTACTGTGCAGAAGCTCTTTAGTTTAATGAGATCCCATTTGTCAATTTTGGCTTTGGTTGCTGTTGCTTTTGGTGTTTTAGACATGAAGTCTTTGCCCATGCCTATGTCCTGAATGGTATTCCCTAGGTTTTCTTCTAGGGTTTTTATGGTATTAGGTCTAACATTTAAGTCTCTAATCCATCTTGAATTTACCTCATTTTTTAATAGGTATTGAAAATAGTTTTGTTGCTCTGCTATTGAAAATGATGCCAAAATATTGAGATTTTATAAATCTCCATACTAATTTTAACTAGACTGCCAAAAAGCATCAAAGATGCATATTCACAAAAGTAAACCATATTTTCAAGCAACTGAAAGCATATCTGAGGCAAAAAGTTTATCAGGATTATATATGAACCCTTAATATATAATTACAATTAAAATAGCATGTTATAATTTAACGTTTCAAAAACTTTCAAGTATTTTTACATAATTGATATTTACAAGAAAGGTATTGATTATTAAATTTTAAGGCAGCTGTTGGAAGTTTAAATGTGTGATTAGCAATTCCTGTTTTAATGTAAATAGCATATTTAGGAATGTGTTGAATTCTCAGTACACACAATACTATTTTTTGCTTAGTAGTGTTATGTTTTATGAAACACACATACATAGACACACACAAGCACACACACGCACATACACAGAGCTTATAAATCCAGTGGTACACAAGGCCTTATAAGGAAAAGCAAAGGTTACATTGCTCCACTGCTCCTTGTCCCACCCCTAATACTTAAAAAAAAAAAAAATTCTGTCCCTTTTATTCTGTTGGTTACTTTCACATCACTACATTAGATACTTATAGTAGTGAGTATAAATTCATTAACTGTGAATATTACCTACTGACTTTTGCCATGATAAGTGAAGATTTAGCATTTTAAGACTGTGGAAACATTAGACCTGTTCATGTTTAACTTCATTGTTTTCATTATTGTGTACTACTATTTTTAATAGGATCTTGGGAGGAAGAGGGAAAAATAACATATTCTCAGTCTGATTAAAATGGAACCTGAAGTTCAAGTGCTTTTTAATAATGGCTTGTAAATTTCAGTCTGCTCTATATTTAACCTGCGACCCTATTCAGGGACTCAGCACTCTTAGTGTCCCGGAAGGGCATTCTTCAATTAGGGTTGATTCTGGTTTTCCCTCTTACTTGCTTATACGTAACTAGTCATAAATCCCACTGGTTTTTCCTCCTGTAAGCTTCTTAGATTTCCCCTTTTCAGGCTTATTTCATCTCATTTGCCTAGTTCAGGTTTGTATAGTCTTTATAAAAGGATACAAAAGTAAAGCTAATTTTTCCCTAACGTTTCTAATAATATCTTCGTGTCATAGATATCCTTTATTTGAAGATACTGTGTCAAATAATATGAAAAAGATGACACAATAACTAGATACTTCACAGTATATTATTTATCAACTGACTTTAATTGAATAAACAGTTGAAATCAAAGAAGTGTGAACCATATACATAATGAGTATCATATCAGATTGACACTGCATTCACAATACCAAAAATGTACACCACTCTCACGACAAAAGTCTTACAATTGTAGACTTTTCATTACCAGCAAAAACCTCTCCATTTTGGCTTGTATTGTTTATTGTAATGTCACGAAACGTCCCCTTCCACCTCTCAAGCTGAATGGGCTGTAACAGTGCCAAGGTCTGTACTTATTGATTAGTCACTTTCCAGTACATTAGGATGCACTAGAAAAATTTAGGAGTAAAGAAAATCACACCTATAAAAGTCTTCAGAGAATGCTAGGCTTCATTTAAATGCCACACATTCTCATATAAAATAAAATTATAGATTTACATTTTCCTTTTCTTGTTTACCATATACAGTCAGTTTTCAAGACACTTTTGTGAGGGCACCAATAAATATCATTCAGTGAATAAACGAAGATGGCAAGAGAGGAAAAAAAGTACATAGTCTAAAAGTGGACAGATTAGTTGTAAAGCTGCATTCTTATTTCTGTTACATTTGCATACAAATTGATCTGGAAATCCATCAGCTGACTCCATTAATGAGGTCAAGAACAACATGCAGACTTAATCACACCCTGCTACAAGTTTTTTTGGCTAACTGTCTCTGGGGATGAAAATTCCAAAGTATGACATCTTGCTTTCTATTGCATTTCCTTTCTTTGTAGAATAATTTCTACCATGAGATCATAATTAAATGTCATTTAGAAGTTCCCTCACTTTTTATTTTTCCTCTGTAACTATTGAAGTGTGTCATCCTTGTCACTTTAATTGAACTTTGAGACTTAAATGACATGTGGTGGAATTTGGAATGACAGTATAACATTAATGCATTATTTCAGACATTTGAGCAAAAATCTGAGTCTTTGAATTGGAATTCTTGCTAAGGAAATAGGAAGTATGAATACATTAAAATTTTATCTTGCTTCTCTATCCCTATTGTTTCTATGCCATCATGTCATAGATACTCTTTATTTGAAGATACTGTGTCAAATCATATTCTGTAATGTGACAATTAATTTTAAAAATTCTATAATTTTCTTATTAGGTAAGGTTTTGAAATATTGCATTTTGTAGTTCAAACATTATTTAAGTACCTTAACACATATTTACATAATATGCAATGGAATTGAGTAAACAAAAAGCTTTAGTAGATATTTCCCACACAGCATATATTAACTTTTTCTTTCAGACCCTAAGGCTTCTCTGTTAACCCCTATCAGGGTTTTATTTGCCATAAAATTGATAATAAAATTTTCTTCCACCTCTGACAAGATTTTTTCTGTAGACATTACAGTGAATATTTGATAAATTGCCTTTAGCAGTCGTGATTATTCTCTAAACAAAGATGATGTTGTTTAATAAGATATGGAAGGCTAAATAAACACATGGCTAGTCAATTTTACATATGGCTGATTTCTCTCTATTCAACTGCTATTTTATCATATTCTATAAATATAAAGTTTATATACTGAAATTTGAACCAGCAGAAGGATATTACCTAAATCTGGTTTCCCATGAAAAACTAAGTGCTATGCTTTAAGAATATTAAAATCAATTGTTAAAAGTGTTTAAAATTTGTATGTATTCAAATCATGTTTCTAAATTTTTATCAGTAGAAAAGGATACCACTTTATTTCTTCGTTAATTTATTGTTCCCACAAATCTTTTTATGATTGAATTAGTAAAGAAAAATCAGGTGTCATGTTATCTATAATTGTGATTCTATTAGAAATACTTGAAATCTATTTGAAGGAGACTAGTCTTAACAACAGTGATGAAGAGCTCATCAACACACTTCACACGCATCACCTATGTTTTCCATTCAGTATTCTCCAACATCTTAACTAAATTTCACAAGGCTAGAACAGCACTGAGAACTTTCTTTGGTCTGTCTTACATATTTTTAGATAATAAAATATTATTGTTATAATAAAATTTTACAGTATATTTTATTAAATGTAGATTATTATAATAAAATATTTATCAATGTGGTAATAGTTCCAGTTCGGAGTTACATTAAATCATGTGTTACTAATATACAAACAAAAAACAGAAAACAAATAGGCACTTATGTAAGGCTACCCTGTGCCACAGCTGGTTCCCAATTAATGGATGTGAATAGTCCACTATCATGATAGCCTTGAATCCTTCTATTTGAAGTTTAGCTATTATGTGAAAAAGACAAATTATAATCTGATTATGCTTTCAAAGATTGATAAATCACAGTCATACCTGCAAGACAGGCAGAATGGATATACAATACTGCTGCCTATGTGGATGGTGCCTCTTGGGGTTGTGCACTTCACAACGGACACAACCATGTGTGGAAGCCCTGAGTGTGATGACATCATCTTTCTTGGGGAAAATTTTAATGGTTAGCCCTTCCAGATCCTTCTGTACCTTATGCCTTTGCTCCAGGAGGC
Organism: Chlorocebus sabaeus; assembly: GCF_047675955.1. Classification (NCBI taxonomy): domain Eukaryota; kingdom Metazoa; phylum Chordata; class Mammalia; order Primates; family Cercopithecidae; genus Chlorocebus; species Chlorocebus sabaeus. The sequence goes on from NC_132910.1 coordinate 48,096,292, forward strand.
TGCCATTGATGCATGACCTTAGCAGGGTCCCATGCTCTCTAGCTTCCAAAGGAATGCATTAGCCAGAATTGGGAGGACTGTGGTAGAGAAAGATCAGGGTGTTTATTCTACAGCTTTCTTCTTGTTGGGACACTATTTTATCAGCCATTTTATTTTTTTCTGTTGCTACAGCTAGAGTCATGCAGTCAGATTCTCAAGATCTTGGTAACATTTTTCAATGCCTTGCACCTTCAATTATAGTAGTGTTAATACTCCCTCCTGTTACATGTCATTTGGTGCTTTAATATATCTCGTTTGTGCTATCTATTCTCTACTGTGACCCGAACTTATACATCTTATTTTAAAGACAATATCTTGGTGAAATACCTTTTATAGAGACATTTCTTTAGGAAATCATGGGATAAATAGGTTCTTTGTTAAATATTTTATTATTTAAATGGCTACTTCTATGGAAGGTGTGACTGCCAGATAAATTCTGAATCTAAGTTAGCAAGCACAACTACATGTTCTCCACTCTCTCTTTTTGTGTCCCTGGTAGATCCATCTACCCAATCACTGATCCTTCCTGCTGAGTTAGAATATAACCTTAGAATTTTATCAACAAGGTGCTCCAGACAGTCTCTACCAATCAAGTCAGAGGTCTGCAACTTCTGAGACTGCCTTCTGGCAATGTGACCTAAGTCCTTTTGTTTTTAAAACCAGTACTCACTCTCTTCAAAGGGAAAGTTGAGGTCTGTTTTCATTGATCACTCCACAGAGAATAACCAACCTTAGCCTTCAATCTTCTTGTTCAACATCCTCTCTCCTCTGCACCAAGCGGACCTAATAGACATCTATAGAATTCTCCACCCCAAATCAACAGAATATACATTCTTCTCAGCACCACATCGCACTTAACGCAAAATTGACCACATAGTTGGAAGTAAAGCACTCCTCAGCAAATGTACAAGAACAGAAATTATAACAAACTCTCAGACCACAGTGCAATCAAACTAGAACTCAGGACTAAGAAACTCAATCAAAACCGCTCAACTACATGGAAACTGAACAACCTGCTCCTGAATGACTACTGGGTACATAGCAAAATGAAGGCAGAAATAAAGATGTCCTTTGAAACCAATGGGAACAAAGATACAATATACAAGAATCTCTGGGACACATTTAAAGCAGTGTGTAGAGGGAAATGTATAGGACTAAATGCCCACAAGAGAAAGCAGGAAAGATCTAAAATTGACACTCTTAACATCACAATTAAAAGAACTAGAGAAGCAAGAGCAAACACATTCAAAAGCTAGCAGAAGGCAAGAAATAACTAAGATCAGAGCAGAACTGAAGGAGATAGAGACACAAAAAACCCTCCAAAAAATCAAAGAATCCAGGAGTTGGTTTTTTGAAAAGATCAACAAAATTGATAGACTGCTAGCAAGACTAATAAAGAAGAAAAGAGAGAAGAATCAAACAGATGAAATAAAAAATGATAAAGGGGATATCACCACCGACCCCACAGAAATACAAACCACCATCAGAGAATACTATAAACACCTTTACACAAATAAACTAGAAAATCTAGAAGAAATGGATAATTTCCTGTAAACTTACACTCTCCCAAGACTAAACAAGGAAGAAGTTGAATCCCTGAATAGACCAATAGCAGGCGCTGAAATTGAGGCAATAATTAATAACCTACCAACCAAAAAAAGTCCAAGACCAGATGGATTCACAGCTGAATTCTACCAGAGGTACAAGGAGGAACTGGTACCATTCCTTCTGAAACTATTCCAATCAATAGGAGAAGAGGGAATCCTCCCTAACTCATTTTATGAGGCCAACATCATCCAGATACCAAAACCTGGCAGAGACGCAACAAAAAAAGAGAATTTTAGACCAATATCCCTGATGAACATCGATGCAAAAATCCTCAATAAAATACTGGCAAACCGAATCCAGCAGCACATCAACAAGCTTATCCACCATGATCAAGTGGGCTTCATCTCTGGGATGCAAGGCTGGTTCAACATACGCAAATCAATAAACGTAATCCAGCATATAAACAGAACCAAAGACAAAAACCACATGATTATCTCAATAGATGCAGAAAAGGCCTTTGACAAAATTCAACAGCCCTTCATGCTAAAAACTCTCAATAAATTCAGTATTGATGGAATGTATCTCAAAATCATAAGAGCTATTTATGACAAACCCACAGCCAATATCATACTGAATGGGCAAAAACTGGAAAAATTCCCTTTGAAAACTGGCACAAGACAGGGATGCCCTCTCTCACCACTCCTATTCAACATAGTGTTGGAAGTTCTGGCTAGGGCAATCAGGCAAGAGAAAGAAATCAAGGGTATTCAGTTAGGAAAAGAAGAAGTCAAACTGTCCCTATTTGCAGATGACATGATTGTATATTTAGAAAACCCCATCATCTCAGCCCAAAATCTCCTTAAGCTGATAAGAAACTTCAGCAAAGTCTCGGGATACAAAATTAATGTGCGAAAATCACAAGCATTCTTATACACCAGTAACAGACAGAGAGCCAAATCATGAATGAAATTCCATTCACAATTGCTTCAAAGAGAATAAAATACCTAGGAATCCAGCTTACAAGGGATGTAAAGGACCTCTTCAAGGAGAACTACAAACCACTGCTCAGTGAAATAAAAGAGGACACAAACAAATGGAAGAACATACCATGCTCATGGATAGGAAGAATCAATATCATGAAAATGGCCCGACTGTCCAAGGTTATTTATAGATTAAATACCATCTCCATCAAGCTACCAATGAGTTTTTTCACAGAATTGGAAAAAACTGCTTTAAAGTTCATATGGAACCAAAAAAGAGCCCGCATTGCCAAGACAATCCTAAGTCAAAAGAACAAAGCTGGAGGCATCACACAACCTGACTTCAACCTACACTACAAGGCTACAGTAACCAAAACAGCATGGTACTGGTACCAAAACAGAGATATAGATCAATGGAACAGAACAGAGTCCTCAGAAATAACACCACACATCTACAGACATCTGATCTTTGACAAACCTGAGAAAAACAAGAAATAGGGAAAAGGTTCCCTATTGAATAAATGATGCTGGGAAAATTGGCTAGCCATAAGTAGAAAGCTGAAACTGGATCCTTTCCTTACTCCTTATACAAAAATTAATTCAAGATGGATTAGAGACTTAAATGTTAGACCTAATACCATAAAAACCCTAGAAGAAAACCTAGGGAATACCATTCAGGACATAGGCATGGGCAAGGACTTCATGTCTAAAACACCAAAAGCAACAGCAACAAAAGCCAAAATTGACAAATGGGATCTCATTAAACTAAAGAGCTTCTGCACAGTAAAAGAAACTACCAGCAGAGTGAACAGGCAACCTACAGAATGGGAGAAAATTTTTGCAATCTACTCATCTGACAAAGGGCTAATATCCAGAACCTACAAAGAACTCAAACAAATTTACAAGAAAAAACAACCCCATCAAAAAGTGGGCAAGGGATATGAACAGACATTTCACAAAAGAAGACATTCATACAGCCAACAGACACATGAAAAAATGCTCGTCATCACTGGCCATCAGAGAAATGCAAATCAAAACCACAATGAGATACCATCTCACACCAGTTAGGATGGCAATCATTAAAAAGTCAGTGAACAACAGGTGCTGGAGAGGATGTGGAGAAATAGGAATGCTTTTACACTGTTGGTGGGATTGTAAACTAGTTCAACCATTATGGAAAACAGTATGGCGATTCCTCAAGGATCTGGAACTAGAAGTACCATAAGACCCAGCCATCCCATTACTGGGTATATACCCAAAGGATTATAAATCATGCTGCTATAAAGACACATGCACATGTATGTTCACTGCTGCACTTGGGATAGCAAAGACTTGGAATCAACCCAAATGTCCATCAGTGACAGACTGGATTAAGAAAATGTGGCACATATACACCATGGAATACTATGCAGCCATAAAAAAGGATGAGTTTGTGTCCTTTGTAGGGACATGGATGCAGCTGGAAACCATCATTCTCAGCAAACTATCGCAAGAACAGAAAACCAAACACCGCATATTCTCACTCATAGGTGGGAACTGAACAATGAGATCACTTGGACTCAGGAAGGGAACATCACACACTGGGGCCTATTATGGAGAGGAGGGAGGGGGGAGGGATTGCATTCGGAGTTATGCCTGATGTAAATGACAAATTGATGTGTGCTGACGAGTTGATGGGTGCAGCACACCAACATGGCACAAGTATACATATGTAACAAACCTGCATGTTATGTATATGTACCCTAGAACTTAAAGTATAATAATTAAAAAAAAAATCCTCTCTCATAACACATTATGTTTCCTGCATTTTACCCATTTACCCAAACCTTTTCCTTCACTCATCTCTCAATTTCTTCCTCAGAGCTATCTGGATCACTTTCTTCCTAACACACACATCTTCTGTATCTCCAACCTAATTTGTGTCTATTCTACCTTTTGTTTTAAATGAGATGTGATCTTTCATTTTTTTCTTGGAATGATCTCAAATCTTGCTCTCTCTCTCTCTCTCTACACACACACACACACACATATACACACACACACACAGGTAGATATATCTCTCTATATATAGATATAGATATATAGCAAGGATATGAGGATAAGAATATATATATGCCAGGTGTTGAGGATGTGTTCCTCTTATAGTCACAGTCTCTTCCAGATGTTCCAGATTATTCTTTTAGTCATATTTGCCTAATGCAGCTCATGCCATGCACCTCGGCCATCTCTTGCCTTTCTGCTGATTGTCATCTGACTTTCTATCACTTTCTCTCATTTATTGCAAAGTTGAGCACTTTGATTATAGTCTTCTCTTCTACCCTAAACATCAACATCCTGGACGACTTCAGTATCTATATGTAAGACCTACACTATAACAGGCATTTTAGAGAGACAACACATGTTTGAGCAAAAGTTATGGACTGTGTAGTCTACCTGCTTTCCCATTTCTGAACCAGAAAGCTTCATTCACAACCCCCAAGGAAAGTTACTAAACTGTCTGTGTCTTGATTTTCTCATACATGAAACAAGGATAATTATAATTTCTGAATTTAAGATTGTTGAGAGAAATAAATAAGTAGGGCTAGGCATGGTGGCTCACGGCTGTAATCCCAGCACTTTGGGAGGCCGAGGGGGGTGGATCACTTGAGGTCAGGAGTTTGAGACCAGCCTGGCCAACATAGTGAAACCTTGTCTCTACTAAAAACACAAAAATTAGCCAGGCATGGTGGCAGGCACCTGTAATCCCAGCTACTAGGGAGGCTGAGGCAGGAGAATCACTGGAACCCAGGAGGCAGAGGTTGCAGTGAGCCAAGATAGCCAAGAAAGCACCATTGCACTCCAGCCTGGGAGACAGGAGAGAAACTTCATCTCAAAACGAAAAAAAAAGAAAGAAAGAAGTAGATAAAATGTTCCAAAAATGAGTCTGGATCCTCATAGGCTCTCAACAAACTTTATTGTTATTATTATTAATTACTTTATCATCATTCATATCTCCACAGCAACCCACCCTTAGAGTCAGATCTTGAACCTGTCATCACCTCAAACTGATGAACCTATAAAAATCACCATCTCAACCTCCTTTCTTCCAGCTCACGTGTTCAATGCCAGCCCTATGACTGCATTCACTTTTTTGGAGACTTTCAGTCACTGACACCAGTGACTAAATTCCCAGGAGATAGGCCTATTCTTCTATGCTAATCATACATGGATTAAGTTTCTAGGAGCATCATTTCAAGAACATGCTTGCCAATGTCTCAAATTGCTTTATGCCTCTATCTTTTTCATCACACTTGCCTGGACAAAAATCCATAGCTCTGAATGAAACCAAATAAAATGAACTCAGATGGAGCCAAATTTAGCCAGGGGTGTTCCCCGGAAGCTGAGGATTGTTGAGTATGGTTATGAAAGAAGCAGATTCTCATTCTATTACAAAGATATATGCACACATATGTTAATTGCAGCATTATTGACAATAGCAAAGACATGGAATCAACTCAAATCCCCATCAGTGATAGACTGGATAAAGAAAATGTGGTACACATACACCATGGAATACTATGCAGCCACAGCAAAGAATGAGATCATGTCCTTTGGAGGGATGTGGATGGAGCTGGAAGCCATTATCCTCAGCAAACTAAAGTAAGATCAGAAAACTAAACACTACATGTTCTCACTCAAAGTGGGAGCTGAACAATGAGAACACATGGACACAGGGAGGGGAACAACACACATTAGGGGCCTGTAAGGGGTACAGTGGGGAGAAGGAACACATTGAGAAGAATAGTTATTGCACGCAGGGCTTAATATGTAGGTGGCAGGTTGATAGGTGAGGCAAACTGCCTTGGCACATGTTTACCTCTGTAACAAACCTGCACATCCTGCACAGGTACCACGGCACTTAAAATACAAATAAAAATTAATAATAAAAAAAGGAAAAAGCAGACTGGCTGAACCATTAGCTAATAATCACCAGTTTCCACAAAGCCCTGCAAATAGCTGTGCTTCCTAAAATATAAAAAAATAGAAATCCTATCACAAAGACTCCCTTCAAAACTTGTCCAAATTACTACTGTCTTTTTCGTCTTCCCTGATGCTTCAAGGCAGGAGCAGCTCCTGGTGCCTCAGGCCAGTGCCTGTGTTGCTGCATGACCACCCATTATTCCTTCTCAGGGGCTTTACCTGCCAACTATTTCTTTACTTTTCTTTTGCAAACTCTTCCTGTCCCCGGAGTCTTTCAATCAGTCTTTAAACATAATTTTTTTCTCAAATTTTACTACCTTTTCCACTTAGAATCCCCTGTCCACCTTTCCCACACAGCCAAATTGTCTGAGTTTTTAAATATTTGCCAAAGATTTATGTATATTTTATACTATGTTGCCAGTGCATATTTTTGGACAATGTTTATAGGCATATTCATAATTTTTTTGATGTAAAGAGGTTTTAACATGTTTAGAATATCTTCCTTGATCTTATTATTTCCCCTTCATCTCCCTGGCCATGTTAGGAAACTGAAAACATTTTTCACACCTCCCTTGCTTCATCCCTTATCAACAATCCATATTGCTGACTGCTACTTCCCTTTTGAGGCAGTCTTCCCTTTGCATAGAAGATGTGAAACTGTCCTGGTTTCTTCCCAACTCTGTAACTTCTCAGTCACATTATGCTGGCTGTTTTCTATTGGACAGTACCTTTTAGGAATCCCTGAGGGCTATTATACACCCTGTTACTGACTTATGATATATTTTCTCGGTAGGCTTCCCCATCCATACATCCATAACTGTCTTCCATTATGACATCTATGCAGATGATCTCAAATTTAGCTGAGGAACAGCATTTACATTTTTACATTAATCTCTATTTTTAAAAATCTAAAATATTAACAGTTATAACCTATCACGATTTAATTTTAGAAGTTCCAAACAGGATGCTACTTTTAAAAATAAACAGATTGTGTTTCAAAGGCAGCACACTCTGAAATTATATATTAATAAGGAATGAGTTAAGAGTCACATCCTTTTGAAAATGAGAATAAAAATCTACAGACTCCTGCAGAATTATTTGTTCCAAGACACGTTCAAAGATTATAAGAGAGGATGCTGATTTGTTATTTTCTAAAACAGTGTTACATGCACTTGCCTGAGTCATTGCACTTGACTCCTTAAACAATTTATTATTCCTTTTCAGCTTTATTTTCACTAACAATACAAAGCAGAATCCTCAAGAGTACAGATAAAAGTGATGCATATTTACTGTATGTGCTGGCTCTGGTTCAATGAAATAAAGTATTATCAGGATGGGCAGAAAATATACTGCAATCACTATTTCAAAACAGTGGATGTTTAAAGTGATATTTAAAGTTTGAAGTGATATTTAAAGATGGTACAAGTAACTATAATTTCTCTTTGTGTAAATATCACTTATTTTTTTTATTTATTTATTTTACAAAAATGCTGAATTTAGAGAAGTCACTATCTCTGTAGTGAGTAGCGAGAGGGGGGTCATCCAACACTTTTTGGTCTGCCAGAAACCTAGTCTTCAGCAAAAGAAAAAAAAAAAGAAACAGAGAAAAGAAAAAAAAAAGACAATGTAAGCACAGTAATTTGTCACCTACAAAGAATATTTTTCTTTCATTTGCAGTTACCATCTGTTGTAAGAACTGAATTAGTCTCCCTTCCCTTCCCTTCCCTTCCCTTCCCCTTCCCCTTCCCCTTCCCTTCCCGTCCCTTCCCTTCCCTTCCATTCTATGGAGTCTCGCTCTGTTACCCAGGGTGGAGTGGAGTGGCGCTATCTTGGCTCACTGCAACCTCCACCTCCTATATTCAAACGATTCTCCTGCCTCAGCTTCCAAGTAGGTGGACTTACAGGTGGACCACCATGCCCGGCTAGTTTTTGTATTTTTAGTAGAGACAGGGTTTCGCCATGTTGCCCAGGTTGCTCTTGAACTCCTGGCCTCATGTGATCTGCCCACCTCGGTCTCCCAAATGCTGGGATTACAGGTGTGAGCCACTGCACCCCGCCTCTTCTGTTAATTTCTAAAAGGATCTGATCATTTCTTGTGCCTGGGTTCAGGCTAATTTTGGCCTGCAGCCCACACCTTCAACACATATCTTGTGAAAAAACTGTAACTAGCTTAATTGGCTCACGAAATACGAAGCCCTGCTGTCTTCTTTTCTGTGTACACTGTGTACACAGTCAGCCCTATTCTGCTTCAATATTGATAGCCAACTCTTCAATTCATGACCTTGCTGCTTAAAGATAAGTTCTACAAACATGCTGCTCTCTCCGTAGTCCCATTGCTTTGTTTAATCTTTCCAGTGTCAGCTTAAGTCACTACTCTGAGAAACCTTCCTTGAATTTTCATGAGTGGTTAGGAAACTCTCTGCCTCTCTCTCTTTCTCTCTCTCTCTCTCTCTCTCTCTCTCTCTCTCTGTCTCTCTCTCTCTCTCTCGTATTTCTTTCACCATCTCTGGGGCCCTTTCTCAGGCACAGTTAATATGTACTCCAGTAGTGATCTCCTACAGTTCTGCATTCATACATTCATAGCAAATAACTTTGTCATTTAAAGGTTTAATTGTCAATTACTCCATTACAACTGCGAGTTCCATGAACTCAAAGCTCTGTTAATTTCCTTATATTTGAGTCACCAGTGCTTATTTAATTTATATATTTGAGTAAAGTTAAAGCGAAAAGGTGGGAAAAATAATGATTTCCTTTCAAAAAGAAATAGGGAAAAATTTCCTTGTTTGGTGAAAAGTAACCTTCAATCATTTCAGCACAGTTTACTAATGATATTACTTACTAGTATCCTTGCTAATAATACTCACAATGTAATGAGCATAATGTAAATATTACAGATGCATCAAAATCTCAGAATTCATTGCTATACAATTCATCCACGTAAACAAAAACCACTTGTACCCCACTATTGAAATATATGTATTCAATGTATGTTATATATCTATATATACTCAATATTATGCTCAATTTATATATATAAAATATATATTCAATTTATTTTATATATTAAATGTATATTCAATTTATTTTATATATAATAAATTATTCAATTTATTTTATGTATGCATATATATATAATAAAATCACAGCAAAATAAAAAATATATATTAGACAAAAACTCCAAAGACACAAGACTTGAAATGCACTGCAATTTTAATACTAATTAGTTGATTTTATGCCCCTGACAGATTCTCTAATTTAATTGGACTTCAACTTCCCATTTTAAAATTGAGCAGAGTTGGAGTAAACTGGTGGTTTATGTTGTATTAGTTTCCTGAGGCCGCTGTAACAAATTACTAAAATCACTTTGGTTTAAAAGAACAGAAATGTATCATTTATGGTTCTGAAGACCAGAATTCCCAAATCAGTATCTCAAGGTGTCAGCAGGAGGCACGCCCTCTGGAAGTGGGGAATCTGTTCTTGGCCTCTTCCAGCTTCTGGAGGTTGTTGGCACTCCTTGTGTTGTGCCTGTATCACTCCAGTCTTCAAGATCAGCATCTTCACATCTCTCTGCTCCATCTTCACATGACCTTCCCTGAGTCAAGCCTCCTTCTACCTCTCTGTTTTATAAGGATACATGTGATGGCATGTAGGCTCTACCAGGATAATCTCCCCATCTCCATATCCTTTACTTAATCACATCTTCAAAGAAACATTTTCCAAATGAGGCAACATTTACAAATTTCAGAGATTAATACACGATATTGGGAGAAGGGAGCATTTTTTAGCCTTTCACACTAGGCTTATGCATTACTACTGCTGCTACTACTGGCATTGCTACTACTCATAGTATTGTAATCCTCTCTCTACATGAAGTATTATAAGGAAAACTTACATGTTAAACACATAAAGCAGAACTGCTTTGTTAGAAGCAAAGGTGGTCACAGCCAATATTTCTCTATCTTTCCGCTTCCATTGTCCTGGTTCTACCCTTCTCCACAGTTGATACTGAACCCCTATGGTCCTCAAGAGTATGCAAATTACCTGATTGGATGATTTTTAAAAATTCTTCATAGAAACTAAACTAATATTCCAGTTGTCATAGCATATAATCATTTAATTTATAAGAAAGTAAGTAAAATATTCTGGAAATGAACAATAATATTTTAGGTTTTCTAAGAAGCCATATATATTCAGATATAAAGAAATCAACTTACTAAGAACACCATTATACAATAAGCATCTATTACTTGGGTGAGTTAATCTACAAAATACTATACAAGGCTGTGAAAAGTGCAGAATATTAAACGGATATAAATTATCCAATTAAAGGCCTTAATATTGTGGTATTCAGCTTCTTATTTATTAGCAGGGAAATACATATTTTAAGCTATAGGCATTCTGTTTATTAATTTGCAGATTTTCCCAGTTTGCTATTTACATTTATTTATGGAGACTATTACTAAAATTTTATTTGGCTAATGTATGATGTTTTATCTATTATTTTGCATCTAGTATTAAACCTAAGTAGGCCTTCAGTTGCCTTCAAAAGCACTTGGCTTTCTCCCTATCAAGTGATAGACCTTCAAAAATAATGGCCAAATTAATGATTTTATTTCAAAATAGTTCTTATTATCTTCTAGTACATATATGGCATAATTTTATGACATTTGAAATTTTAATACATCTGAAATTTATTTGGCGACATATGTGGCAGGGACCCAACCTTATTTTTTTCCAAATAGAAAATGTTTCCTATATTATTTTCTAATTAACCACTGAAATCTCCAGTGATATAACCTGTCTCTTGTATAATATCCTATATGTTTATATATAATCAGTTCTATTTATTAATGCTGTGGACTTTCTACACCACTCCTTTTATCTGTCCATTTACGAAAACAGCATACACTTGCTTCAACATTTTATTATGTGGGTGAATACCTTACTAACAATCTCAAAATTAAATGAATGAAAATACTATTGCAAAATTTTATTGAGGAGACTTAATGAATCAAGTTTTACACATATGGATTTTCAATTATTTTTCTTCAAGTCTTTCTTTTTATGATATTCTTGTGACATAGCCTCATATTTGAAATAACAAAGGTCTGAGTTCTTTATGACCCATCCCTCAATTTATAAAGTGTTCCTGCTGGATTATAAGCTTGCTTTTTGACTTACTGTGTGTTTCTTTTAAGTAAAAGAGCACATAAGTTATTAAATGTGAAGCAAGCAATCAATAATTATCTATCAAATTACAAAGCAAATGTATCATAATTAAACTGAGGAAAATTTGATGCTACCTATATAAACAGGAAAACTTCTTGCAGAATTACCCAACCTGCTGAGTAGCAAATAGTGTTCGAGCAATATTTGTTAAATATGTTAAATCACATTTTAATATTTAATATTTATCATGTAATCACATACTTATTGTTATGTCTTAACATCTTTTTATCTGTATTTTCCACTTGGATTATGCCTGGCCCACGTTAGAAGCTCAGTAAATGTCAAGTACATGAATCTTCTACAAAAGTTGCATTAACAGGTTAACTAGAAACCTGCAGCCAATGTGAGGATCGCCATGTGTCCCAGGAAGTCACCATGAGCCATGAGCTTTGCCTAATAAGAAAGATATTTTAGGTAGAGTGCAGGAAAAAACATTCTCTTCTGGCAAAAATTCACTTTGTTCTAATTGTGCTCTGTATTTACTGGACAGAGGAAAATGCAATGGTGAGACCTAGGAAGTAACTGCAGTAGCAGCTTTAGAGATTATACTCTGAAAGAAGTGAAAAATTTATTTTTCGAAATATGAATAAAAATATCCTTCAAAAACTATGTTCTTAATATAACCCACAAGCGAGAGCTTTTAAAAGTAGAGATGTTCAACACTTTGTATATTAAATTATTTAAAAAAATGGATAAAAAGTGGCCTGGCATGGCGGCTTACGCCTATAATCCCAGCACTTTGGGAGGCCTAGATGGGCAGATCACGAGGTCAGGAAATCGAGACCATCCTGGCTAACACGGTGAAACCCCGTCTGTACTAAAAATACAGAAGTTAGCTGGCGTGGGGGCGGGCGCCTGTAGTCCCAGCTACTCGGGAGGCTGAGCCAGGAGAATGGCGTGAACCCGGGAGGCGGAGCTTGCAGTGAGCCGAGATCGCGCCACTGCACTCCAGCCTGAGTGACAGAGCTAGACTCCATCTCAAAAAAAAAAAAAAGATAAAAAGTGTAAATATCTGTTATAATTGTAATGGTCTGGAATGCATTGACAATTGACACATAGGGATAACATGGGAGAATAGCAGGATCTTACTGCATACACTATAACTTTTATGTAAGTTGAAGAGTTAAACTATGAAATCAATACACAGTGACAGTGATGGAGATTAGAAAGATAAAAAGCCTTGCCTATCAAAAGAAAGGACAACCCTTCACCATGGTTGAAATGACCAGGTCAGAGGAAGCCTTGCTTCCACTTTGGCATCTTGGATGGCTCAGTGTGCAGCAGCTCTTTTTCAGACGCTGCCTCACAGAACCCAGTCACCATGCTGTGAAACTTGTGAAAAGGCCTTATGTATTTGCTCTCACTGGCGGATCCAGCTATTTCAGCCTTTAAGTGATCCCCATATTCCAGTTACGTAATTGAAGAAACCATGAAACACTGAAGACTCTAAACTTTCTAGTCAAGGCCAGATGCTGAGTCTTTTTAAAGTGGAGCCTCTGATGCAGAACAGCAGAGACAGCCATGTTGGCAATGTTCTGTATGGATTCCTGGCCTCAAGAATCCATGGGTATAACAAATAGTTATTGTTTGCAATAACGCATTTATCGAAATACATGTTTCTCATTTAATGGAAATAAGTTTAGTGTTGTTTCTTCTGCAGCTATAGATAACCAAAATAGATAATAATAACAACAACAATAGGAAGTGTGAAATAAAAATAGAGTCCTAGGCCCCCAGGCAGAATGAAAGGACTCTTTGTGGCAGAAAAGACCCCCAAAAATCTTGAAAAATGAAATTTCCCAGTTTGATAAGGTAAGAGGTTAGTCCCATCTCAACACTCCCCTACCTCAATAACCATTTCAGGACTGTATTTTCTACTATTAAACAGAAACCAGTTTCTGAGAAACAAGGTCTGGAAGATTTCTCCACATACCACCTGATGTTGGGGCCAACCTCCCTTCCTTTCTCATAGTTTTGCTATGACAACTGACAAGCTTTACAAGGCATTCCACCCTGATAGCTGACCACCAAGCAGAGGCTGGTTCTGGCCAGTCCACAGAGGCTGCGTGCAAAATGCCGTTGTGTCCTGTTATTCACCTTTTGACACAAAGAGCCAAGTTTCACTTTATTTTAATGTTAAATTTGTACCCCAAAGTAAATATGAGACGTAGAAATCATGCAGGTTTATTCACTTATCATATGTTTGGTTTCTCTCTCAAATATTTATAGATTCTCCTACAACCTGCTGAATGTATAGCTAACTTCACTGGGTGTAAATCCTAGGCTTCCTCCTTTTGTCTCAAAAGCCCCTGCTTTAGTTTTTACCTAGAGGCTTCATTTTCCAACCTATAGGTTGTAACCCTTTATAGGAAATAAAGCTCTCCTTTTTCTTCCTCCACAGATCTCATGGTTTTTTGTTTTTTTAAAAAAATATTCTTTTGTGCTTACTGTGTGTCAAAGATTGTTCTAGTTGTGTTAGTTAAAATACTTCAGTCCTCAAAATACAGGTGGACAGTCATGAAGTCATTCAAGATCTATAGTTGAAAGTTCCATTGCTGAGACTTCTTGTTTTAAAGTGAAAGCCTACCAAGAACATGCCATCCTCATCCTCAGTTTAAAGGTGAGGACACTAAGGCATAAGGAGACTAATTTGACCAAGGTACTGAGCCAATACATTTTTTTAAAACGGTGCTATTTTTTTTTCCTGTTTTTGTTCTTCAAAATAAAAATCAATTCAGTGCTTTATGATCTTATCTTTTAAATAATATTGACTGTATTGATTAAGATAATTCTCTCTATATAAGATATCTCTGCATTCAAGAAGCAAATTTTAATGTTGTATGCTGCTATTGACATTTTTTTTCCATAATCAAGTTTGCCTAGGGGCTTCTGTCTACTTTAAGGACCTGAGAGAATGTAACTGTTACTCTGCTTAAGTTGCAAAATAATAGATTCTGCTTTTTAATATTTTGTTTTTTGTTTATCAGAATAAGTATTCCTTCTACATGTCAATATTCTTCACTAACAGTAGTTAAATGATGGGTCATTTGACTTCGTATTTTAAGAATATGGTAAATTGTAGGCTTTCCAAGCACTAACATTTAAGAAAACCATATACCACACATTACACATTGAAAGCTGAGATTAGAATGAAGTAAATAAATAAACCACCAGATGCAGGAAATGCAGAAGGAATTGAAAACAAGGACAAGAGCTCCTTAGGCAATTTTTGTGAAAACAGTTGATGATGGGAGGGGAAACAGGGGAAGGCGGGTTGTCAGAGTTTGTTACCATATTAACCTGTTAGCTTGGTCATGTGGTGTCACAAGGTAAGGCCGTGACCTGTGAAATGCAGAGAGTTGGATCTGAGCTGCCTGAACATAATATGGAGAAATTTAAAGAGCTGTTAATAAGTGGAAAATAGTGCAAATAAGCGAAAAAGGAAATTTGCTTGTCGGTCTCTCATAAGATCTGATGGAAAAAAAGAAAAAATCTATTCTGATTCATATCCATGCTCTCTACTTTATAAACATTTTGTTTTTTAAATGACCCTATGTGCAGTAGTTCCAAAACTTCCAAACTCAGAAAAGATCATAAAACTGAATCCTGGACCACTAGCCTTGAGGTCTGGCAGAATCAAACACAAAATTGCTCAGGGTACAGGATAACTACCGAAAAAGCCTCCTGAAGAACTGCATACAGTGGAAGTTAGTGGGGGAAATCAATACCATGAGTGAGAAACAGAGAGAGTAGTAATCCTCAAATATTGCAGAATCAAAGAATGTGCTAAGGAATACAAAAGAAGTATACTAAAAAACGTCAAAGACATAGAATAATATATTTACATAATCAGGAGATAAAATGAGAAAACATAAAAAATATCAGTCTTTTTTTTACATACTGCTAAAACTCTTAGAAGCAAAGAATATAATTATTGGAATAATATATATACATTAAACTAAACATTAAGAAAGACAATGAATAAACTAGAAGACAAACTAAGGAGATTACCTAAAATGCACAAATATAAAGAGTTCATGATTATGATGTAGAAATTAAGGAATAAGGTGAATAAAGTGAGAAGCTAAAGAAATGGGAATTTCTACTAAAATTCCAAAAAGAGATGCCATGGAAAATTAGAGAGCAGTAATATTTAAAAAGCTATTGGCAGCAGATTTCCAGAGTTCTTGATAGCATATTCCAGATAAATAAAAGACATCAAAATGAACACCAGAAAATCCTTCGAAAGCAAGCATGAGAATATCTTAATTACATCAATGGGGAAAAATATTCCTTAGTCAGGGAAATGAAGAAATTAGAGAAAGAATTTCTGCAAATTAATAAGAAAGGAAGGATGAAGCATCAGGAAAATGGGCCAAATAACTAAACATAGTTATTCTTACTAGGACAGAGGGAAATGTAAATTAAGACACTTAGATACCATTTCACATCTATTGTATTAACAGAAATTAATGTCTAAGAACTGTTGGTGTTATTTGGTGAGAATGCAAAGAAATGAAACCTTTTATAGCTTTGTTGATGAGTTGAATTGTTACATTTTGGAAATTAAATAAATAAATAAATAAAATTAATTAAAGAAGTTAATTAAGGAAAATTAAAGAGAAGTTGATTATTCTCATATCCTTTGATTTAGCAAATCAACTTTGTATATTTCCTGTGAACAAGGAAACAAAGAAAATGATAATTATTGCAGCCTTCTTTTAAATAGAAAACCATAAAAATGATCTAACTTTCCTTTGTTATAAAAATGGATGAAAGTATTCCTTTATATAATATCAAACTACAAAGTAGTGCAAATAAATGAGTGATACATGTATGACTAGGAAAACATTTATAATTCCAAAGTCAAATAAGAATACATACAGTGAGTAAGTTTATATTGTTTCAATATATGCATTTAAGAATGATATTATAATGAAATATAAATGTGTAATACAAGTTCTAATATAAAAATGTAAAGGAATGTGTCAACCATGGGGTCTTTTTTACCTCCATGAAAGACAAAATGAGAAAAAATGGCAGGGGAATATGTCTGTAGACCCAGCTGGGTGAAATTCAAAGCATAAAGCTTACTTTTGCAATGATGGGCTTCTGGGTAGTTTTCTCTGGAAGGGATAATGGACATATTAAGGAGGGCTATATAAAGTGACCAAGTCCCCTGTCTTCTCCACCACCATAGAAGTTGGGAAAAAACATGCCCACTCTCATTCCGCATTCTGCCCTGCTTGTTGTTTTATCTAACTGGTCAGAATCCATGACTGCTTAATTTTGCCACATTTTACCAGTAAGTAGACTGTAGTAAAGGAGAAAGTTCAGACTTCCCTCTCTCGCATGGGGCCCACACTGCCTATATGGTGAACGGCTAGCCAGGGCATCTTTTCTTTCATCAGTTACTAAATAGGATAGTTGGAGCCTGCTCTGAGGTTAGGCCATAGCTTACTTTTCCTCACAGGGAGACTTGATTTGGTAGTGCCAAGGTTTAGATTCAAGGTAGAAATATCAGACTGCACTAGAGTTCTAGGCAAAGCCACAAAGCCACACATTCCAGTTCAGCTTTTGCCAGTGAGCAAAAGCTTACCTTACCTTGATTTTAGTGGATCCAAATAATCATAAAGTATACTTTGATTCCCATTCAGCCTATGTACAGGGCTCCCTTTGGGAACCCCAGGGGAAGAGGGATGATTAAACAGAAAATATTTTACATTCTTGTCAGGTAAACATTTTAACATCATTAAAATATTGCCAATATTTTCTCCTGACCCCATATGAGTAAACTCCTATTCCCCACGCAGAAAAATATGAGTACTACAGATTTTAACCTAGGAACCTAAAAGCTTCAAATAAAAATATCCTAGAGAAAAAAGTTTTTAGAAAAGCTTGCGTGTTAACAACCAATTTACATACACCAAGTTATCTTTAATATTTCACAAAACAGTGTATGTTCTTATCTGTATGTTTAAATTTTTTTGTTGATTGTTTTTATTTTTTCTATCCCTGGGAAGTCCAACTAACTGGAGTAGGAATTATTTGCAAGTAGAGTATTTATCATTTGTATAGTTATACTTCCTTTAATTAGAATAACATGATCTGCTAATTAAATTCACTTGGAAAACAAGGTTTATATTATTAAGAGATATATTTCCACAAACAGTTTTACCATCTCTACTACTTAGAAAAAAATAGGAAGTTTTTCAAAACTCATAAGCAGTATTGGGAAGTATTAGGCTTTCTATATATGCACAACCTTTGGAGAGTTTATGAAACAGTAAATAAGACTTGTGTTTGTTTCTTTGTTTTCTCTGTGGCAGGTAGTAAATTCAAAACCATTGAATATTTAAAGAAACTTATAGGTATAAAAAGGGTTGTGTAAATATTTTCTGTACAATCCTGGAGAGGAAAAGATGGCATGTTAACTGTGGCCCGGCAGAGCAGGCTGGGAGGACCAGATTGTGGAATCCGCTTCAGGGCTGAGACACACACAGAGCACAGACACTGCAGCACGTGCCAGGAGGAAATCCAGCCAAGCAAGTCATAGATAGTAATACAGTTGCATACAAAATTTTGTATCAGAAATCTCCAACACTGGACACTTAATGTAACATGAAAGCAGAGAACAGCAATAAGAAATTCAGAAACAAATGATATTTGGAAGATCAGACCAGTAATCAGGAACTAACATGAAGAAGTCTTCAGAAGTTGGAGGAAAAGGAACTAACCCACGTGGAATATGTCAGGCACTGGAGTGAAAAGTTCATATACACTGATCCCTTTATTCCTCAATAATTCTAAAATTGTTTTCATTTTGTGATAAAGGAAACTGTGGACCAGACAGATTAATTATAACTAGTAGTACCTGGTATTCAACCCCTGGCCTTATTCCAAATCTTTTCTGTCTTGTACCCACTACAAATTAAAAACATGATATATTTAATTAGCATATGAATTAATAAATCACCCTCAGGCTAGCCAATTTGAGATGAATAAACATGAATTGCTTCAAATGACACAAGTTTTAAAATGTTCAGGAGTCTCACTGTTATTCTGTCCTTATTAATTTATATTCTTTATAACTACAAAGGTGATATTAAACATTTGTCATTGGGCCACAGGGAAAATGAAGTATTTCAAAGTGTCTAGGCAATGTCTGAAATCTGCACAGTGCTTTTTTGGCATTCAGAAATATTCTGTTCCTATGTGATTAAAGTCTCAGTTAAAGTTGTTGATAGATGTTATTTATTTATTTATTTATTTATTTATTTTTTTTTTTTTTTTGAGACGGAGTCTGGCTCTGTCGCCCGGGCTGGACTGCAGTGGCCAGATCTCAGCTCACTGCAAGCTCCGCCTCCCGGATTTACGCCTTTCTCCTGCCTCAGCCTCCCGAGTAGCTGGGACTACAGGCGCCTGCCACCTCGCCCGGCTAGTTTTTTGTATTTTTTAGTAGAGACGGGGTTTCGCCGTGTTAGCCAGGATGGTCTCGATCTCCTGACCTCGTGATCCGCCCGTCTCGGCCTCCCAAAGTGTTCCTTTTACATGAAGGAAACAGTGCTACATGTTCACCAAAACTCCTTTAATGTTCCACCTCGTACACATGGAAAACCATGCTTTCCAGCTCCCTTGCAATTAGGTGGGCCATGTAACAAATTAGGCCAATAAATGTGAGTAACTTGTGTCACTTTTGAACTAAGGGCAAAAGATGGGCAGGGGTTAAGGATTGGGGATATTGGTAAAAGGAGGCTGGTCCAGCGCAGAATTTGACAAGAAGAAATTAGAACTTGAGTCCTGGAAAAACTGGGACCCTAATAAATAATCCCAAAACTTAGTCACTTAACAAGAAACGAAGTTGAATTTTCGGAGCACAGATAAATGAGTCTGATGGGGAGAGGCAATGAAGATGTCTTAGTGTTGAGTGCAGAGTGTTATTGTAGAGTTGCTTGTGTATTTTCTACCTAACATTGAGGTGTTCTAGATTCTGGGTAGATGATAAACATACAAGTATATGTATGAAAATGTGTACAAGGGATGCAAATAGCTCTAGATCTGAGGATAAGAAAAGTGTGAAGTATCAAAAACTAGCTGGGATTAAAGAAATGTTTAGGTTAAAAATATACTCTTTCAATACTAACTACATCTATATCAAAAACTAGCTGGGATTAAAGAAATGTTTAGGTTAAAAATATACTCTTTGAATACTACATCTATATTCTGAATTAAAACAATATGAAAGAGTTATTTGCATAACATGGTAAACTGATCGATTAAGTTGATAAACTGGATTATTTAAAAGAATGAGGCACATATGCACATATGTTGTGCAGGTGAAGATAATCCTGTGAGAAAAATGTGTACCAATAACTAAAGCAATCAATCTGCTAATGGTATGTTTTCTCTTGTTACCAAACTTTGGAAACCTTTAGTAATTTTCTGTAAAGAAGCATACGTAAATCTGGTCTCTGTATAATCCTCAAACACTTTGACCAGAGAAAAATAGGTCATGTGGAATAAAACAAGAAATTCAAATCAAGGCTTTTGTTTCACTTTTTAGTTCCCAATCCCAGTAACTTCAAGACATTAGTCCTATCTATTATGAATATCTCAAGGTTATTTTCCTCACTTGGACTCTCACTGAAGCAATAAATCAGTGACTAATTATACTTCACATTCTTCATGTTAAGTGTGGCTTGTGATGATTTACATTATTTAGAACTATAAAAGTGAGATTAAACTATTGCCATAAATGATTACAGTAAAGGGCAGAGAAAGAAATGGCAACATTTTAATGAAAAGGGTAGCTTCTGCTTGGAGGCACTATCCCTGCTCTGTGGCTTTCCTGGTGTTCTTAACGTTACCTTTAGGGTCAGAGCAATTACTGCAATTCTCTGTGGAACCAATATTTTGCCATGTTTTATCATCTCAATTTAGATGCATTTAAAATGGTGCAATGTCATCATCATTGCCATGACAGAAGATAAGCCTTCAGGTGAAACATAGCATTATCCCACAAGATAAATTTTTTTATAACATTTTCAGACTGAAGTTTGTCATGTGTACTTTGCAATGTCACCCTAAGTTTCAGGAAGGCATGACATTTTTAAAAAAATTAGAAAAGAATGTCTCATTTTGTTTCTTGGCAAGAAATATATTTCAAACTAATAAGTTGATTAAATTGATAAAAACACGATTATCTTCAAATAGGATAATGTTTGTTATATCTTTTACACATGCAGTGACCATAAAGTGAGTCATTTTTATTTATTTTGCCTCAGATAAAGTCATATCACACTAAGTTTTTCTAAAGGTTAGTATTCTATAAACTATACAAAAGGAAGAAAAAACAATAAAAACTGGTAGCAGAAAAGTTAGAGTTATATGGAGTTCCTCCGAATTCACATCTGTAATCTTTAACTGATGAAAATCACAAGAATCTGAGTCATATTGTCTTGACCTGAAAGGCAAAACATGACCTTGTGACCTTTTATCAAATAATAAAAACAACAGATGCAAAAGTGCTATGGGATTTAAAGGGAATGACTTGTAAGCCTTCACTCTCTCCACCCTCGGTTACCAATCATGGAGCTGTTTGCCCGAAGGACAAATGAGTCTTCTGGGAAAAATCTGTCTAACAGAAAACATCTTTAAGATGCATTTGCATCACAGATAATGTGTCAAAATGGGGGAAGGGGACAATTGAGCAATCAGTGTCTCTCTCTTACATTGTCTTAACCTGTCTGCTCTTCCTTTCAAGATAATCTCTAAATGTAAGGGAAGAGGCTACAGTGAATTTCAGGTCAAACAGGTGATATGTGGCAGAACTACTGTGAAATCTATGTGCTGGAGTGTGGTACAAAGATGAGAGGAAGGCTAAAGGCTGATTTGCCCTTAAAGACTCCAGTGGACTACACTGGAGCATGAACCAAACAGAATGGCTTGGACAAAGACTAGAATGTCACCAGCACCCCAGAGCCTCTCCATGTCCCAACTAGCATTGTTAACCTCTACCCACAATGGTAGCCACTATTCTGCATTCTAACATGGGGCCATGCATCTATATGATCCACCTATAATTCTAGGATGATGTTTTATTTAGAGTTATTTAAGAGAGAAAAGGCATCTTTCAGTGGGGAAGCTGAGAAATGTCTTCTACCTTGCCTTTTTATGTCCTGTTTTAGAATAGGTAACTAGATTTTCACCTTTTAAAACTGATTTAAATGCTGAAAAAAATAAATCTGGACACCTGACAGCAAATCAAACCCAAGCAATTATGATAAATCCTTAGTAATTTATTTTTGGAATTATCTCTACATGGGCTTCTGAAATCTACAGATTCAAAGGAGATTGATAGAACAAAAGAAGGCATGCGAATAGAATAATGAATACATGTAGGGGAAAAAGAAAATGGAGATAGGAAAAGTGAAAGAGCAATAACTTTAGCCTCATATTTTCTCTTTTTCTGCTTTTAAATTTATATAAAGTGGCTTTTAACATCCCCAAAGCTTTAACACTCACTTGGGATTTTTAAAAAGTTTTGCTTATTTTCTTTAATTTTATTTTATATCTTCTTACTTGACTCTTCCGTCTTTTATTACGCTGCAAAAAAATCTTCTTGTAAGTTTAAAAACAAGGAATAAAACCCACAAGATTCACGATAAGCACCATGATAATATAAGATCTACAATGGGAATGTACTTTATACAGTGTAAAGTTTTAAAGCAAATATTTCAGAAAATATATTAGGAAAAGACTTTGCAGTTTCATCATAGAGGAATAACCAAATAACAGAAGTCATCAGATTAAAATTACTTCACCTTCCCATCAGCAAATCTAATAACACACTCATATGTGTTTCCATAAAATTTGCCTTCCCTCCTATCACAATATATTGTGCAGGGAATTAGTTCCATTTGCATCCCAAGGATTTTGCTGCCAAAATTATTCCCTCTCATCTGCATCATACATTTTTCCCGCTCTACTGGATTTTTTTTTTTTTTAACTCACAGACACATCTTGTAATTTCTCAACTTAAAAACAAACCAAAGCAACAAACAAACCACAACTTCCCTTGATCCCACATTTTCTAGCCCCATTTATCTGTTCAGCTCTGTAGCAAATCCACAAAATGTGGCTATACTTGCGCTATTTTTTGTCCTTTCTTCCGTTCTGTCCTCAACACATGCTGATCATCTTCACTCTCCATAACTCTTCTGAAAGAGTCGTCAACAGTGACCTTCTTCTGGCCACACACATGGTCAGTTCTCTCTCAGGTTTCAGCTTTCTCTCTGAACGGTACTGGACACCATTGATAATCCTCTCTTTGAATTATTCTCTTCCCTTGACTCTCGGGGTACCACACAGTCCTCTTTTTTTCCTGCATCAGTGATGGCTCATTGATGTAGTCGGCCCTGGAGGCTATAACAAAATACCATAGACTGGATGGCTTAAACAAAAGACATTTATTTTTCACAATTCTAGAGGTTAGGGAGTTCAGCATCAAGGTGCGGCCAGATTTGGTTCTGGGGAGGGCCTGCTTTCTGACTTACAGAGGCTGCCTTCTCACTGTACCTTCACACGGCAGAGACAGAGAGAGAGAGAGAGAGAGAGAGTTCTGTTTTCATTATTTTCTTATAAGGACATATCCCATCATGGGGACCCCACTTTCATGACCTCATCTATATCTTGTGACCTACAAAGGGCCCCACCTCCAAATACCATCACTTACCTTCTTTCCCTTCTTAAAATATACTAGGCTTTTTCCAACTCCCAGACATTTACAAATTCTCTGTCCTCTTCCTTTCCCATAATCTTCCAAGGCCTTTCCTTGTGGTACATTCCTGTTGGGATAAAATGACACCTTGTCAAATGGCCTGTCTCTGACCACTTTAAAATATGTAGTATCCATCTATCACTACCAGTTATTATACTATACTCCATTGTTTGTGTTTATGTGTCTTTATACCCAGTATCAGGTAAGCTTCTTAAGGGGAAAGGCTTCGCTTATTCCACAGTACCTCTATACCCTAGAATAATATCTGCAAATATTTGCTGAATGAGTTAATGTGTGCACTCATTGCCTCATACCACAGAAATGCCTCACACAATACTGGTGGCTCAGAAACAACTGTTAACCATTAGTACTTAAATGTGTCTCATCATGAACATTTTTATAGTTCAGATGTGTCCCCCAAAGATCATGTGTTAAAAGCTCCCCCGAAGGTCACGTGTTAAAAGCTTAATTCCCAATGTAACAGTGTTGAGAGGTGGAACATTTAAGAGGTGATTAGGCCATGAAATTTCTGCTTTCATGAATGAATTAATGCCATGATTGCAGGAGTGGTTTAGCTATCTTGGGAGTAGTTTCCTGATGAAAGAATGAGTTCAGTCTTCTTCTCCCTCTCTGGAGTGTGCTCTCTTGCCCTTCTGCCTTTTTCCTTGGGGTGATGCAGCATGAAGGCTCTAACAAGATGCCAGTACTATGCTCTTGGACTTCCCAGCCTCCACAACTATGAGAAATAAATCCCTGTTCTTTATAAATTACTCAGTCTGTTGTATTCTGTTATAGAAACATGAAACAGACTAAGACAAACATCTACACCTTTGACTTTATACAAAGAACAGAAACAAGCTTTTCAAGGACCCGTCATGTGTTTGGCTTTGCTTTTATTTGTCTCTTACAAATTTTAGACTTGAAGAAATTTAAAGAGATCAAAAACGTATTACCCATTTGTCTCCATTAGGATTTTTGAGTTATCAAGTTAATATTTCTTAAACTTACTACATGTAAAAATATTTGAAAAAGAAATGGAACATTTTGAAATCACATTTGAAGGCTTTCATTTCTGGCCTATCTAGACAGGTCTCAGAGTGCAAGCTGCCTGAGAATCCTGCTATTTCTTCACTCAGTGCACATTCTACCTCCCACTAGGCCTAGCGTTAGTAAGATTCTTTTTGATTAGAAGTTTCCTTTTATTCTGATAAGATGAATGTTTAGGCATACATCAAAGTATACTTGATCAGCTGAAGATATTTTTTACAAAAATAGTTAATGCAACACCTTTATCTTAATGAATAAGACAAGATTTCAAAACAAACTTGCTGCTTTAAAATCCTTCCCTTTATTGCTAATTTTCTGAGGGTGAACCAAGGTTATCTTTACATTAGATAACAAAAAAGTTACATTTCCTTAATATAAGTAACATAAATCTAGACAATAATTAGGTAACTCCAAGGGCAGTTTAGTTATTTCCCTAATGTCTTCTAAGAAAAAAAAAAAAGTATTGTACATTTCTAAAGGGTGTTAGAGTAGTATAATTACAAATCAGAATTATTTGTGACTGATAGGTGTCATGATTTGGGTTTGGTAGATTCAGTTATTAATCTAGTCAATTAAAAATTTACTGGACACCAAATATAAACCGGACCCAATGTTATACACTGAGAATAGCCAGGACAAATTAGATAAGGTTCTTGCTCTTCAAAATCTCAGAAGCTGCTCAGGGAGATAGCCCTATAACAAGTCACTATAATCCAATATAATAATAATGATTATGAGAACAATACTAATGATGCTATCATACTATTTTTTCTGGATTATTTTTTCCAGAGTTTGCAGGGACAGTTAGAGTGAATAAGAATTCTCAGAATAAGCACTGCCAGATAGTCCGGAATCCCTTTACAAGGAAAGTAACATTTTTGTTGTGTTTTGAGTAGTGAACAAGAATGTGCAGGAAGAGAACGAAAGAAAGGATATCACTAGCAGAAGAAATGCCTCTTTGTAAAACCATAGAAAACAACTCTGAGTTGCCATATAGGACATATGAGAATTTCTGTGTTACTGAAACAAAAGCTTTTGGAAAAGATATGGGTGATTAAATTGGGTGTAAAATCCAAAAGGTAAATTGAGGCCAACTTGTGTGCCAGTTTGCATACCTACTATACTGTACAGCAGTGTTTGATTTTATAATAAAGGCAATGATGAAAAAACAAAACTTTTAGTCAGAAAACACCTAATTAGACAATTTTAGGAAGATAAATCTGATGATGGTAAGAATGTATATGCTTTTTTAAATTTAGATAAATATAGTGCTGACAAGAACATTAACCAGGATGTTGTAGTTCAAAGACATTAAGAAACTAAACTAAAAAGGGAGGTGAGACTAGATGAAAATAAATGCTTAAATTTGGGAGATGTTTCTGATATACTTAAATGAATTTGGTGTCTTATTGGAAGAGTAGATTTTAAGAGAAAAAAGTTAACAATTGTAAGATTTTTGGCTTAGAAATATGAATGGAGTTATACTCAACCAAAAAGACTAGGACGCTCAGGTGGGCGAATACCTTTGAGAAGGAGGATGATTATTTATTTTGGGGATATATGGAGCTTAAAGTACCTGGGGCACTTCTGGTGTTCATCTCTTGTCACCTCACCACATATTCTCCTACTGAAAGTGCCATACAATATGGCAAAAGGATAGAAAGACCTCAGCTAATACAATCACACTTTTAATAGATTAGAATAGATCTGGCCTTAAAAAGCTTTGAATTTAAACATTGCATAAGTGATAAGCATTATTATTACTCAGAACAACTTGGAGGAACTGACATTTTTATGTATGGATGGCATTTCTTAAACTGCATTTAGACTTTTTGAACATGTGAAACTTCTTTGATTCAAGAATTTTACATAATTGGCTTTATCTAATGAGGCCACATTGCTTGGTTATTAAGAGTGGTGTAGCCTCTTGGTTCAGACAAAATTGAGGTTTTAATCTTAATTCAACCAATACCTAACTATGTAATTTTGGACAAGATCCTTAATGGGAATAATAATTACAACTAGCCATGTAATTAGGAATAAGTGACCTGATTTAAAGGACTTTAAATAAAAAATTTGATTTAAAGAACAATGACACACAAAAAATCTTAAATCAGTTTAACGCTTAATAGCAAGAGGGTAAAATTAGCATTATTTTCCATTCTTCCATTTTTTACCTTTCCTGTCTTACAAATATTTCTTAGTTGGGGGACATAATAGAGACCCTAATTAATTTGAGAATTGCATCTTAAGAAATTTCGAGTCAGGTAAAGAAAATATCCAAATAAGAAATAAGTATATCTGGGAATAACCTATACTATTTAGTATCTTTCCCATTAACATTCCTTTGGTAATAGCCTTCTACTCCAGAACCAGATGGTTCTGGTAGGCTGCTAATCCAGGAACAGCCCCACTCCTTGTAGATAGGCCAGGAGCCAATTCAGAATCTCTTTCAGATACACATAGGGATGAAAGTGGTGGGAATTGAGTTGTTGGCTGCTTCATCCTGGAGAGATGCCGTCAGAGTTTCTGCTGCTGTGATAGATGTCAAGTTGCCCTGATTTCTGTCATTCTTGAGATCTTGCCTATAATAATAATTTTTATTTTCTGAGCTATGCAATTCTTAAAATAAACCCCCATTTACTTTTCTTTCCTCCCTTTTATTAAGTTAGCTGAAATTAGAACTTGTTGATAATCAAATATCCTAAGTAATAAAAAAATTGATACGTCACAGGAGCTATAGGAAAAAAGACCATCAGGAAACATGAGGTATTTTAATTTGTTATCAAGTTATCAAGCTCAGATTGGGAAAATGGAATTGAGTTCTCTGTTTATATTCTGGATAAAACAGAATTGGTCCGCGCCTTTCAGTGTTAGTCTCTGTTTATCAAGTTACTCTATGTGACTTCCTAGTGTAATGTTCCTTTTGATATTGTTTTGGAAGACTACGAAACCTCTAAGGTAGATCAATATAAAAAAGAGAAGAAATGCTTTTTGAAGATTGTTTTTAAAGCAATGAATACTTAAATATTTGAAAACAAATAAAATAAAATTTGAAATTTTCATCACTTAGGAGTTTTATGAGACCAC
The DNA here is from genome assembly GCF_047675955.1 of Chlorocebus sabaeus. Lineage (NCBI taxonomy): Eukaryota > Metazoa > Chordata > Mammalia > Primates > Cercopithecidae > Chlorocebus > Chlorocebus sabaeus. Next base: position 48,123,964 of record NC_132910.1, read on the forward strand.
AATGAAAGAACATTGTAACTGCTGTTGCTGAAAATAGTATGTAGAGACTGATTGTAGGAGTTACTGAATTTGATTGATAGTTGCCTTCTAGGTGAAAACTTTAAGATGATCATATTGTTTTTAGGAAGATTAAAAGTATTTGCAGCATCCCAAATTCCCAAATTCCTTAAAAGTTATTTGCATTGTGTCCTGTCTGACTGGAGATAATGTGCTCCTCCTATAGAGAAAAGTTACCTCTTCTCCTCCTACCATGCTCCTCATATTATTATTTACAAGATAACATGCATTTAAACTTGAGAAAATCTAGAATTGGTAAAGTAGATCAGAAAAGTTAAAGAGTTTTATTCAGAAGGATTTGAAGATGGTTTAAGACACAGATTCTGGTTTATCACTGACCTTTGAGGGTGATAGCCTTCCTATCTCTGGCCTAGCAGGTGCCACTAGAATTTAAAATGGCAACAGGGACCCAGCCTTATCTCACTCATCTGGCTTTAAAGTGGGAATGCTAGACAATTTGTGCTATCATTAAACTTGGCATATGGGAGGGCTGAGCCGGCTCAGAAGTAACACACAAGTTGCATTAGTTACTATTTCTCAAGTACCTTGCATGCCTACTACTTCCTCACCACCAGCTGAAACCAAAGGAGTGCCTCAGTTCAATTAAATAAGGAATAGAAAACCTCTTGCCCACATTACAGATGGCTCTGAAAATGTGCAGACAACAGCAATAAGAGGGCAACTGAAATATTACAGCCTCATTAATAGGAAGTCCCTAAGGACAAAAGGAAAATTATCTGATTAGGCAAAAACTTCATCATTACTTTTTCTTTTTTGCTTTACTTAAAAAGATTGACAGCCTGGGGTCAGGATCTATAATAATTCATGAGTTATGACTAATGGACTAGAAAATTAGGTTCTTGGAAGGCTTCAGACTGAAAGATTGGACAAGAAGTTTGGTCTTTCATTTTCATTTCCAGTACATGTGATTTTGGGGAATAATTTTAACACCAAATCTTCTGTAAGTCAGTAATACTTCCTAAAGATGCTGAATTCAGATCAAAGAAGCCTCATGACATATACTTCTGTAGGCTTTAACTAGATATTATTTTAGATTGCTTCTCTTTGACGTGTCGTGAATTTGTTTGCAATGTTAAGTTGGTCAGTTTTGTAGACAGGGCATTTTTGGAAGTGAATATAAAGAATATGGAGAAAGGTGGTGTTATTGTATGCGTGTGTGTGTGTGTGTGTGTGTGTGTAGTATAGCAATAAAACAATATGAAATAAATAATAAAAATAAATAGTGTGAGTGTAGATTACTCATCCAGGCTCAATTTTCTTGAGATGTCTTCTGTTCAAATTGATTTTAGTAAAGCTGTCAATCACAGAATTCTGGTTGCAGTGTATAAGGTTGGAAGATGACTCAGGCCAGACTAATTTCTTTCTCAGGCTTTTGACTTCAGTAGAAATACTAAGGAATGGAATACCTTTAGTCATGAGTAAAAAACAAGGTAGGTTTTTATAAAGAATGTTAAAGGTTGTTATATGGTTGTAATTCCTGGAATTATATGTTTCCTGCCTTTCTGAGATCTGTTTTTATGGTTTTTTTTTTTAAGTCTCTTTTTGACGAGTTGCAGTAATCACCCTTTTCCTGTTCTAAATTAGTGAAAATAGTTAAATCTACAAAGAATCTATCAGGCTCCTTATAAAAGCAACTTGGATATTTTGTCATGAATGTAAATAAAAATATGCATATTTCAAAATACATAAAGAAAATATTTTATTATACTGTAACTATGAGAAAGAAAGATGTTAATTATTTTGAGTTATGGATAATATGATATTCAGCTGTATTTAAATATTGAATCAATATTAAATTTAACAATGTGTGTCAGAGAGGGCATATCCATCGAGTTTCCTTTGCCTTTTTATAATGATGGGGCATTAAAGGTATGGAGAGGATAGCCAGGATCTTTCGTATCTAATGTCTGTGATAGAAGAAATTTAATTACTAAACTTATTCTTCATGTTTACCTCAGAGTTAAAACATCTATGTCCATTCAGTGTAATTTGAACTGGGACTATGGGAGAGAGTTTTATGGAACAATATTTTATGAAATTTATCCAGTATTTTCACTATCCCTTCTATCAGGAGAGGGTATGATCCAACTTCCCCAGCTATTCCTGGATACACAAAACTAATTTAGCTAGAAGTGAGAAATTCTGAGTTTAGAATGATCTGTGGGGACAGAGTGAATCACTTATCCCTAAAATGGCTATCTAAAATGGACCCTAGTTCTGCAAAAAAAATAAAAATAAAATAAAATCATACCCCTGGCTTAACCTAGCACAAAAGTTCCCTGGCAATTATTTACTGCACTACGTAGAAAAAGACTTGCCATCAATGATGTTCCCCTAGCACCCAATCCACTTCCCTGTTACAACAGTAATATGAAGAATATGTACTAGGAAAAATAAATGTAAACTGTTTACATGTAGTGTCCATTCAGTCCTTTTTATTCATCCTGAAAAATCATTTCAACTGGAAAAATTAAAACATATTAAAACCAATATATATAAAGAATGACATTAAATTGTTTTCAATCTACATTTTAAGAATCAAATATACTTTGGAACTGCCGTATTTGAAAATACTTTTTTGTTAGACAGAGTCTCACTCTGTTGCCCAGGCTGAAGTGCAGTGGCACTATCATGGCTCACTGTAGCCTTGACCTCCCTGGGCTCAGGTGGTGCTTCCACCTCAGCCTCCTGAATGGCTGGGACTACAGGTAGAAGCCACCATCCACTGCTAATTTTTGTATTTTTAGTAGAGACAGGGTTTCACCATGTTGGCCAGGCTGGTCTCAAACTCCTGAGTTCAAGTGATCCACCCCCCACGGCCTCCAAGAGTGCTGTGATTACAGCTGTGAGCCACCGAGCCTCGCCCTCTTAAAATATTTTTTATCAAAATTATTTCTGGAAATTCAAAACTTGAATATATTATAATGTACAAAATCATTTGTTTGATAGAGTACAAAATTGATAATCATATAACAAAATCCCAACATGAATTAAGTATTCACATTTTTATAGTTGCCCTAGATAAAAAGTGTTACATAGCAACAATTTTAATGATAATAGAATTAGAGTATCTGTTTCCTGTGTCAAAATATGACCTATAAAAATAGCAAAAAAAAAAAAAAACGGCTGGGCAGGGAGGTTCTCACCTATAATCCCAGCACTTTGGGAGGCCAAGGTGGGCAGATCACGAGGTCAGGAGATTGAGACTATCCTGGCCAACATGGTGAAACCCCGTCTCTACTAAAAAGCACAAAAATTATTTGGGGATGGTGATGCATGCCTATAATCCCAGCTACTCAGGAGGCTGAGGCAGGAGAATTGCTTGAACCAGGGAGTCAGAGGTTGCAGTGAGCCGAAATCGCGCCACCACACTCCAGCCTGGTGAAAGAGTGAGACTCCGTCTCAAAAAAGAAAAAAAAAAGAAAAAGAAAAAGGAAAAAAAAATTTGTATCTGTATAGAGATAGTAATGATAATATGTATGATTAATGATTATCAAATACTAAAGAAAATCTGTCTTGGAGTATTCTAATCATATTTCTCCATAAGTGCAGTGCTTCATCAATCGACTAAAGGTATATAAAACACTTTGGGAATTTTGTTGTTTAACTAGTAACATAACAGAATTTTTAACAATTTTAATATAATAACATTTTATTACTTTCTTTACAACCAACCTTGTATAGCACTCTTTTTGCATGCACACCATCTTAATAAATGTATCTTATTACACAAAATTTACTATCTACCATTCTTCACATTCTTGAAACCCTTGAGCAGTGCCCAAACTATAACGTGTTTCATAATTTATTCTGTCCTGTGCTTCCATCAGTATACTCTTTCAAGGCTTTCTTTTTTCCTATCCTTGTTCCCAAATATGTCCACTGTGAATTCTGAAACTCTTATTCCATGATTAAACTTTATTACAAACTCATCCTTTTTCTTTAATCTTGTGGTCTGGTGGATATAATTTCTCTGTAGAACATTCAAAAGGAAGTTATTCTACACTGCACTAGCATGTAAGTATCAAGTGGGATTGGTATAGCTTTAGATTTCCATTGTCTTATCTATACCATTGCTGCTAATTTCTCATGTAAAACCGAGTCCAGTGCTCTCTGAGGCTTATACCAGTTGGCTATGTAGTTGGTGATCCTTCCTCAGACTTTAAAAATGGTTCTTGACCTTTTCTTCTCTCTCATCGACAACTTTGTTACCTAGCTTTTTCTTGTCTTATTCTCCATTGAAATGTTTTCCATCATCCCGAATGATTAAATGTCCATATAAAAGCCCACACACAACACACTGAGTTCCCAGTTCCTTGACCTAGACATTCCTGATGACTAATTTGCTCCTAAGTTTCTCCACCTGCAGCAACCATCCCCATGGCCATATTTTGAACTTGGTCATTACCCAAACTACTTTAAGCCTTAAGTAATTTTTTGAATAAATATTTTGCTTGATTAAAGAAAAAACTACTAATCTTTTGTCTCTTTCCTACCTGATGTTGGTCAGACCAGCATTGTGTTACATGGATAAGGAAGGGAATATCACATTGTGAATATTGGTGTGCTACCAGTGCCTGAAATGTGAGTCTGTGAGATGGCTTCCATATAGAACAGTCAATGCCTTAATGCAGTCAGGCTCATTGTGTAAGTAGAGGGACAGTGGCTTAACTTGCTATTGACCCCAGCATGCCACCCTATTGGTTCATCTACTTTTCTTTTTAATCACGAAGGGAGTCAGTTATGATTTGGGAGTCATCTCTATCTTCCAGATAACCTGCACCCTCTCCTAATAATCCCACTATAATTTTGCACCAAGTGGTCAATTAAATTGATCAAAATAGTAGAGGGACCTTTTCTTCAGACACAGCCATAAATTTGTTCCATCCTCACTTTTCTTTATCCAGGACATGTAAAGCCTTAGGTGAACTATAGCGTCTTGAACCCATCCATCCAATCCCAAGAGAAATTTGGAGGGTTAAGTTTTTGTCCTTCTTGGATAAGATCAACCAATGGTACATGCATCATATATATATATATATATATATATATATATATATATATATATATACACACACATATATATAAAATTTGTATATGTATCTTCATTCTCATTGCTATGAGTAAAATACCGAACATTGTTTTCACTAAGGTTATTACAACAGATCCTTAACTTATTTATATACTTACAGATTTATCGTATGATTTCTGTGCCTACTTGCCTTCTTGGAGCAGCCATTTCTCATGACTAAATCTCTATAATATTACTGTATAATGCTGATGTAAACCCTGTAGTATTTGTGCCCTGCTCAACTTTTCCTCTGTAATGTTCCCTCTCATGTCCTCCACCAATTCTCTATGTGTGCACCTATGTAATAGAAAGATGCCTAGCATGCATCTCACTATTTGATAATTTTTTGTTCAATTGCCTGTATCTTTCTTGTAATTTTTGAATTTCCAAGAGGAAGGGGCACATATATCCTGTTCCTTGCTGTGTCATCTTAGCTAAACTACCTATTGTAACAAATATTTGTTCAAAGAATTAATAAGTTATTGGATAAGTAAAAGCTGTGAATTTTAAGGTTGAACATTTCTATATAAATCCTTCTGTTTTTTAGTTGCCTGATAAGCAGCCATAACCCTTGCTCCAATCATCAGCAAGATACATAAATGCCAAAATATACATAAGGAAAGGAGAACCATGTGAATACAAACTGCAAGATGGGCTGATTCATCTATCATATTTAGTGTCAGTATGGAAATAATAAGTGAAGTTCTAATTGGGGGTAAATAGATGCTACTGCCAGGAAATGTCAGTGTTATTTGAAATTCACCATGTGTGGGCATAATAAGGAATTATTAGCTGATATTTTGTAGCATTAGACCTCATGATAATTTAAATTTGTGCTACTTTAGGTGATTAACAAAAAGCAAAGAGTTTCTAGAACCACCTGCTGTCTAACTATTACACTTAAATAATTAATAGACATTCAATTGCTGTTGTGAAAGAACCATCATAAAAATGTGTTTAAACAACCAGCTGTTTAACCATTAACAAAGTTGTTCCCCTGTGCCCATTATCCCTCCCTTCCTCCACCCTCTCTGGAACTTGCCATGTCACTACAACTTGCTCCTACATGCTCAGCATCTTTATATCTAATGGTTCTTTTAAAAATTAATGTTTAATTATTATGAATATGTACTAATTGTACATATTTGTGGGATACACGTGATATCTTGATACAAGCATAAAATATGTAATGATCAAATCAGGGTAATTGGGATAGTCCTCATCTCAAGCATTTGTCATTTCTTTGTGTTAGGAACATTCCAATTCCATTATTGTAGTTATTTTACCCACACTTTATAAATATCCTCCACATTCTGTCTCACGTGAATTAGAATCTTTCCTTCTCCTCCTACCCTCAACTCTAACTCCTGGCCTATCTCTCCTCTGTTGCCTGCTAAGCTTCTGGGGAAGAAAAATAATCCACATTTTCACATCTATTCTCTGGTCTCTAGGGGAAATTTAAACCATTCATATTTTATTTCTTTTCTTTGACTCTTCTGCTTTGCCATGTATAGTACCACTTTCTCTTAGCTTTTCTTTGGCATTTCTAACAATTCTGTTTACATCCGCCTGTGAAATTTTCTTCCTTCAGCTCTTATTTAAATATTGCTGTTTTCAGGTTCCTATGTTTTCTTCCCTGATGGTTTCTACATTTCTCCATATTTCTCAGGGATTTAACAAAGATCCATATGCAATGAACAGCAAAATAATTATCTCTTCTTCTAACTTTTCACTTGAGCTTCAGACTTGTATAATAAACTTACTCAAATATATGTACACCTATATTTGGTAGCTTCCTGACAAGTTTATTGTATTAACTAAACTCTGCAGGAAACAATCAGAAAAAGGGTCTATTTTCCCACTTTTCTTATCAAACACACTCTCTAAACTCATTCCTTCCTCTTCTCTTGTGTCTGGACTATCTAATTTGCGTCCTTTCTAGAACAAAAGGAAGTCCCAATTTCAGTTATTTAACATTTATATCCTATTCAAAAGTTCTCTTGATCTGTCTGGGAGTTCTTTTCCTTCTACATCTCAGGCCTGTAATGGGCAAGTGTGGTGCAGTGAAACCCCTTCCGCTCTTCATTTCTCTGATTGATTATCAGATATTAGCATGAATCCGATCCAACTGGAGGAATTTTTAATTCCTCTCAGATGCTTTGCCTCTTCCTGAGCATTTCTGATTCAGTAGGGTCTTATGGGGCCTGAGAATTTGATTTTTACCAAGTTCTTTCATGCTTCTCCTGCTCCAGGACTATATTTATGAAATCACTTCTCTAATCCTACATTCCCTTGCTGGCTTTAATTGGGTTGCTGGGGATAGAAGAAAGATAGGAGATATTAAAGACCTAACTAGATTATTAAGCTTAGAATTTGGTGTCGACATATGCAGAGTGGTAGAGAAAATTTTTGGTTCTTTTTCTTATGGGGTTTCTGTGAGTTCCTCAGAGATCCTCCAGATGGGACTTGTACCCATAATTCCTTTGACATTCATCTACTCCTCTTTTGACCACCCCTGTCAGCCATTGGTCTGCGTGTAATCACCTCTCTGATGGAAACCCTTTATCCCTTTCAGGGCTATTGTTAAGATGACCCTAGGCCAACTAACTTCAGAATTCTCATGAGGTCCGAAACACATGGTATTTGCCCTGCCTTCAGAGGAAATAAGGTTTTCTCCATCATAGGCCTATCTTTCTTTTCCTTTTTTTATTTTGACATTTCAGATATATATAATTCAAGTGTTTTATTGTTTTGACTTATTCTGTAGGAGTCAAATGCTAGAACCCAAATCTCTCGAGCTTCAGAAAATTCGTATTAGGATCTCCAAACAATTTCCGTGAAGACCCACTCACCTGACTTGAGGTAGTAAAGAAACATTACATTCTCCTCGCCTTTCTCCATTGGGTAGAGGAGCAAATGTCACAGAATTCCAACAGTGATTCACTTTCAAAAAATAATTCCAAAAAATTATCTCCTCAAGTTCTCATTTCCTGTTCTATACAATACCCAATTCCCCTTTACAATAACAATAAGAACAAAGGGGAGAAATGGGCTAATCCTGGCAACATCTTATTACAATCCCTTAATATGTCTTACAAAAGTCTCTAGAACCTTGTTTTAGGATGTGGAGTGCATGGAAACAATTATTCTTGGCCTGTAAGTCTTTTCAAAAATTCTGAAACAGAAATAGCCCGTTTTGACATCCTGTCACACCATCCATGTGCCAGAAAATGTGCTAGATTCCAACAAAAAGGTACATAAAATAGCCCTTGATTTTGAGGGCTTTGAGTTTAGCAGCTTTAAATCAATCTACATAAAATAAAATGTTGTAGGTACTCTGATAGAAATTTAGGGAACATCTGGACATAAAGAGAATAGTGGGCCATTTCCTGGGACTTTATATTCTGCTGGAGCTGTGCTGGACACTTTCAGCCAGAAGGCTAAAACTGAATTCACTTTATTTTCCTTCATACCTGCTGGTCCTCCTGGGTTATTTGCCTCTGACAGATGCCCCACCTCACACTCAGTCACTTAAGGCAAAACGCATTCTATGTAACTTTCATTCTTTAGCCCTCTGTAAGTAATCAATGTGTCTTTAAAGACTACAGAAGATATTTAATCTATCCTCTTTCTACTCCCTCATTATCACCATTTATCTTTGCCATGCTCAAAGAGATTATCTCAGTTGGTTGTGAAATTTGAACAAATATTTCTGAATCTAGTGCCCCCAGTTCCAATTATAAATCCCATATATAATCAGTCCATTGACTCTTCATCACTTCTATAAAAACTCCAATCTCTTGATTGTGACATAAAAGACGCTTGGTGGCCTGGCAGCTAGCTGCCTTATGTCTTAGTCTTCCCTCCCTCTGTCCTCATATTTTCTCTCTCATAATATGCTGTCATGCTGCTTCTGGTCTACATGGTTCCATTCACACTATTCTTTCTTTGTGGAAAGTCTTCTTACATCACTCACTTAATTAATGCCTAATGGGGTAGCTCAACTACCATCTCACATAGCTAACTGATGTGGAGCACTCTGGTTAGGCTAGCTGCTTTCTCCCCTCCCAGACCATGGCAAAGTGTGTAGTTTTACAGTACCAAACTTACCAGTGCCCATCTCAAAGTGAAAATCAAAGAGGCTATCCTTTTTTCGTCAGATTAATTTTTAAAGTTATACTATTTTTAAAAATTTGAGATGATTGTAGATTTGCATGCATTTGTAAAAAGTACATCAAGATTATCTGTATTCTTTGCCTGATTTCCCTAATGGTAACATCTGGCAAATATATATAGTACAATATCACATCGAGGATATTAACATGTGTCTTACAGGACTTATTCAAATTTCCTCAGTATTACTTGTACTGGTGTGTGTGTGTTTATTTCTATGCCATTTTATCACATGTTTAGGTTTATGTGTTTACAACCACAGTCAGGATATAGAGCAGTTGAACACTACAAGGATCTCTTATGTTTGCCTTTTTATAATCACATCTGTTCACCTCATTCGCCATTAACGTTCTACTAATGTCTTTTTTGTGTTCTAGAATCCTATCTAGGAAACAACCTTACATTTAATCATTATTTCTCCTTAGTCTCCTGTTGCCTGGATATTTACTCAATATTTCCTTACTTTTAAAGAACCTGAAAGTTTTGTAGGACATCCCTCATTTTCTTTTTTTTTTTTTTTTTTTTTTTCCGCTGGTGTGACTAGGGATGTGGGTTATGGGGAAGAATACAGTTTTACAGGTGTGATTGTCTTCTTATCACATGGTATCAGGGGTATGTGTTATAAACATGGCATTTTATTTCTGGTGATAGTAACTTTGATGTCTTGGTTAAGGTAATGTTTGCCAAACTTCTCCACTGTAAACTAGTTTTTCATCCCTTTTTAAATTTTAATCTTTTAAATAAGTCACTAAGTGCAGTCTATACTCAAGAAGTGGGGAAAATAAACTCCCCCATTGTGGGAAATTTTTATATAAACTATTCTTATTTCTTTTTTATAGATTTTATAGATTTGTCTAGTCAATTTATATATTTATTCAATTAATTATTTATATAGCATGGAGTTATGGATATTTATTTTACACTTTGAGTTATAATTCAATACTGTTATTTATTTTTGTTGCTCAGTTGTTCCAGCTTTAGCCATTGGAAGCACTTTCAGATTGGCTCTGCTCTCTCTTTGGCATGCTCTGATTCTATTTTCAGCATGTTCTTTTGGACTGTCACTACAAATTGCCCCAGACTCATTTTTTACTTTTCCTGCCCCAGTCGTTTCTCCAAATTGCTATTTCTCCTTTGAATTTACTTTGCAACTTTGGAAAAATCAGTTAATTTTGTTAGTATTTCTCAATTCTGCTCCATTAATCTGTGTTTCTGTTATTTATCCATTATCACACTGTCTTAATTACTGTAACCTCCCAGTACGTCTTGAAATAAAGTTATGCGACTCCTCCAGCTTTGTTCTTCTTTCTCAGAATTGTTTTTTCTATTCTAGTGTTTTTGCCTCTCAATATAAATTTTAGAATTAGCTTATCATTTGTTAATATCCACAGTTAGATTTTCTTTTTATTTTTCTGGTTATTTCTATTTATTTTTTGTTTAGAAAACCCTCCAATACTTAGTGCCTTAAAACTATAATTTATTTAGCTCACAGTTCTATATATAGCATTTGGGGTTGGGCTCAGTGGGACAATTTGGTCTCACTGACATTTGCAGTGAGCTGCAGTTCAGAAGACAGCTCTGCCCCTGATGACTGGGTAACTGGTGGCCAGAGCACCAGAAGGTTGAGAGGGGGCAGACAACTTGCCTATGTTCACTCATTATTCAGTAGATTAGTCTGGGATTAGTCACATGGCAGTAAGAAAGCTTTTGTCACAGATAGGCTAGGAAGTTGCTTCTTTTACATTTCTATTGGTTAAAGCATGACACACAGCCTACCCAGGATCAAGAAGTGGGCAAACAGACTCCACTTCAAGAATGACAAAAGCTTAAAATTATTATGTGATCTGACATAATTATTATTAACTAACGTTAACAACAATGTGATTTTTGGAATCATCATGAGCACAATGACTGTGAAAATGAAGATAAACAAATCTCTAATGTTTTGGACGAGGAGCAATTGAGATTTTTAAAATAGCAGTTTTTCTTAAGCAGAATAGTGAAAATTGTGGTTGAGTCAGCATTTAATAATAGTTTAACCAAAGAGTTTATGCGTCCTTAATCTAAAATTTATATGAATATAAATGTAGATATGGATATAACTAATGACACAGAAACAATTTAAGTCTAAATCAGCTCAAGAATAGTAAGTCCATTTGGTCCGAATGCTATAGCTAACTCTTGGCCAAAGTAGGATTTGGAATTCTGTACCTTATTTATTTGTTTGTTTGTTTGTTTATTTTGAAATGCAGAACTTTATTAGAATTGAAAGACATGTTTAATTAATCTTCTGTGCCATGAGACTCCATCAGACTGTCTACAAAGACCACTGGGAGGCTGAGGATCATCTGACCCCAAGAGTTTGAAGCTATAGTGAGCCTCAAAAAACCACTGCACTGCAGCCTGGGTGACAGAGCACGACTCTGACTCAAAAAATAAAAATAAAAAAAGACCTTTAGCCACATTTCCAGATTTCAATTTCAATGGTACTTGGAGAATGCAGAGTATCAGATCTTTGATTGTCATCAAGTTATCAGTGGAATTCTGTACTTTAATTCTCACTTCAGTGCACTTCTCACAAAACTATGTTCTCTTTATATGGTGGAAAGCTTTTTAGGAAGATTTTATTTAGAAACAACCACACTTCACCTTGATAAATGTATTTTTCTGGTTCTTTGAACCAGCAGACAGAATATAAATTTACAATTTTTATTTACTAGTGATAAAGAAGGGAAATGTCAAAATATATTAATAGGGCTATTTAAAAGCTAGTAATGTTGTCTACTGCTTTACAGTTAAAATATTCATATTTTAGTTCACTTGCTGGGGCTTATAAGGAAGAGAAGGAAGTTTATTATTCTCATTTTTCAGATGAGAAAAATGAGGCTTAGAAAAACTGAAATTTAAGCAGAGTTCCATTGCTAGTAATTAAGAGGATCTGGACTAGAGTTTATTAAGTAAGGTCTCTTATTTGTTTCTTCATTTAAAATGAGTCAATCTTAGGAGAAAAGTTGACTAAAATTTTGCTAAATAGTAGAACAACAAGATAAAATAAATTATGTTTTAGATGTCATTCTTATTATTATGTCAAGGTTTGTTATGCTTATGAGAAAGTATAATGGTTCAGGAACTCTTTGCATGACACTGTCTGGGGTGGTGGTGGGGAAGATAGTCTATAGACAAATTCTCAGTCCCTATTCCCAAGACGTTTGCTTTTATAAGTCTCTGGTGGCCTAGAATGTTTTGGAAAAAAATTCTTCTTATGCATAATTTCAGTTTGAAATGAACAGACAACAGGGCCCCCAAAGTTAGAGATATTCAAGGTTATGTATGTGTGTGTATGTCTATGTGAGTGTATGTGTAGGCGCAGTTAAGTGCATGCAAGTGCACATATGTGTTCCTTCAATTCTATGTGGGTTTGCACATGTGTGTGTTTTTGTGTTCGTGATTAATATTGGAAAGAATTGCTGCATGGTAACTATTCCTTATTGGCGTGAATGAAATTACATGAAAAACTATCCCAGATATAAACCATTATTCTTGAATTTTCACTAGGTAATTTTTAGAAATTATATCCACTCAATAATACACTTCTTGCCCCTTACATTTTGCAAGATCAATACTTTTACATCAACTATATCTTTTATGGATGTAGTACATTTCTCCGAGCATCTTAAACATGGGCACATATGTTATATGTAGACAGACGTTTTACTATAATGGTGCTTAAAATGGATTGTGAGTTCAGATTGATTTTTCTCACATTAGTTGTTTAAAATGGCTTTTCTAAAGCAGACATATAATGGCATGATTGTCTCCTCCAAAATATCAAAGAGAAAAATATTAAAAAAGCAATGATATGAGACACATGGAAAGAAAGCTCATATTTATCCTCCTTTAAGTGGCCTTTGGGAGAATTTTGCTTAAAAATGTTAATGTGTTTTATGAGTTTTGATTTATAGGTATTTTTAACAGTAAGCCTTTAAGGTGTCAGCTCAACTAATTGAGCTCCCTTGCTCTTTCTAAAAGCACGAAGGCTGCTGGTTGTACCTTAAGGGGATTGACAATAAAATGAGTAGGAATCAAGTTTGTCAATAAGATTTAATCTGAAATAGAAAAGAGAGAAGTATAATAATGTTTTGAATTTGAATAACATGTTAGCTAAGAGCAACAAAGAAACATTAATTCAAACAGAAGGGAAAGCAGCTAAAATCATATTATACAGTAGCGATCACAGAGTCACTGAGGGACCACAATGAGCAACAACGGCACATCACTTTCTGAAGCAACTGATGTAGACTGTATTGTCTCTCCCCCACATAATTGCTTCCCCATCCTTACAATCACTGTCACTCCAAGAGTAGGGAAAAAGTAATTCGGAAACTGGACTGTAAACCCAAAGGTAAGAGAATGTCTGAATCAACAGAGAAAAACACATTCTTCTCTTTTGTCTGTGAAACCCTTACAAAAATAAATCTTGCACTTGGTGGCTAACAGCCTCAGTAAATGCTAAGAGCAAGGATTTTAGAGACCTTGTTCTCAGACTTTCATGTAATAAATCTGAAAAACCAACAACAAAAATAAGCCCATTAAATAAATGGAAATTTAAAATGTAAACCATATCTAAATTAAAAAGACGTTTTTAAGACAACATGTCAAAGCTCCTGATAAAAATAAACCATATTTGTTTAAATACTTTTCTTTTTTTCAGAAATAATAGAAAATATATGTTATTTAGTTATGAAAATAGAAAAAGAACAACAAAATAAACTAAAAATATTGAGTTGAATGAGTATGATAAAAGCTTAGATTAGCTTCAAAGTAGAAAACAAACTAATATAAAATTATAATATAATCAACTACTCTTTGCTTACAAAGTATTATTAAGAAAGAGAGAAAATTGAGAGGCCGAGGTGGGTGGATCACGAGGTCAGGAGATAGAGACCATTCTGGCTAACACGGAGAAACCTCGTCTCTAATGAAAAATACAATAAATTAGCTGGGCGCGGTGGCACGTGCGGGTAGTCCTGGCTCCTCAGAAGGCTGAAGCAGGAGAACCGCTTTAACCCAGGACGCGAGCTTATAGTGAGCAGAGATCGCGCCACTGCACTCCAGCCTGGGCGACAGAGCGAGACTCCGTCTCAAAAATCCAAAAACAGAAAACAAAAAACAAAAACAAAAAAAAGAGAGAGAAAAAGAATACATAAAACCTGAGGATTGAGAAACTGGATAGAACTACAAACATGAAAGTGATTTAAATTACTATAAGTGATAGTCTGTGCAAATGTATGACATCTTTGATGATTTCCCAGCAAAAGTATATATGATATATATACTGGTGTAAAAAGCGATAAACGATTGAACGTTTCAAAACTTAAAAAAGATTTTCAAAGCCAGGTTGGTATTACTTACGAATTTTAACATACATTTAAGAGACAAACCGCTGGCCTTCTCCTATTACCAGAAGCTTAATTTAAATATTGTACGTGCGCGCGCGGGCGAGCGCACACACACACACACAAATAATAAGTGAAATGCACTTTTGGGAAAATAGATGCTTGAATAAATGAATACATACAATGAAGGAAAGACATCATATTGTAAAAATAGTCATCTAGTTATATAAATATATGCATTTAATTTGATATCAACAGAATTACAATGGACATTTTTAAAACAGAAAATTATTTTACAATTCATATGGAAAAATAGTATGAAATTCCTAAACAAATAATAATAAAAAAATAGTGAAGAGGTACCTGCCCATTGTCTGCCAAGCTACTTTAATCAGAATAGTGTGATATTTTTATAGTAAATGTCTAAGATGTCAGTGGAAAAAGTAGAAAGTAAAGAAATTGATCAAAGTATTTATGTGGAAATAATAATATAATAATATGACCAAACACGTAGGAGACAAATGTGTTTTGAAAATGATTCTAGGGTGCCCAATAGTCTATTAAGAAAAACATAGATAAACTTTTACTTTATAACATACAATAATAAATTTTGGATGTATTAAAGTTCTAAATGTAAAGTTAAAATAAGTATTAACATCTTGGAAAAAATGTATAAGAATATTTATGTTATCTGGAGGTGGCAAAAAGCTAAGCAATTTAGGTAAGTTAAAATCAAAAATCGAAATTCTCACAGAATAAATTATATAATATGAAAAACATTATTTTGTAAATGATAGAATAAACAAAGATTATAGGCTAATTCTAATGCAAACTTTACTCTTATTCTTAACCTGACTCACAAATTATAATAAAATTCTAAACCTATATCAGGTTCTATAAGGCCCTACATAGACTGGCCATAGCTACTTATTGATATCCCTAATATATAAAATATTGCTACTAGTTGCTCCATAATTAAAAGATAAAAATAGTCACTTATTTATTTCCCAAAAGTGCATTTACCAAATAACCTGTAAAGGTAATGAGAGGCAGATTCTAGGTAAAAAACTCTTACGGAGTTTTGAAAATAGTGTCAATACTATGGTTTAGAGTTTAAAGGTATGATGAAAAGTTATTATTTGGGGTCTTTTATTTTTACCCTGAGTACTAATACTTTCAAAGTAAAATCACGTTTTTCTTTTTCTAAAATAGATTTTTAAGATTAAGCTTTAATTTTGAGATAATTGTAGACCTACCTGCTGTTATAAGAAATAAAGAGATTCCATGCGCTGCTTACCCAGTTCCTATGGTGGTTATTCATATTTTTTTTATTTAAAAATTTACATTTGTTTCTTATATGTTCTGTTGTTTCTTTAATGACACTTTCCATATTTTCTCTTTTTAAATCTACTATTAATTAATTATTTATTTTATTTTATTTTATTTTATTTTATTTTATTTTATTTTAGACAGAGTCTCATTCTATTGCCCAGGCTGGAATGCAGTGGAATGGTCTTGGCTCATTGCAACCTTGGCCTCCTGGATTCAATCAATTCTTATGCCTCAGCTTCCCGATGTAGCTGGGAATACAGGTGTGTACCACCACACCCAGCCAATGCTTGTAATTTTAGTAGAGATGGGTTTCGACATGTTGGCCAGACTGTTCTCGAACTCCTGGCCTCAAGCAATCTGCCCACTTTTGCCTCCCAAAGTGCTGGGATTAAAGGCGTGGGTCACTGTACTTGACCTTTCAATATTTTCATTTGTTCTCTTCTTAGTCTTTGTTGATGTTGGTTAAGGTGAGGCAGGGCATGTATCTAGCAGAGATCTAGCAGGAAATATATATTGCATACTTAAAAATGGTCATTGAAAAGAGTTTAATAAAGGACATTTTACAATTCTATAGACACACAGGAGATCAAGAAGGAAGGTGAAGTATCACATGGATTGGCAACAGCTGGCTACCTCTGCCTCTCCTAGGATTGAATATGGCAGGACTTGCATCTTTAGAAGGGTGCTGCCCAACAGCAGCTGTGGCTCACAGTAAAGGAACCAGCCACTGGTAACCACAAGCTAATAGAGAGATTTAAATGCAGTGGCAGTTCTCTGTGCACACCCACCCATCTCTCATTGGAGTATTCTACTGAAAAAAATTTAAATGTAAGTCTTGAAAAGAAATCTAGTGCTGCAGAACAGAAAAGTCAATTACTGGTGCACAGAGTAAGAAAAAGAAGGGTGGAGAGTGAATCTCAAGGGCCAAGTGCAAAACGTTAAGCCAAGAGGGGATTCCACACAGTGAAGAGGAGAACAAATTAAGCACATTTTAGTGAGAAGGTTTGCCTATATAGAGAAGAATTCAAGTGAGAGAGAAATTGTATATAATTGGAATTGTTTTATCCAATTTCCATGCAGTGATCATGGAGCACTGCAAAGGCAGGATCAGCAGTCTCTGCTGAGGCATATGATGGAATGTAAGCAATTCACAGGTTATGAAATGGCTAACAAGCACATACAGGTAGTAAAAGAGATGACATAGCAAAGCTTAAAATATTCAGTTCTCTATTTGTAATGAAGAAAATGTTTTTCACAGTAAGGCAAAAGAATAAAAAGTAAGTGCAATTAACATAGTCAAATATAGTAATTTACGTTAAAAGGTGTTTAATTACAACAGAAAGTGGAAGTGTTGGAAAGATTGGACATTTTGTAGAGATGAATCCATTTTGAGGAAGATAAAATCCAGATTGATATGCTGAGTATGTGTCATTTTATTTGGAGGATTTGTGTGAGTGTTGTTTTTTTTTTTTCTCATTTACATGAACAAGCTGTAGTGAAAATAAAAAGTCTCAACTAGAAATCTGCCTTCCAATAAGAGACTATAACCATCTAGTCATGACCCTTTTTCTTTCCAATACAATTAGGGTCATCAGAACTACATCTTCTTAAGAAGGAAAGAAACACCCAATAACATCTTGGCAGGTGCTGCATAATCAGGCCTCAAACTACTTTCTGAAGATAAAAAGAAAGTGGTATTTGCTTGCAAAACTGAACATATCTGCCTGAGTTGTTTTCCTACAGATGTTATCCTGGGAATAGAAACAAAATTGTTCATTCCCTAGCAGCCTTCAAGAAGCACTGTGATCTAGGGCAGCACAGAGCTAGCAATGAGAGACAGAATGGCATTCACAATTCTGGAAGAAAACACTGGAGTGGAATATACACAAAGTGGCTGTTTGGTCTCAAGACTGCATGAATTATTATCTGGCTATGCTGGATATTCTAATTCCTTTCTCTCAGAGGACTGTAAGTAGATACATATGCTGACTGCATATGTGGATAACACTGTCGAATGCCAGTTTTTACTAATAGTGTTTGTATTAAGCTCTCTACACTTTTTAGGCTGGCACTA
Source organism: Chlorocebus sabaeus (assembly GCF_047675955.1). Taxonomy (NCBI): domain Eukaryota; kingdom Metazoa; phylum Chordata; class Mammalia; order Primates; family Cercopithecidae; genus Chlorocebus; species Chlorocebus sabaeus. The sequence goes on from NC_132910.1 coordinate 48,142,088, forward strand.
TTTGTGGCCAAAAGCATCTTCTAAATTATAAATCCTTGAGAGCAGTGACTGTATTCAACTTTGTATTTGCAACTTAATCCTAGTGCATATGCAGTATCATAAATGCTTTTGACAGTAAGGATCTTTTATATTCAAGCTATAGTTACAACTCAAGGTAGCTTAAGAGTAGGGATTATAAAATACCAATGTCTAATATTTTATATATTTGGGTTTTTTATTTAATTCCATTTCTAAAATGAATAAAAGAAATGAATTTTTTGTTTTATATGAGTATGTATTTCTTGAACTCAACTTTGTTTTATCCCAAATACTAAAGAGAGCTCCTATCATTTCAGGGAAGTGTAGAGATAGGGTTACACTACACACATACTACCACTTTCCCCCAAATTCTTTGCAGGTATTAAAACTTCAACTTAGAGCTTTTCTATTTAGTCCAAACTCAGGGTTATACTATTTTCCAGTGTAATACTCTAGGCCAAGAGTCCCCAACCTCCGGGTCATGGACCTTACTAGTCAGTAGCCTGTTGGGAACCAGGCTACACAGCAGGAAGTCAGTGGTAGGCGATCAAGCATTACCAACTGAGCTCTGTCTCCTGTTGAGAGGTGAAGCCAGCTGGGCTTCCTGGGTCGAGTGGGGACTTGGATAACTTTTCTGTCTAGCCAAAGGATTGTAAATGCACCAGTCAACACTCTGTAACAACGCAGCAATCAGCACTCTGTGTCCAGTGAAAGGATTGTAAATGCACCAATCAGCACTCTGTAAAATGGACCAATCAACAGGATGTGAGCAGGGTCAGATAAGGCAATAAAAGCTGGCCACCCCCAGCCAGCAGCAGCAACCCACTGGGGTCCCCTTCCGTGCTGTGGAAGCTTTGTTCTTTTGGTCTTCACAATGAATCTTGCTGCTGCTGACTCATTGGGTTTTCACTATGTTTATGAGCTGTAACACTCATTGCGAGGGTCTGCAGCTTCACTCCTGAAGTCAGCGAGACTACGAACCCACCCGGAGGAAAAAACAACTCCAGCCCTGCCACCTTTAAGAGCTGTAACCCTCACTGCGAAGGTCCACGGCTTCACTCCTGAGATCAGTGAGACCATGAACCCACGGGAAGGAAGAAACTCCGGACACATCTGAATATCTGAATTAACAAACTCCAGACACACCATCCCTAAGAGCTATAACACTTACCGTGAGGGTTCGCGGCTTCATTCTTGAAGTCAGTGAGACCAAGAACCCACCGGAAGGATCCAATTCCGGACACCTGTCAGATCAGTGGCAGAATTAGATTCTCATAGGACTGTGAACTCTATTGTGAACTGCACATGTGAGGGATCTAGGTCATGTGCTCCTTATGAGAATCTAACCAATGCCTGATGATCTGAGATGGAACAGTTTCATCCTGAAACCATTTCCCCCTCCATCCCTAGGAAAATTGTCTTCCATTAAACCGGTGCTTTGTGCCAGAAGGTTGGGGACCACTACTCTAGATAGGCACTCCCAATAAATCAGTGTTGGTAAACAATATGGAACATGTTTGTTTTCCTGGGTTCAAAGACATGCAGACATGTATTGTGTAATGAAAACACACACACACACATCTATATACTGTTATTCTTACCAACCACAACTAAGGTCTACTATACTTGAGCCAAATTATAACTAACTAAACTATACTCCAGTTAAATTATTCAAGGATTGTACTCAAATTAACTAAACTACTTAAATCAAGCAAAATAAATCTACATTTATTTCATTATCATCATACTGTGCTTTTGAAACTAATATTGTATTTTGGATTTTTATTCAGATGAAGCTATTTATTTATTATATGAGCCTGTCGTGACTTATTTACGTATTTTATTTCTGTTTGCTAATAACTTCTAGCAGAGAGAAACACACTTATCCTTGCAACAAACATTTATAGAGTGCCTATTGTGTATTAGGCCTTATGCTAGAAAAGGAAGTTTTCCAAAGGACAAGTTAGCTCTGAAGAAACAAGATTTAGATTGCAGATTGTAGTTAGCTAGTTTGGTTTTTGTTACTATCCTATTCATGTATTTATCCATGCTTTACATTTTATAAATATTAAGTAGTGAAAACTCAATGTATTATATTTCTATATATTACTATTTTATACTAATTTGCAGGCAAATTTGTTCAATGAAATGAGAAAATTAAAAAGGTGATTCATGGGTGAACATGCAGAGTTTCAAGAAGTTATCTTAAATATTTTAACTGATCTATCATTGGCTTACTTTCCTCAAATTTAAATGGTATTTAAATGGGTGTGATGGCTTAGAATCCACACTGGTATTGATTTCAATGAACTCCATTTGAAGCAGGGTCTCAAGATGCGACACGATTAAGTCAGGCATCTGGTACTCATTGGCTTATTCTGCTTGGAGATACTTCCTTGCCAACAGGTTGAAAGGAATATGGAAAAGATTCTGGGCTTAGAAAGAGAAGACTACGCATAGCTTTTAACAGAGATAGGGCTCCAGCGCAGTAGCGTGAGGTTGAAATTTGGGCCCCAGAATCAATGAGTAATGAGTCAACTGATGAAGAACTGAAGGAAGTCATACCTCTATAGTAGAGATACGAAACTGATTTTCTGTGTCCAAAGTGTCCAACCAAGTCCTATGGCAGATAAAAAGCAACAGGACAATTTCCAGCTCCTACTCATTTGGGAAGTTTCCTCTCCCAATGCTTCTCCTGCCCTAGTTGATTGGCTTCTGTCCTAGGTGATTGTGCTAGCATGTCCAGGAGAAATAAAGTGTGAACTCCACTGTAGAAGATGGGGAATAAGAAGGCTTTTTAGAAGAGAGAAATACAAATTGAGATACTTAATATTTTAAATACATTTGCTGCTTTTTTCTATCCTTTAGCACTCTTCATTGGTTCTCAGTTGCCTTCCAAAACAGTAATAAAATGGTATTTCCTCTTACATTTTGCATATTTAAACATATATTTTGTTTCACTTTATGATTACATTTCAATACATTGTTCAATTTGTGTCTAGTCTATTTTCCTTCAAGTTGTTTTCATTTCTTGGCGTGGCCAAGAATAACCTACGATATACTCAAGAAAATACTCCATTTCCCTAATTCAATACTCTTCAAAATATGCATTTATTTACCCTTATTTTATCATTTTAGACTCCACTAAGATATAAAAATAGTTAATTTAATATTCATGTATATTCATACTTTTCCTCTAGACTGTGATATCTGCTAAATTCATTGCATGAACTTTGGAAGAATGTGGAATCAGTGTTCATCACAATCTATGTTCTGTTTGGTTTGCTCTTTGTTCTTGACAGATCTTTATGTGTGTTATGAGAATGACAATCATTAGCAGTGTGGCTATTTTATAATTTATTAAACATAATTTCTCTCTTTCAGAAATGGATATTCTAGGAAGGAAGATAAAGTTAATATGCAAATAACTATGACAGAACATGAAATAAGTGCCTCATAAGGTATATGAAGAGCATGTGATAGAATTTCAGAAAAGAGAGATCTGATTGAGCAGGAAGAAATTTATTTAATAGGTTACATTTTATTTGGCTCTCGCAATACGGGAAAACAATTTTTTTAAATGCATGTTTGGAAATGTCCTCATTCTTATGTTTTCAGAGACAACATTGTCATATTTTGGGCCATTATTACCTAAGAGTTCATTAATATATTTAAAAACAAAATATTATGCAACCAAAGAGAGAAAAACAAATGCCTGAAAGCAACCTCTCATATAGAACAAATAATAATTTTTCTTAAAAGTTATAATATGCCAAAACACCTAAAGTTTCTCTGACGTGTGTGGAACTTGAGCTACAATTTCATGGGCTCCAGGCTACCCAGAAACATCACAATGTCCTATTAACAAAAGTCACAATACTCTTAAAAGTTTTACTTCACTCTTACAGAAAAGCACTGAGAGCATTTGCCTTCAAGTCACTCAATAATGAAATTTCAGTAGCAGTCGTCAATCTCATGATACATTTTATTTCGGGTAAAATAAAAGGTTTATCATGATCTGGAATGCAAATCTAGTACTAAATTCCACAATGTAAAATCACTATAAATTTATCCTTTGGGTTCAGTTCTGTTTAAATCATTTATCAGGTGGGGTATGTGGGGCTCACACCTATAATCCTAGCACTTTGGGAGGCCGAGGTGGACAGATTGCCTGAGCTGACGAATTTGAGACCAGCCTGGGCAACATGGTGAAACCCCATCTCTACCAAAAATAGGAACATTAGCTGGGTGTGGTGGCACATGTCTGAGGTCCCAGCTACTTGGGAGGCTGAGGTGGGAGAATCACTGGATCCTGGGAGGCAGAGGTGGCAGTGAGCCCAGATTGAGCCACTGCACTCCAGCCTGGGAGACAGAATGAGACTCTGTCTCAATCAATCAATCATTTATCAAAGTCCCTCCTACACGGTAACTTAGTAGTTGCTCCCATGCATTTTTACGTAGACTTTTCTAATATTTCTTTCACACAAGCACACCCTGACCCTCAGATATATGACATTTTCTCTCCCTCTTCCTGGCACTTCTGGCTTTTTTTCCTCCAAGAACCCACAGAGTTTTTAGTTTTTTTTCTTCCTCCTCAACCTACTCCTGTGCTTGTGCTTTTCACTTCTGCGCACTAATCCTTTTTCTTGTCTTCTCCTCATTGAGTGGTTGCCTTTACAATTGACAGTTTATATGGTTGCTGCTCCTGTCTGCCTGAAGGGTAGCAGGTCGAGGTAAAGTTAGCTACAACCATCAACAGATTTCCTTTAATGCCAGATTGTTTTTCCACATAGCTTGCATGTGTTATTCACAGGAAATGCTCTTTTTGTTTGTTTGTTTGTTTTTCTGAGACAGAGTCTTGGTCTGTCTCAGGCTGGAATGCAGTGGTGCAATATTGGCTCACCACAACCTCTGGCTCCCGTGTTCAAGTGATTCTCCTGCCTCAGCCCTCCGAGTAGCTGGGATTACAGGTGCACGCCACTGCGCCCGACTAATTTTTGTATTTTTTTAGTAGAGATGGGGTTTCCCCGTGTTGGCCAGGCTAATCTTGAACTCCTGACTTCAGGTGATCCACCACCCCTCAGCCTCCCAAAGTGCTGAGTCACCACTTCTGGCCTCTTACTTTTTAAATACCCTCTGCTTTGTGAATTAGCTGCATAAGTGGCCAGACTCTGACTCTCCTCCTCCTTTGGAGATGACCCTTTTCAACTTCTACTATTCTCACAAATGCACACAGAATCAGGTAAAATGTCATATAGTCTTATAGCTAGCCTGGTACATGAGATATAACTGATTTCCAACTTACAAATAGTGAATTGAGGCCCAGAGCGGTTGGAATGTCTTAAGTTGTCTCACAAGCAAGGAGCAGAGCTAACACTACAAAACACACCCAACACTCTCTCGGCTGCCAAACACTGTCTTACCTCGCACTCACACAAAGCAAACATGTAACTTTTACATCTTCTGTATTCTTAGAGCTTCACTAAAGCAAATATAATTTCTCAGGAAAAGAATAAAACCAAACATTTCTTTTCATAATGGCGGTGATAACCAGTAGAAAAAGAAGAAGTGAAAAAAAAAAAAAAAAGGAAATATAGTTGAAGACCCCCTTTAGAAAGTTCCACGAACACTTTAGATTCTGTATCTGGTAGAGAATTTGATCTACAAAGAAAGTTTTGTCTTGTTTTGTGGCCTTTCTTCAAATGGTAACATATCTCTTTAATTTGTTTAATTAAGTCAGTACTCCACACTGCTTGATGTTTAATGCAAACTGACATGCTATTTTAACCATAGCGCCAAACTCACTGTGTAAGAATCCCCTAGGGAATTTCTTAATTATAAAGATTCCTGAACATACCTCTAGAAGTTTTACTTTAATAGATTAAGGGCAGGGTCCAGGAATCTGTATTTTTAAGTGCTTTCCCTGTGATTCTGATGGACAGCCCATGAGAGAAGTATTAATATCCACTATGTATAATCAACAATTCAATAAAAACATGGCTTTCATAAGAAGATAATTTGTTAAATGTCTAGACAATCATCATTTCTTGATTTCCCCATAGGCTATTTTTTATCACTTTTCTAAATTGTACTTTTTCTTATTATTTATCAGAGAGTTACTTTAGAAGGAGAGGACAGGATTGGAAATGTGTATTAATGTCATCTATTCACTTACCAAATCCATAGTAAATATTCATGTGGAGTCAATTGCAGGAGTGGGGAGGGGGAAAGACTTAAAATCTAATGAAAGTTAATCAAAGAGAAGAACTTCCTTCAGGCTGGCCATGCATGTCTGTGGTTTGTCTGTCATTTATAATGCTGCAGCCTCTGGTTCATAGTCAAGCTGTAATTCTGCCAGTTAATGTACCCAATTAACCCCACTAATGAGCTAATCAGCAGTGTAAAATCTGTGTAAAATCACTGAGGGTGTATGATGAATGGGAAATGCACTGAACTCTCCTAATATAAAAAGTGCTTTACTGCACTTGTTAAAGTGGCACTGTCTTATCCCTCTCTAAAGGGTAATTTATCACCAGGGTCCGTAACAGTGCCATGCCCTGATAAGGCAGAGGTGGCAATAAACCCATCAGAAAATGATTACTCAGGAATGTGGAGCAATTACGACGTCTCCGTGTATCAGAGTCACAGCCTGGAGAGCAAATGTGCTTTTTTGTTGATTCAGGGTTCAAACAAAGAACCAGCAGTAAACTTGAAGGTGATCCATAACTTGTAAATGGATGGTATTTTATATGCATGTATATTCATTCAAAATCCTCTGAAGCAAGTGTTTCTAGTATACCAAGCTCCATAACACTGTTCTATTGTAAATGAAGATAGTGATTCATTCCAGAAACTCCTTATTGTAAGGATAGGGCAATACAAAGTTGGTTGCCCTGTAGGAGCTATCAATTTTCTCTAAACATCAATCTTCTCTTATGGAAATGCTTTATCACAAAATTCATAGTCCTTTTCCCTTGCTCATGTATGAAGGTAACATCCTAGAAAGGCTCACTCTCACCTGAGAAATTCAGGCTTTCCTTGTGGCATAGGATTCAGAGATACCCTTTTCAGGATAGATCACAAAACAAATCCCAGCACCTGTTCTCTCTCCTAGTATCCTTTTACGGCACAGTCCTTGGATATTTTATCTTTTGAATCAGTTGGAAATCAACGATCAGCTTCCAGGAAAAAAAAAAAATGTGGCATACCATGTTCATTTCTGGATAATTCTCTACCCTATTTGCTACTGTAGATAACGTAAATCCTTATCAGTATTTTCATGTTTCTATATCTGGTCACTTTTCTCAAAATTGTGGTCCTCAAAGCAGGCATTCCCCCACTTTTTTACCTTAAAATATCTCTTTACCTTTCTTTAACTATAGTTGGTCATCTTGCCTCTAACAGAAGACATGGCCCACCTTCTTTCTGAGGCTAACTCTCCCTCTCATGTTGGTAGTCTTATCCATGCTCTATTGGTTATACTTTTACATGTTCAATTTCTCCTTTTACCCCCGTTTTCCTTATTTTCATCTAAAAAATAGGCTCAGGCATCACTGTTATTCAGGGTGGAAAGATATTTCAGGGTGGAAAATATTTTTCTTCCACTCTGAATTTCCCTTTAGTTACTATGCTTGTTCTTGATATTACTTAAAAATGTACTTTTTGCTTACTGTCTCCTCTTTGCCAATGCATATACTAACTTAACCTAATAATCTTATCTCTCATTTTTACCTATTAGTAAAAATAAAACTGCTTTCTCAAAGGTCATTAACCTCTCAAATATCAAACCCAGTGGTTTTGTGATAGTGATCATCACAGTCAATCTCTTTGAAAAAAATCTCACACACTTAAGTATATTTGCTTCCCCCAAATTATCATGCCCCCACTTTCTATGACAACTGCATTTTTGTTCTCCTTACATCTCTGATTACTTTTCTTAAAATCACTTTCTGCAGACTTTAGTCTGCTGTTCTTTTTATGTATATATTTTACAATATGATTCAATGTACACATTTAAAAATATTCCTACCATGCCTATACACACAACTAGAGCACAGTTCTTGCCCAATAGTTTGAGTATATCCTCGATAGTCCAAAGTATGAAACTGCAGTTCTGAACTCTTTTGTGAATTCCAGCTCTGAATTTCTAAAATCCACCAGCTATTGTTGATATCTCAAACATAATATTTGCAAAATTTAGCTTGTTAAATCATACTACTCAATCAGCATGTCCTTTTTGGGTTATAAAGAATTTCCACTAAAATTAACTTAGATTAAAGAGGAATTTATTGGACATATCCTTGGGTGTGACTAGACTAACCATAGTTAAGTGTCTGTATCTTTGTTCTTCCACCTTATTTGTGTCAGTTTTATGAAGTCCAATAAAATCCATTCACTCCATAGGGTAAGGAAGGTCATTGCCAGTAACTCCTGATTGTCATTGTCCTAGTCTGCTCAGGCTGTTGTAACAAAATATTACAGATTGGGTGGCTTAAACAGCAGAAATTTGTTCCTCACAGTTCTGGAGCCTGGGAATTTCAAGACTAGGGTGCCAACTGATCTGGTTCCCAGTGAGGGTCTCCTACCTGGTTTGCAGACAGCCGGCATCTTGCTGTTATTCTCACATGATGGAGAGAGAAAAATATATACATCTCTCTTGTGTCTCTTCTTATCCAGGCACTAATCCTATTCACGAAGTCTCTACCCTCATAATCTAGGAACCTATCAGAGGCCCCAGCTTCAAATAATATTACATAGGGGATTAGGGCTTCCACATATAAATTTGCAGGGGAGGAGAAGGACAAATACTTAGTCCAAAGGATTCAAACTTGAGTTTCAAATTTTGAAGTTTTGGCTGGATCTTTTTTTCCTAGTTCCAGTTTGCAAAATCAGAGAGAATTCCTCTAATTAGCTAACTTTAGGCCATTTGAGAGACACCTGAGCATTGTAAGCTCATCTAAGTGAAGTGAGGCTGATCTCAGAGGTGGTGGCATTGTTCTAATCTAAGCATGCACTTCAACTGACACCCATTACTACCTACATTTTGTTTCTGAACTATGACATCAATCAAATCACAAAAGCTAAACATTGTAGCATTATTTTTAGCACTTTTCTTTTCCTCTAAAGCCAATCACCAAACTTTAGTCATTCTATTTCTACATTGTCTTACTTGTATTTCCATTTTCCTCCCTTTCCGATGTCAATGCTGTAGTTCAAACCCGACATCATCTCTCTCCTAGATTATTGCTACATTGATTTCCAACTTGAATCTCAAACATTTTTAGAGCACTCTTTCTAGCCACGTCAAAGATGATGATTGCTCTCAGCATACATGCAGACTATAATTTCTCTCTTCCCTCCATTTACAGCCATTTTTAAAACTATTTCTTTTAGTATAGAAGGTTATAACACAACGTTATAATCAAATCTTATAGGAAAGTTGCCAGTTAATACTTTCTGTCTTGAATTTCTCCACTTTCTTCTCTCTGGAAACTGGCAGAGGTTTTCACCTACACCAACCAATTAAACCAACCCTTCCAAATCACTAAAGACATCCATCTTGCTAAATTGGCTATCAGTTATCTGTTTCCTTTTTACTCAAACCTTAGCAGCACTTGATACAGATACTCATATTTCATTCTTGTATTACTTTCTTCTTGTTTTTTACTTTCCACCCCCTTCTGATTTATTTCTTATTTTGTAGATGTTTTATTTTCATTGTTCATTGCTAGATCTGTATCTTTTCTCAAACTCCAAATGTTGATATTCCCCAGGCTTCAGTCCTTAGGCTTCATTTTTTACCTTATATTGGCTTTCTCCATAGGTTACCTGTGCAACATTCTCTGCCCTCTGTACATATAGACTTATTATTGATTACATTAACATACTGTGACCCTCTCGCATATCTATCATTTCTTTAATACTTCCATATTTCTTCAGTACATCCTATGCCCACAGAATTGACATTGATCAAGTCGTTACCCATTCTCTGCCTCAGATATCAACACTGTTATCTCTAAGACTCAACTCAGTGCTACCTATCCCACAAAATCTTTCCTGAGAATCCCTCCCACATCAACTGGAATAAATTATTCTAGGTTTTTCCTCTGTGTGTAATTTGTGCTTCTTTTAACCACTTATTTCTTATTCTCTTGTATTTTGCTATCAAATGTTTGACTGCCCCCCAGATTGTCATTCAATAAAATAATGCTATGATCAGTCTCTGGCACACCATCCAGGCACTCTTAAAGCTAACCTATCTATAAATGTATAAATTCAATTCCACCAGAAAACCTAGAATTTTGATCCCTATCTAGTTGAGTCTATATGACTTGTCTCCTCTCAGGAAATTTCATCCATCTTTCCAAAGTCTGGTTTGCCTCCCAGAACTAGTTTGATTAAATTGTTATTCTCAGTCACAAGTTAGTAGGCAATAAATTTGTAATGTTTAAATACTACACTTACTAATTCCATTAATTTTATTTAACTTGAATTGTTGTTGTTATTGATTTATTTGAAACTAAAAAGGTATCCATTTGGTTTTACATAAATCCCTCTAGCCTTATTCAAATGAGAAAAAATAATTATAGATATTATCTTACTGAAGTTCACAGATCAGTACAGGAAAGAGTTAAAAGTCTGTAATCCGTTTTATTTAACTTCTCAACTCAGACTTTTTGACTCTTTATCCATCTCTTCATCAGTTTCCTCCTCCCCTTACTCCTCCCTTTCTGGCCCTGGCAGAATGTCTCCCACCCCACTAGGAGTCCTGTAAATATTTGTTGAATTGCTTATAACTTTTGCAGAAGTTAGTGGTTTTGCCGTGAAAATGCTGGGAGGCAGGGAAGGTTAATTGAACATAAGTCTCAAGGTGTCTGTGTTATTTCTCTCTTCAGTACTAGCTGGCAAAAGGCATTTTTCTTTTTTTCCCAATGCCTCTTACAACCAGCCACAGGGGGCCTTGCAAAGCTTAGGGCAAAGTCAAATAACCCAGTCAACCCATTCTAGGGAGGCTCTGCTATATGCTTCGAAAGAGATCACAAAGTTGGAAGAAAGAAGAAAACTCAAACACAGTGATATAATTGTAGTACTTGATAGTAAGAACACACATCTGTTACTTTACAGGATCAGATTATATACAGCATGTGTAAAATACATAGGTTTTCTAACAGACTTACTGAAATTTGACAATACTGAAAACAAAATAAATCAAAAACATGGCAGTGGGAAGGTGTCTTTACATTTTTCTCTGTATAAAACATTTTACAAATATAACCAATAGGTGACATTAATGATCCAATTAAGAAAATGGTTCAGAGTAAAAAAACTACAAACTCTGCTGCCTAGTTAGCTAAAATGATGTTACAGAGTAGTACCTTAGCTTTCCAGTCAGACATAATATTCATGGCTGGTCATTCTGTTATGTTAATTCAAAATTAATTTTTATATTTAAAAAGTTATGTCAGGTTTATATTTTTAAAAGATGAATAATCACTTCAATTAAAAAAAAAATATTATGCTCCATAATTGCTTACATGCTCAGTTTCTCTGTGGTTACCTTGACTATGGTAGGAGCAGAGAAAAATTGTTGAAAGACTTTTTATATCTAGATCATGAAGTGGAAGAAAGCTTCTGGTTATAGTCATATTTAGAGTTAATGCAATGCTTTAGGATTAGGTAAACTTTAAATGCTAAGGGTTCACATCACTGACCCTATGCCTGATCATCTCTGACTTACCCAATCCAAATTCCCAGAAAGGGTTTTTCTTTTTTTTTTTTTTCTACTTATGCAGGAAAACATTAACTCATCAAAACATGTATTCTGTTCTCCCACTCAATCACAGTGCTCCTGCTCAAGAGATCCTTACATTTATATAACTAAAACCACTTCGTCTAAGAAGTCCTTTTCAAAAACTCTATGGTAAAATATTACCAATAAGTAAAAAAGTTAATACTTTAATTGCATTCCTCCAGCTAATAAAGCTTCTACATATTTAAGAAATTTTGCAGTTATTTTTGTGAAATATCACTTTGTTGGAATTTAATACTTTCTTCATAATTAAATTCATAATAGATATTTTTGTCAAAATCACAGCATAAATGATGTTGTATCCTTCTCTGTATAGCACATCAAAAACCATATGGCATGCAATTTTTCAATTTCTGGCAATGAAAAAATTCATCACTTGGTTAAGTTGGTATGTTCTAGATTTCCCCATCAAAAAGATACCTTTACTTCTTTGAAATGTCCTTTGAACTACGTGAGCATCCTTTCTCCTACTAAAGTTTATCCCATGTTTTCTTTTCTAAAAAAAAAAAAATTGTAGAATAGTTTTATATTTACAGAAAACTTTCCAAGATAGTACAGAGTTCTTTCACTGATCACAATCAGTTTGCTTTGATATTAATGTCTTGCATTAGATGATACATTTTGATAGTTAATAATTGACGATTGAAACTAAATATAGTCCATACATTAGTTGGTTTATTTAGTTTTTATCTAATGTTCTTTTTCTGAGTTGTTGTTTTTTTGAGACAGAGTTCCGCTCTGTTCATCAGCCTGGAGTGCAATGGCATGATCCCAGCTCACTGCCATCTCCGCCTCCCAGGTTCAAGCAATTCTCCTGTCTCAGTGTCTCGAGCAGCTGGGATTAAAGGTGTGCACCACCAGGCCCTGCTAATTTTTGTATTTTCAGTAGAAATGGAGTTTCATCACGTTGGCCAGGCTGGTCTCGAACTCCTGACCTCAGGTGATCTGCCTGCCTCGGCATCCCAGAGTGCTCGAATTACAGGCGTGAGCCACCACGTCAGCCCTAACATTCTTTTTCTGATCCATGATCTCATCCAGTATACCATGTTATATTACTCATCATGTCTCCTTAGATGCCCCTATATGGTGACAGTTTCTCAGATTTTCCTTGTGTTTAATTACCTGGATAGTTTTAAGGGGTACTAATCAGGTATTTTGTAGAATGTTCATCAGTTTTGTTTTGGTTAATGTTTTGTCATGACTAGACCTGGTTTTAGCTTTTGAGAAAGAAGACCACAGAGGTAAAGTACCAGTTACATTTTATTATGCCAAGAGTCCATGTTATTAACATGACTTTTCACCATGGATGTTAACCTTGATCACATGGGTAGGACAGGGTTTGTCCAGTTTCTCAACTGCAAAATTACTCCTTTCCCCTCTTTCTATATGCTAGTCTTTGGAAGAAAGTCACTACACAAAAGCCACTTCCTGAAGGAAGGTGTATCTATATAAGTTATCTTTATTTCTTCTAGATGGAGATTTGTCTATCCTTCCCTTTACATGTATTTATTCAGTCATATATTTATTATCAGTGTGAACTCATAGATACTGATTTTTTTACTTTAGGTAAGAGCCCAGTTCTACGTTATTTATTTTTTCGCTCGAATTGTTCCAGCTTTGTCACTAAGAGCTATTTCAGTTGGCTCCTGTACTTCTTTGATATATTTCATTCTTTTCTGTAATTTCAACTTCTATTTTAGATTCTTGGAGAACTGTGAATGTTTATTACATAGGTATATTGAATGATGCTGAGTTTGGGTTATGATTGAGCCTATCATGCAGGTACTAAGCATAGTACCTAATGGGTAGTTTTTCAACCCTTGCCCTCCTCTTTCCCTCCCTCTTCTAGTAGTCCCTAGTATCAATTGTTGCCATCTCTATAGCCATGAGTACCCAATATTTAGCTCCCACATATAAGTGGGAACATGAGGCATTTGATTTCCATTCTTGTGTTAATTTGCTTAAGACAATAGCCTCCAGCTGCATCCATGTTGCTGCAAAGTCATGATTTTATTCTTTTTTATGGCTGCATAGTATTCCATAGTGTACATGTACCACATTTTCTTTATCCAGTCCACCATTGATAGGTACCTAGATTGATTCCATGTCTTTGTTATTGTGAGTAGTGCTGCAATGAATATACTAAGGCATGTGTCTTTTTGGTGGAGTAATTTATTTTATTTTTATTATATACCTAGTAGCAATGAGATTGCTGAGTCAAATGGTAGTACTGTTTTACGTTATCTGAGAAATTGCCAAACTGCTTTCCATAGTGATTGAACTAATTTACATTCCCACTAACAACATATAAGCATTCATTTTTTTCCATAGCCTCTCCAGCATTTTTTTTTTTTTTTGACTTTTAAATAATAGCCACTCTGTCAAGGAGATGGTATCTCCTTGCTGTTTTTATTTGCATCCCTCTGATGATAAGTGAAGTTGAACATTTTGTCATATGTTTATTGACCACTTGTTTGTCTCATTTTGAGAAGTATCTGTTCGTCTTTTGTCCACTTTTTAATGAGGTTATTCAGTATTTGTTTGTTTAATTATTTAGATTCCATGTAGTTTCTGGATATTAGACCTTTGTCAGAGGTATAGTTTGAGAATATTTTCTCCCATTCTGTAGGTTTTCTGTTTACTCCAATGATAGTTTCTTTTGATGTGCTGAAGTCTTTTAATTTAATTAGGTCTCACTTGTCGATTTTTGTTTTTGTTGCAATTGCTTTAGAGAACTTTGTCATAAATTCTTTCCTAAGGCTGATGTCGTTGGTTTGTTTTTTAAGCACTTCCTTACAATCTGGTATTATTAGATGCTTTAGGCTCATCCTACATATTTGCTACCTTAGACTTTTTCCAAGGAGCCCTATTTTTTTCTGTTAGAAACTAAGATCTAGAAACTAGATCTTAAACTAGATCTAGAAACTAGAAAACCTAGTATAGGTTTTCAGTATGCTCATTGCTACTGGGATATTATTACTTCTAAGCTTTTTTAGAGGACACAACTTGGAATTTTTTTTCTATTATACCCTGTGTATACATACATATTTATAAGTATTTCTATATCTATCCATTTTTAATCATTATTAAATTAAACATGAGTTTATACTGATGTCTTCAACTTAAGTTGCTATAAAAAGGTTCATTCAACTACTGCTCCTTCAATTGTAAGGGAAAAGAAGGCTTCCAGTATCTACAGTTTGTTTATGTGTTTGTTCAGTCCAAGTGTGTATATACAGTGGTTTCAGAATTATTAACTCATAGACCTATGAGAAACAACTAGAGTACAGTACTTACGCGGAATTCATATTTTCTTCAGTGTTACTGTCTCCACTTATCTCCAGCGCCACTTGGGTGAGCAATAGTTCACCCTAATTCCTTCAGTGATATCACACATTTGTAATACAATTAGATTATTTTACCACAATTTGTATTCTATCCTGGGATCCCTTGACCTCCCAAGTTACATTTGCATACATTGAATTTTACTTTTTGGATTTAAAGTTCTATATGTTTGACTAACTCAGTATCACACAAGAGTTTTACACTCCTAAAATACAATCTCCTGTGCTTCACTTATACAATGCTCCCTAAAATCCTGGAAACCACTGATATGTGTTTTGCCTCTTCTAAAATGTCATATAATGGAATGATATGATATATAACCTTTTCACACAAGCTTATTTCACTTAGCAATATAAATGGAAAATTTATTAATATCTTTGTGTTCATTTCTTTTTATTACTGAATTTAATTCCATTGTATTGATGTATAACAGGACATTTTATCCATTCATCTTCTGAAACACATCTTAGCCACTTTCATCTTTTGTAGATAACTGCTGTAAATATTCAAAAGCAAAATTTTGGTTGACATAAGTTTTCAAACCAGATAGATAAATACCTAAAGGTGCCCTTGCTAGGTTGTATCAGTCTATGTTTAGTTTTATATGAAACTGCCAAATCGTCTCCCAAAGTGACTATACCAGTTTGCATTCCCACCAGCAAAAGACAAGATTTCTTCTTGCTCCACATCCTTGTCAGAAATCAGGACTTTCTTAAGAATCTTTTCCATGAATGTATCAATTTTAACGTATTATATTATTGCCATTATATCATTAATTTTGATGCTTACATTTCCCAGATTTATCTAGTCAGAGCCCATTTAAGTTCATCCTCTTGCTTTTGACACATATTTAGTATTGACAAGTTTCTAAACAGACAACCAAATGAACTAAATAGCAACAATGAGAACACAGAGGAAAAAGGTGAGAATCCAGAGTTGCTATGTTGTCTAAAATGTCTAGTTTTCAACAAAAATTCTTGAGACATGAAAGGAAACCTAAAAGTGTGACTACTACTTGGGATTAAAAAAAGGCACTATCTATCTATAAAGAAGCCTAGATATTGGATTCAAGGAAAAAGACTTCAAAGTAGCTGTTATAACTATATTCAAAGAAGTAAATAAAACAATGTTTAAATAATTTAATTGTGATGACAATAACTCAGAAAATAGAGAATCTCAGTAAATATACATGAATACATGAATAAAGAACCAAATAGAAATTTCGGAGTTGAGAAGTACAATGAATGAAAGAGAAAATTTACCAGATAGGCTTGAGCCTGACAGAAAAAAAATGAATCAATAAGCTTGAAATTGCTCAATGAAAATTATTCTATCTTAAAAATAGGGAGAGGCCGGATATGGTGGCTCATGCCTGTAATCACAGCACTGTGGGAGGCCAAGGTGGGTGAATCACTTGAACCCAGGAGTTCAAGAGCAGTCCGGGCACCTTGGCAAGACCTAATCTCAAAACAAACCAAAAGGAAAAAAAAAAAAAAAAAAAGAAAAAGAAAAAGAAAAAGAAAATTAGGTCTTGCACCTTAGCAAGATCTAATCTCAAAATAAACCAAAAAAAAAAAAAAGAAAAGAAAAAAAGAAAAAAAAGAACAGGGAGAAAAAAATTATGAAAAATAACAATTCAGAGATTTGTAAGAAAATATCAAGCATATCAACATGGATGTAATGTAACTGCCAGATAGAAAAAAGGAGGCGCAGAAAAATATTGGAAGAAATAAGACTCAAAAATGTCCCATATTTGATGTAAATATTAATTTACAGATCCAAGAAGCTCAACAATTCCTACATAGGATAAACACAAAGATATCTAAACCTAGATATACCAAAGTCAAATTGCTTAAAAACAAAGAGAAATTCTTCAGAACAGTAGGAGAGAAACAACCCAACATGCAGAGTAATAGCCGTGCAATTAATAAATTACTTATAATTTGAAATAATGAAGGCCAGAAGACAGTGGGATTTACACATTTCCTGCAGCCTATTTTATAGATTCCTAAGCCAGAAGTTTCATTGCTTCTACAAAAGTATATTACACTTCTTAATGCCTTTCCTTATATCTTTGGTAATCAGTTAAGGATCTTTTTTTCTCTTTCTTTCTACCTATCTCTATCAGAAAAAAAAATATTATTCAACATGCTGATATACTTTTTATCTTCAAGTGTTTAACTTTGTGTTTCAATAATTTTTATTCACTTCAATCAATTATAGCATTTTTT
The DNA here is from genome assembly GCF_047675955.1 of Chlorocebus sabaeus. Classification (NCBI taxonomy): domain Eukaryota; kingdom Metazoa; phylum Chordata; class Mammalia; order Primates; family Cercopithecidae; genus Chlorocebus; species Chlorocebus sabaeus. The sequence continues at coordinate 48,159,491 of NC_132910.1, forward strand.
TTATTGTTAGAGGAGACCTGGATATAGTTAAATATTAGTGTACTCTCTTGAGACCAAATAATGATTGTTGCATTTGCCAATAACTTCAGAGGGAAAGTGCATTTTTTAAAAATGTTGAGTTCTAAAGCATAGAGCACATATAAATTGATTTTGGGTGACCAATATTTGAAGTTTTGTGATTTTTGAGGTTATCTTGTTCTATGTGGAGAAAATTTCTTGAGACAGAGTCCATCCTACCAAAACAGCACAGCAAAACAGGTGACTTAATCCTTCACACTGTCTCAAATACCTAAGCATCCCTTTGAGCTATTTTACCTCTTGAACACTAGTCTTAATATTATTTTTAGTCTAATTAATACATAAACAATATTTGGGGCTGCATTTTTTTTTTTTTGTAATTAAATGTAATTTTTTGGCAACTCAACCCTTTGAGAAGGCCTGGAAAAATGTTAATTTGTGTCACTAATGTAAAACTAGTGACTAATTTTCCTATTAGTCACTAGTTTTTAGTGAGTGGGTGTCTTGAGTCAAGGTTTCAGCATTCAGCAGGACTATTAGCTGGCGACTATTTCTATGATTCTGTGATACCCTTTAACCCATCCCAGCCTACAGCTTTCAGGCACTTCTTCTTGTACTCTTCTACCCACATCTCAAACCACAAAACTCCTGTTTAAGGCGGACTAAGGCATGAATCAGAGCACTGAGTAGAGTCAATACCCCTCTATTTTATTTGGTACCCAGAACTCCCCTCTGCTCTCTCAAAGCAGTCAGAAAATCTTTTCAGGCTACCATGACTTCACAAGAAGCTAGAGATGAGGAAGCCTGGATTTAGTTTTGCAATTTTTATCTTTTAATAACAGTACATTTGAACAGTAAGTACATTTTGAAAGCCTAAGAATCAAACAAGCTAACATTATAGTGATGATTTTTGAAACATGGATTTTAGCCTACATGGCAATTTAATTGCTAGTTAGAAGCAAATCCTGTCCTGTAGCAATAAGGTTAGTCAGTATTTCTCAAAATTCAGTACTGAGCTATTGATTCATGGCTGCTATGATACGAGAGCTTGCTGAAATAGCAAAGGTTTCCAGATAAGTTAATTCTGAACAATAAAATTGTTCAAAGGAAAAAGCTGTTAAGATAACAAATACATTTAAGTCAAACCAAACCAGACTATTAGGAACTTGGAAGTCTGTAAACTTGATTAATAGTGGCTGTGTTGTTTATATTTGAAAAGTAGGAAAGCAATGCTTTTACAATGATTTCTTTACTGCTGTTTCCAAAAACAGTTCACCTACTTGTTGCAATAAATCCACTGGAAATAATTTTCTGAACAAGAAAATATAATCTCATACATATTAAGACCTAAAGTCTTGACAATAATAAAGGATATATGAAATTAGTATAGACTACATTTATTCAGGCCCAAAATCTTTTGTGTGCCATTTCCTCTCCCTCTGGCTTTGTGAACATGTCTATCCAACACTGACATTTCTTACAAGTCTCAGGAAGAGAATAAGTTATTAAATTGGTAAAAATTGCCCTAAATGCCTCAAACTCCTTAAATGTTTGCCAGTTTTCCTCCATATCTCATACCTACTCAGTATTTATTGTTTTCTTTTCTGATGTTCAAAATCTGTTAAATCTTTATTTTCTTAATTTTTTTGTACCAAGTTCATAAAGAAGATATACTACAGTGTTTTCCTTCCTCATAGTACTTGCATTTTCACCATTAAATATATTTAAAGTGGTAAGTGTGATGCTCACCAGAGGTCCTGAATTTGAAAGAAATTTTCTACGTTAATGTTTTTCAATTCAGTGATGTGAGAAAAACAAAATTTCTAGGATACTTGTATGACAATGTATGTGGGTAAGAAGAAGAGATTATCCAGATGTAAATATGACTCCTTGGACAATTATGACACATTTGTTCCACCCCCCACTTCATGACTGAAAAACACTCACCTATCAATCAAGTCAACTAAAATCAGCACCACCACTCTTCATTCTGTTGCCAGTCACCTCTGCTTTCACCTACTCTCAGATTCTATCCGGTATCATGAGGAAACTTTGTCAGATGAAGCCCAATAACTAGCATAGGACATGAAGTTGTGTCAAATAACAGGTATTAGAAAATAAGGAACATGCTTCCTTATTTGATACAATTTATTTCCTTAGGACAATTCTGGTTGGGCTGAGAGTTGATTTCTTTCCTTTGAGACATAGTCTATAGTAGTGCTTCTCAACCTTCAATGTACATTAGAATCATGTTGAGGGTTTTAAAAACATCAATGTTTGGCCTCAACCCAACGATCTTCATTTAATTGATTTAGGAAGAAGCCTGGACCTTGATTGTTTTTAAAGTTTCCAGAGTTATTCTAATATGCAGCTGAAGTCTAGAATGTTAAGGCCCCCACAAAAGCCATAATGCAAACAATGTGTTATTTTATTATAGTTTAAAAAGCAGTGCATATTTATTTTGGTGTATTCTTAAAGTTTATTCACATTTAATCTTCTTTCATTTTCAAAATGTAATATACGAAGGTAGTCTGACATATTACAGAAAGTGTAAAGGGCTAATTGACTAAATGAGGTCCTATAGGTAGTTCATGCCAGATAGTGAAATCCAACTATGCTGTGCTATGTTGTGTTATAAATGGCTAGCCCAGGATTCTTTCTAAAAGAACGTATTTTCCTAAAGAAACTTCTGTTGAATTCTGATCCTATAAGAAGTCATGTGAAAGGGTATATTGATCAAATCAGCTGGGAAAATTCTTTAGAACATACCTTAATTTTGAATATTTTTAATAAGGTTGATTTTTTTTTTTTTTTTTAAAGACAGAGTTCTCTCACCCGGGCTGGAATGCAGTGGTGAAATCATAGCTCACTATAACCTCAAACTCCTGCCCTCAAGCAATCCTCTACCTCAGCCTTCCAAAGTATTAGAATTATAGGTGCAAGTCACTGCACCAGGTCTGAACTGATTATTTAAAACTACTCTTTGAAGTCCTCTAGTGAAATAAATCATTTGGAGTGGTTAATCCTGCACTTTCCTAACTCATTTGACTATAAAATATGTTTCGTAATAACACATAGTAATATTTAGCAAATCTTAATGGAAACACATGTTGAAAATGGCTGTCCTGTATCACACTGTTCTACTTCACATATACAATAAATCACACTAAATAATCTTTATAAAATGTTATGAATTAATGATATTTCCTAAAATTCAGAATGCTAGAGAATGTCTTACTCTCTTACCATCCATAATAAAATAGTGTAAATTCCCAAAAAAATACTCTAAAATGTTTTTTAACTTATGGAAATGGCTGCAAATCTATTGAATATTTTGTGTTTAAAAATTTACTTGAAGTGTGATCATAATAGAACAAATATAAATTGGACTTTTTGTATTAGATGAGTTCACAAATATTTATGTTTCTATCTATATATTACTGATGGCAGTGGCAGGCCATTAGGAGCAGCCACTGTGTAGATGCCAGCTGCCACAGGGGAGGCACTTCCAGGGCTGTGCACTCCATGCATGCTCCACTGAGTCAGCAGGAAGTGGGAACAGGTAGGAGCACCGCTTTCTTCTGAGTTGGCAGGGAGGGAGCCCTGCCTCCTGGGAGCAGCTGCAGCTGCCCAACCATACATCACTGCATTCCCAGGGGGCTTGGGAAGCCCTCTCTGCCCCTAGGGGCTAGGAAGTGCTGCTCTGGCTACCTGGCTTCTTCCTGCTCCCTGTGTCTGCTTTGATTTTGCAAAGTTGAGGTTGAGCCTGGGCACTGTCATGATCTGGCTGGATGTGCACACACTCAGGGCAGCACTGACACACCAGCCCCATGCCACTTAGGCCCCCTCCAGACTTTGGGCACTGATGAGCACAGGAGGGAGGCCAAGAATGTGCTGAGGCCACCTTGGCAGGGACCTAAAGGCACCCCTCACCATGAACAACAACATGACTGATGGCAGCAGGAGGCAGACAGGCTCCTGGATGGAAAGGGGTAGGTCCCCAGTGAAGCCCCACCTTCAAGCCAGGGCAGCCTGAAGCATGGGAACTTGGCTGTCAGTTCTAGGTGAAGTCCACAGCCTAAACATTTGGGGATTTTTACACGCCCACCCGTGGCCACCAATGGACCAATCAGCATTCACTTTCTCTCTTCTGAAGTACATAAACCTCCTGGAATCAGCCATACTCACAGAGACATCAGGACTACCAGCTGTGGGAAGGAGCTACCCAGTTTGGGTCTCCTCCATTCATAGGGATGACCTGCCTGCAGGAAGCAGCTACCCACTCTGGATCTCCTGTCCACTGAGACCTGGACACTCATTGGGATGACCTGCCTGTGGAAAGGAGCTACCCACTCTGGGTCTCCTGAGAGTTGGTCTGTCACTCAATGAAGCTCCTCTCTTGCTCACCTTCCAGGTGTCTGTGTACTTCATTCTTCCTGTATGTGGGACAGGAATTTGGGAACTGCCGAATGGTGAGACTGAAAGAGCTGTAATACAAGCAGGGCTGAAACGCCCCTGCTCACCATGTTGTGGGTGACATGAAGGAGAGAAGAGCTGCAGCCCTTTGGGGAACCCAGACCTGGGGGCCCCCTGAGCCCTGCCTGTGGCAACCTCTTTGGGGCTCTGTGGTTCCTGGTGTCTCCAAGCTTCTAGGCTCCACTGCATTCAACTCGTTCAGACACAGGTGCCCACAGTGGAAGCCATGTGCAGTACCTATGGTACAGTGCAGCCTTACACAGAGCCAGCACCTGTGCAAGCACCTGGAGCTGCCCTCCCTGCTACAGCAGCCAGCAGGCTTGACTGTGCACAGTTGTCAGACCCTGTGCTTGCTCGCCCACACATCCTTCACTGCTTTGCACTTGTCTTGCCCTTGGCAGGTGTGGGATCTGGGGTGGTAGTGCAAGCCAAGTGCAGCCTGCCAGGCTGAGTGGATTGAACGAGCCCAGTGGCCATGAGAAATAGGCAGAAAGTGCTACAGCCACAGAGGTTTCTGGCTGGCTAAGTGACACCCCAAGGATCCCGTGACATTAGTATGTAAACATTAATTTATTTTACCAATTTCTGTTAAGTACTGTTAAAGTTTAAGTACATTTTTGGCATTTCAGTGTTTTCTACTACATTCACCTTTAAAATATTACTATGTAGCTTCAACTGAGCATTCGGTTCAAAAGAATCATATAACTAGAAAGCTAGATGTCGTGCCTTTTCTTTTTGTCATGAAAGCATTCTGAATAGTGATGCATATATTGTCCTTTGCTTAATAGAAGACCCTATTGATTCATATTTGCTAAATCATACATTTACTTGGAGACTGTGATCGTAATGTGTGTTCTATAGATGGTTACTTAAATGTGCATGCACACAGACACACACACAAACACACACATACAGAATGTTTACCTTTCATTAACCATTTATGTTTATTGGATATATAATGAATTTAACTGCATATTCTGTAGCTTTAAAGTCTGTCTTTTAGATTTACATTTTTGGTTTTGTTCTCATTTGTTAAGACATTGACCTATGTCATTATTCATGGCCAAATGTATGTATGTATTGATTTTCTATTTTAAGGGTAATTTCCATTTTAAAGTCATCACCAAATAATTTTTCTTTATTATACTATGTGCTTCTTGGTGTTTCTCTCTGACATTAATTTAATTCAATGATTTTTTTTTCATAATAGGGTAATAATAATAGAGAAATCACGGTTAATCATAAGGGAATGCCTTCTGAAGGAACACTGAAATCCTCCTCCTGTGGGTTATCTGATATTGGCTATGCATAATTTTCATAAGTTCATTTTCAAAACACTTAGCAATTGGCTGTTTTGCTTTATTCATACTATAATACCTGTTTATAATAGATGGGAAATCTCATGTTTTAAATATGAGTTTCTTTTAGCAGATTTCTATTCATATAAACAACAAACAACCAGCAATCATTAGAAAATGACAGAAATTTTGTGAAGAAATAATGCAGGAAGTAAATGCATAAATAATATTTCTAAGCTATTGGGAATTCTTGTCATGTTATCCCCTATTTTTAAGAACCTAAAATAAACTCACTGAAACGAAACAATAAGATACAATGTCGTGTTTCTTTCCCTTGGACATTTTCAACAGCAGGAGGTATCCAATGATTGTCAGATGGCTTTTGTCACTGATGAATACCAAAGAAGTAAAGAATTATAATTTAAACTAAGTTTGGTTTCTAGAGACCTAGTCTAAAAATTCTGAAACCACCCATTTTCTTTTGCGATACCTCTAACCTCAGTACCTTCCTCAGTTGCCTCTACTTTACTTTTCAGATCTGGCAAATGCAATGGTACTGACTTTAGAACCTCTTCATTAGCAGGCTCAACTAAGTATTTTCATTGATTTTTTTGTATTTGGCCTACAATTTAATACCTTTAAAAGTTACCCAAACTCTTCAAAGCATAAAACATTATCCCCATTAATGAGACAAATTAATGGTTTATTTTGCCTTTATTTGCTTCAACTTTTACCCTGAAAATATTAATTAGATATCTCATCTGTTAAACAAAGAAAAAAATTATAATGACAAAATGTGGTCTTCATTCATTTAAGACTTCAGGATATAAACTTACATGACAATAGAAACAAGAAGACTTTTTGTTGAAAGGGAAGGTAGCTTAGTATTCTAAAATTGAAACTTCCAATATCTATTTGCCACTGAAAATGGTGATTTTAATTTTCTAAGAGGAAGTTCCTTCCTTTGTAAAATGATGTAGTTGAATTTGATGCTTACTGAGGATTTATTTCTAAAAGGCATATCAACTCAGCATTCAATATAAAATATGCATTTAAATTACAAAATTACAAAATTAGTTTCTATTTAGAATTTAGAACTAAAGAATTCAAATAAGATGCTACTTATCAGAAAGCTACAAATAATGTATAATTGCATTTCTAAAATATCTTAAGCCAGACATAAAGTAATTTTGTCCTAGAATAACTATGTTTACTTGATGCTTATGTATTTGAAGAGTAAAGCTAGTGTGCAGCAATACTTCCTGAACACATACAACCTACCATAATTGAACCAAGAAGAAATAGAAAATCTAGCAGACCAATAACAAGTAATGAGGTTGAATTCGTAATTAAAAGTCTTCATACTTAAAGTCAGAGACTGAATGACTTCATTGCCAAATGCTACCAAATCTCTAAAGCAGAATTAATACTAATTCTTTTCAAACTATTCCAAAAAGTTGAAGAAGAGAAAATTCTTTCTAACATCCTATAGGGTCAGTATAACCCTGGTACCTAACTCAGATAGAGACACAACAGGAAAAGAAAACTACAGATCAATGTCTCTGATGAACCTAGAAGCAAAAATTTTCAACAAAATACTAGCAAACAGAATCCAACAATACACCTCACAGGTAATACACTATGATCAAATGGGATTCACCCTAGTAATGCAAGGATGGTTTAACATATGCAAATAAATAGACATCATACATCACATCAATAGGATGAAGGACCAAAACCATATGATCATCTCAATAGATGTGGAAAAACCTTTTGCTAAAATTTAATATCCTGTCATGATGAAAACTCATAATAAATTAGGTATAGAAAAAAATGTGCCTCAATAATAAAGGCCATATATGACAAACCCACAGCTAACATCTTCCTGAATGGGGCAAACCTAAAAACATTTCCTCTAAGAACTGGAGCAAGACAAGCATGCCCACTCTCACCACTCTTATTCAACGAAGTACTAGAAATCCTAGCCAGACTTTCAATGAGGCAAGGAAAAGAAATGAAAGGCATACAAATAGAAAAGGGGGAACTCAAATCATCCCTATTTGCAGATTACAGGATCTCATATAAAGAAAAACTTAAAACTCATTCAACAAACTCTTAGAACTGATACATAAAAATTCAGTAAAGTTGTAGTATACAAAATTAATATGTAAACATTAATAGTGCTTCTACACAAGAATAATGAACTAGCTGAAAAAGAAATCAAGATGATAATCTCATTTATAATAGCTAAAACCAAAAAAATAAAATACTTAGAAATGAATTTAACCAAGGGGTGAAAAATACCTCTACAAGGAAAACTACAAAGTCTAGATGAAAGAAATTGAGGAAAATGCAACCAAATGAAAAAACATCCTATGCTCATCTATCATAATAATTAATATTGTTAAAATAGCAATACTACTCAAAGCATTCTGCAGATTTCATGCAATCTGTATCAAAATACCAATGACATTCTTCAGAGAAATAGAAAAAATCCTAAAATTAATAAAACTATGAAAGAACCTGAAAACCCATAGCAATCTTGAGGGAAAAAACAACAACAACAACAACAAAACAAAACTAGAATTATCAAACTGTCAGGCCTCAAAATGTACTGCAAACTATTGTAACCACAACAATATGTTACTGGCATGAAAATAGGCACATAGACCATTGGAACAGAATAGATAACCCAGAAATTAATCATCATATCTATAGCCAACTGATTTTTGACAATAGTGCCAAGAATACTGTTTGAGGAAAGAGCAGTCTCATCAATAAATGATGCTGGGAAAACTGAATACTAATATGCAAAAGAATGAAACTAGACACCCACCTCTCACACTATACAAAAAACAACTCAAAAGTGATCAAAGACCTAAATGTAAGACCCCCAAAAATAAAACTACTGAAAGAAAACATAGGGGAAATGTTTTAGTACATTGGTCTGGGGATAGATTTTATGAATAAGACCTCAAAAGTACAGGCAACAAAAGTAAAAGTAATGAAACAGGATTATATTTAACTAGAAATCTCTGCACAGCAAAGGAAACAAGCAACAGAGTGATAATAAATCCTATAGAATGGAAGAGAATATTTGCAAACCTCTCACCCTAAATGGGATCAATATCCAGACTATACAAGGAATACAAACATCTGGACAGCAAAAAATAATAATAATAATAATCCAATCTTAAAATGGGCAAATTATCCATCTGAACAGACATTTCTCAAATGAAGACATATAAATGGGCAACAAATAAATGAAAAAATACTCATTCTGGAAACAGTGACTCATTCCTGTAATCTTTGCAGGGTGGGAGGCTGAGGCAGATGGATTGCCTGAGCTCAAGAATTCAAGACCAGTCTGGGCAACATGGTGAAACCCTGTCTCTACAAAAAATACAAAAATTAGCCCGGAGTGATGGCGTGATCCTGCAGTCCCAGCTACCTGGGTCACTGAAGCTGAAGGATCACTTGAGCTGGGGAGGTCGAGGCTGCAGTGAGCTGAGATTGTGCCACTGTACTCCAGCCTAAGTGGCAGAGAAAGACTGTCTCAGAAACAAAAAAAACCCTCAACATTGCTAATCATCAGGAAAATCCAAACCACAATGAAGTATCCTCTCACTTTAGTTAAGATGGTTATTATGAAAAAGACAAAAAGCAAATGCTGGCAATGATGCAATGAAAAGGAAACACACACCGTTGGTGGGAATGGAAACTAGTACAGCTACTATGGAGTTTCCTCAAAAAACTACAAATAGAACAACCATATAATCCAGCAATGTGGCCACTGAGAATGTATCCAAAGGAAAGGAAATCATTCTATCAAAGAGAAATCTACACCTCCCATGTTTATTGAAGCACTAGTCACAACCACCAAGATATGGGATCAGCCAAGGTGTCCAACAACAGATGAATGGATAAAGAAAATGTGGTATATATATGCAATTGAAAAGGAAAACAAATGACATTCGGTCATTCTGGGCAACATGGATAGAACTGGAGGACATTATGTTAAGTGAAATAAGTTAGGAACAGAAAGTTAAACACCACATGGTCTCACTTATATGTGGAAACTAAAAAAAGTCGATTTCATAGAACTAAAAAGTAGAACAAAGAATACTTACTAGAGGCTGGGAAAGCAAAGGGAAAAAGAGATAGGGAGAGATTTGTTAACGGGTACAGAATTAAAGCTAGATAGAAGGAATAAGTTCTTGTGTTTTATACCACTGCAGAATGACTATAGTTAACAATATGTACTAAATAGTTTCAAATAGCTAGAAGGAGGCTAGTGAACAATCCCAATATACAGAAATGATAAATATTTGAGATGATGGATATGCTAATTACCCCGATCTGATCACTATATATTTTATGTATTGATTTAAAATACAAACAAATGTATTTGGTTCAATATACCCTATTATCTTTCAGAATGCAGTTTACCCAACATTTTTCCTTCTTTTTTCTTTTTTTCTGTTTTTTTTTCTCCTCCCCCTTTTCCATTTCTTCCCTCCATTCACTTCCCTTATGTTCACTTCAGAAATATTTTACTAACAAAATACCATGTTAGAAGGCAAAAAATAATCACTTACTATTTGCTTTCATGATTTTTTTTTTTTTTTGGAAAGGCTTTGGACAAACTATGAATTCCACAATGAAAGTAGACAACAAGGTAATTCAACCTATTCTCACTTTTACATCCACTACTACAGTGTGAATATGAAATCTTATCTACCAGATATTTAATTTTCACATTTAACCTTAGTGAATTTGAATGAACTTTTGAAACTAAAATGTATCAAATGAGATTGAAAAACAATTTTGAAATGCGATAGAAGCCTTCCTCTTTCTGGCTCCCACATAAGTAAGGATGTGATTCCACTTAAAAATAACCAGTTAATCAATCATATTGATATTGGGAATGTTTGCATATCAGTTTGTAGGACATTAGCTAGACTATGAGTAACTTAATCTATTAAATGTGCAGGCAAAGTGTGAAGAATAAAAAGTGACAAAAATTGGGTATTTATATAGTTCTGCCATAATGTAGCTAAAGTCTCAAGAAAGTCATTTAATCTCTCTGGTCTGGTTTTCTACTTTGTAAAATGTAGAAAACTACATTGAGCAGTAATGTGTAGCTATCATTAAGTAAATTAAAATATAAAATATCTTATTAAAAATCTTAATCTAGTATTTTACCTTTTTGACACTCCTTCTTATGCAAAGGAAAATAAAACCAGAGGAGATTAGGGGAAAAAAGACAAGAAACAATTTATTGAATACTTTCTATGTGTCTAGCCATCTTTATTTATTATTTCATTTCATTCTCATAACTACCTGATGTGGCAAATATTATCTGAATTATGAGGTTGAGGATTTTGTGGCTTTATCAGGTAATTTGGCTAGTATATAATTGGCTAGTATATAATTGATTGATGCATTGTCAGACTCTCATTCAAATTTTATTTGAGTAATGTCATATTAAATGTGAACACACTCTGCCTTTCTACTTCCCAACCAATCATCTCTTCCCTTCCGCTACAAGAAGCAGAAATTCTCTGAAAATAACACACTGTTACTGGCAGAAACTGTGTTAAGTATATAGCAGCATCTTTTTATGTCCCCAAGGACTTCACACACTGTGTCACCTTGTTCTTGTTCTTTGGGAAGTTTGTAGTTCTTTTCCTATATTTATACTTCTGACTTACAGTTTCTAATTATGCTATTTAAAAAAAAAAAAAAACTCCTTAGTGTCACATATTGTTTTTAGTTATTTTTTTTTTTTTACTCACTGGAGAGAAGGGAACAATTATTCCAGTTCTTTGGTAAGGTAAAATAATACATCAAGATCTAAATATTTGTTTGCTCTCATTGGCAATTAAAATGTTCTTAATGGCATTTAACTGTGGTTTGATTGGCTCTGATTACCACTTATTTAATATTTTCTCCCCAATTCTAGGATATTTTGTATCTTCTCCTTTAGGTACATGAAAGCAAACAGCATTCACTTTAATCTATTCAACTATATTTCACTGAACATAGACTTACTGTCTTGTACTGTACCTTAGGAGTCTAATTTAGATTTTGAAAAAATAAAATATATCCATATCTATAGCATTTTAATTTGCTATTTGTTATTACATAAGCACAAGGCATACATTCTCAGGAAAATAATAGACCAAAAAAGAAAACTAATCTGAACTAGCAATATAATAGTTAATTCTCTTCCTGAAGAGAGTAAATGCAAATGACCAAAATAACAAATCATTGACCAAATTTTATAGTGTGTTATATATCTTATAGTCAAATGGTGGTTTGCAAATAAATGTTTTTAGAGCTAAATTTGTTTCTGTTTGTACTTGATACAATAGATTGTGATACACAATGAAAATGAAGTGTGATACACACTTTGAATTGTGTATGTGTGGTTGTGTGTGCATCAGGGACACACACACACCCCCACACAGGGACACACACATATATTTCAAAGCAGTTGACAGCTCTGTTCCAAAACACAGGTTGCTATGTGTTAATTTTAAAAACGTTAGAACTTTCATAGAAAGTCAATGTAGTGTTATTGCAACATCTAAAAGAGTTTAGGAAATATTATACATCAGAAACCCTTGTGTGCATTTATTCACTCTAATCTCTCACTGAACAAAACATTATGTAACTATGAGAGAGACAAAGTCTAAAAATAATACAATTGTTCTTAACAGATTTGAATTTTCATAGAAAAATTTCTTACTTTTTAAAATAAAATATTTAGTTGACATCTTTTCTATAAAATGCAGATAATTTTATGATAAACTCATTGTATTCATAATTCCTTATTGAATAATGTTTATTAATTATTTATCTCATCAGTGGATAGAACAAAATGTATACACTTGAGAAAAAAGAAATTTGTAATTTAGACAATTAGTAAATATTTGCTCAGTTTTTGAGCATATTATAAAATATTAAAATGGTTCTTTATTATATATGAAGTATATGTGTTAGGAAAACACCTAATTTAATAAATCTAGGAGGAATCAATTTTAGATTTAAATAAAATTTAATGAGAAGCTTTAATAGTTATAATTAACAATTAAAACTTTATTTTAAGAATACAATGACACAGAATAATCAAATATTTTCTTGCAAAAAGCATATTATCCAGAGCAATGGACTACTGTACAATCCTAGCATTGTAAACAAAAATAGTGACTCTAGCTAATCAGAAAAACAGCTTGTAATTGAATTTAAAAATTACAATGAGAAGACAGCATGAGAAAAATCTACCATGAGAACTAAACTTATTTTTTTAACTTAAAGTAATTAACATATAAGGTATAGATTGCCACAATGTCAATATATGAAGATATTAAAATAAAAATAAATAAAAATATTTTAGTGAAAATACTAAAATAACAATAAAATTCATTCTGAGCCCTTATTTAAACTACATAAAGTTGAACATAACCTATGTACATATATAATACATATGTGCATGCATATGTACATGTATGATACACATGTGCATGCATATGTATATGTATGATTGTGTGCCCCTCATTTTACAAACATAAAATTAAAAACTGGTGGTACCATCACACCACAAGGTGAGCAGGCACTAGCAAAATTTCCATTATATTTTAGTAATATATCTCATTATAAGTGACCAGCCAAAAGAAACAGAAGAGAAAACAGAGTATTGGGATTTCAAATATCATCAGGAGATGCCCAGAAGTAAATATAGTGCTACTTAAGCATACCATTTAGCATCATATAGATAATTACTTTAATACTTTTTTCAAAGGTCACTAAAAATATGGAACTTAAGTCAAAGTACTGAGTATACAATGCTCTTGCAAAGCAGTAACTACTAATGTTAACTTAATTATTTTATGTTGTTGCTAAATATACTCAATAAATTATTATTTGTTATTATATAGATTTAATTGTGCAAGTTTTTATATCTTATTTTTTCTGATTTATCGTTTTGCATGTTGTTTGTTTAAGAATTGAAGGTATGATAAGAATGAATATGATAGCGTATCATAGAGTGTAATGCTATTTCTATAATTGGGTTGTTATCGTCTGTATAGATATGTTACTTGAAAGTAGACCAGTAGAGTTCAGCTCTACTTACCAGCTACACAGAGCAAGTCATTAATTGCTCTGAATATCACTTTTATCATATATAAAACTGAGTTAATAATAAGATTAAAAACTACCACAGACGATAAACATGCAGATGGCAAGAAGATATGCAGATGGCATATAAGAACATGAAACGATGTACAACATTATTTGTCATTAGGAAATGCAAATTAAAGCCCCAATGAGACATAAATAACACTGCTCATCTATTTTAATAGCTAATATGCAAAAAAAAAAAAAAAAAAAAAAAAGAACCTCACAACAACAAATGCTGGTGAGGAGAGAAATAACAAGGTCTGTCATTCACTGCTGATGGGATGATGAAGTGGTAGAGTGGTAGAGCCACTTCAGAAGAGAATTTGACAAATTTTTATGAAGTTAAACAAGCACTTACCATTTAACCAGCAATAACAATATCAGTTATTTATCCAAGGCATTTGAAAACTTATATTCTCAAAACATTCTGAATGGGAATGTCAATGGCAGCTTTATCTGTAATAGTCAAAAACTTGAACCAAGCTTTGGAACTCAGAACCCTTATGTGTGGCACTTTGACATGCTGAATATTTTGAACTGAAGGTGACTGGAAAGCCTCAGAAGCAAGAAGTTCTTTCTAAACCTTTCCCACTCTCCATTCTCCTTTCCCATTTCTCCCCTAAAATGCGTAATAGAAACTAGAATTTCTCTTCTCTAAATTAAGTTATAGAAACTAGAACTTCTCTCCCCTAATGCAAGCCATAAAACCTAAACATGCCACTCTGATTTATTCCCTCTGAAAGTAGCCCATAGACTCTCATTCCAGAAGGATTGTTCCCTATACCTGGCTGTGGGATTGGGGAAGAATGCTACACAGAGAAACCAATAATAAACTGAACAAACAGACTTTCCTATGGTCCCCCCAGTTTGTCACCATGAGATCAAACCCTTTTTGCCCAATCACATTTCTACATGGATTTCCATTCTTCATTAAATCTAAGTTTAAAAACAGAGTTTTCCCTGAGTCTTTGGGTCTTTATTGCTGAAGGCTCCTATATCACAAAAATCTTTGTTAAATAAATTTGTTATGCTTTTATCTTGTTCACCTGTCTGTTATAGAAGGGTTGGCAATGACCCCGTGTTGGCCATGACCCTTGTGATGGGTGAAGAAAATGTATTATACATTTTGCACCTATACAACATATATGTCCTTCAATAGGTAAACTGATAAACAAACCATGGTTAAGCCGTATAATGGAATACGATTTAAAGATAAAAGGAATGAGCTATTCACTCATGCAACAAAATGAATGAATGTTTAATACATTTCATTAATTGAAATAAGATACACCCAAAAGCTGGCATATTTCCTGATTCCATTGCCTGATATTTTGGGAAAAGCTAAAATAATAGAGACAGGTAGAAATTATAGAAGACAAGGATTTCGGGAAGAGAAGAGCTGTTGAATATGAGAAAATGTACAAGATAAATTTTAGGGTGAAGAAACTATTTTTTTATAGTACTGGAATAGTGGACACACGGTTTCATGCATTTGTCAAAACCTATAGAACTGTTCATCATAAAAAGTGAATTCTAATGTATGCTGGGGTTTAGTTAGTAGTAATATACCCATGTCAGTTTCCTAGTTTTGATAAATGTTGTATAGTAATGTAAAATGTTAAACTAGATGAGAGATGTTTGGAAATCTATGTTCTATCTTTGCAATTTTTTCTGTTAATGTAAAATATGTAAAATTGTGTAAATATAAAAAGAGCATATTTCTCATAGGGTTGTTGAGGGGGGTAAATCAGTTATATATACAAATCATATGGAACAATACTCAAGATAGAAACATTTAGTGTTAGCTAATTATTTTTCCTATCAGTCTGGCCTCTTCCTCTCCTTTTCTACAAATACAGCCCCCTTCTTTGCTGTGGATAATTATTAATGTATTTTGCATGGGATTGAGTACATATTTTCCCTTCCCTCCACCTCCAGCAAAAGTAGTGGCATATGTGCCACATCTAGCTAATGAGATAACCCCACTTTCCAGTCTCAATAATTATTTCAGGCAAGGGCAATTACACAACCCAGAACATAGAGAACTTGGGACCTGTCGAGGAAGAAATGTTATTTTCTTTTAAGGTAGTTCATTTTCTAGGATGTGAGCATGTAACTCCTAGCAAGCCATTTGCAACTAAATGAATAGAGCTTTACTGAGAGTAGGTTCAAATGGAGGTAAGCAGAAATGGAGAAAAAATATAAATCATGATGCTATTGACTGTATTCCTGCATCCACTCATAACTGGGGCTATAACCTTCCTTTCACAGTTCTAATAATTTATGCCAATACATTAACTGTATTGCTGTGACTGCTAAGAGTTGATATCCAGCTCCTTGCAATAGTAAAATGAATAGTACCTGTAGTTTTAATTGCTTGTGGTTGGACAATGTTATATGACCTTGAAAGGAAATTAATTAACTGGTTCTAAGGGTAGGAAACAATGAAATCAAAGGTGGCCACATTCATCAATCAATCAATCAATGACTGAAATGTTTATTCAGGAAGCCAATATATATTCAGTAACTTCATTTTAGAAATTAATAACAATTACTGTGAACATATTTAGCAACAAATAAATAATGTAACTACAAGGAGGCATAGCATATAGTTGAACAATGAACTTTTTGAAGAAAACAAAGAAAATTTATTGTTTTTGCCCTCCATTAGAAAGCAATTAGCAAAAACTCTCAAAAACAAAAACTATGCAATAAAAGAATATTTTCAAAATGCAATGGGAAAAAAATTCTGATAATCAGCTGTTTGAGTAACCAGAACAACAACAACAACAAAACAGGGTGATAATATTTCCTTTCCATCTGTTATAGAAAGAGGAAAAATCACGGCAATGAAGGGATTATTCTAGTAATGCAAGAATAATGCAGCATTAGAAAATGTGTCAGTAAAACTCATTACACAGGTAATAGAAAGGATGAAATCCATGATTATTTTAATTGGCGCCAAGAAGAGCAACTTAAGAGTAAAAGAAAGCTTTCTTAACTTAAAAAGATATTAGTAAATATGGCACTTAAAGGTCAAGCCAAAAAGTAGCTCCATTAAAGTGTAAAATTTAGAAATGCCTCTTTTATATTTTAGTGAGAGTTTCAGTCAATTCAATAAAACAAGAAAAACAAATGAGAGATGAAAACATTTGCTAATATTATGTAAACTTTATTATAGCACAAAAATCTGATCTTTTAACTATAAACTTTAGGATAATTTAGAAAATCAAGAAATATAAAAAGTCTAGTAAGTATTGGATATAAGATTTCACATACAAAAATCAACATTTTTCTAAAATTATAACTTAAAAATTCCTAGAAAATCTAATAGAAAATGCCATTATTATAGTTAAAATAATTATTATACTTAAAACTAATAAGAAGTCCAAAAAAACTTTTATGAATGTAAAATTTGACAACCAGAAAACATTATTGAATTCCATAAAATATAACAAATAAATAGAAAGCTACACATGAGAAGTATCAATTTTAAACATCTGGGAACATATTGAAAACATAAACATAATATTTGGAGTAAGAAAGCTTTTCATAACAGAAAAATATGATATTGAAATATTAGATGATATAAACTTTATTGTCTATGTGCTAAATGACACCAGGAAATCTTTAAATTACAAAAAAGCCGATATTTGTTTCAAGAACATATAAAGAATTAATACAATTGAAAAAGTGAAAGATAAAAAAGGCATTTAATTTAAGAAAAGGAGCAAAATTATGATATTCACAGAAAGTATAAGTAGCTCATAAACCTATAAATATATTATAACATTATATATATTATGAAATACTAAGTAATGGTTTTAAAAAGTGAGGGGGATCTCCATTTACTAATATGAAAAGACTGATAATATAAAGACTGCATGTTTCAGAATTATGCATGGAATATACTGCCTGTATAAAAGTAAAAGTAAACATAGAACACGGCATTCTACATTGTCAATGTGTGTGTTATGTGCGTGTGTGTGTGTGTAAACACATTATTGTCAGTGTGTGTGTGTGTGTATGTGTTTGTATGTGGAAACACATTATAAAATGTTTCAAACACTGCACACAAAACTAATGAAAGCAGGTGTCTCTAAGGAAGAATACAGCATGGGGATGCAACAAAAATTCAAAAATAATTTTCAAGGCAAGCTAAACATTAATTGTTACTCAAAGTCTTTAATTTTCTTCAGTAAAATGACTTTTATAATTTAAAAATATTAAATAAATATATTATTTTTTTTAGAATATAAGTTGATGCAATCAGATAATTTTTTTTCACTCCTTAATCCCTGGGCTAGAAGAGTGCTAAGCATAGGATGGGAGCTGAAGTATTTTCCACATGAACGAATAAATAAACAATGAGCATGGAAAAATAAAAGAAACAAAAATTGCATAGAAGAACAGCTTGCTTGAGTTTTCCTTATAAAATGTAGAAAAGCTTGTCCTCTTCCTTTTTCCCTTTTGTCAGGGTTCAAGAAGAAACACAACTCCGAAAGCAACAGTCGGGCTGGGATGAGCAGACAGTGGGTATGTTGGGAAATGGGTTACATACAGAAGAGTGAACAACTAATAAACATTGTGTGGATAATGGGGCCAGGTTTTTCTTTGTTAGAAAAGAATTTACAAATATAGAAAGAAATGACAGAAAGAACCTCTGGCATTAGACTGGAAATAGACATACAGTTGTGAATGTAGGTTCTTGAAAAAATAAATGGATATAAAGATGTAGAAATCAATACAAACATATGTGTGTGTGTATGTGTGTGTGTCTGTATATGTGTCTGTGTATCTCTCACACACACAATTATATATGCATTCCCTTTGTTGGTCAACTGAGAAGACACAAGAAGCAGGGATGCTTCAGGAGAATAAGCACATCAGGGACTCAGATCTCGGTTTTTCGGTACCATCCTCAACAGTAGAACGAGGTCTCCTGAGGAAAATGGTAAGTATTAAGACTGAGGCAGAACAAGCAGACAAACCTGGAAAATCTTATTGGGTGGGAAAGCAAAGAGTTACTCAAAGATTGATGAGGGGGTGACAATAGGACACAGAATCAGTCTTAAGTAGTTTTCTCTGGCCAAAACTGAAGCAATTTTAGCTGTAAAATAAATATCAAAAATAGTGAGTTAACATTCCATGAATAAAACGTTAATCTAGGAGTTCAGACAACTATAAATAATATACAAATAAATAGGGAGAAAGATAAAGCTCTTCCTTAGAGTAAAATGCCAACTAATAAATTTAAAAGAAATGATGGAAATAGAAAATCACACTGGCAACTCTCATTTTGGTGGTTAATTCAGAAAGAAGTCATTAATGAATGCTAGAGCTGGTGGGTAGAGATTTGATGAAAAACAGGTATTGCATATGAAAAAAAAGATAGGACTTTCTTAGGAGTATCCCCCACATAGAAGTTATCAAAAGGCAATGAAAAATAAAACATGAAAGACCTATATTCTCTGCAGCTGTCAAATTCATGATGGACAAAGACAGATTGAGAAACTAGCAGATTGAAGGGGACACAAGAGGCAGGAAAACATCCTATCCGGGTTCCTACACTAGAAAGCAACAATACAGATTGTCGGGACGGTTAACAATATTTAACGGAGGTATATGAATTGGATGTTAGCATTGTAATAATTTTCATATTTGAATTGTTGCATTGCAGTTGTTTTGTGGCTAAGTAGTAAAATGTCTTTTTTTCTGACATGCAAACAGGAATGTTTAGGAATAATGAGGGATCATGTCTACACGATGCTCCTGAGGGAGGATGATGGAGCAAACAGGGTAAAATGCTAACAATTGAGGAATAAGAAAGAATCAAAAGAAGAGGCCTTGTGAGCTCTTTGTACCATCCTTGCAACTTCCCCGCATGTGAAATTGTTTTTAAATAATATATTAAAATGCATTTAAAAGATAGACTTGGTAAAAAGATCAGTTAAAGAAAAATAAGGTGTGCAAATTTTAAAAAGAGAGGAAGATAGGATTCATAGCCGAATAATATATACTGTGTGCCTATGATCATGTTAAGGCCCATAAGATAGTGGAAGAAAAATATATGGTCTTCTCTAAAAAGTCTTCCGCTGTTGGTAAGGAAATAAAATGAAATTTGATGTTAATTGATATACTTTGAAATTCTATATTTTCATTGTTATCCACTTTCTTATTATTTGTCTTCTATGACAAATGTTTGGAGTAATTTGTAATAATATATGTTATTAAAGAAACAAATTAAATTATAAATTAAAATAAATTATAACATAACATATACAATATGATGCATAGTTATATAATATTTAAGTTATAAAATAAAAAGGATCAGGGGAAAAAGTAGCTAAAGAATGTTTACAAATAAAATGTGATTTTGTAGATCCTATAGAATGTCATTTAGAACCTGAGATAAAGTCCATGGTTAAATAATAAAGGATTCAATTTTGAACTTTGAATTTAGATGTTTTAACATTTAAAATAGCTTCAGTTGAAGGAAATTCTCAGGAAAATTTTGGAAGCTAATTGGAAATAAGATTAGAAATGGCCAGGTTACAGGCATCTTGACAATGAAGTTTGATTTAATTAAAAGAAATACCATATCACAATAACCCTGAGATATAAAAATACAAGTCAGATTCCTGAAATGGTTGCTATGGAAGCAAAGGATACTGTTCATCCTTTCAGTTCTTTTAATGCAGAGGTGCCTTATGTTTCTCACCTCTGGGCTTCTAGTTTTTTTCAGCATCTCATTAGGATTATTTAACAGAAGTATGTGGCAGGCATATGATTTTGAAAACTGGACTGTTTACAAATGAATTTCTTCCTCAGTTTGCTTGTCTAATTGTAGCAAATGGAAGAGTATAAGTTTTACAATCATGTCTTGGTTGCATATGAAGTTACTTTTGTGCCTGTTCTTTTTGCTTCACCTGCCCAAAGCCAAAGAATACAATACACAGAATTTCCATATGTAAAGGCCGCTTCAATTACTATTAATATTTGTGTTTAAATGCACTTTGTGTAGAAAAAGAATGTCTGCTTGTTGCACAGTGCTCTTTTCTAGGTTTCTAAAAGATTAGAATTGTAGTGCAACCACCCCTGTCATTTACATCTCACTTTTATGTGTTGCTGCTTTTATGGAGTGCTAAATTGCTGAATTAAATTTTACTGGTTTATTCTGCTTGCTCATTCATATCCTACTTAATCCAGCCTACGACATTTTCTTCTTTTAAGTGAGCATATGACACCTTACAATATAATTTTAGAGGTACATTTGGGCTGTGAAAATGGCTAAGTGGTTTAATAATGTAAGGTGCTATTTGTTGAAAAAAAAACTGAATGCTCCATGCAAGTATCAAAGTCATAAACAACGTCAGTATATTGGGTTTAACAAAGCTTTTGGAGGCATAAATAAGGGTTAAATGCCTACTTTTATTAGGTGTCATTATAGTTTATTTCTATGCTTTTTTCCCAATCTTATACATTTGGAAAACTGTTTATCACTGAAACTAAGAATAATGCATAAAATATGCACTTTAACACATTCCTTCCTAGGGTACATACAAAGAGGAAAGAATACCGTTTTCTTTATTATACTTCCTTCACAATTGAAAGTAGCTGGTACATAATAAAGCATTTGAAATGTTCCCCATCACTCACTTGCATGCCACCTCCAAAACTTTCTAGTTCCTCTCTGAACTGTTCTTTCTTCAGATGACTTCATACCTTTATATACAAAAAAAAAAAATTGTGTTCATTTAAAATGAGTCCTTCATTATTTTATTTTTGCATATCAAGGATTAACTGCAGTTTTGTCAAACTCATCTTCATCATGTCCATGATTAAGGATGCTTCTTTATGGTACAAAACCCTGTCTTAGCCACTGCTGAACTAGCAACCATTAAAGTCACTCTTCCTCTATTCCTTATAGTTATGCCTAATATTTTAATATATTAATTATTTCTATTATTAACAATGCACATAACTCATTTATTGCCAGGGAACCTATAAATGAGTTGAACCTTTTCCTCCAGAACAGATTAGTGGCATTAGTGTAATCACAAGTAGGGGTTCTAGGTTCTGTTACTGGTTGCGAAGGTTCAAATAGAAGCTCTGTCACTGCAGTTTTTAAATCTCAATATACTTCATTTTCTCATTTGTAAAATTATAGTACTCAATATAATCGAGTAATTATAGCATTCAAATGAGCTAATATATGTTTAGGGTATGAACCCCGAATATCTGAGACAGGTCTCAGTCAATTTAGGAAGTTTATTTTGCCGAAGTAAAGGACACACACCTGTGACACAGCTTCGGGAGGTCCTGATGACATGTGCCCAAGGTGGTGTGAGCACAGCTTGGTTTTATACATTTTAGGAAGACATGAAAAATCAATCAATATATGTAAGATGAACCTTGGTTCTATCCAGAACGGTGGGAGAACTCAAAGCAAAGGTAGGACAACTGGAAGTGGGGAGGGGCTTTCCAGGTCATAGGTAGGTAAGAGACAAATGGCTGCATTCTTTTGAGTTTCTGGTTGGCCTCTCCAAAGGAGGCAATCAGATATACATTTATCTCAGTCAGCAGAGGGATGACTTTGAATAGAATGAGAGGCAGGTTTGCCCAAGCAGCTCGCAGCTTGACTTTTCCCTTTAGCTTAGTGATTTTGGAACCCCAAGATTTATTTTCCTTTCTCAAGGGCATGGCCTAATGAGGGATCACATTTTATTAATATATTTTAAACTGTTAATAGTCAAAAGAGTTTGAATGTTCTCTAGGTGTAATAAATACCTTCCAGTTGCATTACATGACATTATTTATAAGAGGTGCCATGTCAGCTGTTCACCTCTCCCTGGTCTCCCTTTGCTGGGTACCTGCAGACCAAGGGCTAGCCAGCCCATCTTCCATGAGCACCTACCAATCAGAAAGAACACAAGTGACAGAGCTTACAAATACAATCTGCTACTGATCCAAGCTTTAATTGTTTGATCCTAGAAGTTGGGGCATGAGCAGAGGCAGCTTGGATATGAGTATGTGTGGCAGGAACCATCCTCTGAGAACTCAAAGCAAAGGCAAATTGCCAACCTATGAGAATGTATTTTATTATTTTAACGGGCTGTACTGGGGCTGTCTGTTTGAATATCATCCTTTCTTTTCCCCAGTGCTAATCTCTCTTGTCTTAATCTCCAGACAATTTTCGCACCAGGACTAGCGTCATGCCATATTAATTTTTATTCCTCTTCATCATACAATTTCAGTCTATCTCACTGTATCAAATAATTTGTTTTTCCTTCAAAACTGTAGAGATTTTTCTATTAGGGGAAATAAAAAGAATCTCCTAAGCACTCAAGCTAATATCTTATCTTGCTCCTTTTCATGGCTATTGTTTGTATGTTTTCTCAATATAGCTTCCAGGGATGGGTACCAGTTGAGGAATGACCAGTCAGCTTTTTTAGGTGGGATATTGACTTTAATGAATTCATCCCACTGAATGGAAATGGAATTCAACAGTAAAAGATGGAACTCTATGCTCACAGTCCAACTATTTTTGTCATGCATATAGCTTCCGAAGATTTAAATTCTGATTTAACATCCTGAGGTCCACTTTTACACATATGCACACATATATGTGTTTATAGATACACATACATATACACATTTATATACGTGTGTGTATATATATAAATAAACCATTATATATATAAATAAATTATCTCTTTACATGAGTATCTTGTTGTCTTTTCAAACTCATTATTTCCAGCATATTGAGTAGGTACTTAAACATCTTTCTGCATTCCCTATCTGTTAGCACCTCCTTATTCTAAACATACAAGATGAAAATTTTGGAATCATCTTTGATCAGTCTTTTTGCCCTGTTTTCTATGTTGAATTAGTATTCTGTTTTCAACAGTTCAATCTCTTAATTTTTCTTAAATTATTATTTCTAAAGTTATATTTTAGATTCTCATTACCATTTACTTCGTGTATCTTAGTCAATTCAGACAAGGCAAGGCAAAACTGGAAACCTTAATCTTCCACCAAATACAAACACACATGTGTACATATACCAATATGCTTACCCCCATCTGCCACATTTGCCCTTCCTACAGTGTTGTTTTTTTTTTAAAGGCTTATTTATTAACCATTTGATCAAAGTATGTAACCTGGGAGTTGTCCTTGAGCAGTCATTGCCTATATATAGTCCATCTCCAGGTCCTATCAAGTTTATATATCTGAGATATGTTTTATGCTGGGATCTTATTAAAATGCAGATTCTGATAATATTTATTTAGGGTGAGACTTGAGGCTGTACATTCTTTTTTTTTTTTTTTTTTTGTTTTTGTTTTTTTTTTTGAGACGGAGTCTCGCTCTGTCGCCCAGGCTGGAGTGCAGTGGCCGGATCTCAGCTCACTGCAAGCTCCGCCTCTCGGGTTTACACCAATCTCCTGCCTCAGCCTCCCGAGTAGTTGGGACTACAGGCGCCCGCCCCCTCGCCCGGCTAGTTTTTTGTATTTTTTAGTAGAGACGGGGTTTCACCGTGTTAGCCAGGATGGTCTCGATCTCCTGACCTCGTGATCCGCCCGTCTCGGCCTCCCAAAGTGCTGGGATTACAGGCTTGAGCCACCACGACCGGCCAAGGCTGTACGTTCTAAGTTGATCTTAAGGGATGCCCATATTGAGGACTTGAGAAACACATTTTGAATAGCTAGAATCAATGGGGTCCTACATCATCAGGCCCCTTTGCAATCACTCAGAATTTATCACAACACTCTCCATCTGACTCACTTGACTTCAGGTCCCTTAACTTCTTTCATTTCCTTAGTACATCAAACTCTTTCATATGTTCACAACTTTGCATGAAGAGTCTCATTTGTCCAGAATGCTCTTCATCACTTTTTTGTACTACTAACTCCACATCCTTTACATCTCAACTTCTTTTATTCCTCTGGCAAACACTTTCTGAGTGTGATGGTTAATTTGATGTGTCAGCTTAACTGGGCCCTGAGATACCTAGATATTTTGTTAAAGATTATTCTAGGTGTTTCTGTGAGTGTGTTTCTGTAGGACATTATGTCTGGATCTGTAGACTGGGGAAGTAGATTGCCCTCCCCAGTGTGTTTGGAGATTACTCATCCAATCCACTGAGTAGAACAAAAAGGCTGGGTATGGGAGAATTGTTTCTCTCTCTACCTGACTGTCTTCAAGCTGAGACCACAGGCTTCTCCTGCCTTCAGTCTCAGATTTAGACTAGGACCGGAACTTACACCATGGGCTCTTCTGGGTCTCCAGCTATAATGTACTGAAAAGCACCCACATAAAAAGTTGATTAACATATCTGTAAGGGCTAAAAATAAAAAGAAATATGATCATGAAAAAAAGAGGTATATGTTGCATAGGTGGTCAGGGAAGTATTCTAAAAGGAAGTAGAATTTTAACTGAAAATTAAAGAGTTAATAGAAAGAAACAGAAAAAAATCATTTCAGGTAGAGGGCACATCCTTTGTCAAGATGTTGAGATGGTGTTGTTGGGGCTCATAACACAATACCTCAAAGCAGGGTGCTTTGGCATTCTGAGTATTTTGAGTTGAAGGGTACTAGAAGGACCTCAGAAGCAATGATTCTCTCTGAACTTCTCTCACCCTCCTGTCTCCAGCCCCTCTTTCTCTTCAGAAGTGAGTCACAGAAGCTAGAATTCCTCTTCCCCATGACAATTCACAGAAACTAGAAAGTCTCTTCTTCAAAATAAGTTGTAAAACCTAGAAATGTCACTCCCTGACTTTGTCCCTTCTCCTCTGAAGATCCTCCAGAGACAAGTATCCTGCCCTATACCCAGAAGAAGGAATGCTACAGGAGAGGCCAAGAATAATCTAAACGGATAAGTCTTAGTGAGTTCTTCTCCTCAATTTATTACCATTATATTATACCCTCTTCCCTCTTTTGTCTTTTTTTTTTTTTTTTTTTTTGGTAGAGACAGGGTCTTGCTATGTTGCCCAGTTGTCCTCAAACTCCTGGCCTCAAGCAATCCTCCCTTCTGGGCCTCCCAAAGCACTGGGATTACCGATGCGAGCCACTACACCCGACCAAGATCATACCCTTTTTGTGCAATTATATTTCTCTATGCTACCCATTCTTCATTGAACTAAGCACAAAATAGAGTTTTCCCTGGGTCTTTTGATCTTCATTTCTAAAGACTCCCGTGTCAGGTAAAACTGTTAAAAATACATTTTTCTCTTGTAATCTCTCTTATGTTATAGAAGTGTTAACCATGACCCTTGTGATACGTGGGGAAAAGGTATGATCATTTTTCTCCTACAATTTTAACACCAGTTGTGTGCCTGCAGGGTCTAGAAAAAAATATCAGTGTGTCTTAAGTCAAGAGAGTAATTTTATGAGATGTTAAAGAGGTTGCAAGTGATAAATTATAAAGACAGTTATAGGCCTTGGTAAAGAATATAGATTTAATCTAAGCACAATGGGTATACAATGAAATAATCAAGGAGGAAATATGACTAATTTTTGTTTGTTATGTTTTACTCTGTTGGGACCTCTGTTTCCAGTCATGACAGAGAAAAATGGTACCAGACATGTGATCTCTTCGTGATAATTACTGCAGAAAATTATAAAATACATGAGAGACAACAATTCAGGTATGAAACAATAAGCAGAGATCTGTGATCATGAGGAAAAGGAAAATACACAAGGTGAACCAGATGATTGTAGCATGGTGGCTCCTGGTTTCTGCCTAGAGACTTTTCTGTGCTGCAAAATACTGAGGCAAAATAATAGTGATTTTGCTGATCTGAGGAGGAAGGTCTTAGATTTTTTGGCTTGTGCTGCAGCTGAAATATACAGCTCTGGCTATCTAAGATGAGGGCTCTCTTCCAGAGAAGGGGCTCTGGAAGTCTTTGTAGTGAATCATCATGGGTCCTTGGGTGACGGCTCAGTGATTAACTTCAGATGAACAGAGTGTCAGCCCAGCCAGAAGAGAATGATCTGCCCTGCACTCTCTGAGCACATTGAGTGTTTAGCTGAGACTCCAGAAAATGCTGTCGCTTAAGAGTCAGGATCACACCATGCAGTGAGTGGCTTGTTCTAAATGCTAAGTACAAAACAGGAATAGAATGTTCTTAGCAATGATAAAATCAAATCTGATAGGACCAAAGTATAGGCCAGTAATTGAAATACCTGACAAAACAAAATGCATTGCCTTTTAATGGGTGACAAAATACTTCAAACACTAAATAATATAATCCACTATGGTCAGCGTAAAATTAAAGAAAAATAACGTATTACATATGTAGAAATAGAAAGTGTCACCCATAGACAAAAGGAAGAGCAGTTGAAAAAATCAACACTGAAATGTTGTAATGAGCAGAAAGTAAGTTTCAAGGAGCTATTGATACTTTTGGTTTGTGAGGTTCCCACATAGACGCTGTTGTTTTTTTGGTGTGATATGGAACAGGGAAAGTGTAGGAGTAAAAATGTCTAAGCTTACAAAAATAGAAAATTTTTAGCTGAGTGAACATGTGGGAATACATGTTGATTCCGAATTTAAGTCGCCAACCCATTTTTATTTGACATATTTTTTTCTTTTGCTGGAAATAATAATGTTTAATTATAGTGGGTTTTAGTCTTAGAAAAGTAATGAAAACTTGAATATGAATTTTCTGATGGCTTTAAAGTGTATGGGTGACAGTGGTACAAGATAAGATTTGAATTTGAGAGTTATAGGAAACATAAAATTTATATATTTACCATTGCTAATTCATATATTATTATCCTTTCTGAATCAGAAGTTGAGTGTTAAGAGAGACACTTTAGTAAATGACTTGTCACATGACACTTGAACTACCATGAACACACCTCAAGCTCTCTAAGCTTTCGTTTCCCTAAATGTAAGCTTGGAGCAATAATACAAATTTCAGCATGTGGTCCTTTTTAAGTGTAAGAGTGGGAGATGTGCTCCCTTCGTCTCTCTACTTCCCTGAGTGGATATTAGTAGCCCTATTGATTTATATTTGAAAATGCAAATATGGCCATACTCTAAAAGTTCTTTTGCAATCAGCTATTTTTATTTACAAATTAAGATCTTATAATTAAATATTACATCATCAATTATATACACCAGCACCTAATTATCCTGTTTTGCTGCTGCTTTTTTTTTTTTTTTTTTTTTTTTGCCAGTGGATCTTTTCTAGACAGAATTCTTAGAATACAAACCGTTTCTTCTCATCGTACAGTTTTGGCCACAAGTCTTAAAAATCTCTTTTGAAATTCTGAAAACAAAAATTCATTCATTGTTTTGCTCAACATTTCTGTGATGTCATCACTCAGAAAATGTCGAACAACCCAGTGCTGAAGCCGTTAGTTTCTGCTGGGGAGAGAGAGGCAGGAGAGATGACATTATTGTATCAAAATGATTGTTTGCAACTCTATGGTCTTGTTGTTTCTTTAATATGTAAATAATGCCAAACAGAATTCAAACTACCTTAATTCTAACTGTTTTTCTCTACTAACTAGGTGTTATACAATATTGATGAGTCATTCCACCACTGGGATCCTGCTTCCTCATGCTAAAGTATAAGCACATATCTAACTTAGTTCTGAGAGAGGTGATGGAAATCAAGTCAAACTAATTATAGTACATGAATGCATCGTAGTGGATTCCATTCTGTAATTGTTGTAACTAGTGAGTCAAATAAGTTCTGTCTTCTTAATTAAAAGGCCAACAAACATTGTTTTTGTTTTCTTTCACTACATAATGTATTTTACATAATATCCAAGGATATGAAATGATTTTTGAATCAATAAATCAATTTCATTTTTACAATATTTCTTTCTGAGAAAATTTATTTCAGTCATTTTATTTCCTCTAACTGCATTTTTTAAAATGTCTAAGCATGGAAAAACTGAAAGCAATATTGTAAGGAGATTCATTAAATATTAATTAGGTCTTTACTATTCAACAGACATGCTGTACATACATGGAATACATGGAATACAGCAAAAATGGGACAGAAAATTTTTTTTAAACAACTGCTTTTGGCCAGGCACAGTGGCTCACGCTTGTAATCCTAGCACTTTGGGAGGCCAAGGTGGGTGGATTATGAGGTCAGGAATTTGAGAGCAGTCTGGCCAACGCAGTGAAACCCTGTCTCTACTAAAAACACAAATATTACAGGCGGGTGCCTGTAATTCCAGCTACTTGGGAGGCTTAGGTAGAAGAATCACTTGAACCCAAGAGGCGGAGGTTGCAGTGAGCCGAGATTGCGCCACTGCACTCCGGCTCAGGGGACAGTGCGAGATTACATCTAAAACAAATAATAATAATGACTCTGCTTTCATGGAATCTACATTCTGGTGAGGAGATTCACAAAGACACATTAGAAATGACGTTACTCTACATCTATACTAAATAAAGTTCTTTATCAAGACCTTGCAAAGATTATTTTGTGCCTCACATTTCATGTCATAATAAAAGAAATAAAATATATTTATTGATGTGATGTAAGGATTAAAGATTTTAATGTAAGACCTCAAACTATAAGAAGCCTAGAAGAAAACCTAGGAAATAGTCTTTTCAACATTAGCGTTGGCAAAGAATTTATGACGAAGTCCCAAAAGCAGTTGCAACAAAAACAAAAATTGACAAGTGGGACCTAGTTAAACCAAAGAGCTTCTGCACATTAAAAACCATCAATCGAGTAAAGAGACAACCTAAAGAATGGGAGAATATACTTACAAACTGTCCATCTAACACGGTCTAATACCAAGAATCTGTAAGAAATTTAAACAAATCAACAACAGAAAACCAACTAACCCCATTAAAAAATGGGCAAAGGACATGAACAGATACTCTCAAGAGAAGACACCCAAGTAGCCAACAAACAGATGAAAAATCGCTCAACATCACTAATCATAAGAGAGATGCAAATCAGAACTACAGTGAGATAACATCTCACGCCAGTCAGAATAGATATTATTAAAAAGTAAAAAAAATAACAGATTGTTGGTGAGGCTGTGGAGAAAAGGGAATGCTTATACACTGTTAGAAAAGGGAATGCTTATACACTGTTGGTTGGAATGTAAATTAGTTCAACCAGTTGTGAAAGCAATTTGGAGATTTCTTAAAGAACTTAAAACAGAGATACCATTTGACCCAGCAATCCCATTACTGAATATATACTCAAATAAATATAGATTATTCTACCTAAAAGACACATGCACTTGTATGTTCATCTCAGCAATATTCATAGTAGCAAAAACATGGAATCAACCTAGGTTTTCATCAATGATGTATTGGATAAAGAAAATGTGGTATATAAACACAATGGGATACTATGTAGCCATGAGAAAGAACAAAATCATGTTCTTTGCAGCAACATGGATGGCGCTGGAGGAGACCATAATCCTAAGTGAATTAATGTAGGAACAGAAGACCAAATAGCATGTGTTCTTCCTTACGAGTGAGAACTAAACCTTGAGTACTCACGGACATAATAATGGGAACAATAAGACACCATGGGCTACTAAAAGGGAGATGGGGAGAGGTGGGAGAGGGTTGAAAAACTACCTAGTGGGTACTGTGCTCACTACCTGGATCCAATATACCCATGTTAACAACCCTACATGTATATCCCCTGTAACTAAAATGAAAGTTGAAATTAAAATTAATTAATTAATTAAGATAAAAAATCTTCAATATAGAAGCTTGTCCAATACTGTCTAATGCAAGAAAACATATTTAATCATTATTTATAATCAAGATAGGAAATTATTTGCTGATATTTTAGTATAGTATTGCATCAACTATGGTAGAAAATGTCTTTGTTTTACTGAAGTTTACAATCTAAGACTAACTATAATGACAACACAATATTAACACATGGTACTTACAAACCATTTCTAAAATTCTTCTTATCTAATATTGCTCCAAAGGCTTCTGGCCATCTTATATACGAATCAAAATGGATACAAATATTTAATCAACTAAGACCAAAAATCCAATATTCATAGTTACATTGGGGGAATACCAGACTAAGTGGTTTTTAGTTATTTTACACATGCACAGTCTCATTTTAAGAGCTATTTCTTCTTTTAAGTTAATGCTTAGTTCATTAAAGGCGAAACTGTTTAAAATCTGTACTTCACTCAATCATAACCATGGTATTGATTTTTTAAAGAACTCTAAATGTCAAATAATTTTTAAAAAGAAGAGATGTAAGAGCTAACCCACTTTAACCTCACCCCACACACATAACAGAGGGAGAAACTAATGGCCAATATGGTTAAAGATTTTGTATTTCAAAACAAATTAGCAGCAGCAGAACCAGGACTCGAATAATTCCCAAATTTCCCACTTTCACACATTTATAAACTAGTTAGTGTCATTTAAGCTCCTTTGATTTTTTTAATCAGCATTTTAAATTGGTGTAAAGAAACTCCTTCATCTTTAAAGGAAGATTACTCTACGGTTACCTTTGAATGAACTTCGTTCTAATTCTTTATTTCATCAGGAGACTAGACAACTCTCAAAGTAATAATGAACTTTCTAGGTTGACCAATCTTTTTTTAATTTTTTGAGTTGTTAGAAATAGTTTTACATCTAATTTATAGCTTTGACAAATCACTCATGGAATTTCTAAGACATAAATACATTCAAATATTTCTTATCTTTCACAACGGAATACAGTGTTAATAAAACAACACTGAATTTTTCTTTCTGCTTGCTTAGTCGACAAAATAGATAAATTAATAAGCATTTAAACAGGCATTTGGACAAATAGATAATTTGGGTCTCTGTGTGTATGTATGTGTGTGTGTGTGATCGTATATGTGTGTATGTTTGCAAGCACATAAAAGATCAATGTGGAGTTCATTGTTAAGGCATCTTGTAGGTTTTTCTATATCCATTCATGGAACTCATTTAACGACCAGAAAATGAGACTGTATTTTTATTTATTGTATTTATTTTGAGAATAAATTTGATCTAGTTTGCTAAGTTGAGGCCAATCTCTTACTTAAAATGTAAAATGTTTTCTGCATACCTTTGGATTGAATCTCTTTCAGAAGCATCACATCAGTTGTAAAAAGAATATTTATCCAATGGAAGGCATAAAACCCCAGAAAATAAAAGAACAGATTGTTTAATAGCAATATTCCCTATACAACAGAATATGACATTAGGTAATAAAACAGTCTTCCATTCTGTGACTCCTCACCATGTGGTCTCAGTATGCCTGAGAGTGAAGCAGGCATTTATTACTTCATATGTCCTCTGATACTCTGGGATTATCACTTAATTAACTTGGTATAAATAGATTGAACAAGTGGTGTAAACCCCAGTAGACACAACACTTAGAATTCTATAATGGATCCTCAAAAGAAATCCTAGAAAATGAACTAACAAGAAATAGAGAAGTGACACCTGCTTCAGATCAGAATTTGAGTTTATAATAAACACTTTTAATTTTTCTGCATGTCTTTTTCAGCACTGGTTGGCACATTTAAAAGTTATAAATAGAAAGACAGACATCCATTGAACTATTATAGGGCCTTCTTCCTGCTTCTCAGTTTGGGGAAATGTTAAAGGATTAGAGATTAATTTAAATTCCAGATGCAATTTTAAGTGCTTGATTAGGGTAGAATTTCAGAGAAATCAGCAAAACCATTAGTCGATGATGGAGATATATGCTTATATTTTAGGCAGTAAAGAGCAAGTGTACTTTATTTGTTACAAAAGTATAAGAAAGATATATGTTAATTAAGGTGATTAAGGTTTGTTATTTTTTAAAGCTCTACACAAAAGTAAACTTAAACCTATTAATCAAATCTCTTTGTGACCATTTAGGAATCTGACTCAACATTTTTTGAAAGGGCACTACACAGAATATTTTAAAAATTGATTAGGTCAGATCAAAGAATAGTATCTAGATGTTTTAACCTAAATTGCATCTAAAAGCAAACATTAAAACCCCCAAGAAAATATAATGCAATTTTAGCAAAACTGTATCTTAGATGCATGTCACAGCAGTCACTTTTCCAGGACTATTGTTAGTAGACCTTTCTAAATGGAAATAAATATTTATGTCAAATTTTTTCAAAAGTACACTGCACATTTTATAGTTTAATACATTTTTAAAGCATATAAAAATAGCATACTGATGTATAATTTTCTAACCCTTCCCATAATTATTTTAGAGCTCAAATGACAAATACATTTGTATTTGCCTCTAAAGTCAAAAGGTGGCTAGCAGGAGGCATCTCAATTTCATGGAAGTCACTTATGAATCCTCACAGAGTGTCTCAAATATAGATCAATTGGCTATGCCAAAGTCTATTATGCAGAATATTTTTTCACTGATTCTAAAAGAAAAGTACTCGCTTATAAAACTAAAACTGTGATGCTTTACTAAGAGATTCTGAGAGTCTGTTTTGCTTGATCAAAACTTTCAGTTTGCTGACAGACATGCACTGTAGAGAACCATCTATTTCAACAGCTGTTTGTATGTATTCTGTCCAACGATCGCAGGCTTTTGTTTGAAGTGACTGCACGATCATTATTAATGAGTGATGTCACAAGATTTTTCTGGTAACACGAAAAATGAAGAAATGGCAAAATGCTGCTTAGATTTTTTTCTAGAATATTTAATAGGAAGTATCTTCACATTTATGGATTTTGATGCTCTCTCATTTTCCCATATCTTATTTCTTGACTTATGTAAGTAAGTAAAAATAAGATGGGTTTTATAAGGATATTTAAATTACTAACATAGTAAATATTTAGTGTCAGTTTTTATTCTTATGTCTCCCTTCTCAAGTGCATTAAGGGGAAGTATGTAGGGGAGTGTTGCCTATAGAAAACATCACTTTTTTTTTTTTTTATTATACTTTAAGTTGTAGGGTACATGTGCACAACGTGCAGGTTTGTTACATATGTATACTTGTGCCATGTTGGTGTGCTGCACCCATCAACTCGTCATTTACATCAGGTATAACTCCTAATGCAATCCCTCCCCCCTCCCCCCTCCCCATGATAGGCCCCGGTGTGTGATGTTCCCCTTCCCGAGTCCAAGTGATCTCATTGTTCAGTTCCCACCTATGAGTGAGAACATGCGGTGTTTGGTTTTCTGTTCTTGTGATAGTTTGCTAAGAATGATGGTTTCCAGCTGCATCCATGTCCCTACAAAGGACACAAACTCATCCTTTTTTATGGCTGCATAGTATTCCATGGTGTATATGTGCCACATTTTCTTAATCCAATCTGTCACTGATGGACATTTGGGTTGATTCCAAGTCTTTGCTATTGTGAATAGTGCTGCAATAAACATACGTGTGCATGTGTCTTTATAGCAGCATACTTTATAATCCTTTGGGTATATACCTAGTAATGGGATGACTGGTACATCTAGTTCTAGATCCTTGAGGAATCGCCATACTGTTTTCCATAATGGTTGAACTAGTTTACAATCCCACCAACAGTGTAAAAGTGTTCCTATTTCTCCACATCCTCTCCAGCACCTGTTGTTTCCTGACTTTTGAATGATTGCCATTCTAACTGGTGTCAGATGGTATCTCATTGTGGTTTTGATTTGCATTTCTCTGATGGCCAGTGATGATGAGCATTTTTTCATGTGTCTGTTGGCTGTATGAATGTCTTCTTTTGAGAAATGTCTGTTCATATCCTTTGCCCACTTTTTGATGGGGTTGTTTGTTTTTTTCTTGTAAATTTGTTTGAGTTCTTTGTAGGTTCTGGATATTAGCCCTTTGTCAGATGAGTAGATTGCAAAAATTTTCTCCCATTCTGTAGGTTGCCTGTTCACTCTGATGGTAGTTTCTTTTGCTGTGCAGAAGCTCTTTAGTTTAATGAGATCCCATTTGTCAATTTTGGCTTTTGCTGCCGTTGCTTTTGGTGTTTTAGACATGAAGTCTTTGCCCATGCCTATGTCCTGAATGGTACTACCTAGGTTTTCCTCTAGGATTTTTATGGTATTAGGTCTAACATTTAAGTCTCTAATCCATCTTGAATTAATTTTTGTATAAGGAGTAAGGAAAGGATCCAGTTTCAGCTTTCTACTTATGGCTAGCCAATTTTCCCAGCACCATTTATTAAATAGGGAATCCTTTCCCCATTTCTTGTTTCTCTCAGGTTTGTCAAAGATCAGATGGCTGTAGATGTGTGGTATTATTTCTGAGGACTCTGTTCTGTTCCATTGGTCTATATCTCTGTTTTGGTACCAGTACCATGCTGTTTTGGTTACTGTAGCCTTGTAGTATAGTTTGAAGTCAGGTAGCGTGATGCCTCCAGCTTTGTTCTTTTGACTTAGGATTGTCTTGGAGATGCGGGCTCTTTTTTGGTTCCATATGAACTTTAAAGCAGTTTTTTCCAATTCTGTGAAGAAGCTCATTGGTAGCTTGATGGGGATGGCATTGAATCTATAAATTACCTTGGGCAGTATGGCCATTTTCACGATATTGATTCTTCCTATCCATGAGCATGGTATGTTCTTCCATTTGTTTGTGTCCTCTTTGATTTCACTGAGCAGTGGTTTGTAGTTCTCCTTGAAGAGGTCCTTTACATCCCTTGGAAGTTGGATTCCTATGTATTTTATTCTCTTTGAAGCAATTGTGAATGGAAGTTCATTCCTGATTTGGCTCTCTGTTTGTCTGTTACTGGTGTATAAGAATGCTTGTGATTTTTGCACATCAATTTTGTATCCTGAGACTTTGCTGAAGTTGCTTATCAGCTTAAGGAGATTTTGGGCTGAGACAATGGGGTTTTCTAAATATACAATCATGTCATCTGCAAACAGGGACAATTTGACTTCTTCTTTTCCTAACTGAATCCCCTTGATTTCTTTCTCTTGCCTGATTGCCCTAGCCAGAACTTCCAACACTATGTTGAATAGGAGTGGTGAGAGAGGGCATCCCTGTCTTGTGCCAGTTTTCAAAGGGAATTTTTCCAGTTTTTGCCCATTGAGTATGATATTGGCTGTGGTTTTGTCATAAATAGCTCTTATTATTTTGAGGTACGTTCCATCAATACCGAATTTATTGAGCGTTTTTAGCATGAAGGGCTGTTGAATTTTGTCAAAAGCCTTTTCTGCATCTATTGAGATAATGATGTGGTTCTTGTCTTTGGTTCTGTTTATATGCTGGATTATGTTTATTGATTTGCGAATGTTGAACCAGCCTTGCATCCCAGGGATGAAGCCCACTTGATCATGGTGGATAAGCTTTCTGATGTGTTGCTGAATCCGGTTTGCCAGTATTTTATTGAAGATTTTTGCATCGATGTTCATCAGGGATATTGGTCTAAAATTCTCTTTTTTTGTTGTGTCTCTGCCAGGCTTTGGTATCAGGATGATGTTGGCCTCATAAAATGAGTTAGGGAGGATTCCCTCTTTTTCTATTGATTGGAATAGTTTCAGAAGGAATGGTACCAACTCCTCCTTGTACCTCTGGTAGAATTCAGCTGTGAATCCATCTGGTCCTGGACTTTTTTTTGGTTGGTAGGCTATTAATTATTGCCTCAATTTCAGAGCCTGCTATTGGTTTATTCAGGGATTCAACTTCTTCCTGGTTTAGTCTTGGAAGAGTGTAAGTGTCCAGGAAATTATCCATTTCTTCTAGATTTTCCAGAAAACATCACTTTATATAAGAAGTGACAAAAGGAATCAGCTTGTGATAGGTAGGAGAATGGAGACAAACCAGGTGGCAATTCTCAGTTGGAATTCATGACCACAGGCAGGCATGTCTAGAAGAGAGAATCTGATAGCCAGTAAGATCTCTTGAATGCTGAGGACAAACTAAGGACAAACTAAGGACCTGGTCCTGCTCCTAGAATACAGACAAGATCTCTAAATGCACTGAAATATTAATAGTGTTTTTTATAGTAGCTTTTTGGACCCTATACCTCTGCAGTTCAGTAACCCTGAGAGTTAACCAAATTAATTACCATATATAGATTCAGACCTGCCACTGAGGCATGTACAGTCTTGATTATTGGCAGACAATAGTTAGCTTTCATAAACCTTCAATCCTCTCTAAGTCAACTTTCTTTTTAACTTTTATTTTAGATTTGGGGTAATTTTGCACACGTTATATAGGTAAACTGCATGTCACTGGGGTTTGGTGTACAGATTATTTCATCAGTCAGCTAATAAGCATAGTACCCGATTACCCAATAGATAGTTTTTCCATCCTCACCCCCCTCCCACCCTCCACCCTCAAGTAGGCCCTGGTGTCTGTTGTTCCCTTCTTTGTGTACTCAATGTTTAGCTCTCACTTGTAAGTGAGAACATGTAGTATTTGGTTTTCTGTTTCTGTGTAAGTTTGCAAAGGATAATGGTCTCCGGTTCTCTCCACATTGCTGCAAAGGACATGATCTCATTATTTTTATGGCTGCATAGTATTCCATGGTGTATATGTACCACACTTTCTTTATCCCGTCTACATTCATGGGTATTTAGGCTGATTCCATGCATTTGCTCTTGTGAATAGTGCTATGATGAACATAATGTGTGCATGTGTCTTTATGGTAGAATGATTTATATTCCTCTGGGTATATATCCAATAATGAGATTGCTGAGTCAAACGGTAATTTTGTTTTCAGTTCTTTGAGGTATTGTCACACTGCTCTCCACATGGTCTAAACTAATTTACACTCCCACCAGCAGTGTATAAGCATTCCCTTTTCTCCACAACCTCACCAGCATCTGTTATGTTTTGACTTTTAAATGATAGCTATTCTGACTGGTGTGAGATGGTATCTCATTGCTGTTTCGATTTGCACATCTCTAATGATTAGTGATGTTGAACATTTTTTCATCTGTTTATTGGCCATTTGTATGCCTTCTTTTGAAAAGTATCTGTTCATGTCCTTTGCCCACTTTTTACGGGGGTGGTTTATTTTTTGCTTGTAAATTTGTTTAAGTTCTTCTTGTGAATTTTATTTCTTCTCTGGAGGTGTCTTTTATTTTCTAGATCCCCAGTATTCCACTAGTGATTCCACCTATTTTTCTGACAATTTGAAATTTAACAAATTGTCTCCACTCCTGATTTTGAGTATACACTTAGGGTTGGGCATGGTGGCTCACTCCTGTAATCCCAGCACTGTGGGAGGCCAAGGCAGGCAGATCAGCAGAGGTCAGGATATTGAGACCAGACTGGCCAACATGGCAAAATTGTCTGTACTAAAACCACAAAAATTAGCTGGGCATGGTAGTGTGTACCTGTAGTCCCAGCTACTCAGGAGGCTGAGGCAGGATAATCTCTCGAACATGGGAGGCGGAGGTTGCAGTGAGCTGAGATCGCGCCATTGCATTGCACTCCAGCCTGGGCAACAAGAGGGAAATTCCGTCTCAAAAAAAAAAAGAAAGAAAGAAGATAGGGAGTTAATGGGACATACGGACGTATGTCATCTAGTTATTTTTCTGTAAATACAAATTCTTTCATCAATGAACTTGAAAATTGACCACTCAGTAAGTTGTTTGCCATTAAATAAGTTAACACTTCATCATGTTCCTGTTTCTTATTGCACTGTTTGTAAGTATACATTTTAATAACAAGATTATAATATGCATATATTGCAATTAAATAAGTT
This sequence comes from Chlorocebus sabaeus, assembly GCF_047675955.1. Lineage (NCBI taxonomy): Eukaryota > Metazoa > Chordata > Mammalia > Primates > Cercopithecidae > Chlorocebus > Chlorocebus sabaeus. Next base: position 48,198,073 of record NC_132910.1, read on the forward strand.
TTTGAGGTTTTGAGAGGTACTAATTAATTATCTTTCTCTCTTTTATGTTTTGAACCAATTAAAAAATAGACTTATGAATAAAAATTTAAACAATATATTATTTTATTTATGTTTAACCTGGATTGAATGAACAGCATGAATTAAGGTTTCAAATATCTGGTCTGCAGTTCTACCCTGTGAACTCTACCTAACTTTTACACTGCAGCTGGGGCAACTGTTGAGAGACAGAGAGAAAAACAAACAAACAAGTAGTAGGCCTATGTGTGAATACTGTTCTCTAATGAGTTAACTCAACCAATAGGATCGTCAATGAATACAAATGTTTCTCTTATGGTAAAATAAATGAGAAAAATGTGCCGAATTCTTGAAAATAATACCTCATTACTGCTTCTGCTTGGAGAATGAAATGGCCATCTATGCGTAGAAATATAACCAAGGGAAAATAATGTTTCCTCAGCAAATTTGTTGAGAAACTGAAATAGTTCGAGTGGGATGTATTGTAAGTAAGACATGAGATCATATTCTAAGAAAAAGTAGACTGAGGGATAGTAGAGTTTGAGAAACAAAGTGAAACTGCTAAAAAATAAATTGACCTTCTTAGTTGTAATACACACAGTCGTCACAAAGTTTTGATTGTTAGAAAGAGTAGCAGGTGGCATTATGTTACTTGAGAGGTCCATAGAGTCATGAAAAGCCAGAAACATGTCAGGAAGTATTTAAGTAAGAATGACAGTGAGAAAAACAGAAGCAACAGACTATAGGCCATTAATACAGTAACAGGGATGCATTCCTATAAATTAGTGCAATGGCAAGATGTAATTGGACCCAGACATTTAATGTGAAATGAGTAACAACCACTCATACAAACTGCAAATACAAAAAGCTAGGCCGGGTGCGGTGACTCACACCTGTAATCCCAGCACTCTGAGAGGCCAAGGCGGGCGGATCATGAGGTCAAGAGTTCGAGACAATCTTGGTCAACATAGTGAAATCCCATCTCTACAAAAAATACAAAGATTAGCTGGGTGTGGTGGTGTGTACCTGTAGTCCCAGCTACTTGGGAGGCTGAGGCAGGAGAATCCCTTGAACCCAGGAACCCAGGAGGTGGAGGTTGCAGTGAGCCGAGATTGCACCACTGCACTCCAGCCTGGTGACAGAGTGAGACTGTGTCTAAAAAAAAAAAAAAGAAAAAAGAAAGAAAAAGAAAAAGCTCCTAATGAATGATGCACAATGATAGAGAAGGATTATCATACTAGACCTGATGAACCTACCCCAAGAAATTTAGCAGTTTAAAATTCTTTTGGTTCAAACTTTGTCCTTTGGTCTGGCAGGCTTCATTGTCAGCTCACCAAGATTATATTCACCCCTCTGGGAATACTTAAGTTAAACAAAGAAAATATAAAGTTTAAAAAAGTAAATTGCCTGGTTTAGATGAGCACTATGGTGAATATAACAATGTGGCTATGTCTTTTAGTCAAGGCATTTTTTCCATGATATAGGAAGTCATATTATCATCGATAAGCTGGTTGTCAAGTGAGAAAGAGAGAATTAGAGAACTCAGTATTTAATGACATCAAATAAAAACTGTCTGACACACACGTCTCCTGAGTATTGAGATAGGGAGTAGGACCAGGTTCTAAGAAGGCCAGATTTTGAATCAGGGCTTTGTCCATATTTGTCTTTGTAATGTCTCTCCATATTTTAAACAAGTATGTTTTCACCCATCATGAACTCATTTTAAAATTTAACACTAAAAACCACTTTATTTTCTTTAATTTTTTATCTGAGGTTTGTGAAGACTTATACAAATTATTAGAACACTGAAAAATTCCTATCTAGACTTACTAATTTATTTTATAAGTTAAGAAAATGAATGGGAGAATGATTCTTCTAATCCTGTTTGAACGTGAAAGAATTGATGCATAAACTGGAACTTTTAGCTCTCCTTTCTAGAAAAATACCTGATACCTTACATTATATTAAATCATGTGAAAGATATCAGATTGCCTCCATAGCCAGAGCTTCTCAAAGAGAAAATGGATAAAGAGTTATGAAACAAGCAATAATTAAATTATTGTAATTCTCAATTATCTAAAAGCAGAAGAAACGGGAAAGTGTGAAAACCAAATTGGCTGCTCATGAATTCACATCTTTGGGATACTTAGAACAAATAAAAGGAGAATAAATACTATATTTGCCTAAATTGGGGAAATTTAAGGTTTAAACCAAATTACCAAGAATAGAATTGTAGGCAGAGGAAAGCTAATCTCTGAAGGTAGCAGAGGCAAAAGTGGCCCTGCCATTGTCTGCCATGCTAGATTTTCTTTCCTCAATCAGATGCCTTATCTGGGGGCATAGTGGGAGGCATAGGTTATGAAATACAGGTATCCTATAGGCATTTACAATTAATGTAGTCAGAAAGCCCAACAGATATTTGCCCAGGTAGATACCTGATTCTCAAAAAGCAATGACCTAAACCCATGTCTCCTAGAAGCATTTTGCCTAAAGATTGATCAGCCAAATGGAGGGTTCGTTTAAACTCAGCCTCCCTTTAGATAATTTTGTAGCTATATTGAAGCCTATTCTTTTAGTTGATATTATATTATTTGAGTTATTAACATCTTTCTAACATTTTAAGGATTAGTCAATACATATAGAAGTACCTTCGCATTTATGTTTGCATTTCTAATGTACATATAACAAGTTATAGTATTTTCTGGTTTTTTTCCTTGCAATTATATTTTTTTGATCTTTTAAAAATATTGGAGACATTTTTACTTTTTTAAAGACCCTTTTAAAAAATATTTTATTTATAGTAATATATACTTAATGAAGGTTTACAGCAGGTCTTAGAAATTTTGTTCACTGCATTTATGTCTTTGCTCTTGCTGTTTTATTCCATTGTGTATGCTTGTGTTCACTCCATACATTAAACAGTATCACAAATGAATATTGGCATTCATAACACAAGTGAATGCCAATATTCATTTGCGTTAGTATTTTCTTAGGTATTGATATTCTGATGGGAAAAAATGAACAAAGGGGGTTTTATGAATTAGAATGTTATTGAACTCCATTAAATCTTATTTTTCAAGATAATTTCATAGAATGCAAATGAAATAAATGTCTTCCATGTTTGTGCCATGCTTAGTTCAGTGTTCTGTTACTGGCATCTTAACTAACGCACTTTCTTTCCACTCCCTAGAAGATATATATATTAGACTTATGTACACATTATACATTTATCATCATATTATTTACTTTACTAATACATAACATGACAATGTCTCCCCCAGACGGTACACTCTGCTTCCTTGTTCTTGGTACAATCCTGTTCAACAATATTTGTTCAATTAGTAAAATTGAGGTTTCTAATCTGTATTTTTCTGGTTTTTTTCCCCCTATCAGTAAATGTCAGGATGGTAGTGTTTTGGTATCTCTCCCATTCCCCAGTTGAGAGCAGGTTCTGGTCTGTTTGCCTGAACTCACAAACTTTAACTCAGATAACTACTTCTTAAACAACTTCTTGTATGTCCAGATCTGTGTTTATTACATCATTTCCTGACTAAATACCAGTGTATTTGTTACAAATCATGTGAAGAATTACATTTGGTAGTTATCCGTTCTTTATGACATCAGTTTTATCCTTCACTATATCCCTATCACCCAGCACCTTGGCCAATGCCTAGAGATAGTAGAACATTTGTAAATACATTTTGGTTGAATAAATTATAACCTCTTATCATCATCTGTCACCAACAATAGTTCTATAATACCTTGTTACCTTATCCCAGTTCCAAAATGGCCAATCCCCATACCTTTTTTTGTCCTTGGTTTCAAGCTTTAATCTTTTTGACAAACTTTCATTAGAACAACACTGCTCTGAAATTTTAAAGCTATGTACCCATATCTCCCTCTTACACGTATATTTTTAAATAGATTTTACTACAGAAATTTGCCTAGATTGTCTTGCTTCTGCTAGTGCTACTTAGAAACACTGTGTGTTTTTTGGCAAAGGAGCTACATTTATTGCCATTCTGGAAAGGGCTAAATGCAGTTCAAGACTGTAGATTGGTATATGAGGGGCAAAGGATAAGGTAATAACCTCATATTGCTCTCACTCTATTTTGTCCATATCCCAGAGAAAAACATGGCATGATCCACAGAAGGTTAGACTTTCAGTGGGTCAAACCAATCTGCATGACACATACCAAAACACCCCATATTTTAAAGTTTTCTAACCCTAAAGTGCTATTGAATTTGTACCAGATTGGCTCAACTGAACACATTCTCCAGAAAAGATTTTCCTGCTTTATTCATGTTTGTGCTTCCCAGCCAACCCCAAGAAGTGCCATTTTGTAGCTCTTCTTGATTTGGTACTGTTATGTCAGTCAGTTCTTCCCCTCTCCCTGTTGGCTGACATGACTCTTTCTGATAATAATCTCTGAGAGCTTTCCTTTTACAATGACTCACTCCAAAACAAAACTCAGATATAGGTGGCCTGATGCAGAAAACTTATTTTTATCCCATTTATTATCAATTTGCCACAGGACCAAATAGATAATCTTGGCTTGACAGCCTAAGAGAGATTGCCTGCATTGAAAGCTGTGGTTTTTATAGGAATAAGTCTGGTGGCAAAGTGAATAGCTCATGAATTAAGAAGAGAATCCTAGGTTAATTCAGTAGCTCAACAATTTTTTCAAATATTCAGGCTCCTTCCATTGGCTGCTAAACTATGTCATCCTTTTTGATTAAAAGATGGCCCACACTTGGCCAGGCGCAGTGGCTCACGCCTATAATCCCAGCACTTTGGAAGACCAAGGTGGGCAGATCATGAGTTCAAGAGATCAAGACCATCCTGGTGAACATGGTGAAACCCCATCTCTACTAAAAATACAAAAAAAGAAATTAGCTGGGCATGGTGGCACATGCCTGTGGTCCCAGCTACTCGGGAGGCTGAGGCAGGAGAATCGTTTGAACCTGGGAGGCTGAGGTTGCAGTAAGCCTGAGCCAGGATCATGCCACTGCACTCCAGCTTGGTGACACAGCGAGACTCCATCCAAAAAAAAAAAAAAAAGACGGCCCACATTTAAAATCCCTGCTTGACGAAAGGGAACAGAATTTCCATGATGGCACTGAGTCAATCATGGTCTATCCTTTGGTTAGGGGAGGAACTTACTCCTTGAGCCTTTTCTTTCCTGAACCCTGAACAAAATTTAGGATCTGTTAGTCAGAAAAGGAAGGAAATGGTTGCCATGGGAAGTTTCTATATAACTGTCAACATTTTACTTGGACATTTACTTGAATGCAAGACTGAATAATTCATTGTACAATAAGTACAATGCCTGGGTCCACAATAGATTCTGGGGCCATAAATAGTTTAATTTCTTTTAAATAAGAAGAACAAATAAATTTTTAGGTCAAATAAAATGTTTCAAAATGTATCACTAATATATTCATCTTTTATACCAGTGAGATTGTGAACCATAAATTTTAATATAAAGGAAGGGTCCTACGGAAGTCGTAATACAGTCTTAGCCACATGAGTGTAGCATGTCAGGTACACAAGAAAGGGAAGTGCATTTTAGGTGAAGGGAACAGTATATGCTTTCATCATGGGAGAGATGAACCACCTATCCTGTTCACCCCATTTCAAAGGAACTGATATCCTCACTCTTGAATTCCCAAGTGGTCCTAGAATCCTTATGTGCATGAACAGACATCTGCAGTGAGGATACTCACATTAATTTATTCCAAGATAATTTCCAATAAACTGGACATAGTAAAAGGATTTTCCCAGGAATGCCAATGCAAATAATGCAGAAACAGAATTTTAACAGTTTTTCTTCCTATTTTTCAAAATGATAGATCAATATTTCCAAAAGATAGGTGTGCCTTTCTTAAGGTGAACCCTGTGTTCTATAAATATGATGCCACAGCACACAACACACACCCGTTCATTTCTGCTTTCTGACACCTTTTCCAAACTAGTATATTTGATAAGTGGATATCTCAGTATTTTTACTGTTGAAGACCTTTATTTGCCAGCTGGTTAGAAGAGAAGGAGGCAAAGGTCAATGTGCTTTTCCCCAGAAACAAATCTGTCATAGCACTGATGTTCCACTCCAGTGACCTTGTGGGACTGAGGGATACCAGTCCTTTTCCTTTCGGGCACTCCCATTCAAACACACCCACAACAGATTTTGTTCTAGATAAATTGAATCAGTCATCAGAATGGCAATCAAGAATACTATGCCAGAAAATAACTGAAGTCACAAAAACTTGCCCAGATATTTCCAACAGAGTACTTTAAACATATCCTTATAATATATCTGCAGACATTAAGGTTTTCTGGCCTTTGTAGGTGCAAGAGTCTTCTTTTAGAGAGCAAAACAAGAAAGTCAAATGATCAAAGGAGTCAAAGCTTCTCTGACAGAAATAAATGTGGTTCAAGCATTAGTAAATATGTATGCTGTAATGAAAATATATTTTTATAATACACTTTCCCACTCTCAGCTGTGAATTTCCATGGGAATTATTTCCAAAGACAAGCTGCAGGAAAAGCATCAATTAATCTGCTGAATGAATTTTTGAATCTATTCTCAATGCTGAGACCCCCTCCTGGTGCTTGGTAATTACCCCAATATTTTCTGCACACTTGTTTAAACGGCTTCCTCTTGGGCTTCCTGTGAAGATGGCCCCTGTCTCTGCTGATCTGAAAGGCAATGTGCCTTATCGCTCTGCCTCATTCCATCTGCAGCTCGTAGGGGGTCTCACTAATCATTGTCATTGGAACATTGGATGAGCAGTCTGGGGACATAGATAGATGCGACACCAAAGGGGACCAGGGACTTTCCAACAGAGTGCTCATCTTCGTAAATGCATCATCCCGCCCAGATTCAAAGCAAGAGATGAACTCCTTTAAAGCAAGGACCTGCACCTTAATTATACAAATGCAGTGATCAAAGTTATTAGCCCTTTTTTCAAAAGCCATGGATTTAATAGAATGGTGTTTTGTTACTTTTGACAGAAAATATTCGGTCCTCATGAAGAGCAAAAGTAACAGAGAGAAACACAATAGGGAGAGAAATAAAGCAAGAGGAAAATGAAAATGGTGTTAAACAAAAAATGATACTTATAGAGAAATACAATTTAAAAAGCAGTTGGTGCCATAAAAAAGATAAAAGTTGTGAAGTGTTGGACTGTAAGAGAACTTCTAAGTGTATTCAAATATGACATATTTTTTTATTTTTCTTACCTCCTCAAGTAGTAAGTTTCAAAAGATAAATGTGATCCACAATTTATCCACACATGATTCATCTATAGACAGAAAATAAAGCACAGTGATGATTTTTCATATGAAAGAATCCTTACACTGGAAATATTTATCCTTTACTTATCTTAAATAAAGATGACTTTCATACTTTTGGAGATTGTGACATGTGTGAATATTATGTTCTAAATAAGTTAGTTCACAGGTTCCTTGAAACTGAGAGGCATCTGAGGAAAAGCTACACTACTTTACTTGGTATGTAATAAGTGGGTGTGTGTAATTTGATTCAGAAAACTAAAAGATATAATTTAAAGAATGAGCTATGACTATTTAATAACTGAGAAGTATTTGAACAAAAGAAAATTAAGTAAAAGTTAAAAGAAAAGAAATCACCCCTTTTTATCTTAGGAAATAACAATCTCAGTTCAGGTCATTTATTTCCAAGCTACCTGAGTCTCAATATTAAAAGTGTTTTAGGGACATGGATGCAGCTGGAAACCATCATTCTCAGCAAACTATCCCAAGAACAGAAAACCAAACACCGCATGTTCTCACTCATAGGTGGGAACTGAACAATGAGATCACTTGGACTCGGGAAGGGGAACATCACACACTGGGGCCTATCATGGGGAGGGGGGAGGGGGGAGGGATTGCATTGGGAGTTATACCTGATGCAAATGACAAGTTGATGGGTGCTGACGAGTTGATGGGTGCAGCACGCTAGCATGGCACAAGTATACATATGTAACAAACCTGCACGTTATCCACATGTACCCTAGAACTTAAAGTATAATAAAAAAAAAAAAATGTTTTAGATAGCATCTCATTTATAATGACATTGACTTCTAGGACGTAAACTTGAAATATTATATGCACTGTTGTTCTACTTATTATCATTCAAACAAAGTAACATATTTAGAATTACCTTATATTTAGAATATTAAGAAAAAATATTTAGGAAACCTCTATCCATTTTATTTTAATGTAAATACCTATGCATCATAGCTCAAAATTTTACCTGTGAAATAAGCACTTTAAATTCTGGAGGACTATATTTCATCCTGTACTGGGAGGAGTCAGCCATAAAAATAGAGTGGGGTCTGAAAGTCAGGAAATCAGATAAAATTCAAAGGCATATATTAATCGTTAATGTATCTCCTCTTGTGCTCGTTTGAGAATTCATTCCAATCAGAAATTCTCTGTCACTTTACCAAAACCCTTTCATGCTATCAAGTTGCTCTCTGTTGTTAAAAATCAATGGTCAATTCTCAGCTCTCATCTTGGTTGACCTATTATCAAGATTTTTCATGGTTTCTCAGGCCCTCTTCTTGCATATTTGCTTCCTGGATTCCAGAACATTATCTGCTCCTGATTTTCCTCTTACATTGATCACCATGTCTTCCAGTGTATCCTAATTTTGTTGGTTTACCTACATACTCCTGACTTCCAATGATTTATGCATCCAACTGCTCAGTCTCTAAATCTTTTCTATCTATTTGTCCCCTTTGGAGATCTCATTCAGTTCATAGTTTTAAATATGACCTATGTGCTGTATGACTCAGATATTGAAATATTCATCCTGCATATCTGCCTTGTACTCCAGACTCTTATAGCCATATTTTTATCTGACCTAACTAATTTAATGAATGCTAAACATCCCAAACTTAACATACCCAAAACAAAACTTCTGAACTTCCACGTCTCCTAAGTTTTCCCTAACTCCATAAATGCAAAATCCATTTTACAATGGATGAAGCAAAACATCCTGGATTCATCTGACTAATTTGTTTCTTTAATTCTCTACACTCAATACATAAAAAAAAATTGTTCTTAACACAACAGTTAGAATGATCTTATTAACACTCAGAGCAGGCTACATCATTGCTTTGCTCCAAACCATCAATGGTATCTCATGTTGCTCAGATGCAAAAGTCACACTTCCTTCCAATGGAATACAAGGCTCTATAGGATAAGGTTCACTACTACTTTGCTAGATTCATCATGCCTTATCTTTTCATTTGCTTATTAAACAACTGTCACATCAGTCTTCTGGTGTTCCTAAATCAGGCCCAACATGTGGTCACCTTTGCTTTCCTGATCCTTCTGTCTTGAAAAGTCATCTCCCACATTTCTGTGTGGCTTACTCCATTGCTTCCTTCAGGTCTTTCTTCATATATTGACTGTGGGAGTCACTGTGGGCAATCCTGTGTAAATTATCTTTACTTTCTGGTATATATATGTTTTGTTTTTACAACGCTGATTTTATAGGGACATGATAAGATTTAAATGAGATAGTCCAACAGCATTAATAAAAATCACATATGGATGATTTGTTCTATTCTCAGTCTTGAACGAAACATGGTCCTGGAGGTTACAACAACACAGTCTATAAGTGCTCAAATTATGCTAAAATAAAATGTATATCAGCATTGCTTCTCCTCTTGAAAACAGGTATGGCAGATTTATCTAGTCTCTCTAGATCTCTGGAAATCAACTAGAGAAGGGAAGGAAAGATAAATAACAATTCAGACAAATATTCAAAATATTTGACTAGAACTAGAAAGATTCATGTTATGTATTAAAATAAAGAGACCAGGCACAGTGGCTCACACCTGTAATCCCAGCACTCTGAGAGGCCGGGGCAGTCAGATCACCTGAGGTTGGGAGTTCGAGACCAGCCTGACCAACATGGAGAAACTCTGACTTTACTAAAAATACAAAAATTAGCTGGGCGTGGTGGTGCATGCCTGGAATCCCAGCTACTTGGGAGTCTGAGGTAGGAGAATTGCTTGAACCTGGGAAGCGGAGGTTGCAATGAACTGAGATTGTGCCATTGTACTCCAACCTGGGCAACAAGAGTGAAAATCCATCTCAAAAATAAATAAATAAATAAAAATAAATAAAGTGAAGAGAGTTTAAGAAAGAGGACATTCCTCAAAGTGGGAGATGCCTCATAAGAGTCCAATGCTATAGTATTATACAGTTGAACTCAAAGTGTTCAAAAGGTTTTAGAGCCATTATCATCTTCAGGATCATTGTCACATACATGAGTAGTCATATTTGAGAAGCAGGAGTGTAGTGGATGACATGGACTTTGGTGCTTGATCGTTTGGGTCCAAATCCACTCTTCTACTTATTAGTAGGTTAATGTAGCAGAGATTCACGTTGGGCTAGTTAATCAGTGCCTCTAGCTATCTGATTTATCTTTGCTTTATCTTAAGATATATAAAGTGGGAATAGTGGGACTACTATTTTTGTGAGGATTAAATAATCAATAATATAAACTCTTATAGCAGTGTCTGATTCACAGTAAATGATCAATAAGTAGTAGTTATTGTAACATTAACCCAAAATAAAATCTCTCATCGAGTCCTGCATGGAGAATCAAGCAGCTTTAAGGAAATTGTAGAATCTAACATAACTGGATGACATTCCCCAGAGGTAATTGTTTCTAGCTGTATATGTTTGTTACAGTTCCAGTGATTGAGATATATCAAAATCACTATCTGGAAGCGGATAAAAAACTGTTCGCCTGCCTGTCAGCTGTCTCCCTTCAGTCTCTTTGTAGTCTCAATTTCTCAAGGACAGATAAGGAGCCAACTGGAAAAAAATGTGTGTGTGTGTGTGTGTGTGTGTGTGTTGTGCTCATTGCACTGGGTAATCTAGTACTAGATGCAGGTTTGAACTAAATCCCATTTATTGGGGTGTGGGGACTAAGAAGAGTCAACAACTCGTGATAGTTTTGGAGTGCCCTGAAACTTAAAATTACTCTCTAGGCCCTTGGAGAAACTTGAAACTCTTAAGTATTACAGTTTCCCGGTGAGAAACTTAAATCTATCTCTCCTAATTTTCTGTCCTAATGATTTCTCAGGGACAGTTTATTTTCCATGAGCCTGTTCTTTGAGGAGGCAATCAAAATGATCTATTTTAGTCTGGACCAAGTGCGGGGCACTATAAATCAGTTGAGTTCTGAAGATACCACAACTTGCTTTTCACTTGTAACTGAATTTTGGTAAAAAGAAATAAAGGAGTGGCTGACAATTGTGGGTATGGGAGGATCTTTTTAATTTTTTTTAAAATAAGGTTTAAGACACATTCTCTCCTCACCATGTGTTTGGAGCAAATACAGATCTCAATTACTTAAAGTAATATGACCTTGAAGTTTGCATTTAATTTCTAGTGTTATCTAAAATGCAAATGTTGCTTAATTGTCTTTTTTTATAATACTGACATTTTAGTGTGCTGTTGCCTTCTTTCAGCTAGCCTTCACGTCTTTTGGCTAGGACTTTTGGATGAGTATGTATGTAATATAGTTGTAGAAGAATAATGCATTATCCCCATTTTTGATCTCATATAAACCAGACACTATTTTAATTCTGACTAAACTGTACATTTAGTTGTGGCTAACATTCAGTATTGGCCTTTCTCTTTGGTGTGTGTTATAAAAATTGCTCTTTCATAATTTTTATTTTTATTTTTTGAGACAGAGTTTTGCTCTTGCTGCCTAGGCCGGAGTGCAACAGCACAATCTCGGCTCACTGCAACCTGCGCCTACTGGGTTCAAGCGATTCTCCTGCCTCAGCCTCCTGAGTAGCTGGGATTACAGGCGTGCACCACCATGCCCAGCTAATTTTGTATTTTTAGTGGAGATGGGGTTTCTCCATGTTGGTCGGGCTGGTCTCAAACTCCCAACCTCAGGTGATCCGCCCGCCTTGGCCTGCTGGGATTACAGGCATGAGTCATCGTGCCTGGCCGCTCTTTCATAATTTATAACCATAAACATAAAAATATTATTTTACATACTAAAGTGAAATACTTACAGGTCTAGGTACAAACCTCTAGTGGATTTGCAAACTCCACTGAGGAGTTAAAGGTAAGTTGATGTGGGCAAATGAGTACGTAATTTAGACTTTATACATTGGAGCGAATTCAGGAAAATTCTAAAATACTGACCTTGGGGGACATAATATCTTTTATATTTTCTTTATTTTAGTTAATTTAACCAAGAGAAAACTAACTAGATCAAAATTTTGTGCTGATTCTAATATTAGTAATCTTTTATGAAATATTGATTCAGAGTCCCTATCTTTAGTGAGCCAAAAGTTATTTATTTTCTCTTTTTAGCAAAGCAAGATCTCATAAGATATTATCTATTTCATGAATGCATATGGTTGGGAACTTGCAGACTAGAGAGCACTCATTTTTCTTTAGAAGTTTGAGACTGGGCTGTTTACAGTGAAGTAAAGAAAAGTGCGTCTTAAATTAATGTCCAAAGAAGGGGAATGAGAACAATTTGATCACTCAACTTGCAAAGGACTTTTATTTTACACACACACACACACACCCCATAGAATGTGCTGTGTAAGCTGGGTGATTTTCTCCTTTTAAAGTGTAAAATATTTTACAAGATGCCTAATACTTTTCTGAGCAGTAAGGGAATCTCTGTAATAAGAGACACAGCTAGATACTACTTACAAACAAAGTGTCAATTCATACAAACACAGAAATTAAGAGAATGGCTATTTCATAACCAAAAACATTTGCGAATGAAATAAGGCTCAGTAAGTGTAGCTTACAGAGGATGGAGCATGTCATGTTTCTGAATGTTAGATTAGAGAGCACATAATGTTTTCTTTCAGGGTTGCCACTTTCTTCTCCCTGGTCCAATTTGTACTCACCTGCACAACTTTGCAGTTTGAATGGTAATTACAGATGTCAATCTCATCTCATTCTAAACTATCACCTTGTGTTCTATTACCACGTATACAGAAGTATTTTTCCCAGCATTTCGACATAGTTTGAGGAATGCTTCAGTGGGATAACTTTTTTCCTCAATTTGAGGTATTGCTTTTATTGAAAGTTAATTGAAAAAAAACACTATACATGAAACAAACTTATGTTTCTGCTTATTATTCATTTCATAAACATTATTCAGTATCCGTTTTATATAAGGTGATCTCTTATGTATATTGGGAAATGGAAAACTCTATCAGATCTTCTCCTTTTTGTTAAATAAATCATATCAGGATTACAAGAATATGGTTGTTACTGACTCACTGTCTCTCTGGGCTTACCCAACAGTATTTTGCCAGGCTGTTAAAATCACCAAAATAATACTTCATCTCTCCATCTTTGTCACATTTTGATTTCTGTTTGTCCAAGCTACAGACATGCCTGTTCAATTACTGCATCTTTTGAAACACATACACACAAACGAGCACATACACATATGTATACTTTATTCGTATTGGATATTGGGCATTATCAATAAGACATTGACAGTATTATTTCAACCCATTTTGGAAAAGGGAATGTTTCCTTGACTCATGTACATTCAGAAAGGCACATTATTGATCAGAATAAAATTTATTTTCTTTTCTACTTCCCTGTGTAGATATGCTAAACTAAATATTAGACTTTGTTATCTTTTAATCAAGACTTTCCAATGAGTGTTTTTGAAATATGCATTTTAGTTGACTCATTTCTGCAAAGATATTTTTCTCTTGGGTCTCTTTATTATATAGAATGCCAATGAGCACATTGTTTAAAAACTCTTTACCTGCCTCAGATGAGACCATGCAGGGAATAGAGCTGCCATATGATTCACTGCCTACACCGGCCGCTGAATTTCAAATGGCTAACTGTGAGATATTAAGAAAAAACTTATAAGAGACAATTGACTTACAAGCCCAACCTGAGCCAAAATATGCAGAGCACCATAGGTTTACTTCCTCCCCTAGACGTGGGACCTGGGAATGGAGGGTATCATTGATCATCCCTCTAAAGCTCCAGGACTTAGCTTAATCCCAAATGTTTCAAATTTGAGGAAATGTACTGCCAAAGGAGTAGAATAAGATTTGCATTTCTGTACATGTGGTAGCAATTATTGCAAAAGCATTAATAAGCAGTTTGGACTTGAGAAAAGAAAGACTGTACCTTATCAAAACAGTGGAGAATTGAATGCGTGCTCATGCGGAAACCTTTTGATGAAGGGCTCTATTTCCTTAGATTCTCTTTTTACAGACTCTCAGGAAGGTTTACTTCAGGGAACAGCATGCTGGTTGTACAATGAGCAGTGGCCCGTGGCAAAAGTAGACACAGTAGAAAAAGAGCTTATTGTGCTGAGAAAACTTCAAAGTCCACAAATCCAAAGTCTTAAGACTACACCATCTCTGCTTATCCTAAATAGCAAAGGGAGCTAATGTTGAAGGGTCAAGAAAAAAAATTAGAGATAAGATACATTATTCACTTAGCTAACCATTCTAGCATAATATGGCTCTGAATAATCATTAACCATCAGATATCTCTGCCATTTACCCAGGAGATGGCCAGATGAAGATGCCCACATGATAACTAAGTACCATCTCACATAACTGACTGTAACTCAAGGAGATTAACTCCTCTACCTCATGACTGTGAGTGTATGTTTGAAAACTGGATTCAGGAATTTGCCCACATGTTGATGCTGTCACAGAGAGAAATGCATAAAACACTAAACATATGGATCAATGTGAGTGTAAAAGTTAAGATATATCCCACATATTTGCAAATAATCCTCTGCGATCAACTATTATCCTCACGTATTATACATTTATTTTTTAGCAAGTAACTTAGGGAAAGGTTGGAATTATTTCTGTTCATATAATATCATTTTAAATATATGCATAATCTATGTTCACTCTAATGGAAGATGAAGTGACTGGTTCACATTCACAATTAGATTACCTTGCTGTGGTATTACTAGACAGAGTTGATCGGTTGTAAAACTTGCCTCAGGCTCTGCCTTCCGTGAGGCACTGCACAACGTCATCATCAGATAAATAATTTTGATTGATCATTAACATTTTTGTGTATCTTTTGAGGGCACCTTTCATATAAAATATAAGGTGATTGATACCCATCAAATTGTGGAACAGGGCAGGAATGCAAATCACATGAATTGGCCAAAAGTGACAAGGATTTTGCAATGTAAATCACTTATCTGATTGAGTTACGATAAAGGGAACTTTTTTGGCTAAATGATCTATAACAAAACATCTGCAAGTTCTTTGAAACTGCTGGTTTTTTGAGTGAAGTGTATTAAATATCTAAATATATGCATTAAGTCACAAATGAAAGAAATTGTAATAGTTCTTTTGGCCAACAGTCAGTGATTTCTTTGAGATAAAACTAAGAATTTCCCTCCTTTTTTTGGTGAAAATATTCTTTGATTAGTGCCATAAATTTGAAAATGTGCCGGGATTGTCCACTGGACTTTCATTTATGATACATCCATTAGCTTTCATAATCCTTTCTGGAACAGTATATATTATTTTTGCTATTAATTTGTATTAAAATATAAGTTACATTAAAAATTGTGAACTAATTATAAGTTTACATGTGTGTTAATTCTTGAGAAGTTAACATACCCATGAACAAATCCAGAACAAGACATAGGACAATACCCTGGACTTGGGACCTGGGAATGGAGTGTATCATTGGTCATCCTCCTAAAACCTCAGTTCTTAGCTTAATCCCAAATATCTCAAATTTAAGAAAATGTACTGCTGAAGGAAAATGTGCAGCTCAGAAGCTCCCCTCAAGCCCTCTCTTGGTAACAACACTAATTCTCTTTAGAGGTACCCACCTTCTCCAATATTAGATTGTTTCTGAACATTATTCAAATGCACTTTTAGATCACATGACCTCTTACGTCTGACTTCACAATTGCTCATGTGATATTAAACCATGTTGTTGTAGGTAGTTGTCATGTGTTCCTTTTTGTTTTTATATAATATTCTACTATATGAATACTAAACAGTTAATTTACACATTATTCACTTGTGAACAATTTTGTTGTTTTCAATTTAGGACCATTTCAAATAATGCTGCAGTGAATATTTTTGAACATGTCTTCTGCTACACAAATTTAAACATTTCTCTTTTCTTTGTACCTAGGATGGAAATTGCCTATTTATGTGGCAATTGTATGTTCATATTAGAAGATACTGCCAAAAAATTCAACAAAGTGGCTGTAACACCCCCTTGGAGTTTGCAGTGTTAATGTTAAATCTGTTGCTTGGTATCTTGTATTTCGAAACCTCTGTACTATTATTCTTCAAATATTGCTTCTGCCCAACTACTTTTTTTTTTTTAATTTCCTTGCTAACTCCAATGGCAAACATTTTAGATTATTTTTCCATATCTCATATGTGTTGTTAAAAGAAAAAACCTAAAGATCTGATCAGTTGGCAGTCTGTGGCTGAAGCCTTGATGCTGCAATTAGGTGAAGCTATTTGTTGCAAGAATATATTCTTAAATTAAGTGGAAGTTTATTTACATACAAAGTTTTTGGTTACAGTTTACCACCTATGGAGGTATCTTTAGACCAAATTTAATTTCCTTTACAGTGTCTTTTCCTTTTTTTTTTTTTTTCTGTAATTTCTGAATTTTTAATCTCTCAGTGCTTCAGGTCAGTTGTTTACATTGATTGATCTTTTCAGATGATGTTTGAGCACTGTCTAAAGTATTATCAAATAAATGTTTAATTATTAATATTATGTTTTTCTATTGCTAGAATTGTATTTGAATGATTTTCTATAAATTCAAATTTCCTACTGAAATTCTAAATTTTTAAATATATACTTTCTAAAATTTATTAATCACAGTTTTTTCAAAATTCATGATTGATAGCTCTATTACTTGTTTTTTTCTCTCCCTGTAGGTTTTTATTTTGTTTGGTTTTACAGGAGGAGCGGGTCTAGATTTTTAATTGGTTTCAGTTAGTTTTTCTCATTTCCTGGGAGTATTTTTTTTTAATGTTGGACATTGTTTGTGAACATTCGTATAGGTTATTTGTGGATCCAGAAATGCTATTTTTACTTTCTTTTCTCCTAACCAGCAGTTATATAAGGAGCAGATTGCTTTAATCCCATCAGAAATTAAACTGTTTCAGGGTATGTTTCAGTCTTCATAAATGCAATTCTATATTCACTTTGGCCATTCTCTTCGATACATCCCTTTGGGGATGTCAACTGAAATGCAAAGCTGTATTCCAGGGCTCACCCACCCTTCCATCCCCACGTCACATGTCTGTGCATCTTCATGAGACTGTCAAATAAAACATTTTATTTATTTATTTATTTATTTATTTATTTATTTATTATTAAACTTCAAGTTGTAGGGTACATGTGCACAACGTGCAGGTTTGCTACATATGTATACTTGTGCCATGTTGGTGTGCTGCACCCATCAACTCGTCATTTACATCAGGTATAACTCCCAATGCAATCCCTCCCCCCTCCCCCCTCCCCATGATAGGCCCCGGTGTGTGATGTTCCCTTCCCGAGTCCAAGTGATCTCATTGTTCAGTTCCCACCTACGAGTGAGAACATGCGGTGTTTGGTTTTCTGTTCTTGTGATAGTTTGCTAAGAATGATGGTTTCCAGCTGCATCCATGTCCCTACAAAGGACACAAACTCATCCTTTTTTATGGCTGCATAGTATTCCATGGTGTATATGTGCCACATTTTCTTAATCCAATCTGTCACTGATGGACATTTGGGTTGATTCCAAGTCTTTGCTATTGTGAATAGTGCTGCAATAAACATACGTGTGCATGTGTCTTTATAGCAGCATACTTTATAATCCTTTGGGTATATACCTAGTAATGGGATGACTGGTACATCTAGTTCTAGATCCTTGAGGAATCGCCATACTGTTTTCCATAATGGTTGAACTAGTTTACAATCCCACCAACAGTGTAAAAGTGTTCCTATTTCTCCACATCCTCTCCAGCACCTGTTGTTTCCTGACTTTTGAATGATCGCCATTCTAACTGGTGTGAGATGGTATCTCATTGTGGTTTTGATTTGCATTTCTCTGATGGCCAGTGATGATGAGCATTTTTTCATGTGTCTGTTGGCTGTATGAATGTCTTCTTTTGAGAAATGTCTATTCATATCCTTTGCCCACTTTTGGATGGGGTTGTTTGTTTTTTTCTTGTAAATTTGTTTGAGTTCTTTGTAGGTTCTGGATATTAGCCCTTTGTCAGATGAGTAGATTGCAAAAATTTTCTCCCATTCTGTAGGTTGCCTGCTCACTCTGACGGTAGTTTCTTTTGCTGTGCAGAAGCTCTTTAGTTTGATGAGATCCCATTTGTCAATTTTGGCTTTTGCTGCCATTGCTTTTGGTGTTTTAGACATGAAGTCTTTGTCTCAGCCCAAAATCTCCTTAAGCTGATCAGCAACTTCAGCAAAGTCTCAGGATACAAAATTAATGTGCAAAAATCACAAGCATTCTTATACACCAGTGACAGTCAAACAGAGAGCCAAATCAGGAATGAACTTCCATTCACAATTGCTTCAAAGAGAATAAAATACCTAGGAATCCAACTTACAAGGGATGTAAAGGACCTCTTCAAGGAGAACTACAAACCACTGCTCAGTGAAATCAAAGAGGACACAAACAAATGGAAGAACATACCATGCTCATGGATAGGAAGAATCAATATCGTGAAAATGGCCATACTGCCCAAGGTAATTTATAGATTCAATGCCATCCCCATCAAGCTACCAATGAGCTTCTTCACAGAATTGGAAAAAACTGCTTTAAAGTTCATATGGAACCAAAAAAGAGCCCGCATCTCCAAGACAATCCTAAGTCAAAAGAACAAAGCTGGAGGCATCACGCTACCTGACTTCAAACTATACTACAAGGCTACAGTAACCAAAACAGCATGGTACTGGTACCAAAACAGAGATATAGACCAATGGAACAGAACAGAGTCCTCAGAAATAATACCACACATCTACAGCCATCTGATCTTTGACAAACCTGAGAGAAACAAGAAATGGGGAAAGGATTCCCTATTTAATAAATGGTGCTGGGAAAACTGGCTAGCCATAAGTAGAAAGCTGAAACTGGATCCTTTCCTTACTCCTTATACGAAAATTAATTCAAGATGGATTAGAGACTTAAATGTTAGACCTAATACCATAAAAATCCTAGAGGAAAACCTAGGTAGTACCATTCAGGAAATAAAACATTTTTATCAGCTTCTCAGCCTTTCTTCTACTGGTTGTGCTAAGGACAGCTCATCATGATCTAAGTAGAGGTAGGCAAATAACTCCAAGTTCAGTGCAACTTCCAATCACGAGTTTTAATCTTTTCGTCTCTCGTCTCTCTAAGATATTGACCTCTAAAATTTTGGTTGACTGGAGGGTTTTCTGTTGTTTTTAAATTTATTTTTTAAAAATATTTTATTCATTTTTTTTTTATATTTCTCAGCAGAAGTGTTGGTCTGATATAACATGATGTACCCTAGCTCAGCCACAGAAATATTGTATACTCATTCTTCACATAAACCACACTACATTCTAACATATATTATTCAGCAAGTATACCAATGTTATGGATAGTATAATTTATAAATTTTGGTTTAATTTATAAATATGTCTTTTATCAGTTCAACACCAGTTTAAATATAAGACCTCACATTAATACACACATTTATTATTCACATATATAAACTCTTTATGTTTCTAATATCTTGTTTGGATTTTGTTACTCAATCCTTATTTAGGTAAATTGTTATGGAATTATTTGAAACTACAGTCTGAACATAAGTAGAAAGTTAAACAATATTTTTATAAAATGGTCTCTACTGGGTATATAATTATAGCTATATGAAGCTATTAAGTTTTAGGTGGAAATGTGTAAACATTCTATAAGATTTTGGCCGGGCGCGGTGGCTCACGCCTGTAATCCCAGCACTTTGGGAGGCCGAGATGGGCGGATCACGAGGTCAGGAGATCGAGACCATCCTGACTAACACGGTGAAACCCCGTCTCTACTATAAATACAAAAATTAGCCGGGCGCGGTGGTGGGCGCCTGTAGTCCCAGCCACACGGGAGGCTGAGGCAGGAGAATGGCTGAACCCGGGAGGCGGAGCTTGCAGTTAGCCGAGATCGCGCCACTGCACTCCAGCCTAGGAGACAGAGAGAGACTCCGTCTCAAAAAAAAAAAAAAAAAAAAAAAGATTTCAAGTCATTTTTGCGTGACTACCTTTCTTATTTACTTAAATATAAATCTACTGAATATATTAAAAATAATGTATTTTTACTTTGATTTTAGAAATAATAATTTCATAAAACTAAAAATATAAAATAGTATACAAGAAATTTTTGGTTATTATATTCAACCATTAATACGAAAAATTATATATATAATTATATATGTAAATTTTTTATTAATTTTGCTACTGGTTTAAAAACCTGAAAACAACTTTTTCTTTCACAGCCTGAGAGAAAATGAATATTTTTGGTGAACATATAGTTTGCCAGAACATCCTTCCAAATAATCATGAAATAAATAAAATAAGCTCATCAAAAACAATTTAATTGCTTATTTATTTACACATATATTGATGTCTATTTAAGCAAATATCTTCTCATTCATTTTCTACTTGCATTGGTGAAAATGGAATAACTTGTAATACTTGCACTAATTCAATATTGAATAAAATAAAGTGAAGTCTCCTATATTGATTAAATACTTCAGGTAGTTTTGCCTTGTGTATGCTTCTGGTCCCTCATCCAATTCTAGAAAACCCGATGCTCCTGGAAACTCCTGTCTGATGGTCTTTTTATAGCTCCATGACTTTTATTCAAGTGTAATTTCTGAGCAGTTACAATCTGCCTCTCCTGCTTAGGCTGATTGTGGAAGTGTACCCAGGGCTGAACAGAAAACACTTGAACTGCATACTGACCCGAAGGGCACAAGCTCTGTCTTCCCTTTACTGTGTTCCTCTCATTTACATCTCAACAGTCCTGCTCATGTGACTGTGCCAGCAGACTGGCTAATTTCTTAAACTTTGAGTAATTAAGAGGTCTTGACTACAATATGGATTTGTCCTTAGACTCTAGTTCCATCCCTTACCCAGATCCAAAGTAGAATTATCCTTGCTCTGACTCCTGCAGACATTCACACAAACTTATGGGCAGATCTCTGAGTACCAGCCTTCTGTTAGTCTATTGGTAGTTCTCTGCCTCTATTTTGGGACAAATCACTGTTTCTTTATTCTTCTTTGTGGCATATTTTTTCATTTGCCTTTATGATAACCAGATATTCCCCACTTGTTTGAGAATGTCTTTCAGACTTATCTCAGTCATCAGGACCTGGGCTCTAGGGCTTGTTTCATGGTTGTGTCAGGCCCCAACCTCTTTCTGGCCTCCACAGTAATTTGTTATAAAATAAAATAACTGTCATGCTCTCTTAGGAATTCAGAGACACAATATGTCTCACATAAGCAATCTTTTTATGTCATGGGATTGAACTTTCTTTTGTCTCCTCTGTTAAGCATATAATTATTCTAATTATAGGGATAACTTTATTACACTAAAATGACAGTCAAATATTACTTTTTCAATCTTAAAAATAACCCCACATGGCATGTTTTATCTAATATACAGGAAAGTAGAAAGCTTGAAAGAATGAACTTTTACTTATCCATTCCAGTAAGACCCTGGCATGTTTACAAATTTGGTCATTATTACCAATCATCAAAAGTAAGTCCTGCAGTTCCAACTCCATATTAAAAATATATGACTTTAGATGAAGTAATTCCATCTGATTCAAGTCACAGTTTTGGGTGGGACATGAATGGAAGAATGAAGAAAGAATATACACACTCATGAATCTACCTTGGTAAGAAGGGAGTGAGGGTATTTTCCGGTCAGATTACCTATACCTACAAAACATGAGACTTAATCATATTAATCAGTTAATCCATCTTTCCGTTCTCCCTTCAAAATGGAATCTACGATACATGGGTATATAACATTTAGAGAGAAACTTTTATTTTCACCAGCTATTTTGATACCAGAATTCATTTTACTTAACAGTCTTATGTGATCATTCTGACTACAGATAATTTAGATGAGGTACATTAAGAAAACTAAACATTTAGCCATTTTATTGCCAAGTAACATGAAAGGCATATATTTTCACACTGTGGCTGAATATTACGCTGTCACTACACCCAGATGTGTTCGGGATGAGCTAAGACTTGGGAATTAGCCAAATAAAATATGAGCGTTTAGAGCTGCAGATGGAGTTAAAATGGAGAGAAACATATAAGTCAAAGATAGAGGGAGGATCAAAGAAGGGATGAAGGATGGAATTCAGAGATAAGGCTAAGAACTGTTTTTGTTAATAAAATAGAGCCTTCAAATAAATTGATGTGACACAAACCATTGCATTCAAATTTTTATGTAGGATCAATCATATCAAACATGTCCAGTTTAATCACAAATACAGAAGATTTTATAATGAAGGACCCCTGAGAATTTATTCTGTAAGAGCTAAAATATTAAAATATATACATAGAGGATGAGGTCAGATTTCTGCATCAATAGCTCTTCATAGATAAGAAACACAGAAACATGAAAATCTAAGCAAAATGACCTACTAGAAATCTCAGTAGAGCAAGATTAGAAGGTAATTGTGAATAAGAAACTTAATTGTCATTGATTGCACTATTCTTTAGAAAAAGGCTGTGTTAACAGAAAGACAATCTTTCATATGAGCCCAGAAAAAGTGCATTCAAAGGCTGGAGCCTGGCTTTGTGACTTTGTATCTGTCTAGTGTGGGAAGAGGTCCACTTTGCTAGAAAGGGAGATGGCTGCCTCAGGTTATCCCAGCTTGATGACACCACCCATTGAAATGTATAAAACTAATTGTGGTTGAATTGATTCTGTGTTCACCAAATTAACTTTTGGTTGGAATTTGGCTTCACTAGAAAGACTTGGAGAGAGTAGATGTCCTTGCTACTACTGTGAACATAACAGTAATACCACTAATTATGAATCCATATTTTGTAATTTTGGTTTATAACTAAATGTTTTAAAAATATGATTATTGTGGGTTAATTGTCAAGGGACTAAGCTACTTGAGCCACGTTAAGAAAATCATGATTCTGTTCCAGAAACATTGAGAAAAAAAAGCACATCCAATGCATCAAGTTACAATTGTTAAATATTTTAAATTCAGAGTCAATATACGTTCAGAAAAATGCAGAGATCTGAAGTGTTCACTTAATGGGTTTTGACAAATCTAATACCCATGTATACAACAATCAAATCAAAATATATGATGTTTCTGTAACCCCATAAATTGTTGTCCTTGTCCTTTTGAATCAATCCCTTCCTACAGAGTCAACCAATGTTTTGATCTCTATCACCATAGATTATTTTTTCCTCTTTTAGAACTTTATACCAATAGAATCATAGAGCATATATTACTATTTACTTGGTACCTTCACACAATATGATAGCTGTAAAATTAATCCATGCTGTTGCATGTATTAGTAGTAACATTTTCTTGCTGCATTTATCCTGCTTTATAAATACACAACAATTCTTGTAGACAGATATTTTATTTTTATCCCCCCTCTTCCAAGTTTGGAGCTATTATAAATTAAGATGCTAAAAAGTTCTTCAAACATTGGTGGTGAGAGGGTGCATGCATTCACTTATTTTCATTATGTACCAGGAAGCAGGCTTGATACATTAGGCAGGTACATGTTTAACTTTATAAAACAATTTAACAGTTTTTTATTTTGTACTTCCTCAAGCAACTTATAGCATGAGAGTTCTCAGTTGCTCCACCTTCCTCAAAAATTGTTTTTAAACATTTTTAAAATTTAGCAATTCTAGAAGAAATAGAGTGATTTCTGTTTTAATTTGCATCTCTTTGATGAAATATTCTCTTTAGTAAAGTGTTTGTTCTAGTATTTTAATTAGGTTGGTGTGTGCAATTATAATTTGGAGTTCTTTGTGTAATCTGGATAGAAGTCTTTTGGTAGAAAATTTTATAAATATTTTCTCACAGTATGTATATTGCTTTTTCATTTACTTAATAGTGTCTGTTAAGAGAGAAGTTTTCAATTTTTATGAAGCCCAATTTATAAATGTTTCATATATTGTTAATGCTTTTGGATCTTAAGAAAGTTTTACCTATCCCAGGCTTATAATAATATGTTTCTGTGTTTTCAAAGCTTTACAGTTTTAGCTTTTATACTTACATTGATGATACATCTTCAATTAATTTTTTTATATATTCATGATATGATTTGAAATTTCATTTTTCTCCATTTGAATATTCAATTGTTTCTGCACCATTAGTTGAAGACTTTGCTTTCTTTTTTAATTGTTTTGCCATCTTTGTTAAAATATCAATTTCCACTGTTATGTGAGGTTGTATCTGCAGTTTATCTTTAGTTTCATTGAATCCATTTGTGTATCCTTATTAATTCCTGTAATTCCTGCGCCTTTAAAGTAAATTTAAAGATAAGCAGTATAAATCAACTCGTTTTCTTTTTCAGATTTTTTTCAGATCATTTACATTTTTATATAAGTTTTTAAAGTTTATCTTTCATTTTCCTGAAAAATTACTCTTGGGATAATAACTGTGATTACATGGAACCTAGAGTTAAACATGGAGAAATTTCACATTGTTAACAATTTTGTGTCTTCCAATCCGAGAATAGAGTCTGTCTCTATTTATGTCTTAATTCATCTCAATAATGTCTAGTAATTTCCAATACAGAGTTACTACATACTTTTTATTATGTTATTATTTTATGTTTTTGATGCAATTAAATAATTTTTAAATTATCTTCAGATGTTTTGTTGCTACTATATATAAATGCAAATAATTTTTCTGTAGTGACCTTGTGTCCTATAAATGTTTGAAATTCACTAACAAGTTCTAGCAAGTGTATAAATTGTGTGTATAAATTCTTTAAAATTTTTAATGACAGTTTTGTCTGGAAATAATAACAGTTAAATGTTTTGCTGTTTAATTGTTATGACTTTTGATCTCCTTTTCTTGTCTTATTGTACTTCCTAGGGTATGAAGCAAAATGTTGGAAAGCAGTGGTGAGATAGGACATTTTTGCTTTTTTTCAATGTTAGGTAGAAAGAAAATAATATTGTATCAATAGATGTGACGTCAGTTTTACAATTTTTCTAGATGATCTTTGTCATATTTTGAAGGTTTTTTATTTATAGCTTGTAGAACATTTGTATCTGAATAGCTATTGAATCTTGTGATATGGTTTTTTTTGCATTTTTTTGAAATTTCCCCATGAATGTGGCTTGATTCTATATATACACTGTACTATAGTATTTAGTTTTCTGTTGTTAAAGCTAAAACCTTTCATTTGCAAGATAAAGTCTTCTTTGCTGAATCTGACAATTTGTTAAGGATTTTGTGTCTCTGTTCATGAAGAGCATTGGTTTGTAATTTTCTTTTTTTATAATGTCCTTGTTAGGAATATTTCATGTCCTTTATGTGTTGTGACATATTCTTACTTCCTCTACTTCTGAATGCATCCCTGTAAGATTCATATGATTTCTCTGATTTCTTCTTAAATGATTGAAAAAAATTACCCAGTGGAACCATGTAGTCATGAAATTTAATTCTGAAGAAAGTTTTAAATTACAGTGCAAATACTTTGTCAGATAAAGATCAATTCAGTTTTCTATTTCTTCTTTTGTCCTTTTGGTAAGTGTGTTATTGAAAAAATTAGGTTTTTCCTCTAAATAATTTGAATTCATTAACCTGGTTATTTATAATATTCTTTTATTAGTTACTCTATATCTATAGAATTGTAATTTTGTCTTTCATTTATTACTGATATTTTAATTTGAATGTTTTTCCTCTCTCCTTTTTCAAAGAACACTTTAGCTAAGGGTTTATCCATTTTATTATTTTTAATAGACTTGATTATTTAACATTTAGAGTTGTAAACTAAAAATAGGTCCTCAACAACTGTATCATGGTATAATTTACATTACATAAAATGTATCAATTGTGAGAATATAATTCAATGCTTTTAAATATGTTGATAGAATTGTGATGCTAGCTCTAGAACATTTCCATCATTTCCAAACTAATCATTCCAGTTCTGTAGTTGATAACCATTTCTATCTGCAAATTCAAGCAGCAACTAATATGCTTGTTCTTTAGATTTCCATTTTATATACAATATACATTTCTTATAAATGGAATCATAGAATATGTAGTCTTTTGCATCAGATTTTATTCACTAATCATAATGTTTATTAAGTTTTTCTATGTTGCAGCATGTATCATTTTCTTACTTTTTAATATATGTTTCCCATTTTTATGACATTTTTCTGCTGTGAAACTAAATGTAAAAGTCTTTGTACATGCCTATGTCTCACCTTCTGTAGATGTGCAGAAGTGGAATTGCTGTGTCATATAGTGAGTTTGTTTTACTCTTTTTAAAAAATGAAAACTTTCTTTCAATGAGACTGTACCATTTCACATCCCAATTCTCAATGTATTAGAGTTCCAGTTGCTCCACATCCTTACCGCCGAATTATTTCTGCCTTTGTAAATTATTATATCTATTCTACTTAACGTGATGTTATCTATGCTTGTGGTTTGAAATTTCATTTTCTTAATAATAAAGATGTAGAATATCATTTTTTTCTTTTTTTCATAGTTTCTATTTCTCTGCAGAGAATCCCTAGATGTTCATTCATGCTGACATATTTTTCTAAGTTTGAGTTTCTCAACTACTGTAGTATTGCCATTTTGAGCTGGATAAGTTTTTGTCAGGTGAGGCTGTCCTGTGCAAGGTAGGATGTTTTGCAGCACCCTTGACCTTTACTCATTGGATGTTGGCAGCACTCCAGTCAGTTGCAACAAGAAAAAATTCTGCCATACATTGCCAATGTCCACTCTGGGGATTGATAATTATCCTTGGTTGAGAACCATTGCTTTAATTCTTAATTTTTGTTTGTTTGTTTTGTTTAGAGAGATGGGGTCTTTTTCTGTCATCCAGGTTGGAATGCAGTGGCACAATCATAGCTCACTGAAATTTTGAAATCCTGGACTCAAGCAATCCTCCTTCCTCAGCCCCCCAAGTAGCTGGAACTATAGGCTAATATTACCACACCCACATAATTTTATTGAATAAAATAAATATATAGTAGAGACAGAGTCTTGCTATATTGCCCAGGCTGATCTCAATTTCCTGGACTCAAGTGATCCTCCTGCCTTGGCCTCCCAAAGTGAGGGGATTATAGACAAGGGCCACCATGCCTGACCTCTACTTCTGTATAGCAGCTTTAAACTACATTTTTGCTAATTCCAGCATTATGGGGTAGATTTTCCTGTTTCTTCATGTGTAGAATGATATAATGTAAATATGTATAATAAGACATTGTACAGGTGCTGGATTCTGTTATCATCCTATTGAGAGTGTTAATTTTTCTTTAGCCCTCGATTAAATAACTGGCATATCACCTTGTACAGTTAGGAACTTGGTTTTATGCTCTATCAAGGTGGGCCTGTTTTACATTTTCCTTATTCCAAGAGTAAATCCCCTAGTTCAGGGACATACTCATTATTCCTAATGCATTACTCTTAGTGGAAGCCCAAGGTATTTACAAGCAACTCCACCTTGGCAGGAATTAATATTATGTCTCCTGTGAGATGGGTAACAACTGAAATTTCTGCTTAAGTTTTTCAGCATTTCATCTTTTCCTTTCCACTTTTTTTAGTGTCCTCAACATATGCACAGTTCTGCACCAAGCCAAATATTTGAAGGGGTATTTCTAAATATTTTCGACCTCTCCATTTATTCTGATATATTTTCCCATGCTTAATTTCCAGCTGTTCTACTAGTCTTAAACCATATCTTCTGACCCTTCAATCTGACAAAGTTAGTAGATTTATGTTTGAGTTTGAGCCACCATTTGCAAAATACTTCCAACAAGACAATCTCGATCAGTTTTGGCTTGGTTTTGTCTCATATTATCAACTGATTCTTTCTGCTTTAAGTCATTCTCCAGTGCCTTGAAATAGTGTGTTTTTCTGTGTGTGTTTCTGTGTATGTGTGCATGTGTGTATCTGTGTGTTTATTTTCTAGAATTTACAAATCACTATCTGTGGATATGTTTGTTTGATACTGTATTCTGTGATGTCACCTGAACTAGAGCTCTCTATGGTAACCTTTTATATGCCAACTTTAAAACAACTGTGGACTGAGCAAAGTTAAATAACGTGCTCTTAATATGAAGTGAAGTAAAGCTAGTAAAGTCATGCTCTTTCCATGTTACTCTGCTTTTATTTTCTAACTATATTATTTCTAGCATTATTTTCTATATATAGGATTTTCTATCAATCATTTGGAGGTAAAAGCACATGATTTGTAGCCAGCTGTACAGAAATATTACGGATTATAAGTAATACTCAAGTATGGTCATTGTCAGAGAGCAGCAATAATGTGTTTGGTTAAAATAAAACAATTTAAGAAAGCTAATCTTCCTTTTCTGTTTATGAGTTAAGTGGGCTGTATCTTAATTCTAAAATCATCCCAGAATGTTAACTCCAAAACCCCTTTCAGCTTTATCAAAATCACTTCTCCAAATGTGTGTGACTCTACTTCTGGATTGTCTATTTTGTTCCATTTATTTGTCTATTTTTGAGTCAATATTACACTGATTTGCTTATGGCCATTTTACAAATCTAGAAATAATCTAGTGTTATCTACTATGTTAAGTGAAAGCTTTACCATGGCATACCCTAACAGAAATAACTCCAGTTAAGGTAATATTCATGCAAGTTAGTTCTTAGATTTGGGGGTATCTAATACTCAAAATATTAAGATATTTCTCTATTACTCATCATTGGAAAATTAATTAAACTTAAACAATAAATAAATTAATAGTAATATTGTTGAAATTTCTATTCTTCAGTGTATTTAAGTCTCAGTTTCACAGCAACCAATTTATTGCGAATTAAGAATATGAACATCAAGAGCTTAACTTGAACACAGATAATAAGCGCCAAAACTAGGAATGAAATCTTGGCAGTTCAAGCCAGATCTAAGTTCTTACCTTGCTTGTAGTAAAACATATGACAGCTCTAAAACAAAAGAATACACAGAAAATAATTTTTGCCCAGCACAGTGGCTAACTCCTGTAATCCCAACACTTTGAGAGGCTGAGGCAGGAGAATTACTTAAGGCCAGGAGTTCCAGTGACACTCATGATTTGGTAATAAATATTGACTTATTCAGTATAGCAATAGATGTCTGCTACATTATACTATAATGACATTATAGTATAATGTCTAAATATATTATGTCATGGGTTTATTTAACTTAGGACTTTGTGAAGAAAACAAAAGGATTTTTTGAAAATAACACAATCCACATTCAATAATGAGAACCATAGTTACTGGTGTTTATGTACAATCAACAATAAATGATACAAAAGGTATCCTATATTAAGCTTTTTTCTTACTAAGACAACCAACACGGCCCTAAGCCAGCTGAAATTTGTTCTGGAACATCACCTCATTCACTGTCCCTCCCACTGAAGTCTTGGTCTTCCTTTTTTCACTTGAGAGAAAGCAAAACAATGCTTGAGTTGTCTTTCTGGGATAGGCAGCCCTGTCCAAACTCTCCATAGGGATCAATGTTCTCCTGCTCTAAACATTTCTGTCCAGTCTAGAGGTGTCAGACCATGGGAAAAGATTCTTTCCACATAGACTTTGAACTAAACTTGGGTTCCTCATGTGCATGGACAAGGACACATCATTGTTTAATCACCTTCTTTATACTGGTGTGTTTACTACAAAAGCATAGGCTTCTGCTCTGGCCTTGAAAAGTAAAATTGGATTCATTTCGATTATACGCGTTTATTGAACAAATAACATAATGTATGAGGTAATAACATTTATAGATGATATAGTATTAATAATATAATTTCTTAGGGACAACATATGTTCTCATAAACTGTTTCTTTATCCAAATACAGCATTACTCAGAGAAATTAGTTGGGTGTAGTGAGAGGAGATGGAGAATAAGGTCACAAGGTAATGGTGGTTTCATAAGATAGGGCTCATAATTTTTCCTGATTTCAATTTATAAAACAAAAATGTGACTTTTTCAGTGTTTTATAAAAAAAGCATTAATGTAATTTTTAGCAAATATATAAAGTTTATTTAGTGTACACATCATTTTCATAGTCTATTACATATTTATGTTACACCCTCCTCCGCGAGGGGAAACAGGGTACATCCTTTGCTTTTTCATCACTTTTTCTAAACAAAGCTACAGGAATAACCCATCCCCAGCTAACAAGGATAATTAAGATAATCAGCCAAATATAATAAGCCAAATATAAAAAGGTTATTATCTGTTTTACTTAGCATTTTTATAAGTTTGAAAACATGTTAATCGAAGACATCTGAAATTTTAACTTTTGCTACGCTAAAAACTAAACAATTTAAATAATCAGGGAAGAATGTCCTTAATCTGTGGACAAATAACTCCTAAATCCATTAAAAATTCCGTTCACTGAATTGTTCTGGATGATTAATGTAGGTGCTTCACTGATCCGTGTTCCAGATGAAAGACATGAAAGATAGATGTGTTCTAGTTAGAGGTAGTGTTCAGACATTTAACTTGTGCTAATCAGGAAATAAAAGTGCTTTAACGTATCCCCACTGTGTCTAGTCATGTAATACCAAACTCCCGCATTTACATGTGTAATTTGTGAACACGGAAATTCCAATAGGAAAATTACAGAATAGTCTATTTCCTGTAAATGATGTAAGTATTACTAAAATTATCTTAAGTAAATATTTTGAAAACACTACTTACAATACATGTTAAGTATCTTAAAATTGGAAATGGGAAATTATACACTTAGAGATAAGGCATGAGAATTCAATGAATCATTTGGGAAAACTTCCAACATAGCAACTTCTTAAGAACGCTTTACTGTCATAATAGTAATGATGAGCTTAATTCCTCTGGGTGCATAGAAATCACATAAGGATGGTATCGTAATTTTAGATGAATGAAAGTGTTGTGAAGGGGTGCAAATTGGCTCATGTGCACATCTCCACATCCCATGGGAGAAGAGATGAGCCTGAAGCAAAATCCTTCTTGAGACTATAATGCTCTGCTTATAAAGCTTATATTTCATGTAGTGGGACAAATACACCTACCAGAAAAATCTTTTGTTAACCTTCTGTTGCAGCTTCGCCTCACACTAGCATGCACTGAGATGCAGTCACTCACACAGCAAGTGCTTAGGTTTAAATAGAAATTGAACATTCCCAAAGGGTGAGAATATGGCTATTTGCACCTTCGAAATAGAATTGTAAGCCTGATAGCCAAAAATAGAGCTTTATAAATTCGACACAATAAACCACCTCTGTCTCTTTCAAACTCCTCCCAAATCTTGCAGATATCATCATGTTTTAATATTTCCACAGTCCTAATTATTTCTCCAGTCTCTCTCAGTAGTTTTTCTTTTCCTTCCTGATTGACAAATATATTGGCTTTTCTATATTTATCTAGCAGTTGGACATTTTCATTTAGTAACCTTAGATTTGTTAACTCAAGGCAAAAATCAAAATCTTTCTTCTTAAACTGCTCATCCCTCCAGAAGTCACTATTAGTATCAATGGTACCATCATTTCTCTTGTTACATGAATTCGAACCTTTAGAAATATGTTTAAAATCCTTTTTCCTCTTTAAAGATATCATCAGGTCAGATTCCAAGTGGATTATTAACATACTTGTGCAATTTTATTTTATCTTCCTCTCTATTTTTATTACCACTTCTCTAGGTCAATTTGTCATACTTGAATTTCTGTACTAGTCTTCTGTTTTTCCTGCCTTTGGTAAAATCATCTCATCCTGCACATAACCATCAGACTGATCTTCCCCTGAAGCATTTCATCAGGCTCTTATCCTAGATCATAACAAATTTGAAAGCTGTGGGCTAACATTCAATATCAAGACTCTAAAATTCAACATCTTCCCTGTCTTAAAAGTGACAAATGTCTCTTTTTCCTAATCTTTAAGATATTTCCAAGTGCATATATTTCTGCTGTGTTCAATACCTTCCTCATGATGCTCTATTTCCAAAACCCATCTAACCTTTGAAATCTAGGACTTCTGTACACATTGATCTCCTACCATTTCAATATTGAACCCATAATGCATTGTTTATACCAAGGATCAATAAATTATGCCCATGAGTTTATTTCTTCTTTTTAGTTGTTTTTGTATCGCCTGCAAGCTAAATATGGTTTTTTACATTTTATAAAAGTTTGTTGATTCCTAATTTATACAGATATCTGACAACTAGTAAGAGAACATATTCCCAGGGGTTTCTGGGTCATCTATCAGACTTTATTTAGTTTGCATCTTTATTTCATTAACTGTTAAATATATTAAAAGTTAATAGAATTAAATATTATATTAAAAATAATAGGCCGGGCGCAGTGGCTCACGCCTGTAATCCCAGCACTTTGGGAGGCCAAGGTGGGTGGATCACAAGGTCAGGAGATCGAGACCATGGTGAAACCCCGTCTCTACTAAAAAATAGAAAAAAAATTAGCCGGGCGCAGTGGCGGGCGCCTGTAGTCCCAGCTACTGGGGAGGCTGAGGTAGGAGAATGGCGTGAACCCGGGAGGCGGAGCTTGCAGTGAGCCGAGATTGCGCCACTGCACTCCAGCCTGGGCGACAGAGCGAGACTCCGTCTCAAAAAAAAAAATAAATAAATAAATAAAAAAATAAAAAAAAAAATAATAGAAAACATTTCTGGATTACCTATTGTAAACTCCTTATAACTGAATATTGCCATGTGGTTTCAGTGCTTGTATCCAGATTCCAGATTTTACGTAACAGAGTTCAACCTAAGTGGCAGTATTAGTTTATAAATATTTTTTCAAGCATGCCCGACCGGCATCAGGCTGAGAAGCCTCAATTTTCAAATTTAATCTTCAAGCGAGCATATGAATTTTATAATCGTAGCTTAAGACTTTAGACTCTTAACTCAATGGCAATTTTCCATTGAAATTCATATTCACAGCTTAAGATTTTAGGTTCTTAAATAAGAACTTGTCTAACAATTTTGTGGAAGTCTCTTTGTGAAATACATTCTCATGTTCTAGGTTTATTCAAGTTGGAGAAACTCCTACCCTTTGATTTCTTATATATTGCCCAAACTTTCTTAATTCTTGAAATAAAGATTTTGTCCTCAAGGAGATTGTAATACTATACCCCTTTAGGCTTTACAGTAAAGACAATTTTACTTCACTTGTATCATTTCTGCAACAATTTTTATATTTCTGATTGATTAGCTCATAGTCAGAGTGAAGGCTCATAGCCAGAGGGAAAGCAGCTGGTTCTAGCCAGGGACACTTTCCACATAGTCCCTGTAGGAGCTCTTGGAAGGGAACTTCAGAGCTTCCCCTTGGCACAGAGCTCATCCTTGTCATGGAAGTCTTGGTATGGAGATGGATGGACAACTTGACAGAAAACAGAGAAATCTCATTATGTTTTTCTTGGATAGAAAACATATTCCACTCTTTCCCTAGTGCAAAATATAATACACAGTATGATGTTCTACAATTACCACTGAGTCTTTATCCTGTTTCCAAATCCAACTATATTCCATATTCAAACCATGGGAAACAAACATGAAAAAAATTATCTAAATTGGGAAGGCTGTAAAAGGCTAACAAGAAAAATGAGGAAGCCATCTGAATGATGGTTTGAGGAGGCAATATTTTAATGTGAGAAGGAGTTTGGAGGGTTTTCTTTTGCATTTTAGGATTCAAGGGGAAGATAGTTTCACTGGTTAATTAAATTAATAAAAAAGAAATGATTATATGGAGAAAATATAAACCATAAACTATCTTGATATTGCCTTTAGGGGAGGATACACAGTTTTATTATGGCAAACTAAACTTACTAGCCATGACACAATTGATACATGTCTACACTAGTAAACGCTAAGAGAAAAGGGAGAACATGCTCTTATTCTTTAAAAACTTGCTTATCAACCAACAGCATTTACGGCAACTAGGACAAGAAATGCAGAATTATAAACCCCAGCCCAAAAGTATTGAAACAGATTGTAAATTAACCAGTTCCCCATATGATTTTTCCAATAGTGACATTTGAGAATAGTGCTTTAAAACAGATGAATCCTAAATAGCCTACCTAGCCCTTCTTTCACTGAATTTTGTCTTTAAAGGAAAACAAGTTATCCCCCCAGATTCTGCTGATAGCAGTAACAAAATAGAGCAGTTTTATCACTTAAAGTGATAGAGTTCAATAAGAATAAAAGAGAAGTTACCAGGAATATATTCCATCAACATGCGTTATACTGGTATTTTAAAAAAATATTTAATGTAGCATTGATTGCTAATTGTTCCAAGTTATACCAATCAAGGACATTCATTTGGGATAATTTAATTATAGTCAATCAATATGAACAATGCTAATCAAGCTAATCAATACCAATGATGTATTTTCTTCATATCAGAAAAACACCTACATAGCAAGGGTAATTTTCTAAGGTTTTATTGACTCAACAGCAATTGTTAAAGTATTGTAAACCTCATTTATTTAAATATTTTTGGCCCACTCAGTTTTCCAGAAAGCTTAAATACGTACATTTATTTGTAATGAACTCACTCAGTTAAAGCAAGGGTTATCCATTAATGACTTTTTTTTTTTGCAGTTTCTTCAAGGTAACAACTAATACTTATTTTAATGGCTTATCTAATAATTTGTTTAATCTACTAACAGAAAATGCTCCATCTGGAAGGATACATTTAGTTAAGAATAGGGAGAATTAACTTAACCATGATGGCATTCACACACAAATTAAAAGAACATGGTCTCTAGGGATCCCAGAAATTATGCCAAAATGAAGATTATCCCCTTTTTAAAATGGGTGGATGTACCATACTATAAATCTAAAACATTAAACATGGAAGAATTATGTATGTAATAATGTAAATATTTTTAAAGAGTACACTGGAATTTCTAGATCCAAATACATGTTCTGAAAGAGTCAATCTAGGTCTGCATATAATTAAGATGTTAATATTTTTCAAGAATATTTAGAGATTCTCTTCTATAATTATCTTTGTAGGCTATAATATATTATCATTTAAAAATTAGAAATGCTGCTTTAATTTTCATTGTTTTTCAATGCATTTGATTTTTGAGAACAGAATCTTTAGTATACTAGTTGAGATAGCAATTTAAGTTTCAATTTCCTAAGGGGTATATTTACAGACTAGTATATTCTTATATTGGGCAACAACGTGAATAAAATCAATTATTTCAAAGTAATAAAGATAGTACACTATAGTTCTTATAAATTTTATGTTACTTTAAGAAAGAAAGGATTATTTATTAAGAAATTCAGATAGATTGACCTTCAAATATATGGGCGATGGACATGAAATATATTTTTCTTCTGTTTTATTTGCTTCTACCTAGTACCTAGCAGTTGCTATAATGAGAAGTAATTACATAGGTATATAAATTCAATAACTGTTAAAATATAAGGAAGCTCACTTTAAAAATCTTTACAGATTTTGCTTTACTCCACTCAAGAAATATCAAGTTATTAAGAAAAAGATTATGAGTGTGAGAATCTCTCTGGCAAATTGCTAACTAGTTCTGTTGTTATAGGATACTTTGCTTTTACATGGGCAAGTGGAAATTCTCCAAAACAATAGTTAATAAAATGCAGAGTTAAGTCCTCTGAAAATTATGTCATCTTCCTTTCCTTAAACTAGACCCAGTTTCTAGATCAGAACAAGGATGAAGATACACTTGATAGTATATATATCTTATATATATCTTACATCCCTCACCACAAGGAATAAAAAAATCATTGGGCATTTTCTCATATTTCTTTCTGATATTTCTTCTTTTAAAAGCAGCTAATATATGGTCTATTACTAGCACCAACTTTAATATGTTTCTACACATTAAACTTTTTGTAGCATCTAATGTGCTACAAAACACAAAGGAGCAATGTGATAATATATTTGCTCCAAAAAATATAATTATCTTTCATTGGCTTGTTACAGAACCGTGTATTTTGAATACAGAACTGAACATTGCCAAGTCCCCTATTTTCTCTTAGAAGAAAGAAAAAAATAGTTAAAATGTATGTTATAAATATAAACAACGAAATGGCATACATATTTTCTATACCAAACAACAACAAAGGGCATACTAATGGGTTTATATTCAAAAGTTTATGTGGTTGTAAAGGAAGAAAATATTTATTTTCAGTCTTAGCCAAAAAGTCTAAATAGATTTCCCCCAAGCTTCATCTCTCGGGAACGGGCAAAGGGAAGCTAGAGTCATCTAAAAACATCATAGGGCGAGCTAATTATTCAGACAAACTTTCCTCATGTTCTAAATTCATTCCAATTAAATGTTTCAAATTTTCAATTCATATAACAAATGTAGTACATGATTAATATCGATTCATATTTCTAAAACAGGTATATGCTTTGATGAATGTGATATAATGGATGCTGTATCTCTATTTGCAGAAACAAGAAAAGGCATGAGAATTAAGTTGCATCAAATAATTTTTCCCAAAGAGTCAATTTTATTTGAGTTGATATCAGACTCCAAATAAGTTAAACAGCAGGTTGTTCCTTACATTGCTTATCCAGTTACAATCATTCATCTTTCCCCATTTATAGTTTGCAGTGTGGCCACATCTCCAGTCCTCTTTTGTTTCTTCAATTTTTATTTTAAGTTCAGATGTACATGCACAGGAAGTAAAGGTTTGTTACATAGGTAAAGGTATGCCATGGTGTTCTGCTGCACAGATCACCCCATGACCTAGGTATTAAGCCCAGCATCCGTTAGCTATTCTTCTCAATGCTCTCCCTCCCACCACAACATACCCTCTGACAGGCTCCAGTGTGTGTTGTTCCCCCAACTCATGTGTCCATGTGTTCTCATCACTCAGCTCCCATTTGTTAGTGAAAACATGTAGTGGTTGCTCTTTTGTTCCTGTGTTAGTTTGCTGAGGATAACGGCTTCCAGCTCCACCCATGTCCCTGCAAAGGACATGATCTCATCCTTTTGATGGCTACATAGTATTCCATGGTGTATATGTACCACATTTTATTTATGCAGTCTATCACTGATGGTCACTTTGATTGATTTCATGTCTTTGCTACTGTGAATAATGCTGCAATAAACATACAAGTGCATGTGTCTTTATAATAAAATGATTTATATTCCTTTGGGTATATACCCAGTAATGGGATTGCTGAGTCACATGGTATGTCTGCCTCTAGGTCTTTAAGGAATTGCCACACTGTTTTCCACAGTAGTTGAACGAATTTACACTCTCACTAACAGTGTAAAGTATTCCCTTTTCTCTGCAAAGTCGCCAGTATCTGTTGTTCCTTGACTTTGTAATAATAGCCATTCTGACTGGTGGGAGATGGTATCTCATTATGGTTTTGATTTGCATTTCTCTAATGATCAGTGATGTTGAGCTTTTTTAAATCTATATCTGTTGGCAACATGTATGTCTTCTTTTGAGAAGTGTTTATGTCCTTTGTCCACTTTTTTAATGGGGTTGTTTATTTTTTTCTTGTAAATTTGTACTAGACCTTTGTTAGATGGACAGATGGACAGACTGCAAAATTTTTCTCTCATTGTGTAGGTTGTCTGTCCACTCTGATAATAGTTTATTTTGCTATGCAGAAGCTCTTAAGTTTTGTTAGATCACATTTGTCAATTTTGGCTTTTGTTGCAATTACTTTGGCATTTTTGTCCTGAAATCTTTGCCCATGGTTATGTACTGAAGAGTATTGCCTAGTTTTTCTTCTAGGGCTTTTATAGTTTTGTGTTTTACATTTAAGTCTTAATTCATCCTGCATTAATTTTTGTATATGATGTAAGGAAGGGGTCCAGTTTCAATTTTCTGCTGATGGCTAGCCAGTTCTCCCAGCACCATTCATTAAATAGAGAATCATTTCCCTATTGTTTGCTTTTGTCAGGTTTGTCCAAGATCAGATGGTTGTAGGTATGAGGTCTTATTTCTGAGTTCTCTATTCTGTACCATTGATCTCTGTGTCTGCTCTCCTACCAGTACTCTGCTGTTTTGGTTACTCTAGTCTTGTACTATAGTTTGAAGTCAGGTAGCATGATGCCTCCAGCTTTGTTATTTTTGCTTAGAATTATCCTGGTTATTTGGTCTCTTTATTGGTTCCATATGAATTTTAAAATAGTTGCTTCTAACTCTGTGAAGAACATCAAGGTAGTTTAATGAGAATAACATCAAATCTATAAATTATTTTGAGCAGTATGGTCATTTTCACAATATTGATTGCTCCACATCCATGAGCATTGAGCATTTCTCCATTTGTTTGTGTCTTCTCTGATTTCTTTCAGCAGTGGTTTGTAGTTCTCTTTGAAGAGGTCCTTCACTTCCCTTGTCAGCTGTATTCCTGGGTATTGTATTCTTTTTGTAGCAATTGTGACTGGGAGTGCTTTCATGATCTGGCTTTCTCATGATTTTGTATCCTGAGACATTGCTGAAGTTGCTTATCAGCTTAAGAAGCTATTTGGCTGAGACAATGAGGTTTTCTAGATATAGGATCATGTCATCTGCAAACAGGGAGAGTCTGATTTCCTATTTGAATGGCCTTTATTTCTTTCTCTTGCCTGATTGCCCTGGCCAGAACTTCCAATACTATGTTGAATAGGAGTGGTGAGATAGGGCATCCTTGTCTTGTGCCAGTTTTCAAGGGTAATGCTTCCAGCTTTTGCCTGATCAGTATAATATTGGCTGTGGGTTTGTCATATATGGCTCCTATTATTTTGAGGTATGTTCATTCAATACTTAATTTATTGAGAGTTTTTAATATAAAGGGATATTGAATTTTATTGAAGGCTTTTTCTGCATCTATTGAAATAATCATGTGGTTTTTGTCTTTAATTCTGTTTATGTTATAAATCACATGCATTGATTTGCATGTGTTGAAACACCCTTGCATCCAAGGAATTAAGCCAGCTTGATCATGGTGGATAAGCTTCTTGATTTGCTTCTTGATTTGGTTTTCTAGTATTTTATTGAAGATTTTTGCTTTGATGCTCATCGAGGACATTGACCTGAAGCTTTTGTTTTGTTTGATCTCTGCCAGGTATTGGTATCAGGATGATGCTGGCCTCACTGAATGATTTAGGGAGGAATCCTTCCTTTTCAATTTTTTGAAATAGTTTCAATGCGAATAGTACCAGCTCTTCTTTGTGTCTTTGGCAGAATTCAACTGAGAATCTGTCCAGTCCAGGTCTTTTGTTTTTTGTTTTTTGTTTTTTTTTTTGGTTGGTAGGCTATTTATTACTGACTCAATTTCAGAACTCATTATTGGTTTTTCCAGAGACTCAATTATTTCTGAATCAGTCTTGGGAGTGTGTATATGTCCAGGAATTTATCCATTGCTTCTAGATTTTTTAGTTTATGTGCATGAAGAAGTTTATAGTACTCTTGATGGTTGTTTTTATTCCTGTGGGGTCAATGGTGATATCCCCCTTATCATTTCTGATTGTATTTATTTGCTTCTTTTTTCTTTTCTTTATTAGTGTAGCTAGTGGTCAATCTATTTTATTAATTTTTTCAAAAAACCACCTCCTGGATTCATTGATATTTCAAAGGGGTTTTTTTTTGTGTCTCTATCTACTTCAGTTCAGTTCTGTTCTTGGCTATTTCCTATTTTTGCCAGCTGTGAAGTTTGTTTGCTCTTAGTTCTCTAGTTCTTTTAGTTGTGATGTTAGGTTTTTAAGATCTTTCTAGCTTTTTGATGTGGACATTCAATGCTATAAATTTCTCTCTTAACATTGCTTTAGCTGCATCCCATAGATTCTGGTACATTGTTTCTTTGTTCTAATTAGTTTCAAGGAACTTTTTCATTTCTGCCTTAATTTCATTATTTACCCAAAAGTCATTCAGGCGCAGGTTGTTCAATTTCCATGTAGTTATGTGGTTATGAGTGAATTTCATTATCTTAAGTTGTAATTTGATTGTTTTGTGATCTGAGTGACTGCTATGATTTCTGTTCTTTTGCATTTGCTGAGGAGTGTTTTACTTGAATTATGTGATCAATTTTAGAGTAAGTGCTGTGTGGCAATGAGAATTATGTATATTTTATTGTTTTGGGGTGAAGAACTCTGTAGATATCTATCAGGTCCATTTGATCTAGAGCTAAGTTCAGGTCCTGAATATCTAAGTTAATTTTCTGTCTTGATGATCTGTCTATTATTATCAGAGGAGTGTTAAAGTCTCCCACTATGATTGCATGGGAGTGTGAACATCTTTGTAGGTCTCTAAGAACTTGCTTTATGAATCTGGGTGCTTCTGTTTTGGGTGCATATATATTTATGATAATTAGCTCTTCTTTTTGAATTGAATCCTTTACCATTATGTAATGCTCTTCTTTGTCTTTTTTATCTTTGTTGGTTTAAATTCTGTTTTGTTAAAAACTAGGATTGTAATCCCTGCTTTTTTCTGTTTTCCATTTGCTTGGTAAAATTTCCACCATCCTTTATTTTGAGCCTGTATGTGTCTTTTCATGTGAGATGGGTCTCTTGAAGACAGCAAACCAATGGGTATTGACTCTTTATCCAGCTTGTGATTCTGTATCTTTTAATTGGGGCATTTAGCCCCTTTACATTTAATGTTAGTATTGTTTTGTGTGAATTTGATCCTGTCATCATGATGCTAGCTGGCTATTTTGCAGACTGTTTCTGTGGTTGCTTCATAGTGCCCCTGATGTGTGTAATTCAGTGTGTTTTTGTGGTGGCTGGTAACAGTTTTTCCTTCCCATATTTAGTGCTTCCTTCAGGAGCTCTTGCAACACAGGCCTGGTGGCGATGAATTCCTTCAGCATTTACTTCTCTGAAAAGAATCTCATTTCTCCTTAGCTTATGTAGCCTAGTTTGGCCAGATATAAAATTCTGAACTGGAATTTCTTTTCTTTAAGAATGTTGAATATTGGCCCCCAATCTCTTCTGACTTGTAGAGTTTCTGCTGATAGGTTGGCTGTTAGTCTGATGGGCTTCCCTTTGTGGGTAACTCGACCTTTCTCTCTGGCTGCCCTTAACATTTTTCATTCATTTCAACCTTAGAGGGTCTGATGTTTTATATCTCGGGGATGACCTTCTTGTGGAGTATCTTATTGGGGTTTTCTGCATTTCCTAAATTTGAATGTTGGCCTGTCTTGCTAAGTTGGGGAAGTTCTCCTGGATAATATCATGAAATATGTTTTCCAACTTTGTTCCATTCTCCCTATCTCTTTCAGGTCCCCCAATCAGTTGTAGGTTCAGTCTCTTTACTTAATCCTATATTTCTCGGAGGTTTTGTTCATTCCTTTTCATTCTTTTTTCTCTATTCTTGTCTGCCTGTCTTATTTCAGAAAGATATTCTTCAAGCTCTGAGATTCTTTCCTCTGCTTGTTATATTCTGTTATTGATACTTGTAATTGCATTGTGAAGTTCTCGTGTTGTGTTTTTCAGCTCCATCAGGTTGGTTATGTTCCTCTTTAAACAGGCTATTTCGACTATCAGCTCCTGCATTGTTTTATCATGATTCTTAGTTTCTTTACATTGGGTTACCACATGTTTCTTTGGCTCAGCAGTTTGTTATTACCCACCCTCTGAAGCCTACTTCTGTCAGTTCAACTGTCTCAGTCTCAGCCCAGTTCTGTGCCATTACTCAGAGGTGCTACAGTCATGTGGAGGAGCAGCATTCTGACTTTTTGAGTTTTCAGCATTTTTGTATTGATTCTTTCTCATCTTTGTGGGCTTATTTACCTTTCATCTTTGAGGTTGCTGACCTTTGAATGGGGTTTTAGTGGGGTACTTTTTGTTGTTGTTGTTGTTTTCTTTTCGTTTGATTTTTTTTCTTTACAGTCAGGTCACTCTTCCATAGAGCTGATGCAGTTTGCTGGTGGTCAGGTCCAGACCCTAGTTGCCTTAGTTTTTCCTGTACCTGGAAGTATTACTGGTGAAGGCTGTGAAACAGCAAAGATGGCACCTTGTTTCTTCTTCTGGAAGCTCTGTCTCAGGGAGGTACTGACCTGCTGCCAGCCTGAATGCAGGTGTAGAGGTGGCTGGAGACCCCTGTTGGGAGGTCTCACCTAGTCAACAGGAACAAGATCAGGGACCTACTTAAATAAACAGTCTGGCTGCTTTGTGGTAGAGTGGCTGTGCTGTATTGTGGGGGAAACCCATCCTCATCCAGACCATGTGGACTTCCAAAGCCAGCAAGCTGGAATGGCTGAGTCAATGGACCTGCAGAGATGGTGACTGCCCCTCCCCCTGGGAACTTGGTCCTGTCTCAGGCAGGTTCCAGCCTGTTGCCTTGGCTAGCTGGAATTCCAAGCCAGTGGGTCTTAACTTGTGAGGTGCTATGGAAGTGTGGCCTGCAGAACAACACTGCTTGGCTCCCTGGATTCAGCTCCCCTTCCTAGAGGTATGTACAAATGGATCTCCTGCCTTGCCGGGCATCCTGGGGCGGAGTACGTAAAACTCCTAGATCTCTGTGAGTGCCTGAGCAACTGCTCCATCAAGACTCCACACAGCTCTCTGTATCAGACCCAAGACCCTGGGGGCATGGACTCATGAGAGTATTTTCTGATCCAAGGGTTGCAAAGATCCACGGGAGAAGGTGTTTCCCAGGCAGGCTCGCACAGTCACTCACGGCTTCCCTTGGCCAGGGGTGGGGTTACTTTGGCTCCATGCCACTCCTGGATGGGCTCTTACCCCACTTGCTTTTTTTCATTCTCCATGGGTTGAGTTGTTTGTCTAGTCAGTCCCAGTGCAAGAACCTGGATATTTCAGTGGAAGGTACTGAATTCACTCTCCCTTTTCATTTCTCTTTGTGAGTGCCATGGACTGCAGCTGCTTCTAATCAGTTATTGTGGCCCCGTGCAATCTTCTTTTTAAAATTGGAAGAATACATTGCGAGAAAAGAAGAAAAAATACTGCAATGCAGTTGAAATTAAGAACTAACTGTTTCAGGTCAAAAAGGAGATAAAATTTTTATTATGTGCTATAATCTCTTGTCTAACAAGAATTAATTCAGAATGTTATCATTTTCCATACGTATAGAGTTATGAGGCAGATATCACATGTTTCAGAAAAATAGTTACATGTTTTAAATCAAGCAAGTGTAAAAATCACAGTGCACACACATAAACCAACATTCCTACATCAACATACTCTAATCTGCCCCAACTTAAAGAACTAAATTGTTATTAAACTTTATCTGCTACCTATTAGTTTCTGATGTTCCCAGTAGTATACAGACAGCCTGTATGCTATACATAATTCAACTTATGATTTTTCAACTTATGATAGATTTTTCATGGTAGTAAACATATTTTGGATTTGTGCTATATCCAATTTCTAATGGGTTTATCTGGATGTAACCTCATTGTAAGTCAAGTGTATCCAATCTTTTGGCTTTTCTGAGCCATACTGGAAGAAGAATTGTTTAGAGCCATGCATAAAATACACTAACACTCACAAAGGCTGCTGAGCTACAAAAAAAAAAAAAAAAAAAAAAAGCCACAAAAAACCCTCATAATGTTCTAAGAAAGTTTATGAATTTGTATTGCACAGCATTCAAAGCTGTCCTGGGCCACATGCGGCCTGCAGACCACAGGTTGGACAAGTTTATTGTAAGTCTAGGAGCATCTATATGTAAGCAGTGTGTATTAAATATCTATTGCTGCATAACAAATTATCTGAAAATTTGGCAGCTTAATAAAACACACATTTATTATCTTACAGTTCCTGTGTTTTCACTTAGGTTGGCCATTCCTGCTGATAGTCTCTTACAATTAAGCAATCAAGGATTCCATTGGGGTTTCAGGTATCTCAAGGTTCATTTGAGGAAGGATTTGCTTCCAAGCTCACTCACATGGTTGTTGGCAGGATCCAGCTCTTCACAGGTTTTTGAACTGAGGATGTCAATTCCTTGCCAGTTGTGAGCTATGGGTCTCCATCAGTTCTTTTCCAAGTGAGTCTCTCCAAGAGCAGTTCACACTGGAAGCCGATTTCCATCTGAGCAGGCAAGTGAGAAGGCAAACAAGACAGAAGTAAGTATTTTTGTAACTTAATCCTTGAAGTGACAGCCTATTCCTTTTTCCCTATTCTATTTTTTAGAGCTGAGTCACCAGT
Organism: Chlorocebus sabaeus; assembly: GCF_047675955.1. Classification (NCBI taxonomy): domain Eukaryota; kingdom Metazoa; phylum Chordata; class Mammalia; order Primates; family Cercopithecidae; genus Chlorocebus; species Chlorocebus sabaeus. The sequence goes on from NC_132910.1 coordinate 48,242,419, forward strand.
CCACTCATGAGTAGAAGGGATTTCAAAAGGTGTGAATACCAAGAGGTAAAGTCTTGAGCTGCCTTCTTTAAGGGTGCCTCCCACTAAGTACATGACATGTAGTCAGCACTTAATTAATATTTGTCAAATAACTGAATGGAGTATTATATTATTAAAATATCTGTGAATAAACAAATGATATAATTCAAATGATAGTTGATATGGTTTGGCTGTGTCTGCACCCAAATCTCATCTTCAACTGTAACTCCCACAATTCTCACACGTCGTGGGAATAACCCGGTGGAAGGTGATTGAACTATGGGGATGGGTCTTTCCTGAGCTGTTCTCCTGATGGTGAATGAGTCTTACGAGATCTGATGGTTTTAAAAAGTGCTAGTTTGCCTGCACAAGCTCTCTCTTTACCTGCCTCTATCCACGTAAGATGGGACTTTCTCCTCCTTGCCTTCCGCCATGATTGTGAGACTTCCCCAGACACATGGAAATGAGTTCCCCAGTAAATCTCTTTCCTTTGTAAATTGCCCAGTCTTTATCAGCAGGGTAAAAACAGACTAATACAATACTGAAATGAAATGTGTTTCTATACTGAGGAATAACTTTACATCTAAAGCCAGTCAAATTAGTTTTAAGTAGCAAAATCTTTGCTTTAGTTAGTAAATCCAGGGAATAATTTAATATAATGTATCTAATTATTACTGTTTATAACCTGGCTTAGTTTATAACTTGTCAAAAAGAGACTAAGCTATTTACAAAGAAATCTGCTTTTAATAGGTAATCACAAATATCCTAGGTTAATATTAATATCACATTTTTATATTAAAAATATTGACGGTGGTCACTTTAATATAGTACTTTCTGAGCAAGCAGTTTTCTGATACCAACAGATTTTGAAATCAATGGAAATGCATATCCTCATTATTAAAATTGTGCATGTACATATGCATGTATGTTGTATATAGGTACATGTTTATGCTAACTTTCAAATATAAATGTTCTAAAGCATATGTGTATCTCCAAAAGATAATATTTATTGAACATAACGAATCTATTACTCTTTCCTATGTAAATTGAAATACTTTAGTTTCTCTCACATTTTTTAAATGCTGCTACCAGTTCTACTACATACTTTTCTATGACAACATGACTTGAAAATTAAGAATGTGTACAAAATCAATTGTCCTTGAAAAAGGGCTACTATTAGAATAATCTTTGTATGTCTTTGGAAACCAAAGTCCAAGAGATTAAAATTACTTTTGGAACCCATCAGAAAATTAATATATGTCTACATTCACTATAAGCCATTTAATATGACTAACTTTGAAGGAAAGAACTGTAACTATCAAATGAAGAAGCAGATACATTTAAAATGTTCTTTTTGGGCAGTAACCAATACAATGCATCAAATTTTTACTTGTTTTCATTTCACACGTTTTCACTGAAATGGAAGAGTGGCGAAACTCAAAAAGTAATGTTACCTGCCATTCATATTTCTAAGAACCCTAATGTTTATGTTTCTAATTTTCATATGAATAATTTAATACCATTTTCCTGTTAGTTGCATTTAAAATATTAGCATATACCCCTAGATCTTTTGATTCCTGATTTGCATCTGTAAAATTTTGTTGATAAAATAAAATATAAATTTAATATGTGAATTGAGCAGATAATGGTAATTAATGTTAATACCATAAAGAAATCTAATTTAAAAATGCAAAATTGTGTTTTATAGTTCTTTGTATTTAGAATATCCTTTTATTTACACATAGCAATGATTTAATGTTTATATTATTGCCACATACAGTGGACTGAATAGCATCTTTCAAAAAGGTATGTACAAATCCTAACCCCTGTTACCTGTGAATGTAACCCTATTTAGAAACCTGATATTTGAAGATGTAGTTAAGATCTTGAGATGGGATATTCCTGAATTTGGGGTGTGCCTTAAATCTGATGACTGTTATCCTCATAAAAGAAAGGAGAGAGCTTCTTGATACACATGGAGAAGGCTCTTGTGAAGATGGAGACAGTGTTGCAGTGATACATTTGAAGGCCAAGAGAGCCAGGGATTGTCCACAGACACCGGAAACTAAGAGAGGGGCCTCCAAAAGGAATAAATCTGCCTATATCTTGATTTTAGGTTTCTAGTCCCTAGACCTGTGGAAGAATAAATTTTGATTGCTTTAAGCCAACAAGCTTGTGATGCTTTCTTATGGCACTCTTGGGAAATCAATATAGACCCATTAGCAAATACTAAAACGCAGAGATTCTTATTTTCCCCAAATGAAAAATAATTAACTGACTTGAAATGGCTGTCATTGGCTTAGAAGCAAGAGAAAAATCTCTTTTAAAATAAGCTGCATTTCCATTTCTCTTGATAAATGATTGTGTACTATAGTGTTTGGACAAAGCAGTAATCATTAACTTTGAGTTGAAAGGTAAATTAAAGGAATCACACTCTGAAAGTGTATAAATATTAGGACCAGCATAACTAATAATTTACTTATGTTTTCTATTTTTAATAGTCAAAGAATTACAAAAATCTAGTTAAGCTAAATCTGAAAGAGTTCTAAGTGAGTAATAAAGTAAGGTAAAAGTTTAATTATTAGTTTTTTTTTCTCGAGATAGAACATAAAGCAATGGCATATCTTGTCATTAAATCTTAGATTCCGTGATATATTTGTGACTGTCATATATGCAACATTAGTTGAAGAGTGGGTTGAAGAAAAGTTTCTGCAAAATGTATTTCCAAAGAACCATAAAGATAGACCTGGAAATGCTACATTATCAGTTGGCACAGCTGCCCAAAATGTCTGCTTTTCAGTAGAGAGGTTTATTCTGAAGCAGATGCAAATGTTATATTCAGGAAATTCTGTGCTATGGAGAGGTAAAGAATACATTTTCATTTAAAATGCATATTGTCTTCTATTTTTATCATGTATTGTTTTGTTTTCTGTTTGTTCCTCTTTTCATTTGAAGTTTAAAGTCCATCAAGGTAAAACTTGTGTATCTGGCACAGGGTATTATAAACATTTATGTGTCAACTTGATTGGGCCATATATTGCCTAAATACTAGGTCAAACATTCTGAGTTTGTCTGTGAGGGCATTTCTGAATGATATTAACATTTGAATAGGTACACTGATAATATAGATTACCCTCCTCAATGTGTATGGGCCTCCCACAATTAACTCAAGACCTTAATAGAACAAAAAGGTTGAGTAAGAGAGAATTTTAACTTCTTAATAGCTTGAGCTAGGACTCCATTGGTTTGTTTCCAGCCCTTGGTGGGAACTATGCCACCTGCTCTCCCCAGTCTTCAGCTTGATGACTGCAGATCTTGTGACTTCTCATCCTCCAAAATTGCATAAGCCAATTTCTTATAATAAATCAAACTCCTCTCTCTCTCTGTCTCATAATAATAGCTTACCATTACTGTTCATTAACTGGAAGTAGATGTTTATAAATGTTTTCATCCTTGTTATCTTCACGTTACGTAGGCTAAGAAGGAAGAGTAAGAGGAGGGGTTGATCTTAGTGTCTCAGGGATAGGAGAGGCAGAAGAGGTGGAGGAGGTGCAGAGGGAGGCAGGAGAGGCAGGCACATGCAGGGCAGTTTTATCAAAAAATATCCACGTATAAGTGGGCCCATGCAGCTCAAATCCATGTTGTTCAAGGGTTAAGTATACAAATACATATAACTATATATATCTACATATATATTACACACTTATCTATCTCTATATCCACATCAGTGTCTATGTCTATATATAAATACATGTATGTATGTTTATGTACATGCATACATATTTGTATGCAAGCATTTACTATACAGACTTCCCTCTTTTGCTTGTTTTGAAGAAATAAGCTTCCATGTTGTGTGAAGACCTATGTAGAGGACCATGTCAAGGAAATGCAGGCCACCTCTAGGAGCTAAAAACAGTTCTTGCTTAAGAAAACAGAGACCTCAATTCTCTGCTGTAAAGGGATAACTGCTGCCAACAATCAGAGAGTTTGGAAATTTATCTTTCTAAAGTCTCTGATGAGAATGCAATCCTAGCCAATACCTGGATTGCAGTCTAGCCTTGACACATGGAAACTGAGATAGTAAACATGTATTGTTTTAAGCTGCTAAATTTGAGGTAATTTGTCATGTTGCAATAGAAAACTAATACAGTAATCAACTTTTCCGCAATATTAATGAATAATCCATTATTTCTTCTTGATGTATATTGCTGGCTTTAGTAGGAATTAAATAATTTTATACACAAGTATCTTTTTTACTTACCTGTTTCCATTTTGATCTGTTAATGTATTCTAGTAGTGGCTTATTCAGAACCCAGCACCTTTCTCACTCCAGAACTGGAAAGTATTTCCTGGGTGATTAGATTTTTGTTAGTTTTGAATTAGGACTCAGATTTATTCCTATTAACTGCTATTTGGTGACTTACAAAAGAAACTAGCTAGCATTTACAAGCATTGTATCACTGAGGAATTTATTTTGCAATTGAATTACAATCAAATTTTGAGTGGCAAAGTTTTTAAGTTAGCAGTTGCCTGTAATCTAAGGAGTGATTGTTGTCATGAGAAAACCGCTATATTGTTAAATGTTTCAGCAAGGTAGATATGACATATGCTTGTTTAAGGGTTATTCCAAGTGACTAAAGAGATCCCTTTGTTGTCTGATATTCCGTATTTATAAAAACAAGAATGACAATTGTTTTTTTATCTCTTTTTTTTAATACTCTTTGTACAATTTTACTTCTTGACACTTACCCTATGGAAGTAATCCACATGTATACAAAGGTGTAGCTACAAAGAGATTCAATTGCTGCATTATCCATATCAGGGAAATTTTGAAAATTACCTGAAAGTCAAATAACATAAGGCAGCTAAACAAAGAAAAAGTACTAAAAAGGTTGATGTGGATATACACTTCCTAACATGGGCAGATGTTTGTGACTGCTATTGAGAGGGAAAAGGCAGGTTACAAAGCTAGATGTGTATGATAAGTCCACTTTTCTGAAAATCAAACATATATAAATAGACCAATAATTTAAATAATAGAACTTACAGTAACATATTAGCAGTTAGTCACTCTACATGCCAAATCTTGGGATGATTTTTAGTTCTGTATTTTTGTTGTTTTTTTTATATATATATTCTTTTCTCTTTCAGTTATTATGTGTTTAATAATAAAATCATTGACAGGACTGGAGATGGTTTTCTGCAACAATCATGTAGCATGTCTGCTACAATCATGGCACTTAAGAGGAGCTCATGAGGAAATACAACCTGGGTCTCTTTTAGTGTCTACTGGAGGGTCTTCCTATAAGCAGTGCAGGATCTACTTACTGACCCACTTTCCAAATCACAAATCCAGAGATTTCCCTAGCCCATGGAGGACTCAGGCCCCAGACACACCTCTCCATTGTGGCCCTGGCCAGAATAACACAAGAACCTTGGGTGGATGGGACATTTTCCTATTTGGAGCTCAAAGCTCTTTCCTGAGCAGCTATGTGCTCTTCCAGCAGAATGGAGTGAGTGAAGACCCTCATCCCCAGTTCTGAACTTAGTCAAAGCCCAGGGAGATAGAGCCACTGGCCAAAGGTCAGCAGTGGTAACAATCTTTTTTGTTTTTAATTCATTTATCTAATATCCTGGTTATCAGAAAATCTGGCACAGGTGTCTATTTTATTCTGTTCATTTGGCAGACTTAACATATTCTCCAAAGAGAGGTTTTATTTCCCCACTTAGCTCAGTGTTTCTGTTCCTGCTGGCAGTTGTCCCAGTCCTTAGGGCTTTGCAATCTCTTGAGAAGTGCTCCTGCTGATGCCCTCCTCCTCCTTGGATCTGTAAGCCAAACTGAGTCACAGTGAAACACATTCCCCAGTCCTCACTGATGAACAATGTGGCAGAAGATGCATTTTGTATATTTTCAATGCCACCCATAATATTTACCTGCATCTATAAAAAGCATAAAGTGTTTGTATATGTTATAAATTTCTCTTTTTACATTTTGATTCCTTAAGCCATCAAAGACATTTCAAGTTCAAATTTTAAGAAAACTAGGGCACTGTAAAGGAGTAGTAGGCAAGAGCATAATTCCTAATATCAGACAGATATAACTTGCTGGCTTTAATGCTTGCTTTGATACTTACTGGCTGTATGACTTTGGACATATAATTCAGCCTCATGAAGGCTGAACTCCCACAACTCTAAGATGGACATCACTCTTGTCCTTCCTCATGTGGCAGATGAGATGAATTAACCAGATGATGTATCTCTAGCACTTGTCAAAGCACTTGATATATAATTTGTGCTCAATAAATGGTATTCATCATTATCAATGTAACTATTAATAATAAGAAGATATTTTTAATATCAGTGGTTCTCAACCAGAGGTGATTTTGCCCCTACCCCACTCCCCTGCGAGAAGACATTTGACAAGGTATGGAAAAATATTTTGTTGTCACAACCAGGGAGATGGGTGAGGAGGTTCTATTGACATCTAGTGGGTAGAAGATAGAAAGGATGGAAAATATCTTACAACATGCAGGACAATCCTCCACAACAAAGAGTCATCCATCCCCAGATGTCAATAGTGCTAAGGCTGAGAAATCCTGCCATAATTCTCTGTGCTTAACAACCTTCCTTCTCCAGCATTGATAACATTTTCGTTTGAAACAGCATACTACCAAAAAGATTTTAATTGTTGTTTTTTTCTGTGTACTTTAAAGGCATGTCTATATTTCTGCAGGCTAATTGACTTGGAATGCAATAAATGATTCTCTTGTATAAAATATCAGGTATAGAAAAGAAGCCTGAATGAAAAGTTTCTTATGAAATGATGGCTAACTCCTTTCTTACAAAATACGTTCTTAACTAAAAACCAAATCATGTTGTTTTGGCCTTTCTTGAGACATACATATTTATTGGCCTTTATTGAGACATAATTATTTGGCCTTCATTAAGACATATTTATAAAAAACTAGATCAAGCATCAGCTGTTATTAGTACGTTACATAGGGATCTATACAAGTATATCCAGTGATATTAAAACCCAGCACAGTGTTTTGTTTAAGCAAAATAAGTTGCATTAGCTTATTATTGCATTTAGAGTTAATTTTCTCCAACATGACAACCTGAATATTTGCAAGGGTTAGCAGTTATGTTTAATCAGTACAATTATTCATTATAATGCAACTTTATAGTGATCAATCACATTCAATTTTATGAACAGAGTTGATCACATTAGAATGCATTAGTGATTATTAGTGACACTGAAAAAGATAGGACGTTAGCTTTCACTTTATGTCACTAATATTATACATTACTAATACTTGAATATTTTGAATATTTTTCAAGTAAAATTAATGTTAATTGACAGAAATGGTTATACTTAAACATATGTAAATTGAACAAATGTCCTACACTAATATACGTATTGATTTGGAATTTTTAGTCTTTTTCATCTAGATAACCTCAAAGGACATATAAATCTATATCCATATCTATCTATCCATCTATCTATCTATCTACACCAATAGATTTACTCAAATTCTAGTTTCTTAGTGAAGTATTTCCTGAAAATTCTCATTAAAACAGTAGCTGCTTATACCCTCCCAACCCCACATTTTCATTATTTTCCTTCCTTGTTCTATTTTACTCCACATTATGTATAACAAAATATAATATAGTATAACTAGTGTACTACATATTTTATTTCTTTATTTTCACAGTTATCTCCACTGCCACACACCGTAGCATATATAAGAATATGCAAGTTTTTGGATTTAGTGCCCTAGGTTTTAATGACAGGTTACTAACTGTTACTAAGTGTGGGACCTGGAGCAAGTTAGGTATAACCCCTCTGTTCCTCAGTATCTATGTGAATAATAATGCTACCTACCTTGTGGGGCTGTTATACAGTTTAAATTAGTTAATATATACAAAAGTGCTTAGCACATAGTAAGTACTATGGAAATGTGACCTTTAATAATTAATCTCACAAAGGTAGAAATTTGTTTTTCAATGCTATATCCCATGAACCTATAACACACATGGCACCTGGTATGCAGTAATCAACTTCTTAAAGAATAATACTCTTTCTTCATTTACCAAAGGTTTTCTGATTAGGTTTTCTGATTTTCCTTTACCACAAACATCTTACTATGGTCTTTTTGAAACCAAAAGTTATGGTTTGATCCTGGGTCCCCATCCAAATCTCATGTCACATTTTAATCCCATGTGTCAGGGGAGGGACCGGGCGGAAGGTGATTGGACAATGGGGGCCGATTTCCCCCTTACTGTTCTTGTGACAGTGAGTGAGTTCTCACAAGACCTGATCATTTATATGTTGCATGTCCCCATTTTCTCTCTCTCCTGCTCCACTGTAGCAAAGACATGCTTGCTTCCCCTTCACTTCCACCATAATTTTAAGTTTCTGAGGTCTCCCAGCCATGCTTACTTGCTTACTATACAGCTTGAAGTACTGTGAGTCAATTAAACATCTTTTCTTTCATAAATTATGCAGTCTCAGGTAGTTCTTTATAGAAGAGTGGGAATGGACTCACACAGAATGGACCACTGCTATGAAGATACATGAAAATGTAGAAGCAGCTTTGGAACTGGGTGACAAGCAGAGGTTGGAACAGTTTGGAGGGTTCAAAAGAAGACAGGAAGATGTGGGAAAGTCTGGAACTTCCTAGAGAGTTGTTGAATGGTTTTGACTAACATCCTAATAGTGATTTGGACAATGAAGGCTAAGAAGGTCTCAGATGGAGAAAAGAAGCTTATTAGGAACTGGAGAAAAGGTCATTCTTGCTACGTTTTAGCAAAGAGACATGGCATTGTTCCCCTGCTCTAGAGATGTGTGGAACTTTGAACTTGAGAGAGATGATTTATGGTATCCGGTAGAAGAAATTTCTAAGCAGCAAAACATTCAAGATTGACCTGTTTTTTCTTGAAAATGTACAGTATGTGTCCACAACAAGATGGTTGGAAATTGGAACTTATGTTTAAAGGGGAAGCAGAGTGTAAAGTTTGGAAAATGTGAAGTCTGACCATGTGATATGACCATGTGATAGGAAAAACAAAACAAAACTATTTTCTGGGGAGGAATTCAAGCCAGCTGCAAAAAAATTTTCATAAGTAATGAGGAGCCAAATGTTAATAGCCAAGACAATAGGGAAAATGTCTCCAAGCCATGTCAGAGACCTTCACAACAGCTCCTCCCATCACAGGCCTGGAGGCCTAGGAGGGAAATATGGTTTTTTTAGGCTGGGCCCAGGGCCCTGCTGCTCTATGCAGCCTTGGGACTTAGTTCCCTGTGTCCCAGTCACTCCAGCTTCAGCCATGGCTAAAAGGCACCAACATACAGATTGGCCATTGCCTCAGAGGGTGCAACACCCAAGCCTTGGCAGCTTCCACATGGTGTTGGGTCTGCAGGTACACAGAAGGCAAGAGTTTGGAAGCCTCCACCTAGATTTGAGAGGATGCATGGAAATGCCTGGATGTCCAGGTAGAGGTCTGCTGAAGGGGCAGAGCCCTCATGAAAAAACTCTACTAAGGCAGTGAGGAGGGGAAATGTGGAGTTGGAGTCCCCACACAGTCCCCACTGGGGCATTGCCTAGTGGAGCTGTGAGAAAACAGCCACTGTACTCCGGAGTCCAGAATGGTAGATCCACTGAGAGCTTATACTGTACACCTGGGGAAGCTGCAGGCACTCAACGCTAGCCTGTCAAAGCAGCCAAGAGGGCTGTACCCTGCAAAGCCACAAAGACTCAGCTGCCCATGGCCATGGGAGCCTACCTCTTGCATCAGCATGCCTTGGATGTGAGACATGGAGACAAAGGAGATTATTTGGGAACTTCAAAATTTAATGACTGTCCTACTGTGTTTCAGACTGGCATGGGGCCTATATCCCTTTGTTTTAATCAGTTTCTCCATTTGGAATGGGATAATTTACCCAATGCCTGTACCCCAATTGTATCTTGGAAGTAACAAACTTGCTTTTGAACTTGACAGGCTCATAGACGCAAGTGACTTATCTTGTCTCAGATAAGACTCAGGACTTGGACTTTTGAGTTAATGCTGGAATGAGTTAAGACTTTGGGAGACTGCTGGGAACGCATATTGGTTTTGAAATGTAAGAAGGACTTGAGATTTGGGAGGGGCCAGGGGTGGAATGATATGGTTTGGCTCCGTGTCCCCACCCAATCTCATGACCAATTATAACCTCCCAAGGGTCAGGGAGGGGCCTGGTGGGAGGTATTTGGGTGGAGAGAGCAGATCATGGGGTTGTACTCATGATAGTGAGTCAGTTCTCATGAGATCTAATTGTTTAAAAGTGTGTGGCACATCCCCCTTCTCTCTCTCTCTTCTGCTCCGCCATGGTAAAGACATGCTTGTTTCCCTTTCACCTTCCACCATAATTGTAAGTTTCCTGAGGCCTCCCAGTCATGCTTCTTGTTTAGCCTGCAGAACTGTGAATCAATTAAACCTCTTTTCTTCATAAATTACCCAGTTTCAGATAGTTCTTTATAGCAGTGTGAAAGTGAACTAATACACATCATGTCCTACAACTCTTCCCCTCCAAAATGGAGGGAAAAGAGGGTAAAGGCACAAATATAGGCAATCAAATTAGAGAAAAATATTTTTAAGATTATATTTTATTTTTCCTATTATACATTTTTTATTGATTGCCTTTGTCATTTTCATCAAAACATGCTTGAAAAAGCAGAGCCTGTAACAGATTAAGTAAACGAAAAATGCTGTAATTGTAAAAGCATGACAGTCTCTTGTGAAGGAAATTACAGCCTGTGGGATAAAAATAGCTTTCCACTTAGATAATACATACAGTGATAAAAATGGACCTTAGGGACATATATTAGTCTGTTCTCATGCTGTTAATAAAGGCATACATGAGAGTGGGTACTTTATAAAGGAAAGAGGTTTAATTGACTCATATTTCCACATGGCTGGGGAGGCCTCACAATCATGGCAGAACGAAAGGAGAAACAAAGTCCTATCTTAAGTGGTGGCAGGCAAGAGAGCATGTGTAGAGGAACTTCTCTTTATAAAATCATCAGATCTTGTGAGACTTATATGCTATCACAAGAACAGCATGGGAAACACCCACCCCCATGTTTCAATTACCTCGTGGTGGGTCCCTCGTAGGACTAATGGGAATTATGGGAGCTACAATTCAAGATGAGATTCTGGTGGGGACACAGCTAAACCACATCAGTACATATGTAACTAATAGAAAATAAAAGCACTCTGCTTTGTAAGTAACAAACCATCCTTGGAACTAAACCATATTAGTACATATGTAACTAAAAGAAAATGAAAGCATTCTACTTTGTAACTGACAAACCATGCTTGGGGATTTGATTTATTACTGATTCTCATAGAGGACATAATAAGTAAAACTCATAAAAACCCATCAATATTTATTTATTTATTTATTTATTTATTTATTCTAGAGACAGGGTCTCGCTCTATCATCCATGCTGGAGTGCAGTTCCATGATCTTTTCTCACTGCAAACTCTGCCTCCCAGGTTCAAATGATTCTTGTGCCTAGCCTCCCAAGTACCTGGGATTACAGGTGTGCATCACCATGCCCAGCTAATTTTTATATTTTTCATGGAGACAGGTTTTTGTCATGTTAGCCAGGCTGGTGTTGAACTCCTGACCTCAAGCAATCCTCCTGGCCCAACATCCCAAAGTGCTGGGATTACAGGTGTGAGCCACCATGCTCAGCCTAATTTTTTTTCCATTTACGCTTGAGAATAACTTTTTATTTAAATGAGTTAAAGTGCACACATTGCAACTAAAACAAATATAAGCACAAAGTTTTTAGATAATACCTTTTTCTTTTATTTTATACATCAAATCTGCAGCTAATGACATGTAAAGATATGAGCCTAATACCTCAATAAATTCTCACAATAATAGTATGAGGTGGGGTTTATAACATTTTGTATTTTAAGAAATTGAAAGATGAAAAGATTAAGTAACTCGTTCTTTGAAACACAACTACAATTCAAATTCAGGTCCACGAAATTATAAAACCCATGTTCTCCTATTATCTCAACTCTTCTCATTATTGTTAAGACAAAGACCACACAAATTTTACCACTAATGCATGTCTTTAATTTAGATTTTAAGATTTGCTTTTGTACCAATTTTACATAACAAATTTCTGTTACGAGCCATGAAGAAGGAACAGAGACACAACCTCCCACCATAAATATTCAGAAACTGCACAAAACACATGAAACTATTTCCAGACAACAGATAACAGATAGTGTAGGTTTGATCCTTAAAAAATGGTGCATAAATCATGTGAGAAACAAAATCCCCCCATTTCATTGCCTGATGACAATTTCCAGACTATCAATGTAAAAGGATAAATCTAAACACCCTAGGCAAGACTGAACTGAGGAAATGAGAATTCAATTTTTGGAAGTTTGACTCAGCTAAAAGTACAAACTAGCATTCTAGAGAAGAGGGAGCTGTTAAAATAGTATTCTGGAAATCAATTTAGGGATTCTTGATTCTTTGCTGAGTACTAGGCTGCACATGAAAGGAGTAAAATTCCAAAGGCAAGGTCAAAGAAATACTAGGAATTTGTAAGCATAGCAATTCTAAAGGCTCACAAAGGACAAGCAGATGTTTAAGCTCTGAGTCACCACAGAGACAGTCTTCAGTAATTACCCATAGCATTCAGTGTAGATGTAAAAGAAGCCATGTCTTAGTAAGTATCTGGGGTTTCTTTAGAATGAATGCTGTTCTACACATGCCTTAGCAAAGCTCAAAAGCAAACAAAGTAAATAATTTAAAAATTAATTTTAGGTCAAAAATATTTTAAAAACAGAATTATTTAAAGAAAAACAAAATTACAATGCTTAACATCTAATCAAAATTACTAAACAAGCCAAAGAGCCATAAATTATTACACAAAATCTAGATAAAACTTACTTAACAAAAACAGACCTGGAAATTATAAACGTAATTTAAGTAGAAGACAAAAATTGATAGAGAGCTATTGTAATTCTAAACAAATATTTAAAACAAAATAGAAACATAATAGGATGGAAATGGTATATATATAAAAAAGGCCCAAATAAAAACTCTAGAAATTATAGACTATATAAAATAGTCTTATTGGATGTCTATTCAATTTTATTGTCATCCAGTTTTATTGGATGAGACTAATAGTGGGGTAGATACACAAAAAAATCAATGAAGTTTAAAGCATAGCATACAATTTTTACAGTGAAGAAAAGAGAAGCAGATTTTAAAAACTAAGTTAAAATTCAACACTTTTAGAATACTTCAAAACACTGTAAAACGCATAAAATTAAAATCCTAGAATAACGAGTAATATCAAAAATTGTTTAAAAATGATGCCTCAAGAATATCCAAATTGATGATAACTATATTCTAAGAATCCAAAAATCTCAATAAACTGCAGAGGAAACACACACACACACACACACACACACAACATGTCAAGACATATTATAACCACATTTCTGAAAATCAACATGACACATGTAAAGAGAAATGAAGATAAGAGTGTCTAGAACTCAGAATAAATAATGAAAGTTCAAAGGTATTGGAAAACATTTTAAAATAATGAAACAAGAAAATCTGTCAGTCCATAATTCTGAACTCAGCAAAAACATACTTTCAAAATAAAAGTAGAACTTAAATTTTTCCAGAACAACAAAAAAAATTCATCATCTGTTGACCAAAACTAAAAAAAAATTTAAGAAAAATTTCTTCAGTCAGAGAAAATAATACTACACAAAATCTTGGATCCTCTCAAAATAATAAAATATACCAGAAATTATGAATATGCTGGTATAAATATAAAATACCATTTCTAATTTTTATTTAAAAGATAATTAAATTTTTTAATCAAAAGTAAAAGCAATGCACTATCAGGTTCATGGCATGTGTAAAAATAAATTATGTTGAAACAATGGTATTGAGGATTACAACAAATGAAAACCTTATTTTTTAAACGTGACTTATATATAAGGGGTATTTTTTTCAAGATAGTCTATCATAAAGTAAAGACATACATTTTAGATGTTAAAAAAATCATGTAAAACCAAAAGAGTTTAATTACCAAATAATGGAGACATTAAAAAACCTCAATGTGAAAAAAACTTGATAAAAAAGGGATTAAGAAATAAACAGGTGCATCATATATAAACAAAGAACAAGATGATTGTTATAAACTTTATTATATCGGTATTTACATTAAAGATGAATCATCTAGACAGGCCAAAAAAAAAAAAAAAAAAGGCAGAGATTATGAGATTAGCTATAGGTAGCACACTTAAAATATACATAGATTGATAAGTATATTAGTCTGTTTTCATGCTACTGATAAAGACATCCCCAAGACTAGGCAATTTACAATTTACAATTTACTAGGTTTACTAAACTTACAATTCCACGTGACTAGGGAGGCCTCACAATCATGGCAGAAGGCAAGGAGGAGCAAGTCACGTCTTAAGTGAATGGCGGCAGGCAAACAGAGCTTGTGCAGGGCACCTCCCATTTTTAAAACCATCAGATCTCATGAGATCCATTCACTGTTACGAGAACAGCACAGGAAAAACCTGCTCTCATAATTCAATCATCTCCCACCTACTGGATCCCTCCCACAACACATGGGAGCTACAACATGAGATTTGGGTGGGGACACAGAGCCAAATCACATCAATAAGTTAGATAATGAAAAAATATAAACCCTAAAGACACCGAGCACAAAAAACTGGAAAGACTGTAGTAAAAATTGATAAAAATTACTATAAAATAAGTATGTTACCAGATATAAACAGCAATTTCATAATGACAAGGAAGCAAATTAATCAAGAAGGCAAAACACTACTTCACATTTATGCATTCAATAACGTCTGAAATATACATGAAGCCATAACTAATAGTAATTAAGAGGTAAATTGGCAAAATCAGAATCATGGTTGGAATTTTCTACACCCCCTCTGAATAAGTGATAAATATATAATCAGTAAGAACATAGGAAAAAATTAATAATATCAACCAAATATACCTAATTTACATTTATAGAACATTTCAGCCTCCAATAGCTGAATACACATAATTTTAAAGTATTGAATGTTTAACAAAATAGGCCAGATGATATGCCATAAAATAAATTCCATCAAATTTACGTGAATTGAAATCAAAAATACAAAGTATATTATCTAACCACAGTATAAATAATCAGAAACCAACAATAAGAAGATATCTGAAAAAGTCTCAAACACTTGAAAGCTAAACAAAGCATTCCTAAACATCCCACAGGTCAACCAAGAGAGAAATTAGAAAGTGTTTTGAATTAAATAAAATGTAAAAGCAGTATTTTAAAATTTTTGTGATGTAAGTTAAACAGTGTGAAAAAACAAAGTTATAGCTTTAAATGTTTAAATTAGAAACACACCAACACAAATTTAAATCAATCATTTAAGACTGGGGTGTGCAAAATTTTCTGTAAAGGGCCAGATGAGCAATAATTTAGCCTTTCTAGTCTATAGTCATTACTACTCAGCTCTGCCATTGTAGTTTGAAAACAACATAAACAATGCTTAAATAAATGAGTGGGGTTTTATGCTTAAAAAGTTAGTGATGATTGTAATTTGAACTACATGTGATTTTTATATGCACAAAATATTATTTTATTTTTCAAACATTTATAAATGTAAAAACCACTCAGCTTTCATGCAGTACAAAAATAGGTGGTGGGATGAATTTTTCCTACAGGTGACAATTTGATGACTACTGATCTCTTAGGCAGTTTGACAAGCAAAGCAAATTCAATCCAAACTAAATGAAAGGAAGGGAATAACTATACAAACAACATTCAGTAACATTGATGATGGACAAAGAAGCAAAGAAACCATAAGATAATTTTAAAAATTAATAAAGATAATAGATCTCCAGATTCAATAATAATGAAAAATAATATGAGGACACATTATTAATATTAAGAATAATAGAAAAGAAACACTCTGGAGTCTACAGCTTAATAAGAAAATGTTATAAATGAATTAATGCCAATAAATTTAACAACTTAGATGAAATAAATATGTATCTTGGAATTCATAAATTATCTAAATTGACTCACCTTTAAAATTTTTAGCAAAGAGAATCCACAAATACATGAAAATATTAAATTTGAAATAAAATCCCTTAAAATAATTAAGAAAATAAGAAACACAAGATCATCTTGATAATGTGAAAATAATATTTGATAAAATTCAAGGGCTGCTCATTCATAATAAAAATTCTCAGCAAATTAGAAACAGAAAAGAGATTTCGCTGAAATATCTCTGAAAATCTTAAAGTGATGATTATTATTGATGAAAGACCAAATTCTTTCCCCCTAAGTTTGGGAGTAAGTCAAGATACCCATTAACTTCATTGTTATCAGGAAGTCACTAGAGGGCTTAGCCTGTGCATTAAGGATTAAATATATATATATATATATATGTTTTGAAAAGGAAGAAATAAAGCTGTCCTTATATAAAACAACATGCACACTGGACATAAACATTAAAATTAATTTAAAATTTACATTAAAATTTAAAGTAAAAAAGTAACACATTAAATATAAAGGGATACATGTAACAACAAATGTACAAAAAACTAATAACATTGCTGAAAGAAATTAAAGAAGATCTCCCAAAATTTAGCACTATGTAATGTTGTTCATAGTTGGAAAGACTCGATATTGTTTATCAATTCTTTTGAAAATGCTTTATGGATTTTACACAATCTCAGCTGAAATGTCTATGAGTTTCTTAATAGAAATGGACAAGCTTTTCGTATAAATTCTTACATTTATATGGAAAAACAAATGGCCCAGAAATGTAGCCAAAACAACTACATTTTTAAAAACAAAGATGAGGGACTCTACATTATTATTTTAGTATAAAGCTACCATAAATAAAAAATGTTAAGAATAAGGATAGACATATCAATCAGTGGAATAGAATAATATATGGGCAATTGATTTATGATAGAGGTGCCAAACTAATTCAATGAGTGAAGGACAGCCTGCTTTGTGACTGGAAAAACCATTCATAAAATAGGGCAGCTTTGGAAGGGCCATTAAAGTTTTTTGGGGCAGGGGGAGGAATTTTATGATAGTATAAAACAACTAAGTCTAACTATATGAAAGAAACTTAATAGATCTTACCTCAGGACTGTAATCACTTTTAGATCTAGGGACAAAAATTTGTTAGTGCCTATCAATGTTGGTGGATATCAACATTTATTACACCAAAAAGGCTTTAAAACTTACTTTGTCATCAGCCTATGTCTTGAAGTGAAAACTTGCTAGAGAGGAAAATCCCTTTTGCACGTGACCTCTGCTTAAATAACGACTTAAATGAAAGTTCTTTTTGAACAGAGTAATTTAGAGTACTAAAACTCAAGGATGTCCTTTCCGAAGAAAGAAGTGAGCTTATCTTTAAAAAAATACAATATATTAACTATATCTTTTTAATTTTTCAGCTTATTTGGAGTAGAATGTCTCTGTCTTTCTGAAAGCGAAATATGTTAAATAATGTATTAATGAGTACTACTTTCTGCATTATTCTGATTTATATCTTTGGGATACTGCTAATATAGTTACTGGAACTTCTGCATTTTAAAATAAAGAACTTTCTGATTCTCTAGAAAACCACCTGATAGATAAAATAAATTTTGTACTTACAAATAATGCCACTTTCCTAAAGATGTCTTGTATAGAAGAACAAACTATAATTTAAAGCTTTCAGAAAAAGTAGCAAACATTTTGAAAATTTGAACCAGTTTATTCTTGAATGTGAAATGTTTAAATGCCTTCCCTGATAATTCACTCATAGGCACATTACACTTTTTATTCCTTAAAAAAAAAAAAAAAAAAAAAAAAAAAAAAAAAATCCCATGTGCCAGCAACCTCCTACACTTTCAACAAACGGCTTCAAGATGAAAATGAAAGTTTCTATGTAAAAAACTTAAGAAAAATCATGTAAGCCATACTTCATATGGGACTAAGGGAGCCTTATCATTTGGAAAACGTTGGAGGTGGGGGCGAGGAATTATAGTAATTGGGATAAAAATAAATTATACCAAAATTTCAATAGTTATAACCAGAATTGAAGAGCTAACAATCAGTAAGTAGTATAATTGTTTAATATTAGAAATATTTTGATACCTCTAATATAAATTTAAATTTCCTTTAAAAGAAACCAAAATTACAGATTTAAAAATAAAAGTAGGTTCTCAGTTAAATTTGTCACTTTACAACAATTAGTTATGCAAACAGAAGAAAAGTAAATCTATATTTTCACTACTCAATGATTATTTATATTTGGACAGTATCTGTAGCACATTTAATTCTCTACTTACATCTAGATCACATCATTTTATTTAATTGCTGTAGAGAGCATGTGAATTGTGTCCCTGGGATCTGGCACACACAGAGTTTTGTGCTTGACTCTGGAGCAAAACTCTAGAATCAAGAAGTTGTGCTTTCTGAGTCAAGAGGGTCACAGGTGGAGCAATCTTTCCTCTAAACTGGGGTATTTAAAGATGGGAAGCTTTCCCTGTGTGCCAGATTACACTACATGAGCAGTGGAGGTGGGGCCCTCCTGAAAGGGCCTTGCCAGAGGATGATGCCCAAGAGGTCCAGGCAAACCTTAACTGAAAGACACCCAATAAGGCTCCAACGCTCAATTACAGCAGCAGTTATTAATAAAGACTTTTTCTCTTTTTTCCTTTCTTTGCTTCCCTCCCTCCTTCCCTTCCCTCCTTCCTTCCTTTCTTTCCTCCTTCTTTTTTCTCCTCCTCTTTCTTTTTTCTTTCTGATTCACTCTTCATCCAGCTGATCATGGGGAAATCAAAAACAGCTGCTTACAATTGCAGGTTAAGGTAAAGGAAGCAAGTAAATAATCCAACGATGATTCCCTTTCTCTTGATAGATAACTGAGTTTGGGTTAAGCCTTGGATGAGGAAAGAGAAGCTGTTTCAAATTGTATGTCAGAAAAAAAAAAAATGTGATTTAGATCAGAAGGAACTTGTTAGTTGCTGATACATTCAATATCCAAGATAAATGATAAAGCTCAGGAACTGAGAACAGATGAAACAATTGAAAACAATTGTGGGCGGCAAAATTAAGCTATTTGTGGGGGGCAAAATTAAGCTGTTTGCTGACAGCTCTCTACTAAATTCAGATCTTTCAATACACCCATCTCATTTGACTTTGCATCCACAATGACTAACATAAGTACTCAACAGATGTTTCCTGAAATAAATGAAAAACAATTGAAAAATCTGTTACTTTGTTCGTTTGAACCCACCATTTTTTCTACATAGCTGGGAACCTGAAAGTAAAATATTACTTTATCTGGAAAGATTTGCTTTCAGGATCAGAACAAAATCTTGGCGTGCAACTGCATGGTATAGTGATTGTGCGCTGAAGCAGAAAACTTCAAGATAAAATGTGGTGTGTCATGCCTTGTCATGTTCACATTTTACAAAATTGTAATTTTTAAAATATCTGTTCCTTTTCCTGCTTAGCTTGTGGTTTATGGTTTAAAATGGATGTCTGTTAACTGATAACAAGTAGACTTCTCTAACCTTCTATTGAAAATAAGCGTAAAGATCAGAAAATAAAACAAACAGTACTCAAGACTAAAACTACAATAATGACCTGCTATGAAGCAAGAGGCATTTTACATAATTTTGAATTATACAAATTTCATTCAAACCATCTTAATGCTTTCTGCCCTATTACAAGCCACCAATATTATTTACTTAGTACACTATTTCTTTAAATAAGATTGAATTTTTTATTTAGCTTTTTATTAAACAATATTTTTGCTATTTCCTTTTTCTCTCTAAAATTTGGTTTTCAAATCTCTACGTCAGAATGTTTAGTGATATTTCTATGATGCAAGTTAAACACAGCTAGTAACACACAGTACACATCCCTAATTTCTCATCATTTCTTTTAAAAATCTAATATAATTCCTCTTGTGAGAGTCTAAATAAAACAGCAACTTTCCCATCTTATTATACTGATAAAAGCATAAGAACAAAATCAGAAGACATGTCATTTTTTATTTCACTATTGAATAAGTGTCTGACTATATGAGGGGTTCTAGAGGAGAAAAACATGTTTGGAATCCATGAAAAGATTCCATCGTCATCTATAATCATCCACAATAAGTCTGATACTTGAACTAAACATTTAGGCCATTTGTTTATTACTAGTTTTGCTATGGTTCCATCTTCTGTTCTCATTTTAAGTGTACAATTATGTCCATAAATACACATTTATATAATGGCTTTCCTCATTTCCACATTCCATTCATAGACCAATTTTACTACATCTAAGAATGCTTAATATAAGTCCTATAGATTATGATTAAATGCATACAAATTGACAAACTTATTTCACTCAATTGGGCTTTTGAAAATAGTTTTCATATAATGTATTACAATAAAGCCTAAATATTAATTAAGCCAAATTTTATTACATTCAAAGAACAGATATTGTGTGTCTGCCCTATGCAATGTTGTGTGCTTGTTCAGTGGGAAATGCAAAAATTAATAATGCTGTGATAACAATTTTGCTATGAAAAACTTGCTATTAATTATAATAGAGATATGAACAATGTCACACCTCAAGAAACTAGAGAAACAAAAACTAACTAAACACAAACCCAACAGAAGAAAGGAAGTAAAGATCAGAGCAGAAGTAAATTAAATTGAAACAAAAAAATACAAAAGATAAATGAACCAAAATCTGGTTCTTTGAAAAGATAAAGAAAATTAATAGACTATTAGTGAGATACCCAATAAAAGAAGAGAGAAGATCCAAATAAGCTCTATTAGAAATGAAATGGGAGTTCTTATAACCAATACCACAAAAATATAAATGATTATTCAAGGCTACTATGGACACCTTTTTGCACACAAACTAGAAAATCTAGAGGAGATGGATAAATTCCTGAAAATATACCACCCTCGTAGACTATATCAGGAAGAAATAGAAACTCTGAATAGACTCATAATGAGCAGCGAGATTGAATCAGTAATAAAAACATTGCCAACAAATAAAGTCCAAGACCAGATGGATTCACAGCTAAATTCTATCAGATATTCAGAGAAGAATTGGTACCAATCCAACTGAAACCATACCAAAAAATAGAAATAGAGAATTCATCCTAAATCTTTCTCTGAAGTCAGTATCACCCTAATACCAAAACCATGAAAGAATATAACAGAAACAGAAAACTGCAGATGCATATTTCTGATGAACATAGATACAAAAATCCTCAACAAAATACTAGCTAATCAAATCCAACAGCATATCAAAAGATAATATATCATGCTCAGGTAGGTTTCATACCAGGAATGCAGGGATGGTTTAACATGCACAAATCAATAAGTGTAATAAATCACATAAACATAATTAAAAACAAAAATCATATAATCATCTCAACAGATGCAGAAAAAAAGCATTTGACAAAATTTAGCATGCTTTATGATTTAATAAAAAACCCTCAACAAAATTGGCCTAGAAGGGACATACTTCAAAGTAATAAAAGCCATCTGTGACAAACCTTCAGTCAACCTTGTACTAAATAGGGAAAAGCTGAAAGCATTTCCCTTGAGAACAGGAATAAAACAAGGATGTCCACTTTCACCACTTCTATTCAACATAGCACTGGAAGTTCTAGACACAGCAATCAGACAAGAGAAAGACATAAAGGGCATCCCAGTCAAACTGTAACTGTTCATTGATCATATGACTGTTTACCTAGAAATCCCTAAAGACTTCTCTACAAGACTTCTAGATTTGATAAATAAATCCAGTAAGGTCTCACGAAACAAAATCAATGTACACAAATCAGTAACACTCCTGTACATCAACAACCACCAAGCTGAGAATCAAATCAAGAATTCAATTCCTTCTACAACAGCTGCAAAAAAATAAAACATTTAGAAATATACTTAACTGAGAAGGTGAAACATCTCTACAAGGAAAACAAAGCACTGATGAAAGAAACCATAAAAATTATAAACAAATGGAAACACATCTCATGCTCATGGATGGGTAGAATCAATATTGTGGAAATGACCACACTGTCAAAAGCAATCTACAGATTCAACGCAATTCGCATGAAAATACTTTCATGATTTTTCACAGAACTAGAAAAACAATTCTAAAATTTATATGGAACAACAACAACAAAAAAGCCCACATCGTCCAAACAAGAATAAGCAAAAAGAACAAATCTGGAGGCATCACATTACCCAACTTCCAAATTATACTACAAGATTATGGTTAACCAAAATAGCATGGTACTGGTATAAAAATAGGCACATAGACCAATAGAACAGAATAGAGAACCCTGAAATAAATCCAAATACAGCCAACTGATCTTTGACAAATCATACAAAAGGAAAAGACAACCTATTCCATAAAAACTGGGAAAACTGGCAAGCCACATGTGGAAGAATGAAGCTGGATCTTCATCTCTTACCTTATACAAAAATAAACTCAAGATGCATTAGATATTTAAATCTAAGACCTGAACCCATGAAAAACTTACGAGATAGCATTGGAAAAACTCTTCTTGACATCAGCTTAGGCAAAGAATTCATGACTAAGACCTCAAAAGCAAATGCAACAAAAAGATAAATAAATAAATGGGACCTAATTAAACTAAAAAGCTTCTGCACAGCCAAAGAAATAATCAGCAAACAGTCAACTCACACAGTGGGAGGAAATATTTGCAAATCATGCATCTGACAAAGAACTAATATCTAGATCCTACAAGGAACTCAAATAAATCAGCAAGAAAGAAACATATAATACCATCAAAAAGTGGGCTAAGGACATTGTATTAGTCTGTTTTCATGCTGCTGATAAAGACACACCTGAAACTGGGCAATTTACAAAGGGAAGAGGTTTAACGGAGAACTCAAAGTTCCATGTGTCTGGGGAGGCCTGACAATCATGGTGGAAGGTGAAAGGCATGTCTCACCTGGTGGTAGACAAGAGAAGAGAGCTTGTGAAGGGAAACTATGCTTTCTGAAACCCTGAGATCTCATGAGACTTATTTACTATCATGAGGACAGCACTAGAAATACGTGATTTAATTACCATGGTTTAATTACCTCCATGGGGTCCCTCCCACAACATGTGGGAATTCAAGAGGAGATTTGGGTGGGGACACGGCCAAACCATGTCATTCTGCCCCGGTCCCTCCAAAATCTTATGTCCTCACATTTCAAAACCAATCATGCCTTCCTAACAGTCTCCCAAAGTCTTAACTTTTCAAATGCTAAACGTTTCAGCATTAACTCAAAAGTCCACAGTTCAAAGTCTCATCTGAGACAAGGCAAGTCCTTTCTGCCTATAAGCCTGTAAAATCAAAAGCAAGTTAGTTACTTCCTAGATACAATGAGTTACAGCATTGGGTAAATACAGCCATTCTACATGGGAGAAATTGGCCAAAACAAACGGACTAAAGGCCCCATGCAAGTCCAAAATCCAGTGAGACAGTCAAATCTCAAAGTTTCAAAATAATCTCCCTTAATTCCATGTCTCATATCCAGGTCATGCTGATGCAAGAGATGGGTTCCCATGGTCTTGGGCAGCTCCACCCCTGTGGCTCTGCAGGGGAAAGCCTACCTCCCAGCTACTTTCATAGTCTGGCATTGAGTGTCTGTGGCTTTTCCAGGTGCATGTTGCAAGCTGTCAGTGGAGCTACCATTCTGGGGTCTGGAGGATGGTGGCCCTCTTCTTACAGGCCACTAGGGAGTATCCCAGTAGGGATCTGTGTGGGGGCTTCAACCCCAACTTTTCCCTTCTTCACCACACTAGCAGAGGTTCTCCATGAGGGCCTTGCCCCTGCAGCAAACTTCTTCCTGGGTATCCAGGCATTTCCATACATCCTCTGAAATCTAGGCGGAGGTTTCCAAACCTTAATTCTTTCCTTCTGTGCACCCGCAGGCTCAACACCATGTGGAAGTTGCCAAGGCTTGGGGCTTCCACTCTCTGAAGCAACACCCAGAGCTCTACATTGGCCCCTTTCAGCCACTACTGGAGCAGCTGAGGTGTAAGGCACCAAATCCTTAGGCTGCACACAGCACGGGGACCTTGGGCCCAGCCCACAAAATCATGTTTTTCTTCTAGGCTTCTGGGCTTGTGATGGGACAGGCTACCATAAAGACCTCTGACATGCCCTGGAGACATCTTTCCCATTGCCGTGGGGATTAACATTTGGCTTCTTGTGACTTGTGCAAATTTCTGCTGCTGTCTTGAATTTCTCCTCAGAAAATGGGATTTATTTTTTTCTATCACGTTTTCAGGCTGCAAATTTTCCAAACTTTTATGTATGCTCTGCTTCCTTTATACAACTGAATGCCTTTAGCATCACCCAAGTTACCTCTTGAATGCTTTGCTGCTTAGAAATTTCTTCCATCAGATACCCTAAGTCATCTCTTTCAAACTCAAAGTTCCACAAATCCCTAGGGCAGAGGCAAAATGCCACCCATTCCTTTTCTAAAACATAACAAGAGTCATCTTTGCTCCAGTTCCCGACAAGCTCCTTATCTCCATCTGAGACCACCTCAGCCTGGATTTTATTGTCCATATCACTATCAGCATTTTGAGCAAAGACATTCAACAACAAGGAAATTCCAAAGTTTTCCACATTTTTTCATCTTCTTCTGACCCCTCCAAACTGTTCCAACCTCTGCCTGTTACACAGTTGCAAAGTTGCTTCCACATTTTTGGGTATCTGTTCCACAGTGTCCCACTCTACTGGTACCAATTTACTGTATCAGTCTGTTTTCACACTGCTGATAAAGACACACCCAAGACTCAGCAATTTACAAATGAAAGACGTTTAATGGAGAATTCACAGTTCCACGTGGCTAGGGAGGCCTCACAATCATGGTAGAAAGTGAAAGGCATGTCTCACATGGCAGCAGACAAGAGAAGAGAGCTTGTGTGGGGAAACTCTCTCTTATAAAACCATCAGATCTCGTGATACTTATTCACTATCATGACAACAGCAGGGGAAAGACCTGCCCCCATGATTCAATTACCTCCCATGAGATCCCTCCCACAACATGTGGGAATTCAAGACGAGATTTGGGTGGAGACACAGCTAAACCATTTCAGACATGAATAATCATTCTCAAAATAAGATATACAAACAGACAACAAACATGAAAAAATGCTCAATATCACTAATTATCAGGGGCATTTATTTATTAGTTAATTTCTAAAGCATTTGAAATTAGTTTGTAGACATTATTGTGATTACCCCTACATATTGCAACCTAAATTCTGAGAACTAAAACATAATCCTATATAAGATCAATATCATAACTATATCCCATAAACAAAATGCTGATACAATACAATAAACTGAAATTATGATATAAAGTTTGTATTAAGACTTCCCGATTATCTTGTTAATGTACTTTATATCTCTTCTTCTGACACTATTTGCCTAAGTCTAGGATTGTGAGTCAGGCTTCATTTGCTTTGTCAGTGTCCTAAAGAAAGTTCCCCAACCTCTTGTTTTTTCAGATCACTGATATTTTTGAATAGTTGAAATCAGCCACTTTTCATAACATCTCACTGTTTATCTTCACATAAATAGTTAAAAGTTATATATTATTGGCAAGAACACTCTCTAGGCAATGTGTGTACTATAAGGATGATTTCTTTTTTTTTTTTTTTTGAGACGGAGTCTCGCTCTGTCGCCCAGGCTGGAGTGCAGTGGCTCTATCTCCACTCACTGCAAGCTCCGCCTCCCGGGTTCACGCCATTCTCCTGCCTCAGCCTCCCGTGTAGCTGGGACTACAGGCTCCCGCCAACGCGCCCGGCTAATTTTTGTATTTTTATTTATTTATTTATTTATTTATTTATTTATTTATTTATTTTTTCAAGCTGGTTACTTTTAATGTACAACATCAATTATGCTATATGGTTATACAGACAATTAGAAAGCTTTCATGCTTAAAAACAAATTTAGTCCAGTCATCCATGAGGACTCAAACTCAATTTAACACATGATGCTATTTATCAGGAATAAGCCACTCAGACAAATGCTAGTCAACACTTGCTAATTTTGCCAGTAAATATAAAAATAATTTTTCCTGAAGTTGGTCACTCTCTATTCCTATTCCCTGATATTTTAAGCCAAGAACAGTTTTTGAATGGTCTGGGAGGCAGTTAACTTCTTATCTACAGCCACCACTTCACATCACAAATATGTAAATCCTATTTTAAGTACTTGGCAGTTAGGTCTTTTGGAAATAATGAAACAGAACTATTGAACTGATTAATCATGGATTGATATTTACTCTATATTTCAAAGCATATTCCCAATGCAGCTGATTTCACTCAGTTTCTCAGTAACCTTTCTAAAGCCTCTAAATATTAAACTTTAAATAAAAATTTAAACTTAAAATAATTTTTTTTAAATTAAAACTTAAAATAAAAATGTTAAGTTTACTTTCTTTAATTTTTGTATTTTTAATAGAGACGGCGTTTCACCGTGTTAGTCAGGATGGTCTCGATCTCCTGACCTCAAGATCTGCCCGTCTCGGCCTCCCAAAGTGCTGGGATTACAGGCGTGAGCCACCGCGCCTGGCCCTGATTTCTTTATTGAAAGGTTTTTAATGACTTATTAAATATCTTCAGTAGATATAGGCCTATTAACATTATTCCTTTTTGAGTAACTTTTGGTAGTTTGTTTTTTTAAGAAATTAATCCATTCCAACTAGGTTTTCAAATTTATAGGCATAGAGTTATTAATAGTATTTCCTTCATATTATTTTAATATATGTGACTACCCCTTCATTCCTGAAATTGCTAGATATATTTTCTTTTTTTCTTGGCCAGTTGGCTAGAGCTTTATACATTTTATTGGTTTTTTCCAACAATTTTGATAATTTTTTGATTGATAATTTCTATTGTTTCCCTGTTCCCAATTTCATTGATTTTTCTTACATATTTACTATAAAATACCTTTTTATTTCATTGGATATAAATTATCTTATTTTACTTATTTTGTAAGGTGGCTGTTAAGGTTTGAGATAATTTATTTTCATCTAATAAAAATAGCCAAAGCTTTAAATGTCCCTCTACTCACTACTTTGCCTGAATCTCACATGTATTGATATACTGCATTTTTATTTTTATTCATTTTACTATATTTTGAGATTTCCTTCCTTCAAGACCTCCTACTTGATCCATACGTTACTTAGAATTTTTTCATTTAATTTTTGTGTTTGGGGTTTTTAGATATTTTTCTGTTATTGATTTTAAATTTTAATCTATATGATGAGATAAGAAAATACACAATTTTTTTTTAGTTTGTAATGGTTTGTTTAATGAGCTAGAAAATAATCTATCTCGTTGAATAGTTCATGTGCATTTGAGACAATGTGTATTCTGTTGTTGAGTTGGGATTAAAATGGATTAATTTAGTTGATTATGTGTTCAGGTATTCTATATCATTATCAATTTTCTCTCTACTGCTCTATAATTTAATGGGAGAAAACTCTATCTTTTATTTTAATATATATTGTTTATTTATTTATTTATTTATTTATTTATTTTTTTGAGATGGAGTCTTGCTCTTGTCGCCCAGGCTGGATGGAGTGCAGTGGCCGGATCTCAGCTCACTGCAAGCTCCGCCTCCCGGATCTACGCCATTCTCCTGCCTCAGCCTCCCGAGTAGCTGGGACTACAGGGGCACACCACCTCGCCTGGCCAGTTTTTTGTATTTTTTTGGTAGAGACAGGGTTTCACGGTGTTAGCCAGGCTGGTCTCCATCTCCTGACCTCGTGATCTGCCCGTCTCGGCCTCCCAAAGTGATGGGATTACAGGCTTGAGCCACCGCGCCCGGCCAATACATATTGTTTATTGTTTTATGTAGGGCAATTACTTTACTTCTTCAGTTAAGGCACGGTTTCAAATATCAAGCTAATTTTAAAAACTAGTTACAATTTATTATCCACAGACTCTATTATTACACAAGTATATGATAAGATTATTAGTTGGTGAACTAAATAAATTATCGTATTATTATTGCATGATTGTTATTACTCTACATAATCAAAATAGATTAAACATATTATTTATGTATCAAATCACTTCTATTTGTTTCTCATCTTTATATATTAATATGTCTAGATGCAGACCTGGACATATTTTCAAGAAGAGTTCATTATAATGTCTGATGTTCATTATGAGTGACTCTACTTTGTTTAAAACATTTTCAATAGTCTTTTTAAAAGCTAAAAACTTCCTGTGTTATTATTTTGTACTTGGAAATTAAATATCTAAACCAAATTTTATCTCACTTATTAGTTTAGTACACTAGTACTACAGTTTGCAGAATCATGGAACATTTAATTAAATTGACCTTATGATATCATATTGCCTCAGGGAAACAAGCAATAATCTAATCTCACTTACAAATTAGAGCAAGGAACAGATACCATATTTTCCTCTGTCTTCCTAATTGTGTTATCTTTCATTATTATGAGTGTTCACATCACATACTAACAAAAAATTATGATAAAGAGTAGTAGAATAGGTGGCTCTAATGATTTACTTTCTTAGTATATGTATATAACTTCTATTTTCTTGTTAATGTTTGTCATCTAAGGAGTTACAACATTACCTGTTAAGTTATCCAAGTTCCACATGGCTACATCAATGATTGTAAGTTATACATAATAACCCTTTTAAGCTGAAAATTATATTTTAATGAAACCTTATTGGGCATTGAAAAACTAAAAGGAGATAAAAATGAGATTTGATATTCACTTTTAGTTTGCAGTAAGTAACCTTATAAAGTGAATCAGTAAAAACTGATTGTTTTGATGAACACAATAGTTTGATTTTGTGTTATTAGTGGTTCTTCTGCACCTC
Organism: Chlorocebus sabaeus; assembly: GCF_047675955.1. NCBI lineage: Eukaryota > Metazoa > Chordata > Mammalia > Primates > Cercopithecidae > Chlorocebus > Chlorocebus sabaeus. The sequence continues at coordinate 48,271,422 of NC_132910.1, forward strand.
TATTAGATTCTGCCTCACGTTGGTTCTGGGTACACAATATTGAGAGTGTTCTGGTTCCCACAGAGAAATTGCTATTACTTTATTCTAGCAGCTCCTCTTACAATCTCAAACTACTCTTCAGTTTCATATCAGTCTCCCTGCTGAACTCTCTGAGCTCATCTCCCTTTGATTTTTTCCTTGCTGATTTCACTTTGGTCACCCAGATCTCTGCTGGTCCTTGATGGGCAGAACTTTCTCTTAGGGCTTTCACACTTTCACTTCCCGAAACACTCTACCCTAACAATTTCTAAGGGTTTTGCCATCCCCTCAGATCTCTGGTTAAATATCATCTCATTAGATAGTCAAAACCATTACTCTTCTGCTCATTTTTTTTTCATACATTCTTACAGTGAACTGGCATATTATATAAGTGTTTTCTATTGCTTATTTTCTCTCTTACCTTTCACTAGCATTCCAGGTCCATGAAAGCACTTTGTTTTGTTTATATCTATGTTCCCAGAGCCTAGAGCTTTGCTGGTAGGTAATGAGCACTTAGGTAATATTATTTTTTATATTTATCACATGAATTAATGAGGATAACATGCTATGAATTGATGTATTAAAGCTTGCATTGCTATTAATTTCTCACTCACATATGTCTTGAAGTACTGCATATTGGTATGTTTTATTTTGTACAAACCCACATAACTTTAGATTCAAAAACAAAGCAAAGCAAAAACAATGCAGAACTGCTCACATCTTTACTCATGCTTTTTCAAAACATTCTAAACATAAGAAAAGCCCTGTCAAGAGAAGAATAGCGCAACATCTTAGCTAAACTGAGAATACACATTTACTTCTTGTGTCTCCAATGTGTTACAGTGTGCTACAACATTCAAGTGCTTTAGCTTCCCTTGAAACTTTTAAAACATTGTTTATATTTGTAACATTTGACTCGAGTATTTGTGAAAACCCTTGAAGTATCCTATAGAACTGTAGATCTTCACAGAGCACAAGTAGAAAACCACTAAAGAAGAGAAATCTAGATCTCAACAGAAGACAGAAAAGGCAGAAAGCAGGCTGTGGTAAAATTCATTTTATTATAAAATTCTTAGCCAAAGGATCACTTTTTTACACAGTGGGGCTGTCATAAAACTAAAGGATCTCAGGACACCTTTTCTGTCATGAAGAGAGTCCAAATCTTAATCCCCACTCCTGGATAGAATTGCTTTCAAAATAGTCACAACTCCAAAGAGGTAAACACTAATTAGGTTTCAAAGTCAGACATCTGCAACTAACATTTGTACTTATAGCATTTAAAAAATGTTCCAGAGTTCAACAGGTATGTACTGACTGTCTACCATGTGCAAAGAATTAGGAGGCATGGAAGAGGCTATAGAGTAAATCAGCACTTTATTCATTCAACAATTATTTTTTGAGCTGCCACTATGTACAAGATACTGCTGAAGACAAAACAATAAAAAAAATCCCCAGCCTCATGGAGCTAGGGAAATTAAGAAAGATTCACTGAAGAAGAAAAAATCAAAAACATGGTACTTTAGGGGCATATATACAGTAATGGTAATAATGTGAGCTAAGGAACAGAAGTGAAGACAAGCAGGATAGTTTCTAAGAATGGTCCAGGTACTTTATGTTAGTTAAATGTAGATAAGCAATAAGAGATACATATACAGAGAAAGGTAGCATTCATACTCATATTTGTGATCATTAATTTTATGTGTCAACTTGAGTGCATCAATGGATACCATGATAATTAGTGAAACATTAGTTCTTGATGTGTCTGTGAGTTCTTTAAGGGTGTTTCTGAAAGAGATACGGACTGAGTAAGATTTGAATCAGGGAATTGAGTAAGGAAGATTTGCCCTCACCGATAAGGGAAGGCATCATCACATCCATTGAGGACCCATATACAACAAAAAATAGAGGAAGGAAAGATAATGTCTCTCTTCTTGACCTGAGTCATCTATCTTATCTTTCTCTTGAATATCAGAGATCCTTATTCTTGAGTCTTCTGATTCAGGCTGAATTGCTCCACCAACTTTCTTGGTTCCCTGCTTTGCAGATGGCCTACTGTGAGATTTCTCGGATTCTACGATTGTGTGAGCCAATTACCCTAATAAATCTTATGTGTCTATATAAATTCTATTGGCTATTTTTCTATGGAGAATCCTTACTAATACAGCATTGCAGAGAAACTTAAATGCCACGTCAGAGGACTCTGTACCCAGTTTATTAGTCATGAAGAGCCAATGGAAGTTTTTGAATAGGCAAAGAGTTCTTAGTGATCAGTACCAAAATTAAGAGTGCATTCATATGTTGATATTATCTAAAAACATTAATTTGCCTACATTTTGTTTCCATATCAAAAATCCCTATAGCATAATGAAATGTGTGTCTTCACAAGCTATTAGGAAAAAAAAAAGAAAAAGAAAAAAATAACTTTGGTATCTATGGTTCCTTTAACAGTTTTTAAGTTTCTCCTCTCTCTCTCTTTCTCTCTTCCTTTTTTCATGAAAGATTAATGCAAGCATAGAAAATTCAACATTTTTATATGGAGAACCAGATCCTATACATGTTACTAGTTATGCGGTTGAGCTCCTTGACCTATTTATCATTTTGAAAGAAACTGAAATGACTCTGTCAGATGTAGAATGCGGCCAGATCCACACAATGCTCAGCCCCTGCGCCATGATGAACAGCAATATATTTAAGCATCTAATATTTATATTCACTTCAACTTGTTTGTTCATTTTTCATTGTCAGTGCCCATAGAGATGAAAGAAATTAGTTTCATTATTGATGACTTCTAAATACAGACAAGCTTACGGAGGAATGAAATCAGACAGTGTTGGGTGTTCCGAACTGAATGCTACATCCAGGCAGTGCCTGTTAAAGAAGGCTAATTAAAATGGTGCTTTCGATGATGTGCTTACAAATCACCTTCTTTAATCTGTCATTTACATACACATATGTACATCAGACTGTCCTTATTAAAGACGTAACACCAGAGAAATCAAATAGGTAATTTTGACTGATATCACCTTTGTCTTCTGCTTTCACAAACGCATAAAAGGGTTGAACAGCAGATTTCTTTCAGGTGAAGGCCTGAAACCTTCACGTATGACTCAACTTGCTACTCTAATGTCTATTCATTAATCCGTAGTGCTTTCTTGAGAGATAAGAAGCTTCTAAATGAAAATAATGAATGTTCTTGCTTCCGAGCATTTCCTCAGTAATTCATATTGTCCTGACATATATACAGAATTCTTTCCCTGAGTTACCTTTGTGACCCATGTTTGAGAGTGGAATAAAATGAGAAAAGGTTCAAGTTTAAAATATTCGTACAAGAAACCTAACTCTAAACACATCTGTCAATACCTAATAAAAGAATAATTTAATACCAAAGAATTCCTAGCAATGCTAATCAACTTCCTGAAAATCATCAGGCTAGGACAATCATTTGCCCTATATTATTATTCTGCCCTTTTTGCAACAGAGCCCCTAAAAGTAAATAATGTGACGTTTTCTTCTCAAAAATAATCTTTTTGGCCATTTCCATGAAACATACATTAAGTTGTTTTGAAAGTCACCACTAATACCCTTGCCCTTTAGACCTCTGCTTGCAGAGATAATGAGTTAGAGTTTGCTGAACATTTCATCTCTGTTTCAGCCTCTTTCATGGTCATGATATTGAATGACCCATCCTGGTAAAACATACTGTTTTTCTTTATTCTCATTACAAATAGAAAGTAAAATCTCATTAGCTAACTGACTCAAGAACCCTGTGTGGTCAACTGAAATATGACCTACCAATTGGGAAGCTTTGCCTCTTTTTTAAATCACTTTTAAGTTGTGAGGCAGACAAGGAGATCAAGGAAAATTCAGTTGCTCTTCATTCATTTAGCCCTTAGTAAATAATGTCTCTAAAAAATAAGTCTAAACTCATTATACCACCTCCCTGAAAGTTTTCTAAAAATGTTCCTAAAATGCAGTTAGAGGTAAGAAGTAGATTCCTAACTACTTACTATTTTTAGTTATAAATTTAGTTTATTGAAACAGTTATAGCTAAAAATACAAATTTCTTGCTTAACTACTAGGAAATATTATAAAATCTAATATCACTTCTCTGGATACTGATTATGTTATTATATTGTGTATATTAATTCAAATGATTTCATTTAATTAATATCAGTCGGGACAAATGAATAGATTTATTCATCCACACATTAGTTAGTGTCCCATGCTATATTGAACAGTGTTGATACAGACAAATGACATGTGGAGTCTACCTATAGATTGAAGACAAGAAAACAGCCAATACTGTTTATATATTTTTATTAATACAGAATATTTTACATATATATGGGCTACATGTGATATTTTGTTACATGAATCGAATGTACAGTGATCAAATCATCATATTTGGGGTATTTATCACCTTGAATATGTATCCTTTCTATGTGTTGGGAATATTTCAGGTTTTCTCTTCTAGCTACTTTGAAATATATAAAATCCATTGCTGCTAACTATAGTCACCCTACACTACTATAATATTAGAACTTACAACTTCTGTCTAACTGAATGTTTGAATTCATTAGCCAAACTCTCTTTGTCCCCCAGTTTCATCCACACGTCCTTCCCAGCTGTTGGTTTCTATCATTGTTCTCTACCTCCATGTGATCTACTTTGTTAGCTGTCACATATGAGTGAATGCACACAAAATTTGTCTTTCAGTGCCTGTCTTATTTCACCAAACATAATGACCTCCAGTTTCATCCATGTTGCTGCAAATCACAGGATTTCATTCTTTTTTAGGGCCAAATAGAATTCCATTGTGTATACATAGTGCATTTATTTATTCATTTACCTGTCAGTGGACAATTAGGCTGCTTCCACATCATGGCTCTTATATGTAGTGCTGCAATAAACATGGGGGTGCAGATATCTCTTTGGTATCATGATTTCTTTTCCTTTGGATAAATACCTATTAGAGGGATTTCTGGATTGTATTGTAGTTCTATTTTTAGTTTTCTGAGAAATCTCATACTGTTTTCCATAATGATTATATTACTTTACATTCCACCAATGGTATATAAAGGTTCCTTTTTTCTTACATCCTTGCCAGTATCTGTTATTTTCTTTCTTTTTTATGATAGCCATTTTAACTGGAGTGAAGTGATATCTCTTTGGAGTTTTGATTTGCATTTCCCTGACGATTAATGATGTTGAGTATTTTAAAAAATATCTCTTGGCCATGTGTATGTATTTTTGTGAGGTGTGTCCTTTGCCATTACTAAGATTATTTATTATTATTATTATTTTGAGATGGAGTTTTGCTCTTGTGACCCAGGCTAAAGTGCAATGTAGCTATCTTGGCTCACTGCAACCTCTGCCTCCTGGTTTCAAGTGATTTTCCTGCCTCAGTCTCCTGAATAGCTGGGATTACAAGCACCCACTACCATGCCCAGCTAATTTTTGTATTTTTAGTAGAGACGGGGTTTCGCCCTGTAGGCCAGGCTAGTCTCAAACTCCTGACCTCAGGTGATCCTCAAGCCTTAGCTTCCCAAAGTCCTAGGATTACAGATGTGAGCCACTGCACCCAGCCCAAGATTATTATTATTGTTATTTTTACTATTCAGTTGTTTGAGTATATTTCTGCATATTAGACTCTTGTTGGATGAATAGTTTACAAACAATTTCTCCCATTTTACAGGTTTTCTTTTCACTCTGATTGATGGTCTCCTTTGGTATGCAGAAGCTGTTCTGTTTAATATAGTCCCATTTGTCCACTTTTGTTTTTGTTACTTGAGCTTTTGAAGTATTTGTCATAAAATCTTTGCCTAGAAAATGCTCTAGAGTGTTTTCTGTACATTTTCTTCTAGTAGTACTACAGTTTCAAGTCTTAAATGTTAAGACTGTAGTCCTCTTTGAGTTGATTCTTTTTATATGGCAAGATACATGGATTTAGTTGTATTCTTTTGCATATGGCAATTCAATTTTTTCAGCGCTATTTATCGAAGGCTGTACCCTTCCTCCAATGTACATTCTTGGTATCTTTGTCAGAAATCAATTGGCTATAAAAAGGTGGATTTATTTCTGGGTTTTCTGTTCCGTACCATTGGTCTATTTTTCTCTTTTTACAACACCACCATGTTCATTTGGTTGCTATAGTATGTAATACATTTTGAAGTGAGGTAGTGTGATGCCTTCAGCTTTGTTCTTTTTGCTCAGGATTTCCTTGGCTATGTGGGCTCCTTTTATGTTCTATATGAATTTTAGTTTTGTTTTTTTTTTTTTATGTTACTGTGAAAATGTCATTGGTAGTTTGATACGGATTGCACTGAATTTGTAGGTTGCTTTGGATAGTATGGTCATTTCAACAAAATTAATTTTTCCAAACCATGGGCTTGGGATGTTTTTCCATTTGTTTGTGTCCTCTTCAGTTTCTTTCATCAGTGTTTTACAGTTTTCCTTGCAGAGGTCTTTTAACTCCTTGGCTAAATTTATTCATAGATGTTTTATTTGTTTTGTAGCTGTTGTAATTGAAATGAAATTGCTTTCTTGATATTTTTCAGTTAGTTTATTATTGGTATATAGAAATACTAGATACTTTTATGTGGATTTAGTATCCTGAAACTTTACCAGATTTGTTTATCATATTTAAAAGACTTTTTGATGTCATCTTCAGGTTTTTCTAGATCTAAGATCATGTATACTGCAAAGAGGGACAATTTCACTTTCTCTTTTCTAATTTGGATTGCTTTTTTTCCCCCTTTCACTTGCCTGATTGCCCTGGCTAGGACTTTCAGTACTATGTTGAATAGGAGTGATTAAAGTGGGCATCCTTGTCTTGTTCCATATCTTAGAGGAAAGGCTTTCAGATTTTCCCTGTTCAATATGATGTTAACTGTGAGCTTGTCATATATGGTCTTTATTACATTGAAGTATATTCCTTCTATGCCTTATTTTTTGAAAGTTTTATTTTTTAATCAAGAAGTGATATTGAATTTTATCAAATGCTTTGTCTGAATCTATTGAGGTAATTGTGTGGTTTTGTCCTTCATTCTGCTAGTGTAATATATCACACTTACTGATTTGTGTATGCTGAGCTATCTTTGCATCCTTGCATACACTTATTGATTTGTGTACACTGAGCCATCTTTGCATCCTTGCATACACTTATTGATTTGTGTATGCTGAGCCATCTTTGCATCCTTGCATACACTTACTGATTTGCGTATGCTGAGCCATCTTTGCATCTTTGCATACACTTACTGATTTGTGTATGCTGAGTCATCCTTGCAATAAAAAATAATAAAATAAGAATAAATCCCACTTGGCCATGGTATATTATCTTTTTGATATGCTGTTGGATTCTGTTTGCTAGTGTTTTATTGAGGACTTTTGCATCTATATTTTTCAGAAATACTAGACTACAGTTTTCTTTTTGTTTGTATCTTTTCTGGTTTTGGTATCAGGATAATGCTGGCCTCATAGAATGAGTTAGGAAGAATTTCCTCCTCTTCAATTTTTTGAAAGAGTTTGAGAATTGATGTTCATTCTTCTGTATATGTTTGGAAATATTTGACAGTGAAGCCATCTGGTCACGAGCTTTTCTTTATTGGAAGATTTTTTTTTATTACTGATTAAATCTTATTACTCATTATTGGTCTGTTCAGATTTTCTATTTATCTTGATTCAGTGTTGGTAAGACTTTGTGTGTCCAGAAATTTATCTGTTTCCTCAATGTTTTCCAGTATGTTAGTGTATATCTGTTCATAATAGTCTCTGCTTATCTTTTGTATTTGAGTTACTTGTTCTGATGTCTCCATTTTTGTTACTGATTTTATTTGAGTCTTCTCTTTTCTTCCTGGTTAGTCTGGATAGCAGTTTATTAATTTTATCTTTAAAAGGCTGATTTTCTGTTGATTCTTTATATAGTTGTATTAGTCCTTATTTCCTTTAGTTCTGCTCTGATCTCTATGATTTCTTTCCTTCTACTAATTTTGGGTCTGATTTATTTTAGCTTTTCTAGTTCTTAGAGTTGAATCATTAGGTTGTTTATTTAAAATCCTTTTGCTTTTATGACACAGGCATTTATTGCTGTGAACTTCCCTCTTAACACTGTTTTCCCTGTATCCCATAGGTTTTGGTAGGTTTGTTTGCATTTTCATTTGTTTCAATAATTTTTTTGATTTTCTTCTAACTTTTTTAATTGAGCTAATGGTCATTCAGGAGCATGTTGTTTAAGATCCAGGTATTTGTACAATTATCAAACTTCTTATTGATTTCTTGTTTCATTCCATTGTGGTCTGAGAAAATACTTCATATGATTTTGGTTTTTGAAAATGCGTTGGGACTTCTTTTGTGGCCTAACATATGGTGGATCCTGGAGAAAGTTCTATATGCTGATGAGAAGAAAGTATATTCTTCAGTTTTTGAATAAAATGTTCTGTAAATATCTGTTAAGGTTATTTGGTCTAAAGAACCACTTAAATCCTGTGTGTCTTTGTTTATTTTCTGTCTAGAAGATCTGTCTAATGCTGAGAGTGGGGTGCTGAAATCCTCAATTATTGTATTAGAGCTATCTCTTCCTCTAGATCTAATAATATTTGCTCTATGTATCTGGGTGCTCTAGTGTTGGGTGCTCCTTTATATCCTCTTGCTTTATCATTATTTAATAACCTTCTTTGTCCCTCTTTATAGTTTTTGACTTAAAGTTTGTTTTATTTGATGCAAGTATAGCTATTCCTGCTTGTTTTTGGTTTTCATTTGCGTGGAATATCTTTTTACAACCCTTTGTTTTTAGTCTATATGGCTCATCACAGGTGAAGTAAGTTTGCTATAAGTAGTTTAGAGTTGGGTAACGTGTTTTATCCATTCATCTAGCCTACATCCTTTAAGTGGATAATTTAATCCATTTACATTCAGCATTATTATTGATATGTAAGTGTTTATTTCTGTCATTTTGCTAATTGTTTTCTGATTGTTTGGCATATCCTTTATTCTTTTTGTTTCTCTTTTCATTGTTTATCATTGCAGCTTGGTGTTTTTTGTAGTGATAGCAACAACAACAACAACAACAACAAAACAGGCTTTTCCGTTCCTCCTATGCGTGTTTTTCTATCAAAAGTCTCATAATTGAATTTTAGGTTTTTGTCTATATTTATGATAGTGGATATTATCCTCTCACTTCCAGGCATAGGTCTTCCTTAAACATTTCTTGTAGAGCCGATCTAGTGGTGAGGAATTGACTCAATTTTTGCCTGTCTAGACAAGGTTTTATTTCTCCTTCATTTTTGAAGGATAAGTTTATTGGGTGTAGTATTCTTGACTGACAGGTTTTTTTTTTTGGTTTGATTTTTTTTTCTTCTTTCATCACTTTGAATATATCATCCCATTCTCTCTCGGCCAGTAAGGTTCCTGCTGAGCAATCCATTGTTATTCTGATGGGATTTCACTTATATGTGACTTGATTCTTTTCTCTTACTGTTTTTAGAATTCTCCCTTTTTCTTTGACTATTGACAGATTGACTACAATGTGTCTTGAATAAAATCTTTTTAGGTTGTATGTGTTTGGGAATCTTTGAGCTTCCTGTATTTGGATATTTAAATGTCTTATTAGACTTTGGAAGTTTTCAGCTATTATTTCCTTAAAGAGATTTCTATACCTTTACTCCATTCTTTTCCTCTGGAACACCCAATATTAGAAAATTCTGTCACTATATGGCATCCCATGTGTCAAGTAGGCTTTTCTAATTATTTTTTATTTTTATTTTTTGTATTTACTTGGTTATTTCTATGACCCATCTTCAATTTTTGAAACAGCTTCTTCTTGATCTGTTGAACCTCTCAATTGTATTTACTATTTCATTCATTGATTTTTTTATTTGTAGGATTTCTGGCTTTTGATAAATGATATTTATCTTTTTGATATGTTTCTCATTTTGATCCTAAATTGTTTTTCTGATTTATTTGTATTGTTTACTTGTGTTCTCTTGTGTCTTACTGACCTTCTTTAATATTATTGTTTTGAATTCTTTTCCAGACATTTCATAATTTTTTTTCATTGGAATCTGTTGCTTGAAAATTATTGTGTTCCTTTGAAGGTGTCATGTTTCCTTAATTTTTCATACTTCTTGGGTCCTTATGTTGATACCTGTGCATCTGGTATAAAAGTCACTTCTTCCAATTTTTTGGATTGGTTTTCATGGCAAAAGACTTCTTCCTATAGATAAGCCTGTGGCGTTCGTTGGGTAAGGCACTTTAGCTTTGATTCTGTGTGCATGCAGTAATGCAGTCTTTGAATGATTTCCTCAGATGTAAACAGCATCAATCATGTTTGTGATTTCCTCAGTGGCTTAGGTTGAAGTTGTCAGTGGAGGCTATGGTGATGGTTTTCTGGGAATGAGGATGCCAGGTTGCCAGTCGTTGGCTTCAATTGTTATAGTGGTGGACTGTGTGTGCCTGTCCTGGGCCCCTAAGTGACATATGCATGCACTGATATTAACAGGTTCAAGTGGGTTATTGGTTTGTTTCTTAGGCCTTCATACAACTTGCTTAAGTGACAGCAGTGACAACAGTGAACTTCTCATGGGGGTGTGTCCCTGGGTCATTGGGCAGCATGTATGGCATGCATGACGGCAGTAGCTGTGGCAGGACAACTCTCAGGCTAACAGGTGGCACAAAGTGGTGTTAGCCTTGGCAGCAACAGGCTGGGCGGGCCAGTTCTGAGGCCCTCAAGTGGTGTGTATGTGGAGAGGGGTTCCAGCAATGGTAGTGGCAGCAGGCTGGGCCGGTCCCCAGGAGTATATGGGTGCCAGTGGTGGTGGATGGGGCAGGGCAATGTCCAGGCTTCTACATGGCATGCTTAGCAGTGGCAGTCATTCTGAGCATACCGTTAGGCTTTCTAAATGTGTGCATGCATGCCTGGGGCAAATGATAGAGGGATAGAGGGGAATCCCCAGGCTCCAAATAGAGTGCTAGGGACCTGCAGGGGGACAATGCCAGGCTGGGTGCATCTATCCTTAAGCCCTATGATGGTGTACCCAGGTGCAGGCTGTCCCGGGCTAAGGAGGGAAACCCCCAAGCCTCTGGATGGTGTGCTTGGGCACTAATTGTTGCAGGCATTCTGGTCCTGTTATTAGGCCTCCTGGCGGTGCATAGGCATAGCCAAGGTGACTGACAAGACCCCCTAGGTGGTGTGCTCAGGCACTGGGAGAGGTGGCTCCTGGTAGTTGGTCCTCAGGCCTACATAGGTGAAGGCTGTGAATGGGGGTGGAGGGTGAGCCAATTCTGAAGTTCCTTAGTAGTGTGCTTGGGTAGTTGTGGTTGCAGTGGCAGTTGGAAGGGAGAGCCCGTCATCAGGGCATGTGTAAGTGCACTGTGACTGTGCTGCTGAGGGGAGCCTGGATGCTGTCAGGAAGAACAGCTTTCGGCAGAGGGCACTCAGGTTCTTCCATATACTTTGGCTCCCTTTGTCCTGAGAGCAGCCTCCCCAGTGTGCTACATCTCTCCTTTTCCAAAGTATAGGAGAGTTTGTGGGTTAGAGTGCTGGGGATCTGCTTGCACTGTGGGTCCAACAAGTGTCATGCCACCACAGCCCTCTGGATGGATTTAGGAGGTGTTGCTAGGGCTCCAGGGATGTGGAAATGCAGAGACTGCTGGAACCCAGGGCATAATACTGTCTGATGGCGGCTGGAATCTCAACATGGTACCATGCTACAGCTGCTTGGGTTTCAGGAATTGTGTGAGATGTGGCACCCCAGAGTGAACTTCATCTCTGGAGTACTGCCTTTGCACAGACTCAAGGTAGCTCCTTTTGCTAGTCTCAGAGTCTACAGGGATAGAGGAGCTCTCCTGTTGTTAGGACTGCAGGAATCCATGGTGTGAATATGGATTGCTGGGGACCTCTCATTTACTCTTTACCCATACTGAGGAGCCTTTGCAGGCTCACAGCCGATCCCGGCAGAGCTGGCTATCTTGCTTCCTTCTTCCATGCTGCAGGTGTTTTCTGTCATTTCTTTGTTGCATTCTAGTGATCTCTGTTAGATGCTCTATTTAAAGTGTGATTATCCACTCCCTGTTTTGATTCTTCCTTGTGAAGGAGGCAAGTGTCACATGCCTCAAGCAATCCAGCATGAAGGCCCCCTTCAAAAAGTTTTTAAAATAAAATCAGCAATTTCTCCACTCCAAAAAAATCACCATCCATATATGATGCAAATAAAAATGACTTCGGGGTTTTGTGTAGTTGATACTAAGTAGGAAAAGTTAATCTATTTGACATGAATCCAAGGAACACTCTCATTTTAATGGCTCAGTTATCGTGACATTCAATAACTAGAGTGGAAAACATAATCCCAAGACATTACTTGCATAAAAGAAGAGTTCACTACATTGGCATTATCAGTCCTGCCCACAGGTGTCAGCCAATTACCACATGCATGTCTGCGTGCACAGGTTTATTTTTGGCTCATGTTCGCGTCTATCTCTTCTTCCTCCTGTGATCTGCCTAAAGTGTAACATTCAATATGTCCTATATCTCTCAAGATGCTTGTTACTCTTTGCAATTTAGTTCACGTACAACCTCAATTTTACAAAATCTCTAGAGGGGTAAAGTTATGATAATGCAATTCACATGGCTTTTGTTGGCGGAGGGGAAGCAATATCTTTCTCTTAATGGCTTTCTAAGTAAAAGTGGAACTCAAGTTTATTTTTCATATAGAAAACCTAGGCCGAGTATGGTGCCTCACGCCTGTGATTTCAGCACTTTGGGAGGCCGAGGTGGGTGGATCACCTGAGATCGGGAATTCGGGACCAGCCTGACCAACATGCAGAAACCCCATCTCTACTAAAAATACAAAATTAGAAATTAGCTGGGCATGGTGGCACATGCCTGTAAACCCAGCTACTCAGGAGGCTAAGGCAGGAGAATTGCTTGAACCCAGGAGGCGGAGGTTGCGGTGAGCCAAGGTCACATCATAGCACTTTAGCCCGGACGACAGAGGGAGACTCTGTCTCAACAACAGCAAAAAAAAAAAAAAAAAAAAAAAAAAAAAAAAAAAAAAAAAAGGAAACTTAATAATTGACTGTGTCTCCCAATTTAACTGGAGCATGAAAGCTCATAACAAAAAAGGAAGTCCGATAATTATACCATTAAAAAATCTGGCTTTAATATTTTATTTTATTCATATTTCCCTACCTGTTCTTGGTTTTCCTATCTCTATTATGTCAGTAACATGTGCATTTATTTTCATCTATTTAAGACTTTTTGAAATGTGTTAAAGTTTAAAATATGTGGTATTACTCTTCATTTTACAAGTGAAAAATGACAGGCACAAACAGTTTGAATAATTTATCTAGACACATGTAGATTGTTGCATATAGCCCAATTTGCATGTCAACTCAATCAAATATTAGTATTTGTGCATATCTGGGAAAATTTATCAAATTGAATCAAAGTCTGTTTATATCAAGAACTTAGAAGTCTCTTGAGAATCTATTTACACTATGGGAAGAAAGAAAAACAGACAAGTTTGATCTAGTAACAAAACATTAGTCATTAGAGGCAGGGGATAATCAGAATTTAGTAAAGTGTTTGTAACTCAAATGTGTCTTCTGACTCACTTCTTCATAGCAAATGGGTGATTCTTCTGAAGCCCTCAGGCACTGGGTGATTACACTAAAGAACACAAGCGCAAACCATTAGAGGTGGTATATTTAAAAACTCAAACGCTGACAACTTCAATATTTTTCACTTTCTCCTGGTGTGAAAAAAGTAGCCACTTCTTTTACAGCCACTCTGATATGGTATTTTGCTTTCCATACTGTAGGTTGTCAAAAAACGTTTATCACATAATACACGTATTGAATAACTTGCAGTTCCCCTCATTTATTTAGCTTTGGTGAAGACAGACCACGTTATTGTAAGACAATTCCTTCTTGATTTAGTTCTTAAATGGCATATCCCTTAAGTACAGCACATTCTAGCACAATAAACATATCTCTTAGGCACTACAGTACACACATTACACACTCATGAATTCTTGCTCTTCATGTACCTATGCTTGCTCTTGTTTCTCTTTCCATACAATCTGGCTGGAATCCAAGTACAAATTATCATTCACTTATCACAATAATTAATTTTTGTTTACTGTTGATACACCCATTCCTACATTCTTCACAAAAGACAAGGAGAAATGGTGTGTGTGTGTGTGTGTGTGTGTGTCCATGTGGTAGGCAGAGGTGACAGTAACTATAAATAAAAGTCACAAGACTTATTTCACAAAAGTTTTTGCAAGATATTACAGTATAAGCACAAAGGCTTTTGGCATCCCTGAGGAGACAAACAACACTCAAGCAGAGAAAGGAAAACTGCCAGATACTGTAAAGTTCACAAATTGACTTTATCAAACTAAGGTCTTCAAAAAGCACAAATGCTCGTGGATATTGACAGCAGCAATGGTGTTACCCATAGAGAGGCAATGACAGTGATGCCTAACAGTAAACACCTTGGTGAGAAGGGAAAGAATCCCCTAGCATGGCCTCAGATATGGAGGTGACCAGAGTTGAAGATAGGTAAAAGAGAATGATAGATAAGTTCTGTTTACAAGTGACAGATGACCAGAGTAGATTTAGAATTTACTAAGATGGGGAGACTTCTGAAGGTATAAACTTTCAATAGAAACAGGATAAATCACCAAGGATTGTCAATTTACAAATGGTTAAAAAGAGGCATATTCAGGATATTAACATACATTAACTATGTTAATTAACGTACATTAGTGGAAGTAAGAGAGAACATTTTCACTATCTTTTGTTTTTTAGTATTATTTAGTATTATTTTAATCTTTTTTGCTTCCTAAAATAGTACTTACTCTTTCTTGCGATTAAAAATATTATTATTTATATGGAAATATAAAATGGTAGAACTAGAGGGGACCTTTGATATCATCTCATGGCATAACCTCATATTGCAAGGAGATAATTTGAGCTAAGTACATTATCTAGCTTACCCATCTGGTGGTCAAGCATGTATTACTAACTCAGAAAGTCATACCATGGATCTTATGACATGATACTGTAATATTTGGAAGACTTTACCTTTTCAGAATTGCTATTTTTTGACATAAGCAATCAGATTCAGAATCTAAATTTTGCATGAAACAGAATTATCAAAATTAAAAGTTGTCAAAACAGCATACAAACAAGGATGAGAAAATCTAAATTTGCATCTTCGTATGGATAATTTATAAAATAAATGTTTGAAGTTTCAAAATCAGTTCTATGACTCATGAATTCCATTACTCATTTTGAAAATATCAAATAATTGTGACAGCATGGAGAGAAAAAGTTGAATTTGCACAGATATTTATTTAAAGAGTTGTTGCCATGTTATGCATTTTCTTGAAAGAGTTGGGTGTCAATACCTCCTTGACCTAAAGTCTACTGAAGGGGCTTTTTTGGGTCACTCAGAGACCTTGAAATGGATTTGTTGCAGTTGAGAGGAAAAGAAGTCTGAGGTCAGACTCAATCACAAGGCAAAAAAAAAAAAAAAAAAAAAAAAAAAAAAAAAACAGCTAAAGTGTGTCTTGAGACAGTAAGATAGAGGTGATTATGTTAGGATCAGGCTAAACTTCCACTGTTTTCTTGGATCAAGTAACATATGAATGTTTCCCAGGCAACATAACTGCCCTATATAGAAAATCAAGTAAATCTAGAACCACTTAAAATTTTCTTTCAATAGGATCACCAAAGAGATTGAAGGAAATCTAGTAGTATAGATACATTGTGGAACAATGATGTGGAATTGAACATAAATGAACCAGGGTCTGAAGTTAATCCTGTGAGTCAGAGTAATAGAAAACATTGTCAGGTAAAAGTTCTGCCAGTGGGATTCACCCAAGAACTCGCCAAAAGAAAGAAGGAAACAATCAGTAAATTCAAAGTTAAACGACTTTGCAACTTCAGATTATATGGAACCACTCTCTCCAGTAAGAACCACATTAACTCTACTCACCACTCACCTCTATTTGGTTAGAATAGGAACAGAGGCTAGAAAGTGAAGAAGGAAGTGAACAAGGAGAAAGAGAGCAATGTTAGAGAATCGAGCAACCCAGTGATACACTGGTAAAATATACTTCACAAAACAGACACTTCACAAAGAAGGATGTGTATGGTTTTTAATGGATTGTTCTTTCAGTGTTATTTCCAAGAAATCTCGGGCTAACCCAAGGTAACGAAGATTTCCTCCTTGGTTTTCTTCTAGAAGTTTTATAATTTTGAAGTATAGCTTTAGGACTATAAATAAATTTGAGTAAACTGTATTAAATGTTACAAAATGTGAATCAGAGGAGTTTTTATTTATTTTTTCATATGGATATCCAATTGTTCCAGCATGATTTTTTAAAATGTCTGTTTTCCGAATTAAATTGTATTTGTAATGGTGAAAAATCAGTTCATTACACAAATTTGGCACTATTTACTGATTATTTATTTGTTTCATTGCTCTATTTGTCAATCTTCATACCAATACTGCACTATTTGGCTTACTATCACTTTAATGTCTTGAAGTCAGGTAGTGTAATTTCTATAACTGCTTCCTTTATTTCCAAGGTTGTTTAGATTATTGTATAACCTTTGCATTTTTATATGAGTTCTATAATTATCTAGGACATTTTCCTTACGAATCTTTCTGGAACTGTTACTGAAATTGACTCAGTTGTGTATTGAATCTGTGGATCAATGTTGGGGGAACTGACATCTGAAAAATATTAGGTTTCCTGATCTAAGAAGATTGTTTACTTCTGTTTTTAAATATTTATTTCTCTTAGCAATTTTATGTAGTTTTAAGTGTTTAGGGCTTTCACATATCATTAATCAGATTTTTTCATAAATTCTAGATAGTTTTTAAGGTAGATACTTTGATGCATTTAAAAATTTTCAATTTCTGCTTATTGCTAGTATATATAAACACAAATGAGTTTGTTAATATTGATAATATATATCCCACAGCATTGCTAACTCACTTTTTAGTTCAAATAGCTTATGAGTAAGTTTGATTTGGTTTTCTATGTACATGACTATGTCATCTGCAAGTAAAGGCCGTCTAATTCCTTTACTCTTAGTTTGAATTGCTTTTCTTCCTTTTCTTGCCTATTGCACTGGCTAGAATATCCAATGGGAAAAAGCTTACATAGAAGTAGTAAAAAATGGCATTCTTGCTTTGTTTTTGATGGTAGGGAGAATACATTCAATCTTTCACCATTAAATATGACGTTAGCTGTAACATTTGCAGTTGTCCTTCTTATGCTAAAGGGAGTTCCCTTCCATTTCTGGTTTTCTCATAGTTTTTAGAAGAATTGTATATACATAGTTTCAAATGATTTTTCTGTGTCTGCTGAGACCATCACATAATATTCTTGCTTTTAGTCTATTCATAAGGTAATTTACATTGATCAGTTTTTTAAATGTTAAACCAAGCTTGCATTTCTATGACTGAACTCTACTTGGTCATAATATATCATCCTTTTTAATATATTTTCAGATTTGATTTGTTAAGAATTTGTTAACCTTTTTATCCATGTTCATTAGAGATTATCATGATAGGCAATACAAGTATAGCTTTTCAGGTTTCTACTTGTTTTTGTTTTTGAAGTAATGTTGGCCTTATAAAATGTCATTAAATATGATTGATTATCTTTATTTTTGGAGAAATTTTACCTACTGTTCTTCCTTAAATGCCTGTTACACTTGCCAGTGAAGCCATTATGACCTAGAGTGTTGGGTAATTAAAAAAAAATTCAATTGCGTTAATAGAAAGAGATAGTTATCTATGTTTTATTTAATAAACTTTAATGGTTTGTGTCTTTCAAGGATTTAGTCTTTTTTAAGTTGTTAAGCTTATTGGCATAAAGTTGTTAATATTTTATATTTTTTTTTAGTATTTGAAAAATTTGTAAAGGTGTCATTATTCTCATTCCTGATACTGGAATTTGTATCTTCTCTCTCTTTTCTCTTGTACCTGAACAGTTTCACTGGCTTATAAATTTCACTGATCTTCACAAGGAACTAACTTTTGGTTCCATTTTTTTTTTTCCTCTACTTTTTGGTCTATTTTTCATTGATTTTTCACTCTGATATCTATTTTTTCTTTGTTTACTTATTTTGAGTTTTATTTACTTTTTTCACAAATTTTAAGGTGGAAAATAAAATTAGTGACTTTAGTTATTTCTTCTGTTGTACTAAATGGGCATTTAATGTCACATATTTTCCTATAGGTGATATTTTAGTTGCATCTTACAAATTTTAAAATATGTTTTAATGACATTTTTGTTTAGTAAAAAATATTTTCTAAAGTGTCTTTTTTCTTTTTTGATCCATGAGTTGCTTAGAAATGTGTTATTTAGTTCCAAATATTTGGGGACTTTTCAAGTATCTTTCTGTTGTTCCACAGTGATCAAAGGACATATTTTGCATGATGTATATCATTTTCAATTATTTTTACTTGTTTGTGGCCCACAGCTTGGTGTATCTTGGAAACTATTACATGTACACTTGTAAATAACATTTATTTTGTTGTTGTTGAGTGGAGTATTCTATACATGTCTATCTAGTCAATTTTGTTAACAATGTGTTCAAGTCTTCTATAAACTTTTTCTGTTAACATTTCTATCAAATATTAAGAAAAATGTGATGAAATATTTAAGTATAGCTACAAATTTGTCTATTTCTCTTTGAAGTTATATAGATTATTGCTTCATGTATTTTGAAAATAACATCTAAAAGTACATAAACTTTTAGATTGTTATTTTCTCTTAATGAACGAGCTCTTTCATTATAATTTATTAGCTCTTATCATCCCCTTTAATATTGTTTTCTCTGACATTGACTTTGTTTGATATTAAAATTAACCACTCCAAATTTAAAAAATTAAGGTCATCATTATGTATTATGTTCCACTTCTTTAATTTTAACATATGAATATTTTTTAAAATATTGTGGATCTTGTTTTTTAAAATCTAATCTGATAATCAGTCTTCTAATTTACATTCAATGCTATTATAGATCTGGTTTGCTTTGTCTATCATTCTGCTATTTGTTTTCAATTTGTTCTATTTGTTCTTTTTGTCATTTTTTGCTTTTTTTATACCTTCTTTCAGGTTAAGTATTTTTTAATATTCCATTTTAGATTTTTCTGGGCTTATTAGACATAACTCTGTGTCGTACTTTTAGCAATAGTTTAAAAGTTTATAGTGTACATCTGAAACTTACCATAGTCTGCCTTCAAGTAATAGTACACATTTTCATATGTGGTATGAAAGCACACTGTATTTTACTTGTATCTCTCCCCTTTCAGTCCTTGGGATATTGGTGCCATACTGTTTTACACACACACACAAACACACACACACACACATACAAACACACACAATTATGAGTTGTTTTTGCATTTAACAGTCAAATAACTTTTGAGAAGATTTACATAATTATATATAGTATTTTATCTATTCACATAGTTACCAATTCTGATGGCCTTCATTCTAGTACAGATTTTTATCTGATAACATTTTTTTTCTATTTGAATAACATCTTTTAATATTTCTGGTAGTGTAGCTCTGTGAGAAATTATTTCAGATTTTTTTGTATAAAATTTTGTTTCTTTTTTAAAAAGTGTGAGTAAAAGTATTTAGGAAGAAAGTTTCTTTTTCCTTTTGATAATTTTAAAATGTTGCCTTGTTACCTTTTTGCTTACATTATTTCTCATGAGAAATCGTCTAATTTCTTATCATGTCTCTTTAATATATAATGTACTGCTGATAGCTTTATGTATTTTTTCTCAAATATATTGTGTGATTTTGCCCTGTAGTTACTTTTTAAGACTTTTTCCTTATTATTGGATTTAATCAATTTTCTTTTGAAGTTAGTTGTTATAGTTTTCTTTGTGTTTCTGGTTCTTGGGTTCCCAAAGCTATCTGGATGTGTAGATTCATTATCTTTCCCATATTTGGAAATTTTAAAAGCTATTTTTCACATTTTGTCTACCTCAACCCCCTTGAAGGACATCAGTTATATGTTTGGCTATTTGAAATATTAGTGCTCTATTCATCTGGTTTCGTCTTTCTTTTCCTCTCAGTGTTTTACTTTTGATTAGTTTCTACTGATACCTTTTCAAGTTCACTAGTATTTTCTTTTTCAGTATCTAATGTGCTATTAATTCCATGTGATGTAATTTTTCATCTTAGACATTATAGTTTTCAATTCTAGAAGTTCAATTTGGGGTCTATTTTTATATTTCATGTCTCACGTTATTGGATATTTCCTCTAGTCTTTTTGATATATGAGAAATACTTATAATAGCTGTTTTAATATCTTTGTCTTCTATTTTTATTTTCTGTGTCTACTCTGGGTCAGTTTAAAATGCAAATTTTTCTCCTTATTAGGAGTAGTATTTTTCTACTTATGTCATGCCTCATAATTTTTTGTTTGATGCCAGACATTGTGAGTTTTACCTTGGTGGATATTTTTGTATTCTTATAAACATGATTAAACTTTTGGGAAAACACAATTGAGTTCCATTGAAACAGATTGATCCTTTCAGATCTTGCTTTTAAAGATCTTGCAGGAAGGACCAGAGCAGCACTTAGTCTGGGTTTAATTTTTCTCATTACTAAGGCAAAAACATTTTGAAAGCTTTCTTCAGTACCCTGTAAATTACGAGGTTTACTACTGTGACTATGGGGAACAGGTTCTATTCTCTGCTCTGTATGAGGGAGCTTCCAGTATTTTTACCTCTTACTTAGATTATTCTTTCTCTGTTCTTGTGTAGTTCATGCATCACATTGTTTCATATCATCACTGAGAAAAAAATCCAAATACATTGAAACAAAACTCTGCAATAGACATCTGAGAATTTGGACACTTAGTATCGGTATTTTGAAGTGTTTCACTAATATCTTAAGACAAGTGTATCAAAACCATTGGCATAGTTGAATTTCAAATCACCAATTTCGTTTTTACTAGTATGACAAACTAGGGATTCACTATCAGTGCTAGATCTGCTTAACTTGACTTGAGTTTACAAGGAAAGACATACAAAAGTCATGACTTTGAGAAAGTCATAATTTAGTCATCTTTATATATTGTGGACCCACAGATAGCTAGTTGAGTTCTAGAAATTATAAGGGGAAATCAAGGAGATATAAAATACTTTCCAATATTCTAAAATAATACACATATACTTCAGAACCAACAAAATAAATTTAAAGAAAATGCAGATAAATATTTATGGAAAAACATATAAACACATATTAACATACTTTAAAAAGTCTATGTGGTTTTAATTTTATTAAAAATTAAAATATATAACATAGTACATTTGATATTTTAAATTTATTGTTATTAATTATGGACCCTCAAAGGATATAACTGGATTCAATAATGAATTAAAATATCTCTAAATTGGTAGCTTTGCTAAATTAGAACTATTAATCTCCAGCCTATGAGTCTCCTACATGCTGAGGCAGCCCTGGAAATAAAAATGTTTAATAGAATTATACTTGTTATTAAATATGGGATTTTCTCTTAAGACCTATATTGACAGAAAATGTTTCTTACTACATTCTATTTTAAGTTCAGAGAGATCCAGATACATGTTTGTATGGCCTTACTGAGGGCTGCCATTTCAACAGAGCCAGTATTCCTTTATTTTTTTCTACTCCCACAGATAAGATGACATGATAAGTAAGAAAAAAAAAAGAGGTTACTTGTAGGGACAGTGGAGTATTCATGAAGAGAGGGAAGAGATACTGCACAGAAACTGCTCATGATGCTAGAGATGAAATAGCATGGTGGTGTAAGTTGGTATTACCACTCCTTGCCCGAGTTTTTGATACCAGGAAGCATGGAGATTTGAATTTAAATGTGCCTATCGGATCCAGATCTAGAGGATCTCCAGTGTTAGTCTAAAAGAAGTATGACAACCAAGAAATGTTGCTTGAGGTCTTTGGCTATAAGCCACCTTGAAGTTTGCTGAAAAAAAATGTGGTCAAATCTTTTAAAGGACAATAGTATCCAGAAGAGCTGTTTGAGAGAAAGCCCTCGAGCTGTGGGATCTATTGCAGTCACCGTCTTTTCACATCATTCCCAACAAAGGCAGTGTGGTGGACATGGTGATGTGTCATCCAGTTTCTGTCTTCATGGAAGGACTTATTGCCATAGCTTCTGGGCATTGCTATTTGCAAACAGCCTTGAACTGTCAGCTTCTGGAGGGACTGCCTCAGGGACCACCTCACCAAAGGTCATGGCTAGCATCCAATGACTGAGAAAACAGAGGGTGAAGAATTCAGAGCAATTCTCAAAGCCCATTTTAGGTCCAGAGCTCTTGAGGGAATGTGCAATAGCTGTTCCCAGGCCCACCCTGTATCTCAAATTCCTGTTTTGCCCAGGTAGGCTTCCTTTCCCAATAGTTTTTTCAAATAAATGTATTAGAAGCTATACTCATCTGATTCTACTTCCCAGAAACCCAACCCCACTGACAAGCAGTTACGGCTAATCAGAGAAAGAACAGGAACCTCTCCCTGGGCAGTTTAGTAAAAAACAAACAAACACACACTCAAAAACCCTTTTCTAAGATATGCACTAACAATATTTGCTGGGGGGAAAAAAAGGACAGTTGTCATGTGGCAGAACGTTCTTGTGAAATGAAGAAGGAGGTTTAACTATAAAATGAGATAGAAATTTTCAAATGACTTGACTGAGTCTTCTAGGCAGTGATGAGATTTTTCAGATATGAAATAATGATTGAAAAGTCATGGTTTCAGATTGAAATATCATCAAAGAGACTGATTCCACCTAGAAATGAGGAAATCTAGATAGTGGGTAGATTTTAAAACAAAAATTTTGAAAGCAGTTCTTATTTATCAACAAATGAATTGAAATCCTTTCTCAGCCAGTTGTGTGTGTGTGTGTGTGTGTGTGTGTGTGTGTAGTTGGTGCAAGTCCAATGAATAGAAAAACATGTCATGAAATCAATCTTTTGTCCTCCTTTATAGAAACATCATATTTCAAATAATGACAATGTACATCTGTCTTGAGAGCCCTAAGCTAAATTGGAATTCCAGTACCAGGGCAGCTAGCAACTTTGCCCTGATGGGAAACAAAGAGGAGCAAGGCATGTGTCTTTACAGCCTGCCTTTCACAGGATCGTCTTTTTATCCGGTGGATGTTCTAATACCTAGTTTTTCAACAGTTGGCCACTTATTTTTCACACAGGAAATTTATTAACGTTGGCAGACACCTTTGTGGTTCTTATCTGACCTATGTCCAGTTTATACCTGTCTGACCATTACTTTGGTTTGAGGAGCCTGTCTTTGTGTTCTCCTTGGCATCCAGGAGAAAACCCAGCCTATGGTAGTCCCTGGTTCTTCAGGTAAGAGGTTCAAATTCAGTACACTACCATAATTTGAAATCAGTCCAAAGATATATTACCTACAGATTCTGAGTAGGATGGGAACAATGAGTTAGAAGGGCAGCTCTCTGTCCTTTGGTCAGGGATAGGCAGGAATGAAGAGTTAACCTGATAGAGAGAGCCCAACAGCTAGCAGTATATATTGGGAAATAGGAAGTGGATCACTTTAACTTCAGGGGCACATACCAGAATGATCTATTTAAAGAAAGCAGCAGAAAAGTGGGAAGCCCAGTATGCTGGGCAGAAAAGGTGCCATTAAGTTGTTATCTCTGGCCACTGGCTTTGGCTATTTGGGTTTGGTGTTCTACTTCTAATGTCTAGGCAACAACCTTTTTGTGTTGTTCCCATTACAGGCCTATATCTGGATGGACCACATTGAGGAACTGGGAGGAGATACAGACCTAGAAACTGTGTCATGGGTGACCAAGTTCCGCTTCTAGTATAAAAAAGTTAAACTTGGATTCTAAATAAATGCCAAGGCAACATAAAACTCTAAGAATTTGCTATAACACTTCACAATCAAAATGTCTACCTGTTTATATCAATGAGCTTCATACTAACAGCATTATTTATTCACTTTATTGACCATCACAACACATCAGTTGATTCCAATATGACTTTTAAATTTCACTGTAGTAAAATTTATCTAAGTAGACTGGTGTCTTTTGCCAGGAACATCTTAGAATTAGCAGTTATAAACTGTCCAGTGCTACTGAATACAAATTTAAATGAAATTTTTAAGTTCAAAATTTAAAAGACTAAATAACAGCAATAAGCTACATGCTACACTTTTATTATGAGAAAACCTTGGATTCCTTTTGATAAGAGTTTCCCAGAGCCTTTACATCTTTTTTTAAGTTGCTAAGTGTGTTAGCGTTTTTGTCCAAATCTAAATGCAAAAGAAAAAAATAAAGCTTGGAGTCACGGGTAATGAAGAAGCATAAAGTCAATTAATAAATGAAAAGGTTATGATTAATAGGACCAGGGCCATATCACAGCAGTATTCCAAGATTTAAGTAATTTCATCCTTTTAAGCCAAAAATTAAAAAACAAAAAATCTGAGACTGAGAAAAATAGTACTGAGGCTGAAAAAATAAGTGCTAAATAAAAACATGTTGAATAAATGAAAGTAAATTCCTAAATAACTGATCAATATGAACTACAAAACGCCAAAACTATTAGACTTGCTCTCTCTCTATATATATATGTGTGTGTGTGTGTGTGTGTGTGTGTGTGTATCATATAATGTATATATATGCACATATATATCGATACTTATTACATTAACTAAAACTCTACAATTTATTCATAAATATCCCAGGTGTGTTTGATTGTAAGCTTGTGGGATAAACAAAAAACCACAAGTGGAAGCAAGTTCTTTGATCTAATTATTTGTCTCTTTTAAGATCCACTAAATACATACACAGCTTTGAATACCTTTAAAGGTCAAATAAATGCAGAAACTATATAATTAGTGTTGAGGAGAAACGGCTTAGAATAAGGCTGACACCATCATGAGGCAAAGTTGGATGAAGACATATTTCACATCCAGAGGGTTCAAAACAGAGAATATAACTACTTCTGGGGCATGGATAAGAATGCAAATAAAACCACTGAACCAAAATCCTGGGAGTTAGAGAAATACTCTGGAAGATACAGATATCAATTTGGACAGTAATGGTGATTAGTGTGATATGGTAATTGACAAGAGGCAGCAAAGGCGGAATCTGAAATCTTCTACATTCAGGTCCAGTGACACATTGTTATTTGACTCAATTAACTTAAATCACTAAGATATAACTGAATAAGTTATGTCATGAGTTATGACTCATCCAAGCACATGCCGTTTAGCAAGGAAATTTTGAGTTTTGTTGGCTATAAATTAAGAGTTAATGGGAGTCTGTAAACAACATTTGATTTCAGGAACACAGCGTTCTGTTTTCTTAAAGAAGACTAATGACTTAAAATGGCATCTTGCCTCACTGGTTAACCAACAGAATGAGAAGACAGGGACTGTGAATTCTAATTTTAAATAATGATTTATCTCACACTAGGTGAGGCAATTAGCTTTGGTTTCCTTGGATATAAAATGGATCACATAATACCCAATTACCTTGTTGGAACATCATAATGAGAAATCCAAGATGCATACTTATAAATAACCTTAAAAATACAAAGTTCTAAATTACATAAATAATGATGTTTTCAAATCCATCAGTCACATGCAAAGTGTGCTGCCAGTTTTATGCTACATTCTTGAGCTCACAACACGTAAAAGTCCATGAATATGTGAAAATTGTTTTCATCTTTCTAGATAAAATGACTATAAGATAAAATTAAATGTATTCAAGTAACTTTAAAGTTACAAAATTTAAGACAGTGTAGCATTAGCCCAAGGATGAAAACTTTGACCAATGGAACAGAAAAAATTGCAGAAAGAGACCCACATGTTCACAGTCATTGACCTGTCAAAACAATCACTGCAGGGCAGTGAGAAAAAGATCATCTTTATAACGCATGGTGCCAAATGATTAGATATAATCTGGAAAAAATATGACTAGACCATAACTACAACTATATACTAAAATCAGGTACAATTGGATTATGAACCTATATGTGAAATGTAAAGCAGTTAAGTTTCTTATGGAAAACATTTCAGGACTTGGGGAATAGACAGATTTCTTACATAGGATAAAGTAACTATTAACCTTAAAAAATTGATAAATTGGTCTACATTAAAATTAAAACCATTCATTTCTCAAAAGATTCTATTCAGAAAGTGAAATGTAAGCCAGAGGATTGATGAAAAGGTGTATAATCATAATCCAAAAGGATTTGCATGCAGAAAATATTTTTAAACTCCTAAAATCAATTAAAAACGAAGAAAATAAAATAGAAAAATGGGCAAAAATAAAATAGAAAAAAAGCACATACGCTTTTTAAAGAAAGGCTGTCTAAGCTAGGCATGGTGGCTCACACCTGTAATCCTAGCACTTTCGGAGGCCAAGTCAAGCGAATCACCTGAGGTCAGGAGTTTGAGATCAGCCTGGCCAACATGGCGAAACCCTGTCTCTAAAAAAAGTACAAAAAAATTACCCAGGTGTGGTGGTGCCACCTGTAATCCCAGCTACTCATGAGGTTGAGATTTGAGGACTGCTTGAACCCAGGAGGCAGAGGTTCCAGTGAGCCAAGATTATGTCACTGCACTCCCACCTGCACAATAGATTAAGATTGTGCCCCCTCCCCCCCAAAAAAGTTTATCTAAAGGACTAAATATGTAAAGAGGTAAACAACCTCAGTCATCAGCAGTTAAATATAAATGAAAACCTTAAAGGAATAATTTCCAACAGGTTGGCTGAAATTTCAAAGATGTTTGTTATGGGCTGAATTGTGATCTCCTAAAAATTGATATGTGAATACTTAGCCCCCAATATCTCAGAATGTGATTGCATTTCTAGAAAAGATCTTAAAGACATAATCAAGTTTAAATAAAGTCTTTAGAGTGGATCCTAATCCACTATGATTGCTGTGCTTATGGAAGAGAAGATTAGGGCACAGACAATACCAAGGAAAGACCACGTAGAGACAGGGAGAGAGGATGACCATCTACAAGCCACCAAGAGAAGCTTCAGAAGTGACAATCCTGAGAACACCTTGACCTTGCACTTCCAGCATCCAAAACTGTAAAATAGCTTTTTTTATTTAAGCCATCGAGTCTGAGGTACTTTGTCGTGACAGCTGTAATAAACTAATACAAGGATAACACCAAGCATTGTTTGAAAAAGTATATGTTCATACACACCTGATGGGAGTATAAGTTAGAATGACCACTGTGGAAAACTTTTGACAGTACCGACTAAAGCTGAAAATATATTCTATGATCTGTTTATGAGTGAAAATATATGCACCAAAGAACATGTACAATATCCATAGTAGTAGTCCATAGCCCAAAAGAGTAACAACCTAAATGTCCGTCAACAGTAGAAAAGATAAATGAATGGTGTTTTTTTTTTTTTTCTATGTATCTTTTTGGAGCAATCAGACACAACAGATGATTATTATAAGCAAAAGCATGAATAAATTTTTACAAACATAATGTTTAGCAAAATGTCAGACGTGAAAGAGCACATGCTGTATGGTTTCATTTTCTATAAAATTCGAAAACAGGCATAGTTAATCTACAATGAAAGAGACAAAGATACTGGTAACCTTTGAGGAGGAAGAAGGTAGTGACTGGGAGAGGAATGGGGCCTCTCCAGCCACTTGGGCTTGCTCTGCGTTGCCTTAATGCTCTATCTCTTGATCTGGGTGATGGTGACGAAGCTATACATTATGCCAAAACTAATTAAGCTACAAATTTATGATTCCTGAACTTTTCCTTATGTATATTACTCTTCATTATAAACTTCACATACAATTTAGAGTAAAGCATTTCTGAAAACGTTTTAGATTATTATAAAATTTTGTGTAGTTTAAAGCAATATAAGGCTAATATGTCACTTTTCTCTCAAAACACGCCAAACATTCAGCTTCTCATTCAGAATACAAGCTGAACTTTTTCCTTGGTTTTTGCTGTTTACTCAACTCTGCTCCCTATGTGACTTAACCTCATTCTACATTCACCTTTGCTCACACTGGCCTCCTCGGCTGGGAGTGGCTCTTCCTCCCAAACTCCAAGTGTGCTGCTGTGTCAGTCCCTAATGCAGGTACTGTCCTCTATGGAAGTGTCATTCCTATTCTTGTTTTCCTACCTTATTCTAATTAATTATAACTATATCTATTACATACAATATGCCCCTTCCAAACAAAAATATAACCCTTCGTGGATATGGCTTTTGTCTGCTTTTTTTTTTTTTTTTTCTTTTATAGACTCTTCTGGAATACTGCCTGGATGTGCAGTAGTCATACAGTACATATTTGCTTAAGAAATTATTGAATGCTTTTCTCTTCATTTTAATTATTAGGCTGAAATATTACTCTATCATCTATGACTTTTAGTAAATTACTAATTGTAAAATGAGAATAACTTATGGATTACCTTAAATTATGAACAAAGACGAGAGGAAGAGTCCAAAATAGCACAGCATTTATTAACATTAGTCAAATAGTTTGACTTAGCACTATCAGTTAAACAGATCACAGTGATGTTCAAGACACAATTTGGTGGAAAGGCATAATACCAGATGGGGAAATAATATGTATTGTTTAATTCCCCTCAAAGTAGTTGTCTCCTGTTATGTAAGTAAAAATTATATAATAATAAGCCATTCTCAAAATTAGTCTAGGCAAAGATTTCTTGAGCAAGACCTCAAAAGCCCAAGCAACCAAAGCAGAAATGGACAAATAGAATCACATCAAACTAAAAAGCCTCTGCATAAGAAGAGAAACAATAAACAAAATGAAGAGGTAACCTACAGAATGGGAGAAAATATTTGCAAGCTATTACCTGACAAGGAATTAATAACCAGAATATCTAGGGAACTCAACTCAAGAGCAAAAATAAATCAATAATCTGATTTTTAAATGAGCAAAAGATCTGACTAGACATTTCTCAAAAGAAGACATGCACATGGCCAGGAGGTATATGAAAAAAATGCTTAACATCACTGATCATCATGAAGGTGCAAATCAAAACCACAAGAAATATCAACTCACCCCAGTCAAAATGGCCTTCATCAAAAAGACAAAAATAATGGATGTTAGTGAGGATGTGAAGAAAGGGGAAACCCCGTACTATGTTGGTGGGATGTAAATGGCTATACTTATAGCCATTATGGAAAACATTATGGACATTTCTCAACAAATCAAAAATGAAAACTACCATGTGATCTACCAACCCCACTGTTGGGTGTATTTCCCCCCAGCAAAAGAAAGGAAATAAGTATATGAAAGAGATATCTGTACTCCCATGTTTATTGCAGCACTATTCACAATAGCCAAGATATTCAATTAACCTAAGGGCCCATCAATAAATAAATGAATAAAGAAAACATGGGAGATTATATATATATTCTATTCAGCCATAAAATAGAAGTGAATTCTGTCATTTGCAACAACATGAATGGAACTGGAGGATATTATGTTAAATGAAATACGCCAGGCACAGAAAGACAATTATCTCATGTTCTTACCAGGTTTGGGAGCTAAAATATTGATCTCATAGAGGTAGAGAGTAGAATGATGGTTACCCGAGGCTGGGAAGGATAGTGGGGATTGGTTTTAAAAAATAT
Source organism: Chlorocebus sabaeus (assembly GCF_047675955.1). NCBI lineage: Eukaryota > Metazoa > Chordata > Mammalia > Primates > Cercopithecidae > Chlorocebus > Chlorocebus sabaeus. The sequence continues at coordinate 48,301,119 of NC_132910.1, forward strand.
TGGTGAATGGGTACAAAAATACGGTTAGTAGGAATAAGATCTAGTATTCAGTAGCAAGATGATGTGACTATAGTTAAAAATAATTTATTCTGTATTTCAAAATTACTAGAGAAGTTGATTTGGAATGTTCCAGACACAAAGAAATGGTAAATATTTGATGTGATGACTATCCCAGTTACCCTAATGTAATAATTACACATTGTTTCCTTGTATCAAAATATCATGTGGGTCCCATAAATATGTATAAATGTTATATAATCATAAAAATTAAAAAATAAAGACCACAAAAAATATAAAGTTGTTTAAGCAAGGCAATTGGAGGTCAATTACTTGAATTATAATTTAATATCATCAATGGGATAGTTGATGCAATACAGTGGTGTTTACTTTTGGCCTTGCTTCTTTCATGTACTGCCATGTGTCACTTAACAACAGAAATATCCTATTGCTCCTAGGCTGCAAACTCATAAGGCATATTACTGTGCTGAATACTATAGGCAACTATAACACAGTGGTATTTGTGTATCTCAACGTATTTAAACATAGAAAAGGTATAGTAAAAATACAGTATTATAATCTTATGGGTCAATCCTCATAAATACAGTCTGTCTTTGGTGGAAACATCATTATGCAGCTCATGACTGTACAAGTACTTGGTTTCCCCACATTATGATCTGCATAATTATTCAGTATGATTTAGATATGATTTTCTCTCAATCAAGACGAGTGTGAATTGAATTGATAGAAAATTACTTTCTTCAATCCATAATAAGTTTTCTTGATCATTCTGCAAATATATACTTCATTTGTTTCTTTTGATATTATAAATTATGTTTTATTAACATAGACACAAATTCTATATACATCTGGAATTAGAATTTCACTTTTCTGGGAAGTTCTCTTAAAATGCTGTAGCTAAACAGTTATTTCATGAGTTACTGTCTACAGGTAATTCTCAATCACAGGTGGCCGATTTGTTTCTTCATTAAGAATGCTCTACCATAAACTCTCAGACTGTCCTATTCCCCTTCAGCAGAATTGGTCCGCAATCTGGTAGAAGCATTTCCATGGAGCTATGGATAGACAGGACAGGTCACTTTCCACTGATTTATAATTTTATGAAGATTTAAAATCATTATCATGGAAGAGCACTCACCAGGTTATCTTGTTAAATCAAGATCAAGATTTAACTCAATAAGACCAACTTCCCTTACTTCTTCAACTCTATCTTAATTTTTGCCTCTTTTTACTTTTAAGATTTCTATGGTTGGTCTTTCGGGTTTGGAAATACTCCAGAAATGTTGGCAATTTTATGCTTCTATGTCGATATATTGTGCATCACAACATATTGAGAGATCAGAAGACCAAGTTTCTGTCAGACTGAGCAGCTAGTAAAATCAATTTAGTACATGGCTCTACCTACCACAGACTGTGATCTCCATGTGGGCACGATCACCTCTGTCGTTTTCACCATGATGTCTCAGAGACTATGTCCCGTCAACAGTGCTCAAGAAATGTTTACAAATGGAGTATATTTTCTGGCTTTTGTGTGGCACTCACATAGCACTTCATACTTCAAATATCTCTAAGTAGCCATTTACCTCTATTAGTTATGAAAATCTCCAACTAAAACAAGTCTGATTAAAATGTGACCTTTGAATGCTCTTCTGGGAGAAATGTGTAGCTTTAAATTATGAGACACTACAATATTATTTCCCATTAAATTTACATCTTTTATCCTAAAATATTACAGTTCCCAATAAAATAAGAAAAAAATACATCATTTTTTGTACTTCATTTCCACCCTTTTATACAAGAGATAAAAATAATTCCCAAAGAATTGATAATGACATTGGAGAAAATTATAGGGAAAAAGTGAGTCAAAGCATAACTGCATGCAATTTATTTGGACAGACATTAACATGTAAAAAAATGGTCTGCAAACATAAAAGCTGTAACTGAGAAGAGTAGCATTTTTCCTCATTAACCTATAATAAAAAGATGCTTGCAAGGACAAAACTTTAAGTGAGTTGTTAAATATAACTCTTCTTATGTTCTTTTGAAAAAAATGATGTAGGCTGATACCCACGTTAAAAAGTAGGTACAGAATTTCAATATCTTTTAAATTATCTGAGGTAGATATATAAACAATATGAAATAAATTCCCATTCTTTTGAGTAAAGTATTTCAACACAAGTGAAATAAAGAATACAAGAAAGGGCTTTGCAGAATTTATACACTCCATTTGCCCTTTTTAGTTAATTAAGTGACCTCAATAAAATGGAGGGCATCTATTTTTAAATCTCAGTATCTCAGGACAGTAGATTATATCTGAAAATCAAAACCCAAATGGTCATCTCTGTTATCAGGGGAAGGGTGATTTCATGGGTGGATTAATTTAGCTTTTTGTTTCATCTATTTCTTTCATTAACTTTCTGTCTTCCCACTACTTTTAACATTCCTTTCAGAAAAGAGCTGGGAAAAGGGAAGTCTTATTACTTAATTTTTCAGTTCTAATGAGAAAAAGAGAGTGAGAGAGAGAGAGACAGAGAGAGGGGACATATTGAACTGTTGGCTAAAATTAAGTTTGTGGAATGTTTCTTTTATTTTTTGTCTCTGTTGACCATTAGCTTATAAAATAAATTATTTTAGAATGAAAGACCTCTATTACAATCATGTGTGCAAAGAATAAACTATAAAAGAGAAAAACATAGGAAAAGGAGTTCAACATTTTTTGTTGCTTTGTTATAAAATGAATAAGGAGGCATTCTGTAAACCACATCTAACAGATGGGTACAAAGACCTGGCTTTCCAGGAGGCCTATGCTGAGTCTCAGGGGCTGCCAAGAGCAGCTCTCAGTGTGAAAAGTTCTAGGTAGTGCCAAGGAGAACACCCGTTAACAGGTCTACAGGGATGTGAAGATTGCATGAACAATGCTTGCTCAAACCCAAGGATACTATAGAGGAAGGTGAAACTGGTGTTCTAAATAGGGACAAAAAGCATGGAAAGGTTTGACTTATGACAAACTAGTTCAAAGTTGGGTTCAAGAAATCAGTCATGAACTTGAATTTCTTATGTGCTTGTATTTTATGGGCTTTATGTGAACTTTTCAAAGAACTGAGCCAAATAGGATGGGTGCTCTATTATTACTATGTGGAAGGCTTTGTCATATTCAACTATGTGTTTTCCCCAGTGCTGGCAATGTTTGGTAAATAGATACTCACTCGATATTAGTTTAATTTAATTTAATTTAGCTTAATTATAGATAGGATCTCTAGAAGTCATGGATCAAACCTGGGAATTTTTTTTTTTTAATTCAGAAGATGTTGACACTTTACTTTGTAGGCAGATTGGTTTATTTAAGTAGTAAAGGCATTTAATAACTCAGAAAAATATAGAATAATAATAAACCTTTCCAAATACAGTTTCAAAGATTTCTTACATTTTTCCACTTATTTATTTTTTAAATAATTTTGTTATTGGGCTAATTTTTATCGATATTGGTATATTCATATTTAGGAGGGCAACTTTAGTTCTATGATAAGATTTTATCAAGCTTATAAAGACAATGAGTCTAGTAGCATTATTTGTTTAATCAGAAACAGAATGATATTCCATATTAATCTGGAATATCTAGGAAAAAATAAATATGAGATGCTAACTTCAATTTGTCACCTGCTATTTTAGAAAAAGGTAATTTTATTATACTATATCATGAAAGCAAATCTTGACAGTATGTAAATATTGTAGCATGATTTTTCTGCTGGAAAACCTAAATTATATTATTCATTCATAACTCAGTTTTGAAGATTTAAAAAGATTTTCTATTTTGTAGGGTGATAGCAAAATAGTTATTACCATATATGACACAAAAAACACCACTTGCCCTCCAACATATATCAAAATAGTGTTGGTAAGTCTTTTTTTCATATTTCTTTTTCTTACCATGACCTCACCCACCTCATAAAATATTTATCATGTAGCTATCACATAGACTATTTTATTAAAACACAGCAATATCAAGAACCTAATATAAAAATAAACATAATAACAAAATCAAAAGGCCCTAACAATTTTTTTCCAAAGGCTGTCTCTCACTTATGATAATTATTTGTGAAAGGCTTAAGTACTCTCTATATATTGACTATTCTTGAGAAACCTATTACATTTTATTATCCAGACAAGTGAACACTGATTGAGAGAATGTTGCATTTAGACACATTTTGTCCTTGGGTCACACTTTTACCAGCCTCCCATTTCCAGGAGTGTTAACTACTTAATGCATGTCATAGTTTTGTTCCAAATAAGTAAAAAGCTCTCAATTGAATCCAAAGCTAGTTGATGTCAGAGAGGTGTAGTGATATACAAACATGTAATCCTTTTTTACATAAAAACTTAATCTTTATTTTTCTACTTTATTAGATGAAGTCAATTGACACATTATGAGGGTCTGAGAACAGGCTCATGCTCAATCCCCACCCTGGACCCTGTATGGAATTTCCCCATTCTGGCGAGGAGGCAGAAAACAAACAGCTTTGCTGTTCATAAAAGAACCATCTTGCCCAGGGAAAGATAGAGATAGAGACAGAGGTAGATAGACAGAGAGAGAGATAGAAACAAAGAGACAGAAGGGCAGAGATTGTTTCTTTTGTTCTATTTTTTTTTTTTTTCTTATTTTTCTTAATAAAGAACTAATTTGAGAGTGAGAGGGAAAAGAATACGGGATCCAAAAGATAAGGAAATTCTCCACCTAGTGTGGAGCAGCCACCCAGGTGGTTTGTTTGAGTGCTTCAGTGACACATGGGATGAGAGTCAGTTCCAGCTCTCAGGAGCCTGGGAACTTCATCCTGCCGCACAGCACACCCCACCAGTCGACTGCTCTCACGCCTACAGTAGTGGAAGAGATATTAGATACGTAATACCAGAATTCCTTCTCCCTGCTTCTATTTATCCTTAAGGATGCTTTCCTACAACACATCTAAAAATATGTATAAGACCACATTCACCACTGTTCCAATATTTGTTTTTGCATAAAGTGGTTGCTGTTTGACCATGTGTGCAAAGTGGAATCTGCTCTTGCTACCATAACCACAATTAATTACATCAAGATGTAGGTCCAATCAAACAGCAGCTAGACTTAAGAACTGCAACCAACTGGGTGGTAACAATCTTTTCTGATCAGATAGAGTTATGTGCATTATGAATGCTGGGTGGACACAGATAGTGGGTCGTTCAAGTCCAGGTTGTATTTTAAATGACTGACCTCCATTATTTGTTGTGGTATCTTAGAAAAGGTACGTAAGTTATCCTTCAGTTTTATCTTTTGTGAAATAAATGTATTTTCCTTCACAAGATTATTAAGGTAAATAAATGATTAGTGCATTTTTCATTCAGCAAATATTTATTCATCATCAACTATGTATCAGACATTCTTCTGGACTCTGAAGAAAATCCCAGACATCAAAATAGAGAATTTTTCCTGCCTTCATGGAGACTACATTGTGAGGGAAGAAAAAATGTAAAAATAACTATGTTATTTGCAAGACAGTAATAAGTACCAAGGAGAAACATAGGGAAGTGGCATAAAGAATATGTGAACTTAAAGCATAGTCATCAACAAGGAATTATTGGAAAGAAAAGATTTAAGGGAGTGGGCCACACATCTATCTAGGGAAAGAGTGCTACAGGCAGGGAAATAACAGGTACAAAATTCCTGGTGCAAAAGTATGTCTACAGTGTTTAAGAAATAGCAACACCTGAGTGAATGGAGTGAAATGAGCAGCAATCTGAATGAGAGCATGAGTTTAGAGAGGTAATTGGAGGTCTGGAAGTCAGTCTAAGTATTTGGGCATTGTTCTGAGTGAAAAAGGAAGTGCTGAGAGGGTTGAGCAAAAAGAATCTTGATCTCATGTACAAATCTACTAGAATCTCGCTGGCTGCAGAGCTAAGAATAGACTGAAGGGGCAAACTTGGAAGGCCAAATAAGTAGGGTGGGAGTGAGAAGTGGAATTCTAGATGGAGTTTGAAGGTAGGGGCAACTGAATTTGCTGATGGAGTGAATAACAAGAAGGGAAAAGCCCATGGTGAACAGGATTTTGGTCTAGGCTACTAGAAGGATAAAATGGTCTTTGGCTGAAATGAAGCAGCTGCAGTTTTGGTGGGCCTGGGAGCAGAACTGGGATTGAAGCGGGTAGCATGGAGGAGGCTCCATGTTAAGTGTGAGATGGACTTTAGATGTCAGGTGATGGTGTTAAACAGGTAAATGTATATATCATATATGTGTAGTAATTAACATTCCTCAAAGTACTCAGTAAACAGTGGTGAGGGCTCTTCTAAGCTCAGCTCTGTTTATTCATGAGTAATATACTGTTGGACAAAGATTACAAACTATCCCCCATCTTGTTTTAAAATGATACTTCCCTAAATTTAAGATTTTAAAATTTTCTTTTTTTTTTTTTTTTTTGCCTTTTTTTTTTTTAATTATACTTTAAGTTCTAGGGTACATGTGCATAACGTGCAGGTTTGTTACATACGTATACTTGTGCCATGTTGGTGTGCTGCACCCATCAACTCGTCAGCACCCATCAACTTGTCATTTACATCAGGTATAACTCCCAATATTAGACATTTATTTGAAATTTGAATTCAAAGTGTTTTAAAATATCAAAGATACTCTTTAAATTTTTTTGCTTAACTGAATGTCACTGGTCTTTACATTCCTATTATTTCTTCAGGCCATTCAAAAATTGGAAGGCTGCTAAATTAAGTTATGTAGAATTAATAGATTGGCTACAACAGCTTTATTAGTAATGGTAAATGTTTAGTGAGCATTCGATTTCAGAGTCACTCTTTTAAAAGGCATCCTATACCTCTTATTTCTGATCCTCATTATAACTTGGTAAGGTATTATTAACTCCATGTACAGATTAAGAATCTGAGGCTCAAAGAGGATAAGTGAGTTTCCAGAATTTAAACTGAGGTCATGTTGCTCTGCCAACCAACTTATTCAAGCATCCACTCTTTCAGACTGCCTCAGTTTACAGACATCATTTGACTTATATTTTCTAAAACCATCTTTATTTTCATTTTTATATTATAATACTTTTAAAAAACCTTTTGTGTTAATTTTCATCAACGTACATATCTACCACTAACATGCCCTTCTTCCATCCTTTTATAACTAATTGTACTACATACAGATATGTTTTTATAATTGTTATTTTTATTATTAGTTAATTATACTATATTATTATTATATACTTATTAACTTTATACTGTATTATTTTTATGATTATATTATAAATATAAATAATTTATTCCACAAACACTACTGTAAAACGTAAGTTAAAGTAACAAATTCCAGTTTCCCAAATGTAACGCTAATGGCTCACTATGTTGTAGATAGAACACCAATAATATTCTCACATAAATTTCTGCCTTCAGTTCCTGAGGCACTAAAATTTTATCGTTATACCTCCAAAAGCCTTTAGAGAAAGAAAGAGAACAGAAATACTCAGACATATCAAAAATATGTAATTTTTCATTCATAACCTTTGTATATCTATCATAAATGTACACCTCTTTCCAATATTTCTATACAAAACATACCATCATTCAATTTCCACTTTCTCCTCACAATTCAACATACTGGATATTCATTATACAATGATATGGTTTGGTAAATATCTAATTTTTCTTCGTTATGAAATTTAAGTTTCTCTAATCCATCAATGGATATGACTTAAAATTATTGAATTTTATTCCTTTTATGAAAATTGCCCAGTATCAGGCTTAAAATTCTATAGCAATTTTTTAGGCTGATGTTGTTTGACACAAGCACCGAAAAACATTAGTACTTTGTCATGCAGAGGGAGATGCAACACACAGGGAACCGAAGAGATGCTAAACAAAAGCCCACTGCTAAGCTAAGTCTAAGCTCCTTAGACTTTCCCCTCAATTGCTTCTAAGGATGTGAGCCCCTCTGTCCGTCCCTCCCTCCTTCCCTCCCTCCCTCCCTCCCTCCCTTCCTTCCTTCCTTCCTTCCTTCCTTCCTTCCTTCCTTCCTTCCTTCCTTCCTTCCTTCCTGCCATTCTTCCTTCCTGCCATCCTTCCTCCCTCCCCCTCTCTCTCCCTCCCTTTCTGCCTTGTCTTTTTACCCCTATTTGATTGGCAGTTATCACAATGGATGTTTAATGGGAATAGTGCTCTGGGACTCATGTTCAGAAAGCAAAATATATATACCTCTACCTGTTTATGAAAAATTTTCCAGTTGACTTTATTCTTTGATTCTTTTTCCCTGATCCTACTGCAATTTTATTTGCTCTTTTGGTGACAAGCCAGTGCCATTTCTACTGGCAGCACTGTAAGTGGTATTTATGCTTGCTCATGAATGTTCAGCAGTGACCTTCATGCCTAGAATATTTTCATCTTCCTCCAAATTTTCTTTATGTGGGTATTAAAGGACTCTCCAAGTCTATACCACTTAAAATTAATGCTGTTTGATTACTCAGTTCTGAATTTATCTACTTGTACTTAGACTATCTTATACAGCCTGGAAACTGAAAGAATATTTCTTTTCCTTCTGATATTGACATAAACTATAAAATTTGAATGCTGGCTATCATGGAGTGCCATAGAACAACAGACCTGTGCCTAATCATTTCATCCCTACACTGTGACTCACTCATCCTTAGTTTTGTTTTCACCTTTGTGACTGACTTTCATTAAGATTTTAAACAATAAAACAAAACCTCTGTCGAAAGCTATTTACCCTTTTTTAATGTAGAAATAATAAATATCCAACAAGCTATCTATTTAACTGCAGTAGTGTAAAGTGCAGTATTTTCATGCATTAAATCATATTTTCATCACAATTGGACTTTGTTGTCACAGAGCCCTATTAATTTCTTAGAGTGAAATATTGAAAGTTCCACTTAAATATTTTTAGAAAAACTAAAGACTACATGCCAAGAGTAGGTAAGAATACATCTCCTTCTTTCTGACACACACTTATTGCCAGGGTGCACATCCTGATGTGGAGGGAGAGAGAGCACAAAGGAGGAAAGGCGTCAGGCCACAGCACTGCTAAAAACCTACCTGTTTCCTTTGCTTCCCTCCAAATCACCCACAATCCTAGTGCTTCCCAATCCTCAAAGCAAGAGCCTGAAATATAATACTACCCAGCATTTATTGAATGATGACAATGTGCTATGTATCATGGAAAGCCTTTTGTATAGACTAATCTTTACTCTTCACAATAACCCTAAGAAGCTGGTATCTTATCTGAACTTTACCATTAACAAGTTAAGTACAGGAAGTCTCAAAGATTTTTTGTCCAAGATCCCATGGATTATCCATGTTTAACTTTAAAGAAAAAAATCAGGTTGATTTGATCCCAAGGCCTGTGCTTTGAACAGGTTGTATTGCACAAAACCACAAAGAAAGGTTTAGTGCATAGGTATCATCTTGTAAGTATTAGGAAATATCCTCTCCAGAATTAAGAAGAATTTGGGAATCTCCAAATAAAATGTTTAATAACTCATATTAGTCTACTCTTTCTTTCTGCTAAACCTAGTTCTAAAACCAGGGTGGTCTTCTGATTCCTTATAACTATGGACTCCAAAATCATGCATATTCTCTGTATGATTTGAATTTGGAACTTGTTCCTAAGGCATGGCACTAGTATCTATCACTTGCTAGAACTCACATATACTGCAGTTTAATTCCTAACCTTCAGTTCCTAGGCATAATCTTTGTAGTGCCAGATACTTCTGATTCCACTAGATCGTCTTTCTGGATTGCTACTTAACCCCAGCTATCTGACTGATGAATCCTCTTGATTGCCTAGATTTCTTATTATTTATAATTAGGTCCTTTTAGATTCAACCAAATGAATCTTCTGATAGGGCATATTTCTAATACTTCTTTACATTTCCACAAATATTTTTTCTATTATATTCCAAGAACTAGCTAGGTTTTGAGGGTATAATGGGAAACAAGAAAACAAATGGCTTTCTTGCGGAAATAATGGACTAGTAAGGGAACAAAATAGAAACAAAGAAAATCAGCAAATAACTTGTTGAAAGTTAACACAAGGGCTATTAAAGAAACAAAAACAGTTTCCTGAAAGGGAAAAGTATAGATTAGATGAGTATTAATTAAGTGGTGCAGTTAGGAACGACATTTCTGAGAACGTGGAATTTACACTGGAATATTAAAATATATCAGAAGTATATGTAAAGAGTGAAGGGAAGAACACTGCAATAAGAAGAATCTGTGTGTGTAAAGATATAGGCAGAGAAAAGATTCCTCCTGTTCAAGGAACTGAAATGCATGTGGTGTGGCGATGAAGGGCATTAGATGAGGTTAGAAAGGCAGATGATCTGGCTTCCATGGTCATCTGGCAGACTGAAGACTGGTCACCTACCTTTCTAACCTCATCTAATGCCCTACACTATGGTTAAACCACAATTTTTTTAAAAAGTCAAATTATATTTGTTTTTAAACGGAGCATCGACAGAGGCTTTGCAGCGACATGGATGAAGTTGTCCCTGATAGGATCTCTCACTTTTATTACATACTAGGTAGAGTACTTAAAAATCAACTCAAAGCAAAATTCTGATTTAAAAAAATTAATTGAACTTTATGAATCTCTCACTATATTGTTGGTTAGCCAAGTACTAATCTGCATGTAGGCACTAGGACACTACTCGTTTGTATATTGTATTTCCTATAAATTCCAATATCCATAAATGATTTCAAATTGTCATAAAACCTTAATTTGTTTTCTTTATCTCTTCTAAAAAAATGGGATATATATGCAGAACGTGCAGGCTTGCTACATAAGTATATGTGTGCCATGTTGGTTTGCTGCACCTATTAACCTATCCTCTAAGTTCTCTCCCCTCACCCTCCACCCCTCAATAGGCCCTGGTGTGTGTTGTTCTCCTCTTTATGTCCATGTGTTCTCAACATTTGACTCCCACTTATTAGTGAGAACATGTGGTGTTTGGTTTTCTGTTCCCGTGTTTGTTTGCTGAGGATTATGGCTTCCAGCTTCATATATGTCCCTGCAAAGGACATGATCTCATTCCTTTTTATAGCTGCATAGTATTCTATGGTATATATATATATATATCACATTTTCTTTATCCAGTCTTTCATTGATGGGCATTTGGGTTGGTTACATGTCTTTGCTATTGTAAATAGTGTTGCAATAAACACTATTTGACTTTAGAGTGCCTTTGACTTTAGAGTAGAATGATTTATATTCCTTTGGGTGCACATCCAATAATGGGATTGGTGGATCAAATGGTATTTCTGGTTCTAGATCCTTGAGGGGTCACCATACTCTCTTCTGCAGTGGTTGAACTAATTTACATTCCCACCAACAGTATAAAAGTGTTTCTATTTCTCCACAGTCTTGCCAGTCATTTATTGTTTCCTGACTTTTTAATAATCATTGTGACTGGCAAGAGATGGTATCTCATTATGGTTTTGATTTGCATCTCTCTGATGATCAGTGATGTTGAGCTTTTTCCCTATGTTTGTTGGCTGTGTAAATGTCTTCTTTTGAGAAGTGTCTATTCATATCCTCTTTCCACTTTTTGATGGGGTTGTTAGTATTTTTCTTGTAAATATGTTCAAATTCCCTGTGAGATTGTCATAATTCCTTAAGTTTTACTTGTCCTTACAGCTTACTTGTTTATTGGGCTGGGATTTCTCCCAACTGTAAAATCTGTTTATTATTATGGTAATGATTATCATTATATCTGCTAGGTGAGATTGCATTTAATATTTAAGTAGGAGGAGACCCACAGATAATATAATTGCTTCATGAAGTAGACACGATCTTATAAAATCATATTAAGTGAAAAATATAAAACTTAATTACTATCTTCCAATTAAAGTTAGGAACTACAAAATAATTCACAATAGCAGAAAAACTGTGGTGATAAGGGTTAGAGAAGATTGTCAGTTTACCCTTTAGAGTACACTACTTGTTTTATTAATGGTAAGTGTTTTTTTCTATTCATGTACTTTATGAAGGTAGGTGCCATATCTGTTATCCTCAGCAATAGTGCTATGACTTTTATTAAGAAGTTTCTCAGTAAATATTTGAGAATGAGTGAATTAAAAAGAATAAAATGCAAGATTTAGTTTTCTAATTCAAATATTCCATTTATAGCAGCATTCCCCAACCTTTTTGGCACCAAACACCTGTTTTGTGGAAGACAATTTTTCCACTTATGTGGGATTGGGGGATGGTTTTGGAATGAAACTATTCAACCTCATATTATCAGGCCTTAGATTCTCATAAGGAGTGCACAGCATAGATCCCTCACATACACAGTTCACAATAGGTTTGGACTCTACAAGAATCTAATGCCACAGCTGATCTAACCCAAGGCGGAGCAGTAGCAATAGCTTGCCCACTGCTCACCTCCTAGTGCACAGCCTGGTTTCTAACAGGCCACAGACTGGTACTGGTCCATAGACCGGGGATCAAGGACGCCTGATTTGTAGCTTTATTTATGCTACTTGCATATCAGCCCTGTGAAACTTGTTACATTCTAACATCCTTACGATACAGGATTTTTCACCAGTCATACACTTAAATGGATTTATACTTATTTTTAAAGAGTGAAAAAAGGAAAGGAAAGGAATAAAGGAAAAAATGACTCAAAACTTATCCCTATACTTGTTTGCCTTGATCATCAGTATTTACTCCAAAAAAGTATTTCTCTAGATATCATTCAGAATAGCTAAAATAAAAAATAGTGACAACACCAAATGCTATTGAGGATGCAGAGTAACCAGATCCCTTATACATTATTGGTTTGAATGTCAAATGATACAGCGAGCTTGTCCAACCCATGATCCCCAGGCCACGTGCAGCCCAGAATAGCTTGGTATGTGGTCCAGCACAAATTTGTAAACTTTCTTAAAATATTATGAGGTTTTTTTTTTGTTGTTGTAGTTTCTGTTTTGTTGTTTTGTTCACCAGCTTTCATCAGTGTTAGTGTATTGTGTGGGGCCAAAGATAACTCTTCTTCCAGTATGGCCCAGAGAACGCAAAACATTGGATACCTCTGTGTTAGTTAGAGCCATTCTGAAAAAAATAGTTAGGAAGTTTCTTTTAAAACTGAACATCAACTATCATATAATGCAGCAATTGCACTCCTGGGCATTCATCCCAATAGAAATTTATAATCACACGAAAACCTATATATAAAGGCTCATACTAGCTTTATTTGTACTAGCCAAAAGCCTGAAGCAAGCAGATGTTTCTCAATAGGTGAATGGTTAAACAGATTGTGAAACATCCATACCATGGAATGTTACTCATTAGTAAAAGGAACAAACTAGTAAAGCACATAACAAACCAAATGAATCCCTGGGGAATAGCCTATGAATTGTTTGGGTAAAAGCACAGTTTTTAAATTTCATATATATACATATATACACATATATGTACATATACAATATATACATTTGTTGTACACATACAACAAATATATATACATATACAAAATATATACGTGTGTGTGTGTGTGTGTGTATACACCAAGAGGTGGGCAGTGGGTGTGTGTGTGTGTATATATATATATAAAATATATATATGTTTATAGATATATATTTTTTTCTTCAAAATTTTAGATAGCATCCTTTGTGTGACAAAACCAGAAATGGAAAATAGAGAAGAGGTATATAGCAGGAGGGAAGTAGATATGACTATAAAAGGACAAAAAGGGGGATCTTGTGGTGATGGAACTGTTCTGTATCTTGAATGTATCATTGTCAGTATTCCATGTTTAACATTGTACTACAGTTTTGAAAGATGTTATCATTGGAGGAAACTGTAAACAATATACTGGACCTATTATTTCTCACAACTGCATGTGAATCTACAATACATCAATATAAATGTTAGTTTTTACAAAAGTGTTTCCAAGGCATTTTTGGATTTTATAAACCAATAAAGTAGCAATCATTACCACCAGAACAGCAATGTAATTAACAGTGAGGATTGGTTTAGGAATGGTAGATTTTCTCTTAGCCTGAAAAGATATTTTTAAAAAATAACGATAAATGTCTTTTTCTCTCACTATCATTGCGTATGAAGCAGGGTATTTAAAAATCAAGTCAAAGCATAATTCTGATTTTAAAAAAATGAATTGAACTTTATGAGTCTCTCACTATACTGTTGGTTAACCCAATACTAATCTGCATATAAGCATTAAAGTACTGTTTTGGATATTACATTACCTATAAATTCCACTATCCAAAAAGCAATTTGCCTAAGTCTAAAATTATTATAAGTATGTAAGTACCAAAATGATCTTAGTGACTGTCTCCTAAAGTTTCTTCCGTCCCTCCTTCCCATTTTCCCTCTCCCACTCTCCCTTTTCTTCCTCCTCTTCTTCTTCTCCTTCAGTAAGAATGTTCTTGGATTGGGCAAAGGCCCCTACACAGATAGATGTCATGTAACTAAGCTCTGAACAATGGGGTGAAATTGGAATTGGTGTATGCAACATTGGAAAATATTCTTAAAGAGAAAGGGTACAACCTTGCCTTGCCCAGTCTTCTTTCCTGCTGTCTGGAATGCATCATGATTGCAGCTGGAAAACCCATATGGAAGCATGAAATCGAAGCCACATGTTTTGTATGACAGATTTTTAAAAGAAAGTAAGTTTAGGTCCATGATGATCTCAGAGTAGCCATTCCAGCCCTGAACTTCCTGCATTCGTGTGAGATAGAAATAAACATATATTTAAGATTCTGCCATCACTTACAGATGAATCTAAAGCAAACCAAACAAGCACACTATGGTGCAAATGCTTCATGGTGAGTTCAATCAACCTTTGTTGAACATTTCAAATAATGGCGAGGTGACCTGTCCCAAGCCTCCTCTGCTTTTCCCAGCAACTGCTCCCTTGAAACTCCCATAGCACTGTTTTGAAGGTGCTTTCTGTGTTCTGTCATGTATTATACTTATTTGTGTGTATGTTTCGGTCTTATTATACAAACTTGAGCTCTTACTGTCTCATTTATTTGTATGCCTTTTATGTCTAAATGATTTACTAGGTGTAAAAACTAGAGAAACATATTAAGTGATATGTAGTAAGACATATCTAACACTCTTCCTGCTATTCATATTGCCTTTCATTTGCCTTCAAGATGGTTAAAAAACCCTCAATAATTGATATATTTTGAGTATAAACATAGAGTATAGCTGTATTATGATAATACTTTTATAAGCACAATGTATGTAAGAAAATGTTTAATAAGTGCACATCATTGACAGACAGGCCAGGGACTCACAGACACGTGAGGCATAAGCAGTCCTAGGGGAAGCACCCACATGGGCCCTTTGGCAAGGCTTACATGAAGCTGTTTGGTACATGAAATAGGTTTTGAGGCCAAAGGAAAGAAACATTATTTACTAGCTATTTTGAAGGGAGAAGACATCTGGAGGAGTCCTTCAAGAATAGAATTCTTATGAATTTTGTCTATCTACTTAACAAACAATTATTCCATTGGAATGGCCTTATAGATCAATTTTTAACGTCATTAATGTGTTCAAAAGTAGACAAGAAAGTGGTGTTTGTAAATGGCAAAAAGTATTTCTTCTTTTCAGACATGAGTGACTGTAGGAGACTCTGTGACCCTGCTATTAGGTTGGCGCAAAAGTAATTGCTTTTATTACTGGCCCCAGTAAATGTATTACTGGCCCCAGTAAAGCTGGCAGAAAGGGCTTTGTGAATGGTGGCACTCTGGCCCCAGGGGGAAGGAGCTAATTTGACCTGTGGCTGGCATCCCTCATTCTGAATAATCTGCAAGTTGTGCTATAGATACACCCTGGGAAGCTAACTACAAAAAGCTGGGAAACAATGTTCAGGTGTGGGTGATGAGGCTCAGCGAGGGGCTGTGAGCAGCATCCTTGGCACAGAGGGTTCAGTCTAGGCAAAGATTCTGAGAGTTGGCCTCACAAATGTGCAGCACAGCAGACAGCTGCATACCCAAGGATCACCTGGGGCCTTAAGGGAAGTAGAAGTTAGTAAGAAAAGTAGGAAAAAAAAAAAAAAAAAAAAACTGGGGGAGAGGGCAGCTAAAGCAGATAATTTTTATGTAGTTGTTGAGAAAATAAGAAAATGGTAGCAGCAGCAGAAGAAAATGTTAGAAAACAAGAAAACAGCTGTCTGATGATGGCAGGTGTGCTCTGAAGGAAAACATTCTGCTTAGTAGTTCTGAGGAGAAAAATAAGAAAAATGAGGATACTCTAAGGAAAATGAGAATGGTTTGAAACAACCAGCAAACAACAAGGACTATTATAAAAGAGATTCAAGAAGTCCTAAAACAGGTAAATATGAGTATAGAGCAAAAGTTGAGCCCATAAAAATCCAGATGAATAAAGAAGATAAGAGAAAATTTAAAGAAAAAAAGTGTGATGATAATAAGAGCTAACCTTTGCATAGTACTTACTCTGTGCCATGAACTGTTTTGAGTAATTTACAGATATTAATATATTTATTTCTATGGTAATGCTAGAAAGCAGGTACTTTCCTGATTTTATACACAGAAAAAGTGAGGAACAGCAGAGTTGCAAATGAGAGTCGGATTTCTACACCAGACACTCTGGCTCAGAGTTCACATTCTTAACGATTAAGAATACTAATTCTAACCTTAATAAAATAACATTTCACAACCATCTGGCTGGTTCTTAATAATAATAAAAAACAGAAAATAAGAAGTGACTATGCTTTGAATATTTGTATCCTTCCAACATTTATATGTTGAAATTTTAACCCCAAAGGTGATGGTATTTGGAAGTGGGGCCCTTGGAAGGTGAATTAGGTCATGAGGGCAGAACTCTCATAAATTGCATTAGTTCCCCAATGAAAGAGTTCCCAGTGGGATCCCTTGTCCCTTCTGCCATGTGAGGTTATAGTGAAAACATGACTGTCTATGAAATGGGCCTTCACTAGGTATCACATCTGCTGAACCCTTTGATATTAGACTTCTTAGCCTCCAGAACCAAAGGAAATACATTTTTGTTATTTAAAAGCCACCCAATCTATGGTATTTTGTTACAGTTGCCTGAATGGACTGAGACACAAGTTGAGACTCTTGTACATTGCTAAAGAATAAAATGGTACAGGCCTATGAAAAACAGTATTATGCTTCCTCAGAACATTAAATGTAGAATTAACATATGATTTAAAAATTCTTCTTCTGAGTCTATAGCCAAAATAATTGAAACATCATATTTTCAGATATTTGTACACTCATTTTTATAAAATTATTTATAATAGCCAAAAGGTCGAAGCAATAGAAGTGCCCATAGACTGAAGAATGGATAAGCAAGATGTAATGTATACACACACACACAAACACACAAACACATGCGCACACACACGCACACGCACACACACACGCACAGACACACACACACGCACATCACATAATAGTCATGGAATACTATTTGGCCTTAAAAAGGAAAGAAATTCTGACACATGCTACAATATGTATAAACCTTGAAGATACTATGCTAACAGAGATAAGTCAGTCAGAAAAGGACACAGTGTTTGATTCCACTTATTTGAAGTACTAGAGTAGTCAGATTCAAGAGTCATAGAGAATGAAACGGAATGGTGGTTGTCAGGGACTGAAGAGAGGGGAACATGGAGTTAGTGTTTAGTGGGTACAGAGTTTCAGTTGAGGAAGACGAAAAATGTCTGGAGTTGCATAGCGATGATAGTTTTATCATACAATAATGCAAATGTACTTAATGGTACAGAATTGTATACTTAAAATGGCTAAAATAGCAAAATTTATGTTGTATATATTTAACCACAATTTTTTAATGAAAGAACACTGCCCTGCTCTGAATTGAATTGAGTGCTATGAGAATTTAAAGGTTAAAAGACACAAATAGTGACTGAGAAAAACAGTGAAAAACAGAAGGAATGAGAAGGTAGGTTATCTATATTTATAGGAACAGCATATATGCTTCCAATTTCATTTTCATTCTGTTACAAAGTTAAGTAGAATAGTAGATATTAAACAAATGATTTTTAGAGTAAATCTTGCAGAAATAGAAAAAGTTTTTGTCAAAACTTATAAATGAGGGTGCATGCTGTGGTTTGAATGTATTCCCCCAAAGTTCATGTGTTGGAGACTTAATTTCCAATGCAGCAGTGTTGAGACATAGAAGCTTTAAGACACCATTAGGTCATGGGGGCGCTGCACTCATGAATGGATTAATGTCATTATCACAAGAGTGGGTTAGTTATGGAGGGAGTGCACTCCTGATACAGGATGAGTTCAGCTCCCTTCCCGTCTCTCTGCATGCTCTCTTGCCCTTCTACCTTCTACCATGGAATGATGCAGCAAGAAGGCCCTCACCAGGTGTATGCCCCTTAACCTTGGACTTCCCAGACTCCAGATCTGTAAGAAATGTCTCTTTTCTTTATAAATTACCCGGTTGCTGATATCCCATCCACAAAATGGACTAAGACAGTGCAATTACTATAAACTGCTCTAAGAGAAACACCCTGAAATAGATATCTTTAAGTAAATATTGCAGGTATTTTCTATGCCTCAGTCACCTTGTACTGTCTCATTAGGTATTACTGACCCCTCAGTACTGATACCTCATTTTCAGTAATTCTTTAACCACCATATAGAACATTATCTAAATTTGAATTTCATTAATTTTTGTCAACAAGTTTAGGGTAGAATATGCCATAAAGCACCTGAAACCTATGCTTATATATAGTTTTTCCCCATGTATATAACATATATAATTTATTTCATATATAACGTATGTCAGAAAAACAGGATAAAATATCCTAACATGCCTATTATACTTTGTTGTCCCCTTGTCTTTATAAGTAAAAATTTGGAACATCTCCAGTGACTTTTGGCATATTGTTTTATATGTTACTTCTATTTTAGTGTATGTATGCAAGAAAATATAATTGGTGTAAAAACAGAATTTATTGGATAAGATCTCAACTGTTTTATATTCAACTTCAGAAATAAATTAATTTTCTGCTTTGAAGATATTTCCTTAAAAGTTTAGAAAAATGTTTAATATAGTCATCTCTTAATAGGAAGAAAATTTAAACAGTAAATTTTACTTAAATATTTTCATTAATTTTCTCATTTTTAATCTCAGCAAACACATACATGGTGAAAAGAAAATTTTATTGAAAACAAAAGTAACTTGTAAATTGAGGTAATTTCCAAGTGTGAATCACTTACTTTATCTAATATTAAAGTTTTGGTGCAATACCATGTGGCGATTCCTCAAGGATCTAGAACTAGAAATACCATTTGACCCAGCCATCTCATTATTGGGTATATACTCAAAGGATTATAAATCCTGCTGCTATAAAGACACATGCACACATATGTTTATTGTGGCACTATTCACAATAGCAAAGACTTGGAATCAACCCAAATGTCCATCAGTGACAGACTGGATTAAGAAAATGTGGCACATATCCACCATGGAATACTATGCAGCCATAAAAAAGGATGAGTTCACGTGCTTTGTAGAAACATGGATGCAGCTGGAAACCATCATTTTGAGCAAACTGTCACAAGGACAGAAAACCAAATACCACATGTTCTCACTCATAGGTGGGAATTGAACAATGAGAACACCTGGACACAGGAAGGGGAACATCACACACCGGGGCCTGTTGTGGGGTCAGGAGAGAGGGGATAGCATTAGGAGATATACCTAATGTAAATGACGGCTTAATAGGTGCAGCACACCAACATGGCACATGTATACATATGTAGCAAACCTGAGCATTGTGCATATGTACCCTAGAACTTAAAGTATAATAATAAATAAATAAATAATAAAAAAATCTAACCATCTTCAAATTGCTTAACTCATTTTTAATATATTTGATAGTGTCATAGCAAGTATACTGACTTTAGAGTATTAAATATTTTGCTTTGTAAAAATATTGTTTTATAGGAATATCCACAAAACTATAAAAGGCACTTAAAATAGAGACAGTTGATAACCAATGCAAGCTCAATTTAGAGCTTTCACTCTCTTACTCTACAGTATAATAGACTTAAATCACTTCCCATATGGAAATTCACATCTGACAGCCAGTGAGCTATGAAGTTTCCCCACGTATCACAATTACTGCACCACCTGGACTAAATTTCTTTGTGATGATGTACTGTGATTGTACTGTAAAGTGTTAAATAGCTTTCAGAATCTCTCATTCCTTACTTAAAAAAGAACAAGATTTCCACTGGAGTTGTATTGCACTGTATTTCAGAAACGTTTCTATCTTTGATTTAATATCAACTGACTTAAGTTTAAATATTACTCATAGCAAGACCCATCTACACATTTGCATTTATAAATAGATATTTTTTCCTGATTTCTGCTTTTATCTAGAGTATTGAATATATATCTAAAAACATATATGGATTTGATTTGCTCTATATAATTATAACGGAAGAGTTCTCTAGGCATTTTCATTTTTGCCTTAAAGTAGTTTGAAACAACCATAATGACACAGAAAGAAAATGTAAACCTTTGAAATGATGCAATTTATCTATTCTTGTTAATTAAATGTACACAATAATAATGATTAATATGTGTCAAGTACTTTTCTGAAAAAGTCACATTTTAAAATTTATTAATCTATAATAATCCTGTAAAATAGTTATTAGTATTATCACCATTCTATGGATGAAGAAACTTATATAACTTGCTCACATCAATTAAGGAGCAAAGCTGGGATTTGAACCTAGAAGTCAACCCCCAGAGTTGGTGATATTACCTGTAATTTGGGGTATATTTTAATTGGTGTTGTCTAGTTCAGAATGTTTTAACCTTAGCCACCAGAATTTTTCTGCTTTAAGGGCACACCAAAGCAAAGAGCCTTCCTTTCTGGGCCCACAAAGACATGTATAGTCAGGTTGGGGGCAGAAGTGGGGCAGCTTTCCCAGATACCTGAGTATTTGAAAAATAAATGATGCTTCAGGAGTGACATTGTACGGGCTCTCTCCTTTTGGGTATTTAACAGGGATATGAGTATCTGCCTTTTGGGTGGTAGTAGAAAGGACAGATTTAACCGTGGCAACACACACTTCTAATAGAGGAAGTCCTTTCAAAGGGATACTACACAACTGCAATCCCCAAATATGTTTCATGGAATAGCAGTTGCATAAGATGTTTTATTCTTTTAGCATATCTGGGTCCCTTACATATGTCAGGAGCTACATAAATTAACTGTGTTACTTAAGAAGAGGATTCAGATGGAAACTGTTATAGCTCTGAATCTTATTTCATAAACTTAAGTGTAAAAGAAGAATTATATTAAATTATTTTAAATAGCAACCCAATTCAATTTGGAACTACACATTGTGCTAGTTTAGCAGGAAATTCAACATTAGCCATTATCAGTGTTTCTCTGTTGCTTGCTTATAAACTCAGGTTGCACAAGAACACTAGAGGCTAATATGGGTGCTGGGATACGTGTGGGAAGTATTGCTCATAGACAGTCCATCATGGCAACTGCTAGCATCTTCACTGTCTCAGCTCACAAGGCCCCCAGTGGCAGGCTATCCCATGGCTTTTGTGCCAACCTTGGGCCACATGAGTTGTAATTTTTCTAATGTTTAAAGCCCTCAGACCTAGGCTCCCCGCCCCACCATGTAGCCTCTACCCTCTGGATTTTGTCATCTGTAGAGGGTAAAGTCAACGATTGAGATACGCGTTCCTATCAAAACCAAGAACTGCTGATTTCAGGTCTGATTCTCAGTCTAGAAAAATGTCTTGTTTATATCTGTTCCAAACTCTTCCTTGTCCCTTTAGGACACTTACCATGCTTCTTTCAATAACCTTATGCTTTCACAAAGAGAGAAAGTGATCGTGCGAAGCATCTTCTGCTTTGAGCCAAGAAACCAAGAAACAAGAAATGAGAAAAGATCTGGCTACTTGCCTGAATTATATGAAGAAGACACAGTAGTAAATTAAAAATGAGATTAAAAACCACAGTACATTATTCTGTCACCAAAATCAAATACATTCCTTTTGTAGTATTTCTTAGAGTTTAACCTATGCCTGTGTATCATTAATCTAAGCAAGGAACATAATGTGTAGTGTTTCCCAAACATCTTTGTCCATAAACACTTTGTCTTTTGTTCTCTGAAGAGTGTCTTTCAGGAACTACTTTGAAAAATGCTTCTCTTAGGAAACATTCTTACTGTTAAAACTTCTAAGATTCTTAACATTTGGGTTTCCTAAACTTCATAGTTTTCCCACCTGCTTCCTCTCCCAGGAAGTATAAAGGAGGATGGCTTGTTACGTGATGCCTTAAAAAGGTTTATTTCTATATTTTTTTATGTTTAAAAATAGATGGAGGCCATGCACAGTGGCTCATGTGTGTAATCCCAGCCCTCTGGGAGGTCAAGGTGGGAGGATCCCTTGAGCCCTGGTAGGTAGATGCTGCAGTGAGCCGTGATGGTGCCACTGAACTCCAGCCTGGGTGGCAGAGTAAGACTTTATCTCAAAAAAAAGAAAAAAAAAAGAGATGGAAATATGGAAATATTATAAAAGGGTCATTGTGTACTCTTTGTAACATTTTCCTGTTTAGTTTATAAGACAGTTTTCTCTAAAACCTGCTCTTTACAGTTGAGGGCTCTGTGTCTTTCCTAATGAACAAAGCAACAGGTGATAGGAGATGTGCTATTTAATGACTCAGCCTTGCTTTATCAAAGGGATGATAAAATTGAGTGCAGGCAAGCTTTCTTCTTCTGAATCACTGGATTTATTGAGAGATAAACAAAAGGGAAAATAGAAAAACTTCTTTTACCTATACTCTAAGGAAAATAACACTCAAAAACAAAGAGCACAGACAAAACTTGTTATTTCAGAGCAAAAGGAAGTCATTTGTGAATTATTTGGATTAAGGCTCACTAATGTACGGAAATATTGAAAAATTCATTGTTTAAAACCCTTAGTCTCCTGTGTTTTACAACATGATTTCAGAAGTGTGTTCTTTTCCTTTATAATGGCAATACTGTTTCAAATATATAATTATATGAAATGCTTATCACATGACTTGGGCCCCAAAAAAGAAAGAGAAGGAGAAAGAGAGGGATGGGGTGAGGAGGAAGGAAGGAATAAAAGAAGAATATGACTTGCTTAGTGACCTTTTGGTCAGACACTTACTAGCTATCTATTGGTTATGAAAGGCCCTCTTTCTAAACGGCTAGGCACTTAGGACACAATACTGGTCAAGACAGGTACGGGTTCTGTTTTCATGGATCTCACAGCCTCATTTTAGGCAGGCACACTTCCTAAAACATAGAATAAATGCTTCTGGATTAGACAAGCATAAAGTGGTGTAGGGAACAGAAAACATAGGGTAGGTTAAAAAAATAGACAGAGGGGGTACAGCGAGGGTCTTACCTTAGATTGGGGAAAAGCTAAACCAAGATTTAGTCAGCAAAAGGAAAGTCAAGGGCAAAGAAAACATTCCAGACTAATCGATTTGGCTGCAAGGAGAAAGTCAAACCTTACTTGTATGTGACAAAATATATAGAGCCCACTTATTTTTACTTCAATTTGTTTTGGCAAAATGTTAAATAAAAGTAACAGCTACTGTTCTTTCTGTGCTTTTGTCTTCCATGCAACTTCCACCATCCACCTTTATTTTCTCCTCATCAGCAAATATTAAGTGTTTCTTTTTTCTTTAAATGTGAGGCACAAGATAAAATAAAAACAATAGATTATGAATGTGTTTTTTACAAAGGAAAATTAGATATTTGCTTTTTCCCAATATCTTATCATTGTGTTATTCTCTTTCTTCATTCAAATACAAACTCAGAAAAGGGCATTTGAAAAGAATGGCATTTGAAAAGTGTGAATAAGACAAATAGCAGTTCTGCTAAATCCCGTCTTATCGAGCGATCTGCTTTGGTCCTCTAGGCTCCTACACATCTCTCTGACAGCTCCCACTTCAGTGCCCAGCACCACCCTCTGAACTTCTCAGATACGGCTTTTCTGGTTGCAACTATCAACCAGCACATTTCTGCAATGTAAAAACACTCAGGCTTTCTAATGCTTGAACAAGCAGCTGTTTCAAGATCCTTGTATGACGTATTTTTGCAATATTAGCAAGTTTAAGGGATTTGACTAGTTTCCTTATTAGTGGCTGCCACTACTGACTTTGGCTTTTGGGATTATAAGGGAAGAAAAACTATTATTTTTCCTCTACCTGTTTTAGGTTCATTCACTGAGATCCCACAAATTAGACTGACAAAAGACAGATTAACAAGAAAAAAAAATTCAAAGTTTATTACTGCATGCATTGCACGTATACACAGAAGTACTCATATACACAGAAGAACGTGTAACTGAAGAGTTACCCCTTTTAGTAACTCAAAGGGGTGGTTAGTACTTGGGTTTATATGGCATTTTAGCAAATAAAAATCTGTAAAGAAGTAACAAGACAATGGAAAAGGATTGGAATTCTAGAGGCTGCAAATTGTGGGAAGATAAAATACATGGGGAACTAATAGAAGATAAGGGTTTAGCAAGGTTTGTTAAGTAGTTTCCTCTGGTGCCATCTCTGGGCTGATAAGCATCTAGAGGTGTTGTCTCTGGTGATCAGGAATTATCCTGCCCTTCCTGGCAGAGAGGAGAACAGCTCTCAGCTCAAAATAATCACTATGCCAGGGTGGCATATTCTGGGATGGCATACACTGAATACCTTCAAGATTTTATTTTCCCAGGTTGGACTGTGGAATGGAATGCTAATTTCTCAGAACAACGATCCTTACCTCATCCTTGTTGACTCTGAAAATGAGCACACAGACCCTGTCATGTATCCTTGTTTCTTTCTCTCATCGCTTACCATAATCTTTAATTGTGTATTTTTGAAAACTGTGTTTGCCTGTTTGTTTTCTGTTTCACTCACTATAATGTACATTTGATAGATCAGAAATCTCATTTGCCTTATTTACCTCTGAATCGCCAGAGTCCATAATAGACAGTATTCAAATTTTTGATAAATTAATGTATTTATAATAAATTAATGTCTGGATTAATAATTAATCAATTACTGAATATATTAATAAAGTATATTTATATCTTCTCCCTTAGCCCAGTGCTTAAAATAATATATATAATTTACTAAATGTTTGATTAAAAGTTTCAAATAGACTGATGGAAATTACTACCATAACACAACCAAATACAAGTAAAAGCAAACAAACATACAACACTTAAAAATATTTAATTTTAGTATTATTTTAATGTTAATTTTAAAATATTTAAAGTTTGAAAATTTTTAAATATTTAAGTCAGGTTTTTACTTAAAAATGTTTAAATAAATAACAAGTCTTTGTAGAATTTTTTATAAGTCAGAACTCACTTTTTGTTCTTGTCACTTCATTTTTAGGGACCTATTTCCTCTTCTTTCTGAGAATTCAGTTAAGGTGGAAAAATTGGGGCAGTTAGCATTACTTTATGTGTCAACTTATTTTATCATCTTAGTGGCACATGTGCAGAATTGCTCCTTCTATTCTCCTAGAAAAGCAATGTAAATTTCTACTCAAGGGGAATTTCTTTCTTCTTCGGGTGTCTAATATCAGGTGCATCCTGGACTCACCCCCTTGTGGTAAAAGTTCTAATAGTCCCACGGGTGTTTAGAATATCATCCAGAGATGCTTGCTTCTAGCATTTATTGGAGAGAGATAATGGCTGTATCAATCCCACTCATCCATGTTGTTACTGAATTTATTTGTTATATAACAGCCCAAGGCATTATTGCTATCAGAATAACATGAAAACATATTTTTTGACTGAGTTGAATTAACTGGAGAATTTTCCTCATTACTACTGGTAAATTCTTCTTAAACTGGCTATCATTTATGTTGGATCTTTGTACCTAAGTTGCTGGTGAACTAAGATGCTCTAATTATTAATTCCATATGGAAATAATACAGGTTGTCCTCATAATATTGACCACAAGTACTAGGACTCACTCTATTAGAAGTTTCAACACAGTATTTTCTTAAATTTCCTCAGATAGACTCATAGGATACAAGAAGGTAGGCATATCCTTCCTTAATAATTTCCTTATATTTAGGAAAATCTGAATAAGGCAGATATTATTGTTTTAAAAAAAGTTTTTTTTAAGTTTAAGGGTACAAGTGCAGGATGTGCAGGTGTGTTACATAGGCAAACATGTGTCACCAGCGTTTGTTGTACAGATTATTTCATCATCCAGGTATTAAGCCTAGTATGCATGGTTAGTTTTCCTAGTCCTCTCCCTCCTCCCATTTTTCACCCTCCAATAAGCCGCTTATGTGTCCATGTGTTCTCAGCATTTAACTCCCACTTATAAATGAGAATATGCTGTATTTAGTTTTCTGTTCCTGCATTAGTTTGTTAAGCATAATGGCCTCCAGCTTCATCCACGTCCCTGCAACGGACATGATCTCATTCTTTTTTATGGCTGCATAGTATTTCATGATGTATACGTGCCACATTTTCTTTATGCAGTCTCTCATTGATGGGCATTTAGGTTGATTCACTGTCTTTGCTATTGTGAATAGTGCTCAATGAATATATACATGTATATGTCTTTATAACAAAACTATTTATATTCCTTTGCATATATACCCAGTAATGGGATTGCTGTAATGGGTAGTAATGGGTAGAATGGTATTTCTGTCTTTAGGTATTGAGGAATTGCCATACTGTTTTCCACAATGGTTGAACTAATTTACACTCCCACCAACAGTCTATAAGCATTTCTTTTTTTCCACCACCTCACCAGCTTCTTTTATTTTTTGATTTTTTAATAATAGCTATTCTGACTGGTGTGAGATTATATCTCCTTGTGGTTTTGATTTGCATTTCCCTAATGATCAATGATATTGAGCTTTTCTTCATACAGTTGTTGACTGCATGTATATTTTCTTTTGAGAAGTGTCTGTTCATGTCCTTTGCCCACTTTTTAATGGGTAATTTTTTCTTATAAATTCCTTTAAGTTCCTTATAGATGCTGGGCATCAGACCTTTGTCAGATGCATAGTTTGCAAAAATTTTCTCCCATTTTGTAGGTTTTCTGTTTACTCTGTTGATAGTTTCTTTTGCTCTGCAGAAGCTCTTTAGTTTAATTAGATTCCACGTGTTGATTTTTACTTTTGTTGAAATTACTTTTGGCATCTTCATCATGAAATCTTTGACTGTGCCTATGTCTTAAATGGTATTGCCTAGGTTTTCTTCTAGGGATTTTATAGGTTTGGTTTTTACAGTTTCAGTTTTTAGATTTAAGTCTATAATCCATCTTGAGTTTATTTTTGTATATGGTGCAAGGAAGAGTTCCAGTTTTAGTTTTCCACATATAGTTAGCGAGTTGTCCCAGCAGCACTTATTGAACAGAGAATCATTTCCCCATTGCTTGTTTTTGTCAGATTTATCAAAGATCAAATCACTGTAGGTGTATGGTCTTATTTATGAGTTCTCTATTTTGTTCCATTGGTCTATGTGTCTGTTCTTGTAATAGTACCATGCTGTTTTGGTTATTGTAGCCCTATAGTATAGTTTGAAGTCAGGTAGTGTGATACTTTCAGCTTTGTTCTTTTTGCTTAGGATTATCTTGTCTATTCAGGCTCGTTTTTGGTTCCATATGAATTTTAAAATAGTTTTATCCAGTTTTGTACCAAGACCTGGCCGCAGAGATACAAAAAAAAAAAAAAAAAAAAAAAAAAGAAAGAAAGAAAGAAAAACAACTTCAGGCCAATATCCCTGATGAACGTTGGTACAAATATCCTCAATAAAATATTAGAAAGCCAAATCCAGAAGCATATCAAAAACCTTATCCACCATGATCAAGTTGGCTTCATTCCTGGGATGTAAGATTGGTTCAACATATGGAAATCAATAAATGTAATTATCCTATAACAGAACTAAAGAGAAAAGCCACATGATTATCTCAATAGATGCAATAAAGGACTTCAATAAAATTCAACATTCCTTCATGTTAAAAACTCTCGATAAACTAGATATTGAAGGAACATGCCTCAAAATAATAAGAGCCATACATGACAAACCCACAACCAATATCATACTGAATGGGCAAAAGCTGGAAACATTCCCCTTGGAAACCAATACAGGACAAGGATGCCCTATCTCACCACTCCTATTCAACATAGTATTGGAAGTTCTGGCCAGGGTAATCTGGAAAGAGAAAGAAATAAAGGGCATTCAAATAGGAAATCAGACTCTCCCTGTTTGCAGATGACATGATCCTATATCTAGAAAACCCCATTGTCTCAGCGCAAAAGCTTCTTAAGCTGATAAGTAACTTCAGCAAAGTTTCAGGATACAAAATCATTGTGCAAAAATCATTACTATTTCTATACTTCAACAACAGTCAAACCAAAAGCCAAACCACAATGAACTCCTGTTCACAATTGTCACAAAAAGAATAAAATTCCTAGGAATATAGCTAACATGGAAGGTGAAAGATCTGTACAAGGAGAACCACAAACCACTGCTCAAAGAAATCAGAAATGACTCAAACAAATGGAAAAACATTCCATGCTCATGGATAGGAAGAATCGATATTGTTAAAATGGCCATATTGCCCAAAGAAACTTATAAATTCAATGCCATTCCCAATAAACTACCAGAAATTCTTAATACCAGGTGTATATAATTCAGGTAAAATTCAATGTTCAGTATTGACGTTGCAAGCTAACTATCAAAATTGAAGAATAAAAATTAAAGAATTTCTATACTAAGTCTATTGTATTTGTCGATATGTAGAATTAATCTATATAGGCTTTTCTGACCCTGCGCTTTCTATTGTCTTTCCCATTGGTCTGTGATTTTCTGTTATGCTTATGGAGACACTCATCCTCAGAGGGCAACAATAGGTTATTGGGTTGACCATCTTAGTTGTTTGTTAGTAGGCATCATCTGTTCTCATCTGTGGCTCACCTTGTGAATTTTATAAGACATAAAGAGTACATCAGTTTTTGTTTTTGGTTTTATATTTGTAGTTTTGTTTTTTTTCTCTCTCTCTCTCTCTTTCTCTCTCTATTCCTGGAAATCTGCTCCACCTACCATTTGACATATCATTTCCAAACTCCACTGGTAGCCTACTCTGTTTAAGCAATGCACAGATTTATTTCATCCTGATATAACTCATAAGAATATATGACTAAGACGGCTTCTATTTTAAGATTTTATTTTTTTGTTTTTGCTATTTTAGAGATGCAGAATCTCTTCTTTGTACAGCTTGATTTTGATGAATCTTAATGAGATAACTTTTTGTGCAGGACTGTGAGTACATTTTCTGTTGGGCATCAAGACTAATAGCAAAGTTTTTTGTTTTAGTAAGCCTGTTTGCCAAATTTTTTGGTGGGGGAATAATAGAAAAAGAGTTACGTTTGTAAAAATTTTGGAATACCATTTGTTTTTGCTTCTGAGTGTTTACTAAATAATATTTTTGGCTTATAGTTGTAAAGAGATGTTAAACATATTGTCATGGAAATTAATTATTTGATATTTTAAGATTTTACATTCAGACTTGATGTAAAAAATGAGCCCGAAAATAAAAATTATAAAAATGTAACTGTAAAAATTGTAAGCCTGAAAGTAGAAATTAACTGATTAACAATTGTTCATAATAAATTTTTAAATAAACTTATCAGGAATAAAAAGTTGTATAGCATTTTCTCTAATAATATTTTAGCAAAAGTTTAAAACTCAGAATTGGAACATAAATATTTATATTTACATTTGTGTAAATGTTATACATTTGTGTAAACATAGGTTTAAGAAAACATGTAATTAAGATATCTTAATCTCTCTGAAATAATTGAATAAATGATTAATAATAAATAGTTGAACATACTTTATTTGTGGACAGTGGACAAGATTGCCACTGCTATCAAAATTTATGTTAAAAATAATAATCATTGAAAAATCTTCAGTTTAAAACATCAAAATGTTATCACATTTTACTCATTACTTTTTTAGTTGTATTCTGCATTATTTAGTTTCCAGCCCAGCAGAAACATTTCAATACTACCTACAAATACTCTTTATACTAATACAGGTATATTGTATTCTTGGAGCTGAAGCTTTTATTTGTTGTTCAGATGAAATTTCATTATCATGCTGTGAGAGAGAATTTGCCTTGCATAAATTGAGAGAAAACTTCAATAGACATCGCTATAAACGTGGATTTTTCTTATAGAGTAAATTAAAAGTTTTATTTTTCATAGGAAAGTCATAATCACCGGAATTTCTTTTCTAAATGTTGTATAGTACATTGAAATGTCAGAAGGTCAAAACCTCATATATACCTGTTATGTAAAATATTTACTACCTTGAGGGAATTAAAAGGTATGTCTTCCTTCCTTAAGAGTTTAAGACAATTGTCATATTACTCATAATTTTCATAGTGAAACCTTCTCTCCTTAAGTGATTTTTTTTAATTGTCAATTGAATCTATTAGTTGTCAAACATTTTTGTTCATGCACCACCTAAAAGAATTTTCAAAAATGATATAGCCCCTCATAGTTTTCCATTTTGACACTTAAATTTTATATTTAAGTCATCTCCAGGACAAAATTTCTGGGGTGTTGTGTATTATATCTATGCTTCAAATATATTTTCATCAAAATCTTGGAGGTACAATTTACTGTATTTAATTTGTGGGCATTATATGGAAATTTTTAGTTTTAGTTACACAGAGCAGCCAAATGGAATTACTCCATCTGAAAATGTGTGGCTTTATTATTGAATTTGAATTTATGTGTTAATATGTATTACTGGGGAAACAATTTCTTTTCCTGAATTCTGACTCTAAATAGAGAGACTGTTTATGTACATAAATAGAATGCCATCCTAACTTTGTGACATGTAAGAAATGTGATGCCTATACTTTCCATTTTTTTTTAAAGAAGCTATTTGTTTTATTCTCACAAAACATCACCAGGGCAATGCATTCTTAAAATACACATTTGTTCAGTTCTCTGGAGGTAGTTAGAAAGATCATTCTGTCTGCATTATAGAAAATAAATGACAGTAAAGATAATACCAGCGCTAGTAAAACAATCTAGCTATAGCTATGGATGCTATAGCAATGCAGGCAAAGGAGGCGATGGCCCTGACGAACAGGATGGTGAAGATGGGAAGAAATAGACATACCTAAGAAATATATGCAAAGCATGATAAACAGAATGTATTGATTGCTTGGATGACTCTATTTTACCTTCCAGGATCCTGACTTGAGAAACTGAAAGATTGATGATGATGTTTACCAAATCAGAAAACACAAGTGATGCCACTGGCCTGGCCAGTAGGAAGAAGAGATGATGAGTTCAGTTTGGGAAATAGTTTTGAGGTCCTTTGTGGCATCCAAGTCCAGAGCTAAGTAGATCATTAGTTGCGTAAGTCTGAGCCTCAATATATCTCAGAGGTAGGAGGTCAATATTTCTCCTTCAGTTAAGCAATTTCAGAAATCAGCTATTCATAATCATTACTTGATTAATTATAAAGAGAGTCACATTGGTCCTGATTACACACTTGTATGATTTCTCTGCTACCTACTATTTGACATATTGAACTCAATTTTGATTAAACATCAAATTGAATTTATTCATTTATTCTTTCATTCTTCTTTAATAACCTTTTTTGGGGAGAATATGCACACAGAAGTTTACAGAAGCCATGCACATATCACTCCACAAATTCCCTCAACCTGAATACATCTAAGTAAACAACTGCTCCCCAGAGCAAGAAATAGAATACCACCAATATTACAAAAGTCCTCTCATAGGCCCTCTCAATCACTTCCATCTCCTCAAAAAAGTAACCCATATCCTAACTGCTAACATTACACATTTACCTGTTTTCTGGTTATTTCTTTAACTTCATGTTGTGGAGAGCTATTTTGGAACCCCAGAGTTAGTACAAAGTTTATTTTAAGCTAAATACGGTCAAAACTTCAACAAATGCCAAAATAGTCCTTCTTAGAGCTTTTCTTATCTGATTTAAAGGGGCAATATGTGAAATCAAGCTACCATAAATTTCCTCTCTGGGATAGTTTCATGGCCATGAAGATGAGAGAAAGACCACTGACATCTGCATAAACAAAGTTTTTTATTTCCAGTTTGTTCTAACAATCTATTTATCTTTGCTAAAGAAACCTATTTATTATTCCCATAGAAACCTTTTCTCCTTCTCCCTTTCTCTACCAAATTAGGTATATAAACCTCCAACTTTAGCCATTTACCCAGCTAGCTATTTCTTTGGTAACTCCAGAGGAATATGGATAAACATTTTTTAAAAAATCTTTTAAATCTCTCTTTTGTCTGTTTAATTTGCAGTTTCCCATCATTGAACATAAGAGGGTAAAGGGAAAGGTTTTTCATCCTAACAATATAGATAAAATTATAAATTTTTTCTTTATGTCTGGCATTTTTGCTTAAAATCATATTTCTGTGATTAATTTATTTTTATTGCTGAATAAAATAAAATATTCTTTGTATGAAATCACAGCAATTTTTTCATTCTGCTATAGAAAGAATTTTAGATTGTTTCATTTATTCATGGTTCATCAATGTGCATACCACGTATTTATTGAGTACCAATTTTGCACCACTAAACTAAGATAAAAAATACATATAAGACACAGTTTATGCTTTCAAGGGACTTATACTCCAATAGCAGGAATAACAGATAAATAAATATAACAAATGCAAATAATATGAGATGGTTATGGACAAAATAGAATATACTAGGGCAGAGAAGAATTTTACTTAAGAAATGAGATCAAAGAACAATTGAGGAGAAAGAGACCTTTGATCTAGAAGCCTGAGTAGGCAGAAGATAGAGAAGATAGCATGTGTAAATAACTTTTGTAGTTAAAAAAATGGAAGAATTATGAATACTAATTCCAAATGGACTGTTTTTGTTGTTTTTCTTTTTCTCTTTTCTTTTCTTTTTTTTAAAGGAGTATTGTTCTGTTGCCCAGGCTGGAGTGCAATGGAGCAATATCGGCTCACTGCAACCTCTGCCTCCCAGGTTCAAGTGATTCTCCTGCCTCAGCTTCCCAAGTAGCTGGGACTACAGGCATGCGCCACCATGCCAGGCTAATTTTTGTATTTTTAGTAGAGATGGGGATTCACCATGTTGGCCAGGCTGGTCTCGAACTCCTGACCTCAAGCGATGAGCCCGCCTCAGCCTCCTAACGTGCTGGCTTTACAGACGTAAACCACTGCTCCTGGCTTGTTGTTTTTCATAGAGAAAGGGTTTTGCTATGTTGCCCAGGCTGGCCTTGAACTCCTGGGCTTTAGCAATCCTCCTACCTCAGCCTCCTGAAATGCATATTATTTTTAAAAATGTGATTATATGGTGATGTTGATGATGTTGCAAATAAAGTTTAGAACCAAATAATGAAGTTAAATGTATTTTTAATTCAGATTTTTATTTTTAAAAGGATGGGTTTCTTTTTTTATTTTTGTAGTGATGAATATCACTATAGAGAGTACAATTGATGGAGACAAAGGAAAAACATAAGAAACCAATGCAAGAGTCCTATGAAGATGGAAATGGGTGAGAGGTGCTAAGATATGGAATAAATGGGATTTGAATTTCGATTGATGGAGGACTCAAGTAGTTTTTCAATTTTTTAGCAAATAATGTTAATCTCAATATCTAGGCTGAGGAGAACATTTTGCACAACACATACTAAGTTCGGCTGTGCATTTGTTGAGTTTGTGTTGATAGAATTATCTAGTAAGCATTTGTTCCCAGAGTTCTGGAATTTAAACTACCAGTGTTAGTGAATTTTGTGGTAGGAATACAATAATACAAAAATTGAGGGAAAACAATGGCAAGGAAAAAAATTAAGAGTTAGTCCTGGGGACTATGAGAACTTAAAGCAAAGAAGGAGGAAGCTGGACTATATGCATTCCTTTAGTTGCATATATTTTTATAGTCTGTTTTGATTATATGCCATCATTATCTATCACAGGTTATTTAATTTTGTATATAACAAGAGCCAAGAATAATTATCTGTACAGTATACCTAGCACTACACTACATAGTGTGTATACACAACCTATAAATATTTATTCTCATGATAACTAATCGATCTGTTTTTCTCTTTTTCTTTCTGACATTAGATGAACAAGTGTGAGTCCATCGTTCTTCTCAGGTTCTGGAAAAATGCTAGTTTTCAGTTCCTGGAAAATTCTCACAAGACATCTGTTGTGTTTTATACCTTCATTTGTTTCCATTCATCATTCCTACTGTAGACACTGTCTATGATTTTTTTGCATGAGGATTTTGGCAAAGTGCATATGATTACTTTCAATTTAGAGAATTCAATTGTATTTATCCACTGAAAGCTGTTTTTAAGATCTAGTTTATTACTTCTACTCACAAAGTAGTACAATGAGATACCAAATTACCATATTTTTTTCCATCTATTTTCTCAATTATGGACACTTTTCAACTTATTACTACAGTAGGGAAGTCAAAGGCTATTTGAATTATTGGGGAATAGAGACACCTAGGATCAGAATTACCAAGTCATAGACCGAAACTTTGGCTAAGACCTAAACTTAATATGACTAAACATTGTTACATTGCTCCCTAGAATATTGATATGGTTTGGATTTGTGTCCCCACCCAAATCTCACGTTGAATTGTAATCCTCAATGTTGGAGGTGGGGAATGGGAAGAGGTGATTAGATTGTGGGGCAGATTTCCCCCTTTGCTGCTGTTCTCCTGATAAGAGTTCTGACGAAATCTGGTTGTTTTAAAGTGTGTGGCACCTCCCCCTTCTCTCTCCTGCTCCAACCATGGGCATTGAGGCTCCTTTGTCTTCCTCCCCGATTACAAGTTCCCTAAGGCCTTCCCAGAAGCTGATGCCAGCATGCTTCCTGTACAGCCTGCAGAACCATGAACCGATTAAACCTCTTTTCTTTATAAATTACGCAGTCTTGGGTATTTCTTTAAAGCAACGTGTGAATGAACTAATATAAATATCTTAAGCAGTGTTTAGCTCTTCCAGAATTGTTTAAGAAGTGGTGAAACCAGGGGACCCTCTTAAAGGAAAAGACAAACAGAAGCACAAAATAAAATATAAAAATAAATACATGTTTAAAGAAAAAAAGAAATCACAGCAAATTTCTATTTAAGAATAGTTGACGAACATAACAATATCATGCCATCCAGGGAAAAAATATTATTTAACTACCTAACATATTCATAAAATACTTTTTTCCTAGTTTTTAAAAATGTATTACTTTTAAATTTCTTGTTTATATGGCAGTAATTTTGAAATATCACCTGTAGATAATGGAATGATCATTAAACCATCTTTTACTATAGTTGAGTGAAATTTGTTATTTTTATGATTATTGATAGTTGATGTATATAAAGCACAGGTGTCTGGATTTTTTTAAAATACTGGTACATACTTTTTCTTGAAATTTTCACAAATCATATTTCACTTAATTCTTATCAAAAGCTTATGAATGATATGTTTGTGACAGTAAACACTGCATTATGGATTACACTTTGCAAGAGAACACTGTTTTGATGAAGTGTCAATAAAAATAAAATTATTCCCTTATTATTTTACATGTTTAATGATTGAGATAATATTACATAGAACTGCTTCTTGCTCACGCTTTTAAATACTTGTTTCTTCTTCCTATCCTCACACTTTGAGTGCTTGATGTTTTAGGACATATTTACATTGTGATAAGACCTTTGGGCTGACACCGTCACGTTATGATATTAGATACGGAGTAGGGTATTCCTGGAAACATTTCTACATTGGAATGAGTAGCACCAACTTAATTATATTTTAAGTTATGTTTTTTGGCAATATAGTCTTTGACCACTTATCCATATGACAATAATTTGTAATATAATTTTCTACGAAGAATATGGTATTATAAATGCAGAATATATTCAATGAAATCCAAAATAAATGTATCTTCTTCGACTTAACTTTGACTTGCTCAGATACCAAAAATATATGCAGTTTCTCCAATAGTATTTGACACAGGGCAAGTGTGATAGCAAATACACTACCGACTGGCTGGTTACAAGTTTTAAATTTTGGAATGGAGCGATGAAAATAAACCATGTCCAAGATAATGAGATCTGAAGAAAATTATGACAGGAATATTAAGAGTTTGTTTACCAGTCATCCTAAGAAATATTGAACATCTGATATTGCTAAGAATCCCATCATAAATTGTACAAAATGTTCAACAATGAAGGTACAGTCATTCGCTTTTTTGCAGTTAATTACTTGCATAATATAAATGTATGACTTTGCGTAGCACAGTGTCTTAAAGCAAAACAATGTTATTCCTGAAGAAGCCAATGAGTATGAAATATCGCTGGTATGGTGTTCATTGTTTTTTTTTTTTTAACTACATCCTAATTAATTAGGATATTTTCCAGTTGAAATAGAAGCTATAATTGTAAAAATATACAAATATACCTGTATATATTTCAAATGTCATATTATGTTTTTAATCACTGATTTTCACTCTCAAATGCATCTTGACTTTGATGAGAGAAGTGATATGAATATATTAGCAAAAACTAATAAGCAACAAACCAAAATATGAGCAAGTGAAAACTGTACACTTCATGATATTCTACTAAAAATTCATATTCCATTATTTAATGGTATTTACTTCTAGTTACTCTCAATTTGCTTCAGATTTCAGTAGTTGACTTTAGAGTGAAATATGCCATTTCCTTCTCCTATAATCTCTAACACATCCAACCACCCCAACACTGGAACAGCAACTTTTAATGGGAAACATTAAATACTTCGCCCTTGGCACAAAGTGGAGACGTCTCTTTGTACCAATCTTGTGAACATACCAGCCTCCAGAATGAATGATGACTCTATATTTCACATCTTACACAGTGAATTCCTGACTTACCTGTTATTTTACAGATTGTAAAACCAGTATTGTAGTTATGAAGATGAACTCTGTTCAATATATCAAAGACTCGAGGAACATTAGGGTAGAACTATTAAAATTTGGCCCTCAGTCAAGCAAACAAATGTAACAAATATTTTACTTTCATTACTGCTTATGCATACATAGAATGGTTCTTACTAAAAGTTGTAAGCAAAGGAATATCAAATAGAATACAAACAAGTGTTACCTTCCAGATAGAAGTAACTAGAAAAATGACTTTTAGGACATTAGCTAGGTTAAAGTAATTTAAAAACTTGTGGTTCGGGTGTGGTGGCTCACGCCTGTAATCCCAGCACTTTAGGAGGCCGAGGCAGGCTGATCACGAGGTCAGGAGATCGAGACCATCCTGACTAACACAGTGAAACCCAGTCTGTACTAAAAATACAAAAAAAAAAAAAAAAAAAAATTAGTCAGGCGTGGTGGCGGGCACCTGTAGTCCCAGCTACTTGGGAGGCTGAGGCAGGACAATGGCGTGAACCCGGGAGGCAGAACTTGCAGTGAGCCGAGATTGCGCCACTGCACTCCAGCCTGAGCGGCAGTGCTAGAAAGACTCGCAAAACAAAAACTTGTTTAGGTCATTGTTTTCTTAGTTGAGGTTGATATCCAAAGTCACATAATAGTTTTTTATTTGTAGGTTGAAGTAAGGAACATAGATAGTAGAGAAAGAATAAAGATAACACAAATAATACAGATGATGAAACAAGAAGTGTGCAACTGGCAATCAGCTAAAATCTTTGGCATGGTGCTGAAAACCTCCACTGAAATTCAGATTGACTTTAATGATTGCTGCCTTATGTATGAAGCTGGTTTTATACTTAGAGCTCCTGGTCTCACTGTGAGACCCTCAGCACAGTGCCACCCACTGAACATTTCATTGACCTAGCAATGAAGAGGCCCAACATCTCTGAATTAATGAGAATATCAGCTTGACACCTTTAGATAGATTAAAAACAAAACACCTCTTTAACATATAGACACAGCTTGAAGAATTAGAATGTAATGCAGATAAATTCTAAGCCCCTGTGTTTTCCTTTAGTATGGGCAGTTAGTCCTGGTACAGATGGAAATTTCTTTTAGTAGGTAATTTAGCAGAATACCTAAGAATACTGTATTTTATTATGAAATGTAGCTGTTCCGTTTTAGTGATTAAACAGTGAATTGTGACCCTGAATGATAGTAAATTTAAAACTTGTTAACAGCTTTTAATCTTTTACAGGTTACTTCGAAGAAGCAGTTTGTGTGTGTGTGCGCACATGTGTGTGTGTGTAAAGCAAATGATAAATTAGAGATTGATCAAAATAGATTTTAAATAGCTTTCACAATGTGCAAATGACAGGGATTCTGAGTTAAGAATTTAATTATGGTCCCTTTAAGAGGCACATAAGACTGTGAATAGTTAACTAACAAATCATGCATGAAATTCCATTTCCTTTCCTGGCATTGCATGGTCACCTAAATACACTCCTCTAGTGTATCAACAGGTAACCAGGAGGAAAGGAGGCAACTTTTCAAGGTGCAGCCATCTGGGCTCTGTATGGAGGGAGCCTTTTGTGTGTCTGTATTTAGTCAGGTCTTAGGCGTAATTCAAGTCCTACCTTTCCAATAGTACTCCTGCAGAGCAGTCCAGATAGAGTATCAGATAGAAAAAGGAGCAGAATTGACATCAGGATTCTAGGCAGGTTACATCTGTGCTCCACCTCAAATATTTTAGGCCCTACACTTGAAATTAATGTTTAGAGTTCATTTAGTTTAGTCAATTAAAGTCTGATTTTTAGATGAGTTGTCAGGATTACTAATTTACACGTGCAAGTTAAGTTTGTATCATTCTTTTCTAAGACAACACTATTAAATATAAAGAAGTTTGTTATTTTTAAAAAAGAGTTAAGCGTCAGCATGTGGGAAAGCAGAGATATCCAACCAATTTCCTGCATTAGTTGTAGTAACTAAAAATTTCCAAACAGTAACAAAGAATGTTAGGCGGAACATGAAATGACAGCTACTGCCCAGTACATCTATTTCATTTCTTCCCTAAATCTACTGACACTCTCTTTACTTCCTTTTCTGTAATACCCTTTAAATCAACTTCTATTTAGCTTTGTCTCCATTACTTGATCAAAACAACTCTGCTCCAAGTTGCCTGGCAATGCATGTTACAGACTCTCAATAATACGTTTTTATTCCTGTCTCTTTGAGCTTTTTCCCCTTCTTTATACATTTACTTAACTTTGCTTCTGGAATGAGCACTATCTTAGCTTCCTCCCACCTGTGCCTGCGCTAAGTGTTCAAGTTACTAGAGCTTGATTCGAAGTTTTACTCTGTAACTCTGCTCTGTCCCTAAAATGTTCTCCTGTATTTCAGTGGCATTAAATATAACCTATATGCTCACATTTCTCAAATTTACATTTTTATATCAAACTTCGTATCTTAGCAGTAAGCTCAATATTCAAATATCTTCTTATCATAGCCTACTGAAATTTCATTCAGATATCACAAATATACTATGCCCTAAGAAAAACTCTTGACTCTATTCTTGACTATATTTTACTGTACTCTGAAATTTTTGCCTCTCATAGGCTTTGCCAGACCAGCAGATGCCACCACAATTAGCTGAACTGCTTAAGCCATAAAACTGAAACTCATCCAGATTCCTCTACTCCATGCCCGCTAATATTTAATCCAGCAGTGTTGCTTATAGACATCAAATCTACCTTAAATCCCTCTGCTTATCTCCAGTTTGATTGAAATCATGGTAATCCAAACCATAATCAGTTCTTCCCTAATAAAACTGCTTTCTAATTGATCTTGCCATTTCCAATTTTACTTTTCTTAAACTAATTGTGCACATAGCAGCCAGCACAATGTTTTAAAAATTTAAATTAAGCTTTGCCTAAAACCTTTTGGTGGCATCTTGCTTCAGGTAGAATGAAACAAAAATGTCTTGGCACCTCCTACATAATCCTTTGTGATCGTATGCTACCAACTTCCCCTCCCTCCTTCCTTTCTCTCTACCTTTTGCACCCTGCACTCTAGCCCCATTGGCCTTTTTTTCAAGTTTTAAAGCAAATCAGGCTCTCTCTCAGCTCTAGATCTGTGCATATTTTGTTTTTTGTTTGTTTGTTTGTTTGGTTGGTTGGTTGGTTGGTTGGCTTGCTCGGCATGCTATTGTTTCTACTCTTAACATGTTTGACAGTTAATTTTTGCTGGTTCATTAAAACTGAATGGGATATAGACATTTTCCAAAAACCTTGCCTAGACTACCTATTTAGGTGACATTGAAACTACCAACCTATTTCATTTTAAGTGATGTTAAGTAGGTATTTTGACAAAAAAAGAAAAAAAAAAAAACAAAAAACAGAGACAAATTTCACTAGCCTCTGGGCTGAAGAAATATTTTTCGTAACTACTATATAAAGTAGGTGAGCTGAGAATTATTATAAACATCAGAATTTTGAAAGCTAGAGATGAGTATAATAAATAAAAGGACATTCATGGTTCTGTGTTTCTATTCAGTATAAAGATGAATGTACAAAGAAAAACCACAAAAGTCATTGCTAACTTTTTGAAAAGGTTACTGTCTGGCAGAGTTATAGAAAATTGTTTACCATTGATCTCTTTTCTTAGGAGAGCAAGAAGAAAAGGGAACAACCAAGAGGCTTTAATCAATCCCCATATGTGTTTGTTCCCTTCCTTTTCCTTACCTTCCCTCTAATGATACATCTTTTATATTGGGCATGAAATATACTAGTTAGTAATTCAAAGCCTTCACTAAATTTCCAAGGTAGGAGAAAGGCTGATTTTTAAGTCTGAATTATCAAAGTGACAATTGATAAGCTGCAGTAAGGACCAATTTATCCAAAGATGGATTGACACTAACTGAACATATAATGTTCTCCATCTGGGCTTCTGTACAGCAGGAACCTTTCATGTGTCTGTATTTAGTCAGGTCTCAACTATACTCCTAGGTGTAGTTCAAGTCCTACCTTTCCCAATGATGCTCCTGCAGAGCAGACCAGCTTCTCTCTAAATTTCTGACAGAATTGCTCTGTTAGAGCAAAATTGTTCTGTTTACCAATGTATAGCCAATTGGTTGCCTTTTGCCTTATCTTTTTGAAAAATGATTTACGACTAAAAATTCTTCTTCCCCAGTGATAGTCTAATTTCCTTGAGGGCAGCAATGATGTGTTTTCTTGTTTGTTTCTTAACATATCTTTTCTAATGCTACCCAGGCCTAAGCATTCATTTTATAACAGAAAGTATGATTTATTCAACAAAAGCTTATTGAGTTCTTTCATAAAAACATAATGTATCATAGTGTACTAGGAATGTACAGTGTTAATATATATTAAGCCCTTAATATAAGTCAATTGTTCTTTGTGTTTTACATTTAAAAACTCATTGAATTCTCACTATAAAGTTGTGATGTAGTTACTGCTGTTAACCCCCCTCAACTTACAGATCAAGAAACTGAGACCCAGTCATACTAAATAACTTGTTCAAGGTCATAGAGCTTATAAATAATACAGTCAAGATTTAATCCAGGGAATCTCACGGAAGATGTTTGTTATTAAATCCTTCACTCATTGAATCTACAGTCTTGTAAAGAATACAAACAATGGAATAAATAATTACAAGAAAATATAATTAACAGAGGATAGACAGTGTGCTAGAGAAGGATAGAGGAAAAGATTTAATGTAGACCTGTGGGCTTAAGGTCTATATATAGCCTCTCTCTGTGTGTATACACTCACACACACACATATATAATGTGTGTATTTATAAATTATATCTTACATATAAATAGTTTACATTAACATACTATATAATGTATGTATTATATTATAATATATATTTATTATATATATGTATGTATATAACGTATATACTATATTAGTCTTTGGGGCAATTTTGGTCTTTATTTTGCTACTTGCTTTTTCATAATGGCAGTTGTGAATTTAAGTAATTTAAAAATGAATTTGCAAAATAAACATCACAGTCAACAACCAAAACCTTACTATCTACATTTCCTACTGAATTCCTGAGAAATAGGTTTTGATTATTTTACAGTGTAAAACATAAACACCCTTGTAATATTATGCAAATAAACTCTTACAAAACAATAATCACCATTTGCTTACAAAGTTATATAACTGTTTGCCTTTTTGAATTCATAATCCTCTCTAGAAAGAAAAATATTCAAAATTTCACCAGTAAAAAAAAAATCCTCAAAATTTATGCAAAGCATATTATTCTTTCAATGCAATTTCAAAATCTTTACAGGCATCCTTCAAAAGTAGCACTTAAGACATATAACAGTTGCACTTAATTTTCCAAGTCTGATCATTCCTACAATGCCTCAAAGAATTTGGCATATTTGTCATCTAGAAGAAGACCCAAATGTTCACACTCAACTTTTTTCAACATTCTTCGAACACAAGGAATAAATTATTCCACCAAAAGGTTATTTTCCTCATTCATTCATTACTTGTGTATTAAGAAATGACAAGAGAAAAGTGATTCTGTTGTCAAGGAATCCACAGACTAGTGAAGAAAGATCCCCTGTTTTTGCTTACTTCTTTTTTTTTAAAAAAATAGGTATGTTCCAAGCCTGGACCTCAATGCTTCCAAATGCACCAGGGAGGAAAAATCTGATGTACAGTTTTGAAGATGTGATATGAAGAATGAGCCATAAATGTACTATTAAAATAATGCTCTGACCAGGACTACTGAATCACATAACTTCTGGAGACCTAACCCTGTTGTTGCCTAGGTAAATAACACTCCCTGGAGGTGTACAATTCACAGCATGGTTAGTCACACCAGGCACCCCTGA
This sequence comes from Chlorocebus sabaeus, assembly GCF_047675955.1. Taxonomy (NCBI): domain Eukaryota; kingdom Metazoa; phylum Chordata; class Mammalia; order Primates; family Cercopithecidae; genus Chlorocebus; species Chlorocebus sabaeus. Next base: position 48,343,996 of record NC_132910.1, read on the forward strand.
GTAGGACTTCACTTTATGCTCCAAATACCAGTTTCAATGAGTTAATTTTAGAAACAAGAAGACATCAAACAAGTAAAGGTTATTCTTCCTAGCATCAGAAGCAGCTGATTTTTCAATATAATAAAGAAAGAAAAGTCTCATAATGAAATTCAACATTTACATTACAGGCCATTAATGATTAGTTTAAAGACTGTTTTCAAGTAGCCATGCATGCTGAGAGCAACGGAGCCAAAATTCTGTGAATGACTTCATCTTGCTCTCCAATATAGCTTTCAATTAGGAATACTTTTTAAAGTGCATTACATTAATTAGCCATTTACTCAGCAGGCTGCTTCTCAGGGCTCCTTCCAGCTCCCTTGACTCTGTGGCAGGACCTGGCAGTCACTACAGCAAGAGTACGACTTCAGATGTTCGGAAACGGAATTCAATGATCTTTTGCCAACATGAAGAAGATAGATATGAGCATAAGGAAAAAGGAAAGGAATGCATTGCTCTGCAAAACATTGCTTCATTTTTCAAACACAGAGGGAGGGCAGAAAGGAATAAATTTCATCAGACTGTTTCTCAGGATTAAAGCGGAGGTTTACAAAGCAGTTCTATTTTTTTTTCTACCATATATCATTACTTTAATACTATTTCAGTAGGAAACTGATTTAACTCAATTACGCTTAACTGAATTCAGGGCATTTTAGTCACGCAAACAGGAAAGAGAGTGGAGAAGCATGAGAGTTATTAGGGTTGAAGCAGAGACAAAACGTTCTATCCCCATAGCTGCCCAGTAGTACCCATACTTTTCCCATCCATAATTGCATTCCATCCACAGTTTTATTTGTTTCACAGAGACACATAATCTTACATAGGAAGTTAACTTTCTAAAGCCATATTATATTGGGAAAGCCTCACATTATCAAAGGCCCTATTGAAAATGCCGGACCTTTCTTCCCCAAACTATCTCATCTTAACTGTTATTTTAACCCCGTTTAGGAACCTAAAAGCCTTGTTTTGGAAATATTTTTCAATAGTATTCTCCTTACAGTACACAAGCATGAATTTATTTTAGAAAATTTGGCTTGAGAGAACAAATGGACTAACCATAGGGCAACCTGGAACCTGGGAAGGCAGGACTATTACAGGGGCCGAACTGGATACCAACTGGCAGAACTTGGTGAAACAAACTTCAGCATCTTTCTTGGGCAGTTCCTGGCAGCCATCTTCACTACTGTCAATTTCTTTCTTTTGTATCCTCCTGTCTTGTTCTCCCTACACAAGCAAGATAATACTTACAACGAGATGATGATACACTGCTTCCTCTAAAATATAAGATCCCCCTTTCCTGGTTTCATATTGTAAAGTCGTCCTAAATAATTTCTTTATTTCTAACCAGGCCTTCGAAGGGTGAAGCTCTGGTCTAGATATCTCCCACAGAATTATGTGTGTATACACATAGCTCAGAAGGACATGCAGGTACAATCTCAGCCTTTTTTTTTTTTTTTTTTTTTAAGATATGGTCTCACTCTGTCACCCAGGCTTGAGTGTAGTAACACAATCATGGCTTACTGCAGCCTCAAACTACTGGACTCAAGCGATCCTCCTGCCTCGGCTTCCTGAGTAGCTAGGACTACAGGTGGACACCACCATACCTAGCTAACTTCTAATTTTTTTCATAGAGACAGTGTCTCACTGAATTTCCCAAGCTCTTCTTGAACTCCCAGGCTCAAGTGATCCTCCTACCTCAGCCTCCCAAAGCTCTGTTTAGGAATACAGGTGTGAGCCACCACCCCCAGCCTCAGGAATTAAAAAAAATATGTATGGACTATTAAATAAGTTGAGAGCAAAGAGTATATTGACTATGTTTTCTCTTGCCAAATCATTTCAATTTGTGCCATATGCCATTGGTGGTGGTTTTCCTGGAACCACATTGCTCAGTTTGAAATCCCTAATATTTTCAGGTAGAATTCAGAAATGTACTCTGTAAATGACCCTGCTCATAGGTAGAAGACAAATAGACTGTGAATGCATGGAGGGCCTCTCCACCCTGGGCCTGGAACTCAGATGTTCCCAGGCAGGGAAATCTGGTACACAGCTCACTGCATTGACAGTCCCTAATGTTAGCACTCAGAGCCTTTAAACAGACTAATCACCTGTCTTCCGCAATTCCATATCGTTTTGCTCTAACCTGGTTAAACCAGAGACAAAAGAGAAGGTATGGACCTTTTATCCACCCACATCTTTGCTGTAGGTCTGAGCACAGGCAATAAGAGAAAAATCTCTTGTATGTGAAACATGATACATACTTTACAAAGGGCATATTATTACACATGGGCATTTCATCTAATCTTCCCACAAATGTGGTAGGGAAGGATTAACTCCATTTTTAAGATGATAAAACTCAGGAGCAAAGAACTTTGGAGGTTTGCTCAGGATCATACAACAACTAAGTGTAGAGTCAAGGCTCAAATCCAAGTACTAGGTTTCTAAATTCAGTGTTCATTCACTTATTGCGTGTCTTTATATTTACATAAAAATTAAGAGAATTGTATACCATCTTAAAGGCACCTTAAAAATTTCCTCATGATCCAAATGAAAAGCAGGGTTAGATAGCCCAAAAAAAGCTTACAATTTACGTATTTTCATGGGGAACATTTTTTCATTTAATATGAATGCTGAGAAATGAGAAAAGAGTCATAGAATAGAGGGTCATTCTCTAGAATTAAAGAATAGAATTAAACCAATTTCTTTTTAGCTCATCAAAATATATCTTATGAACAAAGTGACTGCTGACTTGATGATAAATTTATAGTGGTGATACGTGCAAAGGCACACACATATTTTGTCATGCAAAACTAAATTAATATGGTCTCACAGTATATAGGGCAGTGTAAATGAAGCTCACAGAGCATGTGGTTCGATTACTTCTAATATTTCTCTTTTCTAATTTCCTTATATTTTTGACTCTGTCATTAATTTTTAAATTATATTACTGCAGTTTTGAAATGTCGATAAATATACCATTTGGCTTTAAAATTGTGTTAAAAAGATGTTATTGGATACCAAGAGTTCTTAAATGGTCATTGTACACAAGATTCTTCTTGTTTATAAAATGTTTCTTCTTTAAAGAAAAAAGCTATCTGTTTCAAATAATCAATTTAACTGTATTCATATTTTAAACTCCAATGCTTTAGAAGTGGGTTTTAATAAATATTAAGTTGACATTCACTGTGTTGTCTCTCATGGCTTTTAAATTTTATCTCCTCTGATTTCTTTTTGAGTGTTTTATGAAATTCTTTTTTTTCCTCTAGAAATTCCCTTACATTTGCAAATATGTACAATCTTAAAAATACATAGAACGAATAAAGAAATGTAAATCAAATTTCGTTTTCTTCACTGCTTTATCCCTCAAATTATCATTCTTTTTCCGTCTCCTTATCAGCAAACTTTGGAAATAGTTTCCATTTTTCCTTACCTTTTCATTGTCCATTTCACCAAGAGTACCACTGATACCTGTGGAATCTGGGGTTATGGCTGATTGCTTAACTAGTCCATGAGTTTTCTTCTTTCTTTGAGCTTTTCTTCTGTGATATCATCAACAATCAACAAATGGGACAAAGATTTCTAGATCTAAATCTTCAAAGTTCATCTCCTTTCTGTCATTTCTCTCTCTTTCTTACCGGCCATTGATGTACCACTAATAAATCTCTCAAGACCACCTACATTGGCCTGCTTTCTGAAATCATTCAATATTTTTAAACTGAATGGCAGTAATCACTTACTATGGGTCTCTATTTTCATTTCTCTCCTTTCTGTTAGAAAGATAAGATTTCTCTTTCTAATTGTAAAATGTAAACATAATATTCTTAAATTAAAATTCTCAACAGTATTTTGAAAAGGAAGAAATTTAAAATACAAAAATGTCTGACTGGTCACAGTGGCTCACCCTTGTAATCCCAGCACTTTAGGAGGCCAAGGTGGGTGGATAACAAGGTCAGGAGTTCAAGGCCAGTCTAGCCAACATGGTGAAACCCCGCCTCTACTAAAAATACAAAAATTAGCTAAGCATGGTGGCACGTGCCTGTAACCCCAGCTACTTGGGAGGCTGAGACTGGAGAATTGCTTGAACATTGGAGGCAGAGGTTGCAGTGAGCCTCGATCATGTCACTGCACTCCAGCCTGGGCTACAGAGTGAGATTCTATTCAAAAAAAAAAAAAAATCCTATAGGATAATGTTAAGTAAAAACATAAAGTACAATTCTGCATGCAGTATTAGAAAAACTTAGAAAAACTAGGTACATATACATGCATATTGATGACAACAAACTTCTAAACAGCTGTGCATTGTTGTGGAGAATGTCAACATATTTTAATGTTATTTTTTCATTAACTTTTATTTTAAAATTAAATTATACGAATTTGCATTTAAGAATGGTTTTGCCCAGCCTGCTTAGTCTAACTTCATCAATAAAAAATAGAAAATTTTAAAGGTGAACCCAATTTAATTTTTCTGAGAAAAATACTTAAAAAATCAAAAGAATGAGTTATATCCAGGTATATACAATGCTATCCCAACTTTAAAAATATACCTTGTTAATTAGCATCCTATTTTGGGCATGATACCCATTTTTCAATGCTTGTCTTTTATTTCTGCCCTGGAATCTACCTAACACTCCTAGGCAGTGAGGCTCTTTATTGCCTATACTTCTAAAAATCTTTTTAAATTATTTGGCAAATTGGGTCCATCACTGGACCATGATCTCCATGAAATGATGGATATTAACATGTCATTTCTGAGTCCTTCTCATATCTTAAAACTCCCCCAGAACACACCTTTTCCCTTCAAAATCCCTCTTGTTTGTAGAACAGTGCCTGGATTGGACTTGAAGCTGGGCCTTTTGGCTGAAATGCTAAATCCCTTGAGACTTATAGTGGCTGCCAGTTGAAATCAAAGCAATATTATTAAAAACACAAAGAGAACTCAAATAGCTGTGACTTAGTCCAATCTAATGTGTGGAAGTGCTAAACTTGGAGAATGTTTTCAATTTCTATCATGTGAAATAGTTACCACATCTCAGAAAGGTATCAGAGAGCTACAACGAAGGCATATGGAAGTCAACAATCTAATGAATAAACCCTAGTCATATCAAGCTATAATGAAGACTATGAGTTTTCTTGGTAAAGGAATGTTTTGGCTCTGCTATAAATTTCTAAAGTGCTTAGTATAGCATCTGCCTCTTAACGTGTGTTCAATGAATATTATACATTATTAGATTAGTATTGGGTCCCTGTGATATGTCATCAGCTTCTGTGCACTGGACATATAATACTAATTCCTCAATCACTGCTCTGAGTTGCTCAATTTCAAACCAATGTCAGCTCAAATTTTGTTAATAGTAGCTGGTAACAGAAGCTCAGTCTGCCTATTTTGCAATATTCTAAAGTTAATGGAAAATGTCACATTTTCAAATATAATTCTTGAACTCATATCCAATTGTATTCAATATTTTTTTGGATCTTTAATATTATTATGTCCTTAAAAGCTTACATACCATGATAACCAAGCTACAAGATAAAGTTACAATATTTGATAATTGCACTGTTTGTTTATTGTGAAATCTTTTCTTTAAAAAGCAAAAACACAAGTTGTTGGTTGTTTGATTCAGTAAAAGATAAAAACAGAAAACCCATAACACACTGAACATTTATGAATCATATTTTCAAAATATGAGAGAACTAGGTCTGGTTTAGAAATCAGTTATAAATGCATCATTCCTAGAAAATTTACTTGATAATCAACTTCGACTTCGAATTATGGGTCCCTAAAGGGGATTTTTCTTTTTATGAAAAATTAATGAAATAAGGAATGATGGAATGTGGCTAAATTTTAGTCCGCCTAGTTTTCCAAACAATGTACACTTGATCTTACAGGTTCGAATTTTTTTTTTTAAGAAAGAAAAGCATGTTTCAAACTCTGGACTGAGAGTATGGAGAGTTTTAAACAGCATTTTGGGGAACTTATTGAAGAAAGCATTTAAATGACAATAAATTGACTATGCTAATACATACAAACTTGGACTTACAGTTTATGTTAATTAAAAGGGACAGGAAGCACTTACTGAAAGCCTTGTTTTGCTCTTGGCCACAACTATAGTAGTTTTAATTCTCTTTTTTTTGTTAGGTTATTAACTAAAGGTACATTTGAAACGTTAGTTAATTTTCCTCAACACTAAATCATAAATGGTGTTTTGCCTCTCATTAAAGATTAAAAAAAAGAAAATGTGAATATGAAAGCAGAGGGTGAGAGTGAAAAAGGCACAAACAGAAGGGCATCGGGAACTAGCAGCCACTAATCATTATCATAACAGACTCAGGCTAGGTATATTGAAGCTTTATTTTTAAACAGTTTTTCATATATTTGACAATAAAACAAATACTAAGAAAGGACTTGACTTAGCTAACAAGAAAAACATATTTATAACATCTTAGGCTTTGAATTATCTCAGACATAAAAATGCTGCAAGTATATTCCACATTCTTCAGGGACTCTAAGACCAAATCAAGAGCGCTTAAGTTTTAACGACAGCCTTTCCTTTTGTGTGCTATGTCGTTTTGTCTTAAGTGGAGCTCTACTGCTACATCTTAGTGCCTCCATCTATAAGTGAAGGCATATGCACTCTGTCATCTACTTGCAAGCACACAGAATCAATAAAAAATGTTTAAGTCTCTATAAACTTGGGAAGTATTATGACTTTAGAACATTTTCTTTCATGCAGAATCTCGCAATAAGTGATAAGTTATTGCTTTTCCAATACACTCATTTATATAGCACATTCTTTTCATTTCCCCAATCTCTCTTGCTTTCTTCTTTTGAAATGCTGTGTTAACATCACCATTATTTTCACATAGTTTAAACCATCACTATACTGATTTTCTTCATTCCTGTGTGTTTTGTTATTTGAATGTCATCATCACCATCGTATCTTGAGTACCTATTATGTAAAGGATATTTTCAAATGACAAAATGAAGTGAATGTGAGAAGGGCTGCACTTCTCTCCAACAAGGGGAGAAACATGATGAACAGCTCCTCATACAACAGAGTTTAATCATCATCATAACATGATGATTCACAGAACAAACTCTTAAAAGTGAGTATATTGTTCAAAAAGGCTCTCAAAGAGCTGGGATTACAGGCATGAGCCACCATGTCTGGCCAACATTCAGTAGTCTTTAATTACATTGTTTTCTTGTAAAATTATGGCAAATTAAGTTATATTTTCTTTAATAATTATTACAAAAATATAAGATAATAATGAAGATAATTTTAAAATTCTGTTACACTTTCTAATATGACACTAAGGTGAAATAGATGAAGTAAAAAAAAGAGGTTCACGTTCTAACCTGGTTACAATTGGTAGAGGTTCAAATGGTAGATTTGTCTTTTCTAGGACAAGTATTAATAGTATCACATTTCTTTACCCTTACTGCAATCAGCTAGATAGCCTATTTCTACCTGAGAGGCACATGCAATGCACTTCTCAATTACTGAGAGTTTTATGCACCCATATATTTCAATGCACTTTTTCTCCTTCCCACTTGTTCCTGTAAGGTAGAGGAACATTTCTCATTTTCATCACGTTGCTTTCCACAGTTCACAAGAGCTATTTGACACAGTCTGTAAAGCTGAAAATACAATGCATGCTATGTTATTTTAACAAAGTTCATTACTTTAAACAGAGCAGCAAAAAGACTGCAGGGCAATTTCTACCTCTCTCTTTACCAGATGCCTCCCACACTTTAATAGATAGTCTGCTTTTCATGAGCAATTGCTCTACTTTACACATACACTGTTTGTACTCTTAAGATATTTCTTCACCAGCCATGTAAATATCACATTGTGGGATATCAGGATATTTTCATTTGATCCATTTGATTTATTTAATTTCTTGCCTTTTTATCAAATTATTATAGTTACCATAATATAAAGAACAATTTTATATTATGCAGTTACCGAACTAAAGAACCACTCTGGTTTGGTTCTTTCTTTTTCTTCTAAACTGTTGTTCTATTCTGCTTTGTATTCTCTTTGTGGAGCTTAAGACTATTGAGATTTATGAACTCACCAAATAAAATCTGCTTTTTATCTTTGAAGTTGTGGTTCACATCCACCTAGATCCTCCTAAATGCACTTATCCCAACAAACTGAAAGGGATAGAACCTAATGTAAATCTGCACAAGGACAGAGAGTGTGCTGGGGAAGGTGATAAAAAAACGTTTAAAATAAAACCAAATACTTGATCAATGTGCTTTGAAAGTCTCAAGATCATGAAAGACAAGAAAAGACTGCGGAACCATTACATATCAGGACAGACAAAAAGAAATCACAACTGCATGATTTTGATATGAATCTGGAACAAAATAAAAAGAACATCAATGGAAAAAGTGATACAAATTGAATAAGTGCTACACATTTGTTCATGTTACTGTACCACTCTTGATTTTCTGTTCTTGACAGCTACACTGTGGCTACATTAAATGTTAATATGAGGGAAAGTAAGTGAAGAATGAGGAATATAAAAGAGTGATGAAGACCTTATTATTTCTCCAACTTTGGTGTATGTCAGTTCAAAAATCTTTAAAAGTCAGAAAACTATACATGGAAACCTACACACAAACCAAGGTCAAGATCCAAAAGGTGTCTGAAGTCTCATTTTCAGGAATACAGAAAATCTAGGGGGTGACATATTTGAGTAGCAGATGGAAAATTTGTTTCCATAATAATCAAGTTTCACATTTTTTCAGAACCACCTAAATTAATCATCTAGCAAATTCTTGGGAAAAAAAAAACAAAACAAAACAAAACAGCAGAATAAAGTGTTAGGTTTGGAAAGCAAAGAGTAGAGTACCATGGTTCCCACTACCTTCTTCAACATTTCCAGTAGCAGAGCAAAGAAAGCAAGCTTGAGTAAGCAGCAAGCCATCTGTATTGATTCTGTTAGTGCTCCTTCTCCCCTACATTACAGTTTGTCCTTCTTAAAAGCAAAAATGTACACTTAGTTACTGCAACACAGTATGTTTCATTTGGAGGATTTAAAACATATGCCAACATTCACATTTATGGAAACAAAATGTACCCTACTTTTGGAATCCTAGATATGATACCATGGTAAAAATCTTCTAATAATTCACACAAATTCTTTCATAGGGTTTTTTCATTGCATAATATTGCAAGTTAGCAGCAACGAATATTTGACTTAAGCAGAGAGGAATTACAGACATGGCCAATTGAATATCTGTTCGCTGTAAGGAAGGAAGCTGTTTTTTTTTTGAAACGGAGTCTCGCTCTGTCGCCCAGGCTGGAGTGCAGTGGCCGGATCTCAGCTCACTGCAAGCTCCGCCTCCCGGGTTCACGCCATTCTCCTGCCTCAGCCTCCCAAGTAGCTGGGACTACAGGCACCCGCCACCACGCCCAGCTAGTTTTTTTGTATTTTTTAGTAGAGACGGGGTTTCACCGTGTTAACCAGGATGGTGTCGATCTCCTGACCTCGTGATCAGCCCGTCTCGGCCTCCCAAAGTGCTGGGATTACAGGCTTGAGCCACTGCGCCCGGCCGGAAACTGGTTCTTATTGTTTGCTGGTCAACTCTTAGAACAGTAGCCCTAATGAGATCATATCTTACAGGTTGTCAAGTAGGAACAAAGTTTAATCAAGTAAAATGTTATCAACCAAAATGTTAGTCTCTTGTTACTACTATGATTCAGATAGTTATGGTATTTTTGAAATACATATCTCTAACTATAATACTGAATTAATTTTATCGGCTCCCAATTTGAAGGATAAAATGAAGTATAAAATATTGGCTATTATATATAGAAGAACATTTTTAAATTACATTAAAATTATGTAATATTTCTGAGTATTACAAAAACTTCATTTTTTTTAAAGGAATGTGAATGACATGCTTTATGTGTCAAACAGAACTTATCTGTGGGATGCCAGTTTAACATCTGAGGTATGCTCCGTGTAAATATTTTTGAGGACTTTAGAACAAAAAACAATACCTCAATTATGTCAATTTTTAAAATCAGGAACAAGCGAGAAAATGCATGTGGAAGGAGTGATAGTTTATAAAATGCTGTGCAAAGGTAAAGAATTATTACTACTTTTGTATTTTATTTTACTTTGTGGGAAAAAAAAACACACATGATGTTTATGTTGGAAGTTTTGGTCCTGGCAGTTCATGAAATATCTCAGTACATTGTCCTAGGTGAGAGTAAAAGAGTTTACACAAGTTTTAAACACAAAGCAGAGGCAGATGTGCACAATTTTGCTTATAAGAACAAATATAAAATTTTTAGTACTACTAATATTAAAAAATACTGTTCTGTATTGGTAAACAATTATAATAAAGTAGATAAAATTGCATATCTTTAACTTAGCCTTCAAATAAGTGCTGTTAAAGAAATTAATGAATATTATTATGTTGGAACACATATTTCAAAGATAGGTAGTATCAAATAGGTGAGAATAAGAATAATAAAAGAATAATATTTTGCTTAACAAATGAGACAATTGTCTGAAATAAAATTTAAATATATCTACAGTCACTTTCACACATTACTTTTCAAATACATAGATATACCAGAAAACTAATGGAGAAAATTAAGCAAATTCAGGACATTTTGTTTTGTTTTGTTCTCAAAATTACTGTAGTAGGCCTAGTAACAAAACTTGCCATGAGAAGACCTGAGTTTCAGTATTGGATCTCTGTTGTGACCTTGGTTAAGTCATATTATTTCACTGAGACTTAATTTATTCATCTGTAAAATATGAATAACATCTGACAAATGAGCATACTATTATTATTAAATGGAAGAATACAGGAAACAATTCCTCCTTTTTATAAAGATACAGAACCTTTATAAATATTTAAGTAGCTTCCTACCTAAACATAGAAAAGTAAGTATTGCTGTGTCTTGCTTTCCTTCCTAATGTCTCCCCAGTTTCCACCCTGTACTGCATCCAATGGAAGGTTTCAAGCCTACAAACCGCAAATCAGAATAGTTCTTGTATACGTTCAGCAGTACAATGAATGCATCTAACAAGAAATATTTAAAGCAGTATGCCTTTTGAGGAACAATCTGCAATTTGGAACAAATTCTTCCATGTGTAAAAATCAAATAATGATGGACATTTCCCAGTTCACTTTCTCAAGCTTGAAATTTTCTCTTGTATATATTTTTCTTAATTCTTTTCTGCCTGCTACTTTTTGGCTGCTAGGGGAACTGAAAGTGACAAAATGAATTGCTGAGTCTCAAGTGTACATAAATTAAAAGCTTCAGACTCAGCTACGCTTTTTATTTGGCAACATGTTTTCTGATGGATACATGTACTTGTGGTTTCACTCCTACATTGTGTTGATAAAATATTCTCATTTTTTCTGTCATTTAATGGTTATGGCACCAGGTAGAAATGTTTCAGGTTAAGGCATCATTCTCTAAGGAGAACCACTTACGTGGTGTTTCCCACACTGGGGATAAGGATTTTTCAGTAATTGGGTAGGATTTTATTAATCAAGTAGTGACTTTGGAAAACAACTTGGAGATATTATTTTCTTGAGATGGAAAACTTCTAAAGAAGATGTAAAGTGAATTACATAGTTAACTAAACCTTGTTTTTTTTTCTAGTCACTCTGGAAATCGTATAATGGTGTTCTGATTTTTTAAATCTTAGCCACTAAATAACTAGTAAAAATTCTTTATGAGACATGGCTAATAAAAATGTTCTCTGATTCTTTCAGTAGAAAAAAGAACATTCTAACAATAAGTCAGAATTTATCTGAAAGTATCTTCAATGGGACCTGTGATTGGATAGTGTTTTAGAATTGCATTTGGTTAGGCAATTCTTTAAAACTTCTTTCTCCTTATACTTCCGAAAGTAGAAAAATGTCTCCTTTAGATACTTCACTCTGGCCTAATACAATCGTCACATTTATTTGAAGTTTTCTGCTTCTTTTTTAAAGTTCATAAGAACTTTGCATTATATGTTTTAATATAAGCAGATCTCTTTTAAAAGAAAACAACTAAATTTAAAATATTAAATTAAACATAATGTATGCCAGATAGATGTCATATTGATCACTCTTCAGGACAGTGTTCTCCCATTTCAATGTCCATACAGATTTTTTAATAACTTTGTTAAGTTATAGATTCAGAGTCATTGTCTTGAGGGAGGCCTAAGTTTCTGCATTTCTGAAGCTGACAAATCCCACTTGAGGCTGATGCCGCTCGTCCTCAGATCATATTCTGAGTAGCAAAGCTTTAAGGGAGAATTCTTTAAAACTCTGCATTCATCTTATGTAAACAGATTGCAGAAGTGTCAAATTCTGAAGTCATATAGATGTATACAATTAATACATAGGAGTAGTGATTTCTGAATTGTAAATAAAACATAAAAATTTCTCACAAATTAAAATCTAGTTACTTATGACTATAATTTTAGTTACTCAAAATTAATTGTATCACTCAGCTTACATATGTTCTTTAAATTTTCATTTAGTGCTAAATTGAGTTGACTAGATTCCTTTATGTGCTTTTTTTGAGTAATTCACCTTGTTCTACCCATGGGGCTAAAGATCAAAGTCAGAACCACAAATTTGTAAGGTCACAGAAATAGTAAATGATGGGGCCAGAATTTGAATTTACTTTGACTCCAGAAGCTGGCCATAAACTCTTAGAAAATAATATTTATTTCCTTTCTGAGAAACTCTAAACCCCTAAATTCCAAAAATGTTTAAAATGAAAAAGTTAATAAAGTATAGTAAATATAATTATTTCCTTGGAGATATGTTAAAAGCAGTCAGTAGCATACTTCTTTATTTTGTACTTGTTTTATTTATTTGTTTCTTTCTTTGTTTTAGAGACAGAGTCTTCTCTGTGGCCTAAGCTGGGGTACAGTGATACAATCATAGCTCACTGTAACCTCTAACTCTCAGGCTCAAGTGATCTTCCTGTCAAAACCTCCTGACTACCTGGGACTACAGGCATGTGCCACCACACCGAGCTAGTTATTATTAGTAGTATTTTATAGAGACAGGATCTCCTTGTTGGCCAGGCTGATTTTGAACTCCTGCCCTCAGGCGATCCTCCCATCTCGGCCTCCCAAAGCACTGGGATACAAGCATGAGACACCGTACCCCACCTAGCTCTTTATAAGTACCTAAGGTACAGAAAATATGTTGAACTGAATACATGTTTTTCAAGATCTGTTATATATGTGTGAAAAAGTAGAATTTCATAACATCTGATGCAGATAATAGGTAACATGCAGTCTCAGAAACCGTGACTTGGTGTTAACGTAATACAAAATTCAAGATAATCCTATCATGAAAAAAATCCTATCATGAGAAAAAAGTTCACCCTGAGATCTCCTGTTAACACATTTTGGAAGAACTCTACTTACCATTTTGAACAGTTCTAAGTGCACTTGGTGCATTTGCCTGGTCTGGCAATAGATGTTTATCTATTACATCTATTTATCAGAAATTATTTATCTTTTCATAGTACTTTTAAAATCAGTGATTCAGGGAGAAGGATATTGAGTGTCTAAAAGCCTTTTTTTTTTTTTGACAAATACTTGGGAAGTGTGAGAAATCTATTTCACAAAGCTATACTTTTCTCCAACGTTTAAACAGCTTGTGAGCTTAGCTGGTGCAATTAGATCAGAGACAGCTACGGAAGGAAGAAGTTTAAAGAGTGGCTCAATCAAATCATGAAGCTAGGCAAGTGGAAAATTGCATTTTGTTGCTTTGAATTAGGTAAGCTATTACCTGAATATGTATGAATATATTTATTTTCTTTTTTTTCTTTTTCTTTTTTTTTTTTTTTTTTTTGAGATGGAGTCTCACTCTGTCGCCCAGGCTGGAGTGCAGTGGCCGGATCTCGGCTCACTGCAAGCTCTGCCTCCCGGGTTTACGCCATTCTCCTGCCTCAGCCTCCCGAGTAGCTGGGACTACAGGCGCCCGCTACATCGCCCGGCTAGTTTTTTTGTATTTTTTAGTAGAGACGGGGTTTCACTGTGTTAGCCAGGATGGTCTCGATCTCCTGACCTCGTGATCCGCCCGCCTGGGCCTCCCAAAGTGCTGGGATTACAGGCTTGAGCCACCACGCCCGGCCGCATATATTTATTTTCAATGTTTATTAATTTGGAGTTCTTGACTTCTCTCTTACCCTTGCTATAGCCCCTTATATAAACAAGTTGGCATTTTGGTTTCCTTTCTTTAAATCCTAGGTGGTATTTCTTAGCGAGTGAGGTTTTCATCTAATTTTAATATCAATTAGTATTTATGAAGGGTGCCCACTTGTGAACCCTTGTGTATTAGTCATGCTCCAAAGTAAAAATTATGTGTGAGACCTCTGGAAGCACTGAAACTAAACTAGAAAGCACTAACTCAAATGAATACAGAATTGATGTGCATACAGTCAGATAGCAATGTGCAATGGATGATTCCATTTTTGATTATCTATGTGTCTTCATGCACAACTGGGATGTGCAGTAGACCAAAGTGTTTAACTTGGAGTCCACAGGACCATGAACTGATTTGAGGGATCTATCAACTAGCTGAAATCGGTTGCAAAATTTGTGGATATTGAAAGAGGAGCCGTTGCTTTTAGCAGCTTCTCAAAGAGGTTTAAGCCCCCAGAAAACATTAAGAATCACTGTTTCAAACCATGAAATGGCTGGTTTGGCATTTAAACATGTGTTTCCAAAGATTAATAGGAAACACAGCTAATGCAAGCTAAGATCAAAAATGGACAAGTGTGGCAAATATTGCCAACACTCCTAAAGATCTTCAAGAGAGAAGAGAATACTAGCAACGGTTAATCTACTACTATGAGTCAGGCACTGTGCTGTTTGCTTTTCACATCTCATTAAATCTTAACTATAATTCTTTGAGATGATTCTGCTTTACTCCATTTCACAGTTGGAAAACTTGAGGGTCAGAACTATTACATATTAGCAAATTAGACCTTAACATTTATTGAGGCAATTATCATGTACCATGATCTTTGCTGGCCATTATGCCATGCATTATTTTATTTAATTCTCAGAGTAGTCCTATGAGAAAAGTGTTATTTTTATTTGTAGATGAGTAAACTGAAATTTAGAAATTACATACCTTACCCAAAACTATACCATAGTAAGAGCAGGACCAAGATGAAATCAAACAATAAATGAAACAAATTATATGCCCATAATTACTATTATTCATACTACTTTTGCTAAAGCACAGCTCTTAATAAAGTAATAATTATAATTCACATTAATATTCTACAAAAATGATTTTATGTCTTAAAGGAAATTAACAGCAGGAGAAAATTAATTTCTTAGAAGTAAACTTGTAAGACTTAAGCCAAACTCTTAAGATGAGAGATGAGTTCAAGAGATTGCTATATGCTTAGAACTTTAGAGTTGAAGACAAAGAATCTTTTTATAGTTCAGTCCAACCACTCTCTGATGCTATGCCTCCTCTATTTTATCTTCATCAAGTCAGCAACCACCCCTTGTTTAAAATTCTCCATGGGTAGGAAACTCATTGTCTCTTAGGATAGCCTGGTATAACATTTTAAATTCTTATAAAGGATCTACATATGAAATAAATTATTTCCTGAACTGGAATATAATCAAGTAGGCTAGGCAACTTAAGCTTAACCTCATTCAGAGCAGGTCAATGTCCTTTTCCAGTTTTCATTCTTATTAAGCATCCAGCCTCTCTTAGGTTTAGTGCATCTTCTTTTGTTTCAAGATTGTTTATATTGACAGGAAATATAAGTTCAAAATGCCAAAGATCTGTATTCTTTGTGGTTGACTGCCAGCAGCAAGTATGTCAAAGAAAGGATCTTTGATTTTCTTGTATCATATATGACTTTTAAAAGTATGCTCACCCTGCTTTTTGCTGCCTTTGACATGCTGTGTACACAATATTTCATTTATTCATCAAACATTTATTAAATTCCTTTCTTTATAACAGGGACTTACTAAGAGTTTAAGACATAAAGCACATTTTCTTCTCTTATGGAGATCACAATCTAGGGGAGGAGACACTCCAGTGGATCTCTGTCAGTGGAAATAATAGCATCTCTTTAGACTACAGAAGAATGTTCCCAAATCCAAGCTGCGCCCTCCCAGAAAGATGAGTTCTGGGATGCTAATTTGAGGCTTTGTCCTTACTAACATTATTCTTATCATACCATGTCAGTCTTCCGTATTTGCCCTGGGTTCTATGCCTTTTTTCAGTCTTTGCTTCATGGCCTCTTGCAAAAATCCAAGTTTACCATTTCAGTCTTTGTGCAGTTAGGTGGCTTTCTTTGGGAAACTAATCCTTCTCTCACCCGTCAGAATTATTCTTGATTATAGAATCAGAATCACATTTGTGATAACATTATCATCATTTAGAAGCCACATGACCCATTCTGATTCATAATTCTTGTGTTTGTTTTGTTGACTTAAAAAAAATTAGTAAAGGCACACTCTGTCTTCCTTATAACTGCCCTATTTCTTTCTATAATGTGTTCCTGTGTAATAATTTTAAGGGTCGCCCTCAGATAAGTGGTACATTGGCATATAATGAGTGAACAGACTAGGAGAATATGTTGACAAGGAATTAGGAAGCAACTAACCACAAATTGTTATCAAGAATGTACTATTTTCCCCAATGTGAAAAGAAAACATAAAAACTGAAAAATAATTTATGATTTCTCATCGATGTCTTCCAGTATTGATCATCATTGGTCAGGATCTAATAATCTAGTAATATGTTAAGATTTGCATTGACTTATTTTTATACATTTAAACTTTGAGTAATATGACTTTGTCCTTTTTTCACATAATACATTTGCAGTTCAAGCTTCCAGACAAGTACATAGCCTTCTGTATCCTGTGGCTCTGGCTATGCCATCTGATATCTCTTTAATATGGAAGGATCTATTATGCTATAATTGATGAAGAAAATACCTCCACTAGAAGTTTCAGCATCACCTTCTTTTATACGTCACAACAATTTAAGTTTCAGAGAAAAATGTAGCTTTTTGTTCAAATAATAATAGTATATAGCAATCTGGCTGCATCTACTTACTGTCTTCCAAATAACTAAAAGAGCTTTCACAAATATCATCTCATCTCAAAGATATGGAGGTATAGGTTTTATGGTTACGTTTTTTTTTCTCTTGAAATATTCCTTTAACTAAAATTCCTATTCTCATTCTTTCTAAACTGGGCAACTCTCTTATCTACCACAACCAGAAATGACATAATATTTTGCTTTTATCTCTCTTTTCCCTTTCCAAACATGTTGTTATCCAATATCATCATCTGCCTTTTACAATAGTCCTCAAACTATATCATCATCACCATATTGTCAAAATCCTTTCACAGGAATAAATCTCCTTTAAAGAATAAGCTTTCAGCACTCCGCATTCTATATTTTACCCATTAGCTATTTCAAGCTGTATAATATTATAAAAGTCACTGAATCACATAGAACAACTTGCTTATTGTATGTTGACTACATTACAATTAATAAGTTATTTTTCTATACGTTTTTAAAAATTAAAAAACATAGTTGTGTTTGTTTTTTCATTCTGCAGAAAAAGTACAAAATCAGATTTCTTTTCTT
The DNA here is from genome assembly GCF_047675955.1 of Chlorocebus sabaeus. Classification (NCBI taxonomy): domain Eukaryota; kingdom Metazoa; phylum Chordata; class Mammalia; order Primates; family Cercopithecidae; genus Chlorocebus; species Chlorocebus sabaeus. The sequence continues at coordinate 48,361,658 of NC_132910.1, forward strand.
TGGTTCAATCCCTCATGACAGCTTATCCTTACTCTTACATGTGTTAAGCATACATGTGATACCTGGGAAAGAGTAATTTACCGTAACCATAACGGAACCTAGCTAAGGTGTGTAGGCTTCAATTTCTAAGTAAATTGTGGGTCAGTTGTCAAGTAACCCAGAAAAAGAAGTTATCTTTTGAGTCTAAGAGCTTATAACTTTTCCAAATCTCAATAGAATGTATTCTGTTTATGAGCAGGCAAAGAATGGGTGAATGATGACAAAATAAGCTCCAAAAAGGAAGGCACTAAAGCAAGCAATCTGCTGTCATTAATGTGAGAGCTGTCAGGAATGTAGCTTGTAATAACAGGAACAGATAGTGCTTTTTTCAAAGCCTGAACTTAAAGCTTCAACAGTAAGCAGAGAAATGACATTTACATTGAGATGTAAATTGCAGCCAATGACACTGTTCATTTATGTAAGATGGGTTTATTTTGGTTTTCGGAAATATACATTGAAACCCTGTGTTTTCTCTTAGAAAGGCTGACTGCATAGAAAGTAAAACTTAAGCCTATTCCTGACGTGTCAGGAAAATGTAAAGGCCATTTCACTGCCTAAATATGAATATTAATACAGTGCAAAGGTAAGCCTGTTTAACAGGATTATTTCCAAGCTCCCTGAAAAAAGGCATTGCTTTAGGAGCAATGGAAAGTCTATAGGACAGAAAAGTCTTCCACACAGAAATAGGCAGACACTCCCCTCTTATCCCTGAACATTAGATAAACAATTTCACAATTGCATACCCTAGGGGCAAGTGATGCATTTCATAAAACTAAAAGACTGAAAGACAATTTGGGATGCCATTTTATTTTATTTTATTTCTCTTGGAACAAATAGATTATGGTTTCATCTTTTTCATACAAGCTCCTAGAGTAGATGATTCTTCAATCTACTGTGGTATTATTTGAAAGTAGTCACTATCATTATCATAAAGAAGTTTGAAAGAACAACCCCTTAAACATAAATCCTTCTATTTGTTTAGTACATTGACAAGAAACTTTCCTCAGTAGAAACTTGAAGCAGTGATCAATCACCACACACTATATATTTGGATTTGCTCCCTCAATATGCTGCCTAATACTCTCTTAGCTCCAGTGATATTGGACAAAAGTTATTCCCTGTCTCCCTCACCCACTGGCTGGGGCACTCTTTGATGGTAGATGAGGTGTCCTCCCAGTGCCTAGATCAATATCTGGAACACAATAGACATTCAGTAAAGCTCAAATTTTTATGTTACATGTGTTACGTTATGTACACTATATTTAATATAAATACTTTCAAGTATTTCAGATATCAAGAGAAGTTATTTCAAACTCTTTTTGGAATTCAGCAGCATGCTTTGCCAACAGGACCCAAATGAATGTGAAACAGAGTTGGTGAGTTGCTGTGCCATTCTTTTCAACACTAGTCACATTGTCATGTCATATTCTGCATATAGAACAGTCTTTGTGACTGACTAAAATACAGTCTGTGATTGAGATAATTTAAAGGGGAATTAAGTGTTGCTCAGTACAAATCACACTATTTTTGTGAACCAATCCCCATCTCCAATTATAAGTCCCTGATAGCTTAAGATAAAAGTGATCAAGGCAACTTTACTTAACATTAAGGGAATGCAAATTTAGTAACAGCAGTAATTAAAGAAATCCTTCTTTAAAAAGCTTTTACTGATGTTAAAGTTGTTTCCAGAAAGTGTCTTCCTGCTTTAAAAACTGCAGCAATTCTCCCTTTACAGTTGATCAGACCATCTCCATCACCTATCCCACTTTGGCACTCTGAGTGGCTTGGACACGTCTCACTCCCACCTTAAGCATGAAACTCTCCCAACTGTAGCTCTACCATTCTCAAAATGGTTAGTTCATTCATTCAGCTAGTATTTTTTGAGTTTTTTCATGTATCAGACATATTTCTAGATTGAACAATGAATTAAAAAGACAGATTATTTTTGTGGAGCTTACATCTGGCAAAGACAGGCAATAAATGCATCTGCAATAAATATACAGTATATTAGATGGTGACAAGTATTATGGAGAGAAAATACACAGGGTAATATAGGGTGACCGTAAAAATTACTGTGTAAAATGGAAGACTTTTGAAGGTAAGAGAAAAAAGGAGTATTTAACACCATGTAATGGAGTTATAACATAGAGTAATAATACCTTGACAGAAGGCAAGAACCAGAACTGCCTCAGGTAAATATGAACATAATATAGTCACGGCAGAAGAGGGAGATGAGAAAAGTGTTGGAATGCAAGGAAATGCCTTAATTACTAGGGTCTACAGACCTGAATATTAGGTAGCCAGCCAACAGATATTGTATAGCAGGGTCTGTTTAGAGGAAATTGTCCATGGTAACTCATTTAGTCCTTATCACAACAGTTTGAAGCAGGTGCTGGAAACATATGCAGAGACTTGGAAGCAGGGTGTTTCTAGTAATCCTCTCTTGCTCCCCATGGTTCTCTTGCCTCCTTTGAATCTATTTCTCTATTAGCCTGAAGTGCTCATGCCGTCCTTCCCTCTCAAGGAGGCCTCTTCATGTGATTCAATAAGGAACCATGCTTGGTATGTTAAGTTAAAATAAAAATGTTGAATTCTGACTATAATTATTGTGCTTGTGTATTGTGGGATTTTATCATTTTAATGGGTCTTCCTTTGTGATTAAAGTCTTTGAAAGAAGTCTTTGGTGCTTTGGCCACAAACTATGTTTACCTTTTCCCAATGTCCCTCTGTATTGAGATTCTGCATTACACTCAATATTGTATACATAATTTTTTTCATATTTATATATTTTTAAAAAAGAAATATAGTGAGCTGTCAGACAGGTTTATTTACATAATGAAGTCTGCACCTTTTTCTGGAGGTATTTCAAGCAGCAATGTTCCCTAGACTATTTCTTCTAAATATAAATGATTTGGGAAAGTTATTTTCCTAAGTAGATAAGAATAAGAATATAATTTATTTATATGAGTTGGTGGATATTTGCTTATGTACTATAATTAAATCAATAAATGCACAATATGCCAATAATTATTGAATTATTTAGAGTATATTCAAATAATAGATATTTTGATAATATCTAGTGTTGCAATACTATTTTCACATGAGTACAGGAATAGTCTGTTAGTGTCACTATAACTAGTTATATTTATTTTAGAAAGCAATTTCATGGTACTTTTCAGAAAAAGAAAAAAGTAAAGAGTTTATAACCCTAGTATAAGCACCTAAACACAGATAAATTATCTGAAGGAAAATAAGCAAATGATATCTAATTGTATTGGCATAAATAAGCAAAAACTGCAACAAATTAAATGTTCCAAACAAAAAGATTGATTAATTCATTGAGTACATAAACTCTATGGTATATTTTGTGAAAATAAAAAATGATATTTTAGAAGGCTATGTGCTATCAAAGAAAGGAAGCCTGACATAGAAATATTACATTTAAAAAGAAGAAAATACAAAGTTTTATTTGTTATATAAGTATCTTATGTAAACCATAAGTATTAGTGGAAATTGGAGGAAAACATGGCAAAATGAAAATGAAGTAGATTTATTAGAATCATGGGCTTATGAATTTTTCTAAATAAATTATTATTATTAGAAGACTGTGCAATGAATAGATTTTTTTAAAAAAAGAAGTCATGGAGTACAAGACTTGTTCATGCTTTCTCAGGATCACCAGAAAGGTGATTTATGCTCCTTAATTTTCTAGGGACCATGTAAACGGAAAGATTCTCTTTGTATTACACTTGGATTGGTATATGGTCTTGTTTTTCAGTTAACCACTTGAAACTTACACAGAATGAATTGGAGAAAGGGAACAAAATTGAGTAGAAAGATTGTTATAGAGCTTGGATGAAATTTGTAACAAGTGTAGACGCTGATAAAGTGGCTTAATGAAAATATTTTTCAAGTAGAATTCTGTGACTTGACATCCAGTCCATTTCTGTGTTTTGAGGGATGTCTGAAAAAAATCTGTTGGTGCCCTAAAGAGAGATAGATCCATAACACTGAAATAAATGCCTGTGATAGTTCTTTACTGATAAAATTTGAAGGTTATTTGTGCCCTACAGCTCAGCTCTAAGTTAATCATACTGAAGCTATGATACCCTTTACCATAATTCTTCAAGTTGAAACTATAAAAATGTGTGTGTGTATAAAGCTGCCAATTCTTTGCAATAAAAATATTTTTTTATAAAAAGCAAGATTAACTAGAGAATTTAAGTAAAGAAGTTAATAAATTTTAAATGTATTATATTTTTATAAAGACTACATTTTGTCATTCAATATGTAGAAAAAATCAACACTTTGACTTTGATGTTGGAAAATTCTCTGTACGCATATGTTCTTTTAAGAAATGCTGCCTTATTAATATTGTGCAGGAAACTGAAAAGATACTGTTTGCATTTATTCAAAGATAATAGATAAATAGATAAAGATAAATGTTAACCTGTGAGTAGAAAGTTTACTTCAAGATGTAAGTATGTATGTATGTAGATGTTTTGAAAAAAATATATTGGATATATTTATATGTAGATATTACTTCTTTCAAAATGTTTGTTAAATTTTAACAAATTTCATAGGCTTTGTGATACAGCTTTAAAGTGTCTTATTTTCCAAAGGTTACCAAAGTGTCAACTTCAGCAAAGCCTCAGCAAGATTAGTAATGATTAAATACCCTTCTGCTCCAGTCTTTGAGATTTTGTGAAGGTAGGAGACAGAGGGAATGAACTGTTTCTAGGTTGTGAAAGTCTTGGGTGAAGCAAACCAGTCTAACTCAGTCAGTTCTTATTCATCTGGCCATGAACCTAGAAATAAGTTATTTAAGGAGACTTTTTCATTAAGATAATCTCAGTTATCTTGAAGCAGATCTCAGTTAATTTGAAGCCAATTTGTAATTAACGACTCTCTCCTTCTATTTAGAAACCTAAACTAGTCAAGCTTTGATTCAGAAAAGATTATTAATACCATGTGTACATTCGTTGCTGATCCTTTAATCAATATTTTATATGTCCAGACTTGGGGTTGGAAAATTGGCAAGGTTAGGGAAATTGGTTAACTGGGTTCCATTTTTGTGTTTTCATTTTTTGCATGCAGCTTTTTTTTTAACAGTTAGTAGTTCAATCAGGACAATGTGACAATACTTCCCACTCCATCACCTCACAAACAATAATCATATGTTTAGCATTCCTACTAGAGTGAAGATCATCATGATAATAATCATGAGAATAATCTCCACAAAAACTGGTTAAAGTACCATTATATGCCACTGGAAGTATGTGTATCAGTAAATGATTTATGTATGTGTCACTGTGTTATAAGACATTTTGCTATAAAATTAACAGTAGTGTTTATGTACAATTTAAGAAAAATAACTAGTAAGCAAGCAAAATTAGAAGTTCAAAGTCAATTAATACTTTTGATGTAATAGGAATAACAACTTTCCAATATGTTTAACATACTCACATAAGTTTTACTAACAAGAACATTTACTTAGTCTTTTCTATTAGGTTTTATTGCTACATTCATTGTAAAACAATAATAAAACCTTGTTGAGACTTTATGACCAAATAAAATGTACTGATAAATGAATCACCCAACAATAATGCATGATGTATTATGGCAATCACATTTTAAGGACCTCAGCAAATATATCTGATCAATAAATAGACAGCTGTTTCCTAAATACTACATTAGGCACAATGGCATCATAAAGGTGTAACTGTATTTAATATAGTTGAGGACATTCTATAAAAATACCTCTAATATCTCAAAGAATATGTTGTAAGTGACATATGATGTTATAGTTAATAAATTATAAAGGAGTTCATAATACTTGAGTAGTAAAAACATATTTAATAAGAAAGAATGTTTTGAGTTAGGCTTTAGTGAATGGGGAAAATTTGGAGAGGTAAAAGGGAGAAAGAAGGGCATGTTGGGGGGTGCGGTAACTCACACCTGCAATCCCAGCACTTTGGGAGGCCAAAGAGGGCAGATCACCTGAGGTCAGGAGTTGGAGACCAGCCTGGCCAACATGGCGAAACCCTGTCTCTACTAAAATTACAAAAATTAGCTGGGCATTGTGGCGCATACCTGTAGTCCCAGCTTCTCAGGAGGCTGAGCAGGCAGAATCACTTGAATTCAGGAGGCGGGGTTGCAGTGAGCCTAGATGGCATCACTACACTCCAGCCTGGGTGACAGTGTGAGACTGGGTCTCAAAAAAAAAAAAAGAAGAAGAAGAAGGAGGGGGAGTGGCATTAGGCTGTACTATGGGCAAAGGCCACAGACAGTTGACAGACTGGGAGGACATTTTTGCAGTAGAAAAACCAAAAAAACATAATGTAAGGAACCAAGGTGAATGAAAAGTATAAGAAACCCAATATGAATATTAGTAGATAACAAAAAGGAAATCTAAATTATATGAAAATATGTTCAACCTCATTATGAAGTGAGAAATGAAACTAAAACAATAGTGATCTCCCCTTGCAAATATTAGTTTAGGAAAAATTAGAATATTGGGTAATAGCAAATATTAGTAAGAATGTTCAGAAGCAGGCAAGCTGAGACATTACTGATGGGAATTTAGGCTAGTTCTAGGCCTAGATTCTAGGGTAGAATCTAGGCTAAATCTGGGCCATTTTGGAAACCAGTGAAATAACATTAGCTACTTTCTATCACCAAGAAATTCAAATTCACTTAATTTCATACCTCAGAGAAACTAGTACACAAATATAAATAAGTATTTGGTGATGGTTGTTGTTTTCTTATAGCAGAGACTGGAAAGTAATTTAAGAGTCTAAATAAGAAATTTATTATAGGACTAAATAAAATGAAATGTGATAGAAAAACTTCTGAAGCATCTGAAACACAATGCAGATATTCTGATAATGCTTACATATAGATCATTGTCTTGAAACCAAAGAAGAAAAAAAATCAGATTTCTAGTACAATTTAATTTATTTAAACTTAAATACATGTATAAAACAGTACTATATATAATTTTCAAAGATATATGCATATTTCAAAGATACATATTTTCAAAGATACATATCCAGAGATATTTAGTAAACACAAAGAATAAATACTTATAGTGGGGAGAGGTTAAATTGAAGTAGGATCCTGGAATAAAAGGAAAAATAAAAAACTAAGAGAGGGATCTGATCTGACAGACTGTAGTTGAAAGGGACCGTAAACTGGGGAGTACTCAGCTCTCAATATCTGGGCCCTGAAAATGGGAGGCCAGTCAGTCAACCTCTGTTTTCTTCCTATAAAGTTATTGCTCTGTGCAAAAGAAATCAAATTTGGTTTGATATTATCTTATATTTTCTACAAGTACTTTGTAAGATGAGTTAAATCATTAGGATTACAAGTTTAGTTAGGAGCATGTACCATTTGTATCATTCTGTTCCTAAATACAGATCTGAGAAAAGGAAAAAAAAAAAAAAAATGGGCAGAGTGTGCACTTTTGTCAGGGCAACGACTCCAGGGCAGAAGAGTCTGAAAGAAAGGACCAATGTAGGGAGGAAAAAAAAAAATGCCCAACTTCTTCCAGGGAATGTAGATGAAAACAGATAGACACAATTGGGAGAAAATTTGGAGCAGGTAAGCCTGTGACATTCTAGCCCTTTGTGCTTTCCATACGCAGGTTAAAAGGTTACATGGAGGATTGCTGGATACCAAGAAAAGCTTTTATCTCTCAGTCTCAAATTACTGTGTTGTGCTTGGCTTAAGACACAAGTAGAAGCTTCTACCAGGTTTCTCTCACCTTCATGTAGCTGGCATGAGTGAAAAAGTAGGAGTTTTCTACTTTACTTTGGGTTATCATCTTAAATAGAAAATGGAGATTGCTGAAGTGGGAATGGGAAGAGGGAAAGGGGTGTAGTAAAGAGGTTATTGTTTTTCCTTCTTGCCCTTACATGGTAACCCTCAGGTCCTTGGCTGAGTCTTGATAGAAGATGAACACCAAGGTCAGACTATCAGAAGTAGCCACTACACAGTGGTTGCCTGGAAGAAAACTGGAGAGTCGTAACCTAGTTTAACTCCAGTATAATGGTGAAAGTTGCAGCTCTGAGATTTCTACTGGTCAAGAATTGATGGGCTGACCCCAAGCTGAGCAAGTGGATGGCTCGTGAGGGAAATTTACCTTGGGGGTTTCAGGGATCTGATGGAGTGGCACAGTGAGGAAGGGCAATCAGTGTTTCTGCTTTTCATCCCAGGCTCTGAGACTGTTTCCCAAGATTGTTTTCTTTTAAATCAGAGGAACACTCATGATGCTGTCACCAGCAGCTATAATCTCTCTGTCTCTGGATCTGATTGTTACCTAAGCAATGGTATGATGACCTATTTCAATATCTTCCTCCAGCACCTGCCCTGCTCAAATCTATCCCTAGAGCACTTTGTGGACTATGACTCTCTTCCCTTTAAGCCTGTTACTTGGCTCTTGGCCTAAAATTTCATCCTCTACCTCAACCCCCAACATAATCCTCCATTCTTATCATACTGATTTTACTGCTGTGGATAATTTTCTATGCTGTCCTCCTGCTTCCCAAGCATTTGGGGAATTGTGAAAATATTATGTTGATTTTTTAAGGAAGAGCATTAATGGGAAATTAACATTGAGGAGAATTCAGCACCTAAGGTATTATTTTATCTAAAAGAGAGACAGAGGGAGAGATATTCGACAATATATGGTGATGGGGAAAAGTGTTAAATTAGCTTTATTTATCTTCTGGAAAACACCAAAATGACGATGATGTTAAAATTATTTTTCTAAAAAAAGCAGAATACTAATGTCAAGTAGTGTATCTTTCATTTACATGAACTAATTCACTGTGAAATAGTTTCCTTACCCCTTTTCTTGAATCCTCTTTCCGTTCCTTCTGCTAATCCATGAACTGTTTTGATAAGGTGAATGACCAGTACTCCCAATACTACTTGAGTAGAATCTTCTCCTGTCACTATGAAAAGAGGCTGTGACAACACTGTTTGAACTCAAACCATCACAAAAGAACAGTATGATTATTGACTTTCAATGAGTTTCTCACAATTTTATACCTAATTACTATGCTGTACAATAATGATTATGTAGACCATTAAATGTTTCATTAACATTTTATGTCTTTTATTTGATTAGTACAGCAAATTCTACTCATGTGTGCTCTGTGTGCATAGTTTATTAAACATGCAACATGGTTTTCTGCCCACAGAGCTTGATCTCCCCTGGTTTAGACATAAAATTGAACAATACGTAGTCTAGTATTTTTTAATCTCCTTTTTATAGCCTTATGTTGGAGTGTAGAGTAGGAGCTACCAGAAAAAAAGTTATCAGAAATTCCACATTAAAATGTAATAAATACTAATCTAAGTATTTTTTAGAAAATGAATACTCTGAGTATTTTAATAGATGGATTGAGTCTTTTGGCAACTCAGCTCCAGAACTTACCAGCATGTAGCATGAGTACGAAGGTTCTCATTCTGAGTTACACAGTTCAGTTAGTTTTAGGGTGTGTTAGTTTGCAGGATGCATTAATAGTTGTGACAACAAATAGAAGGATGTCCTTCTAAACAACATAAGGTAGCCCGGGCTTGAGAACTTTAAAATACTTTATTCATTCTCTTTAACAAATATAAAAGATACAACTCTATATTACAGATAAAAGCATGTCATGTACTTGATAAGATGTTGATTTTGGGTAATTGACTCGTGATTATAAATTTAAATCCAGGGCCCAATATCCATTTGTTTACTAGAACCACATCAATCACTGCCAAATATAAGTTGTTTTAAGATGATGAGTTAAAATTGAGATTAAATAATTTGCATTGTTAAATTAGTAGTTTAATGAAAACTATATTTGAACCCTCAGCTTTTAAAATCTAGTTCTGCTTAGCCTTTGAATTTTGTAATTAAATTTGACATAATGAATCTGCAACCCTTTATTCATTTCTCCAATTTAGTTATTTTGAATTATCTTTATTTTTCAGTTATTCTGTCATTCTATTTTGCTAGTTTGTTGATGTCCTTGGTTTCTTCAGAAGAGTTTTAGTTTCTCATCTAATAGTTTCAGATCTCCTGTGAACTTTCTCTTTTCTCATGCATTCTCATTTTCATCAATATTTGACTTGCATTAGAATATATGCACAACACTTTCTATAGCTCGAAGTGCTGTATCTTCTTTTTTTGACTTGGTCATTTGTAACAATAAAAATAGGAATTATTTAATTTCTTGCAATCCTAAAACATCTTTTTCCTAACATTGTCACATATCTTGTAATGATGTAAATTTCATTTGTTGAAAGAATATGAAAACAGTTTGCAAATGACAAAATTCAGGACTTGAAATTTTTTAAAGAATTGTAAAATAAAATGTATACAAGTGCGTTTCTGTCTGGTTTGTCATTCTTAAATAACAATATAAAAGCAGATGGATACTAAAATACTAGAAAATATAATCATAAGAAGATGAAAAAGACAACACAGGCTTTTCTTCTAGAACTTTAGTTAGCAGCTCAACATTAATATATGTAGAAAAAGAATACTTAGTGACTGTGATAATTAATTTTATGTGACAACTTACTATACCACAGTGACAGGCATTTAGTCCAACTTTCATCTAGATTTTGTTATAAAAAGATGTGATTAACATTTACAATCAGTTGACTTTAAATAAAGCAGATTATCCCTCATAATGTGCATGGGCCTCATCTGATAAATTGAAGTACTTAAGAGAAAAAAACTGAGGTTTCCTGAAAAAGAATGGATCCTGCTTCTCTTCTGCAACATAGAAATTCTACTTGAATTTCTGGCTTTCAGACACAAGACTGCAATTTCAAGTTTTACCTGAATTTCCAGCCTACCAACTTGCCATACAGGTTTTAGACTTGCCAGTTGCCAGGACTCACAACTGCACAAGCCAATTCCTAAGAATAGATCTATCTATCTACCTACCTACCTATCATCTATGTATCAATCTATCTATCCATCCATCCATCCATCTATCCATCTCTCTATCTATCCATTCATCCATCCTATTGGTTTTCTTTTTCTAGAGAACTTTGACTAATATAATTGTAGTATAGAATCTTTCAAAGTTTACCGAAAACAACAACAACAACAACAACAACAACAACAAAACCCAAAACAACAGTAGTTAACCAGATCATAGTTAGTTATAATTAAGATACAAGAAGATGGCTTCTTTCCTTGCAAGGTGACCTCCCACTTGTGAAAAAAAATCATTTTCTGAAAGCAGGTCTTAATTAGAACCATTATTAGCAAGGACTCATTAACATGGATATTTTAAATTTTCCTCTGAAAAATTATGTTGCACCAATAGAGGAGACATTTTGTGAGGTTTACTCAATCTATTATCTATTTTATTTTCCTGAAAATGTCCTTCCTATCCCATATGGTTAGACCACTTCTAATCATATACGCACTATGTGAAACTCACCTCTGGCATTGTTTATTGGGCCAGAAAGGGGCACTAGATTCAGGCTAGATTCACCAGGTTTTCTCTCTTTAGATCTGCAGGTAGGTTCCAAAATCTAGTTTCCCTTGGTTAGTCTGGTGAATAAAGAAAATACTAATTTCAGAGTAAAAGGAGACTTGAATCAAGGAATCAAGCAAACATGTAATAAAAATCAAAGACAACGACTTCTCAAGGCCCACAAAGAGAAACAGAAAGCAAGGTCCCAAAAATAAAATTAATAATAATAAGGTTCAGCTCCTGAAGAAGTTTAAATATATGTCTTTCTCCAGATTCCATGAAATAGCCCAATAGCCTTACACTAAATTCCTATCTCATTTTCACACATCTTCTACTTCTCTATTTTTTTCTTCTTCAGGATAATTTGAATGACTTAATCACAAGAGCTATAATTAAGATAGACAACCCTTTTTCTTCTGATAAAATAAACTATGAGTTTTCTTTCATTTACTGCCTTATATTTGTATTCTTAAACACTCCAAAGAGATAAAATACATTAAATTTTTAAAAATTCACTATCACTTCATGAATCACAGCATCATTTTTCCTAATAGCACTGAATGTATTACCTAATATACAACAACTCAAATGTAAATTTTGATTTTTTATTCATTGTTTTAATTAAGATCTTAAGAATAAAGGATCACAAATCAAATTGTTGAAATTATTGAATTTATTATATTGTAGAATAGCTGCAAATAACCCAAAACATACCAACTAGGAAAATGATTCAAAATAAGTAGTATAGAAAATTAATTAAGGAAAGAAATAAGATAATAAGAAATTCATTTTGGAAGCATTTGAGGTAGGAGTAGGATGTGAGACATGTTGGTCAATGTTTCTTATCCAGTCTTCTGGATCTTATCTAATCTGAGTCAATCTTGGGTTGGCTAAAAAAGGACCTTTACTATGGTCAATGAGAGGGCTCAGTAGGAGCAGTTCAAATAAGTACAAGTTTGTGGCATATCAGCTTTAGAGATCCATAGGTTTATAAGATATAAAGTCAATACACTGAGCAATTACCCAGTTTATCTATTGCATCAGTTTATTCAAGTGACTCTTTGTATAGTCCACTGACCACTGACCTGAGCATCCACAATATAGAGGTTTGGATCAGGAATAATCTTTTCTGTCCCTAATACATAGTTTTCTTACACTAATTTCAAAAACAATTTCATAATTTTTTTTGAAATTTATGACAAAATTTCAAAAAACCTTGACTATTTCTCAGAAAATATGTATCATCTAGGAAAATCAACAAGAAAGTGTTGGCAAAGCATGCTATAGGAGAGACAATTCATAGTAATAATAATAATAAACTACACGTTTTACTATTCCAGACAGGAAGTGATATAATGACATTAATGCATGCAAAATTTAGGGATGAATAGCTTTAGGTAGGAAATTTGTCATTTCGCATTTATGTGACAAAATTTTCAATGAGCCAATCAGATCTGAATGTTTCTAAATAATAATTACCCTGATGTTGGATATATTTAGCTGATTAGTATATGAAAATCTCTTTAAAATATTTCACAAATGCTTCATCATTTCCCAGGTCGAATCTGCTAAGCAGAAATGCATTTACATTTACTAAAAAGGCATCTTCTAAATATGTTTCTGAATGCATGATCTTGGCTGCTTGTCTCTTCTACAAATCTTTATATTTATAGGGTGTCTATCATCTACATTTAAATAAAAATGACTGTATTAGTCTGTTCTCACACTCCTATAAAAAAAAATACCCAAGACTGGGTAATTTATAAAGGAAAGAGTTTTAAATGACTCACAGATCTGCATGGCTGGGGAGGCTCAGGAAATTATGGAAGATGGCAAAGGGAAAGCAAGGACCTTCTTCACAAGGCAGCTGGAGAGAGTGAGCAAGGCAGGGAAAACTACCTTATAAAACCATCAGATCTCATGAGAACTCACAAGCACAAGAATGTGTGGGAAACTGCCCCCATGATCCAATCACCTCCTACCTGGTCTTTTCCTCAATATGTGGGTATTATGAGGATTACAATTTGAGATGAGATTTGGTTGGGGACACAGAGCCAAACCATATTAATGCCTACGTGGCACAATAGTACTGAATAATAACTTGTTCTTCATTAATATGGTTTTGGTAATTTGTTTCTTTGTAGTATGACAACTATGATGTCAAGCATTTCCTGTACAACTATTGAAGATTAGTATTGTTGAGTCCAATGTAAATTCTAAGTGAAAGGAGGTGGCATCAAAAACTTGGTCCAATTACAGTGTCTATGATTAAATGAAGAGCAATATTAAGTACAATATGGCATCTGCTATGCAGACATGTCTTATACACCTGCTCCCATCTCCATGGGCCAACAGCTTAGTCTTCCCAGGAAGATCTTAAATTACAAAATGAAAATAACTTCGAAAGTGGTTCACATAATACTTCTGTGGGATGCAAGGGTGATGAAATAAATGGGCACAAGACATAGGAGAAATGGGTTATTTTCAATGCAGTGGTACTGTATTGGTATGCTCTAAGTAAGTTTACACAATGGGTGATGCTAGTGACTACAGAGTGGTGGTATTGGGATGTGATGAGATGGCATCAGTGTGGGTGGTAGCAGTTCGTGTTTCAGTGTCACCATTTTTGCCTTAGCAATTTTCTTTCACTGAGCTTTTTTAGAAGAAAGGCACAGTTTTGGAGGTTTTAAGCTGCATGATTGCAGCAGCTCTCACAACTCTGGTAGCAATAAGAGCCATAATTCAGGTGACTGTGACTATAGGACTAGCAAGAAAAAGCAGCAGCCCTCCTGGCAGGAGGGAAGGTTCCTTCATGAGAGTTAAGAAAGCTGGGCCTTCTAAATGAACTTCAGTTTTTAACCAGTTTGTTCATCTGCCACAGCTTCATATCTCTTCCTTTGAAAAGCCTTTCCCAAACCCCAGGTGTACATCTGTAGCACTCTGTTTTACTCCTTCAATGAACACATCATACTTTTACTAGTTCATTGCTGCCTCTCCACCTAGTTTATAATTGGTAGGAGATCAGTTACCTGGCTTATGGTTTTTACTTTTGTATTCCCAAAGCCTGGCATATGACAGAAGCTCAAAATTTGTTTTTTGAATAAATAAAAAGATATCCTGGCTGACCAGTTGTAATATCTCTGGAAGTCTTCTATATGCAATTAAGAAACAATGCCACCTTGAATATAATAGAATGCTATAGCTCTATTTCTTAATTAGATAGAGGTGGACAAAGCCCTGGAAAAGAAAGACATAAAACTATGTCCTCAATCAGGGTTCATGTATGCATACATTTTTTTAATGATCTGATATATAGATGTCAACAAAGGCATTGAGAGAGAACAATTGTCGAACTGAAGCAAAAGTTGGATGGCTAGGAGACCTAACTTATCCATTGCATAAAATTGCCTTTACCCAAACGTTCCCTGGGCTCTAATTTAAGTGGGTCTTACATGGTATTAGATATACAAATTGTTCCTAAATCTGTTGAAAAGAACTTTTATTCATGCCAAGAGAAAGGATTACGTCTTTTCTTATCTGTAAATCTCTGGAAATGTCTGTGTGGGTGGGTAGGCAGAGGACATTCTCATACATAATCAGAGCTGCTCTTTATTTTCATTGGTTAAACTTCTTTCCCTTTACTGATGCTGTTTTCCCCTGACTTTATAATGCATGCCTCATACTATACTAGTCCCTCAGATGCTAACGACGAGGGAAACTAAACATAGTTTTTGCCAAAGAACTTGTTCTAGTAGACGAGACAGATATAAAAACAGACCATTTCAAGTCTAACTGATAAGTGCCATGAGCAGACTAAGAATAGACGGCTCTGGAAATAGAGAAAGGTCATCCATTGTATTATCATGGAGTGCTTCTCAGAGGAAGTTGCATCTAAGGCGAGACCCAAGAATGAGTAATGGGAGGTTACGAGGTCCAAGCAGAGAGCAAATCATGTGCAATGGTGTACATAGCATGGTGTATTGAAGAAATTCCAGTTGTTCACTATAGCTAATTGAGAGTACAAGGTCAAAAGTAGCAAAGGCAGTAGTGAGGATTAATAATAAGCAAATCAGATCATGAGGGTATTGGAAGCTGTGGCAAGAGGCTGAACTTTATCTTAGAAGCATGAGAGAGCTATTATGCATTTTTAATTGGGAAATGATAGCATCAGTTTCACACTTTAGTGTAAAAGGATTAGAGGTTTGAAGACTGAAGGCAGGGAGACAAGCTTGGATGCTGCAGGAAAGTTGTAATAATATCAATGACAAATGAGAGTGGTCTGAATGCCAAGAGAGAGGAAATGGCAAACTCAAAAAAAGAAATAACAGTCTTAGAGCGCTGTTAAGGACTTGGTGATTAATTTGAGAGAGGGGATAAGGCTGAGGGAAGACTCTTGTTTAGGTACCTGGGTAAATAAAAGGGGTAAATAAAGCATTCTTGTTCTGCAGAAGGAGAATCCACATGGCTGTTAACAAGGTTAACCCATTGTTAGGTATGTGTGCATTGCAAACCTGCTGCATTATACGGGCACAAAGAAGATGCTAACAGGACACTTTCATGGTGTTGAGTGGGAAGCCTTCTGTTTTTCACAGTTTTTTCAGGGGCAACCATAGCCATAATACTACTGTCCACTTCAAGATTTAAGAGGGACAGATCACAATGAGCACTTTGTAGGACCACCCCAGCCTATGTCTGTAGCATCAATTTTGTTTCCACAAGCTTCTCAAGAAACCAAGCTCCCTTAACTGAGCACATTGCTTCCTGGTGCTTTTTCCTTTCCTTTCCATATTATGGGTACTACTGTGACTAGAGGTAGGGCTGATGTCCTCTTTGCTTCTCATTATCAATCTGATGTCATTGTCCCTTCCTCTTCTTTAAAATACTATTTGCTATAGTCTAAATGTTTGTGTTCCCCCCAAATTCATAGGTTGAAATCCTAACACCAAAGGTGATGATATTAAAAGGCGAGGTCTTTGGGGTATAGTTAGGCCATAAGGGTAGAGCCTTAATGAAAGGGATTAGTGCTATTATCAGGAAAGGTCCTAGAGACCTTATTTGCCTTTTCCATCATACATGAGTTGTGAAAACACAGCATGAAGGGGCAATTCTGTGAACAGGATGTGGGCCCTCACCAGACACTGAATCTCAAGGCACCTTGATCTTGGACTTCTCAGCCTTGAAAACTGTGAAAACAAAATTCTGTGATTATAAGCTACACACAGTCTATGGTATCATTATGTGTATAAAGTACCCACTCTGTATATCCCGGGCAATGTGGCCGAATAGGAACAGCTCTGGTCTACAGCTCCCAGCAAGACCAATGCAGAAGGTAGGTGATTTCTGCATTTCCAACTGAGGTACTTGGCTCATCTCATTGGGACTGGTTAGACAGTGGGTGCAGTCCCCAAGGTGAGCAGAAGCAGGGTGGGATATTGCCTTATCTGGTAAGCACAAGGGGTGGGGAAACTCCCTCCTCTAGCCAAGGGAAGCTGTAAAGGATTGTGCTGTGAAGAACAGAGCTATCCTACCCAGATACTATATTTTTCCCACTGTCTTCACGACCCACAGACCAGTAGATTCCCTTGGGTTAGTACACCACTAGGGCCCGGAGTTTCAAGCACAAAGCTGGACAGGTATTTGGGCAGACACCAAGCTAGCTGCAGGAGGTTTTGTTTTTTTTGTTTTGTTTTTTTGTTTTTTTTTTTCATACCACAGTGGCACCTGAGATGCCAGCAAAACAGAATCCTTCACTCCCTGAGAAAGGGGGCTGAAGCCAGGGAGTCAAGTGGTCTAGCTCAGCAGATTCTACTCCCACAGAGCCCAGCAAGCTAAGATTCGCGGTCTTGAAATTCTCCTTGCCAGCACAGCGGTCTGAAGTCCAACTAGGGCACTCGAGCTTGGTAGGGGGAGGGTTGTCCACCATTACTGAGGTTTGAGTAGGCGGTTTTCCCATCACAGTGTAAACAAAACCACCAGGAAGTTTGTTCTGGGTGGAGCCCACTGCAGCACCACAAAACCCATGTAGCCAGTATGCCTCTCTAGACTCCTCCTCCCTTAGCAGGGCATCTCTGAAAGAAAGGCAGTAGCCCTAGTCAGGGGCTTATAGATAAAACTTCCACCTCCCTGGGACAGAGCACCTGGGGCAAGGGGTGGCTGTGGGTGCAGTTTCAGCAGACTTAAATGTTCCTGCCTGCTGACTCTGAAGAGAATAACACACCTCCCAGCACAGTGCTAGAACTCTGCTAAGGGACAGACTGCCTCCTCAAGTAGGCCCGTGACCTCCATGCTTCTTGACTAGGAGGCATCTCCCCGGAGGGGCCGACAGACACCTAATATAGGAGATATTCTGTTGGCATCTGGCAGATGCCCCTCTGTGACACAGCTTCCAGAGGAAGGGGCAGGCAGCAATCTTTTCTGTTCTGCAGCCTCCACTGGTGATACCCAGGCAAACATGGTCTGGAGCGGACTTCCAGCAAACTCCAGCAGACTTACAGAAAAGAGGCCTGACTGTTAGAGGGAAAACTAAAAACAGGAAGCAATAGAATCAAAATCAACACAAAGGATGACCACTCAAAAACCCCATCCAAAGGTAATTAACATCAAAGACCAAAGGTAGACAATTCCACAAAGATAAGGAAAAGCCAGTGCCAAAAAGCGAAAAATTACAAAAACCAGAATGCCTCTTCTCCTCCAAAGGATCACAACTCCTCACCAGCAAGGGAACAAAACTGGTTGGAGAATGATTTTGATGAATTGACAGAAGTAGGCTTCAGAAGGTGGGTAATAGCAAACTCTTCTGAGCTAAATGGGCATGTTCTAACCCAATGCAAGGAAGCTAAGAACCATGATAAAAAGTTACAGGAAATTCCAACCAGTATAATCAGTTTAGAGAAGAACATGAATGACCTGATGGAGCTGAAAACACAACGTGAGAACTTTGTGAAGCATACACAAGAATCAATAACTGAGTCAATCAATCAGAAGAAAGGATATCAGAGAGTGAAGATCAACTTAATGAAATAAAGTATGAAGACAAGAGTAGAGAAAAAAGAATGAAAAGGAACAAACAAAACCTCCAAGAAATATGGGACCATGTGAAAAGACCAAACCTACATTTGATGGGTGAACCTGAAAGTGATGGGGAGAATGGAGCCAAGTTGGAAAACACTCTTCGGTATATTATCCAGGAGAACTTCCCCAACTTAGCAAGACAGGCCAACATTCAAATTCAGGAAATACAGAGAACATCACAAAGATACTCCTTGAGAAGAGCAACTTTAAGACACATAATTGTCAGATTCACCAAGGTTAAAATGAAGGCAAAAATGTTAAGGGCAGCCAGAGAGAAAGGTAGGGTTACCCACAAAGGGAAGCCCATCAGATTAACAGTGGATCTCTCTGCAGAAATCCTAAGAGCCAGAGGAGAGTGGGGACCAATATTCAACATTCTTTAAGAAAGGAATTTTCAACCCAGAATTTCATATCCAGCCAAACTAAGCTTCATAAGTGAAGGAGAAATAAAGTCCTTTACAGATAAGCAAATGCTGAGGTATTTTGTCACCACCAGGCGTGCATTACAAGAGCTCTTTAAAAAAGCACAAAATATGGAAAGGAAATAAACAATGCCAACCACTGCAAAAACATACCAAAATGTAAAGACCATCAACACTATGAAGAAACTGCATCAACTAATGGGCAAAATAACTAGCTAGCATCATAATGACAGGATCAAATTCACACATAACAATATTAACCTTAAATGTAAATGGCTAAATGCCCCAATTGAAAGATACAGACTGGGAAATTGCATAAAGAGTCAAGAACCATTGGTGTGACATATTCAGGAGACCCATCTTATATGCAAAGACACACATAGGCTCAAAATAAAGGGATGGAGGAAGATTTACCAAGCAAATGGAAAGACGAAAAAAATCAGGGGTTCCAATGTTAGTCCCTGATAAAACAGAATTTAAATAAACAAAGATTAAAAAAGATAAAGAAGAACATTACATAATGGTAAAGGGATCAATGCAACAAGAGGAGCTAACTATCCTCAATGTATATGCACCCAATACAGGAGCACCCAGATTCAGAAAGCAAATTCTTAGAGACCTACAAAGAGACTTAGATTCCCACACAATAATGGTGGGAGACTTTAGCACCCTCCTGCCAATATTAGACATATCAATGGGACAAAAAAATTAACAAGGATATTCAAGACTTGAACTCAGCTCTGGAATAAGCAGAGCTAATTGACAACTACACAACTCTCCACCCTAAGACAACAGAATATATATTCTTCTCAGCAACACATCACATCACACTTATTCTAAAATTGACCACATAATTGGAAGTAAAACACTCCTCAGCAAATACAAAATAATGGAAATCATAACAAACTGTCTCTCACACCACAGTGCAATCAAATTAGAACCCAGTATTAAGAAATTTACTCAGAATTGCACAACTACATGGAAACTGAACAACCTGCTCCTGAATGACCACTGGGTAAATAACAAAATTAAGCCAGAAATAAATAAGTTATTTGAAACCAATGAGAACAAAGACACAATGCACCAGAATCCCTGGGACACAGCTAAAGCAGTGTATAGAGGGAAATTTATAGCACTAAATGCCCACAGGAGAAATAAGGAAGGATCTAAAATTGACACCCTTAGAGTACAATTAAAAGAACTAGAGAACTAAGAGTAAACAAATTCAAAAGCAAGCAGAAGACAAGAAAGAACTAAGATCAGAGTAGAACTGAAGGAGATAGAGACAAGAAAAACCCTTCAAAAAATCAATGAATCCAGGATCTGGTTTTTTGAAAAGATTAACACAATATATAGACTGCTAGCCAGACAAATAAAGAAGAAAAGAGAGAAGAATCAAATAGACACAATAAAAAATAATAAAGGAGATATCACCACTGATCCCATAGAAATACAAACTACCATCAGAAAAGACTATAAACACCTCTACTCAAATAAACTAGAAAATCTAGAAGAAATGGATAAATTCCTGGACACATATACCCTCCCAAAACTAAACCAGAAAGAAATCAAATCCCTGAATAGACTGGTAACAAGTTCTGAAATTGCAGCAGTAATTAAAAGCCTACCAAACAAATAAAAGTCCAGGACCAGACGGATTCACAGTCAAATTCTACCAGAGGTACAAAGAGGAGCTTGTAGCATTCCTTCTAAAACTATTCCAAGGAGTAGAAAAAGAGGGAATCTTCCCTAACTCTTTTTGAGAGGCCAGCATCATCCTGATACCAAAACCTGGAAGAGACACAACAAAAGAAGAAAATTTCAGGCCAATATCCCTGATGAACATCAATGTGAAAATCCTCAATAAAATACTGGCAAACGGGATCCAACAGCACATTAAAATGCTTCTCCACCACTATCAAATCGGCTTCATCCCTGGGATGCAAGGCTGCTTCAACATATGCAAATCAATAAATGTAATCCGTCATATAAACAGAAACAAGGACAAAAACCACATGATTATCTCAATAGACACAGAAAAGACCTTCAATAAAATTCAACACTGCTTTATGCTAAAAACACTAGACAAACTAGTTATTGATGAAATGCATCTCAAAATAATAAGATCTATTTATGACAACCCCACAGTCAATATCATATTGATCAGGCAAAAACTGCAATCATTCATTCCCTCTGAAAACTGGCACAAGACAAGGATGCCCTCTCTCATCATGCCTATTCAACATAGTATTGGAAGCTCTGGCCAGGGCAATCAGGCAAGAGAAAGAAATAAATGTTATTCAAATAGGAAGAGAGGAAATCACAAGCATTCCTATTCACCAATAATAGAGAGCCAAATCATGAGTGAATTCCCATTCACAATTGCTACAAAGAGAATAAAATATCTAGGAATACAACTTATAAGATATGTGAAGGACCTCTTCCAGGACAACTACAAACCACAGCTCAAGGAAATAAGAAACGGTACAAACAAATGGAAAACATTCCATGCTCACGGATAGAAAGAATCAATATCATAAAAATGGCCATACTGCCCAAAGTAATTTATAGATTCAATGCTATTCCCATCAAGCTACCATTGACTTTCTTCACAGAATTAGAAAAAAACTACTTTAAATTGCATATGTAACCAAAAAAGAGCCCTTATAGCCAAGACAATCCTAAGCAAAAAGAACAAAGCTGGAGGCATCATACTACTTGACTTCAAACTATACTACAAGGCTACAGTAACCAAAAGAGCTTGGTACGTGTACCAAAACAGATATATGACCAATGGACCAGAATAGATGCCTCGGAAATAACACCACACTTCTACAACTATCTGATGTTTGATAAATCTGACAAAAACAAGCAATGGAGAAAGAATTCCCTATTGAATAAAAGGTGTTGGGAAAACTGGCTAGCCATAGGTAGAAAACTGTAACTGGACCCCTTCCTTAATCCTTATACAAAAATTAA
Source organism: Chlorocebus sabaeus (assembly GCF_047675955.1). NCBI lineage: Eukaryota > Metazoa > Chordata > Mammalia > Primates > Cercopithecidae > Chlorocebus > Chlorocebus sabaeus. The sequence goes on from NC_132910.1 coordinate 48,383,658, forward strand.
CTCAGGATGGATTAAATATTTAAATGTAAGACCTAAGACCATAAAAACCCTGGATGAAAATCTAGGCAATATCATTCAGGACATAGGCATGGGCAAAGACTTCATGACTAAAACATGAAAAGCAATGGCAACAAAAGCCAAAATTGACAATAGGATCTAATTAAACTAAAGAGCTTCTGCACAGCAAAAGAAACTATCGTCAGAAAGATCAGGTAACCTAGAGAATGGGAGAAAATTTCTGCAATCTATCCTTCTGACAAAGGGCTAATATCCAGATTCTACAAGGAACTTAAATTTACAAGAAAAAAGCAAACAACCCCATCAAAAAGTGGGCAAAGGATATGCAGAGACATTTTTCAAAAGAAGATATTTATGCGGCCAACAAAGATATGAAAAAAAGGTCATCATCATTGGTCATTAGAAAAATGCAAATCAAAACAACAAAGAGATACCATCTCATGCCAGTCAGAATGGCAGTCATTTAAAAGTCAGAAAACAACAGATGCTGGAGAGGATGTGGAGAAATAAGAATACTTTTACACTGTTGGTTGGAGTGTAAATTAGTTCAACCATTGTGGAAGACAGTGTGGAAATTCCTCAGGCATCTAGAACTGGAAATACTGTTTGATCCACCAATTCCATTACTTGGTATATACCCAAAGGATTATAAATCATTCTACTATAAAGACACATGCACAGATATGTTTACTGCAGCACTATTCACAATAAAAAAGACTTGGAACCAACCCAAATGCCCATCAATGATAGACTGCATAAAGAAAATGTGGCACATATACACCATGGAATACTATGCAGCCATGAAAAAGAATGAGTTCTTGTCCTTTGCTGAGACATGGATGAAGCTGGAAACCATCATTCTCAGCAAACTAACACAGAAACAGAAAACCAATTGCCACATGTTCTCTCTCATAAGTGGGAGTTGAACAATGGGAACATATGGGCACAAGAATGGGAACATTACACACCAGGGCCTGTCAGGGGGTAGGGGGAAAGGGGAGGGATAGCATTAGGAGAAATACATAATGTAGTTGATGCATTGATGGGTGCAGCAAATCACCATGGTACATGTATACCTGTGTAACAAACCTCCATGTTCTGCACATGTATCCCAGAACTTAAGTATAATTAAAAAAAAAAAAAAAAAAACTACCCATTCTGGTACCCTGTCCAGAATAATCTAAGGCAGCACCCAACACTTCTTGCCACAGTCATGTGCAAACCCTCTAGCACTCTTTGAGAATTTGGCATCAGACTCCTCTCCAGATGAATTCTGTCATCAGTCTTGATAATTTTAATACCCACATAAATGATACTTTCAATAGCTTGTCCTCTCAGTTCATTGATTTTTTCTCCCCAGGTAATCTTGCTACCAGTTTCCCTCAGTCACACCTTCAGTTATTCTGGAGCTTTCGGTTACTCATCACTAAACCTTGATCATCATCTTACTTTGAATCATTACTGTCTTTCACCACCACCCCTGTATTTCAGCTCTCTATTTCTACTGTACCAAACCCCATAACTAGGGATTCCAGAGAGAGAGCAGGGTGGGGTGAGAGAGAGAGAGATGTTAGTGAAAATGGCTTATGCAATTATTGGGTGAACTCCACCTCCAATATTCAACGTGGGTTGTTTTCTATTTCCCTAAGTGTCGGCTGGTCTGAGAAATAAAGGGAAAGAGTACAAGAGAGAGAAATTTTAAAGCCGGGTGTCTGGGGGAGACATCACATGTCAGCAGGTTCCATGATGCTCCCTGAGCTGTAAAACCAGCAAGGTGTTGTTAGCAATTTTCAAAAGGGGAGGGAGTGTAAGAACAGGGTGTGGATCACAGAGATCACATGCTTCACAAGGTAATAAAATATCACAAAGCAAATGGATGCAGGGTGAGATCACAGGACCACAGGACAGGGCGAAATTAAGATTGCTAATGAAGTTTTGGGCATGCATTGTCATTGATAACATCTTATCAGGAGACAGGGTTTGAGAGCAGACAATCAGTCTGACCAAAATTTATTAGGTGGGGATTTCCTCATCCTGATAAGCCTGGGAGTGCTACGGGAGACTGGGGCTTATTTCATCCCTTTGTCTTCGACGCTAAAAGACAGCTGTTCCCAAAGTGGCCATTTTAGAGGCCTCCCCTCAGGGACGCATTCTCTTTCTCAGGGATGTTCCTTGCTGAGAAAAAGAATTCAGCTATATGTCTCCCATTTGCTTTTGAAAGAAGAGAAATATGGCTCTGTTCTGCCCGGCTCACTAGCAGTCAGAATTTAAAGTTATCTCCCTTGTTCCCTGAACATTGCTGTTATCCGTTCTTTTCTCAAAGTGCCCAGATTTCATATTTCATGTTGTTCAAACACACATGCTCTACAAACAATTTGTGCAGTTAACGCAATCATCACAAGGTCCTGAGGCGACATACATCCTCCTCAGCTTACGAAGAAGATAGGATTAAGAGATTAAAGTAAAGACAGGCATAGGAAATCACAAGGGTATTGATTGGGGAAGTGATAAGTGTCCATGAAATTTTCACAATTTATGTTCAGAGATTACAGTAAAGGCAGGCATAAGAAATTATAAAAGTACTAATATGGGGAACTAATAAATGTACATGAAATCTTCACAATTACGTTCTTCTGCCATGGCTTTGACCAGTCCCTCCATTCGGTGTCCCTGACTTCCCATGACATGCAGTTGTGGAGGCTGCCTTATCAGTCCAAAGTGTGCAGGGCAGATAGTCAGGAAAAGAAGATCATGAGCGCTACAGCTCCATAGGCATGAAGTTACCTTCAGGCAGATATGTTCCCGTCTCTCAGAAAAGCCTCAACTTTGATTTAAAAGCTTTCTGACTCACTGTCTGGCTCATACAAAATAGTAATCTTTACATAAATCAACTGATTAGTTGCTTTAGCTACATCTGCACAATTTCTTCACAGGAGCTTCTACATTACTGTTTGCTTAAATATCTGGGGATCATAACCTAGCTAAGTTGACATGTCACAAAGCCATTACAGTCACTTATTTAGAAAAAGCTTTCTGGCTGGGCACAGTGACTCGAGCCTGTAATCCTAGCACTTTGGGAGGCCGAGACGGGCGGATCACAAGATCAGGAGATTGAGACCATCCTAGCTAACACAGTGAAACCCCATCTCTACTAAAAAATACAAAAAAACTAGCTGGGAGAGGTGGCAGGCACCTGTAGTCCCAGCTACTCAGGAGGCTCAGGCAGGAGAATGGCATAAACCTGGGAGGCGGAACTTGCAGTGAGCCAAGATCTGGCCACTACACTCCAGCCTGGATGACAGAGCAAGACTACGTCTAAAAAAGAAAAAAAAAAAAGGCAAAAGCTTTCATTATTATCACGGCCATATTAAGACTCTACTAATCTTATTCTCTGTTAGCCATAACCCACTTCTTTTTTTTTTTTTTTTTTTTTTTTTGCATAGCATATAACACAAACTGACATCATGTATTTATTTGTTTTTTTCTATGTTTTCTCTAATAGCTTCAAAAAATGAATGAGGAATTTTGTCTTATTCACCACTCTGGTCATTCAAGATATTTTTAAAAAAGTAAATGAATAAATGAACTAATGAAATTATCACCACAAATGGTAATATGTCAGAGAGAGAAGTCTTCAGGTTGTGACATAATTCTCTACTGGGCTGTATTCTCACTGCTTGACAATAAGTATGGTTAAACTTTATATTAAGAACTTGGTGAGAAGAGATTCTGAGGATGTTGTCACCTACAATTCAAAGTGAGAAAGGAAAGACTGGTAATGATCTGTTTTATTTTAGTCTAACATGATTTAAGGGGACTTTATTTTTAATGAATAATTATTTCACTCTGATCAGAACTGCTGACATTTGCTGACATTTGCTCTTTACAACACAAATCTCAGCTACTCTTTTGACTATAAAAATGCATCTCTCATAGGTACAGAAATTAACAACATAGTTTTTGAATAAAAAGGAAAAAAGAAAGGAAGGGAGGAAGAAAGGAAAGAAGGAACCAAAAATAACCCATGGTCAGTAAGGTGTGGTGGCTCATGATTGTAATTGTAGCACTTTGGGAGGCTGAGGCGGGCAGATCACGAGGTCAAGAGATCAAGACTATCCTGGCCAACATGGTGAAACCCCGTCTCTACTAAAAATACAAAAATTATCTGAGTATGGTGGCGGGTACCTGTAGTCCCAGCTACTCGGGAGGCTGAGGCAGGAGAATCACTTGAACTCGGGAGATAGAGGTTGCAGTGAGACGAGATGGTGTCACTGCATTCCAACCTGGTGACAGAGTGAAGTTCTGTCAAAAAAAAAAAAAAAAAAAAATCCGTGGTCAATTTCAATTTCAATTTTTGTCTTTGTTTTTTTCACTTTAGTTTCAATGAGAAGAATATCGTAATGGAAACTGATATTTGTAATAATTGTGTTTTTATTTCATACAGGTGTTTTAAAAAAGACAAATAACCCTGTTGTCAATACATTTTATTGAACTCTGTTACCAGTGAAAGAAAATGGCCCATATGATTTGAAAAGGGAGAATTAAGGGCCGCATTGCTCAATTTAACTGTTTTGTAGCATTTATTCATATTCTACTAAGTGATAAACACTAAGCAGGTGATGTGAGGGATACAAAAATATGACCCCCGTTGTTCCGTATCTCATTTATTAGATGTTTACATCTTCCCCTCATTTTTCTCTGAATAGATTAAGCACATTGCCTTTGCCATACTTAAATTTGTTTTGCAATTATTTTCAACTAAACAAATGAATAAGACCACAGACCTATTTAAAGTATTTACCTTTGCACAGGGGCTCTAACATACTATTGCTGATACAGAAGATTAGGGTGTATAAAACTCAAAACCCAATGCAAAACAAACAAAACAAACAAACAAACACTCACACAAATTCTCAGTCTCTTGGAGAATGAAAAGCTGAGGGTATGCTAATAATAAATACTGCACAAATCAATTCTCTGGTTAGATAATAGAGGATTACTCCCAGGGAGCAGTAATTTGGGCCTTTTAAAACACAGTCTCTTGCTCAGGACACTCAGGGAACTCAGACACCTTTTAGAAAATGAAGCTACAGTATATAATCTATCCCAGACAGCCTAGAAATCAACATGCTTCTCTATCTCCCTCACCATGAGGATCTGGCAGATTGAGAATTGTTCCAGAAGAAAGCATATTAGGCAACAAATGGCTCCCCTTAATTATACCCAGTGTGGGGAATGGAGGATGATATGAAAAACTAATTTGAGACCATCAGTATACAAAGATTCTTAGCAGAGCAAAAGTTAGGGTTCCAAAAAATGACTCCAGTGGCCCAGCACCTTACATTAAATTCTTATTAACAGTGAATTTCAAAGCTTGCATGAGTAACTGCATAAAGCATCCTAATTGTTAGTTTCTGAATGGGTGGTTCTTGCAGTTTTTCCTTTGTTTGTTGCACACATTCAGGTAAACACATTTCCCTCTTAAGTCAAGTTTTCATAATGGAAATTTGATATGACTTGATCAATTAATTTTTGGAGAACTATTATTAATTTAAGTTATATAGAATGGAATCATAACACCTATTCTCTGTTGGTGTTTATAAGAAAAGACTCTTATGCCAAAAAAAAAAAAAAAAAAAAATGTATTCAGACATCGGGTTTTTCAGAGTGATTTATATTAACTTGTAACAATTAGAAATAAAATTGTTGTTGAAACTTCCTGTGAATCCTTGGCTAGCCCATGTATGAAAAGTGACATTTTTGTATTATTAAGAAAGTATCACTAAAAATTTTAACCCCTTTTTTATTTTATGTGGGATAAGCCAGGATAAATACAGATTAATATATAAAATATGTCTGGAAACATAATCATAAAATGTATATCAATTTGCTATAGAGGCTGTCTGTGATACTGTGAAATATATAGATAGATGATATAGATATAGATATAGATACAGATACTTGGTCTTCCCCCAGGTTTTCTGACACAGCTCCTAAAACCCTTGGAATCTGGGGAGTGTTAAGTGTCATTTGTATGCTAATGAGATGACAGGCGTCTGGCTGCCCCTGGGTGATTTCAGGATGTGGGTCATTTATAAGAAAGACCAAGGCAATATTAGAGGTTTAGAGCTTTCGGTCCCACCCTCCGAACACCAGGAAGGGGAAAAAGACTAAAGGTTAAATCGATCACCAATGGCCATTGATTTAATCAGTCATGCCTACATATGGCACTTCTGTAAAAATCCAAAAGGACTGAATTCCAGGAGATTCTGGATAGCTAAACATGTGGAGATTCCTGCAAGATAGTGCTGCTGGAAAAGGAATGGAAGCCTCACGGCCCTTTCCCCATGCTTACCCTGCACATCTCTTCCATCTGACTATTCATCTGTATTCCTTTGTAATATCCTTTATAATAAATAAAAGTGAAGTGTTTCCTTGAGTTCTGTGAGTGCTATAGCAAATTAATCAGGCCCAAGAAGTATGGAAAGCAAAATCCAAGCAGACTTCAGAGGAAAGGCTTTTTATAAACTATATACAGTCTTATGTCACTTGACAATGGTGATGTGTTCTGAGAAATGCATTGTGATTTTATTATTACATGAACATCAGAGAGTGTACTTACACAAACCTAGATGATATAGCCATATGTTATAACCTATTGCTCTTAGGCTATGAACCTTAACAGCATGTTACTGTACTGAATACTGCAAGCAGTTGTGATACAAGGTAAGTATTTATGTATCTAAAAATATTTAAACAGAAAAATACAGTAAAAATAGGATATTCTGAACTTATGGGACCACTGTCATATATGTGGTCCATTATTGACCAAAATGTCATTATATAGGCACATGACTATAATATTGCTTTTATAAACTCATTTGGGTATCCACAGTTTATTTTATAGAACCCTGTTCTTATCATTTATAGTATTCATCACAATGTATAATTATACATTAATTATTATCTTATTGATTTAGTATTTGTCTTTCCTTTGGTCTCTGACTCCCAGTAGACTGGGCCATGTATGTGTATATACCTTCTGGCAAAGAGAAGGATCACCATAAAGATGTGTTTGCTATATGACTGACTGACTGAAGGAATAAATAGATGAATGAATTAAGGGACAGGTGAATTAATTCAGAAAAAATTATTAAAAATTATTTTACCTGACATTGTCATCATTTTTTAAATCAAAACTATTGTTTTTGTAGTGTTTTTTTTTTTTTTAAATAACAAATTAGCCAAGGAAACTTTGGCCACTTATAGTCACTTTAATGGATAAATTTATAAGGATTTGTGGCACCTATCAATTGCTGTCTACACCTAATCAACCTCAACTCTATTTTACTGCCTAAATAGAATTGATTGCCTTTTTTTGTAATCACACAGCAAAGTTCTCATATATTCCATCAGTGGATAGTACCCATACCACTTACCTCTGATTCCCAGCATGTAATGCCCTAAATCACATTAACAATGATTTTGCTACCAAAACACTAGGGGTTTGTTCTAGGTCCCATTGCTTATTGCACAGAAAGGAAATCACTGAGACAAAAATCCATGTCAGGGAAGAAGGTTTTATTTGGGTGCTATAGACAAGGAGATAGAAGATCAGTCTCAAATCTGTCTCCTCTACCATCTAAAATTGGGAGTTTAAATAGCAGGGAAGCACCATGTGTGTGAAAACGAAGTTAGAAAGGGGTGAGGAAGAAGTTTTGAAGCTTAAGAAGCCTTCAACAGAAAGCAGGTGGGCATTTAAGGCAATCATTATGGGTGAAGGGTTTGGCATGTCCTTAACAAGATGTGGTGATCTGATAAGCTTCAGTTTCATGATATTATCTTGGAGGCCTGATGGTTGGTGAATTAGGCCATTATTGCGTTGCTATAAAAAAATACCTGAGACTGAGTAATTTTATAAGAAAAGATGTTTTATTGCCTCAGAGTTGTGCAGGCTGCACAGGAAGCATTGTGCTGGCATCTGCTTGACTTCTGGGGTGGCCGAAGGAAGCGTTTACTCATGATGGAAGGCAAAGTGGGAGCAGGCACATTATATGGCAAGAGCAGGAGGTGGGGCAGTGGATAGAGGTGCCACATATGTTTAAACAACCAGATCTCATGAGAACTCACTATCACAAGGATAGCACCAAGGGAGTGGCACTAAACCATGCAGAAGAAACCCATCCTTATGATCCAGTCACCTGCCACCAGCTGCTACCTCTAACATTGGGGATTACAATTCAACATGTGATTTAGAGGGAAAAACACCCAAACAATATCAGTTGGTTTCCTGAGAAGGGAACTCAAATAAGGCAAATGTAACTTTCCCACATTTTGAGACGGGGAGAGTCAATTTCTATATTTATTCAAAATAATCCAGAACATTAGCTGTATGGGAAAATAGGGCTGGTTTCAATTTCAGCTCCTCAGTCCATATGACAAACAGTAACATAACAGTATTGTCCTCAGCATGGAAAAATTACTATTTTATACTGTCCTCAAAACTATGCCAGGGAATTGGTGGTGATGTTGAAAAAGAGTACAAAGTTGGTAGAAGTTTAAGAAAGTAAAAACTAGAAAGACAGTTTTATAAAAGCCAGTCCTTGGAATTATCAAAAGAATACTTTCCTTGTGCTATTCAGTGACATTTTTCTCATTATTACCAATTCCTCAACACCTCAATCATGATTTTTTAAATTTGAAAGTATCCTTTGTACCTTAAATCTGTAGCCACCTTAATGGAAGATGCTGGAATAGTGGTCAGGCCTCATGACGAAGGGCACATAATATATATTTAGGGCCTATACCCAGGACAGATTGTTCAGTATGAGGGGCAGGGCATGCATGAACAGCGAGTGGGCAGAGACAGTTAACAGGGAGAAGGAGTCAGGTTGCTGTGGAGGGCTGCATGCAGGAGACAAAGAGGAAGGTATTTCGGGTGCTTCTGAGAGGGGAAAGATTCAGGAAAACAGAGATATTCCTAAAGCCAATTTTAGGAAACTTTCTCTATGATTTGTATGCACTCGACTTCAAGATGTTTAATAATACCTAAATTATTCAGTGAGTGCTCTGAGTTCAGACTTTTCTTTCTTCGTTTGTGACTCTGCAGAGTTTAGGCCCGTGAAGGAGCTGGGAAGCTCTGTGGGACCCATACATGATTCTGTGCCTTGACATTTTATATAAAAGGCATTTTAAAATTGTTTTTTGACTCAACAAACTACTTGAAAGTAAAGAGTAGTAAGAATGCAGTCCTGGAAATAAAACAATAAGGTCTGATTTTTTTTCCTTAAGAAAAATGGAGATATCAATGTGAGATGACTTATTTGTGGTTATATTTAGATTATCTCACAAAAGATATTTAGAGTATCTCACAAAAGAAAAAGGTTATATTTAGATCACCTCATGAAAGATACAATGCATTCCAAACTCTAATGTTTAGCAGGGAGCTATTCAATAAATACATACAATAAAGGTGATTACTAAAAAATAGAATATATTATTTTATTCAAAACACAAAAGACTTAAAAGAGCACAAAAATTGTAACTTTGTATTAACATCTGTTAATAGCAAAACTGAAGTAAAGGAGTTGTGGCAAGATACCGCTTGTTGGGATGAAATTCAAATCTACAACACGTGGGTGACCCACACTCATGAACAGCAGCTAACCCTTCCCCATAATGATGCAGTAGTTGATGTCATAAAATTAAAAGCTGTGTGTGCGTGTTTGTATTTGTATAAACATATATGCTTTTATATATACTTATATGTTTTCCTTTGCAGGATATATGTGTATGGGTATATATGCATGTATATATGTTTATATATTATCCTATAAAGGAAAACATATTTATTTATATAAACATATGTATGTGTGTATTTTTTGGTAGGGTATACACATGTACTACATACACACACAATACTGCATAATGAAGTTTTGTTTGAGTCTCAATAAACTTTCAATCTGAGACCAAGCTTTACCCCTTTAAAACCTTGGGACTAGTTGCAAAATGCCAATATTGATAGGAAAAGTTTTGAATGAAAGTTGATATACACTTCTGCCCATACCCTTCACTTCCTCTAAATGTATGATGCAACAGAGATTGCTACATGAGAGTATTTAAATCAAAGAGGATAATGCACTGTCTCAACAAAAGGGATAACATTTCAGTTGAGTTTTGAGGCTAAGCAGAAAGTTTCAAAGAAAAACAGAGAAAGGGCATTACCTATTAGGGGAAAACAAACAAACAAACAAACACAGAATTGCTTGAAGTCATCAACATAGCATGAAATTCTTGAGGACCTGGGTTGCTTCTAATTCATTAATGGACAGTCAAACAAATAAATGTTGCTTATCTTCTATATTTCAAGATTGTTTTTAAAATTGTTAGTAAACACTGAGCCAAAGGCTAAGTATTCCTGAATTATAAGGCAACGTTTCCTTGCATAAGGAATAATTTAGTGGTGAAGATGAAAACATGTAAAAAGACTTTTAGCAATTTGAAATAGCATTTAGAATTATATGTTCTGAGATGTTAGAGAAAGAGACACAATGGTGGCAAGAGAAGAAATCTCAGGTTGGGGTAGAATTTAAGCAAGTGATAAAGAACATGGAAAGGCATTGCCAGCGAAGGATGCCCAGCAGGGCTACCATGTTGTACAGTTCTATAACGCAAAAATCCAATGGAAATTTTGTTCCAGGGAGAACTATTTGCATAGACTAAAATGAGAATATGTCATTCACAGTCACAAGATTTTCAATTTAGAGCATCAGAGCTTGTTTAAAGCATATGGAGCCAATACTTTCTTTGAGTTTGGGATCCAACAACCCTCACATGGAATCTCTTGAGGGTTCTGAAGGTCAGTAGCTTTCTGTGCTTTGGTTTTGCTGATCCAGCACTTAGAATTTTCATTTTCATTTGAAAACCAATAAATCAGCATATCTTTCCAGAGGAGTTTGAATCTCTTAAGATGCAATCAAATTGCTCAGTCAGAATGACTCCTGAAAATTGATCTGCACATTGCTAAGAGTGGAAGAGAACTTTCACATATCTAACGATTATATATTGCTGGTGTATAGGATAATGCTAGCTGGAGTCTGCAGGACTGAGTTAAGCTGTTGTAATTAGAAAGATCTGAGTTTATCTGCACCACGTAAAACAGAAGGTTGTTCATCAGTAATACTGGCTAATTATATTTGAATTATTATTTAGGGAAGAAAAAAATTTGCTTTTCCTCTAACCTTCTTAAGTGTATTGGCTATGGTCTTGCAAATTAGACTAACAAAAGACAGGTGAATGAAAGGAAAGTAGAATTTTATTAATGAGTGCATCATGTATACACACAGGAGCATTCAGTGATCAGTAACTCAAAGCAGTGGTTAAAACTTGGGCTTATATAGCATCATAACAAAAGACCAACAAATCTGTAGGTAAGTGACAAGATAAAGGAAAGGACTTTGAGTTTCTAGGGTTTGCAAATTGTGAGAAGGTAAGGTATATGGGACAACTAATGGTAGATAAAGACTAGTTAGAAAGTTTCTTATGTAGATTCCTCTGGTGCCATCTCTCGGTTAGTAAGGATTTGGAGTTGCCTCCAGCAATTAATTTTTGTCCTTTCTGACAGAAATGGGAGGGGAAAACACCTAAAACATGAATGTCTTGTCTTTAGGCAAACAGGGAGAGGCCAGGAACTTTTTCTTGTATCTCTTTCTTCTCAGTTTCCTTCAGCTCAAAATAGTCTGCATGCGAAAGAAACATATTTTGAGGTGGCATATTCTGCTACTTTTCATGTAATCAGTGTATTTGCTGATACATTGTTTTGTAATTATCTTCATGTCACTTTGTATGTTTGTTATCCTTAATCAATGTTAGAAACCATAAGCATAAAATTTATTTATAATTTCTGAAATAGTTCCCTTGATTCTTTCTATGACACACCAAAGGTTTTTAAGTTGCTTTGTTTTGTTTTGTTTTGTAACATAACTTTTGTTCTTATTTTTTGAACTACAGAAATTATCAATAAATAATTTTCACCAAAATTGAGTCTTTGAAACTATTTGCATTTTAACATACTAATTTTGTCATTCAATCTATGTTTCAAAACAGTAGCATTATCAATTTATTGTTTCTCAATTTTTCTCATTCCAATGTTGTCCAATTTCTTTACTCAGGCCTGACCCCGTCTCACAAAAAAAGTCCTAGAAAGATCATTTATTTCCCTGGAAAGCATTAAAAGAGAGTTGAGAAAATGACCACCTCTCTTGAGATACTACTTCCTCCTTGACAAAGCAATTTCTACCTAATTAATTTAATCAGATTATCACAAAGACTAAGAAGGTATAACAAGGTATTCTGTGTGTCTTGTGCTATTTAGAGAAAGGCGTTTTGTGTGTGTGTATGTGTATGTGTGTGTATATATATATATATATATATAGAGAGAGAGAGAGAGAGAAACAGCATGATTTTATCTGTGCATTATTCCCTTAGCTCTTACGTTAGCAGACTGATTTTTAGCTTGTTTGCTCTGAATCAAGTAACCATAATGTGTCAATGGAGTAATTGTGGGACTCAGATAAAAGAAGAGCAAGTGAATTGGCAAACCCTAAAATCACTAAATAATATTTGAAGCTCATGAAAATGAGGAATCAGTCTGCTACTGGGAAATCTAAGAATAGTATCAATTTTTTCTTGCAGACTTTAGCACTAATTTCTCTCCTCTTCAACTGCTAGATGTCATGTAAAATATCATTTGTGCATGTTTTGCTAAACGAACAAGGCAGTTGGCATCCCTTACTGTCCTGGTGGAAAGGAATGTAAAATTCCACATCATAAATGGGGTAATCAGGTAAGTGTAATAGAATTCATGCTTTTAGAATTTTGTATTGTTATAAATAGAAAATAACAGGGACTTTTGTTATTATTACCAGCTTAAGAATATTCAAATGCAATAATTTCTAAAATATGAGTGGGTAAGGGGAATTGAAAAATGAAAGGAGTCATTAAAAGAGGGTGGTGAGCAAGTCTAGTAAGACAGCTGCAGTGCATTGAATTACAGTTTAATTGTTTCAAAGTTTTCCTCAGATTGCTTAAGGGAGAATTGCAGGCATATTGGAGAGGAAAGGCCAAGCTGTGCCAGGCATATTGAATTAAAGTATTCTAAACTTCTCTACATATATTATTTTTCCATGTGCTTTTTGTAGTCTACAGGGAAAGAAAAAAAAAAGACTAGACATCCCTCATATTTCGTGCCCCAATTTTTAGTTGCAAAATCCTCAAGAACACTTTGTCACTTTGATCTTGCTCTATATAATTATGGTATGGACTTTTTTAGTGGATAGAGACAGGAAAAAGTCAGAAGAATAAACTTCTCATATCACTTTGCTCAGAATTTGTTTTGAATCACAAATTCCTTTTTGGTATCTCAAGAATTGCAGAAGTTGAGGCTGATATTAGACAAAACATGATGCTTATTCACATTTATGAAATTTTGAAAGTCAAGAATGTATATAGGAAAGGAAATACCAGCACTCATTTGGGGCAGCTCCTTCTGGTGCCCACAAGCCCATTTTCAAATGTTCAGGTATTTTATGAGCTGATTGTTAAACTATTGGTAGCTTTAAATTGGGCTTGGCAGCAATATTTATACCATGGATATTGATAACTGCCACAAATCAGCCTCCCAGTTTACCAGTATTTCAGCAAGCTGCCAGGAGAAGCAGCTGGAGTAACGGTGACAGCCATTTGGAACTTGACTACTTTAGTAAAAACACTCCAGTGTGAGAGGGTTAGTGTTGCACCCTGCATGATCATCACAGCAGGAGCTTGGAAAGATATGAATAGTACGACGAACCAGCAGAAGATAATGCAACAAGAAAGGTATACATATATAATTACAATATATAATATATAAAATATAATTATAACATATTATATATGTGTATATATATAAAATTATTCCCACTTGGGAATACCTTTAAGTAGTTATTCTTAAAGTTAGCTGAAAGTACTCTAACCACCGATGACTGATGCCCATCTTATGGTTTGAATGTTTGGGTCCCTCTAAAATTCATGTGAAAGCTTAGTCTCCAATACAACATTATTATGAAGTGGAAGCTTTTGGAAGTGAATAGGCCACGAGGGCGCCACCAATGGGATCTGTGGCTCTGTAAAATGGCTTGAGGGAGTAAGTTCCTGCCTTTTTCTAAGTGAATGCATAACGTCTGTCACCTCCACAAGACACAGCAACAAAGCACCATATTAGAAGAAGAGAGCAAACACTTACCAGACACCAGATTTGCCAGTGCCTTGATCTTCGGCTCTCTAGCTGCCAGAAAAAATGAGAAATAAACTTTTGTTTGTTGTAAATTGCCCAGTCTGTGGTATTTGGTTATAGCAGCAGGAAAGGACTATGATATCATCCTTAGATAGGAAACTTTGTTTTTAAATAACACCATACTTGATGGTCTGTTTAATTGTGTGTTTAGTTACCCATTGTATAAGATTGTACGTGATTTAACCAAAGTTTCTGTCTACTTACTTTACTCCCAAACAGTTCTCTTAGTGGTGTTCTAAAGACCAAATTTCAGAAAATTCTTTCAGGTTTTGTTAAACCAAATTCAACCTGAACCTCTCAGAGGTCACTGCATGAGGTTTCTGTAGACAGTAGCCTGACAGGCAACGACTCAGGTACTTACTCAGGGAATATGAGATCCTCAGCAAATTTAATTTTGTACTTATGCTCATGAGTGATGAGTTGCAAGATATATAACCAAAACAGATTTAAAATTATAGTTAACACTGATATGCTGCTGACTACTAATCACAGGTACTGACAGTTAATGCTCATAAGAACCTGTGAATTAATTATGGCTATTTTAAAGATGAAAAAGAAAATAACCGAAAAATAAAAATCTGAGTCACAGGAGTTTACTTACCTTGCATAACACTCACATCAGTAAGTTTGGAGCAAGGCTTTGAATCCAGAGGGTTCGACTTCAGAAGCTAAGAGCTTACTTACTACACCGATGCTCTTCAGGGAGCCATAACATTTTGCGACACTAGAAATGCTGCTGGCTAAGAATCTTCCAATTCAAGTGCCCTTTTCGCTAGAATGAACTGTGTATTATATTTTTTCTTTTTTATTTTTAAAGACTATTAGAGTATATGAAAGATTTTGACATCTATATCATTTTCGATAATTATTATAGTCACATATACATGTGAATTTAATCTAATTCCATTTGATTTAGTAGATGGTGAAGAACTTACTAGAAACTACACATTCTGCTAGGAACTATGAAGAACAGAAAAGTACTTTTAAACATATCTGCACCAGAGATTATTACAATGGAAGCTGAGAAGCAACACTTATACACTTGGAACAGTTGGAGTTTGAAACCAGATAATATACAATGAAATGCCTCCTTTAGGAAAGCTGGCATAAGATACAATATTAAATCTACATGAAACCCATAAAGATTCTTATAGAAAGAACATAAGGCAAAATAATTAGATGTCACTGAAATAACTGAGAAATAAAATATCACTTAGATACAACATCCTTTCATGGAGTTATATAGAGGATGAAAAAATAAATTATGGTAATAAAATATTTTCTTAAAAAAGTAGATAGAGAGGGAAGAAAATCTAGATGAGATAAGGAGATTAA
This sequence comes from Chlorocebus sabaeus, assembly GCF_047675955.1. NCBI lineage: Eukaryota > Metazoa > Chordata > Mammalia > Primates > Cercopithecidae > Chlorocebus > Chlorocebus sabaeus. The sequence continues at coordinate 48,399,343 of NC_132910.1, forward strand.
AAAGCATTACACAGAATGCTGAATAATTGAAAAAAAGAGATGTATAATGCAAGAACAAAGCAGAATCATAAGTACAATACAAAGCTGAGGATGTAAGGGAGAAATATTAAATTACAAATTCAAGAGGTGCCAATATTCATTCTTATGGGCTAAGGCAACTGAAATAACAGCACTGCCAACTCTTAGACCAGACTAAGAAGGAGTATGGTTTCTATTTAATGAAGAAGAGCATTTTAAAATAATACTAATAAAAATATATTCTAAAATTAAGTTATTGATATTTGCTTGGACTGAATTTAACTTATATTTGAATTAAAATTACAGCAATATTGTTGAATTGAAAGGAGTATAAGATCAGTTGCTTAACTAATCTCCACATTAATGGAATGAATGAGGACCTATTAGGCATGCAAAAGTTGAAGATAGTAACCAGGGCACTTGGTGTCATTTTGAGAAAGAAATTAATTTAGAAAAAAATTGATAAATTTGAGATGTAGCAAAGTATTTTATGATAAATTAAAATCGGACCCAATTTTTTTTAAGGCCTGGAGATATACATAAATAAATAGAGCTAGAGGAGCATGTATGGAAACAGAAGTTTTAGAAGAATCAAGCAACTTTCATGATAAAGGTAGATTAGTTTTCACCCCATTAAGACATTTAAAGGCAAATTGATAACAAAAAGCAATGACAAAATCCTGAAGACCACCATCAAGCTGAATTTTATTTATTTTTAGTCATAAGTATACAGCGATTAGGTTAATGGCATAATGCATTTTTTAGAGTAAGCAGCCCTAACCGTTGCAACAGAAAAATCCTAGATATTCAGAGTCATAACAAATAAGTGCAGTGACCAAAATGGGTCCAGCAGCACTCTTTCATCCTGCAGTTACACCACCTGTAATACTTGTTCTCCAGGATTACCACAGTAGAAAAAGTGAGACCTGGAGAGTTATGCAGATTTTTTAAAACTACATAACAGGTAATAGCACACATTATTGCTATCAACATTCCATTGGCCAAAACTCAATCTCTATTACACACATGAGTAGTAAGGAAATATCAAATTCATGGGCACACAAAACTCAACTTACTGCATGCCTAGAAAGATAATATACCAAAATAACAAAAATCATTGTTTATTCCACTATATATTATTAGGATATGATAAATAAATTTATGCTTGGAGTATATTCTGCTTCTCACTACTTATGACTGGGAAAGAAAGCCTAGCAATGGGGTAAATTGGAACATCTCGTCACCAATGTCTTCACTATGAATCTAGAATACTTCCAAGCAGAGCAGAGTGTCCGAACAATGAATGATGAACTAGCTTTTAAAGGTAAGATGGTGCTATTAATACCAAAAATTTAGCTTACTAAATACCAGTTGTCAGAATGAATTTATGTATAGTCTCTCTGTATACATACTATCTATAAATCCTTCAGTCTCTATGTCCCTGTACCATTCTAGGTTGCAATGTGGTCGCTCTTAAGATGTACCAAGAGGTCCTCCAATGTAGAATTACCTGATCATTCAGGCATGCTACAAACAATAATTTGATTTCCTTCTTAGAATTCTTCAAAATTTGTCTCCAATCTGTGCACAGCTTTGATAACTACTGCTTACTCTTTGAAACTATGCCTCATAAATTCTTCATACCTTCATTATACAAAGAAAATTACCACTGGGATGATGCACTTCCAAATGTGAATACTCGGGCTCATCACTTCTGCCAGGAAAAAAAAAAAAAAAAAAAAGGTCCGATGAAGGTACCTGGTCCCATTGTTTAGAAGAAAGAGCTGTAGTAAATAAATGTGTAGATATATTTTTCTGTTTTACTGAGAAGGAGTAAAGGAGGAGAGATAACTGTCAGGCTTGGCAGACCAGAGGATTCTATCTCCTACAATAATTGGATCAAGGATGTACAACATCTCCAATTATCACAACATATTCAATTAGAGTGATACCTGCAATTTTTCTGAAACTGTTAAGCAAGATATAGCCTGTCCTCATTTGCCAAGTTGGGATAATAAAACACAGTAGCTAGAGAGGGCCCTTCTTCCATGAAAACCTAAGAATGAATTCAATAACAATAGATGAAATATCTGGGAGAAGAAAAGAGAGAGAGGGAAGAGGAGAGACAGAGAAAAAGAGAGAGAGAGAGCGAAAAAGAGATTAACTGAATGAATTCTGTATTCTTCCAGGTTTGAAGCCGTTTCTAAACTTTTTGATTATTGAGCTAATACATACCTACAATATGCTACTCCAGCAATTCACACAATGGGTTGTGCACATGATTGATACCTATCTATTGTGAATAAAATTTTAAAAGTTTACAAGATAAACATGTACATCCGTAAAATCAAAAGGTAAATATCAATAACTACTAAATTTTAAAGAGCAATATTTTAGAAAAAATTTTGTGTCAGGTAGTATCTTATTTCATTTTATTCTGCTATAACAGAGTATCACATACTGTAATTTGTGAAGGACAGAAATTTATTTCTCAGAGTTCTTGAGGCTTGGAAGCCAAAACCAAGGCACTTGTGTCTGTTATCTGGTGAGGGCTACTGTCTGCTTTCAAGATGGTGCCTTGAGTGCTGCAGCCTCCAGAGGGAAGAAACACTCACCTTCACAAGGCAGGAGAGCAGAAGAAAGAACCCATTCCTGGAAGTTATTTTTATAGAGGCATCAATTCATTCATGAGGGTGGACCCTTCAGGACCTAGACATTTCCGATTACACTCCACTTCCTAACACAATTGCATTGGAGGTTAAATTTCAACATGCGTTTTGGGGGAGGAAAACGTTCAAACTATAGCAGGTAGTATTTAAAATGGGCTTGCATTTATACAGTCCTTTCTTTGTACTTAAAAAGATTTCCCATAAATTAGCTAATTTCGCTTTAACAGAGTTCTATAATAGTTATTATCATCACACTCCACAAAGAGTGAACTTGTGGATCACAGAAAGAAAATGATATTCTTAAGGTCACATAATTAGAACTTGAGCAAGAACTCAAATCAATGTTCTCATTTCCACGGTGTATTTCAAAATATTCATCTTAGAGCTGAGAACTGCAAACTCTAAATTTAGCAATAATCACATATAGTCAAGAAAGGTTACTTCCAACTTAAAAAATAATTATACTGAAAAAGCTGTCCTGGCTTGAGTTAACTTGAAAGCAGAACCTGAGCTAAGGACTTGGGTACAGATATTTTATTTGGAATGTGATCTCGGGGAGCTACAGTGAGAGAATGAGGAGAATGAGACAAGGAAAGATAAAGACAGTAAAGAGGGAATTTTTGAGCTTGTTGGGCAACTGGGACTGAATTCCACTTAAGACTCTCTGATAAGTCCTGCTGTGTGTACACAAAACTTTCTCCTGAAGGATTGGAGCCTGGGGCTTTTACCCACCACCAGCTCCAGATTCCTGCTGTTTGAAGTCACCACACGCCTCTCTTTCTTTGACACTCCAAGGGCCCCTGTAGGCCCCAACTGCATCTGGACTCAGAGAGATTGACTCTGCTGCCTAAAGACCTGAGACATAGGGTGAGAAGAGCTCAGATTATAACTGCAGCAGGACTCGGAGGTGGAAATATGAAGACCTGGCACAGGACACCAACAGTGTCTGCTACAGTCATGCCTGAAATAGTCTGATGTTAAAATGAATCTCATTACTTCTGAGATTGGACATATACTTGGAAAATACAGAGAGAAAGCATAATGGAAAATTTTATATCAGATCTCATAGAAAACAGATGACATACTCTTCTCCTTATCAATTAAAGTTTAGCACACATCTCTCCAAAACAATGTGTAGTTCCCAAGAGATTCAATTTCCAGGTTGAAAGATAAATAGAATTATTCATAAGCAAAGAATGAACATGAATGAAAAATTCTGATGTATGGATAAAAACACGTTTCATCTCTGTCTTTAATTAGAAGTTCTAATAGACATCACCACTGCAAATGCGGAATACTTCATGACTAAATTACCTTTAACATACTTCAGGAGAGCAATTTCTTTTGTATAGTAGACTAAGATAAATATAAGTATGTTTCAAGAGAAGTGCCAGGACTTCTTACATGTTAAAGGTAAAATAAATCATGTAAGGCTAAATTTGAAATATGTACAGAAATCAAGTTCGTATAGTTTCAAGAGAAATTAAAATTGTAGTAACTTGTTCTTCTGTTTAACATATTCTATTTTTATGGCCTTAAAAGTCTTTATGAGCATCAGTAATATTTCCAAAATGTTTATAACACATTGTAATATTTTATTTGCATAAAAGTCAGGACAAAAAGACGAGTGATTTTTTGGGGGGCAAGTCATTTATTAGTAGTTACATTTTTGCTAAAGCATTATTAACTATACTAGTCATATATTTCTTATTGAATTCGGTTGTTATAGATTTTAGGAATTAATACTACCTCCAACCAGAAAATTGCTTAAGCACACCTCCTAAAAGAATTTAACTTGAAGAAACTTAAGAAAAGCAATTTTAAATATCAGAGGAAAACTATTAAGCAGAGTTATCACTTAGAAATGTGACAAAATTTTAAATAAAAATACTTGAAATAAGATTAATTTTATGAATCTTTCCTATTAAAGTATGAATGCTTCACACAGAGATTACAATGCTAGAAATCAGATGACTCAGCTAGTTCTCAATACATTAAGTTATATCTGTACAGGTATTATTCATATATAATTTAAAAATGTAAATCAATTTTATTAAAGTACAACTTGCATTCAATAAAATGCAACCGTTTTGAAAGCACAGTTTGACAAGTTTTGACAAACGTATCCCTGGAACTACTACCAGAGTTAAGGCATAGAACATTTCATCACCACCTCAAAAAAGTTACCCTATATCCTTAAGCAGTCAGCCTCCCGCCACGACGAAAGTCCTGGATCCAGGAAACTACTGTTATGTCTTTTGTCAGTGCAGATTGTTTTTGCCTGAAGAATTGCAAATATTAGGTTGATGCAAAAGTAATTGCGGTTTTTCATTAAAAATAGTGACAAAGACTGCAATAAATTTTGCACCAACCTAGTAAATAAAATTATATGTGTTGTAATCTTTCTTGCCTGGCCTCTGTTGCTCAGCATAATGTCTTTGAGATTTATCTATGTTGTTGTATTTATTTGCAGTTTGTTTCAGTTTATTTCAAGCAGGAATTCAAAATTACAAATATAACCAGTGATGTGATAAGTGCTTTAAAACCAGCTTTCTGGTGGCGGGGGAAGTGAGGAGCCTTGATGTGTAATTTGTCAGTTTACATGGTGTAACTCTTCCTACCATTGCCAGATACAAACTACCAACATGATATAACCAACTGGCAAAATTTTTGAAAATTTAACAATAGGCTCTGGAGGGTGATAATAAGATAGCTCCAGAATGTTATTGCATGTAAATCAATTTGTTTATCTTTTAATGGTTTATCAATGCTGTTTCCAGTTTTTGGCTATTGTAAAGAAAGTTGATATGACACCTTGGACCAACATGTATTTTTTTCGCTTAAGATAATACCTGGGAGTGGAATTGCTAGTTCATATGGTAAGTACATGTTCAACTTTATAAGAAAACATTAAGTTATTTTCCAAAGAAGTTTTGCCAGTTTACAATTGGGTCACAGTCAGATTCAGCAAATCACAGATAACGCTATAGCTATAACAGGAGCTCCTTATGGGGGAGGCGCAGAGATGACGTTTTTCACTGAAGGTAACTGAGAGACGTGGATGGTAATAACATGAGAGAGGAGTGATTACATTTGGACTTTTGAGCAATAAATTTGGTGACAATGTGGAAAATACATGGGAGGGTATGAAATCACTGAAAGTTAGATCAGTTAGGATGATATTTTACTAAAGAAATAATGAGGGTCTGAAGTAAGGCAGTGGCATTCTGATGAAACTGAAACATATTTAGGTTGTAAAACTGACTAGAGTTTTTGACTAAGTGGGTGCAGATAATGAAGAACAAAGAGAAATCAAAGATAATTAAGATTTCTTGCTTACAAAATGGGGTGGTCGACGGTAGAAACTGAGACTATATGAAGGTGGGTGGGCCTTTCTCTCTCCTTCTCTTTCATTTTTTAATGGAAGGGAGGGGAAAAGTGACCAAGAGTTTAGTTTTGGATACATGAAGTTTTACTTGCTTGTGAATCACACCACCTTCCCTTCTTTCAAACAATATGACCTTGAGAAAGTTCCTTTAACTCAGTTATTCATAAGTGAAGGAGAAAAAGAAAGTTGTTGTGAAGATCAAATCAGGATAATATAGTCAATAAATGTTACCTGGAATGTAATCCTCATGAGGTCAGGAATCACACCTTAATGGGTTACAATTACCTGAGTACTAGAATATTTATAGGATTAACAAAGTCAGGTGGAAATGTGCAGCTTGAGTAGATATGTGGGAAAGGTGCTTAGGATAAAGGTCTGAATTTGTTATATAGGTTTGGATATCATGATCCTACAATCTCCCTCCCACCCAGGCAAGGAAAGGAAGAAACATAAGAATAAGGCTCTAGCATCTCCTCTCTGGAGATGACATACACACATCATATGCATATGGGCATGGAGGAAGGGGTGTGGGAAAAGGTGAGTTTAGTGAGTATACAAGTTAAAAGACAGGAGTGGATGGTGTCAGGGGATTCTCAGAATGTAGAGAAGAAGAGAGTTTGTAATAGGACATAGGTGGTAGGCCCTTAAATAAGCCCTAAATACAGAGTAAAGATTAGACTGGAAATTATTTTCCTTCCTCATTTAAGAATGAGTCAATGTATGGAATCTCCCCTTGGAAGCTATCCGCCAGGAGCTTGTAGGGTACATAGGTGCCAAAAGTGATCACTGGTTGCTTGCTCCAAGCTTGCTTTTCTTTTCTTTCTTCTGTGTGTGTGTGTGTATGTGTGTGTGTGTTTTGTTGTTGTTGTTTTCTTTTTATTTTTAATATTTATTTATTTATTTATTTGAGACGGAGTCCCATTCTGTCTCCCAGGCTGCAGTGAAGTGCATGATCTCAGCTTACAGCAACCTCTGCCTCCTAGGTTCATGCCATTCTTCTGCCGCAGCCCCCAGAGTAGCTGGGATTACAGGTGCCTGCCACCACTCCCGGCTAATTTTTTTTTTTTTTTTTTTTTTAGTAGAAACAGAGTTTTGCTATGTTTGCCAGACTTGATACATCTCTTGATCTCTCTCCCATTTAGAGAGACTCTGGGAAAATTAAGTTCACTTCTAAACAATTAGTATTTTTCATTCTTTTTAAAGTGCCCTGCTTAAAATCTGCCAAAATCCAGACACATCTCTCCCTGAAATCAATGCTTTGATTCAACTAATCACAATGAACAAAACACTTCAGAGTATCAACAGGAAAAAAGAAATTGATAATAGGGTATCACTTATTCCATGTGCATACTCAGACTATATCCCAGTATTATCTATACAACCTTCCGTTCTCTGCCTGACGAAGGGAAATTTCAGTTTTGCCAGTTGGTCCTGTGCTCTGAGCAACAGTTATTTGCTTGATGATAACAATCAGACAAAAGGCAAAAAGGGACCAAGCAAAGGTGCAACACGTGGGAAAGTATATTCTAAACCTCTTCCATTTTTCTGAGGAAATGTTTAGGCCTCCGCCTACCTCTCAATCCATTGACTCACCTTTATGCAAGTTCTCATTTTATATCATTTGTGACTATTTCTCTTTAATCTAATGGGGAAAACCCAGTGGCCAGGCCACCTGGATTTCTATACAAATAAATTATAAATATTAAATTGCAAGTGTCATTTATTCTGTCTCATGAAAAACATGTAAATGTCCCATGGAAAAGTTTGCAATTAACTTTGAAATATCTTACTTATCTATCTTACTTGTTTATAATGTTAGTAACTTCTGTTTCCACATAAAAGGGAAAATAATTTTGTGATCATGGAATTTCAACACTTTTGGAGAGAAAGTGAATACTCTGTCTCAATATTTGAAGACCTCTCCTAAACGTCTCTTTTCTTTAAAAAATAGTTTAGAGACAGGTCTTGCTCTGTCACCTGGTCTATAATGCAGTGATGTGATCATTGTTCACTGTAACCTTGAACTCCTGGGTTCAAGTGATCTTCCTGGCTGAGCTTCCAGAATAGGTAGGACTGCAGGTGCGTTCCACAATTCTGGCCATATTTTTTTTTTCTTTTTTTCTTTCTCTTTGGTAGAGATTAGTAGGGTCTCATTAGGTCACTCAAGATGGTCTCTAACTCCTAGCCTCAAATGATCCTCCTGCCTCAGCCTCCCAAAATACTGGGATTACACGCCTGAGGCACCACACCCAGCCAAATGTCCCTTTTCTTCTTTGGCCTTTGGTCTTTCTTCAAATTGTCATTTTTGCAAAAAATGTAAACTTTGAATTTTTAGGAGATTCTAAATTCGACCACTGGGATTGAGTTTGAAGACACTGCTCCTTCTCATCCTGAATGCCCCTGCTACTTCCCCTGCTTTTCTTCCCTTCACTACCTTTTTAGACTCAGCACATGGTGGTTGCTGAAGTCCGATAAGCATATTAGTTAGCCACAGGAAAATGTGAAGAAGACAGCAGTGGAAAAGCTGGGTCATAGCATTTATGAAGAATAAGAGTTTACTAATGGAGATGAAGAAGAATAAACTTTTAACAGTGAGAGAAAAATAAAACTGGAAAGAACGTCAGTGAGAGAGATCATTAGAGAGGTGGTGAAAGTTAAGGTTTGTGAGGTAGATGGTATCAGATCTTGGATACCCATCACTGTCAGGCTGAGGTGTTTGGTGTTAACTCTGTAGATCATAGATTAGAATTGAACTTTTTTGAGCAGGAAGTGAGTAGGTGAAAAAGAAAAACAAAGTTTTGTTTTAGAGAGGTGGAGCTGGAATATATTTATAGCATGGATTTTATGCATGTAGTCTTTGTCATACAGCTCTAACTTACGTTAAAAAGCCTCAGTTGTGTGTGTGTGTGTGTAGTTAACTTTAATCTCTATTTTAATAGCTGTTGCTTAATTTGAATAACCTTAATTAGGAATACATACTTCAGAGATGATTGGTTAGGTTAGTCAGATGTAGCCAAATGCCAGATTTCACTCAAATGTCTTCCATGATCTTTAGTTCTTGTGAGTTTGACTAATACAGGAGATGTTAGAAATGATTTTTCATTCATGATGGATGTTATCCAAAGTATCTTGATTTGGTGAGCAAGTTGTACCTTTCAGAGTAGCATCCTAGGCCCATGACTTTTGCATCATTCAGACATGTAGTGAAGAATTATGTAACTACATTTGAACCAGATGAACAGCTGAGTTCTGCTGCTAGAAGATTGTCATTTATGACTTGAGATGCAAGGTTCTCATCAGAATGCCCAAAATGATAATAAATTGGACTCTATCGAACTTGTAAGAACAGTTATATGACTGTTTTCATCACTGTTTCCTAATAAATATTTGCATGAGTAGCAGTATTCTGAAATTTGTGTTTATCTTATTTACTATCTGGTAGTAGCATTATAAGAAATAAAAAACTTGATAGCTTTCACCTAACTTTATTGGAGGCTAATGATATTTATTAAACAAACAAAAAGCTAGTAATTGTGACTGTCAAAACTGGTTTGGGCCAGCATACAACAGACTGAAGATGTAAGACAAATTTTCAAAACACATTAATAGTGTTTCTGTGAAGTAGATGGTCTGGACTAGGTTATACGTGAGAATATAAATATTCGGCAAAGGTTGAACTCAAAGTCATACAAACTCTAGGCAAAAGAACTTTTCTCTGAGATGTAACTAAACTTTTCTATTTAAAAAGTGAATTTAATCCAAGAATATCAAACAAGAAAATTGTTATAAAATGTAAAACATACATGTTTTAAAATACTATTTAGTAACTTTAATTAAAATAATAAGAATTAGAAAGGATGTAGAACTTCAATAACAAAGAAAGTAATTAAATAGGCAAAAATAATTAGTTGAGGATGGTGGGGAAAGGCAGAAGTTTAGAGATTGCCAGTGGTTTATCTAGAGGCATATTTTAGGCCCTCTGGAAGAGTATCCAAACATTGTGTGGGATGATGGAACTGTATTGTGTTATGAAAACACAGCTGCACATCCTATTCTGTGCAAAATGCTATGCTATGGTGACAGATTGTATGTAGGTGCAATGTGTACTCAGTTTGTTCGTATAAAGGACAATTTTATGTTTTGCCATTTCTAACAGATCTTAGTCCATTATGAAAATTACTCTATCATCCCAAGGAACATCAAGAAAATTTTGGGTTGAAATGTCTCCTTAAAAGACAAAAGAAAGCAAATACCATGTATCTACTCTATGGATATTCCTTACTTAATAAGGTTTATTTTCAAATTTTGATTGGCCTATGGTAAGCGGAATAAAATATATGAAGTTACAGCAAAGATGTAAAAATCCTCCTCTTGCCCCTAAATCCTATTTAAATTACTTAACATTATCATTATGCTTTGCATGAGGAAATTAACTAAAGTTATACTCCAGCATACAAATTTATGATGGTAGCATAGTAGATATCAATGAATCATGTTGAATTAAAATGCATATATTAGAGTGATAAGTATAGCAAAAGATAATTAACTCCTATTTACAAATAAACACTTTTTTTTTTTTTTTTTTTTTTGCATTAGTGGTAGTTTTTTCTTAGGCAAGGTAGGTCCTGAGTTCCAATAAAAGGAGAGTAAATTGAAGTATGTTTGAAACTTGAACAATTATCTGGGAATGCCAATGTAAGCTGGGTAGGGTGGAGTCTGAGAACTACCAAAAGTAAACGGGCAGGAGCAAAAGATGAATAATTTGATAGTATCAAGTTCAAATTATTGCAGTATTACAAAATACTGCAAAAATGTTTGCATGTATTTTCTTACCTTTCAATTATAGAAGAAAATATAATAAAATATATTAATGGCACTCACTCGTTTACGTTCTGCTAATTATATTTTTAAGGACTCCAATTCTGGTTAGTTGTTAAAGGTTAATATAAAGTCACTTTTAGTCTTTGATTTGTATTTATTCTTTACCATCCTATTGATAAGAATATAATAATTCATGTCAAAAGTCATAGTTACTTTTGCAAGTAGAATCTGGTGAGTCAGTTCTGGATTTTATTTTAGGATAAGGAGAACTGTTAGATCTGTAATTCTTAAATAAAAATTGTGACAAAATAGGCATTTCCAACATAAGGGCAAATTTTATTGGGATAATCTTTTTTTCTAAGTATAGAGAATTAAGAGGGTATAAATTTTAAAACTAAAATTAATTTAACTTAAATAATTAAATTAAATTAATTAACTTAAATTAATTTAATTTAAAATAAAATTAGCTTAATTTAAACATGCCAGAACACTGTAAATATGTGAATAATATAATAGTATAATATTTATGTATTTGCAAACATAAGACACTACTCTTCCTGGTCAAGATTTTGTAACAGGAATCAGATTTACTCTCTTGACTAAAATAACTAATAATCCAAAAGAAAATACATGAATGATTGGATATCAAACAAAAGAAATCCAATGATCCCTAAAGATAAATAATAAATGAATGAAGTCCTATAAATTGCCAAGTGTGCTGATTAGAGAAACGTTCTAGGCTGCACCAGATGGAAAAGTCACCATGTAAAGAGCCCAACAGACTCTCTACATTGAGGAGAAAGAGCAGGAAGTTGGGAAAAAAAGTGACATGGTTAGAATTTACAGGCAGAGAAACACAGAGGATACAGCTGCACAGAAAGAACTCCAGACATCTTTGAAGTACCTTCTTTAGGTATTCAGTGATCAGCCCAGGCATGTAAAAAATCTTTCTGAGATCAAAAAAAGGACTGCTCACAAATATTAAGAGTAGCAATTTTCAACTGCAGCCAGGTTTGTCTCTCAGGGTATATTTGGCAATATCTTGTGATATTTTTGCTTGTCATAACTTAGGGTGAGGTTGCTACTAACATCAAGTAGATAGGGTCCAGGGATGTTGCTGAACATCCTATAAATCCCAGGAGAGTCTCTGGCAAGAATGAACTGTCCAGTTTAAAATCACGATTATGCTGAGGTTGAGAAATTCTGTGTTAGAGGGAACAGTGTGGAGGGTACACAGAGGGCTCCTCCCAAATTCTTATGGGGAAAACCTCATAATTGACAGGGCATCAGGGAGAATAGCAAATAATAGGGAAAATTTACCCAAGATTAAATACTGATCTAGTTTTATTTAACAAAACATAAAGCCATCTCCACCCTAACACACACACACACACACACACACACACACACACACACCCTAGAAGTTATTTCCAAGTAACTTTACCACATTACAAAAAACATCTCAAGAATATTTTCAGAAATATGAAACAACCGGCACAAAACAAAGTAAAATGCATAATGACTGTAATCCAATAAAAATTATATCCAAACTAATGTGGTAAGACAATAAAAGGAAATAAAAGGCATACAATTTGGAAAAGAATAAATAAAACTGCTTTTCCTCACAATGGCACCGTTTTTAAAAATTTACAAAAACTACTCAAAATATTAAGTGATTACAAGTTTGTAGAACACAAGATTAATATACTTGATTAATACAAAAGTCACTTGCTTTTCTGTATTTCAGCAATGAACAAGAGTAATTTGAAATTAAAAACACAATTTCTTTTACATTAGCAACCCCCAAAATGAAATATTTATGTATTAACCTAATACAATACAAGATGTATACAAGGGAGGCTGCAAAACTCTGTTGAAAGAAATCAAAGAACTAAACAAATGGAGGTGTTTTACGTTCATGAGTAGGAAGACTCAATATTGTTAAACTATCAGTTTTTCACAACTCATCCATAGATTCAATAAAATCACAAACAAATTACCAGCAAGTTATTTTATGTATATCAAGAAACTAATTGTAAAGTTCATAGAGGCCAAAGACACAGAATAGCCAACGTGTTATTGAAGAAAAAGAACAAAGTTGAAGAACAAATTTCAAGACTTTCCATCAAAGTACAGTAATCAAGACAGTGTGATATTAGTGAAAGAATATACCAATAGATCAATGGAACAGAATAGAGAGCCCAGATATAGACTCACATGTATATAGTCAATTAATTTTGACAAAGCAGCAAAAGCAATACAATGGAGAAAAGAGAATTTTCACCAAATGGTGCTGGAAGCTCTATATGCAAAAGACAAAAAAAAAAAAAAAAAAAAAAGAAAAGTAAAAGAAAACAAACAAACAAAAGAAAACAAAAAAACCTGAGCATATCTTACGCCCTTCACAAAAATTAACTAAAAATAGATCCAATAACTAAATGTAAGATACAAAATTATAAAATGTTTAGAAGATACCATAGTAGAAATTCTAGATGATCTTGGGTTTGGCAATGACTATATATATATATACAATGTCAATGGCACTCTCTATGAAAGAAAGAATTGGTAAGGAGAGCTTTATTAAAATTAAAAGGCACTGTCAAAGAAAACACAAGTCACAAACTAGGAGAAAAGATTTGCAAAGGATACATCTGATAAAGTACTATTATCCAAAATACACAAAGAACTTATAAAACTCAACAATAAGAGAACAGCAACCCAACTAAAGTGTGAGTAAAAGATCTGGACAAGTATCCTGCCGAAGAGATATACAGAGAGCAAATACATATATAAAAAATGCTCCACATCATGTCATCAGGGCAGTGTGAATTAAAACAACAATAAAATACTGCTACACATGTATTAAAAGGGTCCAAACCCGAACATTAACAACACCAAATTCTGGCAAGAATTAAAAGGGCCCAAACCTAGAACATTAGCAACACCAAATTCTGGCAAGGATGTAGAGCAGTAGAAATTCTCATTCATTGCTGGCAATAATGCAGATTGGTGCAACCATATTTGAAGACAGTTTCTCAGCTTTTTACAAAACTAAATATACTCTTACCATATAACCCAAAAATCAAACTCTTAAGTATTTATTTTAAAAAGTTAAACATTTGTATCTACACAAAAACCTGCACACAGATGGTTATAGCAGCTTTATTCATAATTGCCAAAGTTTGGAAGCAACCAACATGCCCTTCAGTAGGTGAATGAATAAATAAACTCTGGTACATCCAGCCAATGGAATGTTTTTTTCCAAGCTAAAAAAAAGAACTGTCAAGCTGCTAAAAGACATGAAGGAACCTCAAATGTATATTACTAAGTGAAAGAACCTAATCTGAAAAGGCTACACGCTATATAAGTACCTATATATGACATTCTGAAAAAGACAGAACTAGGGATACAGTAAAAAGGTCATTGGTTACTAGAGGTAGGGGAAGGGAGGGACAAATAGGCAGAGCATAGCAGGTTTTAAGTATAGTGAAAATACTCTGTATGATATTATAATGGCAGATATATGCGACTGTACATTTTTCCAAACTCATAGAATTTACAACACCGAGAGTGGACCTTACCTAAGCTGCAGACTCTGAGTGATGATGTGTAAATATAGAGGAATAGATTGTAACAAATGTATCAATCTGATGGAGGATGCTGATAATGAGGGAGGTTGTGCATGAGAGAGAGCAGGGATTCTATAAGAAATCTCTGTACTTTCTGCTCAACTTTGCTGTGAAACTAAAGCTACTCTAAAAAAAAAAGTTTTAAAAAATTACTCAGCATTTAAAAAATAGAAAAATAAGACTCATAAAGAAGAAAAAAAATCAATTCATGGGTCGATGGGTGCAGCAAGCCACCATGGTACATGTATACCTATGTAACAAACCTGCAAGTTCTGCACATGTATTCCAGAACTTAAAGTGTAATTTTAAAAAAGAAAAAAATCAATTCATTAAAATTGGGCCGGAAATGACATAGACGACAGAATTGCCAGTCCAGGCTTTAAAATAATTATTGCAATCATATTTCATATATTCAAGAAACTAGAGGAAATATTGACATGAAAAACATGTCATTAGAGAGATGAATGATTTTTAAAAGGCCCAAATTGAATTCCTAGAGAATAAAATTGCAATTTGATACAAAAATTACACTGGAAGCAATTAACAACAGTTGGACATTGTAGGAGAAAAAATTAGTGAACTTGAAGTCTTAGTACTGGAAACTAAGACGGTACAATAGCTACAAAAAAGCAAAATACTTAGAAATATACTTAGCCAGGGAGATAAAAGGTCTCTAAAAGGAGAACTACAAAACACTGAAGAAAGAAATTATAGATGGCACACTTAGAAAAGCATTCCATGCTTATAGATTCAAAGAATCAATATCATTTTAATGGTCATGCTACCCAAAGCAATCTACAGGCTCAACGCTATTCTCATCAAACTACCAACTCATTTTTCACAGAATTAGAAAAAAGTATTTTAAAATTCACATGGAACCTACCAAGATCCCAAATAGCCAAAGCAATCCTAAGCAAAATGAACAAAGCTGGAGGCATCAAGTTACTTGACTTCAATTTCTAATTGGTTGTGTCTGGTATATAAAAATACAATTGATTTTTTATGTATTGATTTTGTACCTACAACCTTTCTAAATTCTCTAATTGCTTATTTTGTCTATCCCATCAGATTTTCTACACTGACTACAATGGTGACTGCAAATAAAGACAGTTTACTTCTTTTTATCAAATATAGATGACAATCATTTCTTTATCTTTCTCTATTGCATTGAGTAGAACCTGCAGTAAAATATTGACTAAAGGTGGAGTGGAAATATTAGCCTATTTTTTATTTTAGAGAGAAATCACTCAAACTTTCACTAATAAACTTGATGTTAACTGTATACTTAACTGTCCTATACTGGATGAAGACAATTCTATTTTATTTCTAGTTTGCTGAAACTATCCTGTAAGTCTACAGCAACCAAAACAGCATGGTACTGATACAAAAACACATACAAAGACCAATGGAACAGAATAGAGAATCCAGAAATAAAACTGCACATCTACAGCCATCTGACCTTCGACAAAGAGGATAAAAATAAGCAATGAAGAAAGAACTCCCTATTCAATAAATGGTGCTGGCATAACTGGCTAGCCATGCACAGAAGAATGAAACTGGACCCCTACTTTCACCACATACAAAAATTAACTCAAGATAGATTAAAGCTTTAATTGTAAGAACTCAAACTACAAAAATCATAGAATAAAACCTAGGAAACACGACTCTGGACATAGGCCTTTGGAACTAATTCATGACTAAGTCCTCAAAAGCAATTCATCAAAATCAAACATTGACAAGTGGGAACTAAATAAACTAAAGAGCATCTGCACAACAAAAGAAACTATCAACAGAGTAAACAAATAACCTTCAGAATGGGAGGTAATATTCACAAACTATGCATGTAAAATTATAATATCCAGAATATATAAGGAACATAAACAATTCAATAAGCAAAAAACAAATAACCCCATTAAAAAGTGGGCAAAGGACATGAACAATTTAGAAAAGAAATACATGCAAGCAGCAAACATATTTTAAAAATGCTCAACATCACTAATTATCAGAGACATGCAAAACAAAACCACTACAGGATAGCATCTTACACTAGTCAGAATGGCTGTTACAAAAAAGTCAAAAAATTACACATGCTGGTGAGGTTGCAGAGAAAAGGGAATGCTAATACACCATTGGTAAGCATGTAAATTAGGTTAAACACTGTGGAAAGCATTTTGGATGTGTTTCGGGGTACTTAAAACATACCTACTATTTGACCCAGCAATCCCATTACTGGGTATATACCCAATAGAAAATAAATCATCCTACCAAAAAGACACATGTACTTGTGTATTCATCATAGTACTATTCACAGTCCCAAAGACATGCAATCGTTGTAGGTGTCCATGAAAAGCTGGTTGGATAAAGAAAATGTGGTACATATACATCACAGAATCCTATGCAGACATAAAAAGCAATGAAATCACATCCTTTGAAGCAACATGGATGCAGCTAGAGACCATTATCCTAAGTGAATTAACGGGAGAACAGAAAACCAATACTGTGTGTTCTCACTTATAAATAGGAACAAAACATTGGGTACTCACAAACGTAAAGATGGAAACAATAGACACTGGGGGCTACTAGATGTGGGGAGGGAGGGAGGAAGGCAAAGGTTGAGAAATGAACTGTTGGATACTATGCTTACTCTCTGATTGATGGAAGAATTTGTGTCTCAAAGTTCAGCAGCATACATTACACCCATGTAAGAAACCTGCACATAGACCCCTGAATCTAAAATAAAAGTGAAAATTATAAAAAGGAATTTGAAATATAATAAAATAATAGCATCTACAGTAGTATGAGAAAATATATAATGCTTTAAGAAAAATCTAACGACAATTATGTAAGAACCGTGGACTGAAAACTACAAAACATTTACTGGCAGAAATAAAAAAACCTAAATAAATCAAGAGATGCAGATATTCATGTGACTAAGGAGTAATTATTCTTCAGAGTAGCTAGGGAAATTAAGTATTATAGCTAATTATTAATTCAGAAGAATTAATATTCTTAAAATGATCATTCTTCCCAGTTTAATCTGTAGCTTCAAAATAATCTCAATCAAAATCTCATCAGAGATTTTATATAAATTGGAAAGCTCATTTTAAAATACATATGGAAGTGCAAAATTCTTAAAACAGCTAACAATAAATAAAGTTTGAAAAAAAAGAACAAAGTTGGAGAACTACCCGAGATCTAAAATTATTATAAAGTTACAGTAACCCAGACAATACGGTACTGGTGTAAAGATATAGATCAGTGGAAAAGAATAGAGTCCACAAAAAAGAAAAATCCCGAATGTATATAGACAACTGATTATTGACAAAGGTTCAAAAGATATTCAGTAGATAAATGATTTCTGCAACAAATGGTGCTGAAAATTGAATAGTCGTATAAAAAAGAACTTCAATATATATCTGGCACTAAGAATGGCTCATACACAATGTAAAATCTAAAACTACAAAATGTACAGAAGTACAGGAAAAAAAACTGTGATTTTTGATTAGGAGATGTCTTAAATACAACAAAAGCACGATTCATAAAATAAAATATTGATATTTTGGGCTTCGTAATTTTAAGAACTTCTGCCCTGTTAAAGACATTGTTAAGTGAATAAAAATTAAGCTACAGGCTGAAAGAAAAATATTTGCAAAACGTGTATCAGGTCAGTGACTTGTGCCCAGAATATGTAAAAACTCTTATAACCAAATAATAAGAAAAACAACTCAATTAAAAATGAACAAAATATTTGAATAGACACTCCATGAAAGAAGACATATGGATGGCAAGTAAGCATATGAATAAAATGTTCAACATTACATTAGTAATCATTAGGAAAAGGAACATTAAAGCCACAAGAAGATACTATTACAAACTTATTATAATGCCTATAATCCAAAAGACTGACAATACAAAGTAATGGTGAGGAATGTAGAGAAAATGGAACTCACTGCTAGTGGAAACATAACCACTTTGGAAAAGAGTTTTTGGCATTTCTGGCCAGGTGCAGTGGCTCATGCCTGTAATCCCAGTACTGTGGGAGGCTGAGGCAGGTACAGCACTTGAGGTCAGGAGTTCGAGACTAGCCTGGACAACATGGCGAAACCCTGTCTCTACTAAAAAATAAAATAAAAATAAAAATAAAAATAAAAAAATTAGCCAGGTGTGGTGGTGTACACCTGTAGTCCCAGCTACTCAGGATGCTGAGGTTGCAGTGAGCTGAGATATTGCCACTGTATTCCAGACTAAGTGAAAGTGTGAGACTGTATCCAAAAAAAAAAAAAAAAAAAAAAAAGAGTTTGGCATTTATGTAAAATGATAAACACATACTTATCATATGGCCCATCCTTTCCATTCATAACTATTTTCCAAATAAATGAAAGTATATTTCCATAAAGATGTATACACAAATGTCTGCAACACCCCCAAAGATGAAAACAAACCAAATGTCTATTAACAGGTGAATGAATAAATACATTGTTGTATACTCAAATAGTGGAAAATATCCAGCAATATAAAGGAATGAGCCATTAATATACACAATAATAGGAATGAGTCCCAGAAATAACTATGCTGAAAGAAGTCGGACAAAACAGTACTCACTGTAATTTTAATCTAAAATCCAGAAAATACAAATAACTTATCTATATAAAAAGCAAGTAGATCCAGGATTGGCAGGGGTGAGAGATGGATGGGTAGGGCTCGGAGAGGGGATCATAGAGCAGCGTGGGGACATTTAGGGATGATGAATATGCACATCATTTTGATGGTGGTGATAGTTTTTCACATATATCTATATCTTCATCTTAATATATTTTACAGTTTAAACATTTGCAGTTAATCGTATGTCAATTATACCTCAAGAAAGCTGTTGCAAGAAACATTTTCCTAGCTTCTGTGAGATGCTTACATAGACCTGTAAGCCCTCCTATGAACGTGTCCTGCTGCATAGCTCATGTTCCCTTTAAACTCTTCATAGAAAGGATACATTAAGACTAAAATTATGTGGCACAAAGTCAAAGGATGTAGTTAAAGATGATAATTTTATGGTCTTGAGGGGAACTACTATAAATGCAGACACTAAAAAACAGAACGATAGTTCCTAGAATACGACTAAGTTTAAAATCACAGGATATAAAAGGTAGAAATATCATTAAATCTGACCACAAACAGATCTGCAAATTGAAAAGCAGAATCAGGAAATGGTAAATGTCTTAATGTGTTGCTTTTCTCTGCCTTTGGAAGGCAGATAGCCAAATTACAAAGTTTTTGAAAAGCCCATATTTTCAACTACGGGGAAAACCTAAACATAGTCATTTATAGGTAACTGAGAAAATGGTTAGAAAGAGATTGAATACTTGAACATATTCAGAGTTTTCTATAAACAACAAATCCACAGATTATAAAGAGGGCTCCAAGCATAATGTGAGCTTGCCCTTATAAATTTCCAAGTAGTGAAGGAAGTCTCCTGGACCATTAATCTATTTTTGTGCAATGAAACTGTGTTTATTCCTGTGGAAACTAATGGAAGACACCCTGGAATTGCTACAGACAAAATATCTGGATGAATTTATAAAGCACTTATAAGTGCTTGAAGACAGAGTCTGGGGGACAGGGGTCTCATTCATAGTTTTTTTTTTTTTTTTTTGTCTTGTATCCAATGCCAAACATAGGCATACTGGTGCTACTCAACAAATCTTGGCTAACTTATGTTTTGTTTTATTTATTTATTTATTTATTTATTAGAAATCATTGCAGAACCTAGTTTTTAGCCCACTGAGATTTTATATCAGACAATTTAAATTTAAAAACCTTATCGGGCAGTGTATTTCTGCTCTTCCGTCAGTGAAATTAATAAAGTGAGTACAGGACAAAGAGTAACCAAACACAACAGAGTCATCACCAAGACAACCAGAATCGAGGGAATTATTAGAACAGAGACTAACAAGCTTTGGAGTCAAAACGTGACAGAAAAGCAATAGAATTATAGAGAAGTCAAATAACCTCCAAATTAGTAAATCAATCTGGTGCAAAGATTCGCAAGCCCTTCATAATTCAAGGTATTGCACTACTTGGAAAAGTGACAATGCAGAGCACCGAATAGATGCAGTAGTCAAAAACTAATAAGAGAAGAAACTATATCAGTAACAAATAGTGGTGAAATTGCTAGAGGGCAATGAATAGCAAAGAACAGTATGGAGAAAAGAAATCTGACGAAAGGTTGTCAAAAAGGCGAGAGAACAAAACATTCTAAAGTGAAGCATTTGGGAAACTTAGTTGAGGAGTGAAGGATGCTTAATCTGGGCAGTCACATTTCAAGAAAATTGATTAAAAGGCCACATTGCACATTAGTAGAGAGTTAGAATAGACTAGGGCTTTAAATGAATTGTATTTTTACCCCGGAACCATATGTAAAAATGAATTGCCTAAAAGCATAAACATGTAAGTAGTCAGAAGTTAAAACACTAGAATCCTCCTAATTTCTTCCTTACCCCATGCCCAAAGTAGCTTGTAAAATTCATTACACCCTGCATGAGTTTCTTAGAGCCATCATAACAAACTACCCTGAAGTGAGTGGCTTCAAACAACAGAAATTTATTCTCTCACAGCTCTGGAGGCCTGAAGTCTGAGATTGAGAGTGCAAGGCTGCACTCCCTTTAGATGCTCTAGCCAACAATCTGTTTCTTTCCTCATGCAGCTTCCGGTGGCTACAGGCATTTCTTGATTTACTGCTGTATCACTGCAACCTGTGCCTGTGTGCTTACATTTCCTTCTCTTCCTCTGTATTGTCTCCTCTGTATCTTTTATAAAGACACATGTCATTGCATTTAGGGCCCCCTCAGATTATCTGGCAAAATACCTCCTCTTAAATTCCTTAATCATATTTTTGCAACGTTAGTTAATATGCTTTTGCTGTATTTTGCAATATTTAGAAGTTCTGGGAATTGGGGCCTATCTTTTGGGGGAACTATTATTCAACCCACTTCATACCAGCTCTCTGAAAGAAATATGTACATATATATGTGTGTGTGCATGTGTATGTGTGTATTCATGTATATGTGCGTCCATTTATATATATACGAATGTTGCTAATATAAAGGGAGTAAAATTACAATTTACAAATAAAAATAAAATACAGTAGTTCCCCCTAAACCATGGTTTTTCTTTTTGTTATTTCAGTTACCTGTAGTCAACTTTGGTCCAAAAATATGAAATGATGAATTGCAGAAATAATTCATAGTTTTAAACTGTGTATCACTCCAAGTAGTGTGATGAAACTTCGTGCAGTCATGCTCTGTTCTGCCCAGGATGTGAATAATCCCTTTGTCCAGAGTATTTATACTGTATATACTACCCTATTAGTTACTTAGTAGCTCTATTGGTTATCAGATCATAAAAACATAGTACATATAGGGTTAGGTATAGGCATCCACTGGGGACCTTGGAACGCATCTCATAAAAATGAGAGCAGATTACTGTATACTATACTTTTATTGTAAATTCTCTATCAATTGGTTCTTATGGTATGCTTTCAATTTTTGCTTAACCCCTGTATCCATAGTAAAACTATGGCTTCAATTGGCAAACATGTATTTCTGACAGGAATGTTGATTGACAGTTTAGTTTCTATTAATGAGTAAAATGAAGATTAAATAATGAAGACACATGTCGGAATTGCACTCATTCACCATTGCAGTAAGCAAATTTTTGCTGTACTGAATAATAGTTTTTGAATACTAAAAAGATCTTTCTTCAGTTTTGGGGGCTAGTCACGATGTAGCAGCTACAGATAGAAAAGAATGAAATTTAGTCTACATTGTTAAGATTTTCTCTATCACTTCGACAATAAACACAACGATAAGTCAACTACTGATTTGCAGCATTTGCTGATTTATTTGGTGTAAATATTCCCACCATAGCTGACTTCTAGCTACTGACATGAAACTGCTAGATTCGGTGTCAGAAAGAGATGTTCAGTAACAACTAATCATATAGTATTTCCACCATAAGGACAGTATAAAGTGATTAACCCAAGAGCATAAATAAAAGTAAGACACAATAAAATATTAGGAAGGGGTAAACATTGACATTTATTTTCTTTGTTGTCAATAGAGGTTTTACATTTCAAGTTTACACAATTTAATTTTTAGAAATGGCTATGTTTAACAAATGGCTTGCAAAGTTTCTGAGAATTTAAGTTGGCTTTTACAAGTAACTAAGAGCCAGTTCCAACGAGCTGTTACATGATACGATGATGAAGAATTAGAAGAAACACTTTTTAAGCCTTCACATCAGTTACACAAAATTAATGATAGGTCAGCACTTCTAGTCAGAGTAAATGCATTTTAAAATCTCTAATCTTTTCCAGAACGATTGCTAGAACTCCTAATCAGATCTGGCTCCAAAGAAAAACACCAAGTTTTATGTTAAAGGTCTTAATAATTCAGTTATAATGAGCAGAACAGGAAGCCAAATTTCCTGCTGTACGTTTCAAAAAGTTTCAGCTGTTCCTACTGATGGGTCTCCAGGTAGATTTCATTTAAGAGTGAGCTTACTGATGAGTTCTAATTATGCCTAATTTCATATTCACCAACTAATTCACAGTTTGCTGTGTGACATTAGGCCAGTCACTTCCTTTTTCCATCAATTTCTTAATCTGCAAAATGTGGATGTCTTACCTCACAAGGGTATAGTAAACTATAAGAAATTTAAAACATTACATATCTAAAATGCAATTACACCATTAAAAACAGTAATTAAGAAAATTAGTGAGAAACTATGACAACTCCTTTGGAATCATGCCATTAATTTTTAAATAAGGAAAAGAGAAAATATAAAGGAGCAGGCTCATCATGATCTTTTATAATCTCTCTTTTGGGAGAAAGGAATCAGGCAACAGTTACTCCCGCTCAGAGAAAAATAGAGAGAAGCATGTGACCCCAGTCTGTTTCTATTATGCTAGCATCTGCAATCATTAGGTTCAAGTGGCATTTTTAAAAATTATTCTCTGCAAAAGAGTCCCAAGGAAACAATAATTATCATTTAATGGGATTCATGGTGCCACAATAAATATAACTGCTCTTCTCCACCTGAGTTCTAACCCAATTGAGAGAGGCAGATGGGCACCAAAATATCATCTTTATTACTGACAGCAGAGGATGTGGCTTTTATCAGCAGGTAAATGGGCTTTCTGATAATGGACATCACAATAAAATTGCCTTACCTACGATGTCAAAGGCAAAAGGGGACAACTGCACACTTGTATCCTGGAATGAGGCCCTTATAATTTATAACCTAGGGGATTGAGATAGGAAGCTTCTCAATTCCAGAAGAAGGCTGCCCAAGAGACAGAGATTAAGGGGCCAGCTCCCTTATACCCAGTTTCTCTTTTAAACTTTCCCATCACATAAGTCCCTTTTCTTCACTGGGGGCATAAATGGGTGATGAGGCAGAGAATGTACCAGAATGTCATGATAATAGATCTCTCTTTACATGGAAGGAAATTTCGGGAGTTTCTTCCCAACCTTACCCCATCATCATTCAAAATGTTTGGTGTAAGAAAAGAGAGAGAGGTAGAAATTGTTCATAGGTGAGTTATTCCCAGCAAAGAGTATGGAATCAAGAAAAGGGACACTGCCCTTCAGCTCACCACTAAGCAGCCAGGCTCAGAGAACTAGGTGCTCAGAGAAGCTGAACAATATAAGTTCTCACAGCCAACTGTGTTGTATGCCTAGACCATGTGCTTTTCGAAAGCAGAGATTATAGTTTAATAACTAGTTAATAATGTACAATTTAATGATAGCCTTGCACGTTATAAACAATAGTAAATATTACAGAAGAAAGGAAATAAAGAAGAGAGAAAGAAAGAAAAGAAAAGAAAGAAAAGAAAAGAAAGAAAGAAAGAAAGAAAGAAAGAAAAAGAAAGGAAGAAAGAAAGAAAGAAAGAAAGAAAGAAAGAAGAAAGAAAGAAAGAAAGAAGAAAGAAAGAAAGAAAGAAAGAAAGAAAGAAAGAAAGAAAGAAAGAAAGAAAGAAAGAAAGAAAGAAAGAAAGAGAAAGAAAGAAAGAAAGAACGAAAGAACGGAAGGAAGGAAGGAAAGAAAAGAAAAAAGAAAGAGGGAGGGAGGAAAGAAGGAAGGGAGCCAGGTGTGGTGGCTCATGCCTGTAATCCCAGCACTTTGAGTTGCTGAGGCGGGTGGATCACGAGGTCAGGAGTTCAAGACCAGCCTGGCCAACATGGTGGAACTCCGTCTCTACTAAAAATACAAAAATTAGCTGGATGTGGTGACATGTGCCTGTAGTCCCAGCTACTCGGGAGGCTGAGGCAGGAGAATTGCTTGAGCCCAGGAGACAGAGTTTGCAGTGAGCCGAGATCATGCCATTGCACTCCAGCCTGTGTGACAGAGTGAGAAAATTAAAAAAAGAAAAGTCTTGGAGAATTAAAAAAAGAAAAAAAGAAATGAATTAATTGGGAGATAAATTCAAACCTAAATCTGACTGACTTCAAAAACGTAGGTCCTTTTACCACTTACATTGCCTCCATGTTAGTGTTATAACTGGGCTTTATGTCTACTGGAATGTTATTACACAGCTAGGAAGAATGTATGCTTGAATGCTCACATCCTTATTAAGAGCATTAAGTCTCTTTAAGGGCAATGTGCTCAGTGTTCCCCCTAGCTCAGATATTGTACTGGCTACTTGCTGAGATGATATGTAATCTCTTAGGTCTTCAAGCCAGACTGAGAAAAGCAAAATAAACGACATCTAATCCATAATGGTGCTTATAATCATACTTAAGATCAACATGTTCTTCCATAAATAACAGTGTTACTAAAAGCTTATATTAGCATATTTTAGGCATTCCCTCTAAACACCATTGCAAGGTTAAGGTTGTCATTCTTTTGCTGTTAAAGTTTGTTCTTATAACATTGACAAACATTGCTAGATGAGATTAATCCCTTTAACTCATACATTCAAAAGATGATTTTCCATTATGTTCATGGCTATATAAGCATACAATAAGTATTAAGAAATCACAGGGAACACATTGGTCAAAAAATTCAGGAAAGAATTGGAAGTGATCATGGGGTTCAAGTGGGTTTTTTGCTGTTCACATTTTCTGGGATTTAGGGATTCTACTTAAAAAGAAAAACTAAGCTCTCAGTGTACATCGAGCTATTTAAAAATTAAGGTGAAATTTCAAAGTGCTTTAATTATAGGAAAAATACTGAGTCATCTTTTAAACCTCTATCTTCAGTAAATGTGAATCTCTCTTTTTCTGAAGATTTCTATTTAAAGATGCTATTGGCCTGTATTTTAGAGCCACCTACTGTACTGAGGGCTAAGGCAGAGGATGGCTGTCCTCTGGGTCTCACTGCACTTTATTCATAAGGATGACAGTAACTGGCCACATAAAAACAGGCCTGGATCAAGTGACTGCTTCACATCTTTTTTGGACTTAAATATCATGATCTATGATTATATAAAAAAGCTTGCAATTTCAGACAACTGGTGTCCAATGTAGTTAAGTTGCAAAATTGCTGTTATCATCCAGCGGCTCTTGTGCACCCACCGCGGCTCCTGGTACTGAGTTATCTTCCTCTGACTCAAAAGTGTCAGCTGCATCAGTGCCTGCAGCAGTGATGGGAAGGATTATACCTCAATTAAGCCTGATCCCTGACTCCAGGCAAGCCAGTCTCCTTCAGTGCCAGGAACACTCCACAGTTAGGCCTTCATTCCAATTTACTCTTACAACACTTATTCAAATCCAAATCCTCTTCCTCAGTATGAGTTTTCTACTGCTGGCTTAACTAATTATCACAAATATAGTAGTTTCAAACACCACAAATCTATTATGTTACTGTTCCTAAGGTAAGAAATCCTGCATGGGTCTTTGCGGGATAGTCAAGGCATCGGCAGCGCTGTGTTCCTGTATGGAAGCTCTAGAGGAGAATCAATTTCCCTGCCTAGTGGCTGTCCACACTCTTTGGCTTGATTCCCTTCCTATCATCTTTAAAGCCAGCCTCACCACATCTCTGCTCTTTCTTTCATAGTCACCCCCCCCCAACTACATCCCTCTAACTACACTCTCTAACCAAGAGAACTTGAAATGTTCTCTATTTTTAAGGATCCAGATGATTAGTTAAGCCCTCCAAAATAGTGGAGGATAATCTTCCCATCTCAAGGTCCAACCCAGTAATCGCATCTTCAAAACCCCGTATGCCATGTAAGGTACCATATTCACAGGTGTCAGGGCTTGGAAAAGACTTCTTACAGAGTGTGTGGGGCTGAAGCACTATTCTGCTTGCCACCGCCTTTGTGAAACCTCCCATAATCAGTCCAACTTTCACTTATTAAACTGTGTCTTGCAGCACTGGAATCTATGTGTCCAATAATTTAGTAATTCATTATTTCAGACTTTTAGACACTTGAGTGCTTCAAATGTGTTTGGTAATGATAAACTTTCTGAATGCAGAGTTCCTGCTTAAGGTGACCTGTGTCTTCTTGCTTTTACCTCTATGATGTTTACGGTGCTGAGCATTCGACAATTAGCAGATTTCTTAGATATTTCTTTGAAAGTGCAAAACATCTTGTTGTTTATAAGGGACTTTAAGTTATATCACATATTTTTTTTAAAACCCAAATTGAATACCAAAAATGAACACAAGAAAGATGAACTGAGCACCTTAGGTAACCCCACAATAAATCAGTACACTTTAATCACCTCAAGTTAAAAGCCTCATACGTAAGAATCTTTCAGTCTTCATTAGATAACAGGCAAGGAAATGTATTTAGGTATATAATTTCCATGATTTACCAGTATGAAGATATACCATTTTCATAAACCAGTATTATACACCATTACAATAAAATATTTTCATGAAAGAATATGAAAAATATTTCAATATCAAGGGGTACTATGGTTTTGCATTATGATATTTGCTCTTTTACATCCTTATTATGTGTACTGCTGAGATTTAACAACGAGTGTTTAGGTCAAGGTAGTTTTCAGCAGTGGAATCTTGCTAAATTCTCCCCATTCCTGGCCAATGTTGTTATGCTACCCAGGAAACTTTCCATCACCTGCAACTGAGTATACTTTGGTCCCTGTCCAGCTTAGTCACTAAAATCTGACTGATATTAAGAATTTTCTGGATCAATGTTTAAATAGAATTGAGGATAATCAATAATTCTCAAGAGTGGTTTATTGCTGAGATAAAAGTGGTAAACAAGTAAACAAAACAGATTGCTTCTAATTGCCCACAGTGAAAAAGATGATATAATCAATGTTTTAAGTGATCTGTTAAATGAAGGTTGTTATGATGATCTCATTTGACTTGAGGACAAAAACAAACAAACAAACAAACAAACAAACAAAAAACCTCATTCAATTAAAAAATGATAAAGTTGTCTTTACCCATATACAGTCCAAATTTAAAATGTTATATTATGCTGAATCAATTAATATTCACATTGAATTTAGGAAATGGCTTACATAATAAAATAGAATGAAATTCTGTCATTTGCAGCAACATGATTAGAACTGGAGATCATTATGTTAAGTAAAATAAGCCAGGCACAAAAAGGCAGGCATCACATATTCTCACTCATAGGTAGGAGCTAAGGTGATCCTATGGAGATAGAGAGTAGAATAGTGGTTACCAGAGGCTGGGGAGTTTGTGTGTATGGGGGACATGATGCCAGGGGATGAAGAGAGGTAGATTAATAAGTACAAACATACAGTTAGATAGAAGAGATAAGTTATAGTATTTGATAACATAGTAGGGTGACTGTAGTTAACAATGCTATATTGTTTATTTCAGTGTAGCTAGAAGAAAGGATTTGAAATGTTCCGAATACAAAGAAATGATACACGTTCAAGGTGATGGATATCCTAAATACCCTGACTTGATCATTATGCATTTTATGCATGTATCAAAATATCACATGCCCCATACGTATATATAAATATCATGCAAAATTCCCACAATACCTGAGAAGTGCAATAAAGTAAAGCAGAAGACAAGGAGGTATGCCTGTAAAAAATTAATTATAATTTATGAAATAGCTTAAACTGGAACCCAATAGAATTAACCATAGAAATTCTAGTTCACATAATTCTCCCACAGGAATAAAGTTTCCACCAATGAAACAAGAGTTAACATTCACATGCTAAAATATAAATCTAGACACTGCCCTCATACTTTTCACAAAAATTTACTCAAAATGCATCAGACACCTAAAGGTAAACTTAAAAACTATAAAACAGTGGCCCCCAACCTTCTTGGCATCAGGGACTGGTTTTGTGGAACACAATATTTTCACAGATGGGGGTGGAGGGGGGATGGTCTCAGGATAATCCAAGTGCATTACATTTAATGTGCACTTTATTTCTATTATTATTACATTATAGTATATAATGAAATAATTATACAACTCACCATAATGTAGAATCTGTGGGAGTCCTGCGCTTGTTTTCCTGCAATTAGATGGTCCCTTATGAGGGTGATGGGAGACAGTGACAGATCATGAGGCATTAGACTCTCAAAAGAAGCTTGCAAACTACATCCCTCACATGTGCAGTTCACAATAGAATCTAATGTCGCTGTTGATCTGCTAGGAGCTGCAGTCCAAGCACTAATGTGAGTGATGGGAAGCAGCTGTAAATACAGATGAGGCTTTGCCCTCTTGCCAGCTACTCACCTCCTGCTGTGCAGTCTGGTTCCTAAACAGGGCTCTGACTGGTACTTGTCTGTGGCCTGGGGTTTGGAGACTCCTGCTATAAAACTCCTATATGATAACATAGGAGAAAATCTAGGTGACCTTGAGTTTGGTAACGATTTCTTAGATAGGCAGTAGCCATGAAATTTAAAAAATTGATAAACTGGACTTCTTTAAAATAAAAAACATCCACTCTGCAAAATACACTTTTCAGAAAATGGAAAGACAAGACACAGACTGGGAGAAAATATTTTCAAACCAAACATCCCTCATCTGACAAAGGACTAATATTCAAAATATACAAAGTTTCCTTAAAACTCAACAGTAAGACATCAAACAACCCAGTTTGCCTTCAATTTAAATGTAGGTAAAAATATCTGAACAGACTACCAAGGAAAACATACAGATGGCAAAGAGGTATGTGAAAAGATTTGCAATATCATGTATCATTAAGAAATTTCAAATTAAAACAGCAATGAGATACCACTACACATTTACCATAATGGCTAAAATCTGAAACACGGACAACACCACATCCTGGGTGAGATTATGGAGAAGCAGGAATTCTCATTCATTGTTTGTGGGAATGCAAATGATTCAGCCACTTTGCAGAACACTTTCATAGTTTCTTATGTCTCCTAGATATTTACCTAAACGAGGTGAATATTTATGTACACACACACACACACACACACACACAAACCAATCCTGCACACAAGATGTTTTTATAGTAACTTTATTCACACTTGCCAAAACTTGGAAGCAGCCAAGACGTCTTTCAGTAGGTGATCAGGTAAATAAACTCTTCTGCATCCAGACGATAGAATATTGTTCAGTGATGAAAAGAAATTAGCTATCAAACCACAAAAATACTTGGAAGAAACTTTAATGTATATGAGAAGACTACATACTTTATGACTGCAACTATGCAATATTCTGAAAAAGACAATACTATAGAGACATTAAAAGACTCAGTGGTTGCCCAGGGTTGGGAAGGGAGGAGTGATGAATAAATAGTACACATGGGATTTTTAGGGTAGTAATGCTATTCTGTATGATACTGTAATAGTGGATATTATAGATTATTCTGTACTGTTCCATTTTATTATAGATTGGATACAATGATGAACCTTATGCATTTAGAAAAACAATAGAACTGTACAACACAAAGAGTGAACTCTAATGTAAACTACAGACTTTAGTTAATAATAATGTATCTAAATTGGTTTATCAGCTGTAATAACATTATCAGCTGTAACCACATATATGGAGAGGTGTATAATTGAGGAAAATGGATGAGAGGGTTGAGAGAGGGGAAAATATATGAAAACTTCCTATAATTTCTGTTCAAATTTTCTTCAAACTTAACAGTGATTAAGAAATAATGGTTATTACTTTTAAGAAGGCAACATAAAGTTATAAGTTACAGCAAATAAAAAGCTTTTTATTTTAGAAGAAAAAATGTTGATCATAAAGCATTGAATATATTTATTTTATATACCTTATTACACATATGCATACCTTACTAGAAAGTACAACTGTAGAACAACTCAACTCATAAACCTAACAGAACAGGAACCATGGGGTAAAGAAGAAATAAACACAACTATACTTCTATGAATGATATCTTTAAAAAGAAATATGTTTATGTACCAGAATTCCTATACACCATAGAAATGTATTATCTTTTAACCCCTAAGAGATACATAAAAGTGGAATGGCTAGAAAATATAATATTTAGATTGTTAATAGAAAAATAAATCTACACTGTGTGATGAACTGAACTTGAGTGAGTTCAGTGAAAAGTTTTCAGAAATTTCAACGGTGCTCTAGAGAGAATAGGGATGCTATTTATTCTCTTCTTGCTGCATCCTCACGCTGGGAAGAAGTCTCTCTGTACTTCACTCAGACTGGAGAAAAGAAAAAAGAGTTTTGTGAGCTATTCTCTCAGAAGTAACTGCAAAATGCTACATTATATTGACCATCTCAAAAGGGAAATGAGCCAGTGTGGTAAGACTGTTGTAATTTTTTTTACTTCCTCTTGCCTGTTAATATTATTTCTACAAATAAAAATTGTTGAACTATTTCATTCATTTGTTCATTTATTCATTCATTGAGTAAATAGCATTGGAGTTCCTACTATCCATTCCAGAAACTGGCAGTAGAGCAGTGATCAAAGTGGACTATGCCCTTGCTCTCACCCAGCATCTGTACTTACAAGAAAAGGCAGAAAATAAGACATGTAAACAAATATATGTTATGAGATTTTTGATGAGTGGAAATGTTATAAATAAAATTAAACAAGGTAATGTAGTAGTATCAGCAAAGGCAGGGTATGGCTGAAGAAAGAGTAGACAACAAAAGACTCAGATGATATTTAAGTTGGAACTAAATTACACAGTTTATTACATGAACATTGACTGAGTAATATTTCATACTGGACACAGCTCTAAGAAATTGAATTTCTACCTTCATGGAGCTTACAATTTAGTGGGAAGGAGGAAGAAGCAGAAAATATATAAATAAGCAAATAGATTGATAGCATAATTTCAAATAGGCGATCAATGCTATTTGAAAAAAATAAGACAGTGTGGGGAGATCTAGAGTGAGGGTATGTACATTTTAAAATTTGAACAATAATCTGTTGTATTAGTTCATTCTTACACTGCTAGAAAGAACTGCCCGTGACTGGGTAATTTATAAAGGAAAGAGGTTTAATTGACTCATAGTTCCGCATGGCTGGGGAGGCCTCCCTTAGGAAACTCACAATCACGACCTAAGACACCTCTTCACAGGGCAGCAGGAGAGAGAATGAGTGTCAGCAGGGGAAATGCGAGAAGCTTATAAAACCATCAGATCTTGTAGAAACTCACCCACTATCACGAGAACAGCTCTGGGGAAACTGCCCCCATGATTTAAGTACCTCCCACTGGGTCCCTCCCATGACACGTGGGAACTATGGAGACTGTAATTCAAGATGAGATTTTGGATAGGGACACAGCCAAACCATATCATTTGTAATCTGCAGAAAGTGTCCTATATCCCACCAGCACTACATCAGAATCAATATTTCCATATATGCTGGCCAAGTCAATACATTATCAAAATCTTTGTTCATTGCTAATCTGACATATGAAAATTTGATGTCACTGTAGTTTTAATTTGTATTCTTCTATTTATGCTTTATTTTCAACTAATTTAAGTCTTTTATTTTTTCAAAGTCTGTAATCATTAAGAATTACTAACATAGTTTTTTAAGTCAACTATATTATCACCAATTAATGTTGGAAATCTACTCCTTCCTTTGGTATTTCTTTTTCTTTTTCTTTTCTGAAATAAAGCTTTCACTATATCTTTCAATGAAAATCTGCATATGTATCAATAGATTTTTACTCTGCCCTCCCCCATGAATGATTAATTTTTTTCTAATAACCTTCGAATACATGATCTCTTCCATTATCTTGTGGCATCCGCTTCTGGCAATGATATATTTGCTTTTTATCTCATTGTTGGTTTTGAAGGTAATACATTCTCTCTGGTAACTTTCAGATTTATTTTTGTCTTTGGGTTTCTTTAACTTCATTGAAATATGTATAAATGTGAATTTAAGTTTTTATCCTGCTCAAGACTTTGCTTGTTCCTCCAATTTGAAAATCTCTGCTTCATTGCCTCTTGAAATATTAATAACTCTTATCTCAAAGAAAGGGCTTCTTTACTTGGTTTTGAGAACAGAATAAGGGGGTTGGTTGTTCACATTTTGTGGAGAATAAGGTGATTGATAAGGAGATGAGATCCTAATGCATACCCAGGCTTGGTGGAGAATTCTTAAAGACTTAACACTAGAAAGCTACTGAGACTAAATGAAAGGTGCTTGCCTTAAGGAATGAGAGCAGGGGGAAGGATCAAGATCTGAGAACGAGGCGTTGACTTCAAACAATATATTTTTTTAATTTTAAATTATTTAATTTTTTTCTTCCAACTTTTATTTTAGGTTCAGAGGTACACCTGCAGGTTTCTTATGTTGGTAAGCTGTGTGCTACTAGAGTTCGTTGTAGAAATGCTTTTAGCACACCGGTAGTGAGCACAGCACCCAATAGGTAGCTCTTTGTTGTTGTTGTTGCTATTTGATTTTTTTTTAGATAAAGCCTCTCTCTGTCACCCAGCCTGGAGTGCAGTGGCATGATCTTGCTTACTGTAACCACTGCCTCTTGGGTTCAAGCAATTCTCCTGCCTCAGCCTTTCAAGTAGCTGGAACTACAGGCACGAGCCACTATGCCTGTCTGATTTTTTGTGTTTTTAGTAGAGACAGGATTTCACCATGTTGGCCAGGCTGGTCTTGAACTCCTGACCTCAAATGATCCACCCACCTCAGCCTCGCAAAGTACTGGGATTACAGGCATGAGCCACCACTTCTGGCCCCAGTAGGTAGTTCTTTTTATCCTTACTCTACTCTCACCCTGTATCCTTGAGTAGGCTCCCATATGTATTGCTCCCCTCTTTGTGTCCATGTATGCTGAATATTTAGTTTCCACTTATAAGTGAGAACATGTGGTATTTGGTTTTCTATTCCTGCATTAGATCAAATAGGGTACC
This sequence comes from Chlorocebus sabaeus, assembly GCF_047675955.1. Classification (NCBI taxonomy): domain Eukaryota; kingdom Metazoa; phylum Chordata; class Mammalia; order Primates; family Cercopithecidae; genus Chlorocebus; species Chlorocebus sabaeus. The sequence goes on from NC_132910.1 coordinate 48,433,180, forward strand.
AGGCTCCAACTGCATCCACATTGCTGCAAAGGATATAATTTCATTCTTTCTTATGGCTGCTTAGTATTCCACAGTGTTTATGTACCACATTTTCTTTAACAACTCCACTGCTCATGGGCATCTATATTGATTCCATGTCTTTGCTGTTGTGAACAATGCCAAAGAATATATACATGCATGTGTCTTTATGGTAGAATGACTTATATTCCTTTGGGTATATACCCATTAACAGGATTACTGAGTCAAATAGTAGTTGTATTTTAAGTTCTTTGAGAATTTTCCAAAATGCTTTTCACAGTGGCTAATTTACATTTCCACCAGGAGTGTATAAGGATTTGTTTTTCTCTGCAATCTCACCAACTTCTACTATTTTTTGACTTTTTAATAACCATTATCACTTGTGTGAGATGGTGTCTCATTCTGTGTTTGATTTGCATTTCTCTAATGATTGGTGATGTTGAGCATTTTTCCATGTACCTGTGGGGCACATGTATGTCTCCTTTTGAGAAGTGTTTTCTCAAGTCCTTTGTCCATTTTAATGAAGTTGTTTGTCTTTTGCTTGTTGATTTAAGTTTATTATAGCCTCTGAATATTAGACCTTTGTCTGATTCATAGTTTGTGACTCTGCTCCCATTCTGTGGGTTGTCTGTTTACTCTGTTGATAGTTTCATTTGCTGTTCAGATGCTCTTCAGTTTAATTAGACCCTACTTATTAATTTTCAACAATAATTCTTGAATGAATGAATAAACGAATGAATGGCTGTTATGGAGTTCACTTTCAACCTAACAGATTATCAATATTTTCAAAACTAACCATCAAGGTATTTATATTCACTGAGCAAATTAACATGCTCCTGAGGAAATTAATTAGTATAGCTAAATAACATCACTTTAATTTTCTCTTTTGGTCTGCTTTACCTTGGGAAGTGGACAACTTTAGGAAGAGACAGAGTTAACAACAAGAAGTATGGTGAATGCCTTCATGATATTTCTGTCTAGCAATTTTCTATTGACTGATACTGGTAAAACTGTGCATTTCCTGGCCTAGTCTTATGGAAAGCCTAAGAAAACTGAAAAATCACTGTTTGACTTGATAGATGACAGAACTCTGAAAGTGTTCACGTACTTGACTGCTGTGGCTTTAGTTATTTTCATTCAGTGATAAAGCACAAGTCTATATCCGAGAATATTTTATCCAATGTTCACCAGCTATAAAACCAAAGACAATGTTCTCTCTCATCAATAGCTCTGCAGAAAGAACTGTCTGGATAACGGGAATTGAGGCATTGCTGTGAACTAAAGCCCTGGCATTCTGCCCAGAACTCTATGTTCATCTAAAAAAATGTACTTATTCTTTTCCATGTACAAGGTAAGAATAGTAAGAAATCCAACTATACAGAATCAATAGTCCACATTCTGGAGTCAGAATGCCTGGTTCAACCTCTGTGTGCTTCTTGCCAGTCAGATCATTGTGGACAAGTGATAGAATCACATAAAGCCTCAACTTCCTCATCAATAAATGCTTAAGGTAATTGTATCCTTTTCCCAATAAAAAAATGTTTTAAGATTAAATGAGGATAACTTGAATGCTTTTTCATTGCATGTGATCAATAGGAACAATTTTCAAAGCACTTTCTTAATATGAGACGTAGAATAAGTAATTACATTATCATTCTGTAATGGGAGAATCACTGTTTATTGATCTGGGTATCAGACTTTAGACTGAAATTATCTATTGGGTTGCACCCATATATATGACTATTTTAGTGGTACTTTATTTGATTTTCTTTAAATCAAAGATCTCATAAACAGTTGTAATTGAAACCACATTGTAGAATAAACTACACAGTCTTTACTAGACAATTATTAACTCAAACATAAATATGTATTCAACAAGCTACAAATAGTATTTAATTTGGCATTTATATTGATTTACTGTTTCCCATTCCTTGAATTAGTGAGACATTTTAGCCAGGAATCTCTGAAGTATATCTTTCTTCTGGTTACAATTATATCCCCATCTTTCATTGTTAAATCCCCTGTTGACCAAAATAATTATCCTGTGTAATCAATGAAGCATTAGATCTTTTAATACCAATCTCTGAGATTCTTCATTACCCTCCTTCAACAAAAACTCTTACATACAGTGCTGAAATTCAAGATTTTTCTCTTCTTTAGCACCTCTTCCATAAAATGCTGGCTATAGATGCTTATCCCTTAGTACAAAGGATACAATACAGGAAATGACCAGCTCCTTTATTTGCAAGGTGCTGTGGTTCTGCGCAATATCTCTTGGATCAGAATTCATGATTTTATCATCTTGCCCCTGTATCATCAAGAGAATGGGAGTGATTTTTATTACTAGCTGCTTTTCAGCAAAAGCAAAACTGTTTTCAGGTTGAGAATAACATCTAGGTAGTTAATATGCTACCTGGAAAGAAAATCATCCTCACTCATCAGAGGTAAAGAACTTCTCAGTTTACATAATTCCTACACAAACAGGTAGCACTAACATGCACAAGTGTTTTTCCTAAAGTCATGAAGAGCTTAGACATTAAATTGTCATTTCTTTACCCACATTTACTTGTTTGTTTAGATTATATGTTCACATATATTACTTGATCCTTAAGGCACACTGTGTGTGGGGCTGGGCAAACATTTCCCTCAGAAAATGCCAAGACTTGAGGAACCGCCTGGATGACTCTGTTGTGACTGGGAAAACCCAAGATAAGGACTCAGACTGTGAATCCACATCCAATACTTGCTTTAGATGTAGAATGTCTTCCTCACATATCATATTTATTGAATACCAGTTAGTTCATTATTTCCTTGTCTTTAATTCAAAAAAATATAGCTCACCAAAGGAAGAGACTAGTGTTACACTTTTATGTATTATTTTCATTTCATGTAGAATGTCACAAATTCTATATGACATTCTAGTCATTTGGGTACATGCGTAAATACTATTTACTATCATTATTCCTACATAGCAATTAATGGAAATAAAGCACAAAGTAGAATATTAAATCTCTAAAAAGAATGACTCATGATCATGACACCTGGTGTACGTTGGGAACAGTGTAATATAATGAGAAAAGCATAGGCATAGGCACAGGGAGACACAGGTTCAGGTCAACTCTGCCTCTTATTATTAATAGTTGTTTCACATTGGCAAGCCATTTACACAGCCTGATCTTTAGTTTCTTCTTATGTAAAATGGATATCAACTCCTAATTTACAAGATTGTTTTGAGTGTACTAGCATATGTAAAAGAATGAATGACATACATTCAATATTCAATAAATATTAAACATTATAAAAATTGATTATATGGCTTAGAAAATTTGAAGTATAGAGAAACCAGAGAACATTTTGAATGTCAGCACATATACACCATGGAATACTATGCAGCCATAAAAAAGGATGAGTTTGTGTCCTTTGTAGGGACATGGATGCAGCTGGAAACCATCATTCTTAGCAAACTATCACAAGAACGGAAAACCAAACACCGCATGTTCTCACTCATAGGTGGGAACTGAACAATGAGATCACTTGGACTCGGGAAGGGGAACATCACACACCGGGGCCTATCATGGGGAGGGGGGAGGGGGGAGGGATTGCATTGGGAGTTATACCTGATGTAAATGACGAGTTGATGGGTGCAGCACACCAACATGACACAAGTATACATATGTAACAAACCTGCACGTTATGCACATGTACCCTACAACTTAAAGTATAATAATAATAAATAAATTTAAAAAAATAAAAAAATAAAAAATAAATAAAAAAATATAAATTCCACTATTAGAGCTTGCAAAATAATCCATGAGTCATCACACAGTTGTTTACTCACTTCAAATGAGATCAGTAATCAAGTATTTTCATTTATAGAAAAAAACACTGATAGTTCTTGGTGTGAACTGTTTAGAGAGTTATGCAAAATAAATGTATTTGGCACTCCTGATTCACTGCTCATGAGAGGCAAGGAGTTTAGTGACTCTATACATAATACCTTTGACCATGTGGAGAAGCAAGGAAGATAATGAAGCTGGTTGGTTGCTCCTAAGTTCAGTGGACAAAGTGATGAAAGAAATTATTAATTCAGGGATTCTGTCTCCTGGCTTCAGGAGAAGATGCTGAGACTCACATCTGCTAAGATTGCCCAGAATGAGAATCTTATCTCTTGTAAAGAAAGAGCTGAAATTGTGGAAAAACAGACACAAGCTCTTATTATGTGAGTGGCTGACCTGCGACGAAAGGTGCATGGACAGCCTCATCAGGTGTCTACTGTTAAAGTGAGAGCATTGATTGGAAAAGAATGGGACCGTGCAACTTGGAATGGGGATGTATGGGAGGACCCTGATGAAGCTGGGGACACTGAGTTTGTAAACTCTGATGAACCTTTTTTGCCAGAAGGAACAGCTTGCTGATCCCCAGTAGTGGCAACATCCCCTCCTCGACCCATGCTGCCATCAGCTTTTCCAGGTGATAAATCGCCTTTGAGACGATAAACCCTGCACTGCCTCAGGCAACAATGATGGTCTCTTCTGTGGCAGTTGCCAGGCAAGATAATGTTGATTATCCTCAGAAGCCATCCCGAACACCCTGTTTGCTTCTAGACCTATAATTAGGCTAAAGTCCTGGCAGGCCCCTAGAGGTGAGGTTGAGAGAGTGACCCATGAAGAGGTGTGATACACTAAAAAGTACTGCTTAAATTACCTAATTTATATAAACAGAAATTTGGAGAACAGGCATGGGTATGAATATTAGGGGTGTGGGATAACAATGGAAAGAATACAGAGTTGGATCAGGCTGCATTTATTAACTTGGGCCAACTAAGTAGGGACTCTTCATTTAATGTTACACCTCCAGGAGTTCAAAAAGGTTCTAATAATTTATTTGCTTGGTTAGATGAAATATGGATTCAAAGATGGCCCACTGTGAGCAAGCTGAAAATGTCTGACCTCTGTGGCTTTAATGTAGAGAAGGAATCCAAAGGCTTAGCGAGATTGGGATGGTGGAATGGATTAGTCACTTTAGAGTTATTCATCCCAGCTGGGAGGGAGTAGAAGATATACCCTTAAAGAATGCCTTGCTAAATAGATTGGTGAGGGTAGCACCTGCATCTTTGAAGAGCCCTGCAATTGCTCTTCTCTGTTTGTCAGATCTAACATTGGGAACCATAGTAACTCAACTATAAAATTTAAATACAATGGGAATAATTGTATCCTGAGGTGGCAGGGGTCAAGGGGCAGCAGTCAACTGTCCAAAGCAAGGTGGGCATAGCTGCCATAATGGACAGCAGAGGCAAAGTGACAATAGTCTGACTCCTGTAGAGCTCTGGCATTGGCTAATTAATTGTGGTTTCCTAAAAGTGAAATTGATAGGGAGCCTACTGTATTCCTACTTAATTTATACAAGCAGAAAACTTCTAGGTCAAATGAATGAAAGGCTAATTTCAATTATGAAAACAGAGTATCATGGCTCCTCAGTTTTCAGACTTGAGCCAGTTTACAGACCCAGAATGCCTTGAATGATGGGGAGGCTGGGTCCTCTTGAGGAAAGACCCCACTACCTTATCAACAATTTATGCAGTGAATCTTTCTCCCATCCTTTCCCAAATACACAGCCAGTCTTTTACCAGGGTAACTGTGCATTGTGGACAGGGAAATGATCAGACATTTTGGGGACTATTGGACATTAGCTCTGAGCTGACATTGATTCTAGGGGACCCAAAACACCATTGTGGTCCTGCAGTTAAAGTAGGATCTTATGGAGGTTGGGTAATTCATTGAGTTTTAGTTCAGATCTGACTTCCAATGGGTCCACTGGGTCCTTGGACTCATCCTGTGGTCATTTCCCCAGTACTAGAATGCATAATTGGCATAGACAAACTAGCAGCTGGCGGAACACCCACATTGGCTCCCTGACTGGTATGGTGAGGGCTATTATGGTGGGAAAGGCCAAATTGAAGCCATTAGAGCTGCCTCTCCTTAGAAAAATTGTAAATCAAAAACAATATCACATCCATAGGGGGACTGTGGAGATTAGTGCCATCATCAAGGACTTGGAAGATGGAGGGGTGGTGATTCCCATCACATCCCCATTCAACTCTCCCATTTGGCCTGTGCAGAAGACAGATGGATCTTGGAAAATGACAGTAGATTATCGTAAGCTTAACCAAGTGGTGACTCCAATTGCAGCTTCTGTACCAGATGTGGTTTCATTGCTTGAGCAAATTAACACATCCCCTTGTAACTGGTATGCAGCCATTGACTTGGCAAATGCCTTTTTCTCCATTCTTGTCCATAAGGCCCACCAGAAGCCATTTCCCTCAGCTGGCAAGACCAGAAATATACTTTTACTGTCCTACCTCAGGGTTTGTGTCATAATCTTATTCAGAGAGACCTTGATTGCTTTTTGCTTCTGCAAGATATCACACTGGTCCATTACATTGATGACAATATGCTGATTGGATCCAGTGAGCAAGAAGTAGTAAACACACTGGACTTATTGGTGAGACATTTGCATGCCAGAGGATGGGAAATAAATCCAACTAAAATTCAGGAACCCTCTACCTCAGTAAAATTTCCAGGGATCCATTGGTGTGGGGCCTGTCGAGATATTCCTTCTAAGGTGAAGGATAAGTTGCTGCATTTGGCCCTTCCTACGACCAAGAAAGAGGCATGATGCCTAGTCAGCCTATTCAGATTTTGGAGGAAATACATTCTTTATTTGGGTGTGTTACTCCTGCCCATTTATAGAGTGGCCAAAAAGGCTGTCAGTTTGGAGTGGGGTCCAGAATAGGAGAAGGTTCTGCAATAGGTCCAGGCTGCTGTGCAAGCTGCTCTGCCACTTGGGTCATATGACCCAGCAGATCCAATCATGCTTGAGGTGTCAGTGACAGATAGGGATGGTGTTTGGAGCCTTTGGTAGGCCCCCATGGGTGAATCACAGCAGACACCTCTGGGATTTTGGAGCAAGGCCCTGACATCTTTTGCAGATACCTACTCTCCTTTTGAGAAACAGCTCTTGGCCTGTTACTGGACTTTGGTGGAAACTGAATGTTTGACTATGGGTCATCAAGTCACCATGCGACCTGAACTGCCTATGCCTAACATGAACTAGGTGCTTTCTGACCCATGTAGCCATAAAGTGGGTCATGTACAGCAGCATTCCATCATCAAATGGAAGTGGTATGTATGTGATCATACTCGAGCAGGCCCTGAAGGCACAAGTAAGTTACATGAGAAAGTGGCTCAAATGCCCATGGTCTTCATTCTTGCCACCCTGTCTTCTCTCCCTGAACCTGAACTGATGGCCTCATGAGGAGTTTCCTATGATCAACTGTATGAAGGAGAGAAGCCTAGGGCCTGGTTCAAAGATGGTTCTGCACGATATGAAGGCACCATCCAAAAGTGGACAGCTGAAGCACTACAGCCCCTTTCTAGGACATCCTGAAGGAAAAGCAGTGAAGGGAAATCTTCCCAGTGGGCAGAACTTCCAGCAGTGCACCTGGTTATGCACTTTGCATGGAAGGAAAAATGGTCAGATGTGTGATTATATACTGGTACATGGACTGTAGTCAATGGTTTGTCTGGATGGTCAGGGACTTGGAAGAAGCATGATTGGCAAATTGGTGACAAAGAAATTTGGGGAAGAGGTAGGTGGATAAACCTCTCTGAGTGGTAAAAAACTGTGAAGATGTTTGTATTTCATGTGAGTTCTCACCAGTGGGTGATCTCAGCAGAGGGGGATTTTAATATACCAGTCGATAGGATGACCGTTTTATGGACACCACTCAGTCTCTTTCCCCAGTCACCCCTGTCATCGGCCGATGGGCCCATGAACAAAGTGGCCAATGTGGCTGGGATGGAGGTTACACATGGGCTCAGCAACATGGACTTCCACTCACCTAAGCTGACCTGGTTGTGGTCACTGCTGAGGGCCCAATTTGCCAGCAGCAGAGACCAACATTAAGCCCTCAATATGGCACCATTCCTTGGGTTGACCAGCCAGATACCTGGTAGCATGTTGATTATACGGGGCCTCTTCCATCATGGAAAGGGCAGAGATTTGTCCTCACTGGAGTAGACTCTTACTCTGGACATGGGTTTGCCTCTCCTGCATGTTTCTGCCAAGACTACCATCCATGGACTCACGGAATGCCCTATCCACTGTCATGATATTCTACACAGCATTGCTTGCCTCTGGCCAAGGCACTCACTTTCCAGCTAAAGCAGTGTGGCAGTGAGCTCATGCTCATGGAATTCACTGGTCTTATACCATGTTCCCCATCATCCTGAAACAACTAGATGGATAGAATGGTGGAATAGCTGTTTGAAGTCACAATTACAACACCAACTAGGTGACAATACTTTGCACGGCTGGAGCAAAGTTCTCCAGAAGACTGTGTACACTCTGAATCAGCATCCAATATGTTTTTCCCATAGCCAGGATTCATGGGTCCAGGAATCAAGGCGTGGAAGTGGAAGTGGCACCACTCACCATCACCTATAGTGATCCATTGGCAACATTTTTGCTTCCTGTTCCCATGACATTACGTTCTGCTGGCCTAGAGGCCTTTGTTCCCAGAAAGGAATGCTGCCACCAGGATACACAACAACTATTCCATTAAACTGGAAGTTAAGATTGCCACCTGGACACTTTGGGCTCCTCCTACCTTTAAGTCAACAGGCTAAGAAGGGAGTTACAGTTTGGCTGGGGTGACTGGCCTAGACTATCAAGATGAAATCAGTCTACTACTCCACAACGAAGGTAAGGAGGAGTATGTATTGAATATAGGAGATCCATTACGGCATCTCTTAGTATTACAATGCCCTGTGATTAAGGTCAGTGGGAAACTATGACAGCCAAATCCAGGAAGGATTACAAATCTCCCATATCCTTCAGGAATGAAGGTTTGGGTCACTCCACCAGGAAAAAAAACCATGACCTACTGAGGTGCTTGCTGAAGGCAAAGGAAATACAGAATGGGTAGTAAAAGAAGGTAATTATCAATACCAGCTATGACCACGTGACTAGCTGCAGAAATGAGGACTGTAATTGTCATGAGTATTTCTTTCTTCTTTTGTTAACAACATGTTTGTGCATGTATACTCTTGTACTAAGAAAATATCTTCATTTTATTTCCTTTCTCGTTTATCATAGGACATAAGATTTATTGACTTCACTTCAGCATTTAAATATTATTAACTTTATGTAACAGTATTTGAGTTGGGACTTGGTGCATTTCCTGTTGTACATAGGATAGTTGTATTACGTTAGGCATAGTTATTACCTTATTATTGTGAGGATTATGTATGATATCAGGAGATGTGTATGGGTTCGAGTTGACAAGGAGCAGACTTCTGATGGTTAATACTGAGTATCAACTTGATTCCATGGAAGGATGCAAAGTATTGATCCTGGGTGTGTCTGTGATAGTGTTGCCAAAGCAGATTAACATTTGAGTCAGTGGGCTGGGAAAGGCAGACCCACCCTTAATCTGGGTGGGTACAATCTAATCAGCTGCCAACATGGCTAGAAAATAAGCAGGCAGAAAAATGTGAAAAGAGAGACTGGCCTAGCCTTCCAGCCTTCATCTTCCTCCCACGCTGAACGCTTCCTGTCCTCCAACATCGGACTCCAAGTTCTTCAGTTTTGGAGCTCGGACTGCCCTCCTTGCTCTTCAGCCTGCAGATGGTCTATTGTGGGACCTTGTGATTGTGTGAGTTAATACTTAATAAAGTCCCCTTTACATATATAGCTATTCCATTAGTTCTGTCCCTCTAGAGAACCCTGAATAATAGAGGCCTAGAACATGTTGCAGAGGCCCCTAAATCACCACAAGATATCTGCCTAATCCCAGTTCTGTAATTCTAAGTCTTGATACTGAAACAGGCCCAGTATGAAAACTATTGTGTAGGAAGGCTTGACTTGACATTAAGCCAAGGGAAATATAAGAACTTACAGTGCCTTGTTTAAAAAAGGTAGAGGGAATTACTTATGACTTGTTATTTGACATAATTTCAGTGGCACCATGCTTGGGCATTGCACCAAATATAGCAGCAGTTATTTCTGCTGTGTACAGCTAAAAAAGAGTTTTCTCCCACTAAAAATCAAATCTGAAAGTTCCCTCTTTCATGTGTGATTAATGGTGGCTATACTCCATTCTCATTCAGGAATGAGAACAGAGGATTGAAGGAGTCATTGAATATCCAAAGATTCATATTTTTATGCACATTTTAAAGATGATTAATGTGGACTTCTGAATATATAATTTTAGTATATTTACAAGGAGATTTCAGAGAACTGTACCATCTTAAAACATTTCTTCTAACCAGTATTAACAGACTGAAAATAAACATATATATATATATATAGGTTCTGAATATAATAATTTCAATAGCCCCCCCACAATATCACACAATGAAATAATAATCTTATATATTTTCAGTATATAATAGATGTATTAACTCCAGGGTTACTGCTTTTATGTTTCCTCGTATGTTTGCTTAACAAATATTTTTTCATTTAGATATAAGACCACAAAATTGCACTGATTTATCAAACAAACTAAAATAATATAAACCCCTGGGTTGCATTAAAATTTCCCTGTAGATGGGCACCCTGGCCTGCAATTGTAGTCCCAGTTATTTGAGAGGCTGAGGCAAGAGGCTCACTTGAGCCCAGGAGTTTGAGGCCAGCCTGTCCAAAACAGTGAGAATCCTTCTTCAAAAATAAATAAATTAATTAAATTTTTGAATTAGTGCTTGGTGCTATCTGATTCTGCATTTTCTACTGAACTATTAAAAGAGTTCTGATAAAGATGCCCCCAGCTACAACCCTAAAACAAACCATTTTCTTAGCTTATTTTTGAACTGCATATCCAGTCTAAGATCAGCTGACTTTATTGAAAGTGGCTGAATCATGCACAGAGATGCAGAGGGAAGAGATGGGAAAGAGAGATACAAAAACATCAGTAGTTCACCAAAAGTGTCTTTCCAAGTATCTGCCATTGGAAAATTCATTTCTTAAAAAAGAGAGGCAGAACTATTGTTAGGAACAGTGCACACTTTGTTTTATACATAGTGTTCTTTTTATTATGATAATGAGTTTCTAGTCTACCTGAAATATATTTTCTAGGTTGCTATTAGAAAAAAAAAATTCTATAGACATTTCCCCAACAGAACAGTCTTTGGTATCATTCTTTACTAAAATTCATCCAAGATAAAATGACACAGATTAAATCTGTATAATAAAAGTAAAAAGGGAAATCATCATTTTCTTCTATGAAATAGTTATTTTGATGTGATGAATTACCAGTAAACAAATCCCTATGTCATTTTAATGCTTGAATCTTTAATGGACTTTTACAACTGAATACTAACAAAAAGGTAAAGACACACATCCCTGCACATAACTGGTGAGTTGAACAAATATACTAAACAACTATGATCAACACAACTTTATATACTATTTTTCATGGTCCTTTCAAAATTTATTCATAGTAACTTTTTCTTGTTTTCATTAAAAAAATTTATGTGATGACTTTGTTTCAAAAAGTCCTCTGAATTACGTAGTTAGGATAGTTCAGTACAATAGCTTAAATCTTCGTGCTTCATTAAAAAATAAAATTTCTTGCCACTTCTCCTTGCAATGTTCAATGATCTCCATCCCTCACCCATCAGTATTACTGAGTATTGAGTGGGATGTATCATTTCTTTGAGGGAGTATGTTTAAGAATGATTAACTGGTTCTCCTATTCTGCTGATAATGCCACCCCAGACTTCTAGTCTTTCTGGGATTGGATTTTGGAGAAAATGGGATACAGAAAATTTCTATTAATTGGCATGATGGTAAGATATCTTTACATTCTTTGATTGGCATAGATGTGAATTCAAATCTTGGTCTCCTAGTTGTTTTCGTGGAACCCCCTCTGACAGACTGTGTACCACACAATTTGTTCTGTGCAACCCCTGGCTTCCCAGTGGTCCATTCCCACACAGCCCCCAACACACCTGCCCTCTTGGGCAAGAATCAATAGGGCTCCTTCTGGCAATGTTTTTTTGTTATGGTCTTTTCTTCTTATGAATAGAGACAGGCCACTGCTCTGCTGCAAAGCTCTGACTTTCTCAGTCTCTGTCAGTATACCTGCTAAGTCCCCATTGTGAGGCATACTCTCTGCATGGTCCCTTTGGGGTCAGTCTCACTGGAGATTGGGAGGCAGAGTCCCTCCACATTTAGGCTAGCCAGGATTATCAAATAAAGTACACCTACTTAAATTTTAATTTCAAATAAGAAATAAATAGTACAGTTTTTAGGACAAATTTATACAAAAATTATGTAGTGTTTATCTAAATTTTCAAATGTAATGGAAGTCCTCTATTTTATCTGGTTACTCTATTTACCTTCCCCTTGTCTTTGAGTGGGACAGGACAGCATCTTTCTCCAGTAATGTCTCTTCTCCAATTCTCCTTCTTAACTCTTCTTTGATTCTTGGCTCTAATTCTAATAGGTCAAGGCAGGGAATTTAGTCCTTAGATATTTCTTTTGACTAATGCAGCTGGTCTATCTCACAAGTCACTGTCTCTACGACTTATTTAACATGGGAAATCTATCTTATCTCAGGGCCTCCGTTTAAACTTTAAATTTAACTTCCTATTTAATATATGTGAAACAATGTATCTCTATAAAATATTAAGGCTGGGCGTGGTGGCTCAAGCCTGTAATCCCAGCACTTTGGAAGGCCAAGGTGGGCAGATCACTTGAGGTCAGGAATTCGAGACTAGCCTGACCAACACGGAGAAACCCCGTCTCTACTAAAAATACAAAATTAGCCGTGCGCCTGTAATGCCAGCTACTCGGGAGGCTGAGGTAGGAGACTTGATTGAACCCGGGAGGCGGAGGTTGCAGTGGTCCAAGATTGCTCTCTCCAGCCTGGGCAACAAAAGCAAAACTTTGTCTCAAAAAAAAAAAAAAAGAAAAGAAAAGAAAAGAAAGGAAAAAAAAAAGACTCTTCAGTGCCCTGTAGATTCACGTTTAAGTATTTTGAAATCACAGTGTTTGGTCATTTCTTATTATTGCAATTTTTATTCCGGTGCTTTAGTTCTTCCAGGAGCAACAGTCCCAATATTTCTGGAATTGCACCTTTTCTAGTCTCAACCATGATCTTCTATGATTCTGCTCATTATTCACTTTGGCTAAGAGTGGGCCTCTGACCCAAATCAGGACAACCAGAATTGTCCATTGATAATTTATGTCAAATCTAAAAAAAGAAGAAAAAAATCAGTTGAATTAAACATTTACCATACAAAATTCAGAATATATAATTTATTATATTTCTTACCTTCTAGAAAAAACAATTTAGGTAACAGGTACAGAGATAGCTGAGGCTCTGCTCTAATTATTTTTGTGGTCCCACTACCACTCCCGACCTTCTTGCATATGGCTTATTAAACGATTCCTTGTCTTGTTAAACTGATAAATTCTATTTTTTTCTAATGTACTTGGAGTTAGCATTTCTTTACCTTTTAGTCAATAAGTTGTTTAAATTTTGAAACTCAGTTCATTATTTTAATATTGTGTCCAACAAAATACTATCAGAGGCTTTTACAAATGTCATGATTTAGGAAAGATCATAAGTTTAAAACATATCAACTAAAACAGATTAGTTATGTTTTGGAAATATAGTTAGAAGAGAGAGAAACAAAGAACATCACAATAGATATGATTAATACTTGAATACAATACACACAAATATGCCACCCACACAAAAAGAATTATGAAGCCATACTCCAAATGGGAAGTTGTACCTGAGTGGAATTATATTTAACTGAGATAGGAAGAGAAGAACTGAGAGTATGGTGTCTAAGAATTCTTAAGCAGATCTTCATATATTCTTGGTAAAATATTTTTTAAAGCTTATTTTACATATGGAATTGAGGTTAGAATGAATAACTGTGCATATATGAATATTGAGCAATGGTACTGTTCAATGTTCCTGTTTTTGTCCCCAAAACATACTTCTCACAATGGTAGCCATATTATCAACAAAGTACAACTATTTGCTATATATATATTTTAGCATTATGTATAATCTGGGATGTAGAAAATATTTTAGGCAGATGGTTTGGTCTTCTATCCTTTACCCCTTTCACAGCATTTTCCCTCCTCTCATTCATTAATATCCTTCTAAAAGTTTGCCAGTGCTCTATTGCTCTTCTGATTTCTGTGGCACAGATCATTAATTGCTTATTTCTGCACTAAGTCTAACCCAAAGCCCAATATCCCAACTCTGCATTATTTTTTTTTTTACAACAGTTACCATATCATGACATATTAGATTTGAATGAGGCAAATCACCTTTAAAGATGTTCAAGCTAAAGTACCTTCTTTTACTGGCAATATATTGTGAACTTAAAAGTTTGTCTATTTCGCCACACTCTCTATTTCCATTTTTTGTTATTTCGTTCATAGTTTCTAACAGCAGAAGGATCGATGTCTTGCTGGGCCTATTGTTTTCCAATAGAAAAAGATCGCATAATTTTGATGACCATGCAATGAATCTTTGAGATGACTTTATGGAATTAATATATAATTTATTATTTAATATTAACTGAGCTTGCATTATAAATCTACCTTCATTCCAGAGCTTATGTAATCACAAAACAAGTAGAAGACACGATCTGAAGATAGCAGCAAAAAATACATACATACTATATATATATATATGCACACACAGACACACACACACATATATATACACACACACACAACATGATAATGAAAACATGAAACCCTCTGAGAACTTTGCCTTTGAAAGAACAGTAGTGGGGAAGAGGTCATGGATAATGTCACATTCAGTAGAAAAGAAGGGAAACTAAACAAAAGTAGTAGTAAAACAAATGGAGAGAATTAGATTTCCCAGTGACATAAACTTGACTGTTCAGTTAACATGTTTTGCCTGACATATAATTAGAGATGGAAGATATCATGGTTAACTAAATATCTATTATTATTATTATTGTTATTATTGAAATTTAAATATAAAAAGTAATATCTACCATAACCTTATTTGGAAGGGACTAGAATTCAAGAGAGATCAGCTAAGCCAAGAGGCTGAGGTCTTCTTGAGAGAGTGTTAGGAACTCATCCTTTAGTTAAGTGATTAACCAGCCAATCAGCTTTATGGTGAAACTATTTCAAAGCAAAAAATAAAAGGACGTAGTAGGAGTGGGCTATTATGGCACACTGCATTTAGTTTCTCACAATGTAACTGAAATGAAATTTCAAAATTCTTGTATTTGTAAATGATACTAGTTAATTTTACTTATGTGAAAAGTAGAAAAGAATTGCCTATCTACATATTCTATTGTTTTGAAAAATTGTTCCCAATTCAATTTCTCCTATTTAGCAAAAGGTAATATCAATATTCTAATTACTACGTAGGTTTTAACAATTATTATATAATTGGGAAAGGTATGTCTCAGTCATATGGCAAAGTGAGCTTATGTTGTTTATCTTCCCAGTTTTTTGTTTGTTTGTTTGTTTGTTTTGTCACGACCTGTCCCATCCCTATGCCTGGACCTGGGGCCTGCAATCACAGTGATTTTCCCTGCCTGTATCTCCCCACATTCTACCAAGTTCCAACAAAAGGTGGCCATGTGATTCATAATGGCCAATGAATGGGCAGCCTTACACAGTTTGTTGTGTTCAAGGGTCTCCAGGCAAGGGAATGAGTGGGGCCTGAAATCTAGCCATGCTTCTCTCCCCAAGCTGTGTACCTTGGCATGGGGTGTATATGCCCGAAGAAAGGTCACCTTTTTCTAATTCTCAAAAAGGCTCCATCTGCTTGCCAAGCTGTTCACCTGCAGGGCTGTATCCACCTAGTGGGGAAATCATTTGCTCATTTGTGCAAAGGCTCTGGAGCCATATGGGCTAACAAAGGCCTTGCCAGTGAGAGAACTCCCTACCACTTGCCTTGGTGACTGCTTCATAGATGTGCCCACGCTCAAAGATAGACTTTCCTGGACTTTTATATGACAGTTAGCTAGAAATGTTGCATTGAATGGCAAGGGTTGCTAAGCTGAAAGGTTGGTTATAGCTATATTTCTCATTTTGTGGGGAGCATTAAGCAAATGCCCAAAGGAAAGGAGAGCTGAGTGGTGGAACCAGAGAGAACAAGCCTGGCTTGAACCCCTGAGTTCAGCCCTCACTGAAATCTCTACCAGCATCACCCAGTTACACAAGCCAATGGATTCTTTAATTAACTTGGTACAAGTTGAGTTTCTATTGTGTTCAAATCAAAGAGTTCTGATACACACTAGTGGTATCAGTTCAGTTGTTAAAATTTACTGGAAGGGCTGTTGTGCATAATGGAATATTGCAATTTCCCCCTTAATGGTAGTGCTACTGGTTCCCGTGAAATAACAGGCATTTGTTGCTCTACAGTTTGACACTGTATGTAAAGGCTAATGTTTTCAGAGTAAGTGACTAATTATTGTGGGATGAAGTTAGCCAGGAAACAATCTCTAAAGATAAATGAGTGCCTTCGCCTAATCCCAAGGTTATGAAGCTGGATTGGGTGAAAAGCGAAATGGGGTATATCAGTTTGAGGAAATAATCTGAATAAAGGCACAGATGAGCAAGTTAGAGACATATATTATGACTCCTTTCGATTGCAAGTGAATAAATTTATTAGCTCAATATTGAAAATCTCTATGGGTAGTCTGGAATCAGGACTTGTATTTAGATGTGATTGTCAGGAATCTCTCTCTCTCTGTCTCTCTGTGTGTGTGTGTGTGTGTGTGTGTGTGTGTGTGTGTGTGTAGTATAGGGATCTGCCTCCTCTCTGTTATTTTAACAAAGTCTTAAGGTTCTGCTATGACTGATGCTCTTAGGTCATGGATCATGAGTCTAATCCTCACTAGACCAGATTGGCCAGGGATATATGAGGCTCTGACCAGCATTGTCCTGATCACAAATTCAACCCTGGAGTGCAGGGTGGAGGCAGCACCATCTGACCTAACATACTGATAAGTGGTTGTCCAAAGACAAGTGGGGAGCCATTACTAGAAAAGAAAGATAGGTGATGGGTAGATAAACATCCAGTGTCCATATAAGAGAGTAATGACTGGCTATATGGCAAGGAAGGAGTGTAGTAGACAGTATGGAAAATGAGTTAGATAAATGAAGGGACCAAGTCCAGAAAATAGTCGAGTAGTTTAATTGTGAGGTGTTTGAACACCAATGCACATACAAATGGAGTTTACATATGGAATCTGATTAGCGTGAGATAAATGTCTGTAAGCTTCTCTTGAACAGGGTGATTATGTAACTTTTATTCTAAGCTGGGATACTTTTTAGAGTAAAAGGGAACAATCTTAGTGATTAGACTGAAAGCATGAGCATAAATTGGGACTTTCCTCCAAAAAACTGAGGCAAATGTTACCTTTCTTCTGAGCAAAGTGGTCAGAAAGGGTAGCTTACACACACATGTGTAGTACCATTTGACCCTGTTATCACAGCCAGAATCAATTCCAAGAATCTGTGACTATCCTTAAGGCAGTCACCCATCACTGAACATAAGAGGGACCAGGTGATTGGCAGAAAATTCTTTCCCAGAGTTGAATACTTTAATCAGATGGTAATTTTCAAAGCCAGTTGGATCCCTTGAGAAGTGTTAGACACAATATACACAGAGCAAAAGTGGTCAGAATAAAGGAGAATTGGAAAGAAACTCACAGGTAACGAAATGTATTCATTGGTATAGGCTAAACTCTGTGAAAGATAGATAGAACAAACTGATACATCTCAAACAACAGAAGCTTTTTATCCATTCCTGTGACAGTCCAAAGTGGGTATTCCTGGTCTGTGGGAATCTCACAGCACACAGTGATTGTGGGAGCAGGACTCTCCCACTTTGTGGCTCTGCTTTCCCGAAAACGCTCATTACCATTAGTAACAGCCAGCAGGACAGATGAGAGAATGGAAGAACCATAGTGTTTTTTTAAGAGTCTTGGCCAGGAGTTAGTGATTCACATCATTTCCACTGACTTTTGATTAATAAGAACTGGTCAAATGAGATACCTAGTTGCAAAGTAGGGTTGGGGGTGGGATTGGGGTCCTGGGAAAGGTAATACGGCAGGGACACCAGTACATGAATGGACTTTTAGAGGACAACTAGTCATTTTGTCCCAGGCCATAAGCAGAGCCTTCATCAAACAAAACCCAAGATGTGGTGAGATGAACAGTGGTGAGTGAGTTAGAAATGAACATTCACGTAACAAGCAGACACAGAAATACTGAGTGAGCCTTCTCAGCCTAACCTTTAAATATTGGTGTCTGAAGAGTCCCCTCCTAGCTTGCTTTCTGCTTAGAGCAGAGTTACTACATGCTTATATGCTTATTGCCTTAATCTGGGGAAATTATCAAAGACTTTTGTGACTTGACCAAACTTAGGAACCCCTACTTTAAAGTCCCCAGGCAACACTGTCCACTTTTATGGCTTTGATTACACTTTTCAAAGTGATGACTCCAGCATCTATCTCTCCAGTACAGATTCTCTCTTGAGCTCCAGCCTGGTACACATAGTAATATTGAATAGTACCACTCTGCTATGTCATCAACACAAACAACTCAGTATCCCCACACTGAATTCATCACTCTCTCTCATTATGTCTGCTCCCCTTGTATCTTCCATTACAGTGAACAGCACTACTATTCAGCCAGATGCTCAGAAAGGAAGCTTGGGAATCATTCCTGAATCCCCTTCCATTCTCCCCACTCAAATAATCATGACTAGAGCTGAAGTTCTATGGCTGGAACCTACCCATGTGTCTCCAGGCTGACTGTAGGTATCATAGTCCAGCCTTTCTCACCTAGGTTTTCACTGGAGCCTTTTAACTACTTCTGCTGCTGCTTATTCTTCACATTTTAGACAATGTGATCACTTTGTAGTAAATACATATCTAAATCACATACCCAGTTTAAAATATTTCATTTTTTTCAATATTACTTCCAGAAAAAGTCCTGTTCTCCTTGATATAGCCTGTGAGACTCTTCTCAGCCAGCTTCCATTCAGGCAAACAGATTCCACATAAAGTAATTCAAAGGAGCAAATAGTTACAAAGAAGTTAGAAGAAAACAGCAAGCCATAATAAAGAGGCTGGAAGAAATGAAGAGAAACACAAGGGATGCTGAGCCAATCAGAAGCGCACAACAGGAAGAAGCCATTACCCCTCTAGGTTGGTGTGAGAAAAGAGCATAAGTGATGTTACCAGAACCCAGAGTCAGGGATTACTGACTGGCAGAAGTGGGAACTGCTGTGGGAACTTGCCTGTTAGGAGCAGGGATTGGGGATGAGGAGAGTCTGGTGGGAGCTGGAATCATGGAGAAGATGCAGCCTCTGCTGAGAACGGGAAGCAAAACACCTTGGCTTCTCCTCTCCTGTCCTGTAGTCTCGGGTGAGCACATTCATCTCTGAACATAACTGCAAGCCAGCTGGCAGGGAAACCCGAGTAACGTATGTTGCAGAACACAAGAAGGTTGGGAAATCAATGTGCACAAAGCTTCGAATTCTGCCCTCTGTTTCCCTTTGTAGCCTCAGTCTTGGACACTGCTCCTTCTCTTGCATGCTCTAGACCTCACCCGACAGGCCTCATTTCAGTCCCTTAGTGTACTCTTTCTGGCTTCTCTGAGCTTGTGCACCCTGTAACCCCTAATTCGTGGGTCACAGAAGTCACCCTTTTGTCTTCTCTCACTTGCCTAAGTATCTCTTAACTGTGCTTTGGGTCTCAGCTTGGATATCACTCTTTTGGAAAATTAATTTTAGTCCCCCTATCTGGATTAGGTATCCAGGACATGAGCTCTTAATAACCTGTAAATCCCCATCACAGCATTTATTTTTTAACACTTCAAATTAATGTAAAAATAGATGATAGTCTCCTATTTACTTGTCTTTATAAATTCTGTGTGATCAGGAAAAGAGCTCCATACCTACTAGTCACCATCATATGCCCAGTCTCTGGCAATAGGAGGTGTTCACCAAGTATCAACTGACTGAGTAGTACGGATCAATAAACGGAGGCATGTGAGTCAGGGAATGGCAGTGGTCAAAGAGGAGCAGTGCAGGTCTCTGCTCAAGGGGGATTCCATGAATTACTGTTAAGATCTCATTGTTCTTAGATTCTGAAAGACAAAAGATATTGTTCAAATTTCCCATTATATCCAAATGTATGACTGCTACTTTTGCTTTAATGCTAACTTATTTAGCTCTACCCTTACAAGAATTTCCTGGCTCCTTCACTTGGTCAGTACACATCATACCATATGAAATAAGTGAAGGATAAAGACACAGAAACCAGGAGTCTGGCAAAATGGCTATTACATCAATCTAAGTGGAGGTTACAGGAGAAGTAAATTAAATATGAGAAAGAGAAATCCTGGGAATATCATTTAAACCTGAAAATAGTTTAATTTAGATATAATTCTGTAAAAAAAAAAAACAACTAATCATAAAAGGCTATGGTTACCTGGAAAATTATTAGCAGAATTTATTACAATCGGGTTCAGATACCTATTTTTTTAACAATAAAGAAAATACAATCAAATAATAACTTCTCATTTGAACTTTTGAGAAAACAACAGAAAGCTAGGCAGAATAAAACGCTAAAACCAAACCACAGAATAAAGAACCCAGAGTTTGCTAAAATATTTTTTAAAATAAAATATATAACTCAAATCACAAATAAGAGTCACTACAGTTTGCCTTTACTTATTATTTCCTTAACTTTGGGTCAACCCTCAGCCACAAGTAAGTCAACTGGTGTCTCTGTCCTTATCTTTCTCCTCTTATTTTCACATAATATTTTTGCTACCAGAAGCTGAGACAATTTTGCTGTGAAATGTTATTATTTGACTCTATGTTGTAATGATCACTCTTCATTATGATAATCTATTTTTTACAGTTTATTTCCATTTTAGTTAACAGAGACTTTATTTCTTATTAACATACATTTGTTCTTGCCTGTGATATTTGTATTCCTAATTTCTGCTACACAGATTTAAGGTGAAACATTTTAAGATTTCTAGTATAACTAACTTCGTATGTGAATGCGCTATGCTAGTAATCTTTGCTTCTATGTTGGAGGGGGCTTCAATTACTCTTATCTATGAGTAGACCATCTTCTAGAGTAGTCCATGGAGAATATTCCCTGATATGCAATGCACTTTCCTGGTAGGTGTTTCTTGTCTCCATACTACAGTTATTAATTTGAGCAGCTAGAGATGAAATCTCTAAATCTGTAATAAAACACTGCCTCACTACATCTTTGCCTACTATCTGCTGGTTTAATATAATCTCAACATTAAATAAAGAAGTAAAGTAAAATTGAAGTAGAATTTTCTATAAGCATCATTTGTTCAAAAAAGATTATTGAGTTAAGTTATAAAAAAAAACAAAACTTAGGTACAAAATAGTGTTTTTTTTATGTTCTGTAACAAATGCTGCTTGAGCAAATCCATCATTAAATCTGACCTTGTGAAAAAGAATATTCAAAATCAATAACATATGTGCATTAACATATAAACTGGTGATTTTCTTATTCAAATGTAACATATACAATTATTGTGCTTGTAAAACACTTGAACCATTTGAAACTGACTTTATGAAAAATAAAATTGGTCTTCAAACAAGAGAAAACAACTTCAGAAATAAAGGTTAACATCAACTGGCATGATTTCCCAGGAAAGAATTATTATATCTCTGTTACCTTTTCACCCAATTGCCCACACTGTTGCCCGCAAAGCAATTGTGTAGCCCAGAAAACCAATAACAAATAAAATATAACCACAAGAGTTCATAGCTAGAGTTCCCAGTTGAAGAGAAGTTCTATTGAAGAAGCTGATTTTATGATGCTCTGTGAGTGACAGAACATACATTTTCCAAATACAGACATGGCAGCGCTTCCTGAAAATTCAGGCTAGATGGAACTGAGAGACAGTTTTATTTAATAGAGATAAATAAACTTACCTCACTGAGTTGCTGTGAGAATTAAATAAAATAAAATATATACAATACCTGTTATGGGTTAAATTTTGTTCCCCCAAAAGTTTATATACTGACGTCCTAACTAACCTGTAGTACCTCAAAACGTGATCTTATTTGGAAACAAGATTGTTGCAGATATAATTAGTTAAGATAAGGTTATACTGGAGTAAGTAGATCTCCTAATCCGGTATGCCTGGGATGTCCTCACAAAAAGGCAGATGAAGGCAGAGAGTGTCTTCATCTTCTAGCAGCCAAGCAACACAAAAGATTGCCAGGAAACTGTCAAAAGCTAAGTGACAAACATGGAACAAATCCTTCCTCACATCCCTAAAAAGGAACCAATGTACAACACCTTGATTTTGGACTTCTAACCTTCAGAACTGTGAGACAAGAGATTTCTGTGGTTTAAGCCACCCAGTTTGTGGTACTTTGTTATGGCAACCTAAAAAACAGTACTTAAGAATGATGGCACACCGTGGGAATGCAACTCATGCTAGTGGGTCAGTGACATTCTCATGTGAACATATTCATATTAAAAAAAGGAATACAGTAGCATATCAAGTGCTGTAGTCAAAGTTTCATAGCAGTTTTGAGGGCTAGAATTGAAAATCTCTATTCTAGTTTCTCAGAAGCTAAAGAAGCACAAAACAGCAATCTGAGCTCCAAGGAACTGGTGTGTTTGGCAGGATCCTAGCAAAGGACTCATAGGGATTCAATTGTTCATTCAATTGACAAGAAAGACCTTTGGTAACAAAGAACAAACAAAATGTAGGTCAAATCAGGCATTTAACATTTATTGAGTATCTATACATTCAAGCATTAGATATAAAGGGCAAAATAGGAAGTACTCATGCCTTTTGTGGTCAAGAGCTAAGAGTTTTGGTGGGAGAAAGTCATTAAAAAAATCTATCGGGGGATGTGAAGTAGAAATGACTGGTAATGAGTAAAATAATTCCAGATATACTGAGGATTAAGATGAGGCATAAAACTGTATATATGCATTGTTTGTAATTGTCAGCATAAAGTTGTGCTGAGCCACTAAAGTACTTTCTGGGCTCCTTACATAGCAACTTTATTGTTTGGGCTGAACAGTGAAATCGTACATAAATGAGATCAATGAGTGACTATATGAGTAAGTCATTACAATATTACTTCTCCAGGTTTTTCTATGTGCCTGATATTTAAGGCACAAGTGTTTTGGGTGGTCATTTATTTGTTTCTGCTAAATACCTGAATCTTTATTGTAAGTGCAAAAATTATTTATGCAGGCCTAAAGTTCATATATTTTTGCTTGCTAGTGACCTTTCTTAAAAATTCTACAGAGAAAGAGTCCCCTCTAGGCTGTATTCAAAAATCCTCTTCCCTAAAGTTATGTTAACAAAATAGTGAAATAGAAGACACCCCAGCACCAGTTCCCCAACAATAGTACAACTAGAAATTATTCAAAGACAAGAATATCTCCCCAAATTCACCAGAACTTGGGGAAGAAGCATATAAATTCCATCGACTCACTGAATCAAGAGAAGATGCAACAAGAAACGGTTAATTTAGACTACAACCCTCTCCCCTAGTGAGCATAAAGGTCCACACAGAGAATTTCATAGATCTAAGTTTTCCAAAATGGGAGGAGGGAATCATACGTAGATGTTTCACCTACCCACTAATCTGAGAATCTTCATGGGAAGTCAACTGCTGTCCCATTTTATGGGAATTCTTGGGAATGGCAGGAAGACTGATCACCTGGGGTGAATCAGGAACACTACAGTGACAGGTGCACAGTTCTTGGTGGCTGCTAAATTTATGTTCCAATCAGTAAGGATACCAGGCTAAGGAGACTGCCTGATGATATAGCAATGGAAGGGACAGAATCTGCAGAAAGGCCTGAATCCCTGACTGTAGTTCCAACAAAGACCTGGTGTTCTCACAGAACCCTTCCTGATTCAGAAACAACTAAAAGGCAGCTACTCAGTTCCAGTGCTTGTTTATGTCTTCTCCAGACTGGGAAACAACAGCAGGGTAGTGATATAGCTCCAGTACAGCATTTAAGTTCCTATGCTCACTACAAGTCTTTCCCAGGCTGAAAAACAATGGCAGAGCAGTGATTTAGTTTCAGTGAAGTGTTATTTGTTTTGGTGCTTACAATAAGTCCTCCTCAGAAAAAGAAGCAATAACAAGTCAATAATTAAGTTTCAATATTAAATTGTAAAGGTCTAACACCACCAAATAACAAAACATGCAATATCTGGAAGATGTGGCCGCCTTACATGTTCAGGCATCAGAATAAAAATGCAAAAATTGTAAAAACTCGGAGAAATATGACATCACCAAAAGAAATAAACACAGCTCCAGTAATGGATCCAGAATAACTAAAGATCTATAAAATGCTTGAAAAATAATTCATAATAATTCTGAAGAAGTACAAGTAATCAAAGGAAAATACACATAGAAGTAAATCACATTTGGAAAATAATCTAGGAACAAAATAAAACAATGGACAAAGAAATAGAAACCAAAAAGTAGAAAATCTAGGAATAAAGAATACAATAACTGAACTGAAAAAAAAAAAAAAAACCTCGTTAGAAAACTTCAAAGCATAATCAAACAGAGCATAGAAACAGAAAGCTCAGAGATGAACTATATTAAATTACCCAATCAGAGTGGCAGAAAGGAAAAGAACAAAAAAGAGAAAAGAAAACCTGATACCATCAAGCAAACTAACCTTCACATAATAAAAGTTCCCAAAAAACACAAAAGAGAAAAAAATGCCTAGAATACATATTTAAGAAAATAATGGCTGAAAATGTCCCAAATCTGGAGAAAGGTGACAGTATTCAGATACAGGAAGCTTAGAAGTAAGCAGTGAAATTCAGCCCATAAAAGAATTCACCAAGATACATCATAATTAAATTATCAAAACTAAAAGACAAAGACAAAATATGTAAACTTTCAAGAATAAAGAAACATATCACATTCGATGAAGGCCCAGTACAGTTTTTAGCATATTTCTCAGCAGAAACTCTGCAGGCTAAGTGGGAGTAGAATGATTTATTCAAGGCAGACAAAAACATACAATGGGGAAAGGACACCCCAGTCAACAAACGGTGCTGGAAAAATGGAAATACTATATGTAGAAGTATGAAACTGAACCTCTATATTTCACTATATACCAAAATCAACCACATATAGATTAAAGACTTAAGTGGGAGACCTGACCTTATAAAAATACTAGCAAAAAAATACTAGGCAAAACTGTTTTGCACCTAGGCAAAGAATTCATGACTAAGACCTCAAAAGCAAATGCAACTAAAACAAAAACATTCATAGGACTTAATTCAACTAAAAAAGCTTTTGCACAGCAATAGAAATAATTAAGAGTATACAGACATCCTGTAGAACGAAACAAAATATTTGCAAACTGTGTATCTAACAAAGGACTACTATGTAAAGTCTACAAGGAACACAAACAACTAAACAACAGCAGCAAAAATAAAATTAATTCACCGCATTAAAAAGTGGAAAAAGGACATTAATAAACATTTTTCAAAAGAAAGCATGCAAATAGCCAACAAGCATATGAAAAAGTGTTCGACATTACTAAGCATCAAAGAAATGCAAATTAAAAATGCACAATAAGGTACCATCTTATACCAGTTAGAATGGCTATTAATAAAATCACAAAATAACAGGTGTTGTTGAGGATGTGAAGAAATGTAACATGTTTACACTGTTGGTGGGATGTAAATTAGTAAAACTTCCATGGAAAACGGTATGGAGATTTCTCAAAGAACTAAAAATAGATTTCCCATTCAATCCAGCAATCCCACTACTGGGTATATACCCAAAGGAAAAAAAAGAATTATTCTATCAAAAAGATACTGGTATTGGTATGTTTATTGTACCACTCTTTACAATAGCAAAGATATGGAATCAACCTGAGTGTCAATCAAGAGATGAGTGGATAAGGAAATGTGGTGTTTAGATACCATGGAATACTGTTTAGCCATAAAAATGAATGAAATCATGTCTTTTAAAGCAACACATATGGAAATGGAGGCCATTATCTTAAGTATATAACTCAGAAACAGAAAGTTAATTACCGCATGTTATTATTTGCAAGTGGAAGCTAAATAATGTGTACCCATGGACATATAGAGTGGATTAATGGACGTTGGAGACTTGGAAGGCTGAGACGATGGGAGGAGGTTGGGTGATGAGAAATGAATGGGTACAATGTGTACTCTTTTTTTAATAACTACACTAAAAACTCACACTTCACCACTATACATCTATGTAACAAAGCAGCACTTGTACCCTGTAAATCTATTTTTTTAAAAATTAAGTGCTGATGGAAAAAAAATTAAACATCTCTGTAAGCTGATAATACTGTAACCAGCAAATCTATCTTTTGAACATAAAGGAGAAATGAAGATTATTCCAGACAAGTAAAAGCTGAAGGAATTCATCAACACCAGACATGTATTACAACAAATGCTAAAGGGAGGTTTTCAATCTGAAAGAAAGTGATGTATCATGAAAATGAAAAAGAAAAAAGAGAAAGGAAGGTATAAAAATCACAATGAAAGTAAGAATACAGGCAAATTTAGAATATTTAAGTGCTGTGACTATTTTATGAAAATTACTTAGATCTTAACCATGAAGACTAAAAGACAAAACAACTTATTATTTAAGACAATAATAAGTACAAGGGTTTAAGAGGCAATATAAAATGATGTAAATGGAAACATCAAAAGGTCTTATTTTGGGAAGAGAATGGTGTTAAAGTATAGAGTTATTTTATTACATTTATTTTCTTTGCAGTCAAAGCTAAGTGGTTATCAATTAAAAATAATTTATTACAGTTATTGTTTTTTAAAAGCTTCATGGTAACCATAAGCAAAAATTTTAATAAATATGCTAAAATGAATAGCAGCAAATCAAAATATACTACTAGAGAAAATCATTTAATCACAAAAGAAGACAATAAGAGATAAATAAAAGAAGAAAGGATTTACAAAACAACCAAAAACAGCAACAAAATGGCTGTAGTAAACCTTTATCTATTAATATTAACCTTGAATCTAAATGGATTAAATTATCCAATTAAAAGACATAGAGTGGCCAGGGGCGGTGGCTCATGCTTGTAATCCCAGCACTTTGGGAGGCCAAGACGGGTGGATCACGAGGTCAGGAGATCGAGACCATCCTGGCTAACACAGTGAAACCATGTCTCTATTAAAAAATACAAAAAACTAGTGGGGCGAGGTGGTGGGCGCCTGTAGTCCCAGCTACTCCGGAGGCTGAGGCAGGAGAATGGCGTAAACCCAGAAGGCGGAGCTTGCAGTGAGCTGAGATCCGGCCACTGCACTCCAGCCTGGGCGACAGAGCGAGACTCCGTCTCAATAAAAAAAAAAAAAAAAAAAAAAAAAAAAAAAAAAAAAAAAAAAGACATAGAGTGGCTGAACAGATGAAAAAACAAGATCCAGATGCACGCTATCTATTAGAAACTTATTTGACCTATAAAGACACACACAGACTGAAAGTAAGGGAATGGAAAAATATATTCTATTCAAATTAAAGCCAAAAAATAGCATGAGTAGCTATACTTAGATAGAATAGACGTTTGGTCAAGAATGGTTTAAAAGGCCGGGCGCGGTGGCTCACGCCTGTAATCCCAGCACTTTGGGAGGCCGAGGCGGGCGGATCACAAGGTCAGGAGATCGAGACCATGGTGAAACCCCGTCTCTACTAAAAAATAGAAAAAAATTAGCCGGGCGCAGTGGCGGGCGCCTGTAGTCCCAGCTACTGGGGAGGCTGAGGTAGGAGAATGGCGTGAACCCGGGAGGCGGAGCTTGCAGTGAGCCGAGATTGCGCCACTGCACTCCAGCCTGGGCGACAGAGCGAGACTCCGTCTCAAAAAAAAAAAAAAAAAAAAAAAAAAAAAGGTTTAAAAAATATTGATGAAAGTGTTAATAAAGCAAGAAGATAGAACAATTATAAACATATGCACCTAACACAGGAGCACCTAATGTGTTATATCAACAGATCTAAAGGGAGATGTTGACTGTAATACAATTATAGTGGAGGAACTCAACACCCTACTTTCAACAATGGACAGATCATTCAGGTAGATAATCAACAAAGAATCATCAAACTCAAACTGTATGCCAGACAAAATAGGCCTAATAGGCATTTACAGAAAAATCCATCCAACAACTACAGAATACATATTTTTCTCAGTAGTACATGGAACAGTCTCCAGGATAGACCATATATCAGTTCACAAAGCAAGCCTTAACAATGTTTTAAAAATCCAAATCATATTAAGTATCTTTTTTAAACACAATGGAATAAAACTGTAAATAAAAATACAAATTAGTAACAGAAGGAGCATTGGAAATTTATGAAAATTAAACAACATGCTCCTGAACAACAAAAGGATCCACGAAAAAATCGAAAAAAAAAAGTTTCCGGAGATAAATGAAATTGGAGGCTGCAGTGGCTCACTCCTTAATCCCAGCACTTTGGGAGGCCGAGGCGGGCAGATCACAAGGTCAGGAGATGGAGACCATCCTGGCGAACACTGTGAAACCCTGTCTCTACTGAAAATACAAAAAAATTAGCTGGGCTTGGTGGCGGGCGCCTGTAGTCCCAGCTACTCGGGAGGCTGAGGCAAGAGAATGGCGTGAACCCGTGAGGCTGCGGAACTTGGAGTGAGCGGAGATCCGGCCACTTCCACTCCAGCCTGGGTGACAGAGTGAGACTCCATCTCAAAAAAAAAAAAAAAAAAAAAAGAAAAAGAAAAAAAAAAAAAGAAAAAGAAAAGAAAAGAAATTGGAGACACACCATTTCAACACCTCCGGGATACAGAAAAAACATTATAAAAAGGGAGTTTTACTAATAAATGAATACAACGAAAAGTAAAAATTTCTTATATGAATAATCTAACATTATACCTTAAAGAACTAGAAAAATAAGAACAAACTAAACCCAATATTAGTAGAAGGAAAAAATAAAGATCAGGAAGAAATTTTTTTAAAAATGGGAATTAAGAATACAAAAGATCAATAAAATAGATTTTTTTGAAAAGAAAAATAAAATCAACAAACCTTTAGCTAGACCAAGAAAATAAGAGAAAAGACTCAAATAAATAAAACCAGAGATGAAAAGGAGACACTACAGCTGATACAACTGAAATACAAAGTATCATCAATGACTATTATAAATGATACACCAAAAAAATTAGAAAATATAGAAGTAATGAATAAATTCCTGCACACATAAAACCTATCAAAATTGAATCATGAAGAAATAGAAAATACGAACCGACCAATAATGAGTAATGAGATTAAAGCACTAATAAAGACTCTCTCATCAAAGAAAAGTGCAGGACCTGATGGCTTCACTGCTGAATTCCACTAAACATTTAAAGAAGAACCAATATCAATTCTTCTCAAACTCTTCAAAAATGTTGAAGAGGAGATAATATATCAAAAATCATTCTACAAAGCCAGCATTGTCCTGATACCAAAACAGAAACGGACACACACAAAATAAAACTACAGGCAAACATCCCTGATAAACATGGTTGCAAAAATCTTAACAAAATAGTAGCATACTGAATCCAACAACATATCAAAAAGATAATTCACCATAACCATTTGGGATTCATCTGAGGGATGCAAGGATGGTTCAATATATACAAATCTATAAATATAATACATTAACAGAATCAAGGACAAAAACCGTGTGATCACTTAAATAGATGGAGAAAAAACATTTGATAAAATTCAGATGTCTTTAATGTCCTTATGATAAACTGGGTGTATAAGAAATATATCTTACCATAATCAACACCATGTATGACAAAATGACAGCTAACATCATACTGAAGAGGAAAAAGTTTAATGGTTTGTCTCCCAAGAATGGAACAAGACAAGGATTTTCACTTTTACTATATTCAGCATACTACTGAAAATTCTTGTGGGAGCAATTAGTCAAGAGAAAGAAATACTGAGAAAAATAAGTCTAATTGTTCCAGTTTGTGGATAACATGATCACATATATAGGAAATCCCAAAGGCTTCCCCAGAAAACTATTAGAACTAATCAATAAATTCAGTAAAGTTGCAGGATACAAAATCAACATATAAAAATAGCAACTTTATATGCCAATAATGAACTATCTAAAGAGAAAAGTCAAGAAACAAACCCATTTATAATAGCTACAAAAAACCTCGGAATGAATTTTGCCAAGGATGTTAAATGTTTCTACAATGAAAACTATAAAACACTGATTACAGAAATTGAAGAAGACATAAAAAATGGAACGATAGTCCATGTTCATGAATTAGAAGAAATAATATCATTAAAATGTCCATACTAACCAAAGAGATCTGTATAATCAACGAAATTCCCATCAAAATACCAATGACATTCTTCACATAAATAGAAAAAAAAAAACAAAAAACCCACAACTTTTGTGTGAAACCACAAAAGACTTGGAGTAGCTAACGTAAGCTTGAGGAAAAAGAAAAACTGGAAATATCACACAACCTGACTTCTAAATATACTATCAAGCTATAGTGACCAAAATAACATGATACTGGCATAAAAACAGATAAATTGACCAGTGGAACACAATAGAGAACTCAGAAATAAATCCACACATTTACAGCCAACTGATTTTCAACAAAACTGCCAAGAACATATATTGTGGAAAAGATAATTTCTTCAATAAATGATGCTAGGACAACTGAATATCCACATGCAAAAGAAAGAAACTGAACCTTACCTCACCCTACACAAACATCAACTCAAAATTAACTAAAGAGTTAAATGTAACACCTTAATCTATAAAATTACTGGAAAAAAAAACAGAAAAAGTGCTTCATGACATTGGTCTGGAAACATGTTTTTGAATAGAACTTTAACAGCACCAGCAACAAAAGCAACGATTAGCAAATGAAATTGTATATTTATAAAAAACTTCTGCACAGCAAAGGAAACAATCAAAAAGCAAAGAGACAAACTACCCAATGGTAAAAAAAGAAATAAAAATAAATAAAAAAAATAGGTAAACTCTCCATCTGACAAGAAGGTTAATATCCAGAATTAATAACAAACTCAACAATTCAATAGCAAAAAAGCAAATAATCTGATCTGATTTATAAATGAACAAAAACCCCGAAGATACATTTCTCAAAAAAATATATACAAATGGCCAGCAGTTACGTGACAAAATGGTCAACATCACAAATCAACAGGGAAATGCAGATCAAAACCACAATGAGATATCATCTCAGCCCAGTTAGAATAATTGTTAGAAAAAATACAAAAATAGCAAATGCTGGCCAATAATGTGGAGAAAGGGTAACTCATACAGTTCTGGTGCAAATGTATTTTAGTACAGTAATTATGAAAAATAGTATAGAGAGTCCTCAAAAAATTAAAAATTCAACTATCATATGACTCAGCAATTTTACTGAGTGTATATTCAAAGAAATTGAAATCAGTATGTTGAAAAGATATCTGCACCCTCAGTGTATTACAGCATTATTTACAATAGCCAAGAGATGGAACTAACCTATGTTCATCAACAAATGAACAAATAACAAAATCGTAGTGTGTATACACAATGGAATATTATGCAGCTATAAAAAGGAATGAAATTCTATCATTTGTGGCAAAATAGATAAACCTGGAGAGCATATTAAGTAAAATAAGCCAGGCACAGAAAGATAAATATTGCATGATGTGGCTTACAGGTGGAATCTAGGAAAGGTGATATCATAGAAGTAGAGAGTAAAGTGATGGCTATTAGAGGCTGGGAAAGGTAGAGGAAGGGCAAGATGAGGAAAGGTCAGTCAAACAGTACAAAGTTACAGTTGGGAAGAATAAGTTTTGATGCTCTATTACATAGTAGAATAAGTATAGCTAATAACATGTGTTGTATATTTCAAGATAGCTAGAAAAGAGGATCTTGAAAGGTGTCACCACAAAGAAATAATAAAGCTTTGGGACAATGAACATGCTAACTATTATGATTTAATTATTACACAAGGTGCACATGTATTGAAACATCACACTGTACTCCATAGAAATGTGCAACGTGCAATGATTATGTGTCAATTATGAATACACAAACAAAAATATTCTTCCTGTGGCCCTCACCACAGAGATTAACTGGTTTTCATTCATAGCTATTTAATTGAATGTGTCAAATTATACTATGGTTAGTTGTTTCTCATTCATTGTTTTTAAAGGGTGTGCCTGCTAAATGGAACCATTTTACTTTTGCACTCCTAACTATATTTCTTTAGCAGCCAAACATATGATCTGTATGGAGTACCCACACCGTGAGTGCATCCTTCTGTTATTAGGAAAGCAACAACAGAATAAGACAAAATCAAAGTAGCAGAGTGTGTCATCAGGAACAAATAATGGCAACCACTAAGCAGCTGCCAGAGAGACAGGTAATTCTTGGAAAGGGTCAGCAGTTGGTTGGAGGTGAGGATGCATGTTGACAGAGCATAACAGTGCAGTTTTGCAGCATACACAATTGAGAGGTTCTGTGCACAGGTGGAGGTGGGGTGGTGGGCTTGGCAACAGGTCATGAGGCTGGAGGCTCAGGCACAGTACTCTGGTTCTGGGCTGTGTGATGAAAACCTAAGATGTGCTGCAGGTGGTGGCCAAATAACTCCAACTGTGGGGATTGGCAGAGGCAAGAAAACAGGCAGATGATTACATGAACTGGGAAACAGAAGCAAAGATTCAGAGATCCAGGTGGGGGATCAGGACACAAATTGTGCAGACTACAGGCCAGATTCCCCCTAGTGGCCAGGATTTAAGCAAGAGGTGTGGCAACAAATCAGGGACAATGAGCAACAAGGCAATGTCATTGCAGGGGTAACAATAATATAGACTTTTGGAGGCAAAAGAGCCTAATGTTCCTCCTGCCCTCTTGCCAAGGACTAAAAATGGCCTCAAGCAGAGTGGACGCCAGCAGAAACACCTGGTTAGAATGAGGTGTGAGGTTGCCAATCAAGACAGCTTATAACAAAACATGTTAGATCTTTATAAAGATCTAACATATAGTTTGCAAGTTGAATTCTAACAATGGAATTTTGATAATTTTCTGAAAAGTTTTTGATTCATGGTATAGCCAGATTAATATAATGATTCATGTGTGCCAGGGCATTACCACTTCTTCAACTAAAAGTTAACACATCTCATTTACATTTTATAGGGAAAAACAGATGATGGCACAGGGAAAGCAGGTGTCATTTCTAACTGTTTCAAGGAGCTCATTGTCTTTTCAGGCTAAACTCAGCCACTAAAACTTTATAGTCGAACATTAAAATAACTAGGGAAATAAAGGTACTAAGCAAAGATCCTAGCAGCTATTTCTGGAAACAGGAGAGGGAAGAAAAATCTTTTTGAGTCTAAAGTAAGATGAAATCATGGATATAGATTTAGGACTACCCTTGAGTCATTAGGAAAACCAGACAATCTCTATATATGCAAATGCTTGATTAAAAAGAAAGATGGAAACCACTTTAAGTTTATTTTTAAAAATAAATTGGCCCAAATATTAATTTAGTTTAAGGCAGTGGTTTGCAAAGTATGTTCCAGGAACCAACAGAACCAACCCTCTGCAAAAAATTGTCAGAAATGCAAGTTATTACAGCCTACTCCAGCCCTATTGAATCAGAAACTCTTAGTATGAAGCCATCAATCTGTGTTTTAAATAGTCTTCCAGGTAAGGTTGTCACATTTAGCAAATAAAGGTACAGGACTCACAATTAAATTTGAATTTCAGATAAACAACAAATAATTCTAAATATAAGCATATTCCATGCAATATTTAGAACATATTTATAGAAAAAAATCAGTCTGAAATTCCAACTTAGTAGGAACACATCCTGTATATTATCTGGTAACTGTCTCCAGATGACTCTAATGCATATTAAAATTTGAGAACCACTCTTTCAGTGTAAAAATAACATTAAAAAAAAATTCCTATGCCATACAGAAGTCCTAAGCTGTCTGGTAGCATATTAAATTCAATCCCAAAATATTTTTGTTTAGCCAAATATATTTGCTTTGTCCTTTATGTTTTCATGTTTAAATTAATTGCAAGACATAAAATATAAAATTTTATGTAAATTCAGGGTCTGGATCATCTTTTATTATGGACAACAATTACGACTATCAGCAAGTGGCCTCCCGTGTTCCACAGTCCCTTCCACTCTTTATTGTGTCTCTACTGCGAGTCTGGATATTGTCTGTCATTTATATTTGTAGTTACATGGTTTTCATGGTCCCAAGTTGCGATTGCATTACTTGCTTGGGACCCCTTAGACATGTAAGTTTGTAAACTCTTCTTTAAAGTTTTCCCTCCACAAATGGACCTTTTGGAATATAAAACAACTCAAAGATCTCATATGAGAAACAGTGATATCATGTCATCAGATACATATCCCAGGAAATGAGTTAATAGAATTAGGAATCAGGGTTGACGTAGACTTCAGTCTGGAACCACGAGCTTAATTTATACAAAGGCCAATTTAAGGGAAAAATTATTTGAGTTGTTTCATTTAAATAAAAATTATTTTTACTTCTTCTCTTGATAAAAATGCATATTTCAAATTGTATGATATATTTTAGTGAGGAAAATAATACCAGTATAAAAACCGACAGTGTTTTTAGGGACGAAAGTGTTAGCATTGGAGAATATTAGGAAGCGAAAGCACAGAGATTGATTTATAATCTATGCTGGAACCAAATTCTGGGCCATAACTTGAATGTAGACCATGTCTGTGCAACCAAAGAATTGTGAATTGCTAATCATTTCTCTCTATCAGTTTGAACTCACTTGTGGATGTTTAGAATCAAATGACTAACGTCTTGGAATTTCGTTCCTTTCACGCCTCAAAACCATTGTGGCTATTGAAGCAACACAATTTAGATATTGCTTGATTTATTTTAAGTGATTGAATAAATACTTGAATAAATAATTGAATAAATAGGTAGAGAAAATCTACCTAATTTATACTTAATCCAACTTTTTGACTTCATGCTTTGAATTCTTCAAAGTCACTTTCAATTCAAACTTTTGCAGCACTGTCCCTTTTACTATCTCAAGAACTTTCCCAGAATAAATCTTTCCCTCTCCAAGCAAGCCTTGGAGAACATGTGCAATGCTTTTGTGACATATGGGCCTGTCTACAGTAATTAATTCCTAGTTTGTCTGACCTAATTGCTCCATGTTGGCAATTCTTGTTATTTTATTAAAGGCAAAATTGTTAAGTATGGGCAGAATATGCCAAAATCGTGATTGTTTTTTCTGAAAGTGCAGACATTTTGGTTCTTCCATTATTATTATTAAATTATCTGGGTTTACTAAATATTTCCTAGACTGTGATCTCAAACTCCATTGCATGTTCCAATTTAATTTATATTTTTGATTATATTGATGATTAGTTATGTTCCAAACCTATTGTGTAGGTGGAAATTAGATTCAATGTTATTTTCCTATGCTATGAAATTCTCCATTTTATTTCTCCTATTAGGTTAAAGTAGAAAATCCCTGGGCTTTCTCTTTTTTGTAAGGTAGGTCAGTGTTCCTTTTTGCTGGGTTAATGAGGAAGAGCATTTTGTCCACTTTAAATTCCTTCACTTCAGATTGGCATTTGCATCTCAGTTCCATCTGGCTTTTTCCTTTTCTAACCTGCATCTTCATTTAGTTGAAACTCTAGATTAGTGGCTTACAGTAAAAACTGGTTTGAGACGCAGTCAATAATTCAGGAACTGACAAAGCTTGATAGTTTTCTCTTTGTCCCACTTTGCAACAGAGAAAGATTCCTCAGAGGATGAATTTTATTTATTACTCTCTAGACTTGCAAGATATTTTTAAAGCAATTCCCTACATCTCCTCTAGCGTGTTACAGGATGCCCTACTTCTACATGCCTAAATCTAATGCTATCCCTTATGCATCAAAATGTACTGGGCATATGTAAATAGTAAAATAGCTCTGTTATAAATTCACACTGTTCTCAGTTCTGAATTCTAATATGTTAAAGCATTTTTAAAATCATATGGAATTTGTATAGTTTTCACAAGAAGTTTTCACCTACAACAGTTAGTTTCTCTAGACAGGACCTCTCAATTTACAAAAACTTAGTGAGCTCAGAAGATGAAGTATAGCAACCTATCTTTTTCTAGACCTTCCCCCGCCTCCGGACCCATAAAACTAGAAGAGAGAAATGTTTTTTAAACATTTCACTTGAATGTTAATATTCTATAAACAGGTGCTAGGTGAATTTCTCACTCTTTAAAAGCAATGAGTTCTCATACTTTAGAGAAAATACTGACACGCTCTAGAAGTAGTAGTCTTGTCTCAGCTTTCACTGTCAGACTGAATTTCCCAGCAAGACAATAGATTTGAAAAACAGATGTTGTTAAGGGTTGGGGGATAAAGAATTATAAATACCTTTGGCCTAGAAGATTTTATTGTAATTCTGTTTTCTTAAGTATAAGAGAAATGCACTTCTATGTAGGGTATAATGTTACTGCCATAGGGGTTGGAGAACAGGAGTTACAGGAAGAGAAAGTCCAAAAGCCTGCAGCCAGCATTTCCAGTCATGAAATACTGTGGTGGGGTGGGGGGGTGGTCCTCATAAGATGAGACAGAAAGGGAAAATAAGTATATCAGGTGCTAGCATACTTGCCCTAGCACCTCCACCTTACACTTTTATCCTAGCCCATGAGGATAGGAAAAAGGGTTTTAGAAACATCCAGAGAACTCTAAACTTAGGGTATTTTACCCCAAAATATACTTTGACATATTTTGAGATGGCTATTCAGAGGGCCTGTAGACAGTAACCAGTAACAGCCCTTCTACCCCTCCCATAATCTACCTTGCCATGTTCCAAGCCCCTATTATTTTAGTAACGTGAATATGGGATAAAATGTCAACCATTTGGCCCTTTCTTTGAGTTTTTATACTTTTTGTAATTCCCATGCACTTGTGTGAATGTAAATAAATTTTGTACGACTGTTCTCCTATTAATCTGCCTTTTCGGTTGATTTTCAGAAAATATTCAGAGGGTAGAGGGAAGTTTCTTCTTGGCACCTACACATACTCCTAGTAGTAGAAGCCCTGCCTAAGGCCACTGCCACACTGTGGTGGGTGATTGTGCAGTTCAACATGCATAAGTGGGATTGAGAGATGAGAATGAAACAGTGAGATAGTGATATGGTTTGGCTGTGTCCCAACCCAAATCTCATCTTGAATTGTAGCTCCCATAATCCCCATGGGAGGGACCCAGTGGGAGGTAATTGAGTCATAAGGGCGATTTTTTTTCCCCCGTGTTGTTCTCGTGATAGTGAATAAGTCTCATGAGATCTGATGGTTTTATAAAGGGCAGTTCCCTTACACACACTCTCTTGCCTGCTGCCATGCAAGACGTGCCTTTGCTCCTTCTTCACCTTCTGCCATAATTGTGAGACCTCCCCAGTCATGTGGAACTGTGAATTCATTAAACCTCTTTTTTTAATAAATTACCCAGTCTCGGGTATATCCTTATACAATGTGAAAACAGACTAATACAGATAGTCACCCAGATGAGGATATTTTTATATAAGGTAAATGTCGAAGTCAAGAGGCCAACCTTGATATCTAGGACTTTGGGAGATTATCTCAAATACATCCCTGATACTAGCTTTTGAGGCTCATTCACACTGAAGTGAATATAACACAAATTAAGCCTAGGTGGCATCAGGGTTCAGTTCTTCCATCCATTTATTTTCCTTGTAATGACAATAGGTTTCAAAACATCCCATTTATGATTTGAAGAATGTTTCTAGTAGCATCATTTATAATAGCCCAAAATCAGAAAAAAAAATTGACCATCAAAAGGTAAAATTAAGTTTGATATATTAATACAATGCAATTATAATAAAATGAACTTTTAAGATGTATTGGACATATAGGTGCAATGGGATAAAATCCAGTAAAAATGAAAAATTAAACTAGATCTATGTATGAAAACACGGATGAATTTTACAAATATAATATTAAGTACAAGAAACAAGACATAAATGTTTACTTAAAATTGATTGCATTTGTATAAAATTTAAAGGCAGGAAAAATGAAACTATATTATATTATTTAGGATGCATACTTCAGTAATAAAGCTATGTAGGAAAATCATAAATTAACTGCCACTATTGTCAGAATGGTGGTTGCCTCTGGGGGTTGGAGGAGAAAGACACTTTCTACAGGTTCATAGGGGCTTTAAGTGCACTGGAAATGTTCTACTTTTTTAAAAATCTGAGTTGTGGGTACATTGTTTTTTGTTTTATAATCCTTCAAACCATTCACGTTTTATATACATTTTTAGAAATGATTATAGTTGGCAATTTTAAGAAAAGTTTTAAAATCTGGGGGGTTTTTCAGAGGTCTTTGTAGCAAAGGACTGTAGAGTGTGCTGACTGCCTGGGCTTGCTCCTCATGGTTCCAAAACTTTAGCAAACTTCCCAGCACAAGGAAGAGTTATATGAGGCCATGTCAACCAGAGAGGATTCACAAGCTCTGTCAAGATACAGGGAGCAAAAGAACAGTCCATGAATTGTACCAGCTTCAGTCTTCAGAAAGAGATGTCCACCGTATTTCCTCTGGACAGGAGTGCAGGAGGGGCCCAGATCATCCATTCCTCAATGGAATTCAAAGATTATTCAGAAGGCACTGTATTTATATGTAGTCATGCGTTCGTTTCATTGAATATCACTCTCCAACACACTTGGATACTATTTTGAAAAGAAGCAGGGGTAGAAATCTGAGCATTTTTCTTTAAAGAGACTAACCATTTATGTAACAGGACTGTTTAAATTGTTGCATCCACAATATTTACCAAACTGAACTAAAATTTAGATTTTTTTCCACCATACTGAAAAGTGTGGGATTGTAAGGAAATTTATAGCAGTAACACACAAAATAATCTACCATATTTTTGGACATTTGAATGTAGTTGAGTAATTCTTTGAACCTAACAGTAAATATATGTGCATATGTGAAAAATGGGAAGAAAAGAGGCAGTCTGTATTGTTTTTAAGCATTTAATGAAGCTTCACTGGAACAAAGTTGAAGTCCAACTTATCCACTAATTAATTGCTTTTGCAGATATGCAATTATCTCAACCACTTTGAGTATTAAGATTGTACAGCTCCTAAATTTGTTGGCACTGAAAGGTGGTTTCTCTTGTTTCTTTTAGCTGTGATTTACATGCAAAACTATACTCTTTATAATTAACACTTCGCAAAGAGAACATCAAAATATGAGTAAGAACGTTCACAGTTAATCGAAGTATTGATATCCTTAATAACATCAATGAAATTGTAAAATGAAATAATAAAGTAACTGAACACACTGGTGAGTCTTTCAGGAAAAAAAAATGCTTTAATAGTTTCTATAGGTAACTCTATTCCTTATATTACATTCTGCTTGTTATTCTGTTAGACTTAAATAATAATAATCTTTCTAAAACACCCAAAGTAGCTGTCACATAATGAGGTCAGCTGTGAGTTTGCTCATTTCAGAACTCTTCTAAAATAAGAAGTCCACTTAAAATAGCTTTATACCTTCCAAAGCATGTATTTCATCCAATATTTGAAAGAACTCAATGAATGAACAAATAATATTAAATCTTGAATATTTTCAGTTTATACTTTAGAATAATATAGCAAATAATTTCAAGAATTATTTTTAAATCCAAATTTTAATGTTGTTTTCATTATAATTTTCTACTCATTTGGCTTAATTTCCCTACAAACCTGAGAGGAACTGATTCTGAGATGCCATATTCATAATCCCACACATTCTTAAATCATTCTTTAATGACATAAGGAGACATGTATTTGTCACATTTCTCCAGACAAAGAAAATGGAAATAAGCCTTGCCATATCGGGGTGGAGGATTATAATAAGCCATTTTTCACAAATTTTTCCATTTGGGTAAGGGCTTTAAACTGTATATTTTATCAATACTATTAACATATTGTCTTAATATTTTACAGGGTCTTTCTTAACATTAACTCACTGTGAGTCTTATAACCACTCTATGACATATGCATGACAGAAATTCTCATCATCTCCTTGCCCTTACTGCATCCTATTTTAAAAAAGAAAAGCCTGAGCCTTAGAAAAAGTAAGTGGTTTTTTAAAATCTATTTTCCCTGATATCAGCATAGTCACTCTAACTTTCTCCTGATTTCTGTTTCCACGGTATCTTTTCTCATTGTTTCACCAATTTGTGTCATTGAATATCAAGTGCATCTCCTGCAGATAGATCTTATTTTTTGCAACGTCTAACAATCTTTCCCTTTTTTGGATTTATTAGTCAATTCATATTTTATTACTATTATTACTATTTTATTTGGCATGAGGCAGAACTTTATTATTATAATTCTTCCAAAGGGCAATTATTTGCTTCATGGTTTTTACAATTTATTAACATTTTGGACTTCATTCAAAACGATGTTTAACAGCTTTGTGTATATTTACTTAACATAATAAGCTGCACATATACAAAGTGTTCAACTTGACACTTTTTGACATACATGTGCATTAATGAAAGCATCAACACAATCAAGACAAAGTGCAAGTTTCCTCACTCCCCCTTGAAAGCCTTCTTTTCTGACCCTCCAAATTCCTTCCCCATCCTCAGGCAACCACTGATTTGCTTTCTGTTACTACAGATTAGCTGGTATTTATTAAAATTTTATGTAAGTGGGATCCTATAGTATGTTCTCTTTTCTGTTGTCTGGCTATTTTGATTCAGTATAACCCGTCCATGCTGCTGAGTATCAATAGCTCATTCCTTTTTATTGATGAATTCCATTCTTTTTTATAGATATGCTACACTTTGTTTATCCACTCACCTGTTGATGGGCAAATAAATAGTTTCTAGTTTAGTTCTACGAAAACTAAAATTGCTATGAACATTCTTATAAAAGTGTAGAGATAGGCTTTCATTTCTCATGTGTAAATACCTGGAAGTAGAAAACATATGATAGGCATATATTTTACGTTCCTACCAACAGTGTGTGAGAGTTTCAGCTGTTTTACATCCTCCACTGACACTTGGTATAATCATTCTTTTTAATTTTAGGCATTTTAATAGATGTGTAGTAGTACCACATATGGTTTTCATTGCGTTTTTCTAATGAATGGTGTAGAGTATGTCTTTATATATTTATATACTCTGTGTTTATATACTGGTAAAGTGTCTACTCTAATTGTCTATTTTCTATCTCCCTGTGAGTTTTTGCATTGATAATTTTTGACAGTGATTTATATGTTGTTAATACAAATTCATTATTGGATGTGATTTGTGAATATATTCCCTCAGTATGAAATTTATGTTTTATTACCACAATAGTGTCTTTTGAAGAGTGAAAATTCTTAATTTTGATAAAGTACAACTTATTTATTTTTAAACGGAGTATGCTTTTGGTGTTGGTCTAATAAATAATTGCCTAACCCAAGATCATAAAGGCTTTCTTCCATGTTTTTCTTCTGGAAGTTTTATAGTTTTAAGTTTCACATCTTTTCCTATAATCTATATTACATTAATTTCTCTATACAGTGCGATTAACAATCAAGGTTTTATTTGGTTGCTTAAATTTTTTGGTATATAGATATGTAATAATTCTAGAACACTTTGTCAAAAATATTATCTTTTCTCCACTAAATTGCCTTTAAAATTCTAATGAACATCAGTTGACTATATGTGAGTAGTTCTGCTTCTGGATTGACAAAAATATAGTACTGTATTGATTATTTTTATATATATATATACACACACACACACACACACACACATTAAGTCTTGGAGTCAGGCAGTAGAAGTTCTTCAAATTTATTTTTAATTTTATTTTTCAAGATTGTTATATATTATTATTAATTTGCTACTCTAGATCCCTTACATTTTTTATTACACTTTCATTTTTAAAGGTATTTTTGTTAGAAAAAGAATTCAAGATTGTCTTTTTTTCTTTCAGTATTCTAAAAATATTATGAAACATAAAATTGCCTTTTATGTTGCATTGTCTTAAACAGGAAATCTGCTATTGTCCTAATCTTTCTTCCTCTGCATAAAGTGTTTCTTCCCATTAAAAAAGTTGGATGTACAGCTGCCATTTTACATTTGGTTTTCTCTTTTTCATGTTTTTTTCTTTCTCTATTCCTTTCTACTGCTTTTTTGCATTAAGTGAAATTTTTTAGTATAATATTTTAATTCCCTTAGTGATGTTTCTCTATTTTTTTAGGTTTTTTTTTTTAGTGGTTGCCTGCCCTCAGCGGTTACTATCTTATCAAAATCTACCTCAGATTTATACTAACTTAATTCCAGATATATAGGTATAGTAAGATACAGAAATAGTATTTCTGTATAACTCTATTATTCTTTCTTCCTGATTTTTGTGCATATACATATGTATAAACACACACACACACACACACACACACACACACACACACACACACACACACAATCTTAGACCCAGCAATACATTTCTATTTTTATTGATTTGTATAATTACATCTCTTAAAAAGCAAGGGAAGAAAGAAAAACAAGTATATATTTTAGAGTTTGTTATATTTATCTTCTTATTTGTCATTTCTGGTTTTATTCATTTATTCTTGTTAGTCACAGTAGTCATCTGGCATCATTTTTGTACTTCAATACAATTCTGCTCCCACCCATGTCCTTTGTATTTTTATCAAATGTATTACATTTCTATATGTTATCAGTCCAACAACATAATTATACATGTATTATTTAATTATTTAATTTTTAAATCTGTTAAGAGAAAAAATGCATTTTTACTATCTTTTATAATTACATAATTACCTTACTGGTGAACTTTTATTTTCTCCATAAATTCCAATCTCTGTTTTCTTGCTTTCAGTCTGAAGAAATTCTTTTAGTGTTTCTTGCAAGGTTCTTCTTCTAGCAACAGACTCTTCCAGATTTCGTTTATCTGAGAATGTCTTTATTTTGCCTTTACTTTTGGAAGATAATTTTGTTTGATATAAGGTTGTTGGTTGAGTTTTTCTTTGAATAGCTTGAATATGTCATCCACTACCTTCTAGGCATTAATGTTTCCATTGAGAAGTTGGCTGGAAATCTTACCAGGGTTCCCCTTCATGTGACAAATCATTTTTCTCTTGCTGCTTTGAAGATTTTTCTCTTTGTCTTTAATCTTTTAGCATATTTACTATGATTTGCCTGGGTGCACATTTTTAAAAATTTATTACAGTTGGAGTTTGTTGAGCTTCTCGGATGTATATTTTAATGTATTTCAGCAAACTTGTGAAGTCTTCGACCATTATTTCTTCATTTTTTTTGGCTCATTTCTCTTTCTTCCTCTACTTTTAATATTTCAGTTACAAATGTGTTGGTGCATTCAAAGGTGGCTCATATTTCTTTGACGGTCTATTCATGTTTCTTCTCTATATTCCCTTTATTCTTTGGATTGCATAATCTCTATGGATCTATCTTTAAATTCACTGATTCTTTCTTTTGCCAGTTCAAATGCACTGTTGAACTCCCTAATAAATTTTTCATTTTAGCTCTTACAGTTTTCAAATACAGAATTTCAATTTGGTTCTTTTAATAATTTCTATATATTTATTGACATTTTCTATTTTTATGAGCTATTGATTTTATACTTTTTCGTACGCTCTTAACCATTTGTACCTAGTGTACCATTATTGGAATGCTAAGCATGTGGGAGTTATTTATATCCTACTGCTCAAGGCCATCACAAAGGTCTGGTTGCAAAAATTCAAAAAATTGCAACCTCAGGCATAAATGTGTGAAGAATGTTTTCCTTTGTTCTTTGA
Organism: Chlorocebus sabaeus; assembly: GCF_047675955.1. NCBI lineage: Eukaryota > Metazoa > Chordata > Mammalia > Primates > Cercopithecidae > Chlorocebus > Chlorocebus sabaeus. The sequence continues at coordinate 48,477,144 of NC_132910.1, forward strand.
ACATATTTATAATGGCTACTTTCAAACTGTCATCTGCCCCATCTACTATCTGGGCCCTCTTACAGTCAGTTTCTGTTGTCTGCTTTTATCTGTGTATGGGTCACACATTGCATGTCTCATAATTTCTTTTGCTAAGTTCCAGATTTCACATACTATATTGCAGAAACTCCAGATATTGATTTTCTTCCCTTCTCTTTAGACCCTTTTTGTTGTTGTTGTTGTTGTTGTTTTCCTGTGGTTTTTTGTTTGTTTGGTTTGTTGGTTGGTTAGTTTTTATTTGTTTTGTTTTGTTTTGACTGAAGTAAGCTACATTGATGGATATTCGAGTTGGTTCCAAGTCTTTGCTATTGTAAATAGTGCTGCAATAAACATATGTGTGCATGTGTCTTTATAGTAGAAAGATTTATAACCCTTTGGGTATATACCCAGTAATGGGATGGCTGGGTCAAATGGTATTTCTAGATCTAGATCCTTGAGGAATTGTCACACTGTCTTCCACAAGGTTGAACTAGTTTACACTCCCACCAACAGTATAAAAGTGTTCCTATTTCTCCACATCCTCCCCAGCACCTGTTGTTTCCTGACTTTTTAATGATTGCCATTCTAACTGGTGTGAGATGGTATCTCATTGTGGTTTTGATTTGTATTTCTCTGATGACCAGTGATGATGAGCAGTTTTTCATGTGTCTGTTGGCTGCATAAATATCTTCTTTTGAAAAGTGCCTGTTCATATCCTTTGTCCACTTTTTGATAGGGTTGTTTGATTTTTTCTTGTAAATTTGTTTATGTTCTTTGTAGATTCTGGATATTAGCCCTTTGTCAGATGGGTAGATTGCAAAAATTTTCTCCCATTCTGTAGGTTGTCTGTTCAGTCTGAGGTTAGTTTCTTTTGCTGTGTAGAAGTTCCTTAGTTTAATTAGATTCAATTTGTCTATTTTGGCTTTTGTTGCCATTGCTTTTGGTGTTTTAGTCATGAAGCCCTTGCTCATGCCTATGTCCTGAATGGTATTGCCTAGGTTTTCTTCTAGGGATTTTATGGTTTTAGGTCTAACATTTAAGTCTTTAATCCATCTTGAATTAATTTTTGTATAAGGTGTAAGGAAGGGATCCAGTTTTATGGGGACAGCATCATCCTCTTACTAAAGCCTGGCAGAGACACGAGAAAAAAAGAAAGAGAATTTTAGACCAATATCGCTGATGAACACTGATGCGAAAATCCTCAATAACATACTGGCAAACCGAGTCCAGCAGCACATCAAAAAGCTTATCTACCAAAGTCAACTTCGCTTCATCCCTGGGATACAAGGCTAGTTCAACATATGCAAATCAATAACCTTAATCCATCACATAAACGGAACCAAAGACAAAAACCGCATGATTATCTCAATAGACGCAGAAAAGGCCTTCAACAAAATTCAACAGCCCTTCATGCTAAAAATGCTCAATAAACTAGGTATTGATGGAACATATCTCAAGATAATAGGAGTTATTTACAATAAACCCACAGCCATTGTTATTCTGAATGGGCAAAAACTGGAAGCATTCGCTTTGAAAACTGGCACAAGACAGGGATGCCTTCTCTCACCACTCCTATTCAACATAGTTGTGGAAGTTCTGGCTAGGGCCATCAGGCAAGAGAAAGAAACAATGGGTATTCAATTAGAAAGAGGGAGTCAAATTGTCCCTGTTTGTAGATGATATGATTGTATATTTAGAAAACCCCATTGTCTCAGCCCAAAATCTCTTTAAGCTGCTAAGCAACTTCAGCAAAGTCTCAGGATACAAAAACAATGTTCAAAAACCACAAGCATTCTTATACAGCAATAACAGACAAACAGAGAGCCAAATCATGAATGAACTTCCATTCACAATTGCTTCAAAGAGAATAAAATACCTAGGAACCCAACTTAAAAGGGATGTGAAGGACCTCTTCAAGGAGAACTACAAATCACTGTTCAATGAAATAAAAGAGGACACAAACAAATGGAAGAACTTTCCATACTCATGGATAGGAAGCATCAATATCGTGAAAATGGCCCTACTGCCCAAGGTAATTTATAGATCCAATGCCATCCCCATCAAGCTACCAATGACTTTTTTCACAGAATTAGAAAAAGCTACTTTAAAGTTCATATGGAACCAAAAAGAGCCCACATTGCCAAGACAATGTTAAGCAAAAAGAACAAAGCTGGAGGCATCATACTACCTGACTTCAAACTATACTACAAGGCTATAGTAACCAAAACAGCATAGTACTGGTACCAAAACAGAGATATAGACCAATGGAACAGAACAGAGGCCTCAGAAATAACGCCACACATCTACAACCATCTGATCTTTGACAAATCTGACAAAAACAAGAAATGGGGAAAGGATTCCCTATTTAATAAATGGTGGGGGGAAAACTGGCTAGCCATGTGTAGAAAGCTAAGACAGTACTTTTCAATAGAAAAGAGCCCTGTTTTCCTACAGACCATGTGTCTCTCTGGGCAAACTCTCTGAGCCACTACTCTGGGTTCTGTGTGAGGTGGTAGCCTCTGGACTTCTTGGCTCACCTCTTCCAACATGGAGCCTTTAGTTTAAGCTGTGGTTGGACCATAGAAGTCCCAGTATTCTCAGCTTGTAGTACATGAAGTGAAGGCTCTGTCTTGTGGGTGAAATGAGAAAAGTAGTCCTCTGCCTGCTGGACTCAACAGGAATCAAACATTTTTAACTTGCATTTGTAATGGATGAGAAGTACTGAAACCTGTGTCTCTTGGAAAGGTATGATACAACTTGGTTGAGAGCTGAGGGGAGAGGCAGCCCCATCCTTTTTGGCCACACCTGTCCAAGGACAAACTTTCTCCCGGCTGAGCTTTGTGGATGAAGAGAAGGAGAAGGTCACATAGCTCAAAGGCCAGTGTCCCACTGTCCTTACTGAGAGAATTAAGAACTTCTATTGTTTTCGTGAATAAGTATTTCCTCATTTGCTGTATATCCTTAGACCATTTTCAAGATACTATTTTTTTGCTTGTTTGTTTTATCATCCCTAGAGGTTTGTTTATGTCTCTGAGGAATGGGTCTGCAAAGCTGCTCACAATGCCATCCAGAAATGGAGCCCCTATAAGCTTATTCTTTTAAAATTGTACTTTTAGTTATTTCGAGAAAACAGGAGATGAGATGTGAGGTGGACAAATATGTTCAATTTGACATCTTGATCTAATCTACTTCATCTCTTTTCAAAAGGTCATTTCTTTCTTATATATATGTTTCCTCTGTCCCTAGCTGTGAGTAATCAGTTTGTTCAGCCACATTGCTAGCATTTGGTAGAACCAGACCCAAAACTCCATAGGTAAAGTTGGGTTCAAATCCAGGTTTCTGTACTTACTAGTTGTATGAAATTAATAAGCTCTTCAAATATCTGTTCCTTCATCTCTAATGAAAAGGAAGAATACATGCAATGTGTTTTATGGTTAGAGATAGTATGTAAAAATGCCATTGTAAACATCACTCTTAGAGAATCCAGGTTGTCTCATCTTACTAGGAAACTTTTTAAAAATCATAGCAAAATATTAATTTCATTATCTAACAAGCTTTCAACTACTCTTTAATTTAAAAAGTCATCTATAGACAAAGCAATTATTGCTATATTTAAAAGTTTCAAAAAGAATATAATTAATTCAAACTTTTTTTTATTTCTGATTAATCTGTATAGTGCCTTGCGTTCTCATGTAAGAGACATTGAATATCTGATGACTAGGCAGAATTTTATTTTCATGTGGACACTCTTAGATATTTTGGTATCAGTTTAGAAACAACAAGCAGAATGACTTAAAAATGTAGGCACAGAAGAGTTTTATTTCAAAAAGCACTACTGTTTAATTCCACACTAATTGATTACTGTGTCTGGAGTATTTGATTTAATGTAAGGATTTGTAAAACTTTGGCATTTTCTATACCATTAAGAAATGTCATATAATTATATTAACATTTTACTATTCTTACCCCATTTATTTGACATCTATAAAAATGTATACATGGATTAAATAAAAATTTACTATATTTTTATAAAACAAGTATTCTAAAAACTTATCAGAACAAAATCTAGCAAAGAACTGTGAATAAAGTAGGTGACAATAGATAATTACTATATTTAATATGTATGCTCCTAAGTTGGAAAAGCATTTGATAAGCATAAATTTGTCACACTTTTAGGCAAGTGACAAATCAATTACAAAGTTTTTAAAAAATTGGTATAAGTGAAATACCTTCTGAAGCTTGCCTGGCAATATCTTTTTACATCAATTGGTTTCTTAAGAGCTGAAAGCAGCTGCATTATCAAGGTATTTATGTAATTTTTCAGTGGTACATCAATAAATCTTCAGGGCTTCTGTCAGGTCATTTAATGCCCAGTAATGGAAGGTGGGTTGGTATAGGAGTAGGGAGGTGTTGATTACAAGAAATATCAGCAACTCATCTTGCTTCAACCATTGAGCTTTTATTTGTTTCATATACTGGGCTTCAACATAATGTTTAATTTATTCAAACAAAGGGTCCTGTGAAGGTTACTATTGTGTATCAGTTAGACTAGGCCTTGGTACACAGATATTTATTTGGAGAAACACTAGTTTGAATATTTCTGTGAAGTTACTTTTTTAGAAGAGATTAATATTTAAATCAATAAATTTAGAGTGAAACAGATTATTTTCTACAGTGTAGGTGAGTCACATATAATCAGTCGAAGGCCTTTCCTCTTCCTTGAAGAGAGGAATTCTGCCTCCAGACTGCCTTAGGACTTGAGCTCCAACATTAGCTAATGTCTGGATCTTCAACCTGTCTGCTTACCCACAATGCAGATTTTGGACTTGCTAGCTTCAATTTCATGACCCAATTCCTTAAATAAATCTTCTTTCAATCTCTCTCTCTTTCTTTATATATCTCTCTCACAGAAGCTTTCAACTACTCTTTAATTGGAAAAATCATCTACTGACAATGCAACTACTGCTATATTTAAAAATTTTCAAAAAGAATGCAATAATTCAAATCTATTTTTTGATATATACACACACACATATAGAAACACACACACATACACACATATACATTCTATCTATTAGTTCTGTTTCTCTGGAGAACTCTTACTAATATAGGTTACTTGCCTTTAAAATGTTTTTTTGTTTGTTTGTTTGTTTGTTTGAGACGGAGTCTCACTCCATCACCCAGGCTGGTGTGCAGTGACTTGATTTAAGCACACTGCAACCTCTGCCTCCTGGGTTCTAGCGATTCTCCTGCCTCAGCCTCCCAAGTAGCTGGGATTACAGGCATGTGCCACCATGCCTAGCTAAGTTTTGTACTTTTAGTAGAAAAAGGGTTTTCCCATGTTGGCCAGGCTGGTCTCCAACTTCTGACCTCAGGTGATTCACCTACCTGCTGGGATTATGGGGGTGAGCCAGTGTGTCTGACCAAAAATGTTTTTTAAACCTGGATTTGGTTCAACTGTCTCTATAAAGAGTAAGTAAACTAAGGTACAAGGAAGCAGTGGCAGTCCTAAGACCACACCACCATTTTGTAGGTGACTTGGGACTAGAGCCTAATTCTTTCAGCTTCTATCAGCAGATCTCTCTTTCAACTATTGGTCCCAAACTTTAGTGTGAATCAGTATCACCTGAAGCACTTGTAAAAACACATATTATTTGGTTTTGCTTCCTCTCTGCTAATATTTCTCACTCAATATATCCACAGTAGGATACCAAAATTTGCATTTAATTCTAACAAGTTCCTAAATGATGCTGAGGCTGCTGGTTTGAAATCACACTGGAAAACAACTGCTCTACACTACAGTTTAAAGTGTGGGGAATCAATGAAGAAGTTACAATATACCAAGAATGAACAAAACATTAAATAAATTGTTTTATGTGGCCTCTTTTTGGCCTCTTGCCTGGAGCCCACTGAAAGTTTCTTCCATATTTCTGGGCCTCAGATTTCTGATTAATAAAATAAAGACTTTAGACCAAATGATATTTAATGTCCCCTCTAAGATTATAAAATACTACTACTTTCTTATGATAATTAAACAAAATATTTAAGAATAAAAATTAAGCTATATCACTATAACAGAAACAATTTTGCAGCATGCATCGGTAAATTTTACAAGTAACTGTGGTTTGAATAAATTGTCTCCTCACACACCAAAATGTTTGAAACTAGGTGATTATCACCTTTTTGTTTTTCATATTTACAGGTTGGGTTCTCTAGAAGAGATGCTGAGACAGATGATTGGGATATAAGCCGTTTAGTAGGGATCACACCTACAAAGATAAGTGGGAGGAAGGAAGATTAGACAGAAAAAAAACTGCAATGCAAACCCAACAAAAGCTTAGCCAACCTAGCAGGGAGCTTTAGAGTGTATATTGCCTATCAGAGTGTCCTGTGTTGGCCTGAAATGGCCAGGTCCATTTCAGGGCATAAACTAGATGTCACTCTGTCTCTGCAAGAGTGTGGCCTTGACCAGACTGCTCTCAGCAGTTGAGTTAGATCCTGAAGGGTGGATTTTGGAAGCTGTCTGTGGATCCCACTCTCTACAGGTAGTAGCTAGTCCTTCCTTGAAGGGAGTTGTAGGTGGCACATCTCCAGTTCTACTATACATATATCAACACAAGTTCTCTGTGATTCCTTTGGTCTTTCTCTTATGTTCAAACAATGACTTATGAAGTTTCAAGTATTACATGCCATTCAAAGCAGAGAGGGACAGAAGAAGCAGTAGTGTTGTTTCATTCCATTCAGGCTGCTGTAACATACACTGTGTGGTTTATGAACAACCAACATGTATCACTCACAATTCTGGAGGTGGGAAAGTCCAAGATGAAGGTGGCTGCAGATTCAGTGTCTGGTGAGGACCTACTTCCTCATAGCACCTTCTTTCTGTGTCCTCACATGAAGAAAGGCACAAGCTAACACTGGGGTCTTTTTTATCCAGGCACTAATCCCACTCATGAGAGCAGAGCCTCATGATAGAGTCATCTCCCAAAGGCCTCACCTTCTAATGCCATCACCTTAAGGGATAGAATTTCAACGTATGAACTGGTGAGGGATGACACAGACGTTCAGACCATAGCAAATATCTATCCCCTTTATCAGCCTCACCTTCTAAAGCCATCACCTTAAGGGATAGGATTTCAACGTATGAACTGGTGAGGGTGACAAAGACGTTCAGACCATAGCAAATGTCTATCCCCTTTATCAGGAAATTGAAAGCTTTCCTAGAAACCATTGAGTTGATTTTACTTACGTCTCACCAGAAAGTTATCACGTGATTAATTAAGCTAGAGGTAACTGGTTAGTATCTCCAATCTCTACATTGGGAAAATAAAAGGAAAAGGGAATTGGGAACCGATGTGGTTTTTCAGCCACGAAGACCTTTGCCACTCACTTTACGAATCACCTAAAATGCCTGCCAGCTACTTTGCCAGATGCTAACTTTCAAATTCCACAAAAATGATGCCAAATCAGTACTAGTATTTCTAATTCTAAAAGTCTTGAAACTAAATCCTTGCTTTTTCTTATACTTTATTGACATTTTTCCTCAAGCATCATCATGGCACCCAGAATTAAGAGTTTTGGGTTTTCAAGAATTCCCTGAAGCAGCAGAAATGAGTCGTTTATGGCAACCTAAATGGAGCTCAATTTAAGATCATAATACACTTTTATTGGAAAAAGATGGCATTTACTGAGTTTAGTATTTTTATTTTTCCTTTGAGGTTAAAATAAGTTTTTTTTTTCTCTATCTTGGGAACATGTAGTCAGGCAACTCACAAATGTGACATGAACTGAAGAATACAGGGGCTATAATCTGCATCAAAGTGAAACCAACAGGACTTCTGTCATCTCATCTTCAAAGCAATATTATCCTAAGGGATGTGCTATTTCACTGTAACCCGAGGAATTCACGCTCAAACATGCAGCTGCTAACTCAAAATTTAACCTAAAAAGCTTTAAAAAGAAGAAAAAGAGAGAAGGCAGGTGAGAAGGAAGCCAAACCAACTCTCTAGGAATTTTGCTTGCTCTTAAGTAGAATCCTTACCCTGTCATTGTCTCAGACATTGTGCTAGTAAATAAAATGAAGATAAGTAATGGCCTAGTGAATCACAGTAATACATGTTATTAAATGAATAGGTTAGAACTGAAAATAAGACCTATGCTTTCACAATTGCTGAAGTGAATAAGAAGGAGGAGGAATCTAATTACCTTATATCTGTAGATTGTATGCCTGAAATGTAGATACTACTATTTGAACTCACTTTCCTGTGAATTTATTTTCAGGATCAGTAAAATTGGCTTAGAACTCAAAAAAAGTTAAAAGAAAATGTGAAAATTATATAAAGCAGCAGGATAATATCAGAGTTGTAATTTAATATTAAAATTTTAATAAAAAGGGATTACATTTTAATGACAATGTATGTCTTTTCATAATAAACCAAATGGCTGTTTATGATATGCTTTCAGAAATTGTTAGAAAAATAAACATTTTGGTGCACTGGGCAAAGTATACTGTCTTCATAGCAATACTGTAAAATGTCTCTGCATTTCTCTAACAACCAGAGTAAACAAATCAATGAGCACTTTTGAATAAAGTGGCTCGCAGAAAGCAAAATAAGCCATGTTTTTAAAACACTTGTTATTTTAAATAAAAACAGTAGAGGGCTCTGAAAATGATAAAATATGCAACTGCAAAAACTAACTCAATGAGTTCCAACTAAAAGTCAAATATTTTACACACATTTTATCATGTATAAAAAAGACATGGAAACTATAAATAAATTATAAAGAGCAAGATGCTTATGGATATCTTTCCACATACTATTTATCCTCTTAAGCCGTGCCTTAACTATTTCATTTTTAAATTCTGTTTTAGTAAAAATTCCAAAGAGGCCAGTGGATTCATTCCAGAAAACTATCAAACATATATTCTCTTGATGTTATTTCTTAAGGGATCAGCATTCCCTATATTGTTTCAATATTAATTTATGTGTCAATTATTTTCTGCCATAGGACATCAATGGATTTATTCAGGGACATCTATACAAATTACATTAACATAAAATTTTATTTATTCTTTACAGTTGGAAGTCTAAGGAGCATTTTTCCCCAGGAATAGAAATATAATTTGTAATGTCCATCTTAAGTCATTAAAATTAATTACATTATTTTCCTAGTTTACTACTTTCATCTGAGCTCCTATGTTCATAGCAATATTTTAATTTTGGCTAGGTGTTAACTTTGTATACATATTTCACTCAGAGGTTATTTTCAAAATTGAGGACAAATCTCAAATTGGCAAATATATTTTGAAAATTATTTTTAAGTGCAATTTAAAATTTGGTAATTATTAAGATTAAATCAATTGATTATAGTTAATTTTCAATGACAGCCCTCTCTCTTACTATAGATGATGATGGAGCAAAGATGACTGAACATTAGAATTGTTTATGTTTTCCTCTCTTTTAAGTTCCCTAATGTATATCTTAAGACACAGGAATGACATATCTAAAACTACAAACACATGCAGAAACAAAGATAACTCCTGTGAAAGAAGTTAATGGCAATACAACCACAGAACTGTAATATTGAATATTTCTGTAATGTGAGAGGCAGCATAATATTTTGATAAAGGCAAAAGACTCAGAATAACACCACGTGAATCAAAGCCAGGCTCTGCCACTCACCATCTGCATGCCTATAAGCAATTGACATCTCTCTATCAACATGGGACATAACCATAATATACTTACTATCTATATACTCTTGACTTAAAGCATTAATGTGCCTTCTGAAGGGACTTATTTTATTAATAAGAACCCAACTTAAACCCAATGAAAATTGAGTTCAAATAACAGAACATGATTAAATAGTTCAAAATATGTGTAATTTCATTTTTAGAGTATTAATTTCAATCCAAACTAATTTATACATTCAAATCTCTCATTTCTAGTCTTCACAAGTTATCTTTTTCTTTTCTATCCCTTCCTCCTCCCTTTTAGCTATAATTTGACACAGAGGTAGGACAAAGAGAAAATACGTATTTCTAGAACATTTCTTAGAAACAGTCGAAGTCCTGTAAATATTATACAATGACTTCTTATAATAAAAGATATTTCAATTACAAAAATAAAAGGTTAATCCTATTCTGTTTCTGTTTCTAGAGTAAAAACAGAAAGATTATGATTACGTATAAAATATATGTAAAATTTAAGACCAAATAAGTCCTTTCTCTCTCATTTGCCTCTACCCTCTCTATTTTCATCTCTCATATACACAACGCCTCTATTAAACTAAAAAGATGTTTTGTCAGTTTTTATTTTTCTCCAAGCACTCTCAAATAACAGTTGATACAACTAAAAGTGCTGTCAGATTGCATTAAAGATAGGCAAAATCCTAAATGGACACAAATTGAACAATTTAATTGTCTACCACTAATATTATCAGCATACTACTATTGAGCTTCTCTGCTTCACAGGAAACAGCTGCCTGACCAATTATTCCTACTCATTTGTGGAAACTCAAGACTTAGTTTTGTAAGAAAACACCGTTATTGGATAACTGAGATAGACCCTCTGTTTACTTATTTTATAAAGTAAGCCCTCAGAAAGATTATTCAATTAATTATGGAGGGAGTTAAGTAAAATGAATTTATTTTGGAATATGACTTAATGTTCAAAGGTATAGGCAGGACTTGAGTTAGCTCTAAGTGCACTCCTCTATTTTCCTTCTCTTATAGAAATGAGAAAAACAGAAACAAATGAATGTGTTAAATGTAAAAATTATGGCTCAAGGAAGGAAGTTTGTTGTTTGCTTCAGAGATATAAAACAACTTTTGCGTTGAATAACAATTAAATGTGTATGTATGGGTGTGCGTATACACATATGAAGTTACAAGAACATTAATTCATTTCAAATTCATTGTGGGACTTCGTTGTAAGAAATATGGACTCTTTGAAACCCTGACATTGGCATTGGAATAAGTTAAATTTTAAAGAAGAAGCAATTAGAAAACATCTTCTAATCTTAAACTGTAGAAAAAATACGGAAGAGGGGGACATGTACCTGATTTTAAAGATTTTACATCAATTGACATATTTATCCCCTCAAGGGTGCTACAGAGTTATTTTATAAATCTCTTCTTCCAGTATTAATATTCTTAATATTTCTGCTCCAGGAGATAAATGAGAATGAAAAAGAAAGAGGAAATCTTCAATTACCTTAGTTCTCTTATCACCTTTCCTAGTCTTTCTTTGTTGTTACTCAAAGATTTTTGTATTTGACAATAAGTCATTTACAGAGGTAGAAAAACACTTATTTTCTTTGAGACTCAATTAATTGTCCTGTGCAGTGATGGAGTTTGATTAGAAAATACATATTTCCTCTTAGTCTTTTTAATCTCTAAACTTTATTATTAAATCACAGAATGTAAAATTACCACAGATCCAGAATGCCATACAGGCATTCTTGTGAACATTAGTACCCCTCATCTATCCCCAATTTTGCTTTCCACGGTTTCATTTACCCACAGTCAACCACAGTATAAAAATAGGTATTAGAGTACAATCAAATGTTTTGAGAGAAAGAGAGAAAAGGAGACCACATTCACATAACTTTTATTATAGTACATTATTATGATTGTTGTGTTTCATTATTGTTGTTAATCTCTAACTGTGCCTAATTTAGAAGTTAAACTTTTTCATAGGTATGTATGTGGAGAAAAAAACAATATTTATAGGGTTTGGAACTATCTATGATATTAGGCATCCACTGAGCATCTTGGACCATATCCTTCATGGATAAGGGGGACTACTGTACTAAAATTTACCTGAAGATAATAAGAAGGTAAAAAAAGACTAAAATATGTATGAATGAGAGACTGTTGAGTATGGCCAAAAGAGTCATTGCTGTTTAATTCTCCTCTTTTTTTTTTTTTCTTTTTTACATCCAAAGTACCAAACTAGTGAAATATAAATATATTTTAAGAGATTTCAAAGCTGCCTGGAACTTGGATAATATACTTATGCATTATTTCATGTTATGCATGAGAAAGCTGCGACATGGGGTGATAAATAGGTTAAATCACGGGTCTTAACATTGACTTTTCTGTTAGTTCATTTATTCATTCTTTTGCATAAACATTTATGAATGCTACTGCACATGATACTATGTTAAACGTTAGAAAACAAATACAAATATGCCATTGTCCCTGTTGTCAAAAATATTATATATTCTTAGAGAAAAATAAGCAAATTCAGGTGGAAAATGTCTCTTTTAAAAATAGTGTTGTAAATTTATATGTAAAAATAATGAGAAATTTTTCACAAACAATAAAACTAATTTTTTCTTGGATCTTCCCCAGCAAAAAGTGGGCAAAGGATATGAACAGTCTCAAAAGAAGACATTTATGTGGCCAACAAACATAAAAAAAAAAGCTCATCATCACTGGTCATTAGAGAAATGCAAATCAAAACTACAATGAGATACCATTTCAGGCCAGTTAGAATGCCGATCATTAAAAAGTCAGGAATCAACAGATGCTGCAGAGGATGTGGAGAAATAGGAATGCTTTTACACTGTTGGTGGGAGTGTAAATTAGTTCAAACATTGTGGAAGACAGTGTGGTGATTCCTCAAGGATCTAGAACCAGAAATACCATTTGACCCAGCAATCCCATTACTGGGTATATACACAAAGGATTATAAATCATTCTACTATAAAGACACATGCACACGTATGTTTATTGCAACTCTGTACACAATAGCAAAGACTTGGGGCCAACCCAAATGCCCATCAATGATAGACTGGATAAAGAAAATGTGGCACATATACACCATGGAATACTATGCAGCCATAAAAAATGAGTTCATATCCTTTTCAGGGACATGGATGAAGCTGGAAACCATCATTCTTAGCAAACTAACACAGGAACAGAAAACCAAACACCGCATGTTCTCACTGATAAATGGGAGTCGAACAATGAGAATACATGGGCATAGGGAAGGGAACATCACACACCGTGGCCTGTTGAGGGGGGTGGGAGTCTAGGGAGGGATAGCATTAGGAGATACACCTAATGTAGATGATGGGTTGATGGGTGCAGCAAACCACCATGGCACCTTAAAGCTAACCTCATACTTAAGGGTGAATATTTAAGATGTCCTCCCAGGAACAGAAATAATCAACAATGTCTGCCCTCACTACTACCGTTCAACCTTGTGCTGAAGGTCCTAGTCATTGCATCAGGAAATGAATAACATAAAAGCCATACAGATTAAAAAATAAATAAATAGAATTATTTCTGTTTGCATAGGACATGATTGTTTACGTAAAAAATTCCCAGTATGCTATAAAACCACTATTAAAAGTAATATATTAATTTTTCAAAGTTGTAGGATATAAGGTTAATATGCAAAAGCTTTTGTACTTGTATATAATAGCAGAGAAACTATTTGGAAAATAAAATAAATAATATTCTGTTATAATAATGCCAAAAACTGAAAAAATTAGGAGTCCATTTAACATAAGGTATGCAAGTCTATACACTGAAAACTAGAGATAGTTACTAAAAAAAAGTAAAGAAGACCTAAATAAATAAAGGTATTTAATATTGTAATGGATACAGAGGGCCAACATTTTCAAAATATTAATTTTCCTTAAATTGATCTGTACAGTCAGCATAATCTCAATCAAGGTCCTAGCAACATATTTTATAGAAATTGACAAGGTTATTCTAAAATTTATATGAAATTGCAAACAACCTAGAATAGCCAAACTAATTTTTTAAAAGTTAGAAGACATGCATTACCTGATTTCAAGAATTTCTATAAAGCTACAGTAATCAAAATAGTATGGCGTTCATGAAAGTGTAGATATATCAAAGAGTTAATGGGACACAATAATAAATCATTGAAAAAAAGTCACACATATATAATTGATTAATATTTGTCAAAAGTTCCAAAGCAATCCAATGGGCAGAGAAAAGTTTTCGACAAGTAGTACTGAAACAACTCGATATCTATGTGGATGATGTCATCAAACCTTACCACACAAAATAAAAAAAAAAACCCAAAATGCATCATATACCTAATTGTAAGTGGTAGAAATATAAGCTTAAAGGAGGAAAAATCTCTACAACCTCTGATTAGGCAATGCTCTCTTAAATAGAACATAAAAGGCATAAACCACAAAACAAAAAATGATGAAGTGTACTTCATGAAAATTATTAGAACATTAACTTCCTCAAAATATGCCCAAAAAGCACAAGTTCTGGGAAACTAAGGTACACTGTGGGTGGTGATAAATCTGTTAATTAATGTAGATAAAATCACCATGTTATATGGTGATTTGAATATATTAATTAAATATATTTGATTTGATATACTAATAAAATCATGATGTTATATGGAGATTTGAATATATTAATTTTGTCAACTAAATATTTTTAAATAACAAATTGGAGATGTAGGGGAAAAAAACAACAAAAAGGCAAGCCATATAATGTGAGAATAGATATACATAGTAACATAGCAGCAAATAATTAGAAAATGATTTACTTTAGTGCCAAAACTTTAATTGAAATAAATATATGGTATGAGAAGTGCCATATATTTACAGCAATATAATTACAATAAGTATACAGTCTGAGGAGCAAGATATATTTATGGTATGGTATAAAGAGAATTTATTATTCACTAATAAGAAATAATCCAACTAAAATTGGCACAAAGATGTGAACAGACACTTCACTAAAGAAATTACTTGAATGACCAGTAAGCTCATAAAAAGATGCTCACCCTAAGATCATAAGGTCAAATACAAATCACAGTGAGGTACTACTCTATACCCATTACAGTAGCTAAAGCAAAGGATTGGCAGATGCACGTGTTGGCATGCATGTGAAGCTACTGAAGCTTTCATATACTGTTTTTTTCAAAATGTAAAAGTGGAACAATCACTTTGTAAAACATGTTGACAGCTTATTAAAATGTTAAATATACACCCACAATAAACCATAGTCATTGCACTCCTAGGAATTTACCTTAGAGAAATAGAAACACATTTTTCACACAAAGGCTTGTACATGGATATTTACATCAGCTATATTCACAATAGACAAAAACCACATATACAACCACACTATATTTCACGTATTCAAATGAAATCAAGGCTGAAGGAAGGGATCCTAATCACACCTACAGTTAGACCTCAGATGTAGAGAACTGGTCTGGCAGCAAACACATGGGATCAGGTAGGGAGGCAGGTAGAGACTGACAAAAGCCAAATTACTGAGAGATTGAGCAATGGAGGGAGAAAACATTCTAATAAAAAAATGAATTCATCATGTTGATCTGGATTTACAGCTAAATATCAGAAGCAAGTAGTGGTTCAAGGTACTTTAAAGTATGGTTATCCTTTGAGCCAATTTTATTCAAGCTCTACTGGAGGCATTTTGCACACTAGAAAAAAGGTGGTAAGAGTTAAGACTGAGAAAGTGCTTTCACAATACTTTCTAACCCTCCAACCCAAGCAGCCCTGCTTAAATCACTCCAAGACAGAATAACACAGAGGAAAGGGGGCCTTTCTAGGTTCTTATTTCCCATCCAAAGACTAAGTAGACCTTATGCCTTGTTGTTTGATAAAATCTGCTCATGATTCCTTGAGGAATCGCCACACTGTCTTCCACAATGCTTGAACTAATTTAAATCCTCACCAAAGTGTAAAAGCATTCCTATTTCTCCACAGCCTCACCAGTATCTATTGTTTCTTGACATTTTAATAATCACCATTCTGACTGGCATGAGATGGTATCTCTTTGTGTTTTTTTATTTGCATTTCTCTAATGATCAGAGACGTTGAGCTTTTTTTCATTTTTTTTTTTTTTTGGCCACATAAATATGCCTAGGCAAAGGCTTCATGACAAAAACACTAAAAGTGATTGCAACAAAAGCCAAAATTGATAAATGGGATCTAATTAAACTAAAGAGCTTCTGCGCAGCAAAAGAAACTATCATCAGAGTGAACAGACAACTTACAGAATGGGAGAAAAATTTTGCAATCTACCTATCTGACAAATGTCTAATATCCAGAATCTACAACAAACTTAAACAAATTTAGAAGAAAAAACTAACAACCCTATCAAAAACTGGGTAAAAGATATGAACAGACACTTCTCAAAAGAAGGTTGTTTCACTTTCTTATGATTCTTAAGAACTTTTTCTTTGCATGAACAACTCTGCAAACTTTTTGGTGCAAGAGGCCTAGAATTTGGCCTCCCTCAGATTTTGATATATCTTGTTCACTAAACTTAATCATATTATTTCTAGCTTTTACTGAAAGTGAAAAATGTTCAACTCTTCTTTTTACTTGAATATTAAAAGGCCCAAAGAGGGAAAGAGATAGGGGAACAGCTGGTTGGTGAAGCTGTCAGAACACACATTTATCAATTAAGCTTGCCATCTTATATGGGCATGGTTCATGATGCCCCCAAACAATTACAATAGTAACATCAAAGATCACTAATAGAGATCATGCAACAGATATAATAATAATAAGACAGTTTGAAGTATTGAGAGAATTAACAAAATGTAACAGAGGCACGAAGTAAGCACATGATATTGGAAAAATGGCACCAATAGACTTGCTTGATGCAAGGTTGTTGCAGACATTCAATTAGTAAAAAAAAAAAAAAACAAAAAAAAACATATGTATATATATTACACAATATATATGAAACTCAGTAAAGCAAAATGCAATACCACAAGGTATGCCTTTATAGGACTGATTTATTTGACCAAGTATAAAGTAGCTAGATTTCTAAAATTAAGTTATTTTTAGATTGTTCAACTTTACCAATGAATGTTGAACAGTAATTTACAAATATGGCACAAGAAGATAGACTATTTTTATTTTATGACTTTGTAAGATAGAGTGGAAATGCAATAAGCCATGCATTTTTCACTAGGGCATCCTTCAGCAACATGCCAGTCAGTATATGACCTGTGCTAAGCTCCTCCAAGGTATAAATCTATTATTCAATATTTCAAATCTGTGTACAAAATAGAAATACTTTGAAAATGGTAACAGGTCTTTTTAAACTCCAAAGGGCTTAGATATTGTTGGAATAACCTGCAGCTATGTTAAACAAGAACTATTACTTGGCTCACTAGTTTTTTGTTTCAGTATATAGCCTTGTGAATTCAGTTTTCCATTCAGAATATATTTAGCCCTAGATTTCTGCCATAGGACAGCAGTAGTTGAAATGCTAAATAAACAGTTCTTCACAGAGGCAAGTATAGAGTGTAGGCTAATCTCATTTTATGTACCTGAGAACTATAAAAAGAGTGCATTATCAAAAAGCATAATAGCTATACCATAAATATATGATGAACTGAATGACCCTCTATTAGTTTCCACTGTAATTTCTGCTAGATATTCACAAAATAAAACATCAAATCCAATGCTTTAAAAGTGAAAGTGAAATAATAAGGCCTTAGTGTCAGAATGGTGAGGCTTCAGGAGGCGTGGAGCCTTGTGGTTTGACTCCTGTCTCTTCCACTTTGTAGCTGTGTGAGCAGGAACAATCACAACCAACTCTCTAAGACTAACTCTTCTCAAGCACAAAACAAAAATGATAACAATGCCTTAATTCCCAAAGCTTTTAGAATGATTAAATAAAACAATGCATATAAAAGCTTAGAAAACTCAGTCACTGCTGTCAACTTTCACTAGCAGAAGGATTCTGCCTTTGCCTATAGGAAACCAATTATTTTAATTTACTTTTTCCCCACAAGAATCCTAGAAAAAATGATTCAAATCCTTGTTATTTCAATCTATTTAATCTTGTGTGAATTCTAAAAGGATACACTTTTAAGTCATACTGCAGAACTATGCAGCACTTTGTCGGGACTTTTACTGAGTTGTTGGATCTTAATATTTGGAAAAAACTTCCTGCATCTTTATTCAAGTGGAATTCTTGATATAAAAGTTCATATTCAGATGCTATTTTTGGATTTTTTCAGCAAAGTGTGGGAGAGCCAGTCAGGAATTCTCCTTTTTCAGGTTCTATCTCCGTTCTATTAAGTCCCCCCATATTCGTTGTTCCCAAGATACAGAGAGAAATATGACGTATGCATGCAAGTTGCTGTATTTCACAAAGTCTAAAGAGTTTTTCTTAGATGCTTTCAAAATGCTTTTGCATTGGAACTTTTGAAAGCTAACAAAATAATTATTTGGGGAGGAAGGGCAAAAATGTCTCTCATTCCTTAAGATTTCATAGACAAGGGTTCTCTTTTACTACACAGAAGGGCAAAAAGCCAGTGAGCACTGGTAGCTTTTCTCTCCACTCCTTACTCACTCTTTCACATTGTAGCGAGTGTTATTGTAATACCTATCAGTCCAAATACCATACTCGTGTCTGAGACCTCAAATCAGAGAAACATGTCCCATCCCCACACTTCCCACATGTGGTCAGTCTCAGATGTAGGTAAGAAGACAATGACTTCTGCTCTAAAGTATTTACATGTTAACTCATTTAATTTTTCCAACAACCCTATGAAACACATCTTAAATTATCTCCATTTTGTAGAGGAAGAAACTGAGGTATAGAAATGGTAAGTGATTTTTCATACAATCCCATAGCTAGTAGTGATGAAAGCAGAAACCACCATATGTGAGTCAGAGACTCCATCTTTCCTTCCTGAGTCCAAGGGTTTTGTCATTCATTAAGTGACCTGGTTTGTAAAATGCCTTAATACTCTGATACATGTACTTGTAAACTTCTTTGCAGCCTCAGCTGTACCAAAAGAAGATTTGAGAAGGAGGAAGGAAATTACTGTAATTTTGACCTTAGGTTGTAGCCACTTTCTACCAAATATCTTTACTGGTAGTTATTGGACTATTCCAAAATAAAAACAATATTGAAATCTCCATCTTGTACCTTGTATCTGTCTCTTTGCTATGAGACACTGAACAGAAGGAGTTAAGTTGCCCTCCAGGAGTTCCCGAGGTTCCATTGCTATCCGGGTCTTGTTTATCTTTGTTGGTTTGTTGTTTCATTTGTTTGGCTTTTATTTAGGCACTGTTTGTTTATTTAATTCATGTTAAATAATAAATGTCTGTATAGCATTTATAATGGTAAAAGGAGGTTAATTAGTATCTTGAATTCAAGTTTTAGATACTGAAGACAATTTTCAGTACATACATAATATTTTATTATTCATGTAATTTAATGTATTATATATAATATATATTTAAAATCATTTTTAATGGAAGCAAACAAATATTAATAATGTCTGTGTTCTCTGCATAATGAGCCAAATAAGTTTTATACTGTTATGCTTCGTTTCATAGAATTATATATTAACAATTGAAGATTGATGCTAGAGAGATTACTCTTTCACTTAAGAGAATAATAATTGTACATGATGGAGCCAATATTCCAAGCTATTTGGACACCAAAGTCCATGCAACATTATTTCTGTGACACAGACTTCCTTTGTTCTTTTGTTATTCCTTTCAAATACTTCACAATGACATGAACTGCCAAAACCTTCAAAATGCAAATCTTATCTAGAATGCCTTAAATAGAGACAGTATATTAAGACTTGATAACTATTTGAAAGGTTTTTATTCTTAGTTGAAAAATAGTTGTGTTCATTATTGTTTACTTTCTTTCAAGTTTAACTTCCTCCCCTTGAGCTGAAGTAAATATTCTTTACTTAAAAAAACAAACAAAAATCCCTGCTGCTTTCCAGGGTTTGGTAAACACTACATGGCTGTTGTGTGCATGTATTCCATAAATGGTATACTCAATTTCCTGTGGCATTACTACCCATTTATGTGGCTGCTAGCCAATACTTTTCAAGCTTGACGCTTTTCTAGAGAAAATGAATGAATGTTGAACAAAGCATAGAGGAAATCTGTATAACATTTTTAGAAAGTTATGGTTTGTCACATTTCTAAAGTTATCCAAAAACCCAAGCTATGCTTTTAAAGAAACTTAAAAAATAATAAGAAAACAAAAGAAGGCCCTTAATCCTTGTAGGTTCCTTTCAAACATCCACTTACATGACAGAATGCTATTTTTTTCTTTTCTTTTTTATTTTTTACATCAAAATAGAAACTCTATGAAACTAAGAGTTGCCACATGGAACAATCCAAAGTCACCAATTAACCCTCAAGGTCTCCAGGGAAAAGATCATTACTCCGTTTTGAGGGGTTCTTTTTGATAAGGTTGAAGTTTTGTTAAGAAAGATCAGAACAGAATCTAGCCCTAAGCATTATTTGCCCATTCTTTAGTAATTGCAAGACAACTAAAAGTGTTGAAAGGTTATAACTGATACTGATGTATTTATGGCTGCAACAGACTAGTCTTCCCTGAGCTAAGACCATCACACTATTTCAAATAGGCCACCAAGAGCACATTAGATGATCACAGCTTTCAGCTACTCCTGATTTAGGCTGAATTGGAACCAGTGACCTAGAAGCAAATAGTGTCATATTCCATTACTAAATGTCTTAGCCAGTCAGTTACCCTCACTTTTTTTTCCCGTTAATCATTTTTATTAGCAGCATTCCCATTTTTACCACCAGGCAATTTGAAAGCTCTCAAGTATATGCCCTGACACAAATTATAGCTATTGTTTACACTACCTTCTTATAAAGACAGACTATCCCCTTGTGTGAGATTCACCTTGAATTATGCCAGCCGCCTTCCAATTTCAGTATTTGTTCTTCTTTTATTCTCTGTTATAGTCTCTGAATGGCATTAGATGTGGATGGAATGACAAGTGCCTTCTTAGCTCCATAAGTGAAGATGAATTTAAGAAAGAACCAACAGACACCTGTCCATCATAACTAGGGCAAGCTAGCCCCAGGTGTAGAGCTATGTAAATTGGTCCAAATATGCACTTACTGCTTTCATTTGATTTTTTTTTTCATTTCACCTCATGACTTTTAAGGACTCTAGAGTGTACAATGTAAAAAAATCACTGTTGTTCCTTCATATTTTATCAATACATTGATGCAAAAATATAAAAACAGAAACTGTTGCTTTTTTTTTTTTTTAACTTTTGGTCCTACATATTTTTCTCCAGACTTATGTTTTTTGGAATGCTTATCATGTCTACAGCGATCTGTGAAACAGAATGCCTAGATAGAAATGGAAGTAGATCAATATTGCTTTAACAGAGAGAGTGCTTCATGAAGACACACAGGTATATAATTAAACATAACAAACATTTCCCAAGGACAGATCTCTCTAACTCAACAAAATCAAACTTGCATTCCTTTGTGCTTTACCCTGAAGAGAACTTCATAACTTTGGAGGGTTTTAAAGGGGTTTAGAGGACAATTCTGACAGCTATTTTTAGAAAATAAGAGGCATCCAGCTTAGATAGATAGATACCTATGTGTTTAGAGAAAATGGTGTGGACAATATAAACACTGGAAAATAGTATAGTCAGGCAAATGGTTTGTGCTTAGTCTTTGAGGTTTCTTGTTTTCCTCAGTTTTTACTGAGGAAATTCATTGTAAGTTCCTTATGAAGTTACAAAAAGAGAGAGAGACTCTTTTCTCATAATAAATCAATAAAGAAGGTATAATACAATATTTTATTTTAGTGATAATTTTTATCAACACATCACATCACATCTTTCACTTACAATTCAAGTTTTTTGGGGATTGTGATACATAGATATATTGACTCCATAATATGGTATGGCTGTGCCCCCACCAAAATCTTATCTTGAATTGTACTCCCATAATTCCCACGTATTGTGGGAGAAACCTGGTGGGAGATAATTGAATCATGGGGGCGATTTTGCCTGTATTGTTCTCATGGTAGTGTATAAATCTCGCAAGATCTGATGGTTTTATAAAGGGTTTCCACTTTGGCTGTTTCCTCATTCTCTTCTCTTGTCTGCCGCCAGGTGAGATGTGTCTTTCACATTCCATAATGATTGTGAGGCCTCCCCGTCACGTGGAACTGTAAGTGCATTAAACCTCTTTCTTTTGTAAATTGCCCAGTCTCAGGTGTGTATTTATCAGCAGCTTGAAAATGGACAAATACAGTAAATTTGTACAAGTAGAGTGGGATGCTGCTGAAAACATACCTGAAAATGTGAAAGTCATTTTGGAACTGGGTAACAGGCAGAGGTTGGAACAGTTTGAAGGGCTCAGAAAAATCCAAGAAAATGTGGGAACGATTGGAACTCCCTAGAGACTTGTTGAATGCCTTTGACCAAAATATTGATAATGATATAGACAACAAAATCCAAGCAAAGATGGTCTCAGGTGGAGATGAGGAGCTTGTTGGAAACTGGAGTGAAGGTGACTCTTGTTATTTTTTATTTTTTATTTTTTTATTATTATTATACTTTAAGTTCTAGGGTACATGTGCATAACGTGCAGGTTTGTTACATATGTATACTTGTGCCATGTTGCTGTGCTGCACCCATCAACTCGTCAGCACCCATCAACTCATCATTTACATCAGGTATAACTCCCAATGTAATCCCTCCCCCCTCCCCCCTCCCCATGATAGGCCCCGGTGTGTGATGTTCCCCTTCCTGAGTCCAAGTCATCTCATTGTTCAGTTCCCACCTATGAGTGAGAACATGCGGTGTTTGGTTTTCTGTTCTTGTGATAGTTTGCTGAGAATGATGGTTTCCAGCTGCATCCATGTCCCTACAAAGGACACAAACTCATCCTTTTTTATGGCTGCATAGTATTCCATGGTGTATATGTGCCACATTTTCTTAATCCAGTCTGTCACTGATGGACATTTGGGTTGATTCCAAGTCTTTGCTATTGTGAATAGTGCCGCAATAAACATACGTGTGCATGTGTCTTTATAGCAGCATGATTTATAATCCTTTGGGTATATACCCAGTAATGGGATGGCTGGGTCATAACCAAGAGTCTGGTGACATTTTGCCCCTGCTCTAGAGATTTGTGGGACTTTGAACTTGAGAGACATATTTTAGGGTATCTGGCAGAAGAAATTTCTGAGGAGAAAAGCATTCAAGATGTGAATTGGGTGCTGTTAAAAGCATTCAGTTTTATAAGGGAAACAGGGCATGAAAGTTTGGAAAATTTGTAGCCTGACAAGCTGATAAAAAAAAAAAAAAAAAAAAAAAAAAAATTCTGAGGAGAAATTCAAGCTGGCTGCAGAAATTTGCATAAATAACGAAGCTCCAAATGTTAATCACCAATACAACGGGGAAAATGTCTCCAGGGCATTTCAGAGATCTTCATGGCAGCCTCTCTTATCACAAGTCTAGAGGCCTAGGAGGAAAAAATTGTTTTCTGGGCCAGACCCAGGGCACCCTGCTGTGTGCAGCCTAGGGACTTGGTGTCCTGTGTCTCAGTCCCTCCAGTTGTGGCTGAAAGGGGCCGAAGCACAACTCAGGTTGTGGCTTCAGAGGGTGCCAGCTCCACGCTTTCCACATGGTGCTTGGTCTGCAAGTCCACAGAAGTCAAGAATTGAGGTTTGGGAACCTCCATCTAGATTTCAGAGGATCTATGGAAATGCTGGACATCCAGGCAGAGTGGAGCTGCAGGGTCAGAGGCCTCATGAAGAACCTCTATTAGGGCAGTGTGGAAGGAAAATTTGGGGTTGAAGTCCCCTCACAGAGTCCCCACTGGGGCACTGCCTAGTGGAGCTATGAGAAGATAGCCACCATCCTCCAGACCCCAGGATGGTAGATCTACCAAGAGCTTGCATCACTGTGTGCCCAGAAAAGCCACAGACACTCAATGCCAGCCTGTGAAAGCAGCCAGGAGGGAGGCTGTACCTTGCAAAGCCATGGGGGTGGAGCTGCCCAAGACCATGGGAGCCCACATCTTGCATCAGCATGACCTGGATGTGAGGCATGGAGTCAAAGGAGATCATTTTGAACTTTAAGATTTGACTGCCCCACTAGATTTCACACTTGCATGGGGCCTGTAGCCCCTTTGTTTTGGTTAATTTCTCCCATTTGGAATGGATGTATTTATAATGCCTGTACCCCCACTGTATCTAGGAAGTAACTAACTTGCTTTTGATTTTATGGGTTCATAGGCAGAAGGGATTTGCCTTGTCTCAGATGAGACTTTGGACTGTGAACTTTTTAGTTAATGCTGAAATGAATTAAGAGTTTGGGGGTCTATTGGCAATGCATGATTGTTTTTGAAATATGATGACATGAGATTTGGTCAGGGCCAGGGACAGAATTATATGGTTTGACTGTGTCCCCACCCAAATCTCATCTTGAATTGTACTCCCATAATTCCCATGTGACATGGGAGGAAACTGGTGGGAGATAATTGAATCACAGGGGCAGTTTTCCCCATACTGTTCTCATGATAGTGAATAAATTTCAAGAGATCTGATGGTTTTATAAGGGTTTCCATTTTTGCTTCTTCCTCATTCTCTTCTCTTGTCCACCGCCATGCAAGACATGCCTTTCACATTCCACCATGATTGTGAGGCCTCCCCAGCCACATGGAATTGTAAGTCCATTATACCTCTTTAATTTTGTAAATTGCCAAATCTCGGGTATGTCTTTATCAGCAGCTTGAAAACAGACTAATACACTCCACAGTATGCATTTCTTAGGGTCCTTCAAAAGTGGACGTTAAAGCAAGGATTTGGACACAAGTGTATAGTTTATTGGGAGGTAATCTTAGTGAACACATTGAAAGAGTGAACAAGTGGAGACTAAAAGATAGAGAAGTCAGTAAAAGTTGCATTAATAAGTGGGTTACTGTTATGGAAAACTCAGTTCTTCCCAGGACGCTCTAAGAGATTCCGTAAAATTATTTCACCATGGGAGGGAAAAATAGAGCTATATAGCTACTCACTCCTGCTATTCCTTGGTGGAGAGGAAATCGTGGTGGCAGTAACTTCCTGCCAAGTAGAGTCCCAGGGCCAAAACGTGGCCCAAGGCAAAGAGAGGCAGAAAGCTGTGGGTGTGAATAAAATCTGTGTGCCAATGACTTCAAAGGTGGGCTGAGGGAAGTGGGAGGGGAACTCACTGTCTCATCTACAATGCATATGGAAAAACCTAAAGCAAGAGAGAGTAATGCTAAGATGGATTTTATTTTTTTTTAAATGGAGAGAGCACTCATCAGAAGTTATAAAAGAGGTTTATCAGCTCTGATTTTCCCAATGTCACCATCTCTATCAACTTAGAGATACTGGAAGTACTTGCAGTTTTGATGGGTAACAAATCCTCTCTAAAGGAAAAGTGCTCTCAAACACTTTCTTCTTTATTACATCTTTTAGCAGTGTGATGTTTGCTACTCACTAAATACTCTTGTCAAGCTGTCAAGTGCTATTTACAAAGGTATTTTATTTTGTAGAAATGCAGGACTTCAGGTTGAGGGGAGGTGTTGAAGTGTCCAGGGTGTCATTTCCCACCTTAGGAGTTTACAAGGACTCTGAGCTATTGAACAAGTAGGACTGCTTTCTCTTGAGGGTTAGTTCTGAAAGGGCTGAAAATGTTTCAAGGCTGTGGTAGATGTTACTTCTACTGTGTGACTGAAGAGGAACATTCTAATTGCTGTGAAAGGTAAGTCCTTTCTTAATCATGTTGACAAGAAATACTAATATATCCCCCTCTGCACTGATGATGTGGTGTAGGTGCTCTGGGAATGATCTAGGACACTGGGCTTGTCTCCCACGTGGCTCCTTGGAAACTTGCAATGGGGGGTTGTGACTTCAATAGAGAACAGACAGTTCCACATTGCTGAATTCAGTCATGTCCACATGGTTGTTTTCCTCTGTTACACCAAGACTTGGCGTACCTTTAACTCTGTTTTTCCCCTTAGTCGTGTGAATTTTTGTTTCTTGGGAACATGTAGGAGGAGGGCGTCTGTCACTACTGCTCTTTATTCTAGTCGATTTTTATGGCATAAACTTTTTTCCTAGAGATTTTAGAGCTTAGACATTTTGAGCTCACCTAGTATAGCACTAGCAAATCAGAAACATTGACTTCACAGTCTATATTTAGAACATAAAAATACCAAGAAAAGTTCTACTTGGTTTCCGATTCTGCTGGGGCTTCTATTTCTTGAGATAGAACCATCAGACTAGCCCAGCTAGCTGAGCTGCAGGTAGGACCACTGGATAGTAAAAAAGGACAATTGCAAATAATATTTCAGAGCTTAATGCTCCCATAAGTATAACTATTACCTGGATAATAATAAGCAATCTATATACACATTATAGAGAATATGTAACAATAATAGCCATGAATAAATAGTAATAGATTGAAATTGTTTTGGTTGGAAGTTTTAATTTCTGTGTGGTTAAGCTGCTAATATAATTTAGATTTCAATTTTATTTTACTGAGCCAATAATGTAACTTAAATATGTATTTGAAGTAATAGCTCACATATAACTTTGATAAAAAGCAGTGATTGGTATTTCACACATATATTTCCTTACTTATGAGTTCAAGATAATATACAGGTTTACAAATTGGCTTTAGTTATGCTAAATTATATACAGAATATATGGCTTCTTAATTTTTATACTAAATTACCTGATCTTCCTCATTACCTTCCCTCACCCACACACACACGCAATGGTAGTAAAACAATACTTAACTTAGTATAATATAAGGTGGCTTATCCTCCAATTTAAGCAATGTCTTCAATTGATTCATTCTCTTTTGGATGAATTATAAAGCTTCCCCCAGGGGAAGTTTCAACTTCCCCCATCTCTATGTTCTTATTGTTTCTTTCTGTGGTGGCAGCTGCATGTGTACAGATGTGTGGCTTCTGTGACGGGAAGGAAAAGGGCAAGCGAGAGGAAGCCGTTCAATCCAGGCAGGCTCTACAGATCCTCACCGCCTTCCACTTAAGTGTGACTGGTCCGTGCTGAAAATCAGACTGTTGACACCTGAGGTTCCACTGCTCTGCCCTTTGGCATTCTGCAAGGGTTTTCTGGTAAAATTTCCAGGATGTATATCTCAGACTGATTCTAATCTCTAAAAGTATGGCAAGCTGACCAGGTACCAGGATTGATGCTTCTGGAGTTATAGACCACCTGAGATATACCTGTGATCCTCTGTGTGTCTGACCCAGGTTGTCAGCCATTGAACACTGTTTCACTTCACTTTACCTCTTCTGTGGCAAACTCCTTAGTCAAGGCATTCAGGCAGATTATTAACAAACTCCCTTACCGTATACTGAGATGTCTTCTGAGTTTTGTCTACCCCATGGAAAACTTATTAAACTCAGGGCCTCTCTCTACCCAATACGCTGGACTACTGCTTATGTGACTTGTGTGAGAAGTGTCTATGAGATATGTTCCCTTCAGAGTCCAAAAAAGAAAAGGAGAAAGCCCCTTTGCCCTCAGGATCTTTCAAATCAACATAGATGTTTCTATAGATTTCTGGCTTCTTCAGGTTACAGAGTTATAATGTTAGATACAAACATTTCTGTACCAACAAAAGAGGTGGCAAGCTATCAGAACTTGTTATTCTAGAATTCAAACTCAACATATTTAAGGAATGAATCTGTCTGGTTCATCACTTTACCACATCAAGAGCATAACAGGTATTTGATATGTATTTGTTGAATGAGCGAATGACAAAAGCTTACGATTTGCCAAAATTGCTCCTGAATGCCACGGGGCTTTTCTTTTGCAGAGACAACAGAGGTCACTTGTGTCACAGTGCTCTTTGTTTGAGTGTGGGATGTGTTCTTCATGGGTTGTTTCATACGAAAATTAATTCAAGATGGATTAGAGACTTAAATGTTAGACCTAAAACCATAAAAACCCTAGAAGAAAACCTGTGCAATACCATTCAGGACATAGGCATGGGCAAGGACTTCATGTCTAAAACACCAAAAGCAATGGCAACAAAAACCAAAATTGACAAATGGGATCTCATTAAACTAAAGAGCTTCTGCACAGCAAAAGAAACTACCATCAGAGTGAACAGGCAACCTATAGAATGGGAGAAAATTTTTGCAATCTACTCATCTGACAAAGGGCTAATATCCAGAACCTACAAAGAACTCAAACAAATTTACAAGAAAAAAACAAACCACCCCATCAAAAAGTGGGCAAAGGATATGAACAGACACTTCTCAAAAGAAGACATTCATACAGCCAACAGACACATGAAAAAATGCTCATCATCACTGGCCATCAGAGAAATGCAAATCAAAACCACAATGAGATACCATCTCACACCAGTTAGAATGGCAATCATTAAAAAATCAGGAAACAACAGGTGCTGGAGAGGATGTGGAGAAATAGGAACACTTTTACACTGTTGGTGGGATTGTAAACTAGTTCAACCATTATGGAAAACAGTATGGCGATTCCTCAAGGATCTAGAACTGGAAGTACCATATGACCCAGCCATCCCATTACTGGGTATATACCCAAAGGATTATAAATCATGCTGCTATAAAGACACATGCACATGTATGTTTATTGCGGCACTATTCACAATAGCAAAGACTTGGAATCAACCCAAATGTCCATCAGTGACAGACTGGATTAAGAAAATGTGGCACATATACACCATGGACTACTATGCAGCCATAAAAAAGGATGAGTTTGTGTCCTTTGTAGGGACATGGATGCAGCTGGAAACCATCATTCTTAGCAAACTATCACAAGAACAGAAAACCAAACACCGCATGTTCTCACTCATAGGTGGGAACTGAACACTGAGATGACTTGGACTCAGGAAGGGGAACATCACACACTGGGGCCTATCATGGGGAGGGGGGAGGGGGGAGGGATTGCACCGGGAGTTATACCTGATGTAAATGACGAGTTGATGGGTGCTGACGAGTTGACGGGTGCAGCACGGCAACATGGCACAAGTATACATATGTAACAAACCTGCACGTTATGCACATGTATTCTAGAACTTAAAGTATAATAATAATAAAAATAATAATAATAAAAATTTCACACATATCTATAATTGCAAATAAATAAATTGTTCCTCATTATATATATAAAAAAAAGAACCAGTAGCCTTGTTTTGAAAGCATCTCCAACAACAGAAAGTGAAAACAGACCCAACCACAGCATTTGCATTCATCGCTGCCAGTGGTACTTTCAGAGCTTTTGTCAGCTGTGAGTGTCTAATATGCAGACATGTGCTTCTTCAAACTCAGGAACGGGCAGCCACCAGGACAGTGTCTACAAAATGACTGCACACATTGGTAGTCTCATAGGGCATCAGCAGTGCCATAGAACCGTAACTAGTTGTTCTATACTGCTCTGCAGCACCGTCATGACCACTGTCAGTGCAACTGCACTGTCATTAGCAGCAGCAACAGAGTAATACATGCACATGGCAAGCTAGAAGAGAAAAAGGGGAAGCTGGGAAGTTGTGTGGAAGACTGAAGGACTGCTTTGTAATTATCAGAGGTTTTAGACAGAAATCTGAGTTTGCTCAGAGAAGGTGAGAGAAAAGGCAGAAAAAACTTTATGTTTTGTGTCCATAATTGTGACCATACTTTGATTTTAAAAATAAAGGGAGAAGTGGCCTAGAAATCTAGAAATCTTGATATATGTGTGTGTGTGTGTGTGTGCGCGTGTGTGTTCAGGAATAATTTGGTGGCATAACCAACACACATCAAAATCTGTTCTCTGGCACCATTTTTACTTAGGTAAGTCTTAGTAGCCTTTGTAATTACTGCAGCTTTCCAGGATTCTGTTTCTTCATTTTAATTGAAGATATCAATACCCACCCTGCGTACCTCACATTCCTGTTGCGAGAATGAAGCAGATAGTGCTTACAAAAGTGTTTGATGAATTACACGCACTTTAAAAATCAAAGAACTATTGTTTTCCAAATTAATTTCATGAATAATTTATTGAATAGTTTGGTAAAATGGAAGAAAGACCCAATGAAACTAGCTAAAGAAAAATGAAATGGCATTTTCTGAATATAGCAAGTACACAGATCTCAAAGGCCAGGAGGTAATCAAAGCCAGGCCTCATGTGAATAGGAGCTAGAAATGGAAACATTAAGGATTGAAGCTATTCTCTCCCTTCTCTGGGGTTATGTGATTTCTCTTAGTGCTTCTGCTTTCCGTGAGTCTATCCTATCCATCTCTCCCTTAACTGTTTCCCTCTAAGGCTTTTCTCCCTCATAACCTCTCACGCACAAAGCCTCATACTTGCCAGTGCAGTTCTAACTCTACTTCATTTTATTTATTTCTCTTTTTTTTTCTCAGCTCAAGCACATACTCCCCACTGTAACTCTTTCCTCTCTATTGTTTCAAATTTCTGAGACGGGGATCTGATTAACCCTGCTCAGCATAATGAAGGATGGTACACAAACGATGAGTTATCTGCCAGTCAGTCTGTCCATTAGCCTTATTAAATCAGAAGTTCTCAGTGATCTAATTACCTGGGCCCAGAGCAATGTGGTCAAGGCATCCCCTATCTACTTGTGGGTGGCTGTGGGAGGTGCAAGTTCTTTGAGAAGAGGGTGGGGTAGAACAGATAGGAACAAAAACTGAACTCAGTCAGTTTCTAAGAGGGAAGCAACAGAGTAACACAGGAACACTGTGTACTGGGTATAGTGAGTAGAGTTATGGAAGGAAAGTATAGGAAAAGAAAAGTCTCCACCAACCTTAGAATTTTGACTAGGTCTGCCTCTTAGTATTATCATTTGTGCTGAATAGTTAATTATTTGATGTTTTTCTGATGATAATGAATCATTATACTAATATATGTAAATAAGGCATAAATAATATTCATAGTTTGTATTGAAATTTATAAAGGACTGTCACACATTGATGTAGTAGCATATTTGCCCTCCAAATTATTTTCTATTTAAATGAATCTACATTTATTGAGTATTCACATTCATAAGCTTTTGTGAGTTAAAGAACTCACACTTTTTCTGGGTGGGCAGAAATTCACACACAAAGGACTAGCCACTTACCATGCCACTGAAGTGACATTTGATAAAAAGATGCGAAAACTTACATGAGATTTTATTTTCTAACACGCATTTAACATTAAGATTTATTTTCTTATTTTTTTTCTTCTTCTCTTCTGAAATATCCTTAGGTTTTTTGTCACTGAGGTACTTTGATTGAAGAGGATTTTACCCTTGTTGCTTTGCACCCCTAAGTTGAGGCCAGATCCCATCGATTACTTTTTGGTTGACAAATGACACAAATGTTAGTTATGCTTTCTGTCTCTGTATGTGAAGCTCAGATGTATTATGTCATTGTACAAAACTGCATATGAAATCAATACACTCGAGGAAAATGGCTATAAAACCACAATTCTTTAAGTCAAGGGAAAGTAAATTGCTTGTGCTGCCCAGATAGTTTGGGATTTGTTGCCTGTTTCTACAAGAGAGATTTTCTTTCCAATAACTTCAGGCTCAGAAATTATAGTTAGTAACCATCAGCCTAAAAGTCTGATGCATTAATCTTTATATATGTTCCTTTCCATTGTATCTTGCTTTATTTATGGAGATCATTTTGCTAGAGTAATACCATGGCTATACAACTTGTTTTCATGAGATATTGAAGTTTAAAAAAATAAATAAAAATAAAACTAGCAATGAAATACCATTTGAAAAGTACCCCGAAGAAATTACTATTTATTGGTTTTGACAGATGTTTTTCAAATTTTCTAAGAGGTTAGAAGTTTGGCTGTATTTATAAATCATCACTTAATAGTCCAGTGGTTTTTTTTGAAATATAACATTTTGGGCTAACACTTCCTTTGTTCTAATCCCAAACTCATCTAACGGTTTGTATCTTGTCCCATTAATTTGTCATAGAGTAACACCCGTGAGAACTTACCACAAAGCAAAACATGTGAATATGAGAGGAGAGGCTTTTCAAAACTATTTCATCCTAAAATCTTTAGAAGAGTCAAAAAAAGAAACAATATTCAATTAAAGTTGTGATTGCAAAAAAGTTGTCTATACAAATGTGAGTTTATTTTATTGAAATCTCAAATATAAAAATTCTCAATGCAATAAATTTCTTGGTTAATTTCTTGGTAGTTTGTAATACATCTCCAGCTGCCATAAATACATTGTCACTAAGATGTTCATTGATCCAATCACCTCAACTTTAGGACTCAGCAATGAGATTTTAATTAAAACATTCTGAGTAACTTTCCTGAGTAAAGTCTCTAATCTACATTGGCCTAAGATTCAAGCCATAAACTTTTCTATCAGAGGGCTTATCAACACTCCTGATATTCTTTCTTATTATTAAAAATGAAATGTGTTAGAACTGATTTTGTTTGTCTAATTTCTATTAAGTATATTATCAAATATTTATCAAATTTAAAGATGAATCCACAGTTTTGAAAGAAATTTATTATTAGATGCTAAAGTCCAGAGACCCTCACCTTGAGGAACAATCCTATTATTTAAATGAGAAGAAAGTAGCAATAATCAAAGTTAACAATTCTAAGAATGTTTAAATTGAAACAATGGCTCAAATTTACTTAGAGTTTACTAAATTCTGAGCATATTGTAAGTTTCTAATAATCATCTTTTTGTTTAATATATAGTAATTCTATATAAGTAGTATTTTTCTCTCTATTTTACAGATAAAGAAACAAAAAACAAAACAAAAAAATAAACATTTTACTCAAGGTTATTCAGCAAGAAGGTAGATAATCCAGGATTTAAAGCCAAATTGTCGGTAATTAGAGCCCATGCGTCCTCCTCTACCTTTCTCTAGTTAGTGAAAGGCAGGCTCTAGCAACAGGTTATAAATCCTTTTATTTTGTTGTATTTGTTGTCTGCATGTGATGAAGTTTAATTTCCTGATGACACTCAATATTTGGTGTACAGAGAGCTCATCTTATTTTCCAGAAGTACCTGAGCACACTGGATCTGCTCTGAGTAGGACAGCAGGCCTGAATTCAGTCTAGAATATGGTAGACTACATCTACCCCAACTGCGATGGTTAGTGTCTCTTCCCCCATATTCATTCTGTCCTTCTCTGCCCTGTTGTAGTCCCCAAAAGCTCCCTTGCCCTCTAGCTTCTTGTTGGATTTGGCAAATGGAAGAAATTAGATGGAGATTGGAAGTCTGAAGGAAAGCGAGTCTAGAATATTTATTCAGACCCTTTTCTTCTTGATCAGGAGTACTGTTTTGGCAGTGACTCCCTTTCTATGACTTTACATTGTACCCACTTCCCTTAAGGACACATCTTTCACTTGCCACTTCAACCCTAAGGTCAGTAATTCCTTCATCTCATTCCCAGTTCTGAAAAGCATCATTTTATTAAAATCCCTTCAATTTTTCCTTTGAGCGTGCATCCTGTTTCTTCCTAAAATTCTAATTGATGTATAATACTTGAGTGTCAATCAGAAAGCTTCTTTCCAGTGAGTGATTATTTGTGTTAGCTGATATGATCAGACAGCAAAGAAAGAACAAATGCAAATTCTATCTGGACAGTGCAAAAGAGATCTAGAAAAGATTCAGCAATGTATAAATCACCAACTCCACAGAGTCAAGCATACTTGAATCTGATTCTGGTCAGCAGCCATAACCAAGAGGTGTGATCCATGGGATCTGAGACTTGGCTTTCTAGGGATGAGCTTTCTAGGAGGTGGAACTTCTATTAAAGTATATCCATGTTGTTGATCGAAAGGTAAGCAATCAAGGTAAATTGAGAAGTATTAAAAGTGGTTGGGTACAGTGTCTGTGCTAACTATGCAGCATAGTGATATGGTGCTGTATTCACACCAGGCACGAGGGATACAAGAAAACACCTTCACATCACGTCTGGGCAATGTGTTTCCAATCTGGAATCAAGTCCTTTTTTTTTTTAACTCAAGGGTGGATGTGGCTGAGTCTGCCAAGAACACATTATTCTTGATGGAAATAGGGCAGGAGCAAGCAAGGACTCTCATCAGGAGTGTAGCTGTTTTCAGCTAAATGGAGAGAACCAAGAAACATTCCACCGCGGTTGATCCTATACACAATGGGAATTCACACTTTGAACAATGAACTTGATGACAGAATGCCAATGACACTAAACTAAAGAGTGTGAGAATGATATTCAAAGAAGACAAGAATGTCCCAGATGACCCAAAAAACACATTCTGCAACCATATAATAGCATTCATTAAGTAAGGTTCAGTGCAATATCCTTAACTGGAAGAAAACCAACCTATTCAATAAAAAAAACAAAACATTGTCCTCAATTAATAAAATAATTGATATCCAATGTATACAATTAGCTAATAAATTCTTTAATGGCTTCTAAATTAGAATGTTATAAATAAATAGTTTCTAAATCATGTAAAGAGCAGACATATAATATCTTCACTTAACATGATTCCAAAAAACTCATTAATCATTGTTAAAGAAAAATCATTCCAAAACTTAGTGGTTTAAAACAACCATTTATTAAGTCATGATTCTGTAAGTTGGTGCTTTGTCATTTGAGTTTTATTTTTTCCCCTCAGTAGTCTCTCACTCTCGAGGAGACTATCTGAGGCTTTTTTGCATGGTTATAAGATGTTCTTGTATGTTGCAAGAGGGTTACAGCAGAATATGCAAGTATCCTTGAGGCCTGGATCCAGAAATTGCATAGCATCAATTCTACCGCATTCTATTAGTCCAAGAAAATCTCAGAGTCAGCTCAGATTAAGAGGAGTGGAAATAGATTTTATCTTGTGATGGAAAGAGTGCTAGTCACATTGCAAGGAAGCATGCATACAGGTAGTAGGAATTATCTATAGCCATCTTTTGCAATTCACCATAGATAGATAGATAGATAGATAGATAGATAGATGATAGATAGATAGATGTCAGATATTAATCATTAAAATCATTTATTTATGCATAATTAAATAGAACTTTTTATTCAATAAAGTATTAATCCTTGAATGATATCATATCAAAGGACTGAACTTTTAGATTTTCTATTCACGTATACCCAAAGATGGGGAACATATACGAGTTCCTTTTTTCCAAGATATACAAAACTAAAACAAATCCCAAAGCTATTGTTTCTTATTTTACATTTATGAACCTATACAATAATCTTTACGTTTTCTAGTTAAGTGGAAATTTACAACTAAAATAGTTAAATAAAACTGCAAATGCAAGTTAAATTTTAGTTAAGGTTAACGTATTTTCTTCAGTTTCTTAAAAAATAATTAAAACAATTAAATGATGGAAAATTACATTTGTAAAAGTTGATTAGTTAAGATCCATTAAAAATAGATTATGGGTCATACTTAGAGGTACTTATAATTTAATAACTTCCAGCTAGTTACCGTGTTCTATGCTTCCAGCAAGCGGCATCTTTTGCTTGCCAAGTTGTTTCTTCCTCCCCATTCTTCAGATTGCTGTCACTGGAGCCAGAGGTTAACAGTGGAAAATATTCTTCTAACAACAACATTTGCTTGCAATGTAAAATTTGCGATGCTTTGGTGGCTCTTTGCTTTTAAACTTCAATTGTTTAGAAATGAGATGCATGTGTGGCATTTATGGAAGGATATACTGTCTTCATAGGAAAAAATGTGTCAGGACATTTATATGCATGAGGTTAAATAAAATCAGAGAGTCATTTAAACATTTATTTTCATGAATGTTATACATTGGAAGGAATTAAATAAATTTATAAAATGTGTATTTTTGCTGTGAAGTGAACCCGTGTGAAGAAAATGTGATTCATGAATATGATCTTTGTTATATTTATCACAGAGTCTTGACAACAAAAATATACTGCATGTCATTGAAACCTAACACCTTCCATAGGGATTTCTGCTTTAACCTTGCCCTAGGAGAGGATACCTATATGGCTACTCTTGGGATGAGAGGGATAGGATTCTCTGTAAATGTTGAGTATCATGTTGATCTACACTTCAGCCAGTGGGAAAAAAAAAAAGGGGGTAAATCTGTGATGTAGGTTATGGTGTCATCAAGACAAAGAAAAACTGCTCTCTGTGGTTGATGTTAACCTCCAGTCTCATAGAAAGGAATCTAAGAAAAAGGAAAAACTAGGCTAAATATTAGGGGTGTCTCTTTATCTGGTGAATCTCTTCATGATGCCCCAAATGGTAGATGTTTGGGGAAGATTTAGGGTCCAATGTTTACATAATGTAAAATCTAATAATTCATCTATCTGGATGATCTGTTTAGAGTATTTTTTCATAAACAATCCAAATAATTGCCTAGACTGTCCACTTATGTATAATTTTTTAATCTTATTTCTAAATTTTGATAATATGATGGTTTATCATGACAGTTTCTACGGAAAACAGAAATTTGGATTTTTGTGTGTGTGTGTGTTCTATATTTTAGAGGTCAGAAAGTGGGTAGTCCAATGATACGAGGTTAGGAATCACTGTTAAATTAATTAATCAAGTTTCTCACATTTAATAAATGAAAAAAAACAGTTGTACACAAAATGCCTTTCTGGAGACTAGTTATATGACTATTGATTATTTCATTTTCTAGACATAAAATATTCTTAGGGGACAAAAAAGCCAAATACATCTTCCACCTTATAGAGAAAATATAACAAACTTGTATGTCTATTTCACAATATTTACTTATGAAACTAAATCTTGAAAAGCTATGTGCTTAAATTTGATTCTAACCTGAACTTCAGTACCTACAATTTGAACTACTATTCAACAGTAACTTGGTTTATGTTTGTAACATCAAAATTAGGAATATTTTTTACAGTGAAAGTTACCCTTTGATGCTGAGTATTAGATTTAACTACATGTCTACTCATTCCCATGTGCAGTTTCTGAATTTATTGATCTTATTTATTTATTTATTTATTTATTTAACAAAGTTTCGCTCTGTTGTCCAGACTGGACTGCTGTGGTGTGATCTCAGCTCACTGCAACCTCTGCCTCCCGGGTTGAAGCAATTCTCTGCCTCAGCTTCCCGAGTAGCTGGGATTATAGGCGCCTGCCACCACACTCGGCTAATTTTTTGGATTTTTAGTAAAGATAGAGTTTCACCATCTTGGCCAGGCTAGTCTGGAACTCCTGACCTCGTTATCCACCCACCTCGGCTTTCCAAGTTGCTGGGATTACAGACGTGAGCCACCGCACCTGGCCTGATTGATCTTTTTACTTTCTATTGATATCAAATACTTGAGGGAAACAAATAAGTTGTAAAGAGGAATTAGGGGGAAAGTTCTTGCACATACTTCTAGAGAGAAATTTCAGCTTTAAGGAATAAGAAGAAAGACTAAAATTAACGTAAAAATAAAGTAGGCTACCAATGTCAACCCTCCTGTTGCATATATTAGTTAAGCCTTTTGTTCCTGCAGTGTTTTCTGGGGAGAAAAAAATGTCTTAAGGAAGCTTCAGGAACAAATAACAAACAAAACCAGACAAAAGAAAATATGTTATAGTGAAATCAATTTTGAGAAATTGCACATTATATTCACCATTAGAGATTCGTGCATAAACTCACACACTGAAGCTGTCAAAAGTATTGCAGACAAGAAACTCATCTTACTATTAACTCAGCATTTTCCAAATATTTTATCATCATGGAACACCTTTTTCTCATAACAACTATTAATATACTAAAGCACAAATGTTTCTCTGGACACTTGCGAAATGATCAAGGACAAAAAAAAAATGTCTTAGCCCAAATAATTAAAATCAGACCTTTTAGAATAAAGTTTCATAGATTCTGACTATTTAGAAGCAAATTCATTTTAAAGTTGTCAAAATTTTATCCATGGAGTGTAAAAGCATTGACTGAATTTATGATTCATTCACAGCAACCCAGGAGAATAATTTTAACAAGAGCAATTAAGTCAGATGCATGAATTCATTTTACGAAAAAAAGAGAAAAAAAATCTATTTTTGGAAAAGGAGCATTTTTTAAAAATATCATGGTAGTTTAACCAATAGTTATTCTAGATTGATTTTGGGAAAAATAATAGATATATAAGGAAATTTAGACCATCTATTTTAGATCATCAAAATATGTGTATGATTTAGCTATCCCTGTAATATCCATGGCTTTTCCTTAGACATCCAAAAGGAACTATAGGTAGAATAAAGAATTTCAGATGCACTAACAGTTGAACTTACATTCATTTCATTAACCTATTTAATTTAAATCAATTTACCTTTTTTGAGTGCCTACTATGTTCCATTCTCTATGCTTGGCTTCATATTAGTTTGTTCCCTCTGCTTGACTTGACATCGACTCATTCCGTTCTAACATCGGCACTCAGAAGTAGTTATTATTTTCAACACAGACAAGAAAGCTAAAGTCTATAGAAGTAAATTGACTTCTTGAATACTTCATAGTAAATGATAGAGTCAGAATATAGACCCCAGGGTTCTTGCACTTTTTCTGAGGGTTGGTCTACATAATCACAGTATCCCTCTAATGCTTTCTATTACGTGCGAGCTCTTGGAGCACTATTACAAAGAATGCAAGCTCCAGTGACAAACTGGGCTCAGACTCTGTCACCGCTGTTTATTATGTGTGACTTTGGGAATATAAGTTGATTTCTTTGGACATGGTGTCACACTCATTAAATGGGAATAATCATTAAGAAGATTGAGTTAATAAATGTACAGCACTTAAAACAGCACATAGCACAAAGTAGATGTTCTCTTAATGTTAGCCAAAACAATTCTAATGGTTTTAGAATTTTTCCCTATTTATTTTTTTATTTGGGAATCAGTTAGTTAGCTCTTTTTTCTTTTTTTTGTTTTGAAGTTTTCATGTTTATGACTACTATTCATAAATACTGTTTAAAGATTCAAATAAGGCTACCGTTGTTTCAGTTCCTCTTATTCATTCCATCAATTAATTACTTATTATACTAATATTGACTTTTTAAATGGATTCTTCTGGTATTGTCTTCCATACTTCTAAATACCTTGCAAATTATTGTTATTTATGTATTTTAACATTGCAGGACTGTCATCGAACTTCCACAATGGAAGATCAAGATTTATTTCATTTTTGCATACCTATCCTGACATCACATAATCATATTTTCCATTTCTCCATTATCTCAATACAAACCTAGAAATTCAGGGTCAAGTTTATATTCAACTTTATAGGGCCCAATGCTCTTCAGAGCTGAGCCATATAATAATCAATGAATAACTCTTTCTTACAGTGTACTTTTGTTTTCCCTGCAGTTAATGATTACCTCTATTTGCTTGATTTTGTGTATGACTTATTATTTACCCTTCTATTCTCTTCCAGTGATATAATTCTCTTACTAATGCACAAAACTCATTATTTTATTGACTATTCCGTGTAAGTCTTCTTGAAAAATCTCTTCCAAAGCATCCTTTTTTGAGAGTGAGGAAGAAACACTCTTTATCCTTCTAATATTTTCCTTTACTTCTCATTTGTGCTGAAACCCATAACTTTTACTTTAATATTTACTCCCTTGATTTGCTGAAATACATCCTTCAATGGCTTTCCAAAACAAGTGAATTGAAGGCAAACTTTTAAAACATTACCTGTATTAAAAACTCTATATTTTTCTTTTACATTTGAATTATAGTTTAGCTTGTTTAGATTCTAATTTGAAAGTTATTTTTTGCTAAAATATGTCTGTTGTATTCTGGCTTCCAATGCTGCTACTAAAAAGTTCAATGTAGTTTTTATATTGACTAGTGCCTTCTGGATCATTCTACCCTTGTTGTGATGATATGCCTCTGGCTTCATTTTATCCCATACTAACCTCCCTAGTAAACAGTTGTTTGGCCACATCCTTAGTTTTCTCTCTGGAAAACATCCTTTAATTCTACCACGTGGTCAGGTTGAGAATTCTTTGAATGCCTGAGTTTTGTTTCATTTTGAATTATAAATTCCACCTTTAAGTTATTTCTTTCTTCTCACGTTTTGCTATACGTAGTTAAAAGTACCCATGCATCTCCTTCAATATTTTGCTTAGAAATTTCTTCTGCCTGATATCCTAGTTTATCACTCTTAAATTCTACCTTCTATAAAGCTGTAGGACACAAATAAAATTCTGCCAAATTCTTTACCATTTTATAGCACAAATGGCTTTTACTCCAGTTTCCAATAGTGCATTTCTCATTTCCAGCTGAGATCTCATCAAAATTGCGTTTGCCACACATATTTCTACAAACGTTCTGGTCACAACTACTTAATCTCTAAGAAAAATCAGACCTTCCCTACAGGTTCTTCTCTTCTCTGAGCCCTAATCAGAATTGCCCTTAATGCTCCATTCACAGCAATATAGGTTTTTTACAGCATTCACTTCAAAACTATTTAGGCCTCTACCCATTACCAAGTTCCAAAGCTGCTTTCACATTTTCAGTTATTTTTTATAGCAGCAGCTCCACTTTTCAGTACCAATTTTCTGTCTTAGTCTGTCGTGTGCTGCTATAACGCAATACCACAGATGGAGTAATTTATTACTCAGCCAATACAGAAATACGTTGTTGAGTCATAGTTCTGGAGGCTAGGAAGTCCAAGATCTAGGAGCTGACATCTGTCAAGAGCCTTCTCTCTGCATTGTCCCATGGTGGAAGAAGGGCAAAGAGAGAGTGAGAGAGAGAGAGGCAAAAGGAGGACGAATTTGCTCTTTTATAAGGAACCCACTTCTGAGATAACAAACTTTCATGTTATCATCCATGTCTTGCTCATATACTGCCATGATAATGGCGTTAATCCATTCACTTCACACTTGTGACCTAATCACGTCTCATAGTAAGACCCCACCTCCCAACACTGTCACTTTGGGGATTAAATTTCCAACACATGCTTATTGGAGGACACATTGAAACCACAGCAGTATTTTTATAGTTCTTGTTTAATGGAACAATGTATTTTCTTATCTCTCTAAAGATACCATTGGTATACTTTTTCTGTTTTTATTTTCAAAATAAAACAGATTTACAGAAAAGTTTCAAAAATAGTACAGAAAGTATTCATATACCTATACGCAATTTCCTCTAGTGATACCATCTTGCTTAACTATAGCACAATGATCAAAACTAAGAAATTAACATTGTTACAATACATAATGTAAACTACAGATTTCATTCATATTTTATAAATTTCTTTTTTCTCTCTCTCTCTAATGCCCTTTATCTCTTCCAGGATTCCACATTGCATTTAATCTTTGTGTCTCTTTAGTGTCCTCTATTCTGTGACAGTTCCTCAGTCTTTCCTTGTCTTCATGACCTTACTCTTGAAGAGAGTTGATCAGGTTTTTTTTTCTAGCGTATCATTTAATTTAAGTCTGTGTGATATTTTCCCATGAGTAAATTAAGGTTGTGGATTTTGGGGAAGAATATAAAAGTTATATGCTGTTCTGTGTATGTCATATCAAGGATACCTGATGATGATATGTGCTATTACTGGTGATATTTATGTTGATCACCTAGATAAGGTGGTTTCTGCCTGTTTTATCCCATTTTTAATGTGTATTTTCTTTTGTAGTTAATAAATATTTTAAGAAAGATATCTTAAGACCGCATATACCATGTTTCATCTCAAAAGCTTGCAGTCTAATTTTGGCTTCCGTTGGTGTATATTGCTCACAATAATTATTGTTGTATCTGTGATTTTTATTTTCTGTGTGCCTTCTACATTTATGAATTGGAATAATTATATTATTCTGTATGAAAGAGTTTTCTCTTTACAATCCCTACAACATATTTGTATTTACTTATTTATTTGTTTACTTATTTTATATTGGTGTGGATTCATGACTCTTGATTTTATAATTCAGTACTATCTTTATTTTCTTGCTCAATTGTTTTCATTTTAGGGACTGATTCAGATTAGTTTCAGTGACCATCCAACTTACGTCTACATGTTTTTTAGCACTTAGTTACTCCAGAAAGTACACAGACACCACAACAAGATGTTCCAGGCTTGTCTTGTATTTATGCTGTTCCAGTCTGGAATCAGCTACTTTTCCCAGCTTATCTAGAGTACAGTATTTGTGCACTGTTTTTCTTTTTGTTCTTAGCCTTATGGAATCCAGTTAAAATGATGTTTTCCAATGTAACTTACTGTACTCATTTCCTGGAATTACTATAATAAAGTAACAAAAACAAGGTGACTTAAAACATTTAAGAAATTCATTGTCCCATAGTTCTGAAGGCCAGAAGTCTGAAATCAATATGCTTGCAGGCCATGCTTACTCTGATGACTCTAGGGGACAAACTTTCCTTCCTTATTCTGGTTTCTGGGGTTCCTTGGCTTGTGGGTGCATCACTCTGGTCATACTGCTGTCTGATTTCTGTATATAGTCACATTGTCTTCCCACTGTGTTGTCTGTCTTTGTGTCCAGATTTCCTCTCTTTGGATTGGATTAGGACCCACACTAATGACTTCATTTTAAATTGATTGCCTCTGTAAAGAGCTATTTTCAAATAAATTCACATTGACAAGCACCAGGGCTTTAAACATTAACATATCTTTATGGAGGCACTCAATTCAACCTCTTCAGTGTGGTTATATTATTCATATGTAATACAATTAGATTTTGTTTGTTACAGTTTATATTCTCCTTTGGGTACCACTGACATCCTGGTGACTTTTTTTAAAACTTGTGTATAATTGTTTATTCTTAGCGCTACTTACTCTTAATGTTGTGTAGTTGTGCAGGCTTTGACAAATACACAAAGTCGTTTATACACAAAGTCATTTATTCATCACCACAGTCATGCTACAGAGCAGTTCCATTACCCTCCCACTGAATTTCTGCAGCCCTCCACAGTCTCTAATAATTTTTTGAAGTGTTATTTTCCCTATATTGACTATTTCTTCCAAGGTTTTATTTCTGTTTTGTGCTTCTGTTTGTTTTAGCTTCTGTCTTTGATATTAAAGGGTTTCCTCAAGTGTGAGAAATTTTGGTTATCTTTTCACATCTAAGAGTGAGACAATCCAAAACTGATTTGAAACTCTGTGTGTGTGTGCGTGTGTGTGTGTGTGTGCGTGTGTGCATGTGTGTGTGTGAGCTGGGTGATGCCAGCAAACTTGGGCCATTCCTTTGGGAGAAATACCGATGGTAACACTGTTTCTTTTGAGTTAGTCCCATTTTTTACACAAAGCATTTCTAAATTCAGGATGAAAATAAGTCTGATTC
This sequence comes from Chlorocebus sabaeus, assembly GCF_047675955.1. Lineage (NCBI taxonomy): Eukaryota > Metazoa > Chordata > Mammalia > Primates > Cercopithecidae > Chlorocebus > Chlorocebus sabaeus. The sequence goes on from NC_132910.1 coordinate 48,520,212, forward strand.
TACTCCGAATTCTATTTGGCCTCTTGTATTTATGCCATAAGAAAATAAAAAAACTTCATAGTATAATACTTTTGTATAGTTTGAGGAAGAAATGAAAGTCAATTCATGAATTCAAACTATAATCTTTAACAAGCAGTCTGTAATTTTTTGCTGTACATATAATTAAAGTTTTCCTCAAATTTTTGTTTACAGGAAGCAAAATTTATGGAGGAAAGAACTCAAATGTTGAAAACAGGCACAAATATGAGTATAAAATCTGACTTCATGTGATTTTAGCTGCAATGTGGATGACAAATATAGAAAGAGGAGACTGAAAAAAGGGACGTAGTTTCCACAATTATTGCACTGATTCATGTAAGATAAATTGAAGATCTTCGTAGGGATTGTAAGAATGAGTTCAAGAGAAATCAAGACATTTGAGAAATATATGCAGGGTAATATTTACATAATTAGTTATTAAATGAGGATATGAGAAGTCAACCATGGTGCCACCATTTTTGCTTTAGGAAATTTAGAGGATGCTAGTGTCATTTTCTGAGTAATGAAAAAACAAAAGGAGCTTTGGGGAAGTGTTTGGGTTCAATCGAAGGTGTATTTATTATGCAGTGACTACTAGCAATATCCACATATACCAGGTGTTTGTATATGTGGATAGGGAAAACTGGAGAGAAATCTATTCCAAAGGTATCTGAGAGATTTTAGCATGTAAATGGCAACTGAAGAGACGAGCATAGATTACATCAACCAGCAAGAATAAGAAGGTTGAGAAGAAAGGCAAGCAAAAGTCCTGAGGCCCACCATCATTCAAGATACATAGTTTCTTATTTTCTTTGTGTCTAACTTCATTACTGAGAAACTTGGACCAGGCTGTGAAGAGTAATAGAGTTCTCTGTAAGAGTCACTGAGAAGAGCATAGATTTTCCTTTGATAAGGATCATGCTGAGAGTGATACTCAGATTTCTTTCTTCAGAGAAGAAAAAAAGAAAAAGCAAAATAACATTATCCTCTTTCAGCAAGTCAAAATCGCTACTAACCTGTTTTAACATTTTCTCAACAACATTTTAAAGTCTCCAAAAAGTCTTATAAAGCATGTTAATTGCAAAAAATTTAGAGAAAACAGAAAACATAGGAGAAGAAAATAAAACTGAAAACATGTAACCCATCACCTAGGGTAAAAGATTAATATTTTGCTGAATTTCCTTTAGGCTTTTATATTGTACATTTAATAAAATTGTGATTACATTCTATATTCTATTTTAGCTCCCCTATCATTAAGCATCACACATCGTGAATTTTCTCAGAATTGTATCTTTAAATAATTCATGGGGATTTTTACAGAGAAAATCTGCAAAGGATTCAACACTATCCTAATTTTAACTTTTGGAGTGAAGGACTAAATTTCCATATTTTGTCTTGTTCTGGAAATCCAAGCCATTTAGGTAACATTAACACATTTACAATATTTTCCCTCGGCAAGTGTTTGTAGAATCTCATGTCTTCACTTTTAAAAGTGAGAAGATTCACATTTGTCTGCATTGTTTATGGTGCACCCACTGAACACCAGCAAATAGATATATTGACTAAAGATTACAGTAATAAATAATAGAGCTATGAAGCTGCTTTTAACCAACATTTATACAATTCTTTATAAGCTCTAGTGCTGATCTTTGCATACATTTGAGAGTACATTGCTCACCTTGTGAGAGGTACATTAACTCTTTCAAGTCTCAAGGGCACCATTTAGTAAATGACTTCTTTAGTGCTCTAAATGTACCTTAGTGCCTTGAAAGAGACACATTAATCTTCAGAACATCCCGTGAGTACATAGGTCAGGAAATAAAATTTTCTTGGTTTTCTAGGCTCAAAACATTATGAAGCTCACATTATTACACAGGAAATTCTCACTGTATTCTATTTCCCTAAGTTCCTAAGTAGCACCCAGATTTGAAGCCTGAAAAAGAAATAATTATGCATGCAGGAAGTCTGTTTTCACTGAATTCCTAGAACGACTGAAAAGAGAAACTCTAACTCATAAATCTAATTGCATCATGAGTATCAATCTACTTGATTTACTTACTACAAAAGCAGCATTCTTCAGTCAAGGAAAATGCAGATATAAAAATGATATGAAAACTTTATACTTACAACTGAAAAAGTATAAAATATAATACTTTATACTTTCAACTGAAATGTGCTGTTTACTGGACAAGAAGAGTAATCTATGATTCACAGCCCAATAGAAAAAAATTTCTGTTTAATGTTATCAATTCAGTGTATGGAACATATGATGATTTTGTATAAGTTTCTAAGTTGAAATGAAATATAACCAGTGTAAGAAATTTATAGATTGCTACATGCAAAACTACAGGTGTTTTGTCATCAGTTTTTCTGCATTTTCTATTTCTCTGTTTTCATACTTCTCATAATGCAAGGGTATTCCAACACAGGTTTAGACCACTACTATTATTTCTTTTTTGAGTTTGACTATCTAAATAATAGGAAGACATACAGAAAATTTCTCTGCTCTTTGTTGTTAATATTGTCTACTTTTCAATTTAGTCACATCTATGTTGAGGGAAACTAACATTCCCAAGTATTGCAATTCTGAGAGAAATGAGAACAGAAGTCTTGAAAGTGTGCCTTCTTTAGAATGAGAAAATGTATATAAAATTCTTAGCCTCATCATTGGCACATAATTAAGGCTCAATAATGCTAGCCAAATTTGTTTAAATTAAAAATTACTGAACTACATTCCAGTCCATTTAAGAATCTGATGTTTTCTGAAAATGTTCATAATTATCAAAATTTTTAACTTTTTTTCTGAATCTGAAGAACTCAATCATGAAGTCCACCAAACTCTTTTGATAGCATGCCTAAGGAAAGACAATGCAAAAAATAGGCAATGCCAGGGCCTGAAAAACTAGCCTTGCTTGAGGATAGCTCCGGAGGAAGAGATGGGGAAACAAGCTTCAGGTTCTAATGCAATGTACACAAGGCAAATTTAAGTTTAGCCTTGACCAGTGCCCAGAGTCTGATGTGAGAAAAGCTTCATAGCTGCTGGAGTCTCCAGATCATTCTAGCACTCATGGAAGGGGAGGCAATATGGTGATCATCACAATCTGTCCAATTTGTAGAAGCACTTTAGCTAAGAGTTTAGAGGAGCACATCCATCTTTATTAACCAGGGAAAGGTTAAAATTAGCATGGCAAGCAAAACTTTAGGTGGGAGAAAGTCTTCTTTGTGTGTATGTGTATATGTGTTTGGCAGAAATGTTGGAAATCAATGAGAATGTCATATGGCGAGAGGTGATGCAAGAGAGAGGCCAAGGGGAGGTGTCAGGCTCTTCTTAACAACCAGCTCTCCTGGAAACTATCAGAGCAAGAACTCACTCACCTCTCACCCCCACCCTGGACTGCATTAATCTATTAATGAAGACTCCACTTCCATTTTGATTATTTCAAGGTGAAAGCACTTGAGAAACTGTACTAGCAGAAAGCGCTATCTGACCCGTCCTTTCCCAAATGCGACAAGCCATGAAAAATCCTCTGAGGAGGACCCTCTCATATCAGGGTGAGAAAATAACCGTTATAATCAGAGATGGGAAATCGTTGCTTTAATGGACCTATACAAATAAACTTACTGAGGAAACCCTTACCTTCCATGGTTTTACATGTCTCACTTCTCCATCCCCATATATCTTCTAGTGACTCTCCTAGAATTTACTGCACCTAGCTCAGATCCCTTTGTCCTGTCATTTCTTCACAAATTTATCATTCTTTGTCTAAAATGTATACAAGCTTTCTCTTTTGGTCATTTCTTCAGGTCTTCATTTTCTCGTGCGTGTCTCCATGTACCATGTAAAGATTAACAAAACTTGTATGCTTTTCTCCTGTTAATCTCTCTTGTGTCAGTTTGATTTCTAGTCCCAGCTGAGGATCCCACTTAAAAATTAAGATGGCTAGAGGTGATATTTGAACTCCCCTGTAATACACATGCCCATTCAGAGAAATGTGTAAATACACTGTAATAGGAGGCAGAAAGAAAGCTTTCACTCACTGGCACAGAAGTTCCCAGAACTGCTGCTAATAACAAGCAATACTGAAGATTATAAAACTAGTTCCAGTTGATGGAAATACACAGTTTATATATTTCCTACTTATCTGAAGGGATTTGCCTCAACTTCTCAAAACCATCCTAAAGACTATTGTACTGAGTCCGTTGTCCAAAACTCATAGTTGACATTGTATTCCTAATAGTACACTCTGACAATAAATGTACTATGTGGTAGTTATTCTACATCTATTATTCAATTGTTATGTCAACTCAGCAATAGAGTTTGATTATTCTCATTTTACAGAAAAGAAAAAAAAATTCAGAGATGTTTAGTGTCAGAGTTTCATGGAGCTCCAATTAATTACCAGTTTGCCTAGCTCTAAAAGGTTTCCACCACATTGCTTTTTATAATGGGGTTTTGTAATAATGAGGAAGATGTCATTGTGCAAATTGTATATTCATCAGGGTTTTCCAGAGAAACGCAACCAATAGGAGATATATATTTTATATCTATATGTAGATATTTAATATGAGGAACTGCTCACACAATTATGGACATTGAGAAATCTCACAGTCTGCTGTCTGCACACTGCAGACCCAAGAAAGACAGTTTCAATACTCAGTCTGAGTCCAAAGACCTGAGAACCTAGAATCATTTACTATATCGTTTAGTATATGAAATAAATATCAAGTTAAGGTGAGAAAAAGGTGAGAAGAGACAGCTCAGCTTCTTCAGTGAGCTGCAAACTCCTCCTACCACGCTTTTTTTCTGCTCAGGCCCTCAATGGATTGGATAACGCTCACCCACACTGGGGAGGGCAATCTACTTCATTGAAACAATGCCATCCAGAAATACCCTCACAGATACATACTGAAACACTGTTTAATCTGGGTACCTTGTAGCACACTCAAGTTGACACACAAAATTTACCATCACAAATTGCAAAAGGGCTTAATTGGCTCACATGTATGAAATGACCAGAGATAGGGTGGGCTTGACTCATTTTATGGAAGCTTGAAGCCATCTTTGCCTGTCTCCTCCCCTCCACTCCAGCTTGACTTTAGTGGATCCTAGTCTCACATTTGGGCACCACACCATGAGAGGTAGGGGGAAAAAATCTAACCAGAGACTAAAACTCTGCATTTCATTCCAATTGAACTAATTTATTTCAAGTGCCCTTGACAGTTACTGAGGTTGGAATGTAGGAGCCATCCAGAGTCCCTTTTGCTGTCCACATTAGAATCAACTCACCAGAACTAAATACCAGATTTCTTAGTCAAAAAGAGGAAAACAGGGAGGGTTGGAAACCCAGAATTTCTACCCTAATTTATTGGTAAATGTTGACTGAATAAAGGAGAAAAATGATACATAAAATGTCTCTCTGGTAACTGTTTTTATTCTAGCTTTTTAAAATTTTTAATTTGCTAGTTCTATTTTTATTATTTATTAAATATTTATGTGCATAAATAAATAAATAAATCAGTATAGTGGAAAAAATTAAATGATCGCAGTTTAATTCATAAAATTTGAGAGAGGAAGATATTCTAAATTAGTGAAGAAAAAAATAGTAAAAGTTGAAAACATCATAGATATCGGAAAGGTTTTGATGACGCCTACCTGAAAAGCAGGTTAAAGATTACCTGATAAGCTAAAATAAATGAATGTTGTTCTCACAAATCAGTGGAATGAACATTGTACTTAGTATCCTGGTTACTGGTCTTGCACAGGGATATCACATTAATATAAATCATTACGGATGATGTTAAATTGAGACAGAGGTGTTCACAGCAGGCAGCACTGCTAAACATGCAGCCTAACAATATTTGAAATCATAAGGAGAAAGAGAAAATGCTAACATTGTAAATTATTTCTGCATTCACAAAATGCAGGTAACATGCCCAGGAAAGTGCAAGGAAACCAAGAAGTAGTCACATATGAGCACCAAATGGAATAGTGTGACAATGAAGTACTATTCAATACCAAAAGAGAATGAGCTGAAATAAACTATTTTCCTTGGCCTAATCCTACCTGACAGAACAGAAACACAAGCCCCTTGAAGAGCGACCTCTTCTCCTTATCCTATAAAACTTACTAGACCTTAACATAGTTCCAGACACATAGGCTGAACTCAATAAATATTTGTGGGACTCATAAAGACTGTGGTGATAAGCACCAGTGAGAGCTGTATAAAAAAAAAAATAGCCACTGTTCTCAGAAGTTCCTTAGTGACTGGAGTATTTTCGCTTAATCATGTGTTCACTGCATTCAATCTATCTGGTATTTCAATTCTGGTATTCTTCCTCCTTAAGCTCCCTAAAAGATTTCTACTTTTCTCACTTTCAGCAAATCTCTTATTCCTTTGTTTATAAAGTGGAAGCCATTGGGGAAAAGTGCCTGGGCACCTCCTCCCCAGTTCTTGTTTACACCTCATAGTACCATCTTTTCTCCTCCCAAGATTCACACTTTCACTTGTACATTTTGTCTCCTCTTGAATTGTCCCATCAATGTTTTTCTGATCTCTTCCAAGTGTTTTAGCTCTGCCTCTCTCCTGGACCCTAGTCATCAAATTATTTAAAATAAACTGCCTTAGTATTGACTAGATCAAAGAAAAAAAAATGCCTTGCTTTCCTAATTTCCCTAATTGACTATCACCTATGTCAATTACAATTTGACTTCTCTGTCTATCATTCTGATAAAATTGCACTCATGGGCATCACACGATATCCTGATTTCCAAATCCAGTGGGTCTATTTTCAAACTCTTTAATAGATCTACAGCTTTTGTTTCCATTGTCAACCATTAAATTCTCTTCTTTAACTCTTTATTCTCTTGCTTTTATTCGTTTCAAATAAGTATCTTTCTTCTCACTGGATTTATGTGCACATAAAGACCAGAGAGCTTCTATTTGCCTATGACCACTGGTAGCAAGGCAAGCTCATTTTCAGCATTTGTGATAGTCAAAGCTGTACTTACCCTCAACACCCTTGAATCTTCTTGGTTAAGTTTTCTCCATTAAATTTCCTTGATGTAACTTTCTCCTGACAGTTGCTTCATTTCTTTGTTGCTTCTTTAAATATGGGTGTAGCCAAAGTTTTTCCCATGTAATTCCGTGTCTTTCCTTAACCCTGTCTATTAGCTACTGTGTCTTATTTCTTTGCCTGGATTATCTTTTATTTCCTTATCTTCCTAGAAAATATTGACTCCGCACTTCTCTCTCTCTCTCTCTCTTTGTTCAAGCCTTCCTCAGGCCCTCATGAATTATCACGCTGACCTCTTAATTTGACTTCTTGGCATCCAACCCATCTATCCTCTGCATCATGGTGGGATTACATACCAAGAAAATGCATCCCATATAAAAATATTTCTAAAGAAAATGCATCCCATATAAAAATATTTCTATTTGCTCTCTACCACATACAGCAATGGTTTCCACATGGAGGTGCACATACCCTAAAGTAGACACAAAATAATCTGCATGTGTATAAGAACAGAACAATAGAAGAGTGTCCTTCTATACCCTTGGCATAAAGCTATGCTGAGATAAAGTCTGTTAAATGAAATATGTGATAATTCCCATATCAAAGTATGTAGTCAAAACATGTGATACTCATAATACATTCTTATTTGTACATATTCTCTAAGCTTTTACTCCAAATATATGTTGCAAAAAAGTACAGCATTTAAATTACAATCTGTTGTGTACTTCTTGTTATACTGTTCTGAATAAATATCTGAAACGCCTTGAGTGCTGAATGCCAAGGATGATTGAAATTCTTCTGAGCCATAAATTTAAAATGTGTGCTCTGTGATGGTGAGAATTTTGCATTATGCAAAAGATATAACTGGATACTCTATCTTGAAAAAAGACAGGATAAATATTACAGAATTGTCTATACCTAATTCCTACTCTTTAAAAAGAAGAAATAAATTGTATCTTCTCACAAGAAAGTAGAAAATAAAATATAAAATGATAAAAGTCAACATCAAATTTGTTTTCACTCTGATTTAAGTAGCCCCTCATTTAAACATACAGAGTAGCAGCTCAATTTTTGTTGTTGCTATTGTTAAATTAAGTCTGGCATCTCATTGCATGAATAAGCATATTAGCCTGTTAAAGAAGAAATTAGGTTCTTTTGAAATTTTAGAGATTCTGCCAAACCTCAAAGACTTTTACCTTCTGCTAGCTTTGCCAAATTCTATCAAAGTCATCTGTGAAAGAAATTTTCCACATAGAGTTAGTCAGATAGAGGAGTAGAAATTACAATGCTGCTTAAGATCTGTAATTCCAGGGACACTGAATTAGCTAACAATTTCCCAAACATTTCCCAAGATGACTAGAAATAAATAAGCATTTTCAAAATTATGCTTACTCTTTCAGTAATTTTAGAGGGAGAAAGTCACATTTTATATAAGCAAGTCATTTTTAACCTAGGGATTATAACTAATCAGTAGCTAATCACCAAGATATAAATTACCTAATTAATTACTAAATACAATCAACTGTAAACACAGAGTCCTAAAAAGTATGTTGGCTGAGAGAAGATTAATCAATTGTAAGCATTAATTCAATGTGGTCAATGTTTGGTACAGCAACAATTAGGAGTTAATAACAAAATGTGCTAGGATGAGTGGTCAGGGTAAAAGTGATGTTGTGGGAGCTGGCTTGAAAGAGCAGCAGGAAGAAGCTGAGGACATTTTTTAACTTCATAATTTTGCCCAGAACCAATCGTCAGGTAAATACAATTGTTTTTCTGAGAATCAGAAATAATGTTTGAAATCATCCATTTCTAGAAATATTGTCACCCAAAGACCGAAAAATGACTGACGCGTTTGTTCCATCACCAGATGGAGGGGATGCTGATTTTGTTAGTGTGTAAGCTGTTTGGCTTGGTGTCTACATACTGCTTTTTGAAGGTGACTGAAAATGCCTGTACCTGCCAAATCTCATGTTTAACATTCAACAGTTGGTGGTGCTGGCAGGAATATCATTCAGAGATAAAAATCTCTATTACTCATGCCACTTTAGGTAAGCTATTAGCAACAGTAAGCAAATGGCAACTTTCAAATTCAAGGTTTCCAATTTTGGTCTTTGAGGCTGTTAAGACATTTAGTCTAATACTCAGTAGTTAATCAGCTTCACAAAAGCATCATGATAACATGAACTCATCATCTAAAAATATAAGAGACATCTGGCAATTGCCATATTTTAATTGCTATAATGACCTGCAAATACAGAACCATTGTCTCCTAACTTTGACAGCCGCTTTTCATTCATCCTGTTAAGCTTCTAATGTATGGAGATAAACTTTTCTGTATTTTTTTCAATCTCTAAGTTCGGTTGGACTATATCTTTTGTTCAGAAAATGTTTTTAAAGATATATGAGTTCAAAGGACCAAGCAAAAGTGGTTTGGTTATATCATGTTTCACATGTTATAATAAACTATTAACTGAAATGTGATAGCCTCTTTTTTAATTAAAGAAGGAATCAAAAGTAACTGATTAAAAGTAGATATGCATTTGTATAGAAATGTGTATCTTGTTTCTTTTAAATACATAATATTTACTCAAAACCAATAACATCTCTTGATTTTTATCTGCTTTGGTAAAAATGTTTAATGTAAAATAGCAACTGCTCTTAACATCTACTCTGTAGATATTAATATCTACTATATAGTAAGCACCGTTTTGAGGGTTAAAGATAAAAATTTAAGAAAAAAGTGTTCTCTGCTCTGGTAGAGCTTACAACTTAATCATTAATATAAGACAACCTACATACAATGTTGAAGAGCAATGACTTCTTTATTATATCTGATTTTGCAATGTTAACTCTAATGCCATGTTAAATAAGTCTCTCAATGTACTGAACTCCATTTGTAATGATTTTATTTAAAAACAGCAAAAAAGTTATTAGGTAACAATGAAAGCATTGCACATTTACGATTCTAAAATTCCAAGTTGAACTACTACTTAATTACTGCCAAAAAATAAATGCTACTTATCAATTCCATTAAAACCAATGTCATTATTTTTGTTCAATAGAAGGCAATACTTATTTTACTATGACTTAATTTTAGACACATTTGATTCATGTATTTACTTCTGTATATGATTTGAAACCAATTTATTTTGTGGGACACATTGGAAATTAGAATGTTCAAGGTTAAATGGCCAATGGAGACCATGCTGAGTTTCATAATTGCTCTGAGTATTTAAATACACACACTATATATTTTCCCCCTCAGGCTGAAATTGTTGCCAGATTCAAGGGGCCTTTTTATCAATGAGTTAAAGCAGATCCCAAACTGCCTCATGAGGGAAATTTTGTACCAACTTTTCCCACAGTCATTTTCTTAGTAGAAATGGGGTAACTATTATTCAAGCTCATTCTAGTGCTCCTCCCTCTTCACTAGAAATGCTGTTCTACTCCAGCCCACGTAACAATAAAGTGTGTGGCTTTGCTCTTCATCAATAACGCAAAGTAGTTGCACCCCAAGCACTTGTAAGGGAGTCCAACTACAAATTTTTTATCTCTCAACACCCATCCAAACTTTAGTTAAGAGAATAATATCTGTGAAAGATTTCCTGAAGTGTAATTCAATCCACATAGAGGAACCATTAAAACCTACCCATAAATTAAGTCTGACAAACAGAGAAATGCACACACAGGCTGCAAAATGTTGTCGCCCACAGAAACACTTTTAATAAATTGTGCCTTCACCTTGGCATTGTGCCTTGTGCCTGCACTGAAGGACTCCATAACAAATAGTCCCATAAAACTCATTGATGTAAACTATAATTTCTCCAGCATATTCTTCACTATGTCACAGGGTCCTTCTTATGAGGAATCAAAGACGAAATTTTTGTCTTGACTTAGTACCAGGAATAACTGTGCTTCTTCTAAGCAACAGGTGAGTTTCTTTTTTTATGAACACTGCGCCACATGTTTTCCACAATGTTGTTTTTTTTCCTTTGATGGCTTCAAACCTTCAGTCAAATGTGTGACCTGTCTCAAGCAAATTTAGACAACTTTATGGCAGTCTTGAATTCATCTCATCTTTCTTTCTTTTGCTTTCCTGCTCTCCCCTCCCAGCCCCCATCCATTTATTTTTTACTTCAATTTATCTAAATATATGAAAGCTGCCATAAATCCTATTCTGGAATAAGATGTGATAAATAAAGAAGATTAATCATGTGAGATAAACAGCACATATTTTTCATTTTCCCATGAGTCCTCCTTTATGACAGAGACAATGAACCAGCATTTACCCCAGGGGAGGTTGTTATAAATAGAGTAGGAAAAAAAAATTCTTAGCTTTTAATTTTGAAAAGAATCATTTGGAAGTAAAACGAAAAATTTTTTGAAAATTGAATGAAGCTAGGGAATGAACAGAGATGCTGTTTGAATCCCAGTTCCCAGTTCTAAGACAACATAAAGAATGCTCATAGCTAAGTGGGGCAGGAAAAATCAAAGAAATGAAAATAGACAGAGGCAACGTAGAAGCTTGGTCTCTACCCTACATCTTAACTCACATGGCTATCACCTTTCCTCTCCTGGATAGAGCTGGTAAAAAGAGACGTATAGACTAAAGAGTAACCATGGATGGCTGAGTACATGTAGTACCCAGAAAGGGGTAGATCAGTCAATTCCTCTACAGCCAGGCCCAGGAAGACATGGCTAGAGCTACAGAGGCCGAGCATCAACACACAGAACTACACCAGAGCAGGCTCAATCTGAAAGAAATATGGGCCTCAGGTGAGGGTGAGATAGGATCAGCCCTCTCAGCTGTACTGCTGACAACAGTCAGGTCCCCTGGAGTTTAGAAATGGAAGCTGGATGAAAGACGAGGGTTTTGAGGACAGAAAATGCCAATTAGGCTGACTTAAACTGAAAATAAATGAGAGATTTTTGTGGTAACAAAGAAAAACCTAATTTGTCATTAAGCAGGCTTGTACCCCAGTGTAAGAAAATTAGAAAAAGTTATATTTTAAAAGCGACATTTTTGCAATTTGTGACTGTCTTACTCTGTTGAGGATTGTAAAAAAGAATACCTGAGGTTGTGTAATTAAGAAAAATGTTTGTTTGGTTTAAAATTCTAATGTCTGGAAAAGTTCAAGATTGGGCATCTGCCTCTGGGAAGGCCACAGGCTGCTTCCATTCACGGCAGAAGGTGAAGTGAGCAGATGTGTGCAGATCTCACACAATGAGATCCCTATCTCCTATCCCAGCGCCATCTCCAACAGTGAGATCAAATTTCAACATGAGGTTTAGAGGGAGAACTATCCAAACTATAGCAGTGACCATGATATTTGTCTGTTAAGCAAAAAGAACAATATTTATACATGAATATACACATAAACCTGTAGTCCAGATTCTCTTCCTATAACATTTCCATTAGAGAATGCTCTTTTTGAAGTCACGAGATACTCAAATAATGAAAATACTGACATATCAAAATCTTCATTTTCATTTCCTTTTCTCTGGTTCTAAGGAACAGTTTCTGAACATCACTTCTTTCAGTTTACATGGCGCTGTCCTCTCTTAGTTCTCCTTCTACCAGTTTGGGTATTTGTTTTCTACATTTTTACTGTCTTATAAATTTGAATGTATGCCATTCAAATTTGCAAGTACAGTCATATGCTGTTTAAATATAAGGATATGTTCTGAGAAATGCTTTAGGCAATTTCATCATTGTGTGAACATCACACAGTATATTTACACAAACCTAGATGGTGTAGCCTACAACACAGCTAGGCTGTACGGCACTGCCTATTATTCCTATTGTTCCTTAACAGCATGTTACTGTACTGCATACTGTAGGCAGTTGTAACACAATGGTTAGTATTTGTGTGTTTAAATATATCCAACGATATAAAATGTACTAAAAAAAAAAACCAGTATAAAAGATTAAAAAATGGTACACCCGTATACGGCATTTACTGTGAATGGAACTTGTAGGACTAGAAGTAGCTCCAGGTGAGTCAATGAGTGAGTAGTAAGTTACAGTGAAGGCCTAATACATTACTGTACACCACTATGTACATTATAAATACTTCATATAGACTACACTAAATATATTAAAAGTATCTTTTATCAATAATAAACTTTAGCTTCTGTAACTTTTTTGCTTTACAAACGTTTTTAATGTTTAAACCTTGGACTCTTTTCTGGTAGTACTCAGCTTAAAACACAAACACATTTTATACCTGCAGAAAAAGTATTTTCTTTCTTTGTATCCTTATAAGCTTTTTTCTATTTGAAGTTTTACATTTTCTTACTTTTTAAACTTTTTTGTTAAAAACGAAGACATATACACATTAGCCTAGGCCTATTCATCCTGACAAGGTCAGGTTCAATAATATATCACTAGTCAATAGGAGTTTTTCAGCTTCATTATAATATTATGAGACCAACATCAAATATGTGGTGCATCGCTGACCAAAACGTCATTATGTGGTGCAACGTTCTTACTCTTTTCTGGCCTTTCCCTTTTTTCTTATTTTATTATCTACAGCAGAGATTTTATTCTCTCAAAGAAAATGAGACACGAGTCTTTATGTCCAACTGTATCTCTCTCAAACTCTTGTTCCAAATGTCTAATTGCCACCTGGGTATTTCTAGTCACATGTATCATTATAGCCTCAAATATGGCATATTAAAATGGAATCTTTTTCTAGAGCTAGATTTCTTGGCTATATTTCTGTCTGATGTCAGGTCATCACCATTTTCTCAAGGCCCTCAACAAAAATATGTGCATTTGTATATGTGTGTTGTATTTTCCCTCACTTCCCATATAAATTGAATCAAAGAGTCTCCTTCTACTGGGCTTACAGCTACGTATTTCCACTCCACTTACACTATTATTTTCCCAGCATAGGTTAACATTTGGTTTCTCCATTTCCAGGACTAGCTGTCATGCAACAAACATAGATTATGGTATTCAAATGAACCTGAGTTAGACTTTCTGTGTGACCTTCATCAAATTTTCAAAACTTAAAGTTTTCTCATCTGTAAAATAGAGATAAAAAATAGTTGCCTTGCAGGATTGATGTGAGCGTAACCTGAAATAACTTATCTGAAGACCAGGCACAAAATCTGGCACCTAATTAGAAAGTCAGTAATTTCAACTATCCTCACAATTGGCTCTTTCCTTTCCACAGTAATTTACTAATTTTTAAAACTGGTTTCTTCCCTTTGTTATGAAGAACAGTTTTGAATCTTCACTATTCACTATAAACTATCTTACCTGTTCTTATTTCATTTAGTCTCAGGTGTAATTGTTGCCTTGTGCTTGGCCTACACAATTGAGTCTGCCAGGTCTAATTTATCTTATCTTCCTTCCTACCTTCACACTAATAAGTTGAACAGCCTATGTCCTATTTTCTTACTCCCTTGTTCCCTGTCTTAGAGCTGTCACTCCCTTTGCTCAATGCCCACCCATCACCTCTACTATCTTCTTTAGGAATTCATTCCATTAATAATGCCTTTTCTCTGCAAAATATCCATTACCACTTAGTTCTGTTCATTAGTCTTTAAACTTATTTGAATTTTTTCATCCTATAATGTCCTTTGTGGATCGTAATACCTAAACTAGAGCTACCATTCTAGCCCTCTTTTGTACTTTGAGAGAAAATTTGTTTAAAGGATACTCTAAATTCACTCTACATACTTCCTTAATTCTATATTTTAAAATAGTCCTCTCCACTGAATTTACATTTACCATTTGTAATGAACTAGAAGCTTGTTTCTCCCCAAAATTCATATGTTGAAATCTTAACCCCAGAGGCAATGGTTTTAGGAGATTATGCCTCTGGAAGTTGATTAGGTCACAACATTGGAGCCCTTATCAATGGGATTAGTGTCATCACAAAAGAGCCTCCAGAGAGATCCTTTTCACTTCTACCATGTGAGGCTGTAGCAAAAAGATGGCCATCTATGAACCAGGAAGTGGGTTCTCAGACAGACACCCATTCTGCTGACCCACTGATCTTAGACTTCCCAGCCTCCAGAACTGTGAGAAATAAATTTCTGTTGTTTACAAGCCTCCCAACCTATGGTGTTTTGTTATAGCAGCCAAATGGACTGAGACATCAATTTTCTTAAATTTTCTTTTCTTTTGGCTTTTGTGACCCTACTCATATCTACTTCCAGAACCGTTCTTTTATATTCTTTGTTGTGAGCTCAATCGCTGCTTGATGCTTAGGTGTTGACCTGCACTATTCTGGAGTGAAATCTTGTGTGTTTTTATACTTTGAACAATCATTTGTATGCAAATGACTACTCATTATACATTTACGTTTCCAATCTTGAACTAATTCTTTGAGCTCCAGTGCTACATATACAATTCTTTACTCAATGACTAAGCTATACTTCATCATTCAGCTCTTCACAGATCCAGCAACTTCAGCATGCACACAAAAGAGAATTTCAGACCCTTCTTCCAAACCTCTTCCTCTTTTTTTTATTCAAAATTTCAGTTAGTGATGTTGCCATTGCAACAGTTATTGCCCTTATCAGAAACTAATTTTCCGTTTGTCACCTCTATATTGAATCAATGGCCAAATCCTCTATAACTAGCTTACTTAAACGTTTCTCCAATCATAATGTCTTCTCCGTTCCTAGAACTGATGATATAATTCAGACCCTCAAACCTCACCTGATCTATGCAAATATATTCTAAATACTAAGCATAAGAAAAGGTAATATGGCATGCTCATGAAGATTGTACACTTGAAACAAGATTGCTTGTGCTCAAATACTAGCTCTAAAAACTTACTAGTTCTGCAATCTTAGGCAGCTTATGTAACATCTCTGAGCTCCAATTTCCTCTCCATTAAGAGTTCACTTCTCACCATCTTTACCTGATCAACTATTACTTATTCCTCAAGACTTGTTAAGATGTCACCTCTTCCAGGATCCCTTCCCAAGGACATTGAGTTAAATCAAATAGCCCTTCTTTATGTTACTTTGAGGTTATATCTAGCCTCTATCCAAAGACATATATTTTAATCTGTTCTCCTACACTTTGTGTTTCTTTAAGCAGATCAGCTCATTTGTGATTACTAAGTAAGAGAATGAGGTTAATATAATGCAGAGGTCAATATAGTGTTGGTTCATTGATAACATTTCAAAGGCTATTAATATTTTTGAAGAGATCAAGGACAAACATTCTCACAATTACATAAAGTATGTTAGTAATATATGAAAAGCTTAAGAAAAAAACCCTGAAAACCCAAGGAGTGACTTATTTTAGGCATGGGGTTAGTTGCTTCAGTAATTGCCATACTTTCCACAATATTAATTTATCTAGTCAATTTGAACTTACAGATGAAATTACTGTAAAGTAACTTCTCTTATGCTAAAGAGCAGATTTTTGGGGGCTAAGATTTTTTTTAATATTGATACATCTGCTCTCTGTTATAAGTGAATGTTTTCAACGACTTTGGGAAAAAGCATGAGCCCAAAGATTAAGTCTGTGAAGGCTTACTTGACTTTGTTACTGGGTACAAATGTGAAGTGCACCAGTGAAATAGTGGAGATATAGCTATGCTCCTGTTTTTATTAATATAGTTATTTTTTATTTTATTTTTTTAGTGCTCTGGTTTCAAAGTTACATAAGCCTTGCATAGTCTGCACAATTTTATTTTTCCTTTAAGCCTTCTTTTTAAATATGTAATTCTGCAACACACAAGTATGTTTCAGGAACATATTACGTACATGATTCTACTGCAGAAGTGCCAGTACATTAAAATAATATGTCTGCTGTTTCATTAACTTGTGATTTTGTAATGAGAAAGGACAATCACATATTAACGTTTGTAGCTTCATTCCCTAATTCAGTAATATTTGATAAACTAATCAAAACTATAGGAGATGCTGAATAAATGCTAATGTTTTCCCTAATTTATCTCCCCCTCTTTATTCTTTCCTCTCTTTAATTAAACCAAAACAAGATTCTGGGTATGAAATTTTCCTAATACAAATATTTCAGTTGGCTATAGAATAAAGTCCAGGTCTCCTTAGTTAGTATCCAAAGCTGTACCTATTTAACTCTCAGTCGCCCCAACTACCCTATGCCAGCCAGTTGGTCAGCTCACTTTGTTCCTAGGGTACAATGTATTTTTGCCCCTTTATTTTGTTCATGCCTTCTTCTCACTATCTTCCCCAGAATGGACTCCCGATTCTACTCTAATTATAAAAGTCCTTAGGCTTATTTTAGTACCACTTCATCTTAGTAGGCTTTTCTCATTCTCCTCCTCATTGAAGACACTGTTGTAGTAAAACGTAACAAACGTTTTTCATTAGCCAGTTATTTTCATATACTATCCTGTATCCTTTTATTAAATATTATCTAACTTAACAGTATAAATTAGGCCTAGAAACTGTGTTTCTGATCATTCCATTGTCTAAAATACAAGACTGTACTTAATATGTATCTACTGATGACTTTAACAAGTGGTAAACCTAAGCAGAATAAGCCATATGGGCTGAAATGAGAACCAGACAAATCAGCAAAGCAAGCTAATAAATTATGGCAATAATCTCCATGTGAGGTTTTGTGGCACTGAACGTTCCTTGTTTCAGATGGAATGAAAAGGAAGAGAAAGAAATAAAAGAAAATAAGGACAGAAATACATTAAGTAAATAAAGAATAGGAATGAGGAAAAATATGAAGCTAAGTTACAAAATCTAATTTACAAGAAAAAAGCCATACCACTGAAAAAGGTAGAGCATATCAAGGTTTACTATAGGAAAACAATAATAATTTTATTGTCCTTTTTCTATATTCAGTATGAAGTGTAAGTAAACATAAATTACATAAACTATACCTCAATTGAAATTCAATAATTCTTTTATCCTTAATCCTTTGTCTATCTTGCCTCATAGTCTATGCACTCTTATTAACCCAGGTAAATGATGCTCACTAATCTCAAAGCAACCGTTAATAAAAACAAGTAAAAACACTCTGAAATATTTCAATTACATACATACCTATATAAATATTTCTAGTGAAAGGATCAGTTGAATCGAAATTATGTGAGGAATGCCCATGTGCAACTTAGAATACACTTAAAAATTCCTAGTCTTTTAACAGGCAGCCTAAGAAACAAGTTAAAATGAAAGTTTTTATTTTTTGATTCAACTAATGTATGATCACTTGTTTCTGAATTGTGTAGCTTAAGGTAAGAAATCTTTTAGTTCACGGTCACCCAGTTATTTGGTTTCAGGATTTTCCCTTTTGTTCTGAAAACTAGAAGTATAAGGATAAGAGTATATGTTACATCCACAAAAGAGTGAATAATGTGAAACTTAACATCTTCATTTCTTTAGGGCTATAATGGATAGATCAAGCTAATTTATAATGAGTTACTAAAATATTTTTAAATTTTGTTTTACATGTACTTCCTCTCCCCAAATCAATTCATTGTACAACAAAATATTAGAGTTGAAACTAAAAATGTTATAACAATTTCAGATCTTTTTGTAAACTTGGAATGAATGAAACCATCACATCAGACTTCTAGAGTCTACATCTGTGTGAATTAAGGTCTATGTATTTCTTACACATTTTTAGAGTCAAAGCCGGAAGATCGATCCAATGTTCCTAAAAATGCAGATTTCTAAAACCTTTTAAGTGTTTCTTATGTGGAGTAAAAATGCCACTCATTGATATGGAATGGCATTGATACCTCCACATTCACTATTTTTAGTTAACTTTTGAAGAACACTGATTTTAACTTGTTCTGCAGGTTATCAGTCTACTGAAATTTTCCTAGGAAAGACTTCCTTCTGTGTGATTATGATATTTTCTGCACCAAAACTTCTAAATCCTCAATTAGAACTTAAGGCAAGTGAGATTATTCTCCCAATCAGTTCCCTGAAGTCAGGGTAACAACTACCTTTTGTTTTGTTTTATTTTGTTTTATTCTAGGCATGCCTTAGAATTTCATGATGATAATAATGAAAACTAACATTTATTGAGTGCTTAGCACTGCCAGCCACGATGCCTGATGTTTTATACATATTAGCTCATTTAATCCTCTCAAATTCTATAAGGTAGGTAATAATATTACGACTGTTTTGTAAAGGAACAAATTGAGACTTTAAAAGGTTATGTAACTTCCCCAACCTCACATAATTAGAAAGCTGTTGCAGTGGTATTTAAATTCTTGTTTGTCTTAGACTACAGGCCTCATCCCATATTGTGTAAATGGAAAATTTTCTAGTCTTTTCTATCAGCTTTTCAGTAAGACATTTATTTAACTTTCATAGTGTATTTTTTGTATATTTCTTCTGAAACCAAATGTAACTCATCTTCATGATGGTGTCTGAAACTGCAGCCTAAATACAATTTCAAATAATCTTAAGAAAATGCTATTAATTCCAAATAACATTAAGACTGCTTTGTCATATAATCCTTTCTATCTCTCTCAGACCCACAAATTTAATGTCATCAGTTAGGAATATTCAGCATTTAAGGTCTTGGTTCTGTATGCTTGAAAGAGACTTGAAAGAAAGTGAGACTTTTCATTGCTGAAAAGACTGAGTGAATGTCAAGCTGGTCATTTTTCAGCTTACAGGCCGATTAGTTACAACAGTTCAACTAGAAAGTCATTGCCCAGGGCAGTGTTCAAAGTAGTAGACTCTATGATATAAACTGGCAGAGGGATATTCAGGCAAGTGGGAGAAGAGGCTCCTTTTAGGGTAAGAATGTGGTTGAAAACATGAAAAACAAAATGGACTTTGAGACTCTCTTGGTCTTCATGGGAAGGCCACCCTCACAAGTCACTTCCTATTGTGACAAAAGGGAGCATCCTCTCTGTACATTTGCATCTATTTCATGTTTTTTTTGTTTTGTTTTGTTTTTTTGTTTTTTTTTAGAGTAATGTGATTTAGCACTGGTGCCTGCTGGATAGAAAGAGTCTGATTAATGTGCGGCACTTCGTGTTATAGCATATACACCCATGTAAGTGATGGAAGACTCTCACATAATTGGATCTGAAATTGAATAAAATGATGAAAAATTTAGCATAACCTTTGTCTTTATATGCTACAGTGGGGAAAACCAAGAGGTCAGGATACTTGGAAACGATGAGGGGCATTTTATACTCTCTGCTGGTAAAAATTTGTTTAACACAGTTCCATGATTAAAAGGAATGTGTATCCTGCTGTGGCACCAAGGTACAAGAGAGGGAATAATAAATTGATGCCATTGACAAGATGTCATTTGTTATCTGCTTTAAAATGTCAGGTCATGTCATTGTGGTGAAATATTTTCTCTCTTGATGTATGTCTTACAAAGCAGGTTCAATGTTTGGCCCTATTCTATTTCAATAAAAGAAAACAGCTTTTAATCTGAAAAGCACTGTCACCAGGAGGAAAATAAGGTCATTTGAGACTCTTATTTAGCCATTTCTCCACAACCCTCCATTAGCAGTATATTTCAGTCACCCAGTTGGTCCAAATTCTTTCTTTAATTTATCTTTTGAGGGGTGTAATTATCCATCTGCTCTCTTGGCCAAAGGCAGGAAGAAAAAGGGAGTTTAGATATTGCAAGGTTATAAAAAGGCCAAAACCCAGTAGCAGCACATTCTTATGTTCTGTACTTATGTGTTTGTTAGATTCTTCATAACTCCTTCTCCCTGAAAGTCTCAGAATACAAACACAAACAACAAAGCTCTCCTAGACTATATCAATTAGAGATAAGGGGGAAAATATTAAATACAGAAATAGGAAAAAATATAAAAGTTACTTGAAATCTGCAGCACTGTTATGTAGATATATAATTTAAAATACTGTAAAACATAGATGAAGAAAAACACAGGAATCAGCAAGCTGGTTTCCACTTTTTATGTGTACACATTTTCAATGTAAACTCATCATAGTGACCTCAGACAGAATATTTCTCTTGTGCACACTAGACCAAGCTTAGATCCTGAATTATGAAGTTACATTCTCATGTAGCTCAAAGCACGAAACCTGTTTTGGATGGTGGGAAACAAATAACTCTGCAAATATCTTAGTAAATAAGATATCTCATCTCTTGATGGGCATATTTTAGCTCAATATTTTATACAAAAATCAAAATTGCAAGTGTTGAGCTATAGAAATAAATGAAGCAAGAAAGAACAAAGACAGCTCTAACCTACTATTGTGCCATAAGAGAAAGTCACTATAGAGGTGCTAAGACCTATAGGATAAGAATAGTATTTCACATACAATTCAGCATGAAACATTGCTTTAAAGGTCCTTGGGTATTTTTCCAAACAACATGTGAAATGCAAACTGGTGGTTTTATTTTTATTTGCATGAATATTTACCAATATAAAGGTTTTCAAATTATATTCTTGACACATAAGAATTCCATGAGGGATGTCTCAGAGCTTTAGTTAGGATCATTATGAAGAGATGAAAAGGTGGATTTACAAACACTAATCCTCACCATAAACCAAGTGACAAGGTTTTGCTGTTGTTTTCATTTTTTAATAGTCTACTGTTAAAAGTAGTTTATCATAATAGCTAAGCCAATTTCTTTCTGAACCACACAGAATGGAAGTGTTCTGTTTAAATGGAGATACTTAGCTCCAATTTACTCTTGCCATATTCAAATCCATATTTATCAAAATACCATGCCAAATCTTATTTTTAATACTAGTTTAAATCTTCAGACTTTTTTTTTCATGTGGAATCGGAAGTTTTTAACACTGACAAATAGTTTAAATTGAATGGTTAAATTAAATGATCGTGCCAGCTGAACTAAACATGTCTGTTAGTATGATGTGACCACTTTCCAGTGGCTGGAAATTATTAATTGTTTTTCAAATTACTGGGGTGTATTTGTTCAAAACTTTCTTGTGGCAAATGAATTACATAGAATAGGTTTGTTTATTATTATCCTATTCTAAGGCAGAAGAAATTGAAGAGGCTATTAGAGGAAAACAGAAATGTCAGTGAACTTATACAACCTCTAGTCGTGTTCAGAAACCCAAAGAGAAAAAAGCAAATTATTCACCTCAGAAATACCATCTTCTATAAGCTTAGTAGTGGTGCAGTATAGGCAGATAAACTAAAGGATAAGACAGTTCCTGAGAAATGACTGATTTCTTTAAAGACTTCTGTACACACAAGAAAAGTCTTCCTTATGATAATGAGTGTATCTAACTTCCTCAGAGATTGCATTTAGATGAATTTCCTATAGTGGTAGCAGCTGCTTCTTCAGTTACGGTTAAAAATACCAAGTCTCAGCCGGGTGCGGTGGCTCAAGCCTGTAATCTCAGCACTTTGGGAGGCCGAGACGGGTGGATCACTAGGTAAGGAGATCGAGACCATCCTGGCTAACACGGTGAAACCCCGTCTCTACTAAAAAATACAAAAAACTAGCCGGGCGAGGTGGTGGGCGCCTGTAGTCCCAGCTACTTGGGAGGCTGAGGCAGGAGAATGGCGTAAACCCGGGAGGCGGAGCTTGTAGTGAGCCGAGTTCGTGCCACTGCACTCCAGCCTGGGCGACAGAGCGAGACTCCGTCTCAAAAAAAAAACAAAACAAAACAAAACAAAAACAAAAAAAAACAAGTCTCTATCTTCCTTTTATTCAAAATGTCTACATAGTTAATTAATTTAGGTGAACATAAAACTGTGCTGAGTCCACACAGTAATTATTTAAACTTGTTAGTGCTTTCTGTGCATAGGAACTATGTATATTTTTAAGAGAAGAGAAATTTAGGGGATTTCACACCACAAAACAGAAATTACTAGAGAAATATAATCCTTAAAGGGGTTAGACTTTGAAAATATAAGATTGGAATGGTCAAATTGTCTTTAATATATATGAAATGTAGTTTAATGAAAATAATAAGTCGTCCCTAAATTCCACAGAAAAACAAAGGTCAACAGTGTAAAGTATAGGGAAGACATGAAACTTGCACAAAGGATGACTAATGTGGCGGGGCAGGATGATTTATTGAGATATTAACTTAGATTTTGCTCAGGTTGCTATAAACAATCTGATTCCAACCAGATGGTCAATTTTTTCTTTCCACTCAGGAACTGCAGAGTATTTAGGTCCAAAGAAGATATTCCCAGATGTCAAAAGGTAAGTCCTTTCCAATATTTGCTTGTAAGAGTCATGGAATTATACAAAATTATCTCAGAATAATTTTGAAAAGAATGGGAAAAGCAAAAATTTATAAATGGGAAAGTTTCAGAGAATTTTCCTTCCAAAACTGTGAAAGGCACCAGTGTTTTCTGAATCCCATAGCATGTGGGTATGGCAAGATCTCAGTAGAAAAGGGCTATGTGATTGATGCCTTTAGAGACTAAACAACTGAAACCAAACATCTCTCTATTACAAGTCAACAGCACCTAACCTTGACACCTAAGGTAGTTTAGACACTATGTATGTCAACCATGACCAGTATTGACTGACAAGCAGGGGGCCCTTCCCCAAATGTTCTACAACCTACAGTGACTGAGGAAACACACACATTTTTCTATACTGTTAGTCTTCATGTTAATCCTTCACAGGCAACATTTTAGCTTTCCTCACTCCACCTATTTTGTAAAAGCCATTTTCATCAAAGCCATTTTCCTTTCTTTTTGTTAACCTTCCTTAGCACTGTTTCCTTTTCACTCCATGAATTCTCCTGGGTAACCCTATTGTTTCAATAATCATCTATTATTTATTTGTTAATTATCTCAATGCAAACTTACTTTCACCAGGAAATTCTTCTTGACACTGTAGGTCTAGATTATTTGTCTTTCTGTGTGAGATTTTAGAACCCAATCCTATAATATCACATGTTGGAGTCTTGTTGGAGTCTACTGTAATGACTGTCTCCTGTACTAGAGTATAAATATCTCAATATAAAAACGAATTTTGTTTACTATTATATCCCCCCAAAGAACAGCACAGTGTCTGACACATCATAGCCACTCAATAAACATTTCTTGATTTTTAAAAAACTGATTAGAATAGTAGGACACCCTAAGTATCTCTTTGTCTCCATACCATGGATTGTAGAGAGATAATGTCTTTCACATGTAACAAAAAAAATTCTCCGTAGATGCTAGAATATCCAAGACTATTGCACCCTCCTCTTCCTAAAGCTGAAGTCATTTAATTTCATCATTCTTCCAGTGTCTAAGATTAATTCTCAGTTTAAGGTGGTTAGAAATGGAGATGTAAGGCAATTGTGTAAAGACAGGAGAGCAAGGACAAAAGATTCTAAATTATATTAACCTTGTTCTCTGGCTTGGCATCAAATCATTCCTACAGCTGGACTGACTTTATCCTTCTGCTTCAATTTTTATAAACTTGGCTTCCGCCTATCCCATTCCTGAATCTGTGTCTTAAAAATGACCTAGTGGCCCAATCTCTATGGAATCATCCCTGTCTTACACTTGACAGCCTCTTTCCTACAGATTGGAGGCTGCTTAAATATCACCTCCTCAGGGAAGCTTTCTATAATTCTGTTGACTAGGTTATATTTTCTTGCCATATGGTCTCATAGCACAGTATGGCACTCATTCAAAATATTCTCACACCAATTAGTTATGTAATAAATATGTATAATTTATGTTTATTTTCCTCCCTAAACCATTGCTGCTGTGAAGGCAAATATCATGTCCACCTTGCTGACAACAGTCTTTTGAGGTACTAGTATAGGATCTGGCAAATAGTAAATATTCAGTAGTAAACAAGTGAATTAGCAAACCAAGGTCACTGGCTGCGGTATATTGCTTGAAGGCTAGCTATCTACTCTACCTCCAGGTCTTCAGTGATCTCCACCTTTGTTACTTTAGAATAATCCAATCACTGACACCGGCACTTACTGTTTGTCTAGATCTAGACTTTTAGTGTCACACCTCTGTGTGTGGCTTTTCCTCCAACACCTAATGTTTACTATTTTTCTCCACTCATACAACTTCACAATAATCATCCAATCCCAAATTTTGGAACCCCTCAGGCTGCCTTATTTGGTCACAGTTGTCTATGTCCCATCTAAATATACCCTAAGTTGAGACAAAGTGCCTTTGTAGCTCAAGAGACATGAAATATAGTTTAACCAAAACAGCTGCTACTCCTGAGGTCATATTTGATGTTCCCAAATATCAAGAAATGTCATGGTGAGACAAACTAAACATCCCTATTTGAAGCAAGATTTGCAAGTAGGAAGCCGGTTCAAAGTGTTCCCTTCCATCAACACAAAGAAATAATAAACATGCTAATGTTTGCAGAGAGAATGAATTGACAGAGAAGACGGGGTATGGAGATTCCAGAAAGCGAGCTTCTGCATTCTATATACTAGTAAATTCCGCCTTCAGAAATCAATTGTTCAAAGGCTGATATTTAAGGGTAATAAACTTTGAAAATGGACATAAGCAAAGACAAAATGTGAGTGAAGTTATAATTAATAGGCTACTCAGCTCATTTTAAGCTTATAGTCATGTTTTAGCAATTAACACTGACATCAATAGAATATCCCCCTTTTTCTTAGTAAAGAATCTATAAACTTACCACCTCTTTCATCATTTGTATTTGTTTCAAGGCTACAGTTTCTTCAGTCTCTGGTAGAAACTTACCTATGTGGTATATGAATTCATGCAATTATCAATTGCAAGTTTATGTTTTATTGAACAATTACATAAATGTAACTTTTGAGTTTGTGAGCTTGGGTTTAATAAAATTATTTGATGTCTAGAATTTAAACTATTACTATGGGCACTTAATGGCATAAAGATTTATTATTTAATCTTCTCTGACATTAGGGATCTTGACTTTTAATGAGAGAATTGCTCCTGGAGCTTTTTGAAATAATATCCTTAAAGTAATATTTGACATTTAACATAGCTTAAATAAAAACAAATAAAGTAATCACACACATTTTATCATTATCTCAGAAAGATTTGCCAAGTCTGCTTCTCTAAATACCTAAACAGTTCATTATTTAATTTATCTCCTCAGAGGTTGGTTGATATTTGCATTTTAATGTTTCCAAAGGATTCTGCACGCAGAGACATTTCCAAACAAAGGTATCTTTTCATAAATGAATCATGATATTATTTAGACCTGCCTTAACAATCTCGTTTTATCTGTATACCTCAAAGTTGATGTACAAATAGTTTTCAAATCAAAAGTGATGTCTAAATGAAATTTTTCTGACCACAACAAAAGCGTGTATGTCATGATGAGCTCACTGCTTAAAGGAACTGCATAGTGAGTGCATTTATTAAGAAAAATTCAGCTAAAGAAGTGACAATTTTGATAATAAACATGGGCTATATTTTTATCTAAGACACATCTCTCAATAGATAAAAGAAATATAAATATCTAAATATATTAATATCTACATGTCAACTCTTTGTTCACTAAAATTAAATAAACTTACTTATTTGCTTGCTAAATGTACCTTCTGCATATTTTGGTACAGGTGTTGTCATGATGTGAAATGTGGTCATCACCATTAAGTAGCTTAAGTTAGAGTGGGACAAATAACTACTCACACTATATCATATTCTAAATTTAGTGTAGCAATTTTAAGTAAAGATGAAAGTTGGAAGCAGATAAGAGGGAGATTGATTTCAATGGGGACTACATCTTGGAGAAAACCTTTGAAAGATGTAATGAAGGGAAGAACATTTTACAAGAATGTAATAATAAATACCAAAAATTTTATACATGTTATTTTTAAGTATGCTGTAATTATCTTAAAATTTGTTTCTGGCAAAAATTCTGTGAAGTATTACATTTCTCACATTACAGATAAGAAGTCTATGGTGAAAGATGCTTGACCAAAGCCCAAACTACCTCTCTGCTGACAAGGTCACAGTCAAAGTTTGAACCCACCTGTATCTATTTCAAAGACCGAATTCCTAATTACCTTATTATATTGGCCTCTTCTGAGGAGAGATGGTGAGAGTAAAAGTAATCAAGCAGACAAGTACAGCAAATACATAAAAGAAGTATGCTTGTCTAGGGCAATAGTGTCCATGTGTATCTGCTCAGACATATAAATAAAATCATTCAAAGGTAATGGCACTCAGAATGCAGTCCAAACACCTCACCACAGGTACTATGATCTTGGTAAGCTGACCCAGACCCATTTCTCTGACTCCATTTCCTGCTATCTTCTCTCTCATCTATGAGGATCTTCTTCTACCTTTGGCCTTTCATACTAACTCTTCCCTCTCCCTCCTAATATAAGATGCTTCCTTCATGTAATTTAAATATAATCTCCTAAAACACATCATTCATTTAGTCTTAAAGAAAGCCCCTCTCTCTCATAAAAACATGATTTCCATTCCTCAAGCTGTGTTATTCCTCATCTTGAACAGCATTCATTGCTCCCTACAATCACTCTGTTACGGTTTTTATGTTTATTATTTGTCCTTGTGTACTGGAATGTAAGTTCATAAAACAAGTATATGTCTTGTTCACCACTGATCTCAGTGCTGAAACACATAATAGGTGTTCAACAATTATTTGATAAAAACTAAATGAATGAAATACCATGAGTCTAGCATTCCTATTTATCTTGAAATCAAAGCCTCTCCTCTGAACAGCTCACAGACTGTATTCCTCTCCTACGGCACCCATTACTCTCGATCACAGTTTCTGTGTGTGATTATGTAAACTAGTAGACTGCAATTGCCTTCAGGGCAGGGACAGTTCCTCTTTATCCCTCAAAGCACAGGGAAAACCATCTCTACACACTCATCGGATTTAATTTCAGCAAATAGGCACCAGTGAGGTAGCATACAGAATCTACTGTAGCATAGAAAGTCATTTGAAATGCTGAGTTGTAGCCATTAATCTACAAACATTCTTTGATAGACTAATGAAAGGACTATGTTAAGAAATCTGGAGCATTTTGCAAATATGCAAATTAAAAACTATACTTGAGAGCTGTGTATACAAATGCATAAGGTTTTGGTCATAAAATAAATGGTCAAGTAATACATTTTCAAAAAGAAACTAAGAAGGAAATTTCTTAACAACCTGTTCAAAAGGGAAAAATATTCCCAAACTTTCCTCAATTTAGGTACTGAATAAATATATTTGAATTGATTAGGTTTTTGCTATCAAACAGTTTATCTCTCTGTACATTCATCTATCTATGATCTATTTCTTTTTTTATGTTGTATAGTTTATTTCACCACTTATTTGTTTCTGTACATCCTTGTTTGTGCATTTTTTAAATAATACTTTAAGTTCTGGGATACATGTGCAGAATGTGCAGGTTTGTTACAAAGGTGTACCTGTGTCATGGTGGTTTACTGCACCCATCAACCCGTTATTTACATTAGGTATTTCTCCTAATGCTATCCCTCTCCTTGCCCCCAAACCCCTGACAAGCCCTGGTGTGTGATGTTCCCCTCCTGTGTCCATATGTACTCATTTTTCAACTCCCATTTACAAATGAAAACATGTGGTGTTTGGTTTTCTGTTCCTGTGTTCGTTTGCTAAGAATGATGGTTTCTAGCTTCATCCATATCCCCGCAAAGGACATGAATTCATTTGTTTTTATGGCTGTGTAGTATTCCAGGTATATATGTGCCACATTTTCTTCATCCAGTCTATCATTGATGGGCATTTAGGTTGGTTCTAAGTCTTTACTATTGTGAATAGTGCTGCAGTAAACATACGTGTGCGTGTGTCTTTATAGTAGAATGATTTATAATCCTTTGGGTATATACCCAGTAATAGGACTGCTAGGTCAAATTATATTTCTTGTTCTAGATCCTTGAGGAATTGCCACACTGAACCCCACAATGGTTGAACTAATTTACACTCCCACCAACAGGGTAAAAGCATTCCTATTTCTCCACATCCTCTCCAGCATCTGTTGTTTCCTGATTTTTTAATGCTCACCGTTCTAACAGGTATGAGATGGTATCTCATTGTGGTTTTGATTTGCATTTCTCTAATGACCAGTGATGATGAGATTTTTTCATATGTTTGTTGGCTGCATAAATGTCTTCTTTTGAGAAGTGTTTGTTCATATCCTTTGCCCACATTTGATAAGTTGTTTTTTTTTTTTTTCTGTAAATTTGTTTAAGTTCCATGTACATTCCATGTACTGGATATTAGCTCTTTGTCAGATGGATAGATTGCAAAATTTTCTCCCATTCTGTAGGTTGCCTGTACACTCTGATGATAGTTTATTTTGCTGTGCAGAAGCTCTTTAGTTTAATTAGATCCCATTTGTAAGTTTTGGCTTTTGTTACAATTGCTTTTGGTGTTTTAATCATTAAGTCTTTGCCCATGCCTATGTCCTGAATGGTATTGCCTAGGTTTTCCTCTAAGGTTTTTATGGTTTTAGGTCTTACATTTAAGTCTTTAATTCGTCTTGAGTTAATTTTTGTACAAGGTGTAAGGGAGGGATCCAGTTTCAGTTTTCTGCCAGTTTTCCCAACACCATTTATTAAATAGGGAATCCTTTCCCCATTGCTTCAGTTCGTCAAACTCATTCTCTGTCCAGTTTTATTCCCTTGCTGGCAAGGAGTTGTGATCCTTTGGAGAAGAAGAGGCATTGTGGTTTTTGGAATTTTCAGGCTTTTTGTGCTGGTTTTTCCTCATCTTTGTGGATTTATCTACTTTTGGTCTTTGATGTTGGTAACCTTCAGATGGGGCTTTTGAGTGGGCATCCTTTTGTTGTTTTTTGTTTTGTTTTGTTTTTGTTTTTGTTTTTTGAGACGGAGTCTCGCTCTGTTGCCCAGGCTGTAGTGCAATGGCCAGATCTCAGCTCACTGCAAGCTCCGCCTCCCAGGTTTAAGCCATTCTCCTGCCTCAGCCTCCCAAGTAGCTGGGACTGCAGGCACCCGCCACCTCGCCCAGCTAGTTTTTTTGTACTTTTTAGTAGAGACGGGGTTTCACCGTGTTAACCAGGATGATCTCGATCTCCTGACCTCCTGATCTGCCCATCTCGGCCTCCCAAAGTGCTGGGATTACAGGCTTGAGTCACCGCGCCCGGCTGAGTGGGCATCCTTTTTGCTGATATTGGTGCTATTGCTTTCTGTTTGTTAGTTTTCCTTCTAACAGTCAGGCCCCTCTTCTGCAGGTCTGCTGCCATTTGATGGAGGTCCACTCCAGATCCTGTTTGCCTGGGTATCACCAGCAGAGGCTGCAGAACAGTAAAGATTGCTGCCTGCTCCTTCCTCTGGAAGCTTCATCCCAGAGGGACTCCTGCCAGATACCAGCTGGAGTGCTGCTGTATTAGATGTCTGTTGACCCTTGCTGGGAGGTGTCTCCCGGTCAGGGGGAAAGGGGGATGGGACCCATTTGAGGAGGCAGTCTGTCCCTTAGCAGAGCTCGAGCACTGTGCTAGGAGATCTGCTTCTTTCTTCAGAGCCAGCAGGCAAGAACATTTAAGTCTGCTGAAGCTGTGCCCACAGCTGCCCCTTCCCCCAGGTGCTCTGTTCCAGGGAGATGGGAGTTTGATCTATAAGCCCCTGACTGGGACTGCTGCCTTTCTTTCAGAGAAACCCTCCCAGAGAGGATGAATCTAGAGAGGCAGTCTGGCTACAGCAGCTTTGCCATGCTGCAGTGGGTTCCATACCCAGTTTGAACTTCCCAGTGGCTTTGTTTACACTGTAAGGGGAAGACTGCTTACTCAGGCCTCAGTAGTGGCGGACACCCCTCCCACAACCAAGATCAAGTGTCACAGGTTGACTTCAGACTGCTCTGTTGGCAGCTAGAATTTCAAGCCAGTGGATCATAAGTTGTTGGGCTCTGTGAGGGTGGGATCAACTGAGAAAGACCACTTGGATCCCTGGCTTCAGCTCCCTTTCCAGGGGAGTGAATGGTTCTATCTTGCTGGCAATTCAGGTGCCACTTGGGTATAGAAAAAAACTGCAGCTAGCTCTGTGTCTGCCTAAACAGCAGCATAGTTTTGTGCTTAAAACCCAGGGCCCTGGTGGTGTAGGCACCTGAGGAAATCCCCTGGTCTGCAGGTTGTGAAGACCGTGGGAAAAACATAGTATTGGTGCCGGATAGCACTATCCCTTACAGCCCAGTCCCTCACAGCTTCCTCTGGCTAGGGGAGGGAGTTCCCCAACCCCTTGAGCTTTCCAGGTGAGGCGACACCCCACCTTGCTTCTGGTCACCCTCTGTGGGCTGCACTCACTGTCTAACCAGTCCCAATGAGATGAACCAGGTACCTCAGTTGGAAATGCAGAAATCACCCACCTTCTACATTGGTCTCACTGGGAGCTGCAGATGGGAGCTATTCCCATTAGGCCATCTTGCCAGCACCTCCCTGATCTATTTCTTTACATACCTATGCAAAAGAAAGAGTCCTTATAATAACAAATGTGGGCATTAGAGGATGGGGGAAATGCCCATTTACTTTTTTTCCCTCTCTATCTTCCTATTTCTTAGTCTTAAATACGGTTGTAGTTTCAGGAAATGTGAAGCAGAATGGGATAAATTGAGATCCAGATTTTGTCTCAAGAACAAGAAAAGGTTAGGCCCCACAAACTGGAATATGCTTCGGCAATAGTGCAAATTGTTTAACTCAGGAGAAAAACCTTTTAAATTTGTTTATAAATTCACCTCTGAGCTGAGCATTAGTGGTTCTGACTTTAGAAAACATACAGAGCATTTAAAAACTGGCTTGATAGAACATCACCCAACACCCAGACTTGGTGAATATATGGAATAGATTAAAATTGGCATTGCAATGGTTGGAAAACTAAACTGATATTAGAATCACAACTCAGGGAATGTTGGTTGGAGCTTTCAGTCTGAGCCCAACTTGGCCAATTGTTTGCAAAGCAAAAATACTGCTAACAAAACAAAAATATCAATATTCTATATAAATAGCATAACATAACACTAAACCATATAGAATATTATACAAAATTACTCAGAATATGAAGAATTGAGAAAATTTCAACTCGAATGAGAAAAACAAAACAATTACCAACACTGGGATTTCACAGATGTTGAAATATTTAGACAAAGACTTTAATGAGTTAAGAAAGTACTCTAACAAGTAGTCATAAACACTCTAAAAATAAATGTAAAGTTACAAAGTCTCAGTGAAAGAAAGAGAAACAATAAGAATCAAGTGAAAATTTTGTAGCTGAAAAATGTAAATATACCACAAAATTACAAGAAAACCTCAATTGATGGACTTAATGGTGAATTTAAAGATGACAGAGGAAAGTAGTTGCAATAGAAGAGAGAGCAATATGAAAAATCTAATGCGACAAATAGAAAAATAATTAACAAAGATGCAGTATCCTGTGGGAAAACCTCAATAGATATAGACTATATGTCATCATAAGGTCAAAAGAAAAGGTGGTGTGGTGCATACACAAAACACTATTTTAAAAAAATAATGGCTGAAAACATACCAAGTTTGGCAAAAGATCTAAACCTACAGATTCCAGAGAACAATGAACCCCCAAAATAACAAAATTAAAGGAAACAATGTGGTCTCCCTTTATAAATGTTTCCTGCATAATTAAAAATAATACACAGTTTGCTGAGTTTTCAGTGAATGGTTTCATAAATTAAATAAAACTTAGAAAATTAATAAAAATACAATTATTAAAGCAAGTTCTGTGACCAAAATGGGATTAGTGTAGAAATCAACAACAAAAAGATACAGAAAAATGCTCAAATATTTGTTAAGTACAAAACATGCTTTTTAAAACCTAACAAAAACTAACAAAATATGTACAAGTTCTTTTTTTTTTTTGAGACGGAGTCTTGCTCTGTGCCCCAGGCTGGAGTGCAGTGGCACGATCTCGGCTCACTGCAAGCTCCGCCTCCCGGGTTTACGCCATTCTCCTGCCTCAGCCTCCCGAGTAGTTCGGACTACAGGTGCCTGCCACCACGCCCGTCTAATTTTCTTGTAGTTTTAGTAGAGACGGGGTTTCACCGGGTTAGCCAGGATGGTCTCGATCTCCTGACCTCGTGATCCGCCCGTCTCGGCCTCCCAAAGTGCTGGGATTACAGGCTTGAGCCACCGCGCCCGGCCGTACAAGTTCTATATAAAGAAAACTACAAGACTCTAATGAAATATATCAAACAAAATCTAAACAAATGGAGAGATAGTCCATGAACAAGGACAAAAAGAAAGTCATTTATTTCTACTTTGAATTATATTTACAAAGCAATCCTGATCAAAATCCCAGCTAGTGATTTCATGAATTTCTACAAACCAATTTAAAGTTTACATAGAAAGGCAAAAGACCCATAATAACTAACACTACACAGAAGGAGAATAAAGTTAGAAAATTGACAGTACCTGATTTCAAGACTTATGTAAAGCTAGTATAATTACAACAGTGTGGAATTGGCAAAGGAATGGACAAGTAGATCAATGGAACAGAACAGAGTCCAGAAACAGACTCACACAGAGCAGATGATCTCTTACTTGCAATGTTGACTTAATACTTTCAACTTTACAATGGGTTTATCAAGGTAGTAAATGCATGTTTTTCTTTGCTGAAAACAGGGTCTAGCTCTATTGCCCAGGCTGAATTAACAAACTAGCCTAATTTTTTCAGAATTTTTTTTCATAGAGATAGGGTCTTGCTGTGTTGCCAAGACTGGTCCAGAACTTCTGGCCTCAAGTGATCTTCCCACCTAGCCTCCCAAAGCACTGTGAGGGAGTATAAGCATGAGCCACCATGACTGGCTAAATTCATTTTTGACTTACAATATTGTTAACATGATGGGTTTATCAAGACATAATCCTATCATAAGTCAAGGAGCATCTGTATAGTTAACTGATCTTTGACAACTGAGTAAAGGCAATTCAATGGAAAAAGGATAATGTTTTCAACAACTTGGGATGGAACAACTGGACATTCACATGCACAAAAAATGAATCTGGACACAGACTTCACACCTTTTACAAAAATTAACATGAAATGGAGTAGAGACCTAACTGTAAAATGTGAAAGTATAAAACTCCTAGAAGATTACATAGGGAGAAATTTGGTGATCCCAGGTTTGGCAATGACTTCTTAGATACAACACCAAAAATCCTGACTGACAAATTGGACTTTATTAAAATTATAAACTGCTGTTCTGCAAAATAGTTAAGAGAATAAAATGGCTCTCAGCTCCAAAAATATCAATAGTGTCGCAGCTGAGAAACCCTGTTCTCGATGCTTTGTTTTGGTTTTGGCCTATCTATATAAAACGTTTTTAACATTATTTTCCATTTATCTAATTAATCAGAAGGAGAAAAGTCTTTATTAATGCCATTTGATATGGACAATTTAAATAACAAAAGATAGCTTTTTATACTAACAGGCATTTTCAACCAGCATCCTAATTTCTAATAGTAAAAACATAAACTATCATTTTTTTAAAATCCTTGCTTCACTGCAAGATATTCCCAAACAAAAGTATTTATTGCAGGAAAACAAATGATGGCTTTTGAGCCAGTTTTCAACGCTTAAAGAGGTCAGGTTTTTTGTGTTGTTGTTGTCTTTTACAGACTTTTGTCATTGGAAAAAGCAACAGCCTTAGCAAGAGATGACAGAAACTCAAGGAAATCAGGCATCCCTAATGACTCCATTCAGACTTTAGTATGGGTCTCTGATAATTTCTTTTTAAGAATTCTAGAGTTTAGGCTTTTGATCTTATGGGAAAATCCAAGTATCGGCAGAAAGCCACTCTATTTGCAGAGCCCTAACTAATATAATACTCCCAATTTGACCAGAGATCTCCCAGCAGGAGGGTTTCTTTCGTTCAAAATGGCTGTAACCCCAATACCCAGAGTTGGATTTACTGTTTTCTTTGGGAGGTCCCTTGAGGTTTTAAGACAATTAAAGGTCTGAGTCACCATTAACCACATTTTCCCTTTCAGTTTTTAAATATATCCTCTATCTAAGGCAAAGCTGAAAAGCTGCAACCTCTGAGAGCAACATGCCCTTATTTAGTTGGAATTGCTAATTCTGTACTTGATTACAAGGGGTCTGGAGTGGTTGTGTAGGTATGGCAGTGCTGAGATTAACACCAGTTGTAGCCTCTGTGGCAGTGATTAGGGGACATCTGTCAATAACCAGAGACATTTTCAGTTGCCATATTTAGGGGGAAGGGTCCTACTATCATTTAATGGAAGAGACCAGGCATGCTATTGCTAAATATCCTACAATGCTCAAGACAGGCCCCCACAACAAAGAATTAATTATCTGGCCCAAAATATCAATATCGCCAAGGTTGCAAAACTATGCTTTATAGGTTTATTCATCTTAATCAGCATTGTAAAAAATTTCCCAGCTTATATATCTTAAGGTAATACATTATGTGGACCATACCTGAGATAAGAGTTCTTTATAAATGATATTTTCAAGCATGCATTTGTTTTGCAGTGTCTGTCAAGCCATAAAGCTCAATCATATGTTGCTTAATAACAAGGATACATTCTGAGAAATGTTAGGCAATTTTATCATTGTGTGAACATCATGGAGTGTACCCACACAAGCCTAGATGGTATAACTTAACTATACACCTAGGCTGTAAGGTATAGACTATTGCCCCTAGGCTACAAAACTGTACTGAACAGTAGGTAATTATGACACAGTGGTAATTATTCATGTATCTAAACATATCTAAAAATAGAAAAGGCAGTGCATTGCCCTATAACATTAAGATGGCTACAGTGTTACTAGATGATAGGGAATTTTCAGCTTCATTATAATCTTATGGGACTATCATCATATATGCTGTCCATCATTTGCCAAAACATCTTTATGTAGTGCCTCACTGTATTAATGTTATTTTCTTAATTGTCTGAACAGGCTTGGGGAAAATCTTTTGCTGCCTGATTGAACTCCAGCGAAAGGGTCTTTGGAAATTTGAATTTAAGGTCTATCTTCCATCTTTCACTTTCAGTACACAAATCTTTAAAATAAAATGTGTGCCTTACAGTTACTTGTGATACATGAGCTTGAAATTGTCACATGTTAAGTGGTTATTTCCAAATATTATTATTGTTTCTGCTTCATTGTTTTCTTACACATATCTGGAGAAGCCACATATGATTATAATCCATTTACCCCTAAAAAAACTATTCTCAAAAGAAAACTTTTCAATATTTGTATTGTGTGAAAAGATAAATTTAATAATCAAACTAATAATATTTAAGTAACTGAATCAAAATTCTGCAAGTTGTCACTTGAAACACACAGAGCTCTATCTTAAGTGATTTTGTCAAGCATTTGCAAGACTTATAAAATGAACTTGCTTTATGCTTGAGACAACGCCTTACTATGAGTCTAAACTGAAAACTGGTGTTTACCAACCCTATTTTAACCACAGTATAAGTATTTAACTATATTATATGTATTTCTTAAACTATAATTGAGTACATGCTGAGATTCAAAATGAATATTATCTATATCCAATATGGAAATGTCAATAATGCAGCAAAGGCTCTTCTGCTTCAACCCACAAACAAGGAATCAATACCAAAGTCTATTCAAGCTTGAGAAAAATGGAGACTTGAATAATTGTCTAGTTAATTTAATAAATGTAGACAGCTGACCTAGATAAATCAAGTTGTAAAGAACTCTTTTACCTCATTAGCATTTTTGCCCTGAATTATCCAGATAATTATTCCAATTTTCCACATCACTTTGCTCATATTGACAGAGTGTCTTTCAATTTTTCATGTAAATGCATTTCTTCTGTTCTGCTTAAAGCTCAGCAAGGTGTGCATCCTTTATGATGTAAATCGAGCATTTCCCTGTTTTGTTGATGCTTTTTGAAATATTATCATCTCTGTGTGTTTAACCTTTAAGTCACTATACAAAATTTGACCATGATGGTGCCAAATAATCTATTTATGCATTATATAGTTCTGATTAGAAAAATCTCTTGACTATTCTGCTCCATTTTTCTTCATTTATATATGATGTATTTGAATTTCTGCAGAACATGTTTTTCCTTTGCCTTCTCTCCTAATATATTTCTATTCAGCCAGTAAAAGTATTTCACTTACTAACCTGGTTTATACCCTAGTTACATAGTAACATCGTATTCAAAACTTTTAAGCTTGTATTTCCCATCACATAAACTAGTGTAATTCAGTTTATCTGTGTCTAATCAGAAAACGCTTCTCTACAATTAACTTGAGATGAGAGGACATATTATGGAAAGCAGATACTGTTACTCAAATGCCAACTGGTCATTTAAATGGTCCACTGGAGGGATAATGGTATCTTACATAGGGTGGTTGCTCTGGAGCTTATGAGAAGTAATTGGACTCTGAATATATTTTTAAGTAGAAATGATAAGATTTGCTGGGATTCATATGAGAATATAAGAAAATGAGAACAGGTAAGGATGCCTCTAAGACTTGTACTCCAAATTAGCACATGAATCAAAGTACCACTTTTTAAAAATAGGAACTTTATTAGTGAGCTGTTTGCTACTGTTAGTATTATGACATTATTTTTAAATTATCTTGTATTTTCTTGATAAATGTTTCTTTCCTCTAGAGTCAGTTCTAATCTTTGTCTATCTTGGTTTTTATATTTCAAGCTTTTAATGTTCTTCATACATCTGATTTTTATAGATTGATTTTTTTCCAGGTGGTTATCGTGGTTTTCTTCTACTCCTACGTATGTAGATTTCCCACATTCCTATTTATGTAGGTCTATTTTCAGCAAAGTCTCTCTTGTAAATAAGAACATTGGTAGTTAATTAAGTGTCAGTTGACTTGACTGGGAAATTAATAGCCTTTGATTAAGATGTAAGTTGTCTGAAAAACCTCAAATGAATGTGACTTTGATCTCCAGTGCCAGAATCCTAAATCTTTTTCAAGTTGTTAATTCATTTTTAAATTTTTTTGTAGATTTTTACATATATATGTTTGTTTACTTATTACTGTGTTTTCGGCTGGTTAGTTGGTTTTTACCTGGAATTTAAAGCTAAATGCCTGAGGATGGGATGAAGAAATGGAGAGTCGAGTGGAAGATGCCAATTTGTACAGATTTTCAATTAATTCTGTTTTTTTTTTTTACCCTCACTTCTTAGTATTTCCTTCTTTACCTTCTGATTTCAAGCTTTGTTTGTCTTTGTTTCTGAATAATTGACTGGTCATTGATTAAATTGAGTCTTGTTTTACAAAATTGCTTTTCTCTACTTTTGTTTATTTAGTCTGATTTTTCAAATATACCATCATTCAATAAGTTTCTCATCATATCTTTTCATTATCTTTTTAATATCTGCCATGATATATGTATTTTTTTATTTCTAAAGTTAGTTACTATTTTTATTTGTATCTAGTTTTTTCTCTTGATCATCCTTGAAAATTTGTCAGTTTTACTCATTTTTTATAAAATAACTCAAACTATTTGATTTTTAAATTATTTTTTGTTTACTTATTTTCTATTTTGGTGGCTTATGCTCTATGTTTCCTTCTTTTTACCTTCTTTACATTTAATCTCTTGCTCTAATCTCGCATATTAAATTATTTGCTTATTTCAATAATTTTCTTTTTTTTCCAACATAAGCCTGTATAACTGTTACAGAATTCCCTTTAAACTGACCTTTAGCTGCATTCCACAAGTTTTGTTTCTGCTCTAAGTTTTATTATAATCTATTGTTTAATTATAAATTATTTACATATTATTTTTTCAAATTTGTTTATTAAATGTAACATCCATATAAAATGCACAAAACACAATTTACAGTGAACTGAACATTCATAAATTGGATACAACAATGTATTATGCAACAAACATCCAATTCAAGAAATGGAGCAATATCAGTAGCTTAAATTTTTCCCTATTTTTGAACACCATTACAATAAATTAACAATAATAACCTTTCTTCTAGCACTACAGATTAGTTTTGTCTGTAATGTGACTTTATCATATAAGATCCCTACCCACTTTGGCTGGCTTTGTCCCCTATACATTGTGTTTGTGAAATCCATCCATGCTGTTATGCATAATTAATTCATTTTTATTGTTCTATATATTTCACTGTATGATATACCATAATTATCCATTGCAACATTCGTGAACATTTTGGTAGTTCTCAGTGTTTAGCTAGTACAAATAACCTTTCTCTAAACATTGTGGTACATTTTTTTTTTGGCAAACACATATAGACATTTATTTTTAATTTACAACTTTCACAAGTGAGGGAGTAACTTTCCTTGTGGGGTTTCTATGGATTACTCCAACACAGTTAGGGAAATTACAAAGACAGGCATATGAAATTGAGGGATTGATTATACTCACAGGTCCTAGAGAGGAAGGCACACCATATCCAGAGGCACACACAAATGCAGGGAGGGAGAGAACAGAGTGAGGACTCATAGACCAATGCCTTCATTGAGGGCCATGAATGGCATAGCTTGTGGCATGTGGAGCATTCTTGTCAGGGTGCTTTGAAAATAAATGAGTCAACATAGAAAGGAGGGAATGAGTAAAATGGAGAATTCCTCATGAGGCTTTTCACTCTAATACACATATTGGAGATGGGCACCCAGAAATGGGTGATAACTAGGCAAAAGTTCAAAACAAGCAGTGTGATGCCAGCATTTAGGGGAGCCACTGAAGCAATCGATAACAGCTTCAAATTATGACACACCTAGAAATAGAATTGCTAGATCATAAGTAGATGTGTATGTTCAAACTTACCAGATATTTCCAAATGGTTTTTCAAAGTCATTGTACCAATTTATGATTTGGCAAGCTGTATTAGAGTTATATAGAGCGTCCATAAATAGATTCATGTATATATACTGTTCTGATTTTTAACAGAAGTGAAACAGAATTGAAGTGTGGAAAAATACTTTCGTAAGTGATGCTGAATCAATTGGATATGCAAAAGGAGATAAATGCATTTAGAACCTTCCCCTATCTCCCATCTTTCCCAAAACTTAATCCCACATGGGTTGCAAATATAAATGTTGATGGTGAAATAATAAGGATCGTGGGGGAAAAGCGTGGGAAAACACCTTCATGACAACAGGGTAAGCAAAATTTTCTCACATAAAGTACAAAAGCAATACCTATGAAAAGCGATAAATTAGACAATAATAAAATTAAGAACTTATTTATCAAAGATGCATTAAAGTGTGTAAATAAAGCTAAAGAAATAGAAAACTTATTTGTCATAATTATATCAGGAAAAAAAGACATGCATACCAAAAATACAAGAAGACATCCTGCAATTTATTGATAACAACAAAGTAGAGATAAGTCAGTTAAAAAAACAACTTAAATAGATATTTCATGAAAAGAGATATGAAATGGAAAATAAAAGTATGAAAAGATGCTCAATACCTTTAGTCACAAAGAAAATGTTCATTAAAACTGCAATATGATACGACTAATGCAAAAATGGCTAAACCAAAAAGTGGAAATACTGTGTAGTGCAATAATGTGGAAAGACTGGAAATATATTTCTTACTTTGAAACAAATAGAATTTGTCTAGTTACATTTTCTGCTGATTTCCACCATAATCTCATTGACATAAATACTTACTACATGGATCTGTTAGAGTCTGTCTTCATGCAAGTCCTACAGATGTGAATAGTGTAGTAATATTTCAAGTGCTCTGCATGAGTCCATTAGAGTAAACCTGAAAATTACGGTTTTTGATTTTTCTAATTTTTCTACTGTATTTGAATACTTGAACTGTCAATAATCAAACACTAAAAATGTGTTAAAAATCTACTAATATAATTGTTGTCTTTTTGCTTTTTGTATTTATTCAATTTTTGATTTATATATTTCGATACTTGTTAAAGGTAAATTAAATCTTAATTGAAAAAATTATATAGTGGTGGTCTTATCTGTAGTCATGCTTTCTATTTTGTCTGATAATACACCTTGGCTCCTTTTATTTGTACTGTGCTTATAATTTTTTCATATTTTGAATTTCAGCTTTTCTGACTATATTTTACCTTTCTCCTTTTTTTTTTACTTTCTATTTTTTATTTTTATTGATTTTTTATTATTATACTTTAAGTTCTAGAATACATGTGCATAACGTGCAGGTTTGTTACATATGTATACTTGTGCCATGTTGGCGTGCTGCACCCATCAACTCATCAGCACCCATCACCTCGTCATTTAAATCAGGTATAACTCCCAATGCAATCCCTCCCCCCTCCCCCCTCCCCATGATAGGCCCCGGTGTGTGATGTTCCCCTTCCCGAGTCCAAGTGATCTCATTGTTCAGTTCCCACCTATGAGTGAGAACATGCAGTGTTTGGTTTTCCATTCTTGCAATAGTTTGCTAAGAATGATGGTTTCCAGTTGCATCCATGTCCCTACGAAGGACACAAACTCATCCTTTTTTATGGCTGCATAGTATTCCATGGTGTATATGTGCCACATTTTCTTAATCCAGTCTGTCACTGATGGACATTTGGGTTGATTCCAAGTCTTTGCTATTGTGAATAGTGCCGCAATAAACATACATGTGCATGTGTCTTTATAGCAGCATGATTTATAATCCTTTGGGTATATACCCAGTAATGGGATGGCTGGGTCATAAGGTACTTCTAGTTCTAGATCCTTGAGGAATCGTCATACTTTTTTCCATAATGGTTGAACTAGTTTACAATCCCACCAACAGTGTAAAAGTGTTCCTATTTCACCACATCCTCTCCAGCACCTGTTGTTTCCTGATTTTTTAATGATTGCCATTCTAACTGGTGTGAGATGGTATCTCATTGTGGATTTGATTTGCATTTCTCTGATGGCCAGTGATGATGAGCATTTTTTCAAGTGTCTGTTGGCTGTATGAATGTCTTCTTTTGAGAAGTGTCTGTTCATATCCTTTGCCCACTTTTTGATGGGGTTGTTTGTTTTTTTCTTGTAAATTTGTTTGAGTTCTTTGTAGGTTCTGGATATTAGCCCTTTGTCAGATGAGTAGATTGCAAAAATGTTCTCCCATTCTGTAGGTTGCCTGTTCACTCTGATGGTAGTTTCTTTTGCTGTGCAGAAGCTCTTTAGTTTAATTAGATCCCATTTGTCAATTTTATCTTTTGTTGCTGTTGCTTTTGGTGTTTTAGACATGAAGTCCTTGCCCATGCCTATGTCCTGAATTGTATTACCTAGGTTTTCTTCTAGGGTTTTTATGGTTATAGGTCTAGCATTTAAGTCTCTAATCCATCTTGAATTAATTTTCATATAAGGAGTAAGGAAAGGATCCAGTTTCAGCTTTCTACTTATGGCTAGCCAATTTTCCCAGCACCATATTTTAAATCGGGAATCATTTCCCCATTTCTTGTTTTTCTGAGGTTTGTCAAAGATCAGATGGCTGTAGATGTGTGGTATTATTTCTGAGGACTCTGTTCTGTTCCATTGGTCTATATCTCTGTTTTGGTACCAGTACCATGCTGTTTTGGTTACTGTAGCCTTGTAGTATAGTTTGAAGTCAGGTAGCGTGATGCCTCCAGCTTTGTTCTTTTGACTTAGGATTGTCTTGGCAATGCGGGCTCTTTTTTGGTTCCATATGAACTTTAAAGCAGTTTTTTCCAATTCTATGAAGAAACTCATTGGTAGCTTGATGGGGAGGGCATTGAATCTACAAATTACCTTGGGCAGTATGGTCATTTTCATGATATTGATTCTTCCTATCCATGAGCATGGTATGTTCTTCCATTTGTTTGTGTCCTCTTTTATTTCACTGAGCAGTGGTTTGTAGTT
Organism: Chlorocebus sabaeus; assembly: GCF_047675955.1. Classification (NCBI taxonomy): domain Eukaryota; kingdom Metazoa; phylum Chordata; class Mammalia; order Primates; family Cercopithecidae; genus Chlorocebus; species Chlorocebus sabaeus. The sequence continues at coordinate 48,562,909 of NC_132910.1, forward strand.
CTCCTTGAAGAGATCCTTTACATCCCTTGTAAGTTGGATTCCTAGGTATTTCATTCTCTTTGAAGCAATTGTGAATGGAAATTCATTCATGATTTGGCTCTCTGTTTGTTTGTTACTGGTGTATAAGAATGTTTGTGATTTTTGCACATTAATTTTGTATCCTGAGACTTTGCTGAAGTTTCTTATCAGCTTAAGGAGATTTTGGGCTGAGACAATGGGGTTTTCTAAATATACAATCACGTCATCTGCAAACAGGCACAATTTGACTTCTTCTTTTCCTAACTGAAAATAGACCAATAGCAGGCTCTGAAATTGAGGCAATAATTAATAGCCTACCAACCAAAAAAAGTCCAGGACCAGATGGATTCACAGCTGAATTCTACCAAAGGTACAAGGAGGAGCTGGTACCATTCCTTCTGAAACTATTCCAATCAATAGAGAAAGAGGGAATCCTCCCTAACTCATTTTATGAGGCCAACATCATCCTGATACCAAAGCCTGGCAGAGACACAACAGAAAAAGAGAATTTTAGACCAATATCCCTGATGAACATCGATGCAAAAATCCTCAATAAAATACTGGCAAACCGGATCTAGCAGCACATCAAAAAGCTTATCCACCATGATCAAGTGGGCTTTATCCCTGGGATGCAAGGCTGGTTCAACATACGCAAATCAATAAACGTAATCCAGCATATAAACAGAACCAAAGACAAAAACCACATGATTATCTCAATAGATGCAGAAAAGGCCTTTGACAAAATTCAACAGCCCTTCATGCTAAAAATATTCAATAAATTCGGTATTGATGGAACGTATCTCAAAATCATAAGAGCTATTTATGACAAACCCACAGCCAATATCATACTGAATGGGCAAAAACTGGAAAAATTCCCTTTGAAAACTGGCACAAGACAGGGATACCCTCTCTCACCACTCCTTTTTAACATAGTGTTGGAAATTCTGGCTAGGGCAATCAGGCAAGAGAAAGAAAAAAAGGGTACCTTTCTCTTTTAAGAGAAACAAAAAAACATGAAAACTTAATGGCATTCAATATTAAGCATTTATTTATAACTTAGGCATCTGCTGGGAATTCTATTGACTGAATCAGTTATGTAGTTATTAGCCGAGATTGGCTGGGTTTGCCGACAAACTGCAGGTTCAGTTTATATTATATTCATGTATCTCTCAGGTTCTGGAACCATTGGTACCCAAAGAATGTTATTTTCAAGAAATGGCAGAGGCTTGAAAGGAAATGCAGAAACACACGCTTTCTTAAGGTTAGACTTTGAAACAACATATTGTCTTATCAGGGCCTTCTTGCTATGCATTTACATGGCAGAAAAGCACAGAAGAGCAAACCAACTTCCACAAGATTTTTATAAGAGCCCTAATCCTATCCATGAGGGCTCTGCCCTAATGACTCAATCACTTCCCAAAGGGTCCACCACTTAATACTCAAACGTTGGCCATTAAATTTTAACACATAAATTTTGAAAGACACATTTAGACCATGGCACTTGTCATATTTGTTATTTTGTGTGGTTTTTTCCTGAATTTATTTGCATTTGTTTTGTATTCAATTTTATATTTTGCCTATATTGAAAATTATATACTCTATTATTTTAGGTGGTTATGCATGCAATTTTTCAAATATTCTGAAAAACTACACTCTAATTCCAAATATTTCTTTTTGATTTATATTACATACTAAGAAACATGCTTATGTATTTTTAGTTCTCTTTTTAAACCATAAGAAATTATTTTTATATGCAGTATTCACTTAGATTTATTTACACATTCACGACTTTTTCTCTTTATTTATGTTTATTATTTTTTTCTTGGTACTTTATCTTATAACTTAAGTATTTTTCTACTTTATTTCAGTGAGATTGTTCTGTTGGTGGAAACTCCCTCAGTTTTTGACAACATATGGTTTTATTTTGCTCACAATTTTACAACTTATTTTTAGCTGGTTATATATTCTAGTTCAACAGATATTTTTCAGCATGTTAAATATAATGTTCCACTCTCATCCAGTTTCAATTCTTGCTGTTGATAAGTCACCTTAGAAGTTTTCTTTTCTTTCTTTTTCTTATTCTTTTTTTTTTGAAATGGAGTCTCACTCTGACATCGGGGGTGCACTTGCTCTGTCATCTGGAGTGCAGTGGCGCGAGCTCAGCTCACTGCAACCTCCCCTTCCCGGATTCAAGTGATTATCTTGCCTCAGCCTCCTGAGTAGCTGGGATTAGAGGTGCATACCACCGTGCGTCGCTAATTATTTGTATTTTTAATAGAAACAGAGTTTCACCATATTGGCCAGCCTGGTCTCAAACTCCTGACCTTAAGTGATCTGCCTGCCTCAGCCTCCCAAAGTGCTGGGATTACAGGTGTGAGTCACTGTGTCCAGCCATCTTAGAGTTTTGGAACTACTCTTAACAAGATATTCTACTTTTCTTCTCTACCTGCTTTTCAAATATTTTCTTTCTACCTGGTGCTTTCTATTCATTACATCTAAAATATTGATTACTTTTTATTCTCTCCTCTCCTTTTTTAACCCATTACTTTTACAGTACATATTGAAGCAGACTTTTTTGTGTCTTGAACCACATCCCTTTGGCTAATCTGATGTTGGCAGAGCTGTGATTGACAGTTGCTTGCACATTGCCAGTGTCTTAATTCAAGGGTACACATAATAACAGCATCTCTCTACTTTCTGCCTCAGAACTTTATCCTAAGCTATAGAGGACTGCTTAGTTTATGCATGTGTATAGCCTGTAACTACAGGGAAAACTGAAACATCGAGGAACATCCCTCAACTAAAGCAGTTGGGGATCTATTAATAACTTTCCCAGTCTCCCTTGATTTTTGAGGTACAGTTCTGAAGCACTTCTTACATGGTCCTTTAACTACAATGATAATTTAATAGTAAGCCACAACTTTTCTTTCTCTTTTTCCACTCTAGTTTGCACTGTTATTCCCTACTATCATCATAAAGGTAAATAAACTAAACCTAAGTTATTGGTTGAGATTCTACTTTCAAGGAAACCCAAACTAAAACAGACCTTCTCTTAAGTCTCCAGTTCTCTTATTCCTTTTAAAAATATTTTATTTCTTTGCTTTTCCAGACTGCATTTTCCATATATTTTTGGCAATCAGTTTTTCAGTTTACTAATTCTCTCTTCAACTACATCTATGTTGCTGTCATATAAATTCACTTCTTTATTTTTAATTACTCTTATTTTCAGTTTTTCAGTGTACAATTTTTCTACTTTTAAAATCTGCTTGGTCTTAATTCTTGAAATGTGTTAAAATACACATTTTACATTTATTTTGTGCTCAATAACCCTGCTATTTGACATCTCTCTACTGTTGATTCTGTTGGCTGTGTTTTCTGCTGGCTATTATGTTTTGTTTTCTTATATAAATTTTGATTAATTTTTTACTATAAGCTTCTGATTTGTCTTGGAATTTTATTGCAATGGTGTTATTTTCAGTGGAATTCTACCTATAGCACTTATCTGAAATCAAGGTGAATGTGAATGCCCTAAAGTATTAGAAGTAAAAACAAATTATAAGGTAAATATATCAAATCCTTGTTAGTATATTTATCTGCCTATTTATGTATTTTTTTGGTAATAAATACTGTCTCAGTTTCTATTAATTACAATGATTTGTACCAAGAGCAAGAGTCTAAAATTATTTGAGTGACTATAAACTTTCTCAGTTCTCTAACCAAAAGGTAATTTTTTCTAAGGTCAAAGTTTAAGCAAATTTACTTTCTCTGTTTATCTCTTAAAGTTCTCTCGTTATTCACTAATTTTTGCACTAATTCTTACATTCTTTTATTCAGCTAGAATATATTAATTGTCTTCCATTGATGTGTGCTATTAAATATTGTAACTACAGAGAAAAACACATAGCTTCTATTATTAAGTACTCCAGAAGATAGTCAGGACATCAATTTTGGATGTTCTGTCCAAACTTTGAAAATCATTGTTTGTAATTTATACCTGTTTTATATATTCTTTGAAGTATTAGGGCATTCTATCTTATCTTTACATGTTTTTGACTCAAGATCTTACAATATGAAAAGTACATTGTAAACTTCATGAGTAAATTAGTTCTTAACAGTCACTCAGATTTATTTATAATATAATCCCAGAAGTCTGGAAAAGAATTATAATGTACTGCCTAAAAGTAAACTTTTGAATTAGTTCCCTGAGATTGATTCACTTTAGCACTTTTGGTCTTCTGTTTAAATCACTTATCTATTTATTTATTAATATATTCATTCAATAGATATGCTTTTGATGATAAGACTAGATGTAGTTACTACAAATAAAAAAGAAAGCAGACCTTATCTTCAAACACTGTAAGATTATTTAGGAATATAAAAATGTACACATACAACCACAAGACAAGGCAGAAAGTAATATGTGGGGAAAAAATATATGAATAATGTAAGCTAAGTGTTAGATGACTAAGATGCATAAAGTAGGGAAGACAAAGTCGACTTTGGTAAGACCAGGTGGGGATAGTCACATTTTCTAATGACCTTTGACCTGGCTATTTGAAAAAAAGACAAGCATTAGATTAGAAAAGACAACATAAACGACCATGGGAACGGAAATATACCATATTGATTGAAGGAGCAGATTGGCAGTGAAGTTGAGTAAATATAGCAGAATAGTATGAGATGATCTAGACAAGGTTCCCTCCCACCAGATGACAAGAGCTGTCTGTAACTGTCACACTTGAGAAGAAAGATGGCAAGTAGTTAAGAATAAGGATTCTGGAGCCAGACCATATGTTTGAAACTCAGTTCAGTCATTAGCTCACTCTATGACCTTAGGCAAGGAGCTTTCAATTCTCTGTGCCTCAATTTCTTCCTAATATTAAGTATCTCATAGAGTTGTGCTGAAAACTAAACGATTTAATATGTACCAACTGCTTCGAATTGTGCCTGGTATGCAGAAAGTGCTCGAGCTCAATAAATGTGATTTGTTCATATTTTACTAAGATTATGCAGGTAATATAGACCTTGGAATTTGTGAGCAAGTGAATCATTTTTTGTGAGAAAACTGAATTTGGAAGAATGGACAGAATACTTCTTTTAACATAAGTAATTTTTCCAGTTCTATATGACAGAAGTAGATTCAAATTCACTTACATCTTGTGTTACTTTAAACATGATTTATACTGCTAATACAATCTCATAAGATATTTTTAAATTATGAACCTTCAGAAAAAAAATAATAATGAGAATTTTCTAGATTCAGTTCAGAAATAATTCAATTTTTTCTCTGTTTCTACTTTGCTTTCTTTTTTCTGAAGGAAAGATTTTTCAGCATTTACAAAATATAAACTTAAAGTGAATTTCTTTCCAGAAGTCAATATAAAAACTAAAAATAAATAAATAATAGTGGTACCAGTATTTGTCAAAAAAAACCCCCCAAAAAACAAAAAAAACCCAAACTAGATTTTATTTATGTTCTAAGGTACCAACATATTAGACTAAATTGAAATTGTATTCTCTATTGATGGATTTTGCAATGGCTTAATATTTCAATAGATAATTTGAAACTGGATAGATATTTTGAAGCATGTTAGCATTTGATGCACATTGCCAATGAGGTTAGGTATCATCTATTTCTATGATAATCTTTAATATATGAAATCATAATTTAATCAAATATTCTTAATATTGTGAATGAAAAATTTTATATAGACTATGGGAAATATCAATGTTCAATGTAATTTTTTATTTTTCTATTTATTCTCCAAATTTTTCTTGTATTTTAGAGATTTTATTTCTAAGAAAATCTTTTCTTACTTTTTACTACTCATAATTTTTATTCAACTGCTCCAGAATTTGATTATTTTCTTTCCACACACATAAAAAATTCATGTGTCCTCCGTATATATTCATACTGTTAACAGTGAGGTTTGAGAATCATTGCCTTTTAGTTATAGTAAGAATTTTATAAATATATGCAGTGGTTAACACAAGATAAAAATTAAGTAACCATAATCTGTTTCTTTCTTTACCCGTCTTCATTCCATCCTTTTAACCCCATCAGCAATAAAATCTGTCCAATATACCTACTTCCTTTTTATGTTTATTCTCATGTGTATGGGAAGCTCTTTTTGATCTTTCTTGTAGCCTCCAAACCCACTATGGGCTATTTCAGGACTAACCCCATTCCATTACTAATTTTGGTTCCTTTGTTCCTAAATGTGACTATGCAGGCTTACCAAAGCAACATATACTGCTTTCTAGGGCATGGGAACATCTTTAGAAGACGTGGACACCTATGAGTTGAAGATTGAGTTCATCAGAATCTTCAGTTCATGTCACAAATTCATTCCTTGTATTTTCAAGGCTTCTCTCCCATCCAATTCATTTATTTTATTCTTTTTATCCCTATTTACCACTCCTTTCTCATGCCACAGACAAACATTATAATGCATTTGATATATATCCCTTTAATTATATGTGTTCTTGTACATTGCATATTGTTTTGTGTGCATGTATTTTTTGTGACTTGTAGTGTAGATCTTATTGTTTATTACTGTTTTTATTCTGTATTACCTTTAAAAGCCTATCCACATTGCTGAATGTACAAGTGGGCCTTTGCTTCTAATTGTTTTGTAACTCTTCATGGTTGTACATGTATGTATGAAGCATAAACATACATTTTTATATAGGTATACACTATATATGGTATATGTTTGGCATGACACACACATGTATAATTTTTTGGCTATTCACTTTCCCTTTCACTTTTGCATTAGATATCATATTTCAGTGGTACTTCTAGATAATTTTTCCTATTCCATTCAGACAGAATTAATGATTCCCTTCTTTGGGCATTAACACTTGACACAGTTTACTGTACAGCCTTCTTTTCAACTTTTATTTTTGGTTCAGGGGTATACAGGCAGGTTTGTTATATAGGTAAATTGTATGTCATGGGATTTTGGTGTACAGATTATTTTTCACATAGGTAATAAGCAACTAGGTACTAACCTCATACGTAGTTTTTTGATCCTCATCCTCCTCCCACCCTCCACCCTCAATTAGGTCCCAATGTCTGTTCTTCCCTTCTCTGTGTCCATGTGTCCTCGATTTTCAGCTCCTATTTATAAGAAAGAACATGTAGTATTTGATTTTTGGTTCCTGTGTTAGCTCACATGAGATAATGACCCCAAGCTCTACCCATGTTACTGGAAAGAACATAATATCATTATTTTTAATAGTTGCATAGTATTGATCATGTACCACATTCTCTTCATTCAGTCTACCATTGTTGGGAATTTAGGTTGGTTTCATAGCTTTGCTATTGTGATTGGTGCTGTGATGAACATATGTGTGCTTGTGTTTTCATGGTAGAAGAATCTGCATTATTTATGGTATATACCCAATAAAGGAATTGCTGGGTTGAATGGTAATTATATTTTAAGTTCTTTGATAAATTGCCAAACTGCTTTTCACAATGGCTAAACCAACTTACCTTCCCACCAGCAGTGTATAAGTGTTTTTCCCTTTTCTCCACGTCCTTGCCAGCATCCGTTGTTTTGTTTTTTGTTTTTTGTTTTTTTTTGAAACAGAGTCTTGCTCTGTTACCGAGGCTAAAGTGCAATGGCGCAATCTCGGCTCACTGCAACCTCCACTTCCGAGGTTCAAGCGATTCTCCTGCCTCAGCCTCTTGACCAGCTGGGAGTACAGGCATGCCGGCTAGTTTTTGTATTTTTAGTAGAAGTGGGGTTTCACCATGTTGGCCAGGCTAGTCTCAAACTCCTGACCTCAGGTGATCCATTTGCCTCAGCCTTTCAAAGTGCTGGGATTACAGGTGTGAGCCACCACACCCAGCATAACTTTTTAATATTAGCCATTCTGAATGGTGTGAGATGGTATCTCATTGTGGTTTTGATATGCATTTCTCTAATGTTTAGTGATGTTAACTATTTTCTCATGCTTGTTGGCCATATGTATGTTTTCTTCTGAAAAAGGTCTGTTCATTTCCTTGCCCACATTTTAATGGGGCTGTTTGTTTTTAGCTTGTTAATTTAAGCTTCTTACAGATGCTGGATATTAGACCTTCGTCAGTTGCATAGTTTACAAATATTTTCTCCCATACTGTAAGTTGTCTGTTTATAGTTGATAGTTTCTTTTTCTGTTGATAGTTTCTTTTGCTGTGCAGAAAGTTTTAATTTAATTAGGTCTTGTTTATCCATTTTTGTTTTTGTTGCAATTGCCTTTAACATCTTTGTCCTGAAATCTTTGCCAGGTCATAGACCTAGAATGTTATTTCCTAGGTTACCTTCCAGGATTGTTATAGTTTTATATTAAGCTTTTAATTCATCTTGAGTTCATTTTTATATTGTGTAAGGGAGAGGTCCAGTTTCAGTCTTCTGCATATGACTATCCAGTTATTCCAGCACCATTTATTGAATAAGTAGTCTTTTCTCCATTGCTTGTTTTTGTTGAGTTTGTTGAAGATCAGATGGTTGTAGGTGTGCAGCATTATTTCTGGATTCTCTATTATCTTCCCTTTGACTAGTGTCTGTTTTTGTACTAGTACCATGGTGTATGGGTTACTGTAGCCTTGTAGTATAGTTCAAAGTCGGGTATCATGATGCTTCCATCGTTATTCTTTTGGCTTAGGGTTGCTTTGGCTATTTAGACTTTTTATTGGTTCCACATTAATTTTTAAATAGTTTTTCTAATTCTATTAAAAATTTCATTGGTAATTTGATGGGAGTAGCATTGAATGTAGACTGTTTTGAGCAGTATGATCATCTTAACAATTGATTCTTCCTATCCATGAACATGAAATGAATGTTTTTCCATTTGTTTGTGTTATTTCTGATTTCTTCCAGCAGAATTTTTTAAAGTCTCATTGTAGAAGTATTTTGCCATCCTGGTTAGATGCATTCCTAGGTATTTTATTATTTTTGTGACTATTGTGAATGGGATTGAGTTCCTAATTTGGCTCCTAGCTTGGATGTTGCTAGTGTATGGAAATGCTAGTGATTTTTGTAAATTAATTTTGAATCCTGAAGCGTTGCTTAAGTTGTTTATCAGATTAAGGAGCTTTGGGACAGAAACTGTGGTTTTGCAGGTATCGAATCATATGACATCTAAAGGAAGATAGTGTGACTTCATCTCTTCCTATTTGAATGACTTTTATTTCTTTCTCTTGTTTGATTGCTCTGGGTAGGACTTCCAGTACTATGTTGAATAGGACTGGTGAGAGTGGGCATCCTTGTCTTGTTCCAGTTGTAAAGGGGAATGCTTATAGCTTTTGCCCATCCACTATGATGTTGGCTATGGATTTGTCATAGATGGCCTCCCTATTGAGGTGGGGGAAATTAGTTTACAGAATTTATCTAATTCTGTCAAATTTATACATGCAATTTAAACAAATGAACAATTATTTCTGCCTATAGTACCATTAAATATAAATTTAGGATCATAGTATTCTCTTGTTAGGGGTGAAGTAACAGGCTTTATAGCTGAGACAAAATACAAAATTAAAATGTTCAATTATCTTATTCTATATGTACCTAAGAACAAATAAATTGAAAATGCAAGGAGGTGGAGCCAGGAGGTGATATTAACAATGAAATAAAAAATAACTGAACTTTTCTAAATAAAATTATATATTTTTTCATTTGGAGATGAAATTAACATTGAAAATTATGAGACAGTTTTGTTACATACTTCTAAGTTAAAATTCAATTATCTTAAGGATTACTTTCTATCCTTAAAAGATATTTTAGTTAGAATGGACCAGATTGTGTTGCAGTAACAAAAAATGAGCACTTATATGACAAAGACACAAAAAATGTCTTGTTTATGATATTTATCACTCTTTGAATGCTCAGTACACTTAATCTCTTTAGGTCAACTTTTCTCCATGAGGTGGCTCAGCATTCCAGGCTGCTTTGATCTAAGAGTGCTTTCTCATTAATTTGTGCTATTATTATTGATGCTAGAAAAGAAATTTCTGGAGACCTGAGCCCTGGCAATTAAACCTTTCTACAGAGGAAAATTTCACATTATATTTGCTGTCACTCAAGCAAGATACTTGGTTAGGTCTAATTTCAAGAAAAACCAGGAAGTATAATATTTCTTTGTATTCTTGTCAACACATAAATAGTAATTATCCCCACCACAGGAGAGCTGGGAATGTATGTGGGGGGGGGGGGGGGGGGTGGGGTGTGTGTGTGTGCGCGCGCTGAGAGAGAGAGAAAGACCCAACGCTTACATGACACACATACATAAACATAGGAGGTACACTTAACATTCACCCAAGAGATTTCACAGAGGAGCTATGGGAGTTCCAAAGTCCTTTTCACTTATAGTTGTCTATTTGTCTATGTGTATTTCTCTTTTTCTGTCTTGTGAATTTTCTGGTAGTGAAGAACATGTTTTTCTTTGTTTTCTAAGTACTAGAACAGTCCTGTCAGATTGCTCATTAATTTCCAACAGTCATTGAGATTCGTATTGCTTAAAATGTGAAATATATATGAAAGAATGAGTATCAGAGAATGATTCAAATAACAGGTTCTCCATCTGAATAGATAACACTCTTCACTCTCCTAGGCTAAGTTTGGACTTTTGTAAAAAGAGAAAACAAGATTTTTTTTTTAGACTTCCATGTTATATTATTATCTTAATATCTGAAGTCTTTAAAAGTTAAACTAACACTTGCAGATCACAAGATGTAGGGTTTTTTTAACCTACCTTGGTTTTGCAAAGACATTTCTAGTGATGTTTTTGGGAAACTTATCTTCCACATTCAGGAGTCAAATGAGCAAGCAAAATTAAAACAGCAAGACTCTGTATCTCTCATAAATTGTAGTACCTGTTTGGTAAAGGTTTGCTGGGTTTTGCTTTGTTTATGCCATACACGCACTAATGTAGAACTCTTTGACTCTTTAAAGTCACAACACACATAGTAAGTAGTAACAGGCATAATGAGGTAAATGAATAATGCTACTTGTGTCTCAAATTAACCAAGTTGGGTGCTGTATCCATCCTAGGCCCTCTAAGGCAGCATTGAAGAGATCTATGTATTGATATATCTGTAAATTAGGTTAAGAAGTTCTGTCTTGAATTATCAAGTCTTGAAAAAAGATAAAGACTGATAGATTTGCCTGCTTTATACTTAGTCAGCCATTGGAAAATATGCATTGGTTGCCCTCTGTGCATCAATCACTGTGCTAGCCAGTAGGTACATACAGTGGAGATCAACACTGTCCATGTAGTTTTTGTCTGTCAGACACATTAAATTGAGTTTTAGGAAAAGGTGACATTGCAACTCTAAATCTATACTTGGAATTTATGTAGCCACCGCTAAAAAGTAAAGTAACTTACTCAGTTACCTGGTAATCACCAATTTTCAATGCAGGTCTGGGATATTTTGGGTTGGCAAACATTTGGACTTTTTTTTTATATGATGCCCATTATTCTTAATTATTATTATTGTCTCCTGATAGTTGTAATGTGACTTAAAATAGTTATTTTGAGACTTTTCAAGATAGAGAATTATTAAAGTTTAAAACAAAATATTTCCTAAGCTGTCATTGTTCACAAATTCTTAATCATGAAAGTCTCAATGTCTCATTTGTCTCAAATGTTTCATTTTGTTTATATCTATTTTATTTGGAGCCCTAAAATAAGAATATATTGTATTTACTTCTTCATAATAATGCAACTGAAAATATAAAAATTAAATTGAAAGGGCATGATTCTCTCTCTACTATTGGTTGATTCTTTTGTTGTAGTAAAAAACAAAAATTGTCAGCCTTCCAAAAAAAATTAAAAAAAACTTTTCTTAAAGGATAAAAGGATGTTCCAACCTATACCCATTCTAAGAAATTGAAATAAACAACTCCAGCTTCGTAAGGTATACTGAAATGTTCTCAACTTTAATCTATATATATAATAATCACTATAGAAGCTCATGAAAAATGTATATCCTCAGCCTTTATCCTAGAGATTCTGTTTTATAGGACAGCTGTGAAAGCCCAAAGCCAATATTTGCATAAGACCTCTAGATGATTATTATGGAAAGGATCCTGGGACTTAAATTTATGAATTGGTATTACAGAAAGAGAATAAGTTTAAGTGCCAGACAAATTTTGGTTTGAATTCAGCCTCTATCTAAACTACTATGTGTGTTCGTTATACATTACTATATAATAAATAACTACAACTTACCAACATTAAAAAATATATGTCTATTATTTCACAGAATATGTGGGTCAGGAGCTGGGGCACGGCTTAGCTAGGTCCTCTCCTTATGTTTTCACAAGATGTTGTAAAACCAAGGTGTTGACCCGCACTGAGTTCTCATTTGAAGACTCAGCTGAGGAAGGGTCCACTTCCAAGATCCGTCAGTTTATTGACAGGAATTAAACTGTGAGAAGGCTCATTTCAAAAGAAAAGAATTTCCTTTCAGGACTAAGATCTTTGTTTTTTGTTTTGTTTTGTTTTGTTTTGATGTCTCTTAGGCAGATGCCACTCTTAGATTCTTCACACAGTTCTTTGTCTCATGGGCTTCTCCAACATGGCTGCTTATTTTAGCAAGCCAGAAAGGTGAGTCTGTAGAATAAATCCACCAGCAAGACAAAGTTTTATATAATGTAATATAAGCATATGTCTTATATTTTACCACATTTGCCATATTCTATTAGTTAGGAAGATGACACAGGTTCTCATCACTTCAACGTAAAGGGATTGAGTAAGAGCTTGGATACTTGCCTCTGATCACTGCCTCTGAATTTGAATTCAGCCTCAATCTAAAATGCTATGTGTGTTAGTTAAATATTCAGAGAGAGTAATCATGGGAAGCCACACTAGGATCTGTCAGCCACAGTGTGATTTTTGGAAAATAGTTTAGTGTTGTGGATTCTTAACTTCCTTATCTAAAAATTGAGCTAATAATACATGCCTTAAATAGGTAACATATGTAAAGATCTTGGCATAGAGTAACTATTTTATAAACACAATTAACTAAGAAGAACACAAAAAAGAAAAAGAAATAAGATTCATCCATGGGGCTTTAATAGCATATGTTCAAAGTATCTTCCAATTCTGTGGCTCGATGTCCAAAAATTATGTGCACAATTTTATTGAATGTGATGTATCTCCAAAGCCTAACATAGAGTCTACCTTATGTTAGTCATTCAGTAAATGTTTACTGAATTAGTAGTAATTTCAATAAATGTCTCTTTCTTATATTTCTTTAACAATGCCTTTATTTTAGGATGTGCAAAGACAGATGAAAGGATGACTTCTCTTAACCATGTTTTATTGAAGAATAATTTCAATTTTTAGGTGAACAGTATGGATGCATCCAGTAAAAATAAAAGCAAAGACTCACAAAAGACTACATAGGAAGTGTTTTCATAGGGAAAAGAGCACAGAGAACATTCTGTGCACAAGAACAGCAGCCACTTCAGCTTGGGGCTCATAAACTGGCTGTTTCGGCATTCTCCCACTGCAGAGTGCAAACAATTGGTAGTGCTATGAGCATTTCCCTTTCTGCTCATATTCAGAGACCCAGCATTTTTCTCTACTGGCTACTTCAGCACTTTTACTTTACTTTTCTAACATACCAACAAATTATATAAAAATCTGAAGATAATTATTTGAATTCATATCTCAAAAAATATAATTAAGCAGGGAAACTAAAGAAAAAAAATAAATGAAATAAAAATAAAAATAACCCCTTAATTCTAGTGCATGTGCATCCTCTTTCTTTAGTTATTCAGATAATTTTTTACTGTTATTTGTCTCTTTTCTGTAAGAGAAGAATTTAGTAGGTAGAGATGTGAGAATTAGAATGTTTAATGTAGTAAGTACTATAGATAAAACATAAAATATTCTACCCCTTTTATCCTATCAATGTATACAAGTCACATTACAATATCTTTAGAAAACAGCAAGAGAAAAGATAATAAGAGGTTTACTTCTTTAAGCGGATAAACCGATAAGCTCTAAAAAATAATTTTCTCTTAATGTGTTATCATTTCTTAAATTAATCTATTCAGTCTCTAACCTCTGTGTATATACTGTGTAAATCCTTCCTCTTTGCTCCATGATAAACTCATTAAATTTATAAACAGTTGCTCTACCCAGTAAGTATCAACTTGTTATGTTTAAATAACTGTCTCAATTTGGTACTTTTTAAATCACACAACATAATACAATTTTGGAAACATTTTCATCAGCACTCAAGTCTCTTTTTTTAACCACACATTTCCAAATTCCCCAGCACATCAGTAGATTTTGAAAATTGGCACTGCTAAGTAAAAATAAAATAAAGTTTGTTCTACCTGATAAGCATTTCCTAAAAAGTGGGATACAAGATAGACAGAAAATATGCTGTGGGAAAAACCTGCAAAACAAAACCATAAAGTGTTATATCTAGACAGAATACGAAAGATCATTAATGCCAATTCTGAGGTGCTGTGTGCTGGTATGAGAACACAAAGCTGGCCTGTGTAAGAGCTGGCAGAGAAATATGTAACCTTAATGCCTCCTGGTCTTGTGCTCCTTCTACTGAGCCATGCTGACTCACTACATACGTTTAAAAAGTGGAGCTCAGATAAGTGGGTAATAAAAATTCATAACCTTTTCCCATATTATACATACTTTCTTTTTTATGCTTAGTGATCAGGATTTTTCATGCCTTTCTAAATGTTCTTATAAAGTCCTCAGAACAGTTTGAGCAGCTGTCAAAAGGGTAAACTGTATGGTTGGAAACACCTGTGCATTCATATTGTACAAAGGGTGGAGAGGAAGGTCTAACAAGGGAAATACTTTTAAAGTAAATACAAAGCTGTTAAGGATTAATTCAAAAATGTGTCTAAATTTGTAAAAGAAGTAACTGTTACATTGTTTTGGCTGGTTACCTTTACATCCCTTTTGGTTACACATATAGTTTGCATTTTCTAAAGGTAAAAAATTAAGGTAGCTTTTGTAGTTTCCAATCTTTTGATTTATAGGAAAAGATACTTTACTAGCTGTGTTCTCTTAATATATGCTCTAGTATGTATGCTACCTGAATTTTTTACAGCATCTCAGTAGAGTATGCTGCCTGGAGCTCTGTGCTTTCCCCTAATGAAAATGTACCATATTATATTCACTGCAGAATGTGAAAGGAGGATCTTTCAGGAATCAGGACAAGTGGTTTATCAGTTTCACCCTCCAAGTAAACCATGAAGACCTTGGGTCTTATTTGGGGCCAGTCATGGTACAACAGTACATTCAGTTCAAAAGGCCTAGTTAACAGGGGTTAGTCATTAAGAGGCTTTTCAAGGTTTCTGGTACATAAACTCTGAAAATTTAATTACAGGAATGAATAAGACAGTAATAGTTTCAAAATCCATAGAATTTACTTAGCTAGCCAACCCTGTAGTCATGTATTTTCATTTGTTCATTTTCAGAATGAGAAGAGCAGTTAGTTATGCTTCTGATATATGGCTCCTAATATAAAGCCAGTTGGTTTAGGTTTTATTGGTTAGATCTTCAGTTGAGAATGTCATATATTGAAATAGATACACAGTGGGCTTGGCTTCAGAAAATGTTAAGCTGCAGCTATTTTGGGAAACGTTATCCATAAAATGGCAACTTCACCAGGATTTGCTGAGTGGTGGTGTCTGTTGGCAGAGATGAACTACTCTGCATCCTATTGTCTGCTGTCCACAGTGCTGTGGGCTAGAATGTAATTGGTAGCCAATATCCTTTGCGGAGCCTGTGAAAGGTGGCAGTCCATCTCCTGATGCCCCCTCTATGTGTTGTAAATTTAAAAAATGATTTGCAAGGTGATGACATTTTTTTAACATAGGTGTGAGGTAATGCAGTCTGCAAGATTAGCATCAGTCACACTAAGCTATCACAGACTGAGGATTTAGCATCTTTACTCAGATACTAGTTGCACTGATTAGTAATATTTTCTTTTAAAAGAAAGCCTCCTGAAATGTAACTGTGCATTGTGTATTACATGGAAGGTGTTTAATAAGTTTAAAAGAAAAAATAAAAAATGATCCTAAATTTGAGTAATATAGTTTTCTCTTTGAGTACTACAAATTCTTTGAGTACTGATTACTTTTATCAGAATGAAGCCATCCAAGTATTTTTAATCTTAGCTATTTCTAGCCAAATTTTTATAATGTACACAAATAAAAATATATGATATTATAAACATTTATGAAAGCATTTGTCTATTCACCAAAAATTTGAAAAATATAAGTGAGATTGGAGATTACATACCCTTTTGTGAGTTTTATGCACCTCTAATTACCTTAAGTAATAGCACCTCTAATACACGTTAAGTAATCGCAACTGTTTTTCCTATACTACTTCCTAGTAAGGCACTATTTTGACAATCAGGCAAGAGTAAAAAAGGCAAAATAAAAATAGTTGACATCAGTATTGCTCAAATTTTTCCACAGAATTGCTTATCCTCTATAGGGTATTTAGTCTGCAGAATAAGTAGCCTTGCAGTTAGTGTGATAAATTTGCAAAGAAGCCAACAGAACACATCATTTAGTAAAAGCTTTGAATCATACAGATCTGAGTATAGTCCTAGACATGGTATGTGCATTAGTTTTTGAGGGCTGCCATAACAAAATACCACAGATTAGGTGGCTTAAGTAACAGAAATGTATTTCCTCACAGTTCTGGAGGCTGCGAAGTACATGATCAGGTGTCAGCAGGGTCAGTTTCCTCTGAGGGTTGTGAGGATACATCTGTTCCAGGCCTCTATCTATTCCAGGCCTCTCTCCTGGGCTTGTAGATGACAGTTTTCTTCTTGTGTCTTTACATGATCTTCCCTTTTCTTTTCTTCTAAGGTTCTTCTGTATCCTAATCTTTTCTTCTGTATCCTAATCTTTTCTTCTAAGGTTACCAGTCATACTGGATTAGGGCACACCCATATGACCTCATTTTATCTTATTTACCACTGTAAAGGCTCTATCTCCAAATACAGTCATTCTCAGATATCAGGGGTTAGAAGCTCAACATAAAGATTTGAGGGAGGAGAGGAGATGCAATTCAGCTCATAATACTGGATCCTAACAGAATCCTAACTTTCCTAAGGAAACAGATGATTGCTTATTGATTTTGTTTTCCTCACAATGCCTATCACTTTTTCTTGCCTCTAATAGATGTTTAATAGTTACATAATTAAATTATCACTTTGACAACCAGGCTTCTCAAATATCTCCATCTAACTTAATTAAAATAGGTAATTACTCACCTGGTATTAAATGCTGTTAAAAGGGATAACCTTACATGAGTTAAATTTAACAGAATTTAGTTGAACAAGGAAAGATTCGAGAATCAGGCAACACTCAGAACCAGAACCGATTCTAAGAGCTCTGGCCTGCAGTGTGGTCAGACAGCATTAGTGGACAAAAAATGGATGTGAGGTACAGAGACAGCTTAATTAGTTACAGCTCTATGTTTTGCCATATTTAAATCAGTCGGCCACCTGTGATTGACTGACGTTCAGCTGTTGCAATTGACTGAGTCTCAGTCAATTTGTTACAAGAGTATAATCCTAAATTCAGCTTTCAGTTAGTTCATGTACTAAGTTAGGATGAAGTTTGTTACATAAGGACTTGAGTACAGAGGCTTCCTCAGGGCAAATTTAGTTTAGTTTAACAATTTGTTCCTTTTGATCAACCTCTCAATTTGGAGATCATCTAAAACCTAGGCATAAGCACCAGTTTCAATCACCATTGTGAATTGACTTATTTGGTCTCAGTATGGAATTCATGTCAAGTCCTCATGATAATCGAATTTATGTGCTCGCTGGTCTAGTTGAAGTGAGATCATTCAACACTCAGTGGATGACTGCATACCAACATTTAATACTTGAGAGAACCAGGGGATCTATTAAGACGACTGTCAAGAGAATGATATCCAAAGCTGAACTGTACTCCTTAACAAAAGCCCTCTCAAACTGAACCAATCAAAACAAAACAAATCAAAGTTTAGGCAATATAGACAGTGCAATAGAATTTGTGTCCTACTTGTCATAATCTTTGTTTGGGGCATGATGGCAATTAAAGACCGTAGTTTTTTATAAAGCAACCTGAATTAAAGAGGTATTCATTTTTGTAGTTAACTCTTTTCCAGTAACATTATTAGCAGGAAAGAATGTTATAACTCTACTTTCCAGGTACTCATTAAAAAATATTTAGAAAAATGAGAGTGATGACAAATGTTATACAAAGTTCAATTGCATTCTCTCACCTTCATTAATCAAATATATATGAAGGATTTATTGTGTGCTACTGTAAAACCAGATAGAGTGATGGAGCATAAATAGGGATGTAATAAAGAAACAACCGAATTAAATAGTTGCAGAAATAGTATTTGGTTACAATTGTAGTAAGTGCTATAAAGAGACAGTATGAGGTGTTATCAGCTCATATAATGGAGTTTTATCTAATCTGAGAGGGCAGGGGAAGATTAGGAAGTTTGGGGGGCTAATAATGGGGTTTCAACTGACCTGAATGGGCAGGGAAAGATTAATCTAGGAAGTTTGCTTTTTAATGAAAGATCTCAAGCAAAAGGAGAGGCCACTATATGAAAAGAGGAGGGAAGACCATTTCAGTGAGAGGACAGCATGTACAAAAGCCATGTGATGGAGCTGGAACATTATTTGGAGCCAGAAGAAAATGAGAGCAATCAGAAGAGGGAGAGTTTGGAAAGCGGTGGGGAATAGGCTGTGTAGGGCTTAAGAAAACATGTTGAAACTTTTGTTCTTATTCAAAAAGAAAAAAAAAGGGAAATCACAGCTAGGTTTTAAGTGGCATAAGGTGCCACAGTTGGATTAAAATTTCAAAAACATTATTTCAGTTGAGGATTGAAAGAGACCAGAACAGACACAGTAGGTCAGTTGCAAGGCAGTTGCAGTGATCCACAAAAGAGAAGATGGCAACTTGAATTAGATGAAGGAATTTTCAAGATATTGCACACAATTTCTAAAAGACCAAAGGTGATATTAATATGCCATATTTAAATGCCACTTTATGCATATTTTAGCACATTTGTATGCTTATTTCTCCAATCAAGTCACCTTAGCAGTAGAGAAAAATAAACATACAAGCTTAATGGGAGGGTAGGGGATTGAGAGAAAGGGAAGGACAAAAGGGAGTTTCAGTCCTAGAAGAGACCCTTTCTCACTATTGCTTTTGAGTATTTTATCTTAAATCTTGGATTCCAAGCCATAACACATTTACAATTACGAAAATGGCATAAAATGATATATTTGATTTTAATATAAAATTATTTTATTTTCCGCCCCAAAATCTTTTGGTAAAATTATTTCTGTTGGAAGATGTACCATATTTTCCTAAGAACTCTGCATCTCCATGTTACCACCTTTTCTTCCTGAGACTCCTTGCTCTGTATTTTAAGAAGACAAGTCTTACCTAATCTCATTTGACCCTCACAGTCATCCAGCGACAACCACACTGAGGACAGCATTATCGTTTTAGAAATGGGAAAGCTGGCCGGGCGCGGTGGCTCAAGCCTGTAATCCCAGCACTTTGGGAGGCTGAGATGGGTGGATCACGAGGTCAGGAGATCGAGACCATCCTGGCTAACACGGTAAAACCCCATCTCTACTAAAAATACAAAAAAAAATTAGCCGGGCATGGTGGCGGGCGCCTGTAGTCCCAGCTACTCGGGAGGCTGAGGCAGGAGAATGGCGTAAACCCAGGAGGCGGAGCTTGCAGTGAGCCAAGATAGTGCCACTGCACTCCAGCCTGGGCGACAGAGCAAGACTCCGCCTCAAAAAAAAAAAAAAAAAAAAGAAATGGGAAAGCTAAGGCTTAGAGTAACCATGAGACCCCAAAGTTGCATTGCTAGACTTTTATAGAGCTAGAATTTTGCAACCATTATAAACACAATAAAGGTTTTGATTGTCGGGCCTTAATGACAAAGCTGGAACATATCAAGATTAGTTAATTTACATCATCACCATATTGGGAAAATTGAAATTTAACAAAATTCAATTGGCTCCAAATGCTAAGTCTATATAGAGACTAAAATATAAATAGGCATTGCCAAGAGAAAGCTGAGAAAGCCTATATCAAAATGTAGTTATTATTCAGAATCGATTGCAATTTTAATAGAAATCATACGTTATCACAGACAACATAAGAATCACCTGCTGCTGTGTCAAGGTAAAATGGAAATAATAGCATCATAACAAATAAAATAAAGGGGCACATCCTTGGAAATTATCAAGAACCTTGATAATTCTTGACATAATTTTTTTGTATTTCGTTCCCTCTACAAAACTCTGATTAGTATACATGATGAGGGAGCCAAGAAAACCTTGTAAACCAACCAGAAATAAAACATAAAATATAGATGTACAAAATATCTACATGAGAGAACTGTTCAAATAATAGTATTAAATGAGAACAAGTTTTAAAACGTAGGGTTAAAAACTTGCTAACACTATCTTTGCCCACAAAGAAAAATCCACAGTTATTTGAAACACAATTTTTAATACTTGATATGTATTTGCATAAAAATAGCCAGCACTTTCAGGTCTGTGGACTTGCTGACTTTGCAAAGCACAGAATTTGATTCTGAATAATTGGCAATGGTACATAGACATTTAGTAGGTGACACTAGACATGAAAACTAAGGACAAATTCTCTTTTTTTTTTCCTCCAATTCTCCAATGTATTCTTCAAATCTGATTTTTGCACATGATACCTTGGCAGACTCTTCTTTCAACCAAAATAAAGTGAAGTAAAATTGAGGTTTTCATAACTCTGAAATGTATGTCATTGAAAAATTGAAGTAAAAACCATATTACAATTAGTGAATATATTTTTCAATTATATTTTACAACAAAGCACTAAGTAGAAAACAGGCTAAGCTTAGCTCAATAAAAAGAAACTATGAAAACAAAACAATAAATATAAACAAAAAGACAGGATAAGAAAGTAGTTGCTACATAAAAACAAATCTTCATATTTTATTGCCCCCCCGAAAAAAAATTTCTAAAATCTGTTATTTTGGTTGTCTGAGAGCCAAATTAACAATATTCTGTTTATGACATATCTCAGAGGAAGAGAAAAGATGAGTAGAGAAAATGAACAGCCATAGAAAAACTGAGGCATTTCATGCACTGATAGAATTTATAGAACTTCCTCCATTTTCCGTATAAAATGATTATTCCATGTTCTTCTTGGGAAGTATTTACATTTTTTTTTTTTTTTTTTTTTTAAGTTGCACAGTAGCAGGTCATTGCCACAGTTAGAAACTCAGACATCAGGAAAAATGATCGTTTTAGACTGAATACATTCTTAACACCACTTGAAATAAATATTGGAGGCCAAATTTAATGAGGAGAGGCCTGATAGCAGGTAGTTAAGAGGATGAACTTGAGAGCTGGTCTGGCAGAATTCAAATCTCGGCTTTGCCTTTTAATAGCTACATGTCCTTGAACAAATCACTCAATTTTTCAATGTCTGCATTTCTTCCTCTGCAGAATGAGAACAATAATAATACCTACCTCCTTTAATTATTATGAGGAATAAATGAGTAAAATGAAACCTTTCAAATAATGTCTAATGTATTTTAAGAAGTACGAAAGGGTTTGCTATTATCACATAGTGAATGAACAAAAACAATTATGAATAGCGGACACATACTTTTTAATTATTTTGTGCCAAGTACTGTGCTTGTTGATTTCTGGCATATCAATTTACTTACTGCCTAAAATACCTCTGTGAAGTACGTATTAAATTACATGCATCGTAAAGATGGAAAAAACATGGATGTCACTTCCTTTGTGGAGCCTTTAATGGTTTTCTAGGACTAGGTTTGCTGCCTCTTCTGTGAGTTTCTCTAGTATACACTGCTGCCCCCATCTTTTCAATTGTCATGCGGTAGTGTAATTGCCTATTTAATTTTCTGTCTTCCACAAACTACTGTAAATTCTGTAAAGGCAGGGTCTCACGTATCTTGAGTGCTTGGCTTAGTGTCTTTTGTTTGTACTGATCACATATCTTCAGTTTACTCATGTCTTGAGTATTTGGCATAGTGACTTTTGTTTTTAGTAGATCAATAAATATACATTTCTTAAACATTCTATGAAATTCTCTGGAACAGGTTCTGTAGATCAAGTGGCCTGAAACCCGTTTCTAATCATCCTTTGCCATGTCCTCTTTATTATAGTTACTAAAAAATCTTATCATGTGCCCAGCCTCTCTTACAGTCAGAAATGACCACGTGACAGTTCTAGTCAAAGATACATTGATCCGCTACATGAAAGAGGGATGATGGTATTGGAAGTTTTTGTTTTATTTTTAATAGGGAATAAAAATTACAAATTTCATTTTGATATGAACAAGAAATGGAAATACTGGGTAGAAGAGTGTGGTTTCCTGGCAAAGCCTCCACCTTCAAGCCTGGAAATCCACAACCTTAAATGAGAAAAGGCATTCCTGTTTTTGTAACTAAAAGTTGCCTTTTGGCCTCCCATGTCCTCCCATCCTGTACCCATATAAACCCCAAACCCCCAGTTCCAAAAGGAGATGAACAGAAGAGCAGAAGAATCCAGAATGGCAACCAGAGAAGAGGAGGAGAGAAGGAGAATCTGAAAGTTGAGAGGAGTTGGGCTGGGGATGATCCAAGAGGAGATTGGCTGCTGGATGGCCAAATTCCAGGAAAAATCATCTTCTCACTCCATCCCCCTTCCAGCTCCCCATCCATCCTGCTGAGAGCCACTTCCATCACTCAATAAAACCCCCACATTCATCCTTCAAGTCTGTGTGCGACTTGACTCTTCCTGGATGCCAGACAAGTACCTGGGTCCAAGAGGGCACTGAGCTGGTTACACTCTTAAGCTGTCTTCAGGTGGCAAAGCCAAAAGAGCATACTGTAACACACACCCACTTGGGCTTCGGGAGTCATAGGCACCCACCCTTAGATCCTACCTTGGTGCTGGAGCCCAAGGCACTCTCCTGTGTTGCTGCACCTGCCTGTCAGCATGCTCCCCATCCCGTAAGGGGCCTGAGCATGCGTGGTGGCCAAACAGATGAGCAACGTCCCTGTTACATGTCCTGTGAAGTGATCAGGGAACTCTCCTGTCTCAATTTCTTTCTCTCCTCTTTTTGTTTTAGTAATAGATGTGGATTGTAGAGCTGCAGCAATCATCTTAAGATCAAAAAGTGATAACCACAGTATTATGGACTGAAATGCCCCCCTGCATTCATATGTTAAAGTGCTAAACCCCAGAAATGTGACTGTATTTGAAGGCAGAATTTTTTTGACGGGCAATTAAGTTAAAATGACATTATGAGCCCTCATCCAATATGATGGGTGCTCTTATAAGAAGAGATTTAGACACACACACAGATGTGCAGAGGCAAGATCATATGAAGATACAGGGAGAAGATGGTCATCTACAAGCCAAATAGAGAGGCCTCAGAAAAAAAATCAACCGTGCCAGCACCTTTATGTTGACTTCTGGCCTCCAGAACTGTGAAGAAATACATTTCAGTTGTTTAAGTCACTCAGTCTCTGATACTTGGTTATAGCAGCCATAGCAAACTAATAAACACGCGAATCCAAGTCAAGATGCTAAGAATGACACAACAGGGAACCGTGATGAACCTGGAAAGGCAAACCAATACCATTAAATGCTTATCTCCAGACTTATCATGTGAGATAAATAACTCCTACTTGCTTAAACCGTTTAAAATCGGAGTGTTAATTTCTGCTGCTTCCTAAAACATTCCTACTTTTTCTTTGATTCCTAAGTGAATTTGACCTGATTCAAAACATGGGCATGTGGGCCAGGCACAGTGGCTCCCACCTGTAATCCCAGCAGTTTGAGAAGCCAAGGTGGGATTGCTCGAGATCCAGAGCTCAGGATCAGCCTGAACAACATAGCGAGACTCCATCTCTACAAAAATAGATAAGCAAATTAAGAACATAGGCATGAGAACTAAGTATCAGCAAATTCTAGATCAATATACTACCTGCCCATCTGCATGAGGTAAATCAACCAGATTTGGGTAAAAAAAAAAAAAAAAAAAAAAAAAAATTCAATTGGCAGCTGGAAAAGCAACCTAAAGATAATGATTAATTTAAAACAAAATTCAGTAGATTTTTTTGTAGTGGGTCTCTTAACAACTAACGTTCTTTCTAAGAATATGATTAAATAAGATGTAGATATTCTAATATTTCAATATTTCTCATGGCATTTAAGAAAGAATGTACTTCTGTCATTAAAAAGTGAGCAACAACTTTCATAAACATATGAAAATATAAGTGACAGAGAAATAAGAAAATAATTGGGCAAAAGTATAATATAGGTCAAAAAGAAACTAAAATTAGAATGATGAACAAAATAGTCAAATATGCCTAAATCCTATTAATTACTTCTAAAATTGTAATAATGGTGTTACTATTACATTGCAGGAATTTTTTATCACCCTATTTATCACCCAAAACAGTTGGGTATTTATTTCTCTTAGAGTGAGAAATCTCACTCTAAATTTCTTTTGGAGTGAGAAATCCAACTCCAGATTTTTTCCTGAAGGTCTTTTCTCTATGCCCATCACCTAATACTAGCTTTCTGAGCCTGAGTTCTTAAAAAAAAAAAAAAAAAAAAAAAAAAAATTCCCAAAGCAAAGCTGTCTGGCAGACTGTATTGAGAAAGGCAGTGCAATAGCAGGGAATCAAAAGTGAGTGTAACATGAAGTGAGACAGTGAAACAGGGTAAGTGTGTATAAAGTGGGATGTTACTAATCTGCTCTGGTTCATAGAAAATAAAGTTGACTGCCTAGTCTTATAGAATATCTTCAGGGAGGCTATATGATACTACATCTCAAAGTTGCCAAGAAAGGAAGGAAAAGTAATTTATGAGTGTGCCCTTTCTGGTCTCTTGCCTTTCTTTGATCAAAGATCATTACATGTTTCCTACTCTGCTTCATTTTAATTGGCCTCTTTAGGTAGGGGAACCTAGCACTTTCACAAGTCCAGTTGGGTTACGATGGGTGACATTGAAAAGCAAGACCTGTTTCACCTCACACCACAAGAATGCAATAGAATTCACGCTGAAGCCCCTCTGTCACTCTTGGGATGGTAAGAAAATTTGAAATCTTAGAAGAGGAAGGAAATGCAGTGGTGATGGGAGTGCAGAGTTAAGCCCATGGCAACGGTGAAACCATCACTGTGACTGCTCTGAGAAGTAAGGCAAATGGCTAACTCCTTGACCCAGGGTTTAGGTGGAGCTAAGCCGATCAGGAACATAAACTGGCCTGAATACAATTCGTCTTTCAGTTATGTATTTGTGTGTGAGCTTATACTTTCCTTTTTTGATAACTGTGCAGCATCATTACACTAACAGATTTATTTGCTTGAGCATGAACAGAATCATATTCTGTGTCCACTGTCATCTTTATTACTATTTACATATATGACATTAATATGACTTATAATGTTTGTTTGAATTTTATCATAATTTTATGCTTCTAAAGTCCACTTTTGAAGTATTTGCAAAGTAATCATGAAATTGTCCCAGTGTTCCTCTTTTGGTTGCATGTTAGGGCGATACTTTTGCTCCTTTGAGGTTAGAACTGTAAGCAAAAGTGGCATGTGTCACACCCAGGCAGAAATTGATGGGTCCACACATGAGTAATCTTATATCCTTCCTCCTATTTGACTGATCATCAAAGTAGTCTAAGCTGAAGCCTGAGATGCTGAATGATAGGGTAAACAGGGCTTCCT
The DNA here is from genome assembly GCF_047675955.1 of Chlorocebus sabaeus. Classification (NCBI taxonomy): domain Eukaryota; kingdom Metazoa; phylum Chordata; class Mammalia; order Primates; family Cercopithecidae; genus Chlorocebus; species Chlorocebus sabaeus. Next base: position 48,588,706 of record NC_132910.1, read on the forward strand.
GCCAACACATGTGGATCGGTGGCCTAGAAAAAAATAAACTTTTATTGTGGTAAGCCACAAAGGATTTGTGGCTGTGTACTGAAACATAGCCTAATCAGTTGAAGTTCATAAAGAAAGTCCCTCAACATAGATGGTTAGGAAGATTTAAATGAAGGGAGTATCAACAAGGTTGTGGTCATCAGAGGTCAGTTTTCCTAACCTGGAATGATGAATTATCCTGAGATTTTATCACTGCAAAGATGTTATGACCACTAGATCTGAATAGGCAAGAAGAGTGAGAGTTAATTTACCAGTACCTAGATAGTATGGTTGTATGGAGAGGCCTGATAAGAACTGTAGACTTCAGTAGAGGAATTCAGCCAAGTTGTAGTGAACTGAAGCGGGAAATGCAGAACCTTGACCTTACTTTCCTTTTACCCTCCAATCTCCTTCCAGTGAATCCTACTGATGACTACTCTGGGAAGCTGGAAAACAAAAGAAATCCATTGATGCCGATAATGACATAAAGCCCCTCACTCTCACCCCAAGGCACAGAGTAGTAAAAGAAGCATTAAAAGTATAGATCTAGAGAGACAAATGGAAATATCCATCAACATAACCTATTTTGATTGATACAGAAATTGATACTAGATATTGCTGTGGTAACAGGGCTAAAATATATGAAATTGATTCAAAGCGTAGGTGACAAGCAGGAAGACAACTGATAGAAGAGCCTGAAAGGATAATCCACATCATGCAGTTTCAAACTTCTGGTAATATTCGCACCTTTTCTTAGAAGGCAACTCATGTAGTTCTAGGAGAAGTGATGGGGAAGAAAAGAATATGAATGGTACATGGCAATTGTTATTGATTATATTTGGCAAGTATCAGAGGACAAGAAAATCAGAAAAACATATTTTTAAAGAAAATAAGGAGAGTTTACAAATTCAGGGACTTGGTGAGTTGCAAGCAGAACTGCTTCTCAACTCCAAACAGTAAAATACTAAATGAAGAAATGCTTTGCATTAAAGAAACAAATTAAAACTCAGACTCTTGACAAGCATCAAATCAAGGCAATGGCCATTGAACTCATTATTAAAACTGCTGAATGATCCGTGGCTGCACATGGAAAAAATCTTTTCGGTTCATCAAAATCTCTCCAGGAAAATAGATTAAATGTTTGGATTTCCTACCAAAACCTGACAAGATCACTATACCTGCAATTAAGTCAAGAGAGAGATTCATGAGGCTTTACTCAATAAAATGTGAGCAGATGAGACCCATTAGTTCTGGGCAGAAACTCTTGGAGCCAGCCCATGAGTTGCCAGGTTCTCTTCCCTCTGCCATGGCCATCTGAGAAACAGGGGTCAAGATGAAGCCACTGAAGGCCGATGCTCCCAGTGACTGTAGTGAGGAGAGCTCCCTGCTTGTCTTTAAGACAGGAAGCAGAAAGCCAAGACAACATTTAGTTATATTAAGCTACTGAGTTTTATGGTTATATATTATTACCTAACATCTAGAATAACACAAGTCCGTAATCAACTTTTGGGATTGAAAATGTTGTTCAATATAGCAATACTTATGAAAATACAAACTGAACAAATGAAACCATTAACAGGAAAATAATATACAAGTAGGAGAGGCATGAACAACTGCAGCCAAGATGAAGTGACTGACGTAATCCTTCAGCCTTTATTACAGTCTTGTGGAGTAAAAGAGTTAGAACAAAAGATAATTATTGTAAAGATCATGAAGAATTCTGCATTTCAATTTTATAAAATGTACTTTTTTTAATTTAAAGCTACTAAACAGTCCATGCAATATTAAATAATTTTCAGAGACTCTGTTTTAATCGGTTCAAAAAAATAATACAGGCCTCAGCAAAAAGAACAAGAGTTCATGAGGGACATGAAGGTTCTGGCTTGTCTATATATCACTTCTGGATATTCAGGAAAAATCCTATGGTATGATAAAAATATATTTGGTCTTTGTTTCAAGTTCCTGGCACACAACTCCTAAAACCCTTGGAATTTCCTAACTAATAATAATGTATTTTGTTATTTCTAAGTAACTCCTGTAAAGCATGCCTGAATTTATGCCAATGCTGACTCATAGCAGGCCCCTAAATAGCTTCAGGATAGGGTGTGATAATCAGAGGAACAGGCCACACAATCAGAGGGTTGAAACTTTCACCTTCACCTTCCCCCACCCCTTGTACCTTGCTAACCTCTAAAGAAGGGCACTGGAGATTGAATTTAAGCAGCCATGGTCAATGACTTATATGCATCTGTAATGAAACCTCTGAGTTAGAAACTCTGAATGATGAGATTGCAATGGCAGGGAGTTGGTTCCAGGTTGGTGAAAACACTGAGGTCCTGAGAGGGTGGTATACCTGGAGAAGCCATGGAATGCCACTATTCTCCTTGTACTGCATCCTGTAAACTGCTTCCATTTGGCCTTTCTTGAATTGCATCCTATTAAAACTGTAATAGTAAGTACACCCCTTTCCTGAGTTCTATGTGTCCTTCTAGCAAACTATTGAATCTGAAGAAAGGACTGGGGGAACCCTCCTCAAATTGTTAGCCAGCTGCAAAGAAGTGCTGGTAGCCTGACAGCCTCATTACAGGCTGGCATCTGAAGTGGGGCAATCTTGTGGAACTGAGCCCCTTAACCTGTGGAGGTCTGCACTAACTCCAAGTAGTGGCAGAACTGAACTGAATTATTGGACACCCCAGTAGCTGTCAGAAAATTGTTGGATAAAAGTATAGCTTCAGATCCAGAAAACAGCAAAAGGAAATGTAGTCTGTCTTCTATGAAACAAAGTACTTTGGGAAGTCTCCAGAGAAAAATCCAAGTGGGGACAAAACAATGGTCAGGAAACGCAACTGTGTTTGGTGGGAAGGATGCAAAAATCATATGCTGATTGGAATATAGAAAAGTAGTCATCTTCAGAGGCTCAACAGTTTGTGTGAAACAGATCAAATTTCCACACACGAAAGAAGCTAGAAAAGAAGTATCGGAAGCAGGCCAGGCACAGTGGCTCATGCCTATAATCCCAGCACTTTAGGAGGCCGAAGCAGGCAGATCACTTGAGGTTAGAAGTTCGAGGCCAGCCTGGCCAACATTGTGAAACCCCATCTCTACTAAAAATATAAAAAGTAGCTGGGTGTGGTGGCAGGTGCCTATAGTCCCAGCTACTCAGGAGGCTGAGGCAGGAGAATCGCTTGAACCGGAGAGGTGACTGTGAGCTGCAGTGAGCTGGGATTGTGCTGCTGCAGTGAGCTGGGACTGTGCCACTGCACTCCAGCCTGGGCAACAGAGTGAAACTCTGTCTCAAAAAAAAAAAAAAAAAAAAAAAAAAGTGTCTGAGGTAGCAACATGTGCATTTGCCTGTTTTTTTTTTAATAATTGATACTCTTGTCTCAGTTTGCTTGGGTCCTTTTAATCCTACAAGTGTTTCATCAGCTTTGAGCAGTTTTTGTTTTCTGGCTCTTTCTTGTGGATTCAACTGTTTCTATGATTATTTATTCCATGGTTTCTCTTTGGTCAAGTTTCAGCGTATTGGTTTTTCCCTCTGCCATAGCTTGTTCTCAGTTCCTACCTTTTCCAATTGAGTATCTGCTTGTTTCTACATTCATACCCTTTGGTCTTGCAAACTAGCCAAGCCCAGAGAGATCTGCCTTCCAGCCTGTTACTTGGAGAATCATAAGCAAATGGTCCAAGGAACAATAGCCTCAGCATCATGAAAGTTCAAGAAAGCTATAGGCAATCGGGGTACCAAAATATTTAATATGTCAAGCACAGCATATAACTAAGAAATTCTACTTAGACTGTTGATTAGAAAATACGATTCATCTGTCTGTATTTAACAAACCTCCACTCCAGCTCTCCAGGAACTGGGGATTGCAGAAAGTATAATTCAGCCCCAGAAAAAGGAATAAGGGATGGAATTAGTTAAGTTAGGACTCATATTTAAATACTAAATGAGAGTTTGAGTATCTATCAGACATCATTCAATACTACTAATAAGAATTAATAAGCCCCATAAGACATTCTGAACTGCAGCTACCAGGCTAACTCCTTTGGTTACCATGTATTGTAAGAAAGGAACTAAACCTCATTTTCATTTAAAAGTTGTAGGAAACTCTACTAAATTGTCTAAAGAAAAAGAGTTCTGAAAAAGATCTAGTTAACTGTAGACTGAGATAGAGGGTTAATGGGTATTGAGACCAGGTCTATCGTCACTTATTGGCACTTCTTTCTTCTATTTAGATTTAACCACAAACTCTTCTTAGTATTCAGATGGCTACCATAAATGTCATGGTTATTCTTGCATGATCAAGTAGAGTATAAAAGAGGCTTCCATCCCCAAACTCCAAGTAACATCTCAGTATTTCTAAAAGTTATATTCCCGGCCGGGCATGGTGGCTCATGCCTGTAATCCCAGCACTTTGGGAGGCTGGGGCGAGTGGATCATGAGGTCAGGAGTTCGAGACCACCCTAACCAACATGGTGAAACCCCATCTTTACTAAAAATACAAAAATTAGCTGAACATGGTGGTGCATGCTTGTAATCCCAGCTACTCAGGAGGCTGGAGCAGGAGAATAGCTTGAACCCAGGAGGCAGAGGTTTCAGTGAGCCAAGATCATGCCACTGCACTCCAGACTGGGCAATAGAGCAAGACTCCATCTCAAAATAAATAATAATAATAATAATAATAATAATAATTTATATCCCCATCTCTGAATTAATCAGTGTAGTCCAGTGAGTTTAGAGGTGCTGGGACATTTGGTAGACAAAAGACTAGAGATACTGGTCTCGTTTGCTGACCATTACAGCTCTCCTACATCTTTGAGCATCTCTAAGAAGGCAAGAGAGAGACAAAGCAATAATGAAAACAATTTTTCCTCCAGCGCAAGATGGGCTATGCAGTGAAATTCATCAAAATTCTACCTTTACATATGCATGTGTAAGCATTTTAGACTACTGAAAAGAGGCTGAGGAGTAGACCAATTTTTGGATAATAAGGCTGAAAGAATAAAGATCAGAACTTGGAAGCTCAACTGTTCTTCAAGCCCAAAATAGCTAAAAGGGTTCAGGATGCAATCTTGCCTAAATCCATCGGGGAGAGCCCAAAATCTGACCCAAGTGCATCTCATGTATAATGTGCATAATGCATTACATGAGAGGATTGTTAAGGGATAGTATACATAGTAGACAGAGCTAAACAAATTTCTCATCTTTCATTCTCAGTCTCCCTAAACTTAAACAACTTGGGACAGCCCCACCCTGAATTTACTGCTACAGGGTTGAAATAAAGTTGTTACTCAGATGTCTCTGTGAGGCAGGTTAATAAGTTCTTAAAGTGGTTTTAGAGTTGATTTTCCCTCTTCATCTGACAGAGATACACACCCACAGAGACCAGACTTACTCGTGTATAATGTTGGAGAAATAAGAAATAAATAATATCTATTAAGTCCTTATCATATGCAATGCTTTTATTTACATTATCCACTTTACATAAATTATCTCTTCTAATTCTTCCAATAACATGAAAAAAAAAATACATCTATTCTTTTTCCAGGTGACAAAAGCTCAGGTTTAGAGAACTCAAGTAATTTGCCTACATTTACACAGCAAACACTAATGTTCCAGCTTAATCTCAGGGCATTCAGCCTCAAAATACTATTTCCATCCCTTCTTTCTTGCTTCCTCCCTTCCATATATATGTATATATATATACACACACACACACACAAACACACACACACATATTTTCATATATTTTGCTTTTGGGATTTAAAAGACAAAAACCTAAAACATTTCAGATATATTTGAAATTATCTTTGGAATCCTTCTCAGTCTCATTTCCAGTTATAGTAGCAACTACTATAGTGAATTTGTTGGATAATCTTCCAATGAATTTTACTAAATGTAACTATCCATATACAATGTATGCTGTTTCTAGGTTTAATAAACAAATTTTATAAATGGTGTAAGAATTAATTGCCATTCTGTAAGTTGTTTTGGTGTTTTGGAGCTTCTTTTATGTTCTTTTTTAAGTCCTATTTTTCTACATAAATATCATGCATCTTTTAGTGTACGTATTTCTAAGTAAAGTATTATCTTGTGACTGTTATCCTGTGACTTGAGAATTTAAATATATTGATATATGAATATTTGGCTTATTCTGTTTTAACTGCTAGATAGTATATCAAGTATAAATATACTGTTGTTTGTTATCCATTCCCTAATGATGGGCATTTAGATAGCTGTTAAAATAAGCTATAATTATCACAGATATGTTTGATGGTTGCAGCATTCTATCTATAATGCTATAATTATCACAGATGTTTCATAATTGCAGCATTCCATCTATCTATGTATCTATCTATCTATCTTAGTCTATCTACAGTCATCTCATTATACAGATTGTACTAGTTTCTATTACATGCTGTAACAAATTACCAAAATTTAGTGGCTTAAAACAACATGTATTGATGTCTTCCATGTCTGGAAGTTGGGGTTCCAAAATGGATTTCACTGCACTAAAGTAAAGGGGTCCACAGGCTGTTTACTTCTGGGAGGCTCTAGGAGAGAAACAGTTTCCTTGTCCTTCCAGCCTCTAGGAGCCTCTCAGATTCCTGGGCTCATGCCCTCCTTCCTCCATTTTCAAAGCCAGCAATGGGACCTTCTCAAGCTTCCATTTACCGGTTATCTGCAGCTCGGAAAATGTTTCCACATTTAAGGATTCACGAGATTATACTGGGCACACCTGGATAATCTAGGAAACACTCTTCACCTCAGAGTCCTTAAACTTAATCACAACTCTAACTTCCTTTTGCCATGGAAGGTAACATCATCACAGGATTAGAATGCAGACATCTTTAGGGGGATATTTTTCTGCCTAACACACATGTATATTTATGGCCACATTTTTGTGTTTTTCAAATTATGCATCATGAAACTAATTCAACAGGTAATAATAGCATATTTTTAAAAAGATATTAGATGCATAAATAGTATCAAAGTACATTGCACAGAATAAAGGTACCTATTGTCTTAGGAAACTGTATGTATATATACAGATATGCATGTACATACAGTTATTGTAAATGCCAATATAAAACAATTTTTTTTTTTACTATGGCCTGGGCCCATAAACTTTTAGGAAACACTGCTCTAAAGATGTATTTGCTAGGATGTAGGTTACACACATCTTCACCTTCACTAGATATTGACAAATTGATCTCCAGTTTAGTTGTACTAATCAGTACTCTCGATAACAGTGTATGAGAACTCCCATTTCCCCACATCATCATCAACACTTGCCATTTTCATTTATGTCTACTGTTATGATGGAAAGACATATCATGCATTTTCCTAAGTTCAAAAACCTCTTTTATTCATTGGCATTTTTTTTTTTTTTTTTTTTTAACATACAGAGTCTCGTGAGGCTCAAACAATGCTCCCACCTCAGTTTCCTGAGTAGCTGGGACTACAGGTGTGCATTGCCATGCCTGTCTATTTATTTTATTTTATTTTTTTGTAGATACAAAATCTCACTATGCTGCCCAGGCTGGTTTTGAACTCCTGGGCTCAAGCAAACCTCCTGCCTCAGCCTCCCAAAGTGCTGAAATTATAGGTATGAGCCACTGCATCTGGTCTGGATTTTCTTTCATGTTCTTTTTTAACTCCTATTTTTCTCCATAAATATTATCCTTCTTTTAGTCTATGTATTTCTAAGTAAACTATTATCTTGTGACTATTAAAATTTCTGTTTTATTACAAATATTATTTTTAATAAAATAATTAAAAATCACACTGTCTTGAAATTCTTTTTCTGACTCTTATTTTAGGTTCAGGGGGTATATGTGCAGATTTGTTACACGGGTAATATGCATGTCACTGAGGTTTGGTGCATAAATAATTTCATCACCCAGGTAGTGAGCATAATTCCAACTAGTTAACTTTTCCACCCTCTCTCTCCCTCACCCCCTTCTCCCCTAGCAGTCTCTGGTGTCCACCTATTGTTCCCATATTTGAGTCATTGTGTATTCAATGATTAGCTTCCACTTACAAGTGAGAATATGTGGTATTTGGTTCTCTGTTCTGGCATTAATTCACTTAGGAATGGCCTTCAACTGCATCCATGTTGCTGCAAAGATTATTTCATTCCTTTTTTTTTTGACTGCATAGTGTTCCATGGTGTATATGTATCAAATTTTATTTATCCACTCCATCATTGATGGTCATCTAGATTGATCTCATGTTTTTACTATTTTGAATAGTGCTGTGATTAACATGTGAGTTCCTGTATCATTTTGGTGGAATGATTTATTTTCCTTTGTATATGTATTCAGTAATAGTATTGCTATTGGTCATCTTGTTTTACATTCTTTGAGAAATCTCCAAACTGCTTTCCACACATGGCTGAACTAATTTTAATTTCCACCAAAATTGTGTAAGTGTTCCCTTTTCTCCACAACCTCCACAACATCCTGTTATTTTTTGACTTTTTAATAAAAGCCATTCTGATTGGTGTGAGAAGGCACCTAATTGTGGTTTTGATTTGCATTTCTTTAATAATTAGTGATGTTGATCTTTTTTAATGTATTTATTGGCTGCTTGTGTATCTACTTGTGAGAAGTTTCTGTTCATATTCTTTGCCCATTTTTAATGGGGTTATTTGGTTTTTTTGCTTGTTGAGTTAAGATCCTTATGGATTCTGTATATTAGACCTTTGTTGGATGCATAGTTTGTGAATATTTTGTCCACAAGTTGTCTGTTTACTCTATTGACAGTTTGTCTCTTTACTGACAATTTTTATTGCTGTTGTTCTTGTGCAGAAGCTTGTTAGTTTAATTAGGTTCCACTTTTCATTTTTTCTTTTTGTTGTGATTACTTTTGGTGACTTACTCATAAATTATTTGCCAAGGACAATGTCCAGAAGAGCATTTCCTAAGCTTTCTTTTAATATTTTTATAATGTTAGATCTTATATTTATGTTTTTAATCTATCCCGAGTTAATTTTTGTTAGTGAATGGTAGTGATTCAGTTTCAATCTTCTGCATATGGCCAGCTAGCCCGCTACCCTAGCACCATCTGTTGAATAGGGAGTCCTTTTCCGTTTGCATTGTTCTATGTATTTGTTTTTACACCAATACAACACTATTTTTGTTACTGTAGCCTACTAGTATGGTTTGAAGCCAGGTAGTTTGATGCCTCCAGATTTATCCTTTTTGGTTAGGATTTGCTTTGATTATTAAGGCTCTTTTTGATTCCACATGAATTTTAGAATATTTTTTTCTCATTCTAAGGAAAATGGCCTTGGTAGTTTGATAAGAATAGCATTGAATCTGCAAATTGCTTTGGGTAACATGGCCATTTTAACAATATTGATTCTTCCTATCTAGAAACATGGAATGTTTTCCAACTTTTTTATGTCAACTTAGATTTCTTTCAACAGTGTTTTCTAATTCTTGTGGAGATCTTTTACCTCCTTGGTTAGCGATTCCTAAGTATTTTACTCATTTTTGTAGCTATTATAAGTGTGACTGCGTTCTTGATTTGGCTCTATTCATTGGTGTATAGAAATTCTACTGATTTTTGTACATTTATTTTGTATCTTGAAACTTTACTGAAGTCATTTACGAGCTCTAGAAGCCTTTTGGCAGAGGCTCTGGTGTTTTCTAGTATAGACTCATCTACATAAGTGAAGAGAGATAATTTGACTTCACTCTTCCTATTTGGATGACTTTCAGTTCTTTACTTCCTGATTGCTCCGGCTAGGACTTCCAGTACTGTGTTGAATAGGAATAGTGAGAGTGAGCATCCTCATTTTCTTCCAGTTCTCAACAAAATGCTTTCAGCTGTTGGTCATTCAGCATGATGTTGGCTATGGATTTGTCATAAAATGGCTTTTATTATTTTGATACATGTTCCTTTAATGCCTAGTTTTTTGAGGTCTTTAAAAATAGATGATAAATTTTATCACAAACATTTCTCCATTGAGATGATCATATGGTTTTTGTTTTTATGTGGTGAATCACATTGATTGATTTGTGTTTGTTGAACTAAACTTGCATCCCTGGAATAAAGCCTACTTGATAGTGGTGAATTAACTTTTCAATGTGCTGCTGAATTTGGTTTACTAGTATTTTGTTGAGGATTTTTGCATGTACATTCATCAGGTGTACTGGCCTGAAATTTTCCTTGTCTGTGTGTTTCTGCCAGATTTTGGTATCAGAATGACATTGCCATCATAAAACGAGTTAGGGAGTTATCCTTCCACCTCAATTTTTCAGAATAATTTCAGTAGGATTAGTTGTAGCCCTTTGTAGGTCTGGTATAATTTGACTGTAAATTCACCTGGTTCTGGACTGTTTTTGGGTTGACAGATTTTTCATTTTTGATTCAATTATGGAACTCATTGATCTGTTCAGGGTTTTAATTTTTTCCTTTAATTTCTTCCCACAATATTGGAATGGTGTTTTTCCAGAAGCTTATCCATTTTCTATAGTTTTTCTAGTTTGTGTGCATAGAGGGGTTTGTAATAGTCTCCAAGGATTTTTTTCTGTTTCTTTAGGGTTTGTTGTAATGTCGCCCATGTCCTTTCTGGTTGTGCTTATTTGCATCTTCTTTTTCTCTTTATTAACCTAGCTAGTGGTCTAGAAATCCTGTTTATCCTTTCAAGAAACCAATTCTTGGTTTCATTTAATCTTTGGTATGGATTTTCACATTTCAATGTTGTTCACTTGCTTTCTAATTTAGTTATTTATTGTCTTCTGCTAGCTTTGACAAAGGTTGGAATGCTCCTGTTTTCTGGTTTCTACAGGTGTGATATTAGGTTGCTAATTTGAGGTCTTTCTAATTTCTTGATGTGGGAATTTAGTGATATAAACTTTCTTAGCACTGTTTTAAATATGTCCCAAATATTCTTTTATGTTCTATTTCTGTTCTTATTAGTTTCAGTACTGGCAACCCAATGCAGTGCTGACAACAGTGTCTGTGTCATCTCCCCAATCCCTCTCAGTGCATTCTTTTAGAAGATCTGTTTGGAGTATGCTGGTCTACTAGATATTTTGGTCTCTTACAATGAGAGAAGCTCTTCCTGACTGTGTCTACTTGGCCATCTTTAACATTCCTCCTGTTTTGCTTATTAAGACCTCAAAATGAGTAGGAAAATTGTTAACAAGACTTTAGTGATAGTTAGCTATATAAATGTAGAAATAAAATCTGGCCATCATTGAATTTAATGTAATATTTAATACAATACCAAATGTCCTTGGTTATCAATAATGCTTAGCAGAATAAAAGATGGCTGCCCTATAGAATCCACAGAATGACTAGCTAAATGAATAGATCAAGAGAAGGGAGGCAAAGCCCAGGCCTGGCCACAGTAACAGTGTGGGTGGCACAGCTTATGCATTCACCATCAGATACTCTCCAAATGCAACTCATATCTAGAAATAGCCATTTAGCAGCTAGAAATTCCTGATTGTCTTTGCACATTTCTACAGTTATCTCAGAAGTCACATCCTAAATAGAACCATCCAATTGTCTACACTGAGGCCACAGGTTCACATTATAGCTGTCTGTGGGGTGGAAGAGAACATATTTATTCTATAGTATACTTTTGGAGTGAGAGGTGGAATAATACCTTTGACCTATCTTGGAATTTTCTCCAAATAGAAATAATTACTTTTTGGCCAAAACATACAAATGACTGCTATATTCTAGCTGACATTTTTTGTGTATGATCAGTTTAGTAATGGTACTTTTCATGTTGCTGTCAACCCATATACTATGTGAATTTAAGAAGACACGTGTAAGATCACAACATCCTGAGGACAGAATTCTGAGGATTGTTTTTTCTGTGACAGCCTCATTGGTTAGCCTATGCCCTGCAGAAAACGCAAGTTACGTTTTTACCCGCAGTTAGCTTCAGGAAAAGAAGGATTCCATTAGCCAATTATCTATGGTTCCGCAAACAGTGAAAGAAGGTACAAGGTCTTTGGTTGTTGGTCAGTATTAGAAGTAGTGGCTCAGATAACATTCGAACCGCATGACAAGCAGCAAGCTGCATAGTAAATGTTATTCCCTTCTCTTTTATTTTCTGCCAATTATAAAAGTAATATCTATTTATCATATGAATTTGCAAACATTATAAATTTTTGAAGAAGAAAAGAAAAAAACACCTGAAATCCAATGGCATGCACCATGCCACTTTTTTATGTTTCCCAGTGTTTTCCAGTTTTTGTATTTATTTTTAAATAGGGTTATATTACAGACATTTTACAATGTGTGTGTGCTTAGCATAAAAATATATTTTAAGTAGTTTTCTTCATTCTATATATTCTTTAAGGACAGCTTTTTTCATTCTTCTATTTCATAGATGTATCTCATCATTTCAGCCTTACTGTTGAACGTTTGGATTATTAACACTATTTTGCTAATTTTAACTGACATATCTTAAGTTACTTGCCCAGCCTACAATGATTTGCTCATGTCTGAGAACATTCCTCCCTCACTCCTGATTGTTTACTGTTTTATGTCTAATGTAGTGTTCTATCTGTCAAATTGTATATGCTCATATATTTTGAATAAATTCATAGGAAGTTGTGGTGGGACCATGTAAATATGTCTTATTTCATGGCCCTGTCTTCTGCCCATGACTTGGACCAGGGGAGGGCACTTAGTTCAAGCTGAGCTAATGAGACTCCCTTCCCTAGAAATAAAATGAAACCAAGTAAATGTAGTCTCAGACTTTGCTGGTTTCTTTAACAGGCATGTAAAAATAACGTCCGTTGTGATTAGACTGTCTTCCTCCTGGTGGACTATATAGCAAACAAAGCTAGGCTGCAGAAAATCATGAAGCAGATGTGCTGAAATAAAAAGGTGAAGAGATAAAGAAAGTGCTAAAGATGAGTTCTCTGATTATTCTTAAAACTGTTTCCCTTATACTTATAAAAAATCAAAAATATATTCTTCATTATCAATTGGTCTCAATCCTTAATGTACCTCAGAATTGCCAAACATGTTGGTTAAAAATTCAGATGCTCTGTTCAACCCTAAAAGATTTTCATCCAGTGGGTTTCGAGTGGTCCCAGAAATTTGCATATTTATTAAGCATTTCAGTTAAGTGTAGTGCAGGTGGTATGAGAACCACAAGTTGTAAAGCACTGCATTGACTGTGTCATGTTGCCTCTTTAGTGCTTCCTCTGAACCCCTTTCCTCCAGGCTTCTTTCCCAACACATCATCGTCTAACTCTTACCAAAATACAAATCTCCCTTTTAAGCATTATATACATTTGCTCATACAATATTATGTGATGCAAGTACAAAATTACCTCTGATTCTCCTGTAGCTTGTCATCTATCAGCCACGTGTCTAAATTTCCAAAAAAGGAAGTCATATTACAATAGATTTTATTTAAATTGGAGCTACTCATTTAAGTGAAGGTTTGTGTGTTTCAGTAACTTTTGTCCTCCAAGAAGAAACAATAAAATAAATTTTATTTTTTGTCACCCTCTTTAGATAGTTCTCCTGAAGCCAGAAGGAATTACTGTTGAATTACCTGTAGAGAGTCACATATTTAAACTTCTCATTGTAAGAGGCAAATTCATAAAATGAATACACACTAAACACTTGGCACTGTGATTTGTAAAGCTTTTATGATTTTGTACTTATTATCAGAAGATAACTTTGTCGCCATCAGTAAGCATTAATTGCCTAGTGTCATTTGGATATGATGGTAAGACAAAAGGAATTAACCCAAATATCTACCTATAAAGCCAAATATTTTTTATTTTATTAGCAAGTAAATCTTACTAATGGAATATATTTGGTGTTCTAAACATGCCAGGTTATTTAGTTCCGTTTATAAGATTGCAATGAGAGTTAATGAGGAAGCATAATTATCTGATGCATGTTTATATTCTCTTCCTCTCATTTTTATTTTTAGCTCCTTCGTGTCTTATTTTTTAAGATGGATGCTATTCTGCTTAACTCTTCAATTTTATTATAAACCAAATATGCCATAAATAAGCAGGTTACACTAGAAGAATTGTTTATTCTTCTCTCTGAACCATTCAGCTTCCTTCTGTGACAGGCAGCAGAGTCAAGCAAATGAATGTTGAGAGGCACTATATATTCATCAGACAAACACACATTAAGGCTGGATATTATAAACTAGAAACTGTATTAACATTTTGGTCATTAAATCTGCTTAATTAAATTTAATTGTGTTTTCCCTGGCATTATAGCAATTGCACACTAACCACATTGTCTTTCCTGTCCTAGAAAAGAAAATATTATTCCAGGAAAGTCAACAATTTAGACTTTCAAAGTCAGATGTATCTTTGAGAAGAATTAGATTATCTCTTATTACCAAGGAAAGAAATGAGGAAGATTATTGTGTTATTTTGATGGTGCCAGGGAAATGGTCAACATAAGGTATTAAAGTGCTTCTATAGGCCACTATTGATTAATTAATTATCATGTAAGTGCTGCTATCTGTCCACTTGGTATGATTTTTCTACAGGGTGAATGACACACTCAGGAATAGTCAAGTCAAACCAGTCAAGCAAGAAATATAGATCTGATGATCAGACAACAACAACCCACATTTATAATAGTTAAGTGCTTTGCAATTTTTAGGGTCTAATGGACATCGTTTACTGCAGAAATGGAAGCAAAAACAACTTAGACATGCAATATATATAAAATGCATAACAATAAACAGTATTTTATAATTTTTCAAAATGGAGAAAACTATATTCCTACTGTGGATTTAAGAAGGTGTTATTGAAGGAAAGACATATAAACTGGTCTAGATAACAAACTTAAGACAGAAATGTGCTTGAAGGGTAACAGACCTTTAAGACAGAAAGCACAAAACATATCAGTATGTATTTGCTTACCATTCAGGTTGTTTTAATGTACCAAAAATAAATCAATTTGTGTGCAATGAAATTGTGCTGTTTTTCTGACAGGACACGTCATAAATGAAGTACAGTGGCTATTCACAATGGGCACCGGTTGCTTACAGTTCCATTTGTGAAAAAAAAAAAGTGTATGCCTTCTCTCTGTGACAACCCCACTGATTCATTCATGAAGCACTATACTTTGAGTGTAAAAAGTTACAGACACACCCACCAGGATTTTAGGAGGTCCTTTTGTTTTATGTCAGCCATTTCAGTGTAAGATATAACTTGGCATAATGAGTCTTAGCCTGAGGGTGAGTGTAACTTGCCAAATATAGAGAAAGATAAATTTGGCTGCTCCAGTATTACCACAGAGAGATTAATAAGAAAAATTTCTCTTGCTCATTTAGATGTTTTATTATCAGCTTCCAGCTTACCCATACATTTCAGAATGGACCTATAACCAAAATTAATAAACAAAGTATTTTAGTGGAGATACATTTCGTACTTTTCTTCCTGGGATATTTCTAAATAAAAAAGCGTTGTGACCTTTTGAAAATGAATGAAATGCCATTAATTCTACAATCAGCTTCCAAGAAATGTATTTACAAATATTTTCTTTTTATTAGTAGACGTTAGGAATAGTGTGCAGAATATGAGACTTAAGATCTCTTGTCTAAAGGTACTGAAATCTGCTTAAGTGTATAGACCATGGTTTCTTAACTTTGGCATTACTAACATTTTGAGTCAAAAAATAATTTGCTGTCTGAGTCTGTCTGTGCATTGCAGAATGGTTAGCAGCATCTCTGGCCTCTACCTTTGTGAAAACCAAAGAAAATTCTAATATTTTTATATTGCCAAGTATCCCTTCTTTGAGAACTAGCACCATTGCATTTGTAATCAATAGCTATGTAACAGATACCTCCAAAATTAGCTATTTAAAACAAGAAACATTACCTCATAATTTCTGTGGATCAGGGATTTGGGTATGGCATAGGTAGATCCTCTGCTTTGAATATCTCAAAAGACTGAAGTCAAATTGTCTGCCAGGGCTCGAGTCTCCCCTGAAGATTCAATTGGAGAAGGATCCACTTCTGAGCTCATCTCACTATTGGAAGATTTCAGTTTCCATAGAGCTGTACCTGGAGAGACTGATGGCCTGAGTTCCCTGTTGGATTTTGGCTGGAGGCACCCCTAATTCCTTTCCATGTGGACCTCTCCCACATGAAAGCTTTATTCACCAAATTGTACAAACTAACAAGGCAATATTGAGAATCTACTAGCAAGATAGAAGTGATAATCTTTTGTAATTTAATCATAGAAGTGGCAGTGCTTCATTGTTTTTATATTCGATTGGTAAGAATGAAGTTACTCAAGGGGAGGGTCTTACATAAAGCCATGAATACTAGGAAGTGGAAAATATTTGGGGCCATCTTAGAGTCTGCCTAACTCAATCAAATTGACAACACCTGACAACTCCCAAACTATGTTAGCATTATGCAGTCTTCTGCTTTTTGGGACAACCACAACTGCCCCCCATATACACCCCTTGCTGAACAGCCAGTATTGTATGCACTGTGCAATTATGATATAAATACAGTATGAAGAACTAATCACTAAGTAAAAGAAGTCTCAAATCTACAAGACACAGCTATATGATTGGGAAAGGAGGCAATTCTACAGTGTGATGAAAAATACTGGTGTTTAAACAGGCTCACATCTTACTTCATCTGTAGTAAAATGAGGATAGAAGAATTTAGCTAAACAAAAATAGATGTTTTATAAAGAATTAGGATTCTAAAGCATCAAGCTCCACTCCCCTTTTCCCTTCAGTTGCTGGAAGAACATTGGCCAGAGTAGTTTGACCTAGATAGCACAGAAATACACAGTTGTTTTGGTATGCTCTCTTTTGCTACATTTGTCAAATTCAAACTTTTCTTTTCACCACAACTTATAACACATTTTATATCATAACCCAGAACATGCATATACCTTCCATACCTCCCCCCCAACACACAGAGAGAGAGAGAACTAAACATTTTACAAAACGTTACCTGCTGAACTACTCTGCTTCTATCATATTCTAGTCTATGCTTCTATATTAATCTTATTATGTTCTGTTTCATTTTAAAAAGTATGGTCAAGATTTACTAAATTATTAAATTGATTTCATGTCCCACTAATTTATACGGACTGTTTAGACACTACTCACCTACTCCAAGATGACAGTCAGATGCTGCTCAAGTTCTCACAAGTAATTAAATCCACAAGACTGAATTGGAATCTAGAGAGACACATGGAAAGAATTGTCCCATTATATGTTCCCACTATGGCCATCTAAGCAAGAAATTTTAAAAGCCTAAGCCAGAGAAAAGCTTCTCCTTTTACTCTATCTTCATTTGTTACATATCATGCATGTAACAATATTAATGACTAACTTCCCAGTATATGATGTCAGCATGGATTTCTCATTCTTTTCTTTCTTCTTTTGGCCACTGAAGATGCAACTGTGCTTTAGTTCATTTAACTTCTGCCTCTTTATGATCTGTATAAATAATAAGTATACCAGGTACAAAATTGAACAGATCTTTTTAATAATACCTTATTCATTTTCCTGTAGAATTTCCTGCGGTATCCAAACTATATCCTGACACATTGACTTTTTAAACAAGAAGTCTAACAAATAAGAAAAAAGTATACTTTTGTTTGATCAATGTTGGTGTAAAAGATAACATAATACATAGATAAAAAAGGGATAAAAGTCCATTGGGTCAAATTCATTGATATCTCTGGGTCACATTTTTTAAAATAAACTAAGCTACTAGTGAGTTTAGCATTGTTGACCATCAATCACTGAGTATTTCAGGTGAACAGCAGCATCTGTTAATATGTTTAAGTTTAGAAAAATCATCTGTGTACCTGGAGGTTAGCAATGCTAGCTGACCCACTAAGGATACATACCTGAGACCTTGGCCTCATTAGCACCTTGAATGCTAACTAGAGATCTACAGAGAGAAAATGAAGCAGTTCAGGAATTTTGTCTTTAGATGATGTCGAAGGTTAGAATTATTATTATTTTGAGACAGCGTCTCACCCTGTTGTCCAGACTGTAATGCAGTGGCACGATCTTGGCTTACCACAACCTCCGCCTCCCAGGCGCAAGTGATTCTCCAGCCTCAGCTTCCCAAGTAGCTGGAATTACAGGCTTGTGCCACTACCACCCAGCTAATTTCTGTATTTTTAGTAGAGATGGGGTTTCACCATGTGGGCCAGGCTGGTCTTGAACTCCTGACCTCAAATGATCTGCCCGCCGCGGCCTCCCAAAGTGCTGGGATTACAGGCATAAGCCACCATGCCCAGCCAGAATTATTTCTTAATTTTAAAGATTTTTATATAACTGCTTAAAAATAAACTAAAATTGCATACTCCTACATTTCTGGAAGGCTGGTGGGAAAGAAAGAACAAAGAAAAGCATATATTACATTGTTTTAAAACTCTCAGAAATTACAGAAAATAAAATTTAGCTTTTCAGATTTTAAGGTTTTGAGTATTAGTGCACAGTGCCTACTTTGAAGGCAGTTCAAAGGTGGCATGTTACAGTATAAGTATTATGGCTTTAAAAAACTCTGTGTATCCCAGTTTTTCATTTGTGGCGTCTTAACCACCCCTGTCTGCACTAGGTGGAGGTGAGGGTTGATCTCCGAACTCAGTTTCCCAGAGTATTTTTTAGATGGCCAACTCCGAGTGCGATCAATAAGAGGCACTACTGGGAGATGAGAGAAAAATCAGGAGAGGAACAGATATATTCATCTTTCTCTCTCTTACTCTCATTCGGATTCTCACTCTAGTTCTCCTTATTCTGACATTGCTTCTAGAGCACTGGTTACTAAATGTTAGGTCTTTGTGCTCTAAGATTCTTCTCCTTAACACTTCTCTTGTATTCTCCCAGCCCTTCAGGTAGGAACTGCTTCCGAGAGTTTCTAATTCCTGAATTAATACAAAACTTCTGCTGTCTTCATTTTCAAAAATTCATGCAACACACCAATTCCTTGTGTCAAATATTTCCTATTTGAAATACTTGTGAGTTTTTTTTTTTCCTGATTATAAGCCTCCTGATAGAAACTTAGGTTTAAATATTACCTTTGGCCACTAACTAAATGGATAATCCTGAGTTTATTATTTAAATATTTGGGGCTTTATATTTGTCTCTGATAATAAGACAGAAAAAATATGGTAAGATAGTATATTACTATGCATATACTAATGCACAAAGTTCATAATAAGCATTCAAAAGTTATTAGGAATAATCCTTATAATATGTATTTCCATACCATTTTAAAATATCTAGTAAGTTGATATTGCATATAAAACAGTAAAGTTAACTGAGTATGTTGTGTGTTACTTTGTGTGAAGCAACAAAGAAGTAGCTCAATTGATTAAATACTGGTTTGGAAATTATCGCCCTCATTTTAAAAATTTACTTGATGACTGCATTTCATGCTGACATCTTATATTTATAAAGATCATGTTGAATAGAAGCTAAAAATATCCTGTAACAGGTCTCCAAAGATCTATTTGATGGGATGGATCAGCATGAAATCTGCATGTGAATTGCATTGTGTATGCCTGAACAGGTCTTTGTGTATAGCATACTGGATATATTTACTTTTCAAGGAAAAAACTATATAGCAAGTTTATGTAACACATTTGTCTTTTTAAGACTTTTTTGGCAATAACTAAAGACTTATAGAAAGTTGCAAAAATAGTACAAAGAGATCTAGCATACTTTCACCAATTCTCCCAGTGGTTACATTTTACATAATTATGATGTAATACCAAGATGTTGATTAATACATACACACATACAGTTTGATTGCGGAAATTATACCTCGTGTTTGATAGATCATTAGGATGATTATAGTTTACAAAAATCTATTCTATATTTCAAAATAGCTAGAAGAAATAATTCTAACATTTCTGACAAAAATACAAATGTTTAAGGTGATGGATGTTCTGATTACACTGACTTGATCTTAACAAATTAATGAATCTATTGTATTATCATATGTGTTCAAAATATGGATATGTCTGTTCTGTACCGATTTTTTAAACTGAGGAAATTAACATTGGTATAACCTATATGCATAGCTTCACCCATTTTATCACATTTTAACTGTTTGTTTAATTACAATATTATCTGTTTCCTTATCATGAAACACCTTACCTTCCTTTAAGTCCCTTTGTCCTTTGTGGTTTATGATAGAATTGTCATAAATTTGTCCTCTACATATATTGAGAATGACATCAAACAAATTTTACAATTTTGCTTCAATCCTCAAATGCAATCTAGAAATTCATGAGAGGGAAAGTTGATAGTATTTGTCTATGTTTTTCAGGCATCTTTTATTTTTCATCTTCCAAGATTCTTTTTATCATGTTCATTTTGTCTCAAAAACTTTTTTAGCCATGACATTAACAAAAATTATGAGTACATCACAGCTATATGTATTTGTGATACACATGAGATATTCTGATACAGGCATACAATGAGCAATAATTACAACAGGATAAATGAAGTATATATCACCTCAAGCATTTATCATTTCTTTGTGTAACAAACATTTCCATTATACTCTTCTAGTTATTTTTAAATGTACAATAAATTATTGTTGACTGTAGTTATCCTGTTATGCTATCAAATGCTAGATCTCATTCTTTCTATCTAATGTAGCCATGTTTAAGAGGAAATATACTGGTGACAAATTATCATAATTTCCTCCCTCTTGAGAATATCTTACTTTCCCTTTCATTCTTAAAGGATATTTTACTGGATATAGAAGTCTGGGTTATTCAGATTGTTTTACTCCTATATATAAGGTGTTATTTGTCTTTGGCTTACTTCAAGTTTTATTTATTTATATTTTTTTATTTTTTGGGCACTGAGTCTTGCTGTATCACCTAGACTGGAGTGCAGTGGCATGATCTCAGCTCACCGCAACTTCGTCTCCTGGGTTCAGGTGATTGTCGTGCTTCAGCCTCCCGAGTAGAAGGATTACAGGCACCTGCCACCACACCTGGCTACTTTTTTGTGTTTTTAGTATAGGCAAGGTTTCACCATGTTGCCCAGGCTGGTCTCGAA
Source organism: Chlorocebus sabaeus (assembly GCF_047675955.1). Taxonomy (NCBI): domain Eukaryota; kingdom Metazoa; phylum Chordata; class Mammalia; order Primates; family Cercopithecidae; genus Chlorocebus; species Chlorocebus sabaeus. The sequence goes on from NC_132910.1 coordinate 48,609,752, forward strand.
CTCCAGGCTGGTCTCAAACTCCTGACCTCTAGTGATCCACCTGCCTCGGCCTCCCACAGTGCTAGGATTATATGTGTGAGCCACTACACCCAGCCTGTTGTCTTTATTTTTCAGAAATTTAATTATGATTTATTTTGACCTGACTCTCTTTGTTTTATGCTATTTAGAGTTCTTATTGAATCTGTAAGAATTTTGCTGAATTTGGGGAACTTCCAATCATTATTTCTTTGAATAACTTTTCAGTCACAATCTTTTTATACTCTCCTTCTGGAAATCCAATGGTACAAATGTCAGATATTTTCTTACAGTTCTACAGATTCCTGAGGTTCTTTTCATTCTGTTTTTCTATCTATTTTTTTGTTGTTGTTCATATTGGGTAATTTTTATTGTTACATCTTCATGTTGACAGATTCTACTGATTCCTTCGTTTATCTTTTACATTGTGTTTTTAGATCACTCATTAAGGGTTTTTTTCATTATTTTAAATTTTATCTACATTTTCATTCATTTATTCTTTATATTATTTCTTTGCTGAGATTTGCTATTCTTCAATGTGTTTAAATCAAGTTCATAATTGCTCTTTGAAACCTTTATGATGGCTGCTTTAAAATCTTTGTTAGGTAATCCAAGCATCTACGTCATCTTACTGCTGGCATATTTTCTCATTCAAGTTGATATTTTCTTGGCTTTTGATATGACAAGTGAGTCTTGATTGTATCCTGGACATTTTGGGTATTACATTATTAGACTCTGATTTTTATTTAAATCTTCTGTTTTGGTAAGTCTCCTCTGACACTATACTAGCAGAAAAAGGGGGCTACCACTTATCAGGAGCATGATAGTCTAAGATTTCTGTGTGGCCTACGCTCACACCATGAGTACCACAGGCTCTTCACCACCAGTCAAGGAAGGAAGTTCCAACTTTCCACTCAGTCTTCTCTGATACTATTCTGGCTGAAGGCAGGGTGGAAGGCATTGCTCATGACAGACTGGAGTGGTGCAAGTCTAGACTCCCCATTCAGCTTTTTCTGTCAGGAGCGGGTTGGAATATGGTCTTTTTCCACAGTGTTTGGCTCAGATAGGAGAGTTATTCAAGTTTTCTTACTCGCAGTTTGATCATTTTCCTGTCGTTTGGCTTAATTGAACAGACATGTATGTGTGTGTGTGTGTGTGTGTGTGTGTGTGTGTGTGTGTCTTTCGTTGGTTTGCATTTTGGTATGTTACTATATTAGTCTGTTCTCGCATTGCTATAAATAACTACCCAAGACTGGGTAAATTATAAAGAAAATAGGTTTGACTCACAGTTGTACAGACTGTACAGGACATGGCTGGGGAGGCCTCAGGAAACTTACAATCATGGCAGAAGGGCAAAGTGGAAGCAAACACATCTTCACATGGCAGCAGGAGAGAGAGAAAAAAACAGAGGGAAGTTCTACATGCTTTTAAATCATCAGAGCTCATGAGAATCCACTCACTATCACAAGAACAGCAAGGGGGATATCTGTTCCCATGATCTAATCACCTCTCACTAGGTCTCTCCTTCAACGTTGGGAATTACAATTCAAAATGAGATTTGGATGGAAACCCAAACCGTATCAGTTCCTTTTTGTGTTTCCACGTTGCTGACTTCCTTAGTTCCCAGTCCTGGATATATGAGGCAAAACGAAAAACATACAAACTTTTACTGTATTATTTCTTGGGTCCTAAGGTCCACAGTTCATCTGCCATCTTTTCTACCTTTCAGAATTTCCTTATGTTTGTTTTATATATAACCTCCAGAGACTTCAATGTACTTATCAAGAGCAATAAGAAGAAGTAAATGTATTCCATCTATGTCTGGAATCACAAGTCTAGCCTGATTGGTTTTTAAAGAACCATGCATTTCTAATAAATATTGTTTTTTAAAAAATATGGCCAAATATTTCATCTTTTTATAAATTTTATATACAGGGGTTATGTGTGCAGATTTTTTACATGAATCTGTAATAAACAGTTTGTACCAAAAAAATTTTAGAATGTTGCTTTAACAAAAAACAGTAATTAGTGGTTAGAATTTCAATAATAAAAGTTTTTTGATCATGATACTAATAAAGAATAAAATGTAGGCATCCATGGGCAAATTTAGCATTCAAACATTCTAGCTCCTGCTCAAGAGTAATGACTTTATTTGTCCTATCACCATCAGCAATATCAAAACCCAGGGCTTCTAACACTTTTTTCTCATCTTTATCACTATTATCAGCCACTGGTATAATGAAATAGAATCCAAGAGCCTTTTTCTCATCTCAAGTCCCTGTGGTGAAGAACTAGTTCTATATTGCTTGTACCTTATAACTAAGAGTGAAAGCATAATGTGAGTGTTGTTCAGTCAAATGATTTATTTAAAAATGTATATTATGAAAACTCGCTGTGTAGGAGATATGCCTATAAACATTAAACATACATTAATACTTGTAATGCCCGTTTCCTTACACACATACACACAAACTTGCAATCATAGCTTTCAAGCATTTTGTTCTGATTAATGTATCTTTGCTCCACGGATCTTATTGTTCCTTATATTTTCATGACTCAAAAGCAATGAGCAGTTCTTAGTCAAGAAAATATGTTATAACATAAAATATACAGACATTAAAGTTTTCTCTGTCACTTACATCCATTTATTCAATAAATATTATGCAGTTACGACAGTCATGTGTTGCTTAATGATGAGAATATGTTGTGAGAAATGCATTGTTAGGTGATTTTATTATTGTGTGAATACTGTATACTTCTACAGATCTAGATGTTTCAGCCAGCTATACACTTAAGCTATATGTTACAGTCTATTGCCCTCAGGATACAAATCTGTACAGCATCATGCTGTATGGATGTTACTCCTTTGAATGCCATAGGCAATTGTAGCACATTGAGAAGTATTCATGCATCTAAGTATTTCTAAACATAGAAAAGTTAATATAAAAATATGGTATTATAATCTTATATGATTATACAGACAGTGTATGTTGCATATGTGGTCTGTCATTGACCAAAAAGTTATTATGTGGTTCATGACTGTATATGCAAGACACTGGAGCTATAATGTTAATACAAGACTTTATCTGCCCTCCTAACTTTAGGAGTTTGAACTTCATTTGAAGAGACAAAGTGCTGAGACCAGTTTGGTTGGGGAGACCCTAACCCAGCAGCACTAGAGGAATTAAAGACACACACACAGAAATATAGAGTGTGGAGTGGGAAATCAGGGGTCTCGCAACATTCAGAACTGAGAGCCTTGAACAGAGATTTACCCACATATTTATTGATAGCAAGCCAGTCATAAGATTTACTAAAAGTATTCCTTACGGGAAATAAAGGGATGGGCCAAAATAAAGAGATGGGCTCTGACTAGTTATCTGCAGCATGAACACGTCCTTAAGGCACAGATTGCTTATGCTATTGTTCGTGGTTAAAGAATGCCTTAAGCGGTTTTCTGTCCTGAGTGGGCCAGGTGTTCCTTGCCCTCATTCCAGTAAACCAACAACCTTCCAGCATGGGTGTCAAGACCATCAGGAGCATGTCATAGTGCTGCAGAGATTTTGTTTATGGCCAGTTTTGGGGCCAGTTTATGGCCAGATTTGGGGGCCTGTTCCCAACATGTCACCCTTCTTTGTTTTGCAAAATGATAAAAGCAAAGGCAGCTTTGCCACGGTGAGTTACTTCTTGCAGAAGTCAGGAAACATATCTGCAGACTACACAAAGGCAAGCAACACAGATTAAAAGCACAATCATCGGCCAGGCGCGGTGGCTCAAGCCTGTAATCCCAGCACTTTGGGAGGCCGAGACGGGCGGATCACGAGATCAGGAGATCGAGACCATCCTGGCTAACACAGTGAAACCCCGTCTCTACTAAAAAATACAAAAAAACTAGCTGGGCGCGGTGGCGGGCCCCTGTAGTCCCAGCTACTCAGGAGGCTGAGCCAGGAGAATGGCGTGAACCCAGGAGTCGGAGCTTGCAATGAGCTGAGATCCAGCCACTGCACTCCAGCCTGGGCGACAGAGCAAGACTCCATCTCAAAAAAAAAAAAAAAAAAAAAAAAAAAGCACAATCATCATTGAAATCACAGAGCTTCCAAGTGTTTTTATCCATTTTAATGGATTAGCAGCTGCTAATCTGTCTGCAGCTCCTTCAAGCACTCCAGTTCCTGGCATTAAGGTCAGGTGTGCCTGGGATGTTTTAGATATTTGTCCTTTTAATTTTTCAATATCCAAAGACAAATTTGTAGAGTGTTCTTCTAGATGCTTTTTTATTTTTTCCCAAATTTTGATCTTATTAAGAGCCATTAATAGTTTCCACAAATCCTTATGTTTAGCTCCTTCAGTGGGCCATATCATTTGAGGTTGAGGTCCCATTATACCATCACGTTTCCAGATAATAGGAACTCTTGCTGTATATCTTACCATTTCTACTATCTGACCATTTTGTTCAGACCAGCTGAACATAGTGTGACTGTGGCACGCAGACTGAGAGGTGCAATTTAAGCTAAACATCCCCTTAGGGGACCAATCAATAATGATTCCATAGGAATTGTTGCACAGCACCTGATCCTGTTCTGCAGTGCAATCTTCCCAAACAAGTACATTCATTTTTTCTGGCCAGGTTCAATTTTGTTTACAAATACGTTTTTGAGCATGATATGCCTTAATTATAGGAGCATTTTCATTATAGTAAATACTGAGATCAGAAAGCATGTGTAACTGTTTCATAGAGTGATTACATCCAGGCATTACTGCCAGCCAAGATTGATAAATATGCCCAATAAGTATAATTGTTCTCTGTGTCAGTCCTTGTTGAAGGAATACTCATGGCAATGGTGATCACGGCTCTCATACTATCATTAAATTACTCATTGTGACTGGTTGTCCCGCTTTCCCCAGGTTTTCTTCTGCCATCTGTGACAGCTTCTTGATCTATCCCCAAGTAGGTGGCTGTGTTCAACGGGTGTTGCTCGTGACAGTTGGGGTCCTCCTCAGTGTCAGTCTCGACATGGCTGCAACTGGGGTGTCCTCAGGATTCTCCTGGAATCTCTTCCTCAGCATCTGGCTCATGATAAGGTTTCAGGTGTCTTGACAGTATCCAAATTTGTTGTTGATTCGGTCCTGGAGAAACACAAGCATAACCTCTACCCCAAGTTATTTTACCTGTTTCCCAACTTTTTGTTATCGGATCTCTCTACCAAACCAGTTGTTCTGCTTCTGTCTTTGCAGCTGGTCTTTGTAGATGCTGTTCAGCTGCTGATAGCATCTGGCCTTTAGGCAGACTCAAAAACTTTTAAGTTAATAATGCTAGATTCAGTTGCGTCTGCAGTGTTCCACAGTCCCTGTTTTCCCCACTCTCCTTTTGCAACTGCTGTTCCAGGGAGAGAGTCATTCTTTCCACTATGGCTTGTCCTTGATAATTATATGGGATACCAGTAATGTGTTTGATATTCCATATAGAGAAAAATGTAGCTAGAGCTTGGCCAGTATAGCCTGGGGCACTATCTGTTTTAATAGAAGCTGGAATGCCATCACTGCAAAACACTGCAAAAGGTGACGTTTAACACAGGCAAAAGACTCTCCTGATTGGCATGTATCCCAGACAAAGTGAGAAAAGGTGTCCACACATATATATACATAAGCTAGTCTCCCAAATGAGGGAACATGTGTGACATCCATTTGCCAAAGAGAATTAGGTTCCAATCCTTGAGGATTAACTCCTCTTGTAAAAGATAAGGAATGCACCATTTGGCAAGTTGGGCATCGCTGGATAATAGCTTTAGCTTCTTTCCAGGTAATGCTGTATCTGAGTTTGAGACCAGAGGCATTAACACGGGTTAAATTGTGAAAGCGTCTAGCATTAGATATTGCAGTAGCAACTAGGCGATCAGCCATTCGATTCCCTTCAATCAAAAGTCCTGGAAGAGTGTATGAGCCCTACTGTAAGTGATGTAAAAAGGGTGCATTCTACTCCTGACTGCTGTTTGCAATTGGGTAAATAAAGTCATCAGTTGTTCATCTGTATGAAATCGTAACTGAGCATTTTCAGTTAATTGTGTGGAACGAATGATGTATGAAGAATCAGAAATCACATTAATAGGTATATTAAAAGCAGTCAATACCTCAATTACAGTTACAAGCTCCGCTTTTTGAGCTGAAGTATAGGGTGTCTGAAAAACATTACCTTTTGATCCAGAGTAAGAAGCTTTACTATTACTAGACCCACCTGTAAAAACATTTTCAGCACCTTCAATTGGTTTAAATTTAGTTATTTTAGGGAGAATCCAATTAGTTAATTTCAAAAATTGAAATAGTTTCATCTTAGGAAAATGATTATCTAGAATACCTACAAAGTCAACTAATGGTTTTGGCAAGTAAGACTATTTATAAAAGCTTGCTGTATTTGTGCCTTTGTGAGAGGACAACAACTTTTCCAGGATCATATCCATGTAATTTAACAATCTGAGTTCTCCCATTTCCTATCATAGTAGTGATTTGATCCAAATAAGGAGTTAGAGTCTGTGAATTAGTATGTGGAAGAAAAAGCCATTCTACTAAGTCCTGCCCTTAGACAATAATACCAGTAGGTGAATGCTGAGTTGGAAAAATTAGCAGATCTTGAGTTGTCTCTGGTTCTAGTCTATTTATTTGAGCTTTATGGACTTGCTTTTCCATTAGCTGCAGCTCTGCCTCAGCTTCTTTTGTTAATTGCTGAGGGCTAGTGAGACTAGGATCTCCTCTTAGGATAGAAAATAGATTACTCATGGCATAGGTAGGAATGCCTAGGGTAAGTCATATCCAGTGAATGTACCCTAGTAATTTTTGAAAGTCACTTGATGTTTTCAATTGATCCCTATGTATGGTTACTTTCTGTGGCACAATGGTAATGTCATTTACTAATGTCCCTATAGGTTATATAACTCAACTAATGGCTCTTAAATCAGTTAACATTCTCTATTTACCAGATTTTTTCTTAATTACTAAAACTGGAGAATTCCAAGGGGAAAATGTTGGAGCTATGTGTCTGTTTTCTAATTGTTCATTAATGATGTCCTCTAAAACCTCCAGTTTCTCTTTACTTAGCGGCCATTGTTCTATCCAAATTGGTTTATCTGTTAACCATTTTAAACGTATAGGTTCTGGAGGCTTAACAATGGCTGCCATCAAAAATGATATCCTAAACCTTGGCGGGAACTGTGTCTTTCCGCTTGAAGTGGTTCCTTCAAACCTTGCAAATGTTTTCCTAGTCCCATACCAAGGACATACCCATTTCATGCATCATATGTTGACTTGAGGGCTATATAATTGTTCTGGAATTAGAACTTGTGCTCCCCATTGCTGTAATAAATCTCTTCCCCATAAATTTATAGGTACAGAAGTTATAATTGGTTGAATAGTCCCAGGTTGGCCAACAGGCCCTTCACAATGCAAAATATAACTACTTTTATATACTTCAGGGGCTTTACCAACTCTAACTATGTTAAATTCGTGGGTTGAATTCGTCACATGGATGGCTAGTGCTGTATAGAAATGATTGAAATGTCCACTCCTGTATCTACCAAACCTTTAAATTTCTTTCCCTGAATAGGGAAAGATAAATTTATCAGTATTTTGTCAGTATCAGTAATTTGATTTATCGGTAATTTATCAGTAATTTGATTTACCCAATAAGTTGCTTTGCCTTGTTTATTTGTGCTTCCAAATCCTCCTGTTCATTAAATTTCACTTTTCCCCATTTCCACATACAGTACAATCAGGAGCTGTGCTATATACTCTCCTGGTTCTGGTTTCCAGGGAAGAGAAGTAGATATAACAATTTGAATTTCCCCACTGCAGTCTGAATTAATGACTCCTATCTGTACTTGTACCCCTTTTAAATTTAAACTAGACCTTCCTAGAATTAATCCTATCATCCCCGCTGGCAAGGGTCCACAGACTCCTGTTGGGACCTCTTGCAGGGGTTACCCAGGCAGTAGGTTCACTGCTTTTGTGCAGCATACATCTACTGCAGCACTACCAGCTATGAAGGGGGACAGACATTGTACAGGGGTGAGGGAATGGCCTGAGCCAGAAATGCTATGGTTTGGAAGGGGGCCCAGAATGGGCCCCTCATGGTGTTTCCTGAATTTAAAAGGAAAAGGCTCAAATATAGCTATAATATTTCCCTGTTGATCTAGGGGTTGTATTCTAACGGAGAACTGCCAAGCCTCTAAATCACCCTTTCGTCTAGCTTGCTGAATTCCTGCCTGAATAGAACTGAGAGCAGACACTCAAGGCGCTGCTCGAACAGTCACTAGGGCAACTACTTTTTGCCCAGTGTCCTCTGGAAAAGAAAGATCTAGAGGGTCGTGCCACTCTTTTTCTTCAAAATAATGAGGGAGTGCAGAAGGGTATGGATGAACCTCTTCCTCGTTTGCTGCTTTAGCTTTAGCTGGCAAACAAACCTGCTCTTTTACTTCTTCTGTTACTTTGTTATGCCCTCCTTCCCCCTTATTATTAGTGTTAAGAGGTTCCAAAATGGAATGAACCAGAACCCACACTTGTCCCATTGTTACCCTGATGCTTCTGTGCTCCCCTTCTTACTCACCATGGGGATTGCTTTAAGAGTACTAGGGTGTCCTCCAGCTTAGTTCCACATTCTCCAACCATCGCTCTGGCAACCCTTCAACCTGGATTTCAGCCTCACGTATGGGCGCTGCTTGCCAAGACCAGCTTGGTCCGGGAGACCCTAACCCAGCAGTGCTAAAAGAATTAAAGACACACACACACAGAAATATAGAGTGTGGAGTGGGAAATCAGGGGTCTCACAACATTCAGAACTGAGAGCCTTGAACAGAGATTTACCCACATATTTATTGATAGCAAGCCAGTCATAAGATTTACTAAAAGTATTCCTTATGGGAAATAAAGGGATAGGCCAAAATAAAGAGATGGGCTCTGGCTAGTTATCTGCAGCATGAATACGTCCTTAAGGTACAGATTGCTCATGCTATTGTTTGTGGTTTAAGAATGCCTTAAGCAGTTTTCTGTCCTGAGTGGGCCAGGTGTTCCTTGCCCTCATTCCAGTAAGCCAACAACCTTCCAGCATGGGCGTCAAGATCATCATGAGCATGTCATAGTGCTGCAGAGATTTTGTTTATGGCCAGTTTTGGGTCCAATTTACGGCCAGGTTTTGGGGCCTGTTACCAACAACAAATAAAATATTGATGAAAGTATGTCAGAGTGTGTCCAGGAAAATAAGTTACAAGACTAGCAGTCTCAACAATCTATAATCTTAGTTTGACATTTCCTCAAGCATTTTCCTAGAATCATTTAGTTATTACCCATAGCTCATTATTTTTTCAGACTCCTATTCACATGCCAAGTGTTAAGAATAAGGATATGTTTTTTGAAAACCTGAAGTCTTAGAGAAGGAGTTGATAAAAAACTTTTGCCCACACAACCCTCATTGCTAAGTTTAATATTTCAAAACATCTAGTCAAAATTATTTTTGAACAAAACTTACATTTTTCATTAAATAGTTCATTTTTCAAACTAATTGAAGATGTCAGACTTAGTTTGTAATCTATTAGCAAACTAAATGGTGTGTAATGCCTTAATAATATTTATGCCATATTAGATAGAACCAGAAATAACAGTAGATATGGCACTGGCCTAATAACACAGTCTTGGGCTCATATGTAGAAGTATATATTTACTGGGCATTCATGCTGCCACCACTATGATTCAGGAGGGAAAGACAGATTAGGAATCAGAAACTGGTCTCATCATACTTGTGTGACTTTGAGCAAAGTACTGAAGTTCCCTAGGCCTTTCCTGTCATCTCTCCAAATAGGGTTGTGGTGAATATTAAATACAATCAAATGTATAAAATTTCATTTTCTTTGTGCTACTGTTGCTACCCTGGTCTCTGTCATACTCTAGGTGAAAGCAGCAGAGAACAGAGGACATTCTCAGGAAAGATTAGGGAAAAGAGCTAGAGGACAAACAGGAGGCTCTCTCACCTCAAATTGCAAGTCATGGTAAAAATAGTAAAGAGGAAGATAGCATTTTAGTGACTGTTGGAGGCACATGATCCAGCATATGTGAATAGCAGTGGCTGGCATGGAGTTAGAGCTTAGGCAATGAACCAGCCTCCTGGAAAGGTCATAAATGTGGAGTCCAATGAGGGAATTAAGAGTGTGGCCTTAAAAGAAAGACACTTAGGTATACCTAGACCACAACTGGACTCTGGAATATTGTTATATTAGGTTTACTCTAAACCTATTTAAACCATAGTCTCTGACTCTATCTACTCTAATTGGGCAAACAGGCTGTGGAACATATTCATTATTTGCCATTCTTTTTCTTCCCACTGCAAAACAAAGTTTGTGATACCAAGAAAATTCTAAACATTTATGAAGCCTTTTATTTTACAATAACAATTAGTACTTAAAAATAAACATTGGTATTTTAAATACAAATTTATTTTATCCTAATTTATTTCAATTAGATAAATCTCCCTAAGTGCCAATGGCTAGATTATTTTTAGTACTATATTCTTATAAATATTTATGTTGGTGCTAGAATTTATTTCACAGGGTATCCTAGACACAACTGAGATAAAGTTTTGTTAAAATCTTTCAATATGTTGAACAAATCTATAATATACAGTAATATACAGGAATAGAAAAGAAGTAGTATTTATTTTACCAGTTCTTTCTTACAATATCTCAATTTCTGGCAGTTACGACAAGAGTGGGTCAAAATAGCTTTTCAAATACCTAAGATATGAATTAGCTGGGTGTGATGGCACATGCCTGTAATCCCAGCTGCTCAGGAAGCTGAGGCAGGAGAATCGCTTGAATCCAGGCAAAGGCTGTAGTGAGCTGAGACAGTGCTACTGCACTCCAGCCTGGGTGACAGAGTAAGACTCTGTAAAAAATAATACTACTACAAAAAGGCCGGGCGCGGTGACTCAAGCCTGTAATTTCAGCACTTTGGGAGGCCGAGACAGGTGGATCACGAGGTCAGGAGATTGAGACCATCCTGGCTAACATGGTGAAACCTCGTCTCTACTAAAAAATACAAAAAACTAGCTGGGTGAGGTGGTGGGCGCCTGTAGTCCCAGCTACTCCGGAGGCTGAGGACGGAGAATGGCGTGAACCCGGGAGGCAGAGCTTGCAGTGAGCTGAGATCCGGCCACTGCACTCCAGCCTGGGCAACAGAGCGAGACTCCGTCTCAAAAAAAAATAAAATAAAATAATAATAATAATAATAGTACAAAAAACATACAAAAAACATATGGCATAGTTTTCTAATTCCTGACAGAGATCTCTTTAGGTGTGGACATGTCATTTATATAGCAGTATTCAGAAATCTAAAACAAACACCAAGTTTAGAGATGTTACAAATCTCAGCATCTTTAAATGGTAAGACATGAGCTGATGACGTAAAGAGTTTAGACATGATGATGCTAGAGTCAAATGTCTCGAGGTCGATTTAAATAACCAATTACATTGTGTTCAAATGAGTTAGAGAGATTTAAGTGGTATTAATGAAACAAATTCAGCAGTACTTTTAAAATCACTCCTATGCATAGCACCTAACCACTTTAAATCTATCCATTCTTACTTAGCTGCTATGGCATATACTTTAGACCATAAAGCTCTTTTCACTTTCCCAAGGTTCACATTTCATCAGGTGCTTTTCACTGCATTGCTTAAGAAGGCTAAATTTGTCATATTAAACTTAATCCACATTTAAATACTTACACAAATAAAGTTATAAAAATGATTTATTTCACGATCTTGACATTCTTGACCAAACTCAGGAAGCTAAGGATAGACAGTATTGCAGTGGTGAAGAGCAATTAGTAATTAGGAATATTTTAACTGAAAGAAAATCACACAGTATCCTATTTCTTTAAAACGATTTCCCCATTAAAGGGAGGAGAAAAAATCCTGACATTGGCTAGTAAAAGTCATTAAAAGAAACATAATACAACTGCAAATAGAAAAAAGTACTGCTGCCAGAAAGAAAATGGTGTGACTAAGATGCCTGCAACTGTAGTTAGCAGTGAAGAACTATAGCACTTTGAACAGTAAATCACATTTACTGCAATATTGGAATGTAGAGTTATTTTCTCAAAAATATTCTGCCTCTTTTCATATGCGTAAGTAATCCTGCCCATAACTGATCATTATGAATAACCAAGCCAACATTTGAGGCATTGATGGAAAATTGATGGCATTTATTTTTATGATTTCTTATTCTATAAACATCAAGTAATACCATGTAGTTTAGAAACTGGGTACTTTCTGAAAATTAATGAAGCTCTTTAATTCTTCCAAACACAACAGTTACTATCTAACACAATAGTAAAAGTTCCATTTCCAAGCCTCTAACCGAGCTCATGTAGTGGAGAGTATATTTTATGAACTGATTCAAAGCAACTCCTTTAGGCTCTCACTAAGTAGGTACAGTACAAAGTGATACTGGCCCTATGAGTCAGTTAGTCTTACTCTAGTTAAATATATACAAAGAGAAAGAAAACCATGCAGCATCCTAGAATCCGGGCTTGAAATCAATTTGTGTTGAGAACAAAAATGTCTCCTTTATAAATATTTATAAAATAGGATTTCAGCTGATATGTTCAGCATTGAATGATGTGTATTATTCTTATTAATGTTTTGTAAACATTTTTACAAAAAACAATATGCTTTACTTTGCTTCTAAGTATTAAGTAGAATTATTGCAGCATCTGCTACCAATGGTTGAGTGCACAAGCTATTCATGCCTTGTCGTAAATTCCATGATGCATTAAGATGTCATTAAATGTACCTTCTGTGGTTGTCTCCTAATTTACATACCTTGTAAATCATCAGGTAAAAATCAAGAGAGCTGGGGAATAATCTCCTATGCTCTTCCCTTCTGCCACAAATGCAATGCCATTCATAATCTTCATCCTAAACTGTATCCATCTCAAATGCATCTTTGAGACTATGCCTCAGAACACTTGATAATGTATTTAATAAACACAATTGTTAATGGTTTCTAAATGGTGTTTATGAGCATAGAAACAAACCTAGGGAGTAGGCTAGCAGAGTATAGATAAAGTTAAAAATGCCAGTGAAGTGTGCAGTAAAAAAGGTCACCTTTTCAAGGAGCCGGCAAAAAGAAATTGTAAGAAAACTGAGATTAACAGTGTCTCTTTTCTCTCAGTCTTGTTTTTAATGCCCTCACCATATGGTTCTTAGAGCACAGAATCTCTATATTAAACAAAGCTTAGAGCTCACCTGGTACAACTTCCACCTATTGCAGGATTCCCATAGATTAGTGTCCATCTGTTGTCTGAGCACATCCAGAAATGAAAAGCCCACAATTTTGTAAGAAACTCCATCCAATTTGTCATTTGAATTAACGTGCTTTTCAGTTCTGGAAGGAAAAACCATATTTAACTGATGATGCCTTGTTTTCTCCTGTTTCACAATAATGAACAGTGGTTATTTTCCTTCAGTTTTCAGTGACCAGACTGTAGATTTCTCATGTTAAGCATCACTCCTTTGTTAAAGGACAATGTTACTGCAATACCACTCCTCTGATTTCTGTTACCTAAGGCATTTAGCTCAGAAGCTGCTAATAAAACTAATATCATTTCCACCTGCCTGACTAAGTCACAGTTGTAAGGATGCTGGGCAATTTTGACTGGGAAGAGTACATTTGCATTTTTAGTAAACTAAACTTAGAACATTAATAATGTTTTTTCTATTGTAGAGAAAGATAGGAATTTTAATGTTGACTGTTGCATTTTGATGAAGTTTTGATGAGATTAATATCCAAAAGAAATCTAACATAAAAGATTTTTAGGACGATGTCATTGTGAATGGAAAAATATGTATGAATTTTGTATCCAAGACCTTAAAAAGAGGAGAATAATGGAGAATAAGATAGGAAGCATAAAGTCATTACTGAGCAATACATGAATCTGAAATGAACCATAATTTTGCCAGATTAAATCAATTTGTTTCATTTTGAATTTATTTCTTCCAGAAGTTTTTAAATAAATAGAATAACCTTTTATTTCTAGATCAGATTTTTTTTCATATGTTATGTGACATGTGACTTACAGATTGTAAAAATTGCAACCACTAAAACCAGAGGTCACTTGTCATAGGTTTTTAGATGAACCTCTAAAGCTTTGCCTTAGAAAGAAAGACATGGTTACCATGATGGACAGTTTTTAAAACACTGTGACATATAGAAGAGACCTCAGCTCCTTGTTTTTCCTTGTTTTTTGTTTGTTTGTTTGTTTTTTTTTTTCTCAAAATACATATATCGGTCTTTGCAACAGTGACTTCTTGAACTGCTGTTGAAAGGGCCATGGTGAGAAATGGGAATTTCTTGCAGTATCTAATCTGTATGAAAAGCACCAAGTTTCCTTTTGTTTCTGTCCCTCAGAAAAACACTACAGTGTCCCGAGGAATCAAGGGAAGGGAAAACGACGCATATGGGGTAGAGAGGTCAGCCATAGGAGAGCAGAGAAAGTTGTTTGCTTTTTAAAATGTATTAAAATATTGTGCACTGCTTTAATAGAGCATTTTGCAACATATTTTTCTTTTGAGGTACACTACAGGCAATTTCAAGAAGCAGGTATCAGGAGAAAAATACAGGCAGCAGAAACAAATCGAAGTGTACCAGCTTCTCTGACATTTTTCTCCTCTTCCATCTGTGAGGTTTCTTTGGGCAAGCCAGGGTCTAGAAAACCAATTTTAAATGTCACTCTCATCAGAACACAATCATATTTTCTATCAAATGGAAAATCTGATTCATTCTCAATAACAACACGTATACAAGATTAAACCTGTGTTAACTCAACTTCTCAGAAGGAATTAAGATCCTGTTAACATCAGAGAAAACAAGCACACACTTCCCACATGTTATGATTTAGAAACCAAATTTTCCTTGTATCCTAATCAGTGACAATTATTTAGAAGTCTCGGAAATGAGTTTATGTAGACAGTACAAGGCTGGAAAGCTAATATAAAAAAGTTCACATAGACAAAAAATTTTTTTTTTTTTTAGATTTCAAAGTCATATAAGTTTATGCATGGTGGATTTCACAGAACAAATCTTAAAGATACTTGCAGATTACACCAGGACTTTGAGTCAATCTCAGATTTACATAAATTGAAAAATAGAAAATTTCTTTAAAATCACCCATCTTCTCCCTAGTCATCAAAGAAAATCGAGGCTTCCTTACCTTGCTGTTATCCAAGGGGAACTGGACACTTGGTAGTAGAAATAGGACCAAAGATCTTGGCACCCATTTTTCACTCAGTGTTTTTTCTTTTACAAAACATACTGAAAAGTCCAACACTTTTGCATTCCCTTTTTGTAACTTTAACTATGTGAATCCTGAATACCAGAACATAATATTTCAACATAATAATGATATATATCATGTTTTGCTTTCTCTATATATATACTTTACTAGGCAATTTGGCTTCATTTATTCTAACTTATTTGAGTTAAGTTTGATTGAAAACAATTTAAACATTTTACACAAGCATAGAAAATGACTCATGAGTCTAAAGTTACAGAGACTAATTTCAGGAAATTTAGTAATTAGAAAATTCTAAGCTCCTTGTTCCATTTCTCCATTCCTCGTTTCTGTTTTTCTTTTATATTAAAACTGTTTTACCTCATGCTATCTCTCTCTCGATAAGTTCTTAGCCTCATCTTTCTAGAAATTTGACCAGACAGGAGACTTCGAGTAGTCATAGACCCATCAATCCACTGATACCTCCAAAGACTAAAACCAAATTCCTGAAGAACCTCTTCCTCTTCCTCCTCGTCTGTCTTCTTCTTCTTTATTTTTATCCTCCTCTTCTCTCTCTCTCATTTTTAATTGATAAGTAAGATAATCTGATTGTCTTCCTTTCATTAATTACAATAAACTTTTGAAATTCTATACAATTCAACTGATATCTATCTTCTTTTTTTTTTTGCCTGATAATTTTTTTAAAATTTATTTTTTATTATTATTATACTTTAAGTTCTAGGGTACATGTGCATAACGTGCAGGTTTGTTACATATGTATACTTGTGCCATGTTGCTGTGCTGCACCCATCAACTCGTCAGCACCCATCAACTCGTCATTTACATCAGGTATAACTCCCAATGCCATCCCTCCCCCCTCCCCCCTCCCCATGACAGGCCCAGGTGTGTGATGTTCCCCTTCCCGAGTCCAAGTGATCCCACTGTTCAGTTCCCACCTATGAGTGAGAACATGCGGTGTTTGGTTTTCTGTTCTTGTGATAGTTTGCTAAGAATGATGGTTTCCAGCTGCATCCATGTCCCTACAAAGGACACAAACTCATCCTTTTTTATGGCTGCATAGTATTCCATGGTGTATATGTGCCACATTTTCTTAATCCAGTCTGTCACTGATGGACATTTGGGTTGATTCCAAGTCTTTGCTATTGTGAGGGGGGAGAGAGAGAGAGAGAGAGAGAGAGAGAGAGAGAGAGAGAGAGAAAGAGAGAGAGAAACATACATTGTTTGCCTAACAAAATAGTGAATTCCTTAAGGTCGGGTGCCATGTTTTATGCTTCTTTTATATCCTCCAGAACACTGAACACACAGTTGATAATAAATAAATAATATACTGATTGACTGAACTGTCCATGCTTGCCATGAATTTTGATGCAGTCTAAGACAGTTTCCCTGATTTATTGCCTCAATGATTAGCCATGATTGTCTTCAGTTTCGGACATGATTCAGAAGTATGTGACACATTCCACTCTTTTCTCTACTTAATGTATTCAGATGGGAAAGAATTTTAAACTCAGTTTCCAATGATGGCAAGAGTCATTCCCTTTGTATCCACAGAGTATTGTATAATGGAAAAATATACTAGAGTCCCATAGTCTAATTTCACTTCTTTCTCTAATAATGTCACCATGGGGAAATTACTGAAATGCTCTGGTTTCAATTTCTTCATGAAGTGCCCAGATTATAAAATGGTAGAAGAATATTGAAGAAGGCAAAATAGACAAGAAGCTTTCAAACTGTGTTCAGTCCATTCTGAGGTTCCTGTGGTATTTGGACCTTTCTGAGAGAACTTAATTAGTTGCTTAGGGAGAAGTGGCCAAGTGGGGAAAATTCAGTAAGGTGCAGCTTTGTTACTCCCTTCAAACTTCAATGAAGGGCCTCTGTTTTTATTGGCTGTTGTCAGTTTCAGACATTGGAATTCTGTGATATGCTTTTCTTAGAAAAGTTTTGCTGACAGTTTTTCTTAACTATAGAACTCAATGATATTTCAACTTTTAAGTTGTGTGTTATTGAGTTTTTTTTTTTTTTTTTTTTTTTTTTTGAGATGGGAGTTTCGCTCTATCACTCAGGCTGGAGTGCAGGGGTGCCATCTCAGCTCACTGCAAGCTCCACCTCCTGGGCCCATGCCATTCTCCTGCCTCAACCTCCAAAGTAGCTGGGACTACAGGTGCCCACCATCGTGCCTGGTTAACATTTTTGTATTTTTAGTACAGACGGGGTTTTACCATGTTAACCAGGTTGTCTTGATCTCCTGACCTCATGATCCACCCGATACTCTCTGAGGAGTTAGAATGTCCTGCCTCTTTTACCTTTCTCATTCTCCAGCTTCTGCAGAGTCCTGTGGCCCACATTGTGGCCAGGAGTAAGCCTGTTCATAGAGCCATAGAGCCTTTGCAGGCAACACACTAGAGGCCTAGTGTGGCCCCCAGTGAAGACGAAACGTCCAGATCAGAAAAACCTGGTGGATTACCACTGGCAGTCTTCTGATCTCTCTGTCATCAAATGAAACTGGCATCAGATACAACCTTTCCCAGTTTTCTTTCATTTATGAAGAAAACACCTGGAGCCTGGAAAAATAATAAACAGAAAAATTCCAAATGTATATGAAAGCATCCAAATTACAAGTTTGAGAATTACCACTTATAGGGGGCAAACAAGTTGGTGGGTTTTTAAAAGTAGGTCTTATTTATGATAAGTTTTATTTCTCTTGTCTGGAGGAAAAGTAGGGGTATGGGACACTGAATACAGTAGTGAAAATTGCTGAATGATTAACATTTTATCTTTAATTGACTATTCATAAGGTATTTCGCTGTGCCAAATATTGAATTAGACACAGTTGCTCTCCAATGACGTCATTTTTTGTTAGAGTTTTTTTATTACTATCCAACTCTAATCCATTCTTATGCCAAAAAACCAGAGAATCAACTGGGGACAGTAGTGTCTGTGGGACCCTGTCTTGAGGAGCATAATGTGTGTTTTTTCGGAGTTAAGTCTATGTTTCTATGTAGTAATCCATGATCGTCTCTGCTATGTAGGTAGTCCCTCCTTGCCATATTTTTCTTGGCAGATTTAAGAACCTGTTCATGGATGAGTACTCCAGAAACCTATCCCTGACATGTATTTTATATATATATATATACACACACATATATATATACACGTGTGTGTGTGTGTATATATATATATATATCTCACAGGTATATGATGAGTGACCTATTGTACCATACAACAATAACAGTGACTATATGTACACTTACTCCTCTGCCAAAGATTTTCTGCATTATGGTTTCATGTGCAATATAAACCATTTCACCACTGCTTCAGACATGAAAGTTGTACCTTACCACGTGTTATCTTACTGAGTGCCAGTATCAGTTAGGAGTTGTGTTTTGTTACTCATAACACATATCAGACTCTAGCAGCTGAAATAAATTAGTGTTCATCATCTCACGAAAGAACAAGTCCAGCAGTAGGCATTACAGAGTTGGCAAGGTGACTTCATAATGTCATCAAGCACTCTGGCTCCTTCCATTTTTCTGTTCCACATCCTGCTACGTCTATTCAAAGAGAGAAGATGGCATTAGGACTCCAAATACCATTTGTGTATTGCAGCACAAAAAAGGGCAAGGAGAATGAAAGGGCAATGGGCAAAAAGGCTCCTCCTCCCAGCCAGCTTAGCTCCATCTGAAGCCATTTCAGGAGTCTCACCAACTCCATGTGTCTATATCTCATCAGCTAGAACTTGCTCACAGGGTCACAACTAGTAAAGAAGGGATGTGCATGTAGTATATTAGCTGTATCATGGGACTAGATTTCTTCCTAAGAAAGGAGAGAAAGGATGTTAAGTAGTAACTAGCAATTTTTGGCACAGTGGCCCAAAATTTACCAGGTATTTTATTTAATTATTTTTAATGGCTTCATGTTTTGATTATATGTATCCTTGAATTATATTGCTTTCAAATTATGCATTCTCATGGGTAGTACAGTTCATAAAATGTCAAATAGGACCAATGATGAGTGGAAAAGTATTACGGAATGTGTATTTAAAAAAACTGAGGCAAGTTGATTAATTTGCTAAAAATTACATTAAAATAATTTAAAGAGGAATGCCATAATATCTGAAGACTCCTTTTTACCAAGTGATATAACACAAAGCTAAAACCTTTTTGAGGAAATAGTAGTGATTCAGATTCTAAAGAGATTGATAGTATAACATTACATATCTGAAAATAATAAGAATCAAGAAAAAAATAATTAGGTTTCTGTTCTCAGTGGTGAGTAAATTGTTAAAGGATTTTAAGGTATTTTATCCTTATATGATCTGTTAAGGTATTTTATCCTTATATGATTCCTCATTAAAGAAAGAAAAGTGACTTTATATTTGACTGTACTTCAATTCAATACATAGAACAGATATAGTATAAACGTTGACTTCGTAAATGAAAATCACGAAGAAGTAACTTCTCTAGTGAAATCTAAGGTCATTAAAAAACTACTCAGTTGATTGCATTGTTATCAGCTTTAAAAACTGTTTTCTTAATTTATAATTTATAATCATTTTGACACGGATCATGCTTCCAAAGAATTTTATACCTAAAACAGCTGGTATATCCTAAAACAAATTTTAAATATTTTCATCTTGGTACAATTTCTACAACACATCTAGAAATTACATGCAATACCAAAACCATAGGCTCACTCATTTAATAAAACAGATTAGACTTTTAAATTTAGAAGAAAGAGCAGACAAAACACAAAACATTTCCAACCTTTACTAATCCCATGAGAGAAAAATGTATTTTCATCTAGTACTAATTGGAAACATTTATTTCCTTCCCAGTATTTTATAACCTTAATATCAAGAAGGAATGTCAGCTTTACACTCAAACATTCATTCTAAGATTTACTGCATTGTCATTTTGCTATTTTATCATGGTGTCTGAAATTATGAGTTTCAGAGTCATAGTATTAACAGACTAGTAAAATATCACTTGGGATTTAAGTCTTACCTATCTTTGAGATAAATAAGACATATAGCATCATGGAAACTTAGAACATGAAAGAGGTCATTTAGCCCAATTTACTGCTCAATGAAGAAGTTACCTCTGTGTCACTTTCAACATATCATCACCTAGTTTTGTGCAAATCTCAGAACCTAAGAAAAAATTCTCAGTGTCTCATTGAAGTGTGCCCTGTAACAAACATAAGAATCAATATTTGTCCTAATTTCCTTACACAGAGAATTTTCACCTCCCTTACTTGAGATGTTGCACTTCTACTGATGTAGCCTAAAATGCTTTCTCTGTCTTTGTACCATAGCTTACTGCTGTCTTAGTATGAACTTAGAGCCAATTAAAATCGCTAAGTTATTGTTATCTGAAATTCAGTTAAGTCAGTTCTCTGAAAAATGTAATGAGGAATATTTTCAGCAGCTTTGTTGAAATCCACATGTCTGTGGCCCTCACTACCAAGTTAAATAATTCTGTCAAAAGAGGACAAAAGTCAAGAGAAATAAACATTATTTTTATTCTCAATAAACAGTCAGGCTTTATCCATACTTTCTTAAGTCCTAACATAATTTTGTTTAATTTCATTGAGATTGTTGCTGAGCTCAATTGTGTAAGTTTGTAGAGAGCAAACTTTTATAAGAAAGAAAAAAAAAAGTACAGACAACTTTCTCCTAGTCCTTCAAATTATCTGTAAGTCTTCAGTTATCTCCAATAATGGGTCTGTAATAAATGTTTCATCTTATTTCTTGTTCATTGAATATGACTTATCTAGGCAAGAAATGTGAACTTGTGTAATTATAGAATATTATAATAACTATAATGACTAGTATAAAATATAATAATTATAATTATCAGTTGATATCTAATAGCTCACTTATGAAGTTCAGGATTTTTTTTAAATTAGATTTTGTTTATCCTTCTACCTTGAAGATTATTTGTTTAAAAGATTAGAAATTAAGTGATTCTCTTTGCCTCTCACTAGTTCCCACTATATCTCATAGTCAGAGTACTGCATATTTTCCCTAGTTCAAAGTCTAGCATGCATAAACATCACCTAGTAAACTCTCTCATCTCAGGAAGACTTGAGTGTGGCTCAAGAATCCACATTTTTTGAAATATTACATGTGATTTTGATGCATAAATTATGTGGACCATAATTTGAGAAATATTGCCCTATTTCTTTTACTTTGCAATTATTTTAAAATTATGTTGTAAGAACTTGCTTTTATATCACCTCACATTCTTCCTAGACCATGTCTTTTGAGAGTATTCAGCTTTGTGACCATGTCTATACTCTCTTGAAGTTTTTGTGACCAGTTGTCTTAGCATCAGAATTATATATCTGAGTATAAATTTATTTGTATGGATATCATAAATTCCAAGATGATATGATCACTTTATTTACTTACCTAGTATTATAGTTACTTTATTCATTATTGTTCAATTAGTTGTTTATAAGCCTATTCCCTTTTGTAAAAGATTGATCACTATAAAAATACCTCAGTGAAACACAAAATTAGAGATTACATTTATAGAAGTGTTTTATAAACTGCAAAAGCAGATTTTTCTGTTTAATTTTAGGTCATAGTCTATACAAGAAACAAATATTTTGTGACAACTTAAAGGTTAAATCCTATTTATTCTTACAAGTAATTTAGTTATAATAAAAATATGACTTATCACTATAGTTTTCCTATACTCTGTTATTAAAGTAATGGAAAGTTTTTCCTCACCCACTACAAGATTCATGCAGACACCCTTATATCAAAAGAAGATTAACAATAGAAAAACATTCAAATGTATGTAAAATAAGCCTTCAGAAATAAAGATGAAAAGATCTAGAGAAAGCTGTTTGCTTTTACAAACCGACATGCAGAAGTATAATTAAGAGACAAAAGAGAGGATCTATTGGTAATAAACTGAGGAAACTTACTGAGGCCTGTTTGTTTAGATGCTTTTTTGTGTTCTTGTGTGACATTTCTTCCTTTTGGGTATAGGACAGGACACCTGACATGAGGGTCTTCTGGGCAGAAAGGAGAAAGTTCAGCAAATGGCCTTCCTAGATTTTATGGCCTGCTTCAGGAAGAAGGTGGCAGGTGAACATCACAGAGACCTTCCTGCTTCTGCAGTTTTTCTCAATGTCTTTCAGTATAAAATGCTTAGTAGGCCAAGGTGCCATATTTGGAGGGATCATGTTCTCGAACACTGGCAATAATCAAGATAACTAGGGGCAGAGCCTCCTTAATCTGAAAATCTGAAATCTAAAATGCTCCAAAATACAAACCTTTTTGAGTGCCAAAATGACACTCAAAGAAAATGCTAAATGGAGCATTTCAGATTTCAAATATTTGGATTAGGGATGCTCAACCTGTAAGTACAATGCAAATATTCCAAAATCTTACAAAAATCAAAATCTGAAAGAATTTTGGACCCTAGCAGTTTGGATGAGGAATATACAATATGCTCTACAAAGTAATTGCTGTCATGTCTGGACATTTTTCTGAAGACTTGCTGTGTGTTTACTCTTAACAGGAAAAACAAACTTATAAAATATTTGAAGAGGCTTTTTCTGAGTCAAAATCAGTGACGATGGACTGAGAAACAGTCTCAAGAGTTCTTAAGAAAGTGTGCCTAAGACAGTCAGGTTACAGTTTGGCTTTATACATTTTTAGGAGACAAAAATTGCAGGTAAATCATAAATCAACACATGGAAGGTATACATTGGTTCAGTCTAATGAGGCAGGATATCTTGAAGTGGTGACAGTGGGGCTTACAAGTTTTAGGTAGATTCAAAGATTTTCTAATTGGCAATTGGTTGAAACAGCTAAGCCTTGTTTAAAGACTTAAACAGTAGCAATAAATGCTTGAGTTAAGATAAGGGGAGTTGTAGAGGCCAAGGTTCTTGTTATGCAGATGAAGCCTTCAGAGAGAATAGATGGTAATATCTCTTTTCAGACCTTAAAGGTGTCAGAATCTCAGGCTGTCATTTAATCTCTCCTAGATCCAGGAAAAGCCTAGAAAGGGAAGACCTGGTTGCATTAAGGGATATCCTGCATAGATGCAAATTTCAAACTGCAGTCCTACTAATTGGAAACTATCATTACACCTCTTTTAGAAAAGGAGAAACTAAGATTCAGTGATGCTGATGAGCTAGTGCATTGAGTCATAGAGCTAGTAATGAGAAGATGCTAGATTTAAATACAGCCAGAAAGGCCACAGCCTTAGTGCTTCTAACATTTGCACTATATTGCTTGGTAGTGGTAACATACAAGGTTGTACAGGCAAATGTAGGCTCCATAATGACTTGGGATTTTTAAATTATTTAGTTTATCAAATCCAGCTGGTACCACACTGATTTTTATTTACCTAATAATTATTTAGGAATAGTCTAAATATTTATCTCTTACAGTAATCAAAGATCAAATATGTTTCTTTTTCTTGTTTTTATTTTTACTTTTCATCTCCATAGGTTTTAGGGAACAGGTGGTTTTGGTTACATGAGTAAGTTCTTTAATGGTGATTTCTGAGATTTTTGTGCACCCATCACCCAAGCAGTGTACACGGTGCCCAATTTGTAGTCTTTTATTCCTCACCCTCTTCCCACCCTTTCCCCCCAAGTCCCCAAACTTCATGATATCATTCTCGTGCCTTTGCATCCTCATATGTTAGTTCCCACTTAGGAGTGATCATACATTGTTTGGGTTTTCATTCCTGAGTTACTTCACTCAGAATAATGGTCTCCAATTTCATCCAGGTTGCTGCAAATGACATTATTTTGTTCCTTTTCATGACTGAGTAGTACTCCATGGTATAGATATACCACTATTTCTTTATTCACTCATTGACTGAGGGGCATTTGAGCTGATTCCATATTTTTGCAATTGTCTAATTTTGCTGCTATAAATATATGTGTGCAAGTATCTTTTTTGCATAATGACTTCTTTTCTTCTGGGTAGATATCCAGTAGTGAAATTTCTGGATAGAATGGTAGTTCTATTTTTAGTTCTTTAAGGAATCTCCACATGTTTTTCGGAGTGGTTGAACTAGTTTACATTCTCACTAGCAGTGTAAAGGTGTTCCCTTTTCACCACATCCCTACTAGGATCAATTTTTTTGTTGTTGTTTTTTTGATTATGGCCATCCTTGCAGGAGGAAGGTGATATCGCATTGTGGTTTTGATTTGTGTTTCCCTGATCATTAGTGATGTTGAGCATTTTTTCATATGTTTGTTGGCCATATGTATATCTTTTTTTTTTTTTTTTTGAGAATTGTCTATTCATGTCCTTAGCCCACTTTTTGATAGGATTATTTGTTTTTTATTTGCTGATTTGTTTGAGTTCCTTGTAGATTATGGATATTAGTCCTTTGTCAGTTGTGTAGATTCTGAAGATTTTCTTTCACTCTGTGGGTTGTCTGTTTACTCTGCAAATTGTTTTCTTTTATTGTGCAGAAGCTTTTTAGTTTAAGTTCCATCTGTTTATTTTTGTTACATTTGCTTTTGGGTTCTTGGTCATGAGGTCTTTGCCTAAGCCAACATCTAGAAGGGTTTTTCTGATGTTATCTTCTAGAATTTTTATGGTTTTAGTTATTATATTTAAGTCCTTGATCCATCTTGAGTTAATGTTTGTATAAGAGATGAGGATACAGTTTCATTCTTCGATATGTGGCTTGCCAATTATCCCAGCATCATTTGTTCAACAGTATGCCCTTTCCACACTTCATGTTTTTGTTTGCTTTGAAGAAGATTAGTTGCCCGTAAGTATTTGACTTTATTTCTGTGTCCTCTATTCTGTTCCATTGGTCTATGTGCCTATTGTTATGCCAGTACCATGCTGGGATACAGCAAAGGTGGTGGTAAGAGGAAAGTTCATAGCCTTAAATGCCAACATCAAAAAGTCTGAAAATGCACAGATAGACAACCAAGGTCACACCTCAAGGAAGCAGAGAAACAAGAACAAACTAAACCCAAACCCAGCAGAAAAGAAACAACACAGATCACAGCAGAACTAAATGAAAATGAAACGGAAAAAAATACAAAAGATAAGTGAAACGAAAAGCTGGTTCATTGAAAACATAAATAAAATTGATAGACCATTAGTGAGATTAACCAAGAAACGAAGAGAGAAGATCCAAATAAGCTCAACTAGAAATGAAACAGGAAATATCCCAACCAACAGTACAGAAAAGCAAAAAATCATTCAAAGCTACTATGAACACCTTTATGCATGCAAGTTCGAAAACCTAGAAAAGATGAATAAATTCCTGGAAATATACAACCCTCCTAGATTTAACCAAAAAGAAATAGAAACTCTAAACAAGCCAATAACAAGCCGCAATATTGAAATAGTAATTTTAAAAAGTGCCCACAAAACTAAGTCCAGGACCAGATGGATTCACAGCTGAATTCTATCAGACATTCAAAGAATTGAAAACAATCCTATTGACACTATTCCATGAGATAGAGAAAGAGGGAATCCTTACTAAATCATTCTATGAAGCCAATGTCACCATAATACCAAAACTAGGAAAGGACATAACAAAAAAGAAAATTACAAACCAATATCCCTGATGAACATAGATACAAAAATCCTTAACAGAATACTAGCTAACCAAATCCAACAGCATATCATAATCTAGCATGATCAAGTGGGTTTCATACCAGGGATGCAGCATTGGTTTAACCTAGACAAGCCAATAAATGTGATACAGCACCTAAGCATAATTAAAGACAAAATCACATGATTACCTCAATAGACTCAGAAAAAGCATTTGACAAAATCCAGTATCCTTTTATGATTAAAGCCTTCAGCAAAATCAGCACAAAAGGCAAATACCTGAATGTAATAAAAGCCATCTATGACAAACCCACAGTCAACATAACGCTGAATGGGGAAAAATTGAAAGCACTCGCCCTGAGAACTGGACCAAGACAAGGATGCCCACTTTCCCCACTTCTATTAACATAGTACTGGAAGTCCTAGCCAGAGCAATTAGAGAAGAGAAAGAAATAAAACATATTCAAATCAGTAAAGAGGAAGTCAAACTGTCACTGTTTCCTGAAGATATGATCATATACGTAGAAAACCCTGAAGACTCCACCATAAAACTGCTAGAACAGATAAATAAATTCAGCAAAGTTTCAGGATACAAAATTAATGTACCTAAACCAGTAGCTCTGCCATACACTAACAGCAACCAAGGAGAATCAAATAAAAAGACTCAACCCCTTTTATGATGGCTGCAAAAAAATAAAATAAAATACTTAGGAATATACCTAACCAAGAACATGAAAGATCTCTACTACAAAACACTGCAAAAAAATCAGAGATGACACAAACAGGTGGACACACATCCCATGCCCATGGATGTATAGAATGAATATTGTGAAAATGACTACACTGTCAAAGGCAATCTACAAATTCAGTGCGATTCTCATCAAAGTATTATCATCATTCTTCACAGAACTAGAAAAAACAATCTTAAAATTCCTATCAAACCAAAGTGGAGCCTATGTAGCCAAAGCAAGACTAAGCAAAAGCACAAATTTGAAGGCATCGTATTACCTGACTTCAAACTATAGTATAAGGCTGTAGTCACCAAAGGTTAAGTATGCTTCAGTAGAAAAAGGGAATAAGTGTATATTTATACATTGATTGTCAACTTCAAGATAATTTTTTTTAATTACAAGAATATTTCACAAGTATTCTTCCACGTCATCTTTTTACACGTTCAGAAGAAAGCATCTGATTGAACTAAGATACAACAAGATGTTAATGACAACCATTCAGCACTTGTCTACTTCTTCACATCTGTTTGCATTTTTAAAGAGAAACTTGTTAGCCAAAGAAACAGTCAGTTTTTTCACACTTGCCTTTGCATGTATAAAGTGGGTCTTAAAGCCCTACAATACTTGTTTTTGACCTAGAGAAAGTATTTTTACTTCCTTTAAATTGCCTTAACACTGAAATTTAATATAGATTAAGTCTCAAATATAAATCTGAATCACTGTTAATTTTATAAAGATAGCTATCATGGAGAAAAGTTATTATTACAGGTGTTCATCTTCAGAACCAAATTCAAATTACAGCTCTAATCTCTTTGGAGAATTGCTTTTCACATACCTGAATCACTTCATTATGAAACATTATTTTGCTATAAACATCTTATTGTTCTCTCTTGCAACCAGATGTGCTGAAGACAAGTCTTTCACGTAAGGTAAATTATATGAGAATAGAAATAAAGAAAATCATTTTATCTTTTATTTAGTTGGAAAGCAAGCTACATGTTGGCTCGTATAAAAATAGCTAAGAGTGAGTTGAGAATCTTTAAGATTTTCATTTTCCTGGAATACTACTGTTTGTTGCTTTAAAAGAGAAGGAGCAAGTAAGAGAGAAGAAGGGAGAAATGGAAGTTTTGAGAATGTAATGGGAT
The DNA here is from genome assembly GCF_047675955.1 of Chlorocebus sabaeus. Classification (NCBI taxonomy): domain Eukaryota; kingdom Metazoa; phylum Chordata; class Mammalia; order Primates; family Cercopithecidae; genus Chlorocebus; species Chlorocebus sabaeus. The sequence goes on from NC_132910.1 coordinate 48,637,526, forward strand.
TCAGACACTACACATCACTAATTGCATGCACACTAGACAGGGTTCTACCACTGGCCTGAAGGAATTATTTTGTTTACTTTATGAAGGTTCATTAAACCCATGTTTACAATATAGTTCACAAACATTTGAGAAAATAATATAATAGCTTAATACGACAGTGGAGGAGAATAGGATAACCAAATAACTCGCAACTGTTCTAATGAAACATCTTTTAAAACCAGAGTTTCTCTTGTTTGCTTTCGCCTTTGTCCATTTTCTGTTGCTTATAACAGAATACCCAAAACTGAGTAATTTATAAGAAATGAAATTTATTTCTTACAGTTCTGGAGACTGGGAAGTCCAACGTTACAGAGACACATTTCTTCTTACTGGTGTAAACTCTGCACAGTCCTGAGGCAGCACAGGGTATCACACAGTGAGGTGGCTGAGTGTCTAGCTCAGGTCTCTTCGTATATAGCCACCAGTCTTACTCCCATGATAACTCATTACTCCTTTAACCCATTAATCCATTAACCCATGAATGGATTCATCTATTCAAGACAGCAGAGCCCTCTGACAAAGTCACCTCTTGAAGGTCTCATCTCTCACTGGGTATTAAATTTCAACATGATGTTTGGAGGGAAACAATACTCAAACCATAGCCCTTAAAAAATACTCACATACACACACACCCACGCACACACACGTGTGTGTATATATGTATATGTGTGCATATATGTATATGTGTGTATATATGTTCATATGTGTGTTTGTGCATATATATATACACACACACACAAATAAAACCTGTTATTAGTGGTATACACATTTGTTTTTATTAAATAGTTGTAATTATAGGTATATTAGGAGCTGGGATTTAAGTTTCATGCCTAGAATTTACTAGGAAGAGGAGGCTTATCAAAGGATATGGTTACACACCCAGAGACAAGTAAACAGGCAAGATCCTGGTCTCAGGGCATTGTTCACGTGGATGAATCAATTCTCCAACTTGAAGAGCTAAGCTATGGTTACAAAAATAATCAAGAAAGAATTTAGGGGTAAGACACATTAAGAAAAAGGTAGAGTAGTAAGAGACCAGACTATGCTACTCTAAAATATACCTCTTTGGCATAAGGATTACTTTGAGCTAAAGGCAATTAGGAAGAAGAAGATACAGGAAAAGCTCTTTGCCCTCCCCTATTTGCCTAAAAGAAAGACGTAAATTTATAAAGGTGTTCGTCCTCCCTTCTCTACTGGGGAGGATAAAGGTTAATCTCTGAGAACTACTTAAGGCGCTTGTCAGTCTAGAGATGGCACTGGAGACATCTACATGACAAACTCTCATTTATTTGCCTCATCACAATTTGCCATCCCTAGAGACTCAAAGCCCTTTTTCTTTGTGTTTTCACTTCTCTAAAAATGTACAAGTTTTATTGAGGATGTTCTATTCGCCATATTTCTAAGCCCCTCTTCGAGAATTCACTGCACATTTTCCAATGCTAATAAACTTCTGTTTTTCTTTTGTTAATCTGTCTTTAATTACAAGGGTCTGTCCCAGCTAAGAACTATAAAGAGTAGAGAGAAAATTATTTTTTCTCCCCTACAGTAGTAACTGAGGTAGAAACAAAATATAGATTCTGAACTAAACCAAGGTTAGTTTATAGTGGTTCTTCTCCAAAAAAGGTTTGTAACAAATTACAGTCTTTTTATTTGGGGCAGCTGATTGCACCACAGTCTGATGAGGGAATCCCTAAAGACACTATTAAGAAGATATTGTCCTATCATTACTGACTTAATTGACTCCTTTGTGATTTAGGAGACTCTAAGACCTCTAAGCCTTGGGATCCTCTGTATCCAAATCTTCTTCTTCCAGGGTCCTGCCACTCTCCAGATCCAGGGCAAAAGTCCTAAAAGGTGACAAGTCAGCCAGAAGTTCTCCCCAAATTTAAGATACAATATACAATAATAATAATGAATATAAGAGCTACTTTTCATGCCCAATTTCTCAAGGTTTGAAGCTCCTTCCTAGTAAGCTGTATTTTTCAAATATTTAAATGTTTCCAAACAGTTCACCTAAATAGTGTAGAGTAATGCACAATGTTGATGAGCATTGAGTGAAGTTTGGATTTATATTTATATGGACTAGATGACTAGTATGTGGTAATCATTATGAAGACTGTGTCTATAGTGGGCAAATTTAACAAATCACAATTAAAATCATAATTTGATTCTATTTCACATATTTGTATCATTTGTATGAAAAGGGAAACATTCAGAAAGACAGGAAAATATTTTCCTTCTTAATATTTAAAAGTAAAAGTTGTACTTTTATTTAAATACAATTGTTTGCCAATGTCCATTTAAAATGATACTTATTAAAAATGCATCATATACTAATAAGAATTAAAGACATTACTATATACCAAAAATAGATTTTAATTAATATCTGCTTCATTTGTAAAATATGGATTTAATACACAATTAAAATATGTCATATAACCTGAAATACATAGGAAGGTATAACATTAATATATTTATATTCATTTGGTTTAAAAAATTACTGTATTATATAAGAATTATATATTTTATTCATTATAAAATATGAAGCCAAATGAAAAAAGTAAAATGATAACCACCTATAATTCTACAACCAAGAAATTACAATAGTTTAAAATTATATCTGGCATAAAAATGTATAAACAGTTGTTCATATGCTCTGTAAATGTAAGCCTAGATCTACAAACGTAGTTTCATTTGTTCTACTAAAATACATTTCCACATTCTGAAAATGGAATTTGTCTTAATGAAAGAAAAGTATAGGAAGAATAATGAAAATTATATATAAATACAGGGTTAAGATTCAGAACATTATTATTATTATCAACATTTTGAGACAGGAGTCATGTTATGTTGCCCATGTTTGTAGCAAATTCCTGGGCTCAAGTGAGTCTCCTGCCCCAGGCTCCTGAGTAGCTGAGATTTAAAAGCATAATTAATGAGGGCCTTCTCATTATTTTCAGTTCTGTATGGTCAATTAGGCCAGAGCCAAGAAAAAAGCAGCTAGTGTTTAGCCGTAATATCCAGGAACTTTTGTTTATCAGACAATTTTCTCTAATGCATTTAAAAGCATTTACTTTAAAATTTGGACTAATTATATTGAAATGGTCATTTGTTTTGTTTGAATTTTCAAGTCTTTTTTAAAACTATTATATTTTTCACATAGCATTGTCCTTCTGTCTGCCAGCCTCTCCTGGGGCCCTAGCGTGGCCACAGCTGCTTGCATTGTAGCCTCAGATGCCAAACCAGAGTGATTCTCAGGTGCCGACATCACAGCTCCTTCACTGGCAGACTATACCTAACCATCAGAGAACTCTAGCAGGCTGGCGCATGCCAGTGCACAACCGCACACTTGCAGTCTCCCCTTACAGCATCCTTGGCAGCTTTACCAGCGCATAAACACACACAGCCCCCCATCATCACTTTGTTGGCACATGCGCACAGGCAGACCTTGGCTTTCCCAACTCCTCCTGTAGTGCATGCATGGGCATGCAGCCTGCTGTCCCTCCACCACTGGGGCCCTATCCCTGATGACATATAGGCACCATGCTGCACTGTTGTGCATGCACTTGCATTATTGTAGCTAGTGTACCAGGAGCACCTTGGTTTCTCTAGTGCAGTAGGTTCCTAATCTCGAAGGGTGAGAGAAGAAAGCCGGGGGCCCAGAACCAGCCCCCAAGAGTTAGAACATGAGCCAAGGAGTGCTGAACTGAGCCTTGGCATCCTGAAATGTTCCATAAATGAAGACAGTTGACTGAACCCACCTTATACCACAATCAAACCCTCAAGGACAACAAAAAAGATAAAAGCAACAAATCCCATTGAAAGGACAGCAACTTTAAAGACTAAAGGAACATCAGCCTACACAGATGAGAAATAACAATTGCAAGAACTCTGGAAACTCAAAAAGCCAGAGTGTGTCTTCTTACCTTCATATGACCAACTAGATTCCCAGCAATGGCTTTTAACCAGGCTAAAATGACTGAAAATATAGACATAGAATTCACAATGTGGAAGGAATGAAGATCATTAAGATTCAGGAGAAAGTCAAGACTCGACCCAAGGAATCTAAGGAATACAATAAAATGATACAGGACCTGAAAGACAAAATAGTCATTTTAAGGAAGCACCAAGCTGATTTTATGGAGCTGAAAAATTCACTACAAGAATTTCATAACAAATTGCAAGTATTAACATCAAACAGACCAAACTGAGGAATGAATCTCAGAACTTGAAGCTTGGTTCTACCAATTAACCATTCAGACAAAAATAAAGAAAAAGAATGAACAAAACCTCTGAGAAATATGGGATGATGTAAAGAGACTAAATCAAGTACTCATTGGTATCGTTGAAAGAAAGGAAGAGAAAGCAAGCAACTTGTAAAATGTATTTGAATATGTCATCCACAAAAAATTTTCCAACCTCACTGGAGAAACCAACATTCAAATTCAGAAAATACAGAGAACCCCTATGAGACACTGTACAAGACAACCTTCCCCGCAACACATAGTCCTCAGATTCTTCAAAGTCAGGATGAAAGAAAAAATCTTAAAGGTAGCTAAAGAGAAGGGACAGATGATCTACAAAGGGAACCTTATCAGGCTAACAGTAGACCTTTCACCAGAAACACTACAAGCCAGAAGAGATTGGTGGCCTATATTCTGTATTCTTAAGGAAAAGAAATTCCAACCAATAATTTCATATCCAGCCAAACTAAGCTTCATAAGCAAAGGGGAAATAAAATCCTTTTCAGACAAGAAAATGCAAAGGGAATTTGTTACTAACAGATGTGCCTTAACAATTGGTTCTAAAGGGAATGTTCAATAGGGAAATGAAAGACCGTTACAGGCCACACAAAAACACACTTAAGTATGTAGACCATTGACACCATAAAGCAATTACACAATCAAGTCTGTATAATAACCAGCTAACACTATGATGACAGGATCAAATCCACCCATGTCAATATTAGCCTTAAATGTAAACATGCTAAATGCACCCAATTAAAAGGCATGGAATGGCAAGTTGAATAAAGAAACAAGACCAATTGTATGCTGTCTTCAAGAGACTCATCTTACATGCAATGATACACGTAGACTCAAAGTAAAGAAATGGAGAAAAATCTACCAAGCAAACAGAAAATGAAAAAAAGCATGAGTTGCTATTCTAATTTCAGACAAAACAGATTTTAAATAAACAATGATCAAAAAGAAAAAGGACTTTATGTAATAGCAAAGATTCCATTCAACAAGACTTAACTATCCTAAATATATATATGCAGTCAGCACAGGGGTGACCAGATTCATAAAACAGACTCCTAGAGACCTGTGAAGGGACTTAGATAACCACAAAATAACACTAGGAGACTGATATAGTGTGAATGTCTCCCCTAGGTCTCATGTAGAGATGTAATAGCATTGTTGGAGGTGGGGCCTGTTGGGAGCTGTATTGGTTATGGGGTGGTGGGAATCCCTCATGGCTTGGTGCTGTCCTTGAAACAGGGAGTGAGTTCCAATAACATCAGGTCATTTAAAAGTGTGTGGCACCTCCTTCCACCTTGTTCCCACTCTGCAATGTGAGATGCTTGCTCCCACTTCACCTTCTGCCATGAGTAAGTTCTTTCAGGCTTCCCCAGAAGCCTACCACACGTTAGTGCCATGCTTCTGTACAGCCTTCAGAATGTTTAGCCAATTAAACCTCTTTTTATAAATTATCCAGTCTCCATTATTTCTATATAGCAATGAAAGAACAAACACCTTACTGACAATATGAGAAAAATCTTCAAGGCTGAAAACTACCAGAGATATTCAAGACATGAACTCAAAACTTGAGAAAATGGACCAAACAGACATGTACAGAGCACTCCATGAAAAAACAGAAGAATATGAATTATTCTCATTTGCACATGACACATACTTGAAAATCAACCTAAAAATTGGTCATCAAACAATTATCAGCAAATTCAAAAAAATGGAAATGATACCAACCACACTCTTAGACCACAGCTGAATAAAAATGGAAATCTAGACTTGTAAGATCACTCAAAACTATGCAATTATATGAAAGTTATACAATCTGCTCCTGAGTTACTTTTGAATAAGCAATGAAGTTAAGGTAGAAATCAAGAATTTCTTTGAAACTAATAGAAGCAAAGATGCAAACCAGAATATTTGAGACCCAGCTAAAGCAGTGTTAACAGGAAAGTATATAACACTGGATGTCTACATCAAATGTTAGAAAGATCTCAAATTAATAAGTTAACAGAAAAACAAGTGCAAACCAACCCCAAAGCTAGCAGAAGAAGAGAAATGACTAACAGAGCTAAACTTAATGAAATTGTGACATGAAAAACATTCAAAAGATCAAGAAAATTAGGCTTGTTTTATGAAAGAATAGATAAGACTGATAGACCACTAGTTAGACTAATTAAAAAAAAAAAACCAGAAGATCCAAATAAACACAATCAGAAATGACAAAAGGAAAATCAATGCCACAGAAATACAAAAATACCCTCAAGACTATTAAAAACACCTCTATACACACAAACTAGGAAACCTAGAAAAGATAGATACAATTCTGGAAATATACAAGCTCCCATGATTGAAACAGGAAGAAACTGAAACCCGGAAAAAGTTAAAACAATTTCTGAAATTGAATCAGTAATTAAAAACCTACCAACCAGAGAAAAACCCTGGACCAGATTGACAGTCAAATTCTACCAGATGTATAGAGAAAAGCTGGGACCATCCCTACTGAAACTATCCTCCAAAAAAATTGAAACGAAGGGACTTTTCCCTAACTAATTTTATGAGGCCACTGTTTTTCTGATACTAAAATCTGGCAGAGACATGACAACAAAAGAAAACCTCAGGCCAATATCTTTGATGAACCTAGATGCAAAATTCCCCAGCAAAATACTAGCAAACAGAATTCAGCAGCACATGAAAAATCTAATCCACTACAATTGGGTAACCTTTATTTAGGGGATGCAAGGTTGGTTCAACGTATATTACTCAATGAATGTGATTCAAAGGTAAAAATGAAAAAGACATGATCATTTCAATAAATGCAGAGAAGACTTTCAATAATTCAACATCACTTCATATTAAAAATCCTCAACAAACTAGACATTAAAGGAACATACCTCAAAGTAATAAAAACCATCTATGACAAACTCATAGCCAACATCATACTGAATAGCCAAAAGCTGAAAGCATTCCGTGGAGAACTGGAAAAAGGCAAGGATGCCTCTTCTCACTAATCCTATTCAACATAGTACTGGAATTCCTACCCAGAGCAGTCAGGCAAGACAAAGAAATAAAAAACATCCAAATAGGAAAAGAGGAAGTTAAGCTATCTCTCCAGATGCTGTGATTTTATACCTAGATAATCCCACGGTCTTTGAGCAAGAGCTCCTAGATATGATAAACAACTTTAGCTAAGTTTCAGGTAATGAAATTAATGTACAAAAATTACTAGCATTTATATACACCACCAATAGCTAAGCTGAAAACCGAATCAAGAATGCAATCCCTGGTTCTAGATCCTTGAAGAATCACAACACTGTTTTCCACAATGGTTGAACTAACTTACATTCTTACCAACAATGAAAAAGAGTTCCTATTTCTCCACTGCCTTGCCAGCATCTGTTGTTTCCTGACATTAATAATCGCTATTCTGACTGTCATTGAGATGGTATCCTATTGTGGTTTTGATTTGCATTTCTCTAACATTGACCCAGCAATCCCATTACTGGGTATATATTTAAAGCAATATAAACTATTCTATAAAGACACATGCGCATGTATGTTTATTGCACACTATTCACAATAACAAAGACATGGAACCAACTCAAATGCTCATCAATGATGGACTGGATAAAGAAAATGCGGCACATATACACCATGGAATACTATGCAGCTATAAAAAGGGATGAGATCATGTCCTTTGCAGGGACATAGATGAAGCTGGAAGCCATCATTCTCAGCAAACTAACACAGGAACAAAAACCCAACATCATATGTTCTTACTTGTAAGTGGGAGCTGGACAATCAGAACACATAGACACCAGAAGGGGAACAACACACACCTGGGGCTGTTGGGGAAGGGGGGGCGAGGGGAGGGAGAGCATCAGGACAAATAGCTAATGCATGTGGGGCTTAAAACCTAGGTGATGGGTTGATAGGTACAGCAAACCACCAGGGCTCACGTATAACTATGTAACAAACCTACACATTCTTCACGTGTATTCATGTGTATCCTAGAACTTAAAGTAAAAAAAAAAAATAAAAATAAAAATGCAATCCCATTCACAATGGCCACAAAATATTAAATAAAATAAAATACCTAGGAATACAGCTAACCAGGGAGGTGAGAGATCTACAAAACGAAGTACAAAATACTTCTGAAAGAAATCAGAGATGACACAAACAAATGGAAAAACATCATATGTTCATGGATAGGAAGAATAAATACTGCCTAAAGCAATTTACAGATTCAATGCTATTCCTACTAAACTACCAATGATATTTTTTACAGAATTAAGACAAAACTATTTTAAAAATACAAAACTAATTTAAAATTCATATGGAATCTAGAAAGAGCCTAAATATCCAAAGGAATCCCAAATTAAAAGAATAAAGCTGAAGCATCACATTATACTGACTTCAAATTATACTACAAGGGTACGGTAACCCAAACAGCACAATACGAGTACAAAAACAGATAGATGG